>NC_052077.1:37029759-38282676 GCF_015852505.1 Tachyglossus aculeatus | reverse complement strand
TCGGCAGCAGGTATATGTACTGCTTCGGGGGATTCAGATCTAAGCGTGTATTGGACCATGTGGTCTCCAAGGGGTTTTCTAGACTGTGAGCCCACTGTTGGGTAGGGACCGTCTCTATATGTTGACAAATTGTACTTCCCAAGCGCTTAGTACAGCGCTCTGCACACAGTAAGCGCTCAATCAATACAATTGATTGATTGATTGACTCGAGCCTCAGAGCTGCTGCTGTAGAAATATCTTTCCCCCTTCCCACTTGGCTCTCATCATCATCATCATCAATCGTATTTATTGAGCGCTTACTATGTGCAGAGCACTGGACTAAGCGCTTGGGAAGTACAAATTGGCAACATATAGAGACAGTCCCTACCCAACGGCAGGCTCACAGTCTAAAAGGGGGAGACAGAGAACAAAACCAAACATACTAACAAAATAAAATGAATAGAATAGATATGTACAAGTAAAATAAATAAATAAATAGAGTAATAAATATGTACAAACATATATACATATATACAGGTGCTGTGGGGAAGGAGGCAAGATGGGGGGGATGGAGAGGGGGACAAGCCGGCGGCTGTCCGCAGAGACAGCGGCAGGGATCGGTGATGGACCTGGGAAAAAGCAATCGCATTTGCTCTAATTGGTCTCTAAATTGGAAAAATGGTGCTTAATTAAAATGGCCACAGTTAAGGGTTTTTTCGTTGTTTTCTTTAACCGGAGGGAGAGAAGGCTTGATTTATGCCGCGAGCTGCTGTGCGAATGTCTCTCTCTTTCTGTATCTCAGTCTGTCTCCCTGTCTCTCTCTCCCCTCTTCCTCTCCCCCCAATCCCGCCCTCTTCCCCATGGAGAATTTCCTTGCTCTCTGACTGAGAACTGTAGGTGTGGGAGAGCGGGAAGGGAAGGATTTGAGAGGCTTTGGCCAGGCGGCTTGTTTCCTCAGGACGCCAGGGAAGCCCTGACTGAGGCCCTCGGGCATCCGTGTGACATGTGAGCCCACTGTTGGGTAGGGACCATCTCTACCTGTATATATGTATATATACCTGTATATATGTATATATGTTTGTACATATTTATTACTCTATTTATTTATTTATTTATTTATTTTATTTGTACATGTCTATTCTATTTATTTGATTTTGTTAGTATGTTTGGTTTTCTTCTCTGTCTCCCCCTTTTAGGCTGTGAGCCCACTGTTGGGTAGGGACTGTCTCTATATGTTGCCAATTTGTACATATTTATTACTCTATTTATTTATTTATTTATTTTATTTGTACATGTCTATTCTATTTATTTGATTTTGTTAGTATGTTTGGTTTTCTTCTCTGTCTCCCCCTTTTAGGCTGTGAGCCCACTGTTGGGTAGGGACTGTCTCT
Source organism: Tachyglossus aculeatus (assembly GCF_015852505.1). Lineage (NCBI taxonomy): Eukaryota > Metazoa > Chordata > Mammalia > Monotremata > Tachyglossidae > Tachyglossus > Tachyglossus aculeatus. The sequence continues at coordinate 38,281,306 of NC_052077.1, read as the reverse complement.
ATATGTTGCCAATTTGTACATATTTATTACTCTATTTATTTATTTGTTTATTTTATTTGTACATGTCTATTCTATTTATTTGATTTTGTTAGTATGTTTGGTTTTGTTCTCCATCTCCCCCTTTTAGACTGTGAGCCCACTGTCGGGTAGGGACTGTCTCTATATGTTGCCAATTTGTACTTCCCAAGCGCTTAGGACAGTGCTCTGCACCTAGTAAGCGCTCAATAAATACGATTGATGATGATGATATGTTGCCAATTTGTACTTCCCAAGCGCTTAGTCCAGTGCTCTGCACACAGTAAGCGCTCAATAAATACGATTGATGATGATATGTTGCCAACTTGTACTTCCCAAGCGCTTAGTACAGTGTGCTGCGCACAGTAAGCGCTCAATAAATACGATTGATTGATTGATTGATCACAGGCTCCTGCTGGTCAGAGCGGCAGACCCTGTTCTCCCCACTCTCCGTCCTCACCCCCTGCCCACCCCCAAGATGGCCCCCACATGTCTTCCTCAGAAAGAGTCCTGGTTTGGCTGTGACTTCTGTCGATATAATAATAATAATAACAATAATAATAATAATAATAATAATAATATTTGTTAAGCACTTACTATGTGCAGAGCATTGTTCTAAGCACTGGGGGGGGACCCAAGGTGATCAGGTTGTCCCACGTGGGGCTCACAGTCTTAATCCCCATTTTACAGATGAGGTAACTGAGGCTCAGAGAAGTGAAGTGACTTGCCCAAGGTCACACAGCGGACATGTGGCGGAGTCGGGATTCGAACCCATAACCTCTGACTCCAAAGCCCGTGCTCTTCCCACTGAGCCACGCTGATATACCTTTCCTCTTCTCCCGCTCCCTTCTGCATCGCCCTGACTTGTTCCCTTTGCTCTTCCCCCATCCCAGCCCCAGGGCACTTAATAAATGATAAATAAATAAATAATGATGGCATTTATTAAGCGCTTACTGTGTGCAAAGCACTGTTCTAAGCGCTGGGGAGGATACAATGTGATCAGGTTGTCCCACGTAGGGTTCACAGTCTTAATCCCCATTTTGCAGATGAGGTAACTGAGGCCCAGAGAATAATAGTAATAATGATGATGGCATTTATTTTTATTACGCACTTACTATGTGCAAAGCACTGTTCTAAGCGCTGGGGAGGATACAGCGTGATCAGGTTGTCCCACGTAGGGCTCACAGTCTTAATCCCCATTTTACAGATGAGGTAACTGAGGCCCAGAGTAGTGAAGTGACTTGCCCAAAGTCACACAGCTGACAATTGGAGGAGCCGGGGTTTGAACCCATGACCTCTGGCTTCAAAGCCCGGGCTGTTTCCACTGAGCCACGCTGCTTCTCTAAGAGAAGCAGAGAAGTGAAATGACTTACCCAAAGTCACAGAGCTGACAGTCGGAGGATCTGGGATTTGAACCCATGACCTCGGACTCCAAAGCCCGTGCTCTTTCTACTGAGCCACACTGCTTCTCTGTACATAGCTGTCATTTATTCACTTATATTAATATATGCTCCCCCCGACCCCAGATTATAAAATAGTCTGTGGGAAGGGACCGTGTCTGTTTATTCTTGCATGGCGCTCTCCCAAGCGCTTACTACAGTTTGCTGCACCCAATAAGTTCTCAATAAATATGACTGACTGACTGATTGCCTAGCCCCTTGCTCTTCCCCACTCCCAACCCCACAGCACTTATATACATCCCAGCTCCGCCAACTGTCAGCTGTGTGACTCTGGGCAAGTCAATAATAATAATAATAATAATAATAATAATAATAATAAGGGTATTTCTTAGGCACTATGTGCAAAGCACTGTTCGAAGTGCTGGGGGGATACAGGGTGATCAGGTTGTCCCACGGAGGGCTCACAGTTTTAATCCCCGTTTTACAGATGAGGGAACTGAGGCCCAGAGAAGTGAAGTGACTTGCCCAAAGTCACACAGCTGACAATTGCTGGAGCCGGGATTTGAACCCATGACCTCCGACTCCAAAGCCCGGGCTCTTTCCACTGAGCCACGCTGCTTCTCGCGGTCTAGAAGGGGGAGACAGACAACAAAACAATACATATTAACAAAATAAAATAAATAGAATAAATATGTACGAACTAAAATATGTACAAGTAAAATTAATAAATAGAGTAATAAATACGTACAAACATATATACATATATATATATATAAATATATATATATATATATATAGGTGCTGTGGGGAGGGGAAGGAGGTAAGGCAGGGGATGGGGAGGGGAAGGAGGGGGAAAGGGAGGGAGGGGAGGGGGAGAGCCTCCCACAAACACACCCACCCACAAATGGGGAAACTGAGGCACAGAGAAGTGAAGTGATTTGCCCAAGGTTACACAGCAAACCTGTGGCAGAGTGTGAACTAGAATCCGGGATTCCTGACTCACAGAGACTCCTGTTCTCTCCTCTAGGTTATTCTGGGGTAGACACAAGCTAATCAGGTTTAAGAACAAAACCTCCCTTTTAGGGGAAGTGACTGTACTGTAATTGATCCACCCAAACACATCCTAATGAGACGCAGCATGCCCCCGTGTCTAGAACACAGACCCGAGAGTCAGAAGGACGTGGATTCAAATCTGTTGTGTGACCTTGGATGAGTCACTTCACTTCTCTGTGCCTCCTCTGTAAAGTGGGGATTAAGACCGGGAGCCTGATTTGGGACAGGGACTGTGTCCGACCCAATTTGTTCGATTCCCCCCTGCACTTAGTACATGCTTAACAAATACCATCATTATTATTATTTTTAATAATAATGGAAAGAGACAGTTGGTGAGGAGTTGGAGAGGTGAAAAACATTGTCCGTGAGATAGGAAATGGGTTGACAGGCCAGGTCAGATCTGGAGGTTATCATCATCATCAATCACATTTGTTGAGCGCTTACTGTGTGCAGAGCACTGTACTAAGCGCTTGGGAAGTACAAGTTGGCAACATATAGAGACAGTCCCTACCCAACAGTGGGCTCACAGTCTAAAATAGATAGATAAATAGATAAAATAAATAGAGTAATAAATATGTACGAACATATATACATATATACAGGTGCTGTGGGGAAGGGAAGGAGGTAAGATGGGGGGGATGGAGAGGGAGACGAGGGGGAGAGGAAGGAAGGGGCTCAGTCTGGGAAGGCCTCCTGGAGGAGGTGGTATTTGTTAAGTGCTTGCTATGTGCCAAGCACTGGGGTAAATACAAGGAAATCAGGTTATAATAATAATAATGATGGCATTTATTAAGCGCTTACTCTTTGCAAAGCACTGTTCTAAGCGCTGGGGAGGTTACAAGGTGATCAGGTTGTCCCATGGGGGGCTCCCAGTCTCCATCCCCATTCTTTGGTAGCAGAGTGTCAGAGAGGCAGTCAATCAATCAATCAATCGTATTTATTGAGCGCTCACTGTGTGCAGAGCACTGTACTAAGCGCTTGGAGAGTACAAGTTGGCAACATATAGAGACGGTCCCTACCCAACAGTGGGCTCACAGTCAATATTAGCAGGTCTGTGGGGCTGAAAGGACCAAGGGTTGGCCAAAGTCCCACCCCTGGGGCTGTGGGATAGAGGGAGAGAGGGTGAGAGATACCCCTCACCCTTTACTCCTCCAATCATTCTGGTCTCCCTTCTAGACTGTGAGCCCGCTGTTGGGTAAGGACCATCTTTATATGTTGCCAATTTGTACTTCCCAAGCGCTTAGTACAGTGCTCTGCACACAGTAAGCGCTCAATAAATACGATTGAATGAATGAATGAATTGTACTTATTAAGTCGACTATGTGCAGAACGCTTTACTAAGAACTCAGGAAAGTGCAACCCAATAGAGTTGATCCCTGCTCACGGGGATTTTCCAGTCCAGCACATTGAATTCCTTAAACACAAGTCTCTCCCCGATCCCCCTGAAGTTTCATCAGCACGCTTTGCTTTTCTGCGTCTCTCCCTAGCTCTCAGGAAGCATGGATGAGGGCTTCTGGGAAGCGGCTTCCATGCTCCTACAGGAGAGCGGAGTTCGTGGCGGATCGCTCTCCCTCCGCTCCTCCTGTGGGTCACTTTTTCATCCCTGTCATCACTTCTACTCTGCGGCATCCGGCTCTTGGGGCAGGGGTGAACCCCGCCGAAGCGAGCAAGAGGCTGTCTTTACTCAGAATTCCTTTTGTCCTGGTTGGCGTCTATGGCATCTCGGGATTAAATATAACTCTGTAGAATCTTGCCACCTCACGTTTTTGTAGGGTCTGTTGTTAAAAATACGAAGCACATAGGCAAGGCTGTTTATCTAAAGCTTGAGGGATGTTTAACAAAACACAATTAAGCCCCAGAATATCCCGGTGAGCTCCAGGACGTATGTGAGGATTACTCTACTACAGACATGAAACCGCTTCAGAGAGGGCAATCAGTGGAGTGGAACTGCTCATTTTCACGCACAATTAGGGCTTTCTGTTTCCTAGCTCTCATGAAGGACAGACGGGCCTGGGTTTTAACTTTAAGTCTAATTCTAACTCGATGGGATTTGAATGGACTCTTCCCCCCGGGTGCCACCTTCAGCTTCTTCTGGGAGGGAGGTTTTGGCTCCATGCTCGTCTTCCTGGGAATTTGTAAGCTCCTGTAGACACCACCACCACCCTTCCAGTTTCACAAGCCCATAACCTTGGTGTTGTCTTCAGATTGCCTCTCTCATTCAACGCACATATTCAGTGTCACCAAATTCTCTCTCTTCTACCTTCACGGTATTGCTAAAGCCTCCCTTTCCTCTCCAAAGTATTACTGTGCCCGATCCAAGCACTCAACACACCCTGTCTCCTCAGCTTTCTCTCTGACCTTCCTGCCTCCTGTCTCTCCCCACTCCGATCCTTCCTTCATTCTACTGCCCGGATCATTTTTGTAAGAAAAAAATGTTCAATCCACATCTTCCCCACTCCTCAAAAACCTCCAGTGGTTGCCCAACCACCTCCTCATCGAACGCGAACTCCTTACCATCGACCGGCTTTAAAACATTCAGTCACCTTGCCACTTCCTATTTTACCTCGTTGATTTCCTGATAATAATGATAATGATGATAAACAATAATAGCATTTGGTCAGCATTTACTATGCCACTTGTCAGCTGGGTGACTTTGGGCAAGTCACTTAACTTCTCTGTGCCTCAGTTCCCTCATCTGTAAAATGGGGATTAAGACTGTGAGCCAATCAATCAATCAATCGTATTTATTGAGCGCTTGCTGTGTGCAGAGCACTGTACTAAGCGCTTGGGAAGTGCAAGTTGGCAACATGCAGAGACGGTCCCTACCCAACAGTGGGCTCACAGTCTAGAAGCCACTCCGGGGGACAACCTGATCACCTTGTAAAAATAATAATAATAATGATGATGGCATTTATTAAGCATGTACTATGTGCGAAACACTGTTCTAAGTGCTGGGGAGGTTACAAGGTGATCAGGTTGTCCCACGGGGGGCTCACAGTCTTAATCCCCATTTTACAGATGAGGTAACCCCAGAGAAGTGAAGTGACTTGCCCAAAGTCACACAGCTGGCAGTTGGCGGAGTCAGGATTTGAACCCGTGACCTCTGACTCCAAAGCCCGTACTCTTTCCACTGAGCCATGCTGCTTCTCTACTATTGTATTGTACTCTCCCAAGTGCTTAGTTGAGTACTCTGTACACAGTGAGTGCTCAGTAGCAATAATAATGATAAATTCTATTATGACTTCTACAGAGGGGAAATATAATATCTACAGGCTATTGCATTCTATTCCCCAAGTGCTTAGTACAGTACGGTGTAAGTAAGTGCTCAATAAATACAATTGATTGATTGAGTTTCCTGGACTCCTCCCTCTTTCCATTGCTCACTTCATCCCACAGCATGGTTCAAACTCAGTTTTGGGCCGACCCGCTTCCTAGTTGGGACTCATTCTGAGGGCCTCTCTTCCCGAGGGAAGCAGCCTGGCATAGTGGATAATAATAAAATAATAATAATAATAATAATAATAATAATAATAATAATGGCATTTGTTAAGCGCTTACTGTGTGCAAAGCACTGTTCTAAGCTCTGGGGGGAATACAGTGTGATCAAGTTGTCCCACATAGGGCTCACAGTCTTAATCCCCATTTTTACAGATGAGGTAACTGAGGCTCAGAGAAGTGAAGTGACTTGCCCAAGGTCACACAGCAGACTTGTGGCGGAGCCGGGATTCGAACCCACGACGTCTGACTCCAAAGCCCGGGCTCTTTCCACTGAGCCACGCTGCTTCCCCGATAAGCACGGGCTTGGGAGTCGGAAGGTCGGGGGTTCTAGTCCTGGCTCCGCCACCTTTCTGCTGTGTGACCTTAGGCGAGTCACTTCACTTCTCTGAGCCTCAGTTACCTCATCTGCAAAATGGGGCATATGATGTGAGCCCTGTGCGGGACGGGGTCTGCGTCCAACCTGATTTGCTTGTATCCACCCCAGTGCCTAGTACAGTGCCTGACACATGCTAATCACTCAACAAATACCATCATTATTGTTATTATTATCATTTGCTATCCCCAAAGCCAAGCTAGCTGACTCACTTTCCTCAATTATCATTTGGGAAGTAACGTTTGTCCTCGGCAAAGGCAAGTTTGACATCCACCTCCGTTCCTTTGAGGAATCTGGTGCATATTTGAGAGAACGGGGCCTAACCTGGAGTCTCTTCCAAACGGGTTGCTTGTGGCTGCTGGTTTTCCCATTGCAAAACCGTCTAAATCTCCTCTCTCGCCAACCACTACCACCATGTCAGCACTGCTAGGCTCTCAGCACATCCTCTAGGCCGTAAGCTTAAGTTTTGAACTGTAAACTCGCCGTTTAGACTGTAAGCCCGTCCTCTCAAACTGGTCGTCTAGGCCGTCAGCCCATCCTCTAAACTGTAAGCTCGTTATGGGCCGGGAATGAGTCTGCTGATTGGGTTGTACTGTACTCTCCCAAGCACTTAATACAGTGTCTGCACATAGTGAGCGCTCAATAAATACCACCGATTGATTGATTCCAAGTCAAACCACAATGCCCCCCCATACCCCACCTCAACAGGAAATCTGTACATATCTTTAAACTTAATTGCTTCTCCCTCTCTGCAATTTAGTATCATCATCATCATCAATCGTATTTATTGAGCGCTTACTGTGTGCAGAGTGCTGTACTAAGCTCTTGGGAAGTACAAGTTGGCAACATATAGAGACAGTCCCTACCCAACAGTGGGCTCATAGTCTAAAAGGGGGAGACAGAGAACAAAACCAAACATACTAACAAAATAAAATAAATACTAACAAAATAAAATAAATTAGTATTAGTATCTGCCTCCCCCACTTGAATGGAAGCTCCTTGAGGGAAGAGACCATACCTACCAACTCTAGTATACCCTTCCAAGTGTTTAGTACAGTGCTGTCCCCAGAAGAAGTGCTCAAAGAATGCTATTGGTTAATTGAGTCAGAGAACTGAGTCATTCATTCATTCATTCAATCATATTTATTGAGCGCTTACCGTGTGTAGAGCACTGTACTAAGCGCTTGGAAGTTGGCAACATCTAGAGATGGTCCCTACCCAACAGTGAGCTCACAGTCTAAAAGGGGGAGACAGAGAACAAAACCAAACATACTAACAAAATAGAATAAATACTAACAAAATAAAATAAATTAGTATTAGTATCTGCCTCCCCCACTTGAATGGAAGCTCCTTGAGGGAAGAGACCATATCTACCAACTCTAGTATACCCTTCCAAGTGTTTAGTACAGTGCTGTCCCCAGAAGAACTGCTCAAATAATACTATTGGTTAACTGATTCAGAGAAATGAGTCATTCATTCATTCATTCAATCATATTTATTGAGCGCTTACTGTGTGCAGAGCACTGTACTAAGCGCTTGGAAGTTGGCAACATATAGAGACGGTCCCTTCCCAACAGCGGGCTCACAGTCTAGAAGGGGGAGACAGACGGCAAAAGAAAACATATTAACAAAATAAACTAAATAGAATAAATATGTACAAGTAAAATAAAATAAATAGAGTCCTAAATCCAGAGGGAGAGATTCTTAGCTTGGCTGGACTTTCAGCTTCCTGGGTGACTTTTTGTTTTTTCAGTGGCATTTGTTAAATGCTTATTAGGTGCCAAGCATTGTACTAAGCGCTGGGGTAGATACAAGCTAATCAGAGAGGTAGAGACACAGAGGGAGAGCAGGGGTAGGGAGAGACAGAAAGAGAGTGGGGGAGAGAGGGAGAGACAGAGACATAGAGAGACAGAAAGGAAGAGTAGGGGAGAGAGGCAGAGACCCAGAGAGACACAGAGGGAGAGACAAAGAAAGAGTGGGGGAGAGGAGGAGAGACAGAGACACAGGGAGAGCAAGGACAGGGAGAGACAGAGAGACAGAAAGAGAGAGTGGGGGAAAGAGGGAGAATATGTTGCAGACTTGTACTTCCCAAGCGCTAAGTCCAGTGCTCTGCACACAGTAAGTGCTCAATAAATACGATTGAATGAATTCCCTCTCCCACACGGGGCTCACAGTCTTAATTCCCATTATATAGATAAGGAAACAGTTAAGAAGTGACCAGCCCAACGTCATATAGCAGACATGTGGCAGACCGGGGAATACAACTCAGATCCTCTGATTCCCAGGCCTGTGCATCCCAAGCGCTTAGTCCAGTGCTGTGCACACAGTAAGTGCTCAATAAATATGATTGAATGAACTCCCTCTCCCACACAGGGCTCACAGTCTTAATTCCCATTATATAGATAAGGAAACAGTTAAGAAGTGACTAGCCCAACATCATATAGCAGACGTATGGCAGACCAGGGAATACAATTCAGCTCCTCTGATTCCCAGGCCTGTGCTTTTTCCACTAGACCACAACGCTTCTCATGGTGACTCAGTGAGAGTCATTCAGCTTGGTCTTTGGTCCATTCGTTCCTCTCTGTGGCACAGGAAATAGAATTTGAACGAGAACGATAGCGGACCATGCTCTTTGGAGAAAGAGGCATGATTCTATAAAATATTTCTGATTAACCCAGTTAATTGTGGTCTCTAGCAAGCACTTACTCTGAGCCAAGCGCTAGGGTAGATAAAAGATCATCGGAATCAAATTCAGTCCCTGTGTCGCCTGTGGTTTCCCAAGTCTAAGAGAGAGGGAGAGCAGGAATCTTTTCCCCAATTCCCAGATGAGGGGGAACTCAGACTCAGAGAGGTTCAGTTGACTTCTCTCAGGTCACACAGCAGTCCAGGGGAAGACCCGGGAACAGACTTCAGGTCTCTTGACTCTCAATCCCAAATTCTTTCTACCAGGTCATAGAAGCAGCCTAGTGTATAGAGCCCCGTCCTGGGAATCAGAAGGACCTGAGTTCTAATCCTGGCTCTTCCACTGTCTGTCGGGTGACCTTGGGCAAGACAATTAACTTCTCTATGCCTCAGTTAACTCATCTGTAAAATGGGGATTAAGAGTGTGAGCCCCACGTAGGACAGGGACCGTGTCCATCTTGATTAGCTTGTATCTACGCCAGTGCCTGACATATACTAAGTGCTTAACAAATACCATGCAAAAAAAGTCAAGCTGTTTAGGAAGGACTATTTTTTCCTTTCCAACATGCATGTCTACATATTCTATTTGGTTCCCTTGGTGAAATTGTCAGAAAAAAAATGGACTCATCTGTTCTCCCTCTTTCCTCTTCAGTGCTGTACTGCAATGGAATTTCTCTCTTTACCGGTGGCCTTTTTTAATTTTAATTTTTTGCAGTTTCCCCATCCTCGTATGGTGCTGGTTGAGGAAGAAGCAGAGCATGAAAACACTTCCATCTTCTCGTTGTGGAGATTTACTCCTCCGTGAGCGCGGTTCACAGCCAGCTCAATTACCTCTTCTTTTTTTTTCCAACATAACGTTGAATAAAGCAGCGAGATTCAGCAGCTGGCTTGGCACCTTGACTCATGGCCCTTATTCTACTGCGATAGGCGTTGCAGTTAATAAAGGATCAGCGTTTCCCATTTCCTTCTCTGGCACTGCCCTCTGAGAAACTCGGCTTCTACCTTGATGCGCTACCAGATTTCTCATTTTCCTTTGAGCCCTAGAGCAAAGTTTTCCGTTCTGTCTCTGCCACAGTCCCCTTGTTGGTCGCACATGTGATCGTGATTAAGCGCCCAGACTGCTTGTCTCGGGCAAGAGCCTGGAAATCGTATGTTCTTCCGAAAAATGAGGTTGTTGGGGGAGAAACAGCCTTAGGGCTTAGGTTGGGGGAGGGAGTGTAGTCCAGTGGAGAGAGGAAGGCTCTGGGTTCAAATCCTGGCTTGGCCTATGGCTTGCTGTGAGGCCTTCGCTGCCTAAATCCTCCTTTCCTCCCTTCTGCGTTGCCCTGACTCGCTCCCTTTATTCATCCCCAGCTTCCAGCCCCATAGCACTTACTTCCATATCTGTAATTCACTCATTTCTATTAACATCAGTCTCCTTCTCTAGACTCTAAGCTCCTTGTGGGCAGGAAATGTCTGATTATTGTTGTATTGTACTCTCCCAAGTGCTTAGTACAGTGATCTGCACACAGTAAGCGCTCAGTAAATACATTTGACTGACTTGACCGAGTGACTGATTTTGGACAAATCACTTTACTTTGCTGTGCCTCAGTTACCTGATCTGAAAAATGGGGTGAAACCAATTGATTGACTTCACCAGATCTACACTTGGGAGGCCTCACTGCCTCTTTCTCTTCCCTTTTCTTCCAGGTTAGAAAGGAGGAGAAAATAAGAGGATCTGGTGTTTGAATATGGGTAGAGCGTGGAAATGGCAGGTGGTCGAATGGTCAGTTTCTTTGTGGCTTTCCTGGCTGTCTCCTTCCACCCTCTCTTTTGCTCTCGTTGTTTCCACGTTGATGACACCTTATTTTCCCAACCCTGTTCTCACTGAAGGCTCAGCAGAGCTTGCAGGGGGAGTCTATCGAGAAGCAGCATGACCTCAACGATAGAGCCCAACTCTGGGTGTGAGAAGGACCTGGGTTCTAATCCTGTTTCCACCACTTGTCTGGTTGACCTTGGGCAAGTCACTTCACTTCTCTGTGCCTCTGTTTCCTCATCTGTAAAATGGGGATGATAATAGTAATAATAATAGTGATGGCATTTATTAAGTGCTTACTATGTGCAAGGCACTGTTCTAAGCGCTGGGGAGATTACAAGGTGATCAGGTTGTCCCACAGGGGACTCACAGTCTTCATCCCCATTTTACAGTTGAGGGAACTGAGGCCCAGAGAAGTGAAGTGACTTGCCCAAAGTCACACAGCTGGCAATTGGCGGAGCCGGGATTCGAACCTGTGACCTCTGACTCCAAAGCCCATGCTCTTTCCACTGAGCCACGCTGATTAAAAGACCGTGATTCCCCATGTGGGACCTGAGCCGTCTCCAGGCTGATTAGCTCATATCTACCCCAGCGCTTAGTACAGTGCCTGGCGTGTAGTAAGTGCTTAACATATACCATATATAAATGATGATAATATATTGTCGAAGCAACCGTTGGAATCATATTGAGTATCTGTCCCTCAGTGGTATTCATTCATTCATTCATTCAATTGTATTTATTGAGTGCTTACTGTATGAGGACTGTGAGCCCACTGTTGTGTAGGGACCATCTCTAAACATTGCCAACTTGTACTTCCCAAGCGCTTAGTACAGTGCTCTGCACACAGTAAGCGCTCAATAAATACGATTGAATGAATATGCGGAGCACTATAATAAGTGCTTGGGAGAGTACAATACAACAATAAACAGACACATTCACTTTCACATTTATCTAGCGCTTGCTTGGGCTGTCAATTAATCAGTCACTTCATGGTATTTATCAAGCATTTCCTGTGTGCGAAGAACCGTACTAAGCCCTTTGGACAGTTCAGTACAGTTGGTAGGAAACGATCCCTGCCCTTCAGGAGGTGATCAGGTTGTCAGGTTGTCAGGTTATGTTGCCAGCTTGTACTTCCCAAGCGCTTAGTACAGTGCTCTGCACACAGTAAGCGCTCAATAAATATGATTGATTGATTGATTGATCTCTGGAGCCTGGCATTTTGGGGTCCATTCGCATCCCAGCTCGGTTGTCCAGATCATTTCATCTGTTGGGCAGTATGAAAAAATTCTGAAGAGTGGGATACCCTTCTGGTGAGCTACAATCTCACCCCTAAGATCTGTCACATTTCTCTTGGTCAGCGGTCATCTGTACATCTTGTAACATTTCTCTGCCTTAAAAAGCACCAGACGTTCATTCGCCAGGCATTTTCAGTTGTATGTTGCAGCAAATGCAAATTGGAGATCTTTTAGTCTCTGCCTTAACTTCCCCAGGCCCCCTGCCACCTGCCAAAAAGATTTGAATAGATCTGGGCACGTATGGCTGTTAGGATTCTTATTCGAATTGGCAAACGTGGAAAATGATACAGTCAAAGCCAAACCGGCATTCTTTGACTCTTGGACTCTGATTTATTTACGTGTGGGTATAAATCCTCGGAGGAATTCAGTCCTTTCGTTGGCCATTTGAGACGGAGACCAAACAGGGAGGCGGGAGTCAGTCCACCAGGAGGGTGATTTTGTGCCTCAATTTTATGCCTGATATATGGTTTAAAAATGATGACATTTGTTGAGCGCTTACTATGTGCAAAAAAGCTCTGGGGAGGATACAAGGTGATCAGGTTGTCCTACGTGGGGCTCACAGTCTTAATCCCCATTTTACAGATGAGGTAACTGAGGCACAGAGAAGTTAAGTTGCCCAAAGTCACACAGCTGACAAGCAGCAGAGCTGGGATTAGAACCCATGACCTCTGACTCCCAAGTCCGTGCTCTTTTCACTGAGCCACACTGCTCCTCTACCTCTTTTGCCCCATTTCTCTCTCCCTCCTCTAAATAAGGGTCATCTGAAGCTCTCATAGCTTCACTGCCAAAACCGAGAAGTTTTTCCTGATGCTTGAAGAACACACAAGTTTTTACCATCCTGATTCTGGCCAATTAAAGGAAGTGGCTTTATTCATTCATTCATTCATTCATTCAATCATATTTATTGAGCACATACTGTGTGCAGAGCACTGTACTAAGCGCTTGGAAAGTACAAGTTGGCAGCATATAGAGACGGTCCCTACCCAACAGTGTACTCACAGGCTTTGAACAAGAGAGTGCAACAGATGGTCTGGAAGGATTAGAAAGCTACTTTCTATAACCCTTTTTGGGATACTGAGTCTTATCAACCCAAGTTATTTATTAATAGTAATAATAATAGTAAGAATGATTGCATTATTTGTTGACAGCTTAATATTTAGCACTGTACTAGGCGCTGGGGTTGAAACACAATAACTGGGCCCCACATGGGGCTCACAGTCTAAGTAGGAGGGAGAAAGGCTATTGAACCCCATTTTTCAGATGAGGGAACTGAGGCATAGAGCAGTTAAGTGATATTCCCAAGGTCACACAACAGGTACGTGGTGGAGCTGTGATTTGAACCCAGGTCCTTTGAGTCCCAGGCCACCACTCTTTCCACTAGGCCTCACTACTTGCCCTGTATGACATTTGGTCCAGTCTTTCTGGTTGTAGATGGCTATGGACTTTGGATGGTTTAAGACTTAGGAAAACGATTTAGAGGTAGCCAAGAATGTGACCAGAGACTGTTCATTCATTCAATCATATTTATTGAGCACATACTTTGTGCAGAGCACTGTACTAAGCGCTTGGGAAGTACAATTCGGCAGCATCCAGAGACGGTCCCTACCCAACAACGGGCTCACAGTCTAGAATAGAAGCATTCAGAGAGAGACAACATCCCAAAGATAGGATCACAGTGGTAGTGTCCTTACAAAGTTTGGACTTGGGACTGAAATTGCTTTGATCTCCATGGCTGAAGTTCTTTTAAAAAAAAAAAAATGGCATTTGTTAAGCACTTACTATGTGTCGGACACTGTACTAAGCACTGGAGAGGATTCAAGATAATTGGGTTGGACATAGGGACTGTGTCCAACATTGTAAAATGGGGATTAAGGCTGTGAGCCCCTTGTGGGACATGGACTGTATCCAGCCTGACTCTCTTGTATCTTCCCCAGTTCCTGGCACAGAAGAGCTTAACAAATCCCATTAAAAAAAATCAGAAATGAGGTTACAGAGGCACATAAAGGTAAATGATTTTCCCAGTGACCTGTAGCAGTTAAGTGGCAGAGCTGGGATTAGAACCCAGGTCCTCTGACTCCCAGAGTTATACTTTTATTTGTATTAGTAGCTGTCTCGTCCTCTGCACTGTAAGCTAGTTCTGGGAAAGGAATATGTCTTTTTAGTTATATTGTGCTCTCCCAAGCGCTGGTACAGTGCTCTCTCTGCACACAGGAAGCGATCAATCAATTTGACAGACTGACTGTCTGACTGACTGATTTCCACAAGGCCACGCTTCTTCTCTAGGAATTTGCTTTGCAGGACGGTAAGAATGATTGAAATATCTGTTCCAAACGCTGTACCAAGCCATGAGGTAGGTACAAGATAAACAAGTCAGACCCAATCCCTGTTCCACTTGGGGCTCACAGTTTACGGGTGGGTGTGCGTTCTAACCATCTTTATCAAGTGTTCTTTATAATTATCTGGTGAGGTGGGTTTGCATTTCTCTTGTTCTATGTTTGTGTTTGGCCTGTGCGAAAACAAAAGCATCTTTCTCTCAGAGCCTGTGTTGAGTAGGAGGAGGCGGTTTCTTTGGGGAAGGGGCAGAGGTATAGATTCCTTGATGCTAATGAGGCCTCTTAGCAACTGAGATTCCCTTCAAAGCCCTACTGGGAGCTCACCTCCTCCAGGAGGCCTTCCCAGACTGAGCCCCCTCCTTCCTCTTCCCCTCCTCCCCCTCCCCATCCCCCCCGCCTTACCTCCTTCCCCTCCCCACAGCACCTCTACATATGTATATATGTTTGTACGTATTTGTTACTCTATTTTATTTGTACATATTTATTCTATTTATTTTATTTTGTTAATATGTTTTGTTTTGTTGTCTGTCTCCCCCCTTCTAGACTGTTAGCCCGCTGTTGGGTAGGGACCGTCTCTATATGTTGCCGACTTGTACTTCCCAAGTGCTTAGTACAGTGCTCTGCACACAGTAAGCGCTCAATAAATGCAATTGAACGAATGAATGAACACAACACAACAATGAAACAGACACATTCCCTGCCCGCAATGAGCTTACAGTCTAGAGTGGGAGACAGACATTAATATAAATAAATTATGGAGATATCTGTGCAGATATATAGATTTATAAGTGCTTTGGGGCTATGGATGGTGATGTACAGAAGGGAGCAAGTCAGGGCGACACAGAAGGGAGTGGGAGAAGAGGAATGGAAGGCTTAGTCAGGGAAGGCCTCTTGGAGGAGATGTGACTTTAATAAGGCTCTGAAGACGGGGAGAGTCATTGTCAGATATGAAAAGGGAGGGTGTTCTAAGCAGGAGTCAGGATGAGGGTGAAAAGTCGGCAGCAAAGTCAACAATCAATCAATCGTGTTTACTGAGCGCTTACTGTGTGCAGAGCACTGTACTAAGCACTTGGGAAGTACAAGTTGGCAACATATAGAGACAGTCCCTCCCCAACAGTGGGCTCACAGTCTAAAAGGGGGAGACAGAGAACAAAACCAAACATACTAACAAAATAAAATAAATAGAATAGATATGTACAAGTAAAATAAATAAATAGAGTAGTAAATATGTACAAACATATATACATATATACAGGTGCTGTGGGGAAGGGAAGGAGGTAAGTTGAGGGGGATGGAGAGGGGGACAAGATGGAGGTATAGTGAGTAGGTTTGCATGAGAGGAGCAAAGTTTGCGGGCTGGGTTGGAATAGGAGAGTAGGGAGGTGAGGAAGGAGGGGATAGTGGTTGAGGGCCAAAAAGCTGACGGTAAGGAGTTTCTGTTTGAGACCGAGGTGGATGGGCAGCCACTGGAGGTCTTGAGCAGTGGGGAAACATGTCCGGAATATTTCTGTAGAAAAATGATCCGGGCAGCAGAGTGAAATATAGACTGGAGTTGGGAGAGACCGGAGGCAGGGAGGTCAACAAGGAGATAGTAATCAAGTGGGGATTGGATAAGTGCTTCTCAACTAGGCTGCCGAGGGCATGGTTCCTCCATGCTCAGTTTGGTATTTCTGTTCCGTCGATCGTATTTATTGAGCCCCTACTGTGTTCAGAGCACTCTACTAAGTGCTTGGGAGAGTGCTCCAGAGTTAGACACAATCCCTGCCCGCAAAAGGACTTTACAATACTGGGCAGAATGGACACTCATGATCCAATACAGTGAGTATTGTTTATGCCCATTTATTGTTCAGTGTCTGTGTAATGCAGTTATTTGCACCAGTTCCTTTTGAGCAAAATTCTTTCAGTAATAGCCTTTCAGAATGATTGCTAATAATAGACAAGAACTGAGAAGCTGCAAGAGAAAAAAAAAATTGTAAAGGAAGGGACATAATATTCCGTCTGACAGACCTCCTGTGTTTTGCAAGAACAGTCTAGAAACAGGTTCTGCAGTTATACCATCCGCCATTCTCATGGTGATCTGCTTTTGGGTTGAAAAAAAAAAAGGGTGTTTTCTCTCACTGAATAACCAATTGGTTGTTCCTTGCTTTTGTCCATAAACTGCATTATTTGTTAGACAGGTAACCTGCTACCTTCAAACCCCACTTGCCATATTGCACGATTCAGGGCTTTCCTGAATTCCTTTCCCTTTCATTCAGGAACAGGGGTGATATTGTTCAGATTTGCAGATTTCCAAGGCAGAGGAGCATAGGGCATAATCCACCATTTGTAAAAGCCAGGTGGGGCGTGTTTTCACCTCCACTGAGGAGAAGCTAAGAAAACAGAGAGTGAAGGCATACGGTTCCAGGGACAGAATCTAACTCTTGAGAACGGCAACGGCAGCAGCGCTGATTAAGTGAGGGACGTTTCGTTTAACTGTTTCTCGCATGCTCGTCTTCGGAAAGGATGGAGATTCCATTTTGGCCCGCTTCGGGGTTAAGCCTCTGGTTTGAGTCTCAGAAAAATGTAGCACTCTATTGTCCCTGCAAATTTGTTGACAGACAGTAATTGGGTCACCACATTGAAATGCCCAGTGGAAGCTCAGAATTTTCTTTGCTGGTTGGCATGGCAACCATAATGGTCGATTAAACATGCGCGGAGAAGGATGGGAAGCCCAGCGCCCGGGGAGGCTGCCAAAGAAAGGAGGGAAGAGAAAGGATTGTACCGTTAATGGCTGAAATGGGAAGGGGTCTTCCAGGTTGGGCCTCAGTTTGCCTGTTCCATCCCTGTTTAAGGGGTTCCTAATCACACCTGGGTGGGCGGCAGGGTAGGGAGACGACGGAGTCTGGTTTTTGCTTCTTTAACCCAGATTGGGGAAGGGCTGGAATTGGCATTCCCAGTTGCCAGCCGGATTTTGTCTCCTGAAGAAAATGAAAGGGGAAATTTTCACAGGAAGCGAAACGCCTGTGAAGAGTGAGAAACGGGTCTTGCGACTGCTAAAAAGGCTTCAGTGCTGTTTCGCAAATTGCTCTTCCGAATGCCTGGAAGTGGCCTAGGGTGCTACTTTTCGGTGGGACTTTTAGACGTGTGGAGGCTCACACACATGTACTGGCTCATCCCGGGTTCTAATCCTGGATCTGCCACCTGTCTGCTGTGTGATCTTGGGCAAGTCTCGCAACTTCTCTGGGCCTCAGTTACCTCAGATGTCAAATGGGGATTAAGAGTGTGAGCCCCTTGTGGGGCAGGGACTATGTCCAACCTGATTACCTTGTATCTACCACAGCACTTAAAACAGTGCTTGGCACATAGTAAGCGCTTAATAAGTATTATGGCCCATGCAGATGCCAGATTCTCCTTTGCCAAGTTGGAAGAGGCAGAGAATAGTGCTAATAATAGGATTTGTAAGACACTTTGTGCCAAGCATTGTACTAAGCCCTGGGATAGAGTCAAGATAAGCGGGGCACAGTGCTTGTTCCACACGGGGTTTACAGTCTAGGGGGGAGGACAGGCATTGAATCCCCATTTTACAGATGAGGAAACTGAGGCACAGAGAAATGAAGTGACTCGCCTGAGGTCACCCATCAGGCTAGTGGCAAAACCTGGTAAAGAACCCACGTCCTCCAACTCCCACGCCCGTGCTCTATCCACTAGGCCACTCTGCATTTAGGTTGTTGGCTATTTTATTTTTCTGTGACAGGTACCTTCCCAGTAACGAGCAGGGATTGTCTCCATCTGTTGACAAATTGGATTTTCCAAGCACTTGGTACAGTGCTGTGCACACAGTAAGCACTCAATAAATAGGATTGAATGAGTGAATGAATTGGATCAATCAGTCAGTATTTCCTGAAGCTTTACTTGGTGTGGTTATAATAAGCACTTTGTAGTGTATAATAGACTAAGTAGACCTGATGCCTGCCCTCAAGAAGCTTCCTGAATCTGACCTGATTTTTCTCAGGGCACACAGTAAGTGCTTAGCAAATTGTGGTCTTTGTTAAGCGCTTAGCAGATTCCCACCCCCCACCCCTCCCCACTTTGGGAATATCTGTTTTAATCTCTTAATTTCTCCTCCCTCTCCTGACTGTTCCACCACTAGTGGAGCTGGAATGGGGATGAAAAACCCAGTTGTCCAGTTGTTAGCCTCTCCAAGAGAAGGGTTGAGGACAGCAGAGGTTGAAGCTATTGGACAAGGTGAGGTGTTTAGATGTTCCCCGCTAAGTGACCTTGGGCAAGTCCCGTAACTTCTCCGGGCCTCAGTTCCCTCATCTGTAAAATGGGGATTCAATACCTGTTCTCCCTCTTACTTAGACTATGCGCCCCATATGGGAGAGGAACTGTGTTCATCCTGTGTTTATTTATTTATTTATTTTATTTGTACATATTTATTCTATTTATTTTATTTTGTTACTATGTTTTGTTTCGTTCTCTGTCTCCCCCTTCTCGACTGTGAGCCCACTGTTGGGTAGGGACCGTCTCTATATGTTGCCAACTTGTGCTTCCCAAGCGCTTAGTACAGTGCTCTGCACACAGTAAGCGCTCAATAAATCCGATTGAATGAATGAATGAATGAATCCTGATTAACTTGTATCTACTCTAGTGCTTGGTACAGTGTTTGACACATAGTAAGAGCTTGACAAACAATAATAATAATAGTAATAAGGATAAGAATTGTGTATGCTTTTCTTCCATACCCCTGGTCTAGTCAGGGGCTGGTGACTATTGAGTGCTTAGTACAGTGCTCTGCACACAGTAAGCGCTCAATAAATATGATTCACTGATTGATTGATTATAAAAACCGCAAAAAAAGAAAGGGAAAGTATTAGTCCTGAGGTGAATGTGCTATTTCCTCCTCCCTCCTCCACTGCTCTCTGCCCTCTCATCAGCTTATATTTTTTATCCCAGTCTTATCTCTTCCTTCTAAATATACATACGTACATGCGCACTTAGTCCCACTCTCCGTCCCCCTCCTGTCTACCTCGCTCCTCTCTCTTCCTCAGCTTCACTTCTCTCTCCATCTCCTCTCTCTTCCGTTCTGTTTTTGGTTTGCAATGCTTAATACACATTAATGACCATATTCAAAAAGAACAAAAGGAGCCAAAGGACAGAGAGTGGGAGAAGGAATGGAAGATGGATGAACTGAAGATAAAGCAGGAGAAGGGAGAGGAAGAGTAAGGAGGCTATAATTGTTATTATTATTATTAGTTTTCATCTGTTCCTCTGGTCTCATCTCTTCACTGTCACTCTCCAATTCAGGAACCTTGATGTCATCAGCAAGGCTGAGGGATTATTGAGTGTATCGACAGATTTTGTCACCAGCTGTGTGGGGGGCATTGTGCTTGGTCCTTGGGGCTGTGTGACTTTGGGCAAGTCACAACTTCTCTGGGTCTCAGTTCTCTCATCTGTAAAATGGGGATTAAGGCTGTGAGCCCCCCGTGGGACAACCTGATCACCTTGTATCCTCCCCAGTGCTTAGAACGGTGCTTTGCACATAGTAAGCACTTAACAAATGCCATCAAAAAAAAAATAAATGCCATCATTATTATTAACAGAGAGGAGAAGTAGAAGACGATTCTATGAGAAGTAGAAAACAGCAGAGGACATGCCTGCTCTCTGGCATGTTCTCACGTTTGCTTTCTCGGCGAGGGAAGAACTCCTTCACCATGAAATCAAAGCTGGAATTGCATGGAAGCCGAGATCTGAATGACCTCATTCCTACACTTTGAGGCTCTTTCCCACTCATTCCCATTCATTCACTCATTTCCAGCTAAAGAAGCCGCATGGTGTAGTGGATAGAGCACAGGCTTGGGGGTCAGAAGATCATGGGTTCTAATCCCAAACTCCCTCATTTGTCTGCTGTGTGACCTTGGGCAAGTCACTTTACTTCTCTAAGGCCTCTTACCTCATCTATAAAATGGGGATTGAGATTGTGAGCCCCACGGGTCCAGCCCAATTTGCTTGCATCCAACCCTGGCACATAGTAAGTGCATAACAAATACCGTAATTATTATTATTGGTATTAGTATTATGATTATTATTATTCCGGCCTCACATGCTAACTGCTGGGGGGTGTTCCTTGAGGAAAGCGGGCTTCCCCAGGGAGACCCAGGAGATAAATAAAATTGATTAATTGATTTGGGGCTCGATGGCGCGGTGGATCTTGGAAACCTGGGACCTCTCAAGGGAGTGTGACCTGCCTCTGGTTTCTCTTCTCTGGGAAAAGAGACCACCAACCCCAGAACCAAACTTTTCCACTTTCAGTCCGTGTAGGCCCTTGAGTGGGGTTCTTGGATCGACTGGGGAATTTCTCCAGGCCTTTTCTGATCCCCTTTGGCTTCCTCTTATTGATAATAATGATAATAATCATAATGATGATGATATCTGTTTAGCGCTTATTATGTGGCAGGCACTGTTTTAAGTGTCTGGGGAGATACAGGCTAATCAGGCTGGACATAGTTGCTGTCTTTGAAGCAGCACGGCCTAGTAGAATGAGGCTGGACTTGGGAGGCAGAGGATCTGGGTTCTAAATCCACCTCCACCACTGTCCAGCTATGTGACATTGGGCAAGTCACTTCACTTAATAATAATAATAATAATAATAATAATAATAATAAGAAGAAGAAGAAGAAGAAGAAGAAGAATGGCATTCATTAAGCACTTACTATGTGCAAAGCACTGTTCTAAGCACTGGGGAGGTTACAAGGTGATCAGGTTGTCCCACGGGGGGCTCACAGTCTTAACCCCCATTTTAAAGATGAGGGAACTGAGGCACAGGGAAGTGAAGTGACTTGCCCAAAGTCACACAGCTGACAATTGGCGGAACCGGGATATTTTTTACAGATGAAGAAACTGAGGCACACAGCAGTGATTTGCCCAAGGTTGCGTCACAGACAGGAGGTGGATCCAGGAGTAGAACTCAGGCTTCCTGATTTCCAGCCTTTTCCATTAGGCCCCACTGATTCTCTTTAAACTCTGTTGCTTCCCGCTCACTGTAATGTATTTTGAGAAGCAGTGTGGCTCAGTGGAAAGAGCAAGGGCTTTGGAGTCAGAGGTCATGGGTTCTAGTACCGGCTCCGCCGCTTTCATTCGTTCACACTGCTTCTCACGCTTCTCTGCACCTCAGTTTCCTCATCTGTAAATGGTACCCACTGCAGTGTATTTTGGTGTCTGTCTTCCGTTAGATTGTCATTTTTTTATGGTATTCGCTAAGTACTTACTATGTGCCAGGCACTGTACTAAGTGCTGGATTAGATACAAGCTAGGCAAGTTGATCACAGTCCCTGTCCCACATGGGGCTCACAGTCTTAATCCCCATTTTACAGATGAGGGAATTGGAGCCCAGAGAAGTTAAGTGACTTGCCCAAGATGACCCTGCAGATAAGTGGTGGAGCCAACATTATTCATTCATTCATTCAATTGTATTTATTGAGCTCTTACTGTATGCAGAGCACTGTACTAAGCACTTGGGAAGTACAAGTCAGCAACATATAGAGACGGTCCCTACCCAACAACGGGCTCACAGTCTAGAAGGGGGAGACAGACAACAAAACAAAACATATTAACCAAATAAAATAAATAGAATAGTAAATATGTACAAGTAAAACAAACAGAGGAATAAATCTGTACAAACATATATCCAGGTGCTGTGGGGAGGGGAAGGAGGTAAGGCGGGGGGGATGGGGAGGGTGAGGAAGGGGAGATGAAGGAGGGGGCTCAGATTAGAACCAAGGTCCTTCTGACTACTGTCCCGACTGTGATCAATCCACTAGGCCATGCTGTTTCTTGTCTTTAGGACTTTGATAAGTCTACTGGGCTTCCATAATCAATCAATCAATCGTATTTATTGAGCGCTTACTGTGTGCAGAGCACTGTGCTAAGCGCTTGGGAAGTCCAAGTTGGCAACGTATAGAGACGGTCCCTACCCAACAGTGGGCTCACAGTCCATAATGTGCTGGGACATCCGACTTTAGGTTGACTGGTGGGGGACTTCTCCAAGACGGCCCTCCGAGCTGATTGGCTCTCTCAGCCATCATCATCATCAATCGTATTTATTGAGTGCTTACTATGTGCAGAGCACTGTACTAAGCGCTTGGGAAGTACAAATTGGCAACATATAGAGACAGTCCCTACCCAACAGTGGGCTCACAGTCTAAAAGGGGGAGACGGAGAACAAAACCATACATACTAACAAAATAAAATGAATAGAATAGATATGTACAAGTAAAATAAATAAATAAATAGAGTAATAAATATGTACAAACATATATACATATATACAGGTGATGTGGGGAAGGGAAGGAGGTAAGATGGGGGGCATGGAGAGGGGGACGAGGGGGAGAGGAAGGAAGGGGCTCAGTCTGGGAAGGCCTCCTGGAGTGCTTAGGGCTTTGGACATAGTAAGCACCTAACAAATACCACAATTATTATCAATTATTAGGAATTCAAAGGAGACAAAGACGGCTTGGACAGGGATCCAGGAAGTAGAGGACCTGGAATGGAGCCTCTGACCCAGTGCATTGCTGTATCTCCCGCAGATCATGAAGCCGGCCCTGTTTTTGTGGGTGGCCTTTTTTCTTCTTCCCTTCTAGCGAGTTCTTTGTTGCTGCCGAAAAACAGATTGCTCAGGGCGCGTGCTGGTGTGTGGGCTACGGGAGAAAGCTCACCCGCTTGGATGGTGATGTGTTTTTCCCGGGTTGGTTGCCAAATGAGCAGTGTTGTGCAGTGCTAGTGACAAGAGTCAGGGGACTTTAATGGTTCTGCTCCTCATTTTATGAGCCATTTAGTTGTGGGGATCTTCTGGGTTTGGGGTACAAGGCTTCATTCACCCATTTCTCCCTGCGCCTCAGAAATTTCTCAGTAGAGTGTGCATTTCGCTTTCAGTCTTTATTACTGTTCCCAGATTCTGCCCCATCACTTGATTTCACGTTCACTTAATAATAATAATAATAATAATAATGGCATTTATTAAGCGCTTCCTAGGTGCTGTTCTAAGCGCTGGGGAAGTTACAAGGTGATCAGGTTGTCCCACAGCGGGCTCAGTCTTAATCCCCATTTTACAGATGAGATAACTGGGGCACAGAGAAGTGAAGTGACTTGCCCAAAGTCACACAGCTGACCATTTGCAGAGCCGGGATTTGAACCCATGACGTCTGACTCCAAAGCCCTGGCTCTTTCCACTGAGCCACGCTGCTTCTCTTCACTTCTTGAGAGCCCTGATGGCCCTGATAGAGAAGCAGCGTGGCTCAGTGGAAGGAGCACGGGCTTGAGAGTCAGAGGTCATGGGTTCTAGCTGCGGCTCCTCCACTTTTATTCAATTGTATTTATTGAGTGCTTACTGTGTGCAGAGCACTGTACTAAGTGCTTGGGAAGTACAAGTTGGCAACATATAAAGACGGTCCCTACCCAACAGCGGGCTCACAGTCTAGAAGGGGGAGACAGACAACAAAACAGAACAGATGAACAAAATAAAATAAATAGAATAGTAAATATGGACATGTAAAATAAATAGAGTAATAAATCTGTACGAACATATATACAGGTGCTGTGGGGAGGGGAAGGACATAGGGCAGGGGGGATGGGGAGGGGGAGAGGAAGGAGGGGGCTCAGTGTGGGAAGGCCTACTGGAGGAGGTGAGCTCTCAGTAGGGCTTTGAAGGGAGGAAGAGAGCTAGCTTGGTGGATGGGCAGAGGGATTGGGGGCATTCCAGGGCAGGGGGAAGACATGGGCCGGGGGTCGACGGCGGGACGGGCGAGAACGAGGCCCAGTGAGGAGGTGAGCGGCAGAGGAATGGAGGGTGTGGGCTGGGCTGGAGAAGGAAAGAAGGGAGATGAGGTAGGAGGGGATGCTTGTCAGGTATGTGACTTTGGATAAGTCACTTAACTTCTCTGTGCCTCAGTTACCTCATCTGTAAAATAGGGATTAAGACTGTGAGCCCCACAGAGGACAACCTGATCACCTTGTATCCTCCCCAGCACTTAGAACACTGTTTTGCACATAGTAAGTGCTTAACAAATACCAAAATTATTATTATTATTATTAGTAGTAGTAGTAGTAGTAGTAGTATTACCCTTCTGGTGGTCTGACACCCAGCATGGAACCTTGAAGAAGAAGGAGATCTGGGAAGAGTGTGGGGAGAGACCAAGGCATCCCATATCCTAATCCCAGCAAGGACTGTGTCTTTTAATCGTACCCTCCCAAGCGCTTAGTCCAGTGCTGTGCACCCAGTAAGGACTCAATCAATGCCATCGTATTGATTGACTGACTGACAGGCGAGTGCCACACTGCCTCTCTTTAACCCGATCCTGTTTCTGTGAGAGCCTGTTGGCAGGCTGACCTGTGACCTTGAGAACTCTAATTGCCGCCAGTCCATTCCTGGAGTCCGTCTCCCCACAGATCCCAAACCGAATTTCACTGGAGGTTTCAGATCTCACATGATACCAAACCTGCATAGGGTTTCCTTGAAGGGTAATTTGGCTCCGAAATTACCAACGTGACAATTAAGGCTTAAATCGGTGGAAAGGACATAATACCCTTCTTAAGGAATTTTTATCTTCACTTTGGAAACTCTAGTAGCCCAAAGCACTGTTATCACTATTCCTTTCTCAGTGGCTCAAACGTATTCTTTTCTGGCTTTGAATGGAAAACGTCTATATTTTTTCACCTTTGTGAATTGGTTTTATTCCCTATTTTGTGTCCACGCATCACTCCCACTTGAGGCTGCCTTTGAATGATTCATATTGCCGAAAACAAACCAATCTGTTGGGAAGGAGAAGCACACAGCAGTCAGCGATCAGAAAGGGTGTCGGGAAATACGGCAGAATTATAGTCAGCCAGTCCGTCGTATTTACTGAGCGCTAACTGTGTGCAGAGCACTCCCCCTTCTAGACTGGGAGCCCGTTGTTGGGTAGGGACTGTATATGTTGCCAACTTGTACTTCCCAAGCGCTTACTACAGTGCTCTGCACACAGTAAGCGCTCAATAAATACGATTGAATGAGTGAATGAATGAATGATAACAAGAGGACACATTCCACATTCCATGATGAGCTTCCTATTGTAGCTTTCAAAACTCTTTACTCACCAGGAGGGAATTAGGCTGTAAATTCCTTAATAGCAAGGAGTGTTGTATTTTCCTCTCCCAAATTCTCAGTACAGGATTCTGCACACAGTAAGCGCTCAATACCTACCACTGACTGACTGATTATATATGTCATATATATATATATTGAGCACAGTAAGCGCTCAATAAATACGATTGATTGATTGATTATTGTTTGAATTGCGACTCGACCCGAACTGGTTTGAAGCGTCGCCTCCTCCTCAGACCCAAGGCAACTTTACGACTCGAAGACATTTCCCTTGCTCCACTTGGGAATCTTGGTGAGAGACTGCATTTGTCAAACCTAGTTTTCCGGGGGGAAGATTTCACCTTGGACCAAACAAAATGTCGTCGGGGTTTTCCCGACCGGAGAATGGGATAAAGGCAATGTCTGTCAGAAAGCCCTGCAGGGATTATGAGTGCTGAGCCCCTAATGTTAGCAAATTTAATTGCTTATTTCCATCCCAAAGGCTGAAAGGATGAGAAGCAGCATGTCTAGTGGTTAGAGCAGGCCTGGGAGACAGAAGGTCATGGGTTCTAATCCTGGCTCTACCACTTGTCTGCTCTGTGACCTCGGGTGAGTCACCACTTCTCTGGGCCTCAGTTACCTCATCTGTAAAATGGAGATTAGGACTGTGAGCCCCATGTTGGGTGTGGACTGGGTCCAACCTGATTACCTTGTATCTGCCCCAGGGCTTAGAACACTGTCTGGTATGTAGTAATCACTAAACAAATACCATAAAAATATATATATATAAAATAAAAAAGGGCACAGACTTGAGAGCCAAAGGACCTGGTTTCTAATCTTTGCTCTCCTCTCACCTATGTGACCTTGGGGAAGTCACTTAACTTCTTTGGGCCTCAGTTTCCTCTTTTGTAAAGGGGGATGAAATACTGAT
This sequence comes from Tachyglossus aculeatus, assembly GCF_015852505.1. Classification (NCBI taxonomy): domain Eukaryota; kingdom Metazoa; phylum Chordata; class Mammalia; order Monotremata; family Tachyglossidae; genus Tachyglossus; species Tachyglossus aculeatus. The sequence goes on along the minus strand of NC_052077.1, from coordinate 38,254,836 downwards.
TTTTGCTCCTTAGACTGTGAGCTCCACGTGGGACAGGGACTCTGTCCAACCCATCTTGCACTTAGTACAGTATTCATTCATCTGTTCATTCATTCAGTTGTATTAATTGAGTGCTTTCTTTGTCCAGAGTACTGTACTAAGCGCTTGGGAGAGTGTGATATAACAATGAATAGACACATTCCCTGCCCACAACAAGCTTATAGTCTAGAGGAGGAGACAGACATTAATCTAAATACATGCACGTCACATAGTATATCCTTTACAACTACTATTATTATTAATATCAATATAATATAGCATATGTTGTTATATAATGCATTATACGATATTACAAAAATATATTTGCCAACTTGTACTTCCCAAGCGCTTAGTACAGTGCTCTGCACACAGTAAGTGCTCAATAAATATGATTGAATGAATGAATGAATATTTAGAGTCAGCTGATGCTGATCAATCAATCAATTAATCGTATTTATTGAGCGCTTACTGTGTGCAGAGCATTGTATGATGTGAAAGGAGTAATAATATTGATATAACAATAATAGTAATAATGACTATGGCATTTGATGAGTGCTTACTCTGTGCCAGGCACTGTATTAAACGCTGGTGTGGATACAAGCAAATCAGGTTGGTCCCACGTGGAGTTTAATCTCAGTCCCCATTTTACCGATGAGGTCACTGAGGCCCAGAGAAGTGAAGTGACCTGTCAAGGGTCACACGGCAGAGGAGTCTTAGAGCCGGGATTAGAACCCAGGTCCTCACACTCCCTACAATCCAGAAGAGAAATAGTTTCAGCCCAAACCCTTCTCACTTGGAGACTCACCCCATACCCCATCCAGCACCCGTGTCGTTCTCTGTCCATAGTCAGGGAATGAACAGGTCGGAGTTTGACTGTGTGTAGATATTCACACCTGACTTTCTTGGCCAGGGCTGACCCTGAATCGGCACAATTCACCCTTTCAGAGTCTAGGACGGCCTTGCCCTGCCCTGCTTGGTTTCCCTCCCACCTGCCTCTCCGTTTGCCTAAATCACTGTTCGCCAGCCAAGGAACGTGATTGATTTGCCTTTATTGTGTGTTCCAGGAGAAGGGCACATTAACCCAGTTTTCCGTGGCATTTACATATAAATGGAAGTAACACAGGGGTGAAGTCATTACGGATTAAAGCTTGCTGATGTGCTCCTGGCAGCCCTGAATCTCCACTTCACTTAAGACCGTTATATAGGCTGATGACGCATCTCTCTTCCAAAGAGAGTCTCTTTGACTGGGCATCATTTCAAGCCCTCTTTGAGAGTCGCTGTCATCTTCCCCCTCTTTTCTGGGCTTCCAGGGTGCTTCTCCGTCAAGGAACAAGAGGAATTTGTCGTGCTGAGCAATTATACTGTATTTTCCACCGTTCTGCCATTTTCTCCGCTTTGAACTCAGCGTCGTAGGGCTACTTCTCTGGTGCACTCTGTCTTCATCTCCAGGTCTGTTCAGATTTTTAAAAAGATCTCAGAACATCAGGGGTATTCATTGAGCCTTGGAGTCAGAGGTCATGGGTTCAAATCCCGGCTCTGCCACTTGTCAGCTGTGTGACTTTGGGCAAGTCAATAGTAAGCACTTAATAAATGCCATTATTATTATTATTCTCTGTGCCTCAGTTACCTCATCTGGAAAAGGGGGATTAAGACTGTGAGCCCCACGTGGGACAACCTGATTACCTTGTATCTACTGCAGTGCTTACAACAGTGCTTGGCACATAGTAAGTGCTTAATGAATGCCATTATTATTATTACATGTCTTGCCTTTCTTCCTCCTGTCTCTAATTCATTTGAGTGTCTCTCTCCCTTTGCTGGCTTGTAGGCTCCTTGAGGGCAGAAGTATTGTCTACTCAATTAGGCCATCGGTAGAGCATTTACTGAGTGCTTTACAGTGCAGGGCACTGTACTCGGCGCTTGGCAGAGGACAACATAACAAGCGATGGGTAGAGTGCTTTGCCCACAGAGCTCAGTAAATACGATTGAATGAGTGAATCGATTAACAAAGTTGCATGATTCCTGCCCACAGGGACTGTACAGTCTAAAGGGGGAGGCAGGTGTTACAAATAGTAATAGGAGATCAGCAAGTTAAGGTAGGTGGGGGGGTGGCTATTTGATTGTCTTAAAGCCAGTGGTAAGGAATTTCTGTTTGATGTGGAAGGGGGTGGGCAACCATTAGAAGTTCTTGAGGAGTGGAGAACTTTTTTTATTTTAGAAAAATGATCCCAACAGCCGAGTGAAGTAGGGACTGGAGTGGGGAGAGACAGGAGGCAGGGAGGTCAACGAGGAGGCCATGGCAGTTGTTAAGGTGGGTTGTGGGAGGTGCTTAGATCAGCGTGGTAGCAGTTTGGATGGAGAGGCGGAGTCTAGAGAGGTCGTGAAGGTAGACCCGACGGTATTTGGTTACCATATGTAGATTGTACGAGAGAGAAAAGTCGAAGATAAGGCTGGGGTTGTGGGTATATGAGACAGGGAGGAAGGAGGTGGTATCTAGAGTGATGGGATATTCAGAGGGGAGGACGTGGTTTGGGTGGGAAGATAAGGCATTCTGTTTTGGATATGTTAAGGTTGAGGCGAAGGAGGGACGTTCAAGTAGAGATGACCTGAAGGCAGGAAGAAAGGTGAGACTGTAGAGAAGGGAGAGGTAATAATAATAATAATGATGGCATTTATTAAGCGCTTACTATATGCAAAGCACTGTTCTAAGCGTTGGGGAGGTTACAAGGTGATCAGGTTGTCCCCCGGGGGGCTCACAGTCTTAATTCCCATTTTCCAGATGAGGGAACTGAGGCCCAGAGAAGTGAAGTGACTTGCCCAAAGTCACACAGCTGGCAATAGGCAGAGCCGGGATTTGAACCCATGATGTCTGACTCCAAAGCCCGGGCTCTTTCCACTGAGCCACGCTGCTCAGCTACGGGATGGACAGATAGATTTGGAAATCATTCAGGTTGGTAGTCGAAGCTGTGGGAGCAAATTAGTTCTCCAAAGGAATGGGTGTCTACTGACTGTTGTTCTCTCCTAAATGCTTAGCAAAATTTTCTGCATGCTGTACATGCTCAGTGAATCCGATTGATTGACTGATCGATTGATTTAAAGGCATCCGGCTTCCGTTTCTTCACGTCGGACACGACACTTGACCATCTGTACCTCCCAATTTCAACGCTCAGCATTCTGACGTTGAGTCTCCTCCCAGTCAATCAATCAATCAGTGTTATTTATTGAGCACTTAATGTATGTAGAGCACTGTACTAAGCGCTTGGAAGAGTACAGCATAACCAGATAACAGACACGTTGAGAAGCAGCTTGTCCTAGTAGGTAGAGCATCGACCCAGGAGTCAGAAGTACTTGGATTCTCATCCTGGCTCTGCCACTTGCCTGCTGTATGACTTCGAACAAGTCATTGTACTTGCACTTATGTGCAAGCGCTTAGTACAGTGCTCTGCACACAGTAAGCGCTCAATAAATACGATTGATTGATTGATTTTACTTCTCTCTGCCTCAGTTTCCCCATCTGAAAAATGGGGATTAGGAGTATGAGCCCCGTGTGGGACAGGGACTATGTCCAACCAGATTAGCTTGTATCTATCCCATGTTCAGAACAGTGCCTGACACATAGTAAGCAGTTAGTAAGTACCATCACTATTAATATTACGTTCCATAGTAGAGTGTTGTGCACACGGAAAGCCCTTAGTAAATGCAATTGTTTGATAAATTGATTGATTGTGGGGGGTCATGGATCTCATTATTGAAGAAACAGCTTGCCCTGGTGTCCAGCACTTTGAGTTCTCCTTAAGCAAAAACTTTTCTCAAGAAAAACTCTCAGTTCTAGGAGAACTGGTGTTTAGTTGCTTCCTTCAATGTATACAAAAGAAATGGGGTCTACATAGTAAGCTCTCAATAAATATGATCGAATGAACCCACTGTTGGGTAGGGACCGTCTCTATATGTTGCCAACTTGTACTTCCGCAGCGCTTAGTACAGTGCTCTGCACACAGTAAGCGCTCAATAAATATGATTGATTGATTGATTGAATGGAAGAGATTCCCTACAAACGGTTCAGTCATGGCTTAATGGATTAGTGGAAAGAGCACGAGCTTGGGAGTCAGAGGTCATGGGTTCTAATCCTAGCTCCACCACTTATCAGCTGTGTGACTTTGGGCAAGTCACTTCACTTCTCTGTGCCTCAGTTGCCTCATCTGTAAAAGGGGCATTAAGACTGTGAGCCCCACGTGGGACAACCTGATTACCTTGTATCTACCCCAGTGCTTAGATTAGTGCTTGGCACATAGTAACTGCTTAACGATGTGCATCTAGCTTTAATTCTATTTGTTTTGAGGACTTGCCACCTGTCCACATGTTTTGTTTGGTCATCTGTCTCCCCCTTCTAGACTGTGAGCCCGTCTCTATATGTTGCCAACTTGTACTTCCCAAGCGCTTAGTACAGTGCTCTGCACACAGTAAGCGCTCAATAAATACGATTGAATGAATGAACAAATACCATCATTATTAATTTTCTCCCCACTAAAAACTTCCTTAGCCCTCTAACCTTTTTTCAGGGCTTTCCGGATCGTGTCCCGTGTGCCCGTTAAATTGAACAAATTGACAGTTTATTTGCTCCTTCCACCAAGAGAAGTATTTCGAAAGATAAAGCAAATGAAAAGCTTCGAGTCTGGATCTGGTTGAGCCCAGCTGTGTCCGTTGGATGTGGAAAAATGAGCCGCGCTTCGGCAAGGCGAAGTCGGTGGAAACTGCGGCTGAGGAAAGATTAGGTTGAAAGGTGCATCGTGTTACCGAATCTGTGGTATCGTCTGCTCCCAAGCGCGTAGTACACTCTTCCGCACACAGTATGTGCTCGATAAATATCATTGATTGATTCAGGGAGCAGGTCTTCCAACTCTGTCATAGTGGACTCCCCAGGTGCTTAGTACAGTGCTCTGCACACAGCAAGCGCTCAATAAATACCGTTGATGCTGAGAATGTTGGCAGAATGTATCCTCCCAAACGTTAGACCAGTGCTCTGCACCCCATAGGCACTGAATAAATACCATTGATCGATTCAGGAACGTGTCTGCCAACTGTGTTTTATTGTACTCTCCCAAGCGCTTAGTTCAGTGCTCTCCACAAGGTAAGTGCACAATAAATGACATTGATTGATTCCCTATGTGACCATCTATTTTCCAAAGCACATCCGGTATCTGGTTCAAAGGATTTGATGATGAATTTGAGCCCGTCGTTGGGTAGGGTTTGTTACTATTGCTGAATTGTGCTTTCCAAGTGCTTACTATAGAGCTCTGCACACAGTAAGCTCTCAATAAATATGATTGAATGGAAGAGAAGCAGCGTGGCTCAGTGGAAAGAGCTCGTGCTTTGGAGTCAGAGGTCGTGGGTTCAAATCCTGGCTCCGCCAATTGTCAGCTGTGTGACCTTGGGCAAGTTACTTAACTTCTCTGGGCCTCAGTTCCCTCATCTGTAAAATGGGGGTTGGCTGTGAGCCCCTCGTGGGACAACCTGATCACCCTGTATCCCCCCAGCGCTTAGAACAGTGCTTTGCACATAGTAAGCGCTTAATAAATGCCATTATTGTTATGAATGAATTTGTGAAGTGTCAGTCTGGCTTTGCGGAGGAGGAGGGTCAGGGGTTGATGATTTTGGCTACCGTCATCTGGCTGTGGAGGAGAATTTTATTTTCTGTGTTTGTGGCCCAACTCTGAGAGGCGATCCTGGAGAGAGAGATGGCCCTTCCTATGCCCGCCCTCAGAGAACCGTTATTTCCACACAACATGTCCGTCCTTCATCTTGGCCACAAACAGAGGTTATAATAATAATGATGGCATTTATTGAGTGCTTACTATGTGCAAAGCACTGTTCTAAGCACTGAGGGTGGGGTACAAGGTAATCAGATTGTCTCACGGGGGGCTCACAGGCTTCATCCCCATTTTACAGATGAGGTAACTGAGGCCTGGAGAAGTGAAGTGACTTGCCCAAAGTCACACAGCTGCCATGAGCCCACTGTTGGGTAGGGACTGTCTCTATGTGTTGCCAATTTGTACTTCCCAAGCGCTTAGTACAGTGCTCTGCACATAGTAAACGCTCAATAAACACGATTGATGATGATGAATTGGCAGAGCTGGGATTTGAACCCATGACCTCTGACTCCCAAGCAGATCACGGCTCTGCCTTCGCGAGCTCTTGAGCCCTGATTCTCCTTAAATTCTCCTAATGCTGGTCAAAACCCCCCATTATCTGCAGGGAAGGTGGTGCTTTTGCTGAATATTTAAGACCAATCAGGTCTATCATTATTATTATTAATATTGTTAGTATGATTACTTCATTCATTCATTCAATTGTATTTATTGAGCGCTTACTGTGTGCAGAGCACTGTACTAAGCGCTTGGGAAGTACAAGTCGGCAACATATAGAGATGGTCCCTACCCAACAACGGGCTCACAGTCTAGAAGGGGGAGACAGGCAACAAAACAAAACATGTAGATTAATTGACCTGATTGGTTTTAAATGGTCAATAAAGGCACCACTTTTCCTGGAGAAAGTGGGGTTTATGACCAACATCAATACGAATAATGATGGTATTTGTTAAGCGCTTACTTTGTGCCAAGCACTGTTCTAAGCGCTGAGGTAGATACGAGGTCATCAGGTTGTCCACATGGGGCTCACAGTCTTAATCCCCCTTTTACAGATGAGGGAACTGAGGCACAGAGAAGTTAAGTGACTTGCCCAAAGCCACACAGCTGATAAATGGCGGAGTGGGATTAGAACCCACGACCTCCGACTCCAAAGTCTGGGTTCTTTCCACTAAGGAAGGCTGCTTCTACCACGACTAACAATTATGATAGTAATAATATTTGTTAAGCATTTACTATGAGCCAAGCACTGTTCTAAACACTGGGGTAAATAGTAGGTTGGGTACAGTCCCTGTCCCTCATGGGGCTCACAGTCTAAGAAAGAGGGAGAACACGTATTGAGAAGCAGCATGGCTCAGTGGAAAGAGCCCGGGTTTGGGAGTCAAAGGTCAAGGGTTCGAATCCCGACTCTGCCACTTGTCTGCTGTGTGACCTTGGGCAAGCCACTTAACTTCTTTGTGCCTCAGTTACCTCCTCTGTAAAATGGAGGTGAAGACTGTGAGCCCCACGTGGGACAACCTGATCACCTTGTATCCCCCCAGCGCTTAGAACAGTGCTTCGCACATAGTAAGCACTTGACAAATGCCATTATTATTATTATTTCACAGATCAATCAATCAATCATATTTATTGAGCGCTTACTGTGTGCAGAGTACTGTACTAAGCGCTTGGGAAGTACAAGTTGGCAACATGTAGAGACAGTCCCTACCCAACAGTGGGCTCACAGTCTAAACGATGAGAAGCAGCGTGGCTTAGTGGAAAGAATATGGGCCTGCGAGTCAGAGGACCTGGGTTCAAATCCTGCCTCTGCCACATACGTGCTGTGAGATCTTAGGCAAGGCATTTAATTTCTCTGTGCTTCAGTTCTCTCATCTGCAAATAGGGATTCATTATCTGTGCTCCCATCTTCTTAGACTGTGAGCCTCATGTAATACCCGATTATCTTGTGTAATAATGATAATAATGGTAGTTGTTAAGCGCTTACTATGTGCCGAGCATTGTTCTAAGCTCTGGGGGGGAGATACAAGGTAATCAGGTGGTCCCACATGAGGCTCATGATCTTAACCCTCCTCTCCATCCCCCCATCTTACTTCCTTCCATTCCCCACAGCACCTGTATATATGTATATATGTTTGTACATATTTATTATTCTATTTATTTATTTATTCATTTATTTATTTATTTATTTTACTTATACATATCTATTCTATTTATTTTACTTTGTTAGTATGTTTGGTTTTGTTCTCTGTCTCCCCCTTTTAGACTGTGAGCCCACTGTTGGGTAGGGACTGTCTCTATATGTTGCCAACTTGTACTTCCCAAGCGCTTAGTACAGTGCTCTGCATCATCATCATCATCAATCGTATTTATTGAGCGCTTACTGCTTGCAGAGCACTGTACTAAGTGCTTGGGAAGTACAAATTGGCAACATATAGAGACTGTCCCTACCCAACAGTGGGCTCACAGTCTAAAAAGCGCTCAATAAATACAATTGATTGATTGATTGATTGATTAATCCCCATTTTACAGATGAGGGAACTGAGGCACAGAGAGCCTCAGGAGAAAAAGTGTCATCTAGTAGGTAGAGCATGGGCTGGGAGTCAGAAGGACCAGGGCTCTAATCCCGGTTCCACCGCAGGTCTGCTGTGTGACCTTGGGGAAGTGACTTCACTTCTCTGGGCCTCAGTTACCTCATCTGTAAAATGGGGATTGAGACTGTGAGTCCTGTGGGGGACAGGGACTGTGTCCAACTTGATTTACTCGTTAGCCGCCCCGGCTCAGTATAGTGCCTGGGACATAGTAAGGCTTAACAAATACCACCATCATCGTTATTCTGATTCTTATTATGAAACAGCTCCATGCTAGCTGGAGGGAGAGGAGGAGGGTTCGACGGACGATGAAATCCTGTGAGCCCCACGTGGGACAACCTCATCACCTTGTATCCTCCCCAGCGCTTAGAACAGTGCTTTGCACATAGTAAGCGCTTAACAAATGCCATCATCATCATCTAGTCCAACAGCGACTATTCTTAGAGTTGGATTTAGAGGCAAACTGATGACATCCATCTAGTCCAACAGTTTGCCTCTTGAACGGCTGAAGCTCATCTAACTCTAAGAATAGTCGCCGTTCACGTGGGAGAAATGAATCTGCTTCAGACCTCTTGTCTCCCTGAACTGGAAAAAAAAAAATTTTCTCTTGTTTCCATGGCTACCAATCAATGGGAAGTAGATATGGCGTATCCACTCTGGGCAGAGCACTGTACTAAAGCACTAGAGAACTAGAGTACTAGAGAAGCAGCGTGGCTCAGTGGAAAGAGCCGGGCTTTGGAGTCAGAGGTCATGGGTTCAAGTCCCGGCCCCGCCACTTGTCAGCTGTGTGACTCTGGGCAAGTCACTTCACTTCTCCGGGCCTCAGTTCCCTCATCTGTAAAATGGGGATTAATAATAATGCTGGTATTTGTTAAGCGCTTACTATGTGCAAAGCACTGTTCTAAGCACTGGGGTAGATGCAAGGTAATCAGATTGTCCCACGTCTTCATCCCCATTTTCCAGATGAGGGAACTGAGGCCCAGAGAAGTGAAGTGACTTGCCCAACGTCACACAGCTGACAAGTGGTGGAGCCGGGATTTGAACCCACAACCTCTGACTCCAAAGCCCGGGCTCTTTCCAGTGAGCCACGCTGCTTCTCTGTTCATAGTCTAGACTATGAGTACTCTAGAGTATGAATACTCTATTCATACTCTAATCATACTCTAATCATAGTCTAATCATAGTCTAGATTAAGACTATGAGCCCCCCGTGGGACAACCTGATCACCTTGTAACCTCCCCAGCGCTTAGAACAGTGCTTTGCGCGTAGTAAGCGCTTAATACATGCCATTATTATTATTACTAAGTGCTCAGAAAGTGGAAAATAGAGTTAGTGGATACAGTCCCTGCCCTCGAAGAATTTTGAGTCTAGCAGGGGGGACGGGTGATCAAATGAATTACAGGTAAGGGGAAGCAAATGGGTTTCATCGTACGGATGTGTGTACTTGTGAGGTTGTGGCCTGGGGTGACTATCTTAAGCGCTTGAGGGGTACAGACTCAGTTGTGTAGGTGGCGTAGTAAGAAGGGGAATAAGATGGGGAGAGGTATAATGTCATTAAGGAAGTCCACAGTCCTGGACCCCTCCAGAAGAACCCCCAAACCCCACTCCTAGGGGGTAACATCCCAGTCAATCAATGGACTCGGATGTGTAACCCTCAAATTCCCCCTCTAAACTTTAATAATAATAATTATTATGGTATTTGTTGAGCACTTACTATGTGCCAAGCACTGTTCTAAGCGCTGGGGTAGATTCAAGGCCATCAGGTTGTCCCACATGGGGCTCACAGCCTTAATTCCCATTTTACAGATGAGGGAACTGAGGCACAGAGAAGTTAAGTTGTTTGCCCAAGGTCACACAGCAGACAAGTGGCGGAGTCATTATTAGAACACACTTCCTCTGGTGCCAAGCCCGGGGTCTTGCCACTAAGCTACGCTCTTCTCTTCTCTTAAGCTCATTGTGGGCAGGGAATGTGTTTATTGTTGTATTGTCCTCACCCAAGCGCTTAGTACAGTGCTCTGCACCCAGTAAGCACTCAATAAATGCCATTGATTGACTGATTGATACCTCAGTCCCACAGCACATGTACTTACCCTTCTACCCTGCCTTTTTAGAGAAGCAGCTTGGCTCAGTGGAAAGAGCACGGGCTTTGGAGTCAGAGGTCATGGGTTCGAATTCAGGCTCCACCACATGTCAGCTGTGTGGCCTTGGGCAAGTCACTTAACTTCTCTGAGCCTCAGTTACCTCATCTGTAAAATGGGGATTAAGACTGTGAGCCCCACGTGGGACAACCTGATCACCTTGTATCCCCCCCAGTGCTTAGAACAGTGCTTTGCACATAGTAAGTGCTTAACAAATGCCATTATTATTATTATTATTATTATTATTATTATTATTATTATTATTATTTTTCCTTTAAAGTCCGCCTCTCCTCCAAGACTGCAAACAGTCAATCAATACCATCGACTGATAGATTATTGAGTGTTTATTGTGTTATTACTAGGGCTGAGGGGGAGGTGATTAAACGGAGCAAATCAGATGATGCTGGTAAGTGGCGGTGGTGAGATTAGAACCTGGTTCTCTTGACTCCGGGCCCCATGTTTTTCCCCAAATTTTCCCCAAAAACCTACAGACCGCTAGGTCACCGAGTTTACACACAAGCAAAATCCAGGATTGAACGGCTACTGTTTGCAAAGAAAGATCCATTTTTTCAGTTTGCCTAAGAACAAACACGATCTCTGCCTGAGAATTAGAAATAAGCATCCATAGATGTCTGGAATGGTTAATTTGACGTAAAATAGAACTAGTTTCTGACTGATTACGAAATGATGGCTGCATTAATAACATTCTCTGCCTATTCTTCTTACAACTGTAAGCAAAAAAGAAAATGAAAGGGTTGCCAAGGCAACTGTTTCTGAAAATCAGTTGGTCAGGATTTGGTAGGGAAAGAGTTCTTGAAAGAATGAGCCCCCGAGTAAATTCAGCTAGCGCATTCCCGGCCTCTGCGTTTTCCGATCGAGCTGGGATCTATGAACTGTAGCTATTAGAGAAGCAGCATGGCTGAATGGAAAGAGCACGGGCTTGGGAGTCAAAGGACGTGAGTTCTAATCCCGTCTCTGCCACTTGCCTGCTGTGTGAGCTTGGGCAAGTCCCTTAACTTCTCTGGGCCTCACTTATCTCATCTGTAAAATCGAGATTAAAAGCGTGAGCCCCATGTGGGACAACCTGGTTACCTTGTATCCACCCCAGTGCTAAGTACAGTGCTTTGGCACATTGTAAGCGCTTAACAAATATTATTATTATTATTATTATTATTATTATTATTATTATTATTATTATTACCAATAATGAATTGATAGGTTGCAAGCTCTTTAAAGGCAAGAATTGTGTCTATTGACAATGTCATGCTCTCCCAAGAGCCTAGTAGAGTGCTCTGCACACGATTAGCACTCAATAAATACCAGTAATCGACCTGTTTTGACCCCCACATTGTGTCGACCATCAAGCAGCCAGTGGTATTTAGTATGCGCTTACTGTGTGCAGACCAGTGTACTAGGCGCTTGGGAGACACGAAACAACAGAATTAGCAGACGTTCCCTGCCCACCAGGAGTTTACAGTCTAGAGGGGGAGACAGACATTAAAATGAATAAGTAACTTATATAATTTAAAGATAGGTACATCATTTAAAGCAAAAGAATAGTTCTGTTGTCTTTCCTTGGCTGATTCTAGCTCTTCTAATCCCCACGCTTGTTGGTCTAAGAAGCCGACACCTGCCTTGGAAATCTTTGCAGTTACGGCACCCCTGCAAAACCCACACATGAGAATTCTGTGAAATGTTCTCCCTTATGGTTGCTAAATATCCCTAGTTGTGTTGATTGTAATATTATTATTATTATTATGGTATTTATTAAGCAGTCACTATGTGTCAAGCACTCCTAGGCACTGGGGTAGATAATAATAATAATAAAAATGGCATTTATTAATTGCTTACTATGTGCAAAGCACTGTTCTAAGCGCTCGGGGGGGATACACGGTGATCAGGTTGTCCCACGGGGGGCTCACTATCAATACCCATTTTAAAGATGAGGTAACTGAGGCACAGAGAAGTTAAGTGACACAGCTGACAATTGGCGGAATGAGATTTGAACCACAGACTTTTAGACTGTGAGCCCACTGTTGGGTAGGGACTGTCTCTACATGTTGCCAACTTGTACTTCCCAAGCGCTTAGTACAGTGCTCTGCACACAGGAAGCGCTCAATAAATACGATTGATGATGATGATGACTACTGACTCCAAAACCCGGGCTCTTTCCACTGAGCCACGCTGCTTCTCTACGAGCTAATCAGGTTCGACACAGTCCCTGTGCCCCATGAGGCTCACAGTCTAAGTAGGAGGGACAAAAGGCATTGACAAGGCACAAAAAAGTCGAGTGACTTGCTCAAGCAGTTGGCTGAGCTGAGATTAGAACTCAGCGCTCGGGAGAGTACACTACAACCCTTCCTTCGTGGTGTTAAGTGAAAGCCATTTCCTTCTCTTGCTCTGAAAAGATCTCAGGACACTATTATTAGTGAGATTTAGGGATGTTTTGTTGTTCTGCTTTATAGGCATGTCTGCAAAGACAGCCGAAATGAGAATCGGCCTCTTCTGACAAGACAGTGGCTTGTTCATTGCCTCTTTCATGCAATGAAGTAATATTCTTGGCAGGAGAGAAATCATATGCAGTGTTTCTATTCATTCCTAGACCTTTCAGGCATTAAAATATCATGACTGCTGAATGCTTTGTTCCAAGAAGAGAGACCTTGAAATAAGAAGAGACAGCTCTCTTTGCCTTTGTAGGGAAAAAAAAAAGTGATTCTGGCCAACCCTTCAGTAAAATAACAATATCTCCTTATTTTGGGTTTGGTTTTTTTTTTTATATTGTATAACCATTTTATTTTTCCAAACCGCTTTCTTATCAATGATCTCATTTAATCCTCAACAGATCTGTGAGGTACGGAGAAGCTGAGATCATTGCCCCCATTTTACAGATGAAAACCCAGAGGAACAGAGAAGGTTAAGTAACTTGCGTAAGGTCACACAGTGAGTGAGTGGGACGTGTATGCTCTCCCAAGCTCTTAGTACAGTGCACCGCACACAGTAAGCGCTCAATAAATACCATTGATTAGCTAGAACCTGCTTGTTCTGATTCTGACTGATTTAGACTGTGAGCCCACTGTTGGGTAGGGACTGTCTCTATATGTTGCCAATTTGTACTTCCCAAGCGCTTAGTACAGTGCTAGGCACATAGTAAGCGCTCAATGAATACGATTGATGATGATTCTGAGCTCTGTGCTTTTTTTGCTAGATCGGGTGGAGTTTTTAGATTAGTGGTGGTGCTTATGGCCAGCCTCATTTCATCCATTCATTTGGTCGTATTTATTGAGTGCTTACTGTGTGCAAAGCATTGTACTAAACGCTTGGGAGAATACAGTATAACGACAGACACATTCCTGCCCACAACGAGCTCACGGTCTAGAGAAGCACGAGAAGCAGCATGGCGTGGTGGCTAGAGCACCGGCCTGAGAGTCAGAAGGTGAGCCCACGGTTGGGTAGGGACCGTCTCTATATGTTGCCAAGTTGTACTTCCCAAGCGCTTAGTACAGTGCTCTGCACACAGTAAGTGCTCAATAAATACAATTGATGATGATGATGATGATGAGCCACGCTGCTTCTCTACGAGCTAATCAGGTTTGACACAGTCCCTGTCCCCCATGAGACTCACAGTCTAAGTAGGAGGGACAAAAGGCATTGACAAGGCACAAAATGGGTTCTAATCCCAGCTCCGCCACTTGTCTGCTGTGTGACCTTGAGCAAGTCACTTCACTTCTCTTCACTTATCTGTAAAATGGGGACTGAGACTGTGAATCCCACGTGGGACAGGGACTGTGTCCAACCCGATTTGCTTGTACCCATCCCAGCACTTAGTACAGTGCCTGGAACATAGTCAGCACTTAACAAATGCCATCATTATTATTATTATTATTATACTACTACTAATAATGATGACATTTATTAAGCACTTACTATGTGCAAAGCAATGTTCTAAGCGCTGGGGAGGTTACAAGGTGATCAGGTTGTCCCAAATGGGGCTCACAGTCTTAATCCCCATTTTCCAGATGAGGGAACTGGACTCCAAAGCCCGTCCTCTTTCCACTGAGCCCCACATGGGACAAGCTGATCACCTTGTATCTACCCCTAGCGCTTAGAACAGGGCTTGGCACATAGTAATCGCTTAACAAATACCAACATTATTATTATTCTTATTATTACTATTATTATTATTCATTCAATCTTAGTATTATTATTACCATCTCTTCTACCAACTTTTATTTTTCTTACTCCTCCAACACCAACCAACTCATAGTCCCTCAGTCTCATCCTTCTCCTGGCCCAGATCTGTTGCCAACTTGTACTCCCCAAGCGCTTCGTACAGTGCTCTGCACACAGTAAGTGCTCAATAAATATGATTGATTGAATGAATGAATGAATCCACCTCCCCTTTCATATTCCTCAGACCATCACTGTCCCCACCTTCAAAACCTTATTAAAATCACTCCTCCTCCAAGAGGCCTTCCCTGACTAAGCCCTCATGTCCCCTACTTCTTCCCTCTTCTGCACCACCCTGGCAATTGGGTCTGTACCTTTTATACACCCCCACTGTCCACCCCAAACCACTTTTGTAGAGATCCATAATTTATTTTAGAGCTGTGTCCCCCTCTAGACCGTAAGCTTGTAGTGGGCAGGGAATGGGTCTACCCACTCTGTTGTGCTGTACTCTCCCAAGCAGTTAGTACGGTGCTCTGCACATATTAAGTGCTCAGGAAATACCATCAATGGATTCATAGTGTGTGAGAACAAAATATTTTCAAAGCGCTGGGAAATAATGCGACGATGGGTAAGTAAAACTCTCTTCCTGTTCCCCAGGGAGCTTCCAGTCTAACAGAAAGGAGGGCAGATAGTTGGCAACAAGGAAGCAGTGTGGCCTAGTAGATAGAGCCCGGGCCTGGGATTCAGAAGGACCTGGGTTCTAATCCCAGCTCCGCCACTTGTCTGCTGGGTGACCTTGGACAAGTCACTGCGCTTTTCTGCCTCATCTATAAAATAAGGATTAAGACTGTGAGCTCCATGTGGGACAGGGACTGTGTTCAACCTGATTAGCTTACATTTGCCCCAGCACTTAGAACAGTGCTTGACACATAGTAAGCGCTTAACAAATACTGTCGTTATTATTATTATCAGGCCTAAGGAAAGATTCTTCTGACACTTCAGGTGACACATTGCAACTGAGATTCAAATGCCTCTGCGGAAAATTTCGGATACCTCCGTGTCTGGTTCGAAATCTTGTGAGCGTGGAAAAGCAATTTGAGGGCTGATGAATTAAAAACCTGGCGTACCTACCTGCCTGTCAAATTTCTCATTTAAAAGTGCCTATTTTTATCTTCCAGTTCCTCCTCTTTCCCCCCGTATAGAGTGTCCCTGCATCCCCAAGGTGCTAGCTGCACCATATTTACTCCTGCAGGTCTAGGAGTTTTATTTGGAATAACTCTGAGCCCGTTGTTGGGTAGGGACCGTCTCTTTATTTTGCCAACGTGCACTTCCCAAGCGCTTAGTACAGTGCTCTGCACACAGTAAGTGCTCAATAAATATGATTGAATGAATGAATGAACTCTTCAGGTCCATTATCTGTGGAGCTGCTGCCGTTGCTATGCTGCTGCTGTCGCTGTTGCTATGGATGGCCTCTCAGACTGAAAGCCTCAGCTCCTTCTGGAAGCCGCGGGCATTCGGACTCACACACGGATTCTGGCTTGCTTTCAAACTTGGCCTTGGAAAGCTGATTGGGGAAAGGACACCTGGAAAATTGCAGGGAGGATTCCACTTCCAATCAGTCAATGGCATTGTGGAGAAGCAGCATGGTGTAGAGAGTAGAGCGCGGGCCTGGGAATCGGAAGGTCATGGTTTCTAATCCCGGCTCTGCCACTTAGCTGCTGTGTCATCATCATCATCATCAATCGTATTTATTGAGCGCTTACTGTGTGCAGAGCACTGTACTAAGCGCTTGGGAAGTACAAGTTGGTAACATATAGAGACAGTCCCTACCCAGCAGTGGGCTCACAGTCTAAAAGGGGGAGACAGAGAACAAAACCAAACATACTAACAAAATAAAATAAATAGAATAGATAGGTACAAGTAAAATAAATAAATAGAGTAATAAATATGTACAAACATATATCCATATATACAGGTGCTGTGGGGAAGGGAAGGAGGTAAGATGGGGGGGGGATGGAGAGGGGGACGAGGGGGAGAGGAAGGAAAGGGCTCAGTCTGGGAAGGCCTCCTGGAGGAGGTGAGCTGTCAGTAGGGCCTTGAAGGGAGGAAGAGAGCTAGCTTGGCAGATGGGCAGAGGGAGGGCACTCCAGGCCCGGGGGATGACGTGGGCCGGGGGTCGATGGCGGGACAGGCGAGAACGAGGTACGGTGAGGAGATTAGTGGCGGAGGAGCGGAGGGTGCGGGCTGGGCTGGAGAAGGACAGAAGGGAGGTGAGGTAGGAGGGGGCGAGGGGACGGACAGCCTTGAAGCCCAGGGTGAGGAGTTTCTGCCTGATGCATAGATTGATAGGTAGCCACTGGAGATTTTTGAGGAGGGGAGTAATATGCTCAGAGCGTTTCTGGACAAAGACAATCCGGGCAGCAGCATGAAGTATGGATTGAAGTGGGGAGAGACACGAGGATGGGAGATCAGAGAGAAGGCTGATGCAGCTGTGTGACCTGGGGCAAGTCACTTCATTTCTCTGGGCCTCATTGGCATCTTTTCCGAGTCCTCTGTCCCTTATTCTCCCATTGAGGGGGAAGGATGTGATGAGGGGAGAGAGAAATACATGCCCTCGGTTGGCTTGAAAGACTCCCAGCACATGAGAATGCCTGAAGTTTCAAAGAGTGAGCAAGAGGGAGAACGGCTATTGGACACCCCTTTTACAGTGAAGTGACTTGTCCAAGGTCACACGTCAGGCTAGTGGCAGAACAGGATTAGAACCCAGGTCCTCTGATTCCCAGGTCGGTGCTCTTTTCACTAGGCCACGTGGCTTTGTTTTGCGACAGTATCCGACACTCTTCCGTCATCCTCGAGTAAGGAAGCATTTGTGCCCAGCCTCGTGCTAATCAAGACTGTAATGACTGAGAGCCCACTGTTGGGTAGGAACTGTCTCTATATGTTGCCGATTTGTACTTCCCAAGCACTTAGTACAGTGCTCTGCACATAGTAAGCGCTCAATAAATACGATTGATGATGATGATGAGAGCTCACCTCCTCCAGGAGGCCTTCCCAGACTAAGCCCCCTCCTTCCTCTCCCCCTCCTCCCCCCCTCCATCCCCCCGCCTTACCTCCTTCCCCTCCCCACAGCACCTGGACATATGTTTGTACGTCTTTATTCCTCTATTCATTTATTTATTTTATTTGTACATATTTATTCTATTTTATTTTGTTAATTTTTTTGTTTTGTTGTCTGTCTCCCCCTTCTAGACTGTGAGCCCGCTGTTGGGTAGGGACCGTCTCTATACGTTGCCAAATTGGACTTCCCAAGCGCTTAGTACAGTGCTCTGCACACAGAAAGCGCTCAATAAATACGATTGGATGAATGAATGAATCCATTTGGCCATAAATCCGAAGTCCTCCCGTCAGCAAAGTAAATCCTTAAGCTCATATCCACTGCAGTCCTTGGGCTTGGATTAGCAATAGAAAGTGTTCCTCCCAGCCTCCCCATTTTCTTTCAGGCCTCTCTCTCTCTTTCTCTTTCTCCTTCCTCCCTCTCCCTCTCCACCTTCCCCTCTCCCACTCTCCCTAACCCTTCCTTGCACGATCCATTCAATCAATCATATTTACTGAGCACTTATCATGTGCAGAGCACTGTACTAAGCACTTGGGAGAGTCTGTGAGCCCACTGTTGGGTAGGGACCGTCTCTATATGTTGCCAACTTGTACTTCCCAAGCGCTTAGTACAGTGCTCTGTACACAGTAAGCGCTCAATAAATACGATTAAATGAATGAATAATACAACAATAAACAGGCACATTCCCTGCCCACAGTGAGGTTACAGTCTATAGAGAAGCAGCATGGCTCAGTGGAAAGTGCCCGGGCTTTGGAGTCAGAGGTTGTGGGTTCAAACCCTGGCTCCACCAGTTGTCAGCTGTGTGACTTTGGGCAAGTCACTTCACTTTTCTGGGCCTCAGTTCCCTCACCTGTAAAATGGGGATTAAGACTCTTTATTTATTTATTTTACTTGTACATATTCTATTTATTTTATTTTGTTAATACGTTTTGTTTTGTTCTGTCTCCCCCTTCTAGACTGTGAGCCCACTGTTGGGTAGGGACTGTCTCTATGTGTTACCAACTTGTCCTTCCCAAGTGCTTAGTACAGTACTCTGCGCACAGTAAACGCTCAATAAATATGATTGAATGAGTGAATGAATGAATGAATGAAAAAGACTGTGAGCCCCCCGTGGGACAACCTGATCACCATGTAATCAATCAATCAATCAATCATATTTATTGAGCGCTTAGTGTGTGCAGAGCACTGTACTAAGAGCTTGGGAAGTACAAGTCGGCAACACATAGAGACAGTCCCTACCCAACAGCGGGCTACCTCCCCAGCGCTTGGAACAGTGCTTTGCACATAATAAGTGGCTTAACAAATGCCGTCATTATTATTATTATTATTATTATTATTATTATTATTATTATCATCATCATTATCATTATCATCATCATCATTATCATTATTATCATTATTATTATTATTACTATTGTATCTATATATAATATTAATATAATATATAACATATTGTATACTAATATATAATATATTAATATATTATATTATATTAAATTATTATTATTATTGTTATTATTATGGGGGACAGACATTAATATAAATAAATAAATGACACATATGGACATATGTGCTGTGGGGCTGGGAGGGAGGAAGAACAAAGCATCTCCCTGACTTGCTGAGGGAGTGGGAGAAGAGGAAAGGGGGGCTTAAGGAAGCCTTCCTGGAGGAGATGGGCCTTCAGTAAGGATTTGAAGGTGGGGAGAGTCATTGTCTGTCGGATTTGAGGAGGGAGGCCATTCCAGGCTAGAGGTAGGATGTGGGGAGTGTCAGCGCTGAGACAGACAAAATTGCAGCACAGCGATAAAGGTGGCATTAGAGGAGAAAAGTGTGGTAAGGTAGGAGCGGAAAAGGTGATGGAGTGGTGAGGAGTTTTTGTTTTGCAATCCTCCCAAGAGGTAGGAGGTGGGGGGTTCATCCCCTAATTCCCTGGGGGTCATGGTGTAAATCCCCGCAAAACTGGCCAAGACCACTTCTCTCTCACTGCTGCCCGCCTGTGACTCTTTTTTTTTTTAATGCTATTTGTTAAGCACTCACTATGTGCCAGGCACTGTACTAAGTGCAAGCTAATAATAATAATAATAATAATGGTATTTATTAAGCGCTTACTATGTGCAAAGCACTGTTCTAAACGCTGGGGAGGTTACAAGGTGATCAGGTTGTCCCACGAGGGGCTCACAGTCTTCATCCCCATTTTGCAGATGAGGGAACTGAGGCACAGAGAAGTGAAGTGACTTGTCCAAGGTCACACAGCTGACAATCGGCGGGGCCGGGATTTGAGCCCGTGACCTCTGACTCCAAAGCCCGGGCTCTTTCCACTGAGCCACGCTGCTTCCCTAATCAGGTTGGATGCAGTCCCTGTCCCATATGGGGCTTACAGTCTTAATCCCCATTTTACAGATGAGGTGACTGAGGCACAGAGAAGTGAAGTGCCTTGCCTCGGGTCACACAGCAAAGTGGAGGAGGCAGGTTTTTGCAGCCATTGTGATTTTAGTAAGGCCTTGAAGGTGGGGAGAGTGATGGTCTGTTGTCTGTGATTGATTGATTGATTGATTAATTGATTGATGGCTGAAGGGGGAGGGCATTCCAGGCCAGAGGGGGAAGGTGGGCAAGGGATCGGTGGTGAGAGAGATGAGATCCAGGTATGGCCAGTCGGATGGTGTTAAAGGAGTTGGGTGTGCGGGCTGGGTTGTAGCAGGAGTTTGTCGTTGTGTTGTCTTCCCCTCAGCGCTTAGTACGGTGCTTTGCACACAGTAATTGCTCAATAAATACAACTGAATCAATGAATAAAAGTTCAGAGAGGTAAGAAGAGTAGGATGAGTAGGAGAAGCAGCGTGGCTCAGTGGAAGGAGCCCGGGCTTTGGAGTCAGAGGTCATGGGTCCAAATCCTGACTCCGCCAATTGTCAGCTGTGTGACTTCACTTTTCTGGGCCTGAGTTCCCTCATCTGTAATATGGGGATTAAGACTGTGAGCCCTCCGTGGGACAACCTGATCACCTGGTATCCTCCCCAGCGCTTAGAACAGTGCTTTGCATGTGGTAAGCGCTTAATAAATACCATCATTATTTATTATTTATTTATTTATGATTGAGTGTCTTAAAGTCAGAGGTAAAATACCTATATTTCTGGAATGGTAGCTGAATATGCTGACAGGATAAGAGAGCTAAAGGGAATGGAGAATCAAATATTCTCCCTCCCCTCCCCTTCCTCCACACATCCGCCAAGCTAGCTCTCTTCCTCCCTTCAAAGCCCTACTGAGAGCTCACCTCCTCCAGGAGGCCTTCCCACACTGAGCCCCCTTTTTCCTTTCCTCCTCCCCATCCCCCCCGCCCTACCTCCTTCCCCTCCCGACAGCACTTAATAATAATAATAATCCCCATTTTACAGATGAGGTAACTGAAGCACAGAGAAGTTAAGTGACTTGCCCAAAGTCACACAGCTGGCAACTGGCGGAGTCGGGATTTGAACCTGACTCCTTTTATATATACTTGTATATATATATATATATATATATATATATGTATATATATATATATACACACACACACATATACACATATACACACACATATATATATACACATATATATATACACATATATATATACACACATATGTATATATATATATATATTTGTACAGATTTATTACTCTATTTTACTTGTACATATTTACTATTCTATTTATTTTGTTAATGAGGTGCCTATAGCTATAATTCTATTTGTTCAGATGATTTTGACACCCTTCTACATGTTTTGTTTTGTTGTCTGTGTCCCCCTTCCATACTGTGAACCCGTTGTTCGGTAGGGACCGCCTCTATATGTTGCCGACTTGTACTTCCCAAGCGCTTAGTCCAGTGCTCTGTACACAGCAAGCTCTCCATAAATACGATTGAATGAATGAATAAATGAATTTAATATACTCCCCCTCCCCCATGAAGCCCCTCTAGCCCCAGGGCTCCTGAGAGGGAGACATGGTTTTGCTTTACTTTCCCTTTAATCAGTTCTCTCACCCCTGCTAACTCAGCAAACTGCTCCTGACTCTTGACAGAAGGGGCTCAGATAATGAATGGAAGCAAAGAATTTATAAGAAGGGCCAGGAGGATGGGCCAGGCTTTCTAAAACCCCTTTGAAATTCCCCCCTTCCTCATGGAGGAGATTTCCCAGAGCCCCCCCCCCAGCCACCAGACCTTTGAAATTGCTGGGATGAGAAAACCTCAAGTGGATACAAATGCAAAGCAGCTTCAGACTAGCCTTGGGCAAACTGGAAGGAATTAATTCTGGTGGCATCAAATGAATCCAGCCAGCTTTATACTCCCGCATGTATTCCTCTTTATACAATCTTGCGTTTTTCCCCTCCCTTTCACCGCGGAGAAAAAAAAAAATAATGTTTGAAAGGGCCATAGTTCATATCTTCCCTCTGCTTTCTACTCTGTGGCCTGGCAGAGCAATGATATATCCTGGTCCTTTTTTTCAGGGATGCAAAGTCTTACACTTGGCCTTTTTTTTTTGTTTTAAAGAGTTCATGTCTTCCTACAGTATAAATGAAAGCTGTTTTTTATTTGTCTTTTTGGGTGCATGGTCTGGTAGACTTTAATGACCAAATGCAAAATCTCATTTCTCTCATTTCCTGGGAAAGATTGGTGCATTTCTACACTGCGCGATTCCCCCTATTAATCAGTCAGTCCATGCTATTTATTGAGTACCTACTGTATGCAGAGCCCCACTGTACTAAGCGCTTGGGAGAGTACAATATAACAGTGTCAACTCTTGGGTAGCATAGGTCACGGTGGTAATAAGGCCGAGTCTAAATTGTTTTCCTCCCCATACTGCTCTAAAGAGAAAAGAGAGTCAACATTTAGGCCTTGGCTTCTTGGAAAGCTCATCAAAGGAGGTCAGCTTGGCTTTTTATTTGTGATGGGAAGAGATAGCAAATTCCATCCAACTGTTGTTTATCCCGGCAAATGGATACAATAGAAAGAGATTTTCCAGATTACCACAGAGGCTCTTGGTTCATCTCTCCAACCCAACCCAATGGCACTGCTCAAAAATGACACTCTTTCCCCATTCAACCAATGGTATTTGTTTTTGGTATTTGTTAAGAGTTTACTATGTGCCGGGCCCTGTGCTAAGCACTGGGGTAGAGTCAAGATAATCAGGTTGGACACAGCCCCAGTCCTACATGGGGGTCCCAATCCTAATCCCCATTTTCCAGGTGAGGGAACTGAGGCACAGAGAAGTGAAGTGATTTGCCCAAGGTCACACGGCAGACAAGTGGCAGGGCCGGGATTAGAACCCAGGTCCTCTGGCTCCCAGAGCCGTGCTCTTTCCACTAGGCTACTCTGCTTCTCGAGAAAGCTCACCGGGCTGGTTTTGAGTTCTGTTGAATGACAACCAGATGCTCCTGGCCGTTACAGGGACCCCTTTCCAACCTTCAAGCCCGAGAAACATAGCCTAGCACATCCAGGGACTCTGAGAACCTAGCTGGTGGTCATGTTAGCCCTGAGAAAAGCCAGCAGTCACTTTGATCCCTCCCAGGGTGTAATGAGAAGCCATGTGTCGTATGTTGAACATTCTCCTGGCCCTTGACATGTTTAAAGGGCTTTGTCCCTCCTTTGCCTCCCCAAAGCCCCTCTGAGGTGGTTGGATGAGGGAGTCTTAGGGCTGGTGTGATAAAGAGATAGAAACCAGGAATGGGGGGCCGGGGGGAGGGTTTTTTTTTGTGTGTGTATGTGTGTGTGTGTGTGTGTGTGTGTTGCACTATGGACCCAAGATTTGACTCCATCTCATTCCTGCTTTTTGTTTATGTGTCATGTGTGTGAGTCGTCCTGTCTCTCCCCGTTTCAGTCTATATTTCACTCTGCTGCCCGGATCATCTTTGTACAGAAACGCTCTGGGCATGTCAGTCCCCTCCTCAAAAATCTCCAGTGGTTGCCTGTCAACCTTTGAATCAAGCAAAAACTCCTCACTCTCGTCTTCACCTCGCCCCCTCCTACCTCACCTTCCTTCTCTCCTTTCCAGCCCAGCCTGCACCCTCCGCTCCTCTGCCGCTAATTTCCTCACCGTACCTCGTTCTCGCCTGTCCCACCATCGACCCCCGGCCCACGTCCTCCCCCTGGCCCGGAATGCCCTCCCTCCGCACATCCACCAAGCTAGCTCTCTTCCTCCCTTCAAAGCCCTACTGAAAGCTCACTTCCTCCAGGAGGCCTTCCCACACTGAGCCCCCTTTTTCCTCTCCTCCTCCCCATCCCCCCCACCCTACCTCCTTCCCCTCCCCACAGCACTTGCATATATTTGTACAGGCTTACTACTCTATTTATTTTACTTGTACATATCTACTATATTTTGTTAATGATGTGCATATAGCTATAATTCTATTTATTCTGACGGTTTTGACACCTATCTACATGTTTTGTATTGTTGTCTGTCTCTCCCTTCTATTCATGCATTTATTCAATCGTATTTATTGAGCGCTTACTGTGTGCAGGGCACTGGACTAAGCACTTGGGAAGTACAAGTTGGCAACATATAGAGACGGTCCCTACCCCACAGTGGGCTCACAGTCTAGAAGGGGGAGACAGAGAACAAAACAAAACATATTAACAAAATAAAATAAAAAAATAGAATAAATGTGTACAAGTAAAATAAATGAATAAATAGAGTAATAAATGTGTACAAACATATATACATATATACAGGTAAGCCCTTCTAGACTGTTAGCCCACTGTTGGGTAGGGATCGTCTCTATATGTTGCCGACTTGTACTTCCCAAGCGCTTAGTACAGTGCCCTGCACACAGTAAGCGCTCAATAAATACAATTGAATGAATGAATGAATATTTACTACTCTATTTTGTTAATGATGTGCATATAGCTATAATTCTATTTATTCTGACGGTTTTGACACCTATCTACATGTTTTGTTTTGTTGTCTGTCTCCCCCTTCTAGACTGTGAGCCCGTTGTTGGGTAGGGATCATCTATATATGTTGCCAACTTGGACTTCCCAAGTGCTTAGTACAGTGCTCTGCACACAGTAAGCGCTCAATAAATACGATTGAATGAATGAGTGAATGAATATCTACTACTCTATTTTGTTAATGATGTGCATATAGCTAAAATTCTATTTATTCTGATGGTTTTGACACCTGTCTCCATGTTTTGTTTTGTTGTCTGTCCCCCCCTTCTAGACTGTGAACCCGTTGTTGGGTAGGGACCGTCTCTATCTGTCGCCGACTTGTACTTCCCAAGCGCTTAGTACAGTGCTCTGCACACAGTAAGCACTCAATAAACACGATTGAATGAATGTATGAGTGATACACTGTGGAGCTGAGATTTGACTCAGTGGTTGGATTCCTGCCCTTGTGTGTATGTGTGTCTGTGTGTGTGTGAGAGAGAGGGAGAGAGAGGTGTACATTCATTCATTCATTCAATCGTATTTATTGAGCGCTTACTGTGTGCAGAGCACTGGACCAAGTGCATGCACAGTGGAGCTGAGATTCCACTCCTTGGACTCATTCCTGCTGTTGGTTTGGCCTTCCAAGTCTTGGGGTGTAGTCTCAGGAGAAAAATAAAATTGGCTGCATTTCTCCTTGAATCCTTCATTGGGAGAGCACCTCTTGGGCACTTCCCTTCAGCAAAAGAAGCAGCGAGGCCTAGTGAATGGAGCAGTGGCCTGGGAGACAGAAGAACAGGGGTTCGAACCCTGGTTCTGCCACTTGTCTGCTGGAGACCTTGGCCAAGTCACTTCATATCTCTGTACCTCAAATATCTTATCTGTAAAATGGAGATTAAAGCTGTGAGAAGCAATGTGGCTCTGTAGAGAAGCAGCGTGGCTCAGTGGAAAGAGCACAGGCTTTGGAGTCAGAGGTCATGGGTTCAAATTGCGGTTCTGCCGATTGTCAGCTGTGTGACTTTGGGCAAGTCACTTCACTTCTCTGTGCCTCAGTTCCCTCATCTGTAAAATGGGGATTAAGACTGTGAGCCCCCCCGTGGGACAGCCTGATCACCCTGTAATCCCCCAGCGTTTAGAACAGTGCTTTGCACATAGTAAGCGCTTAATAAATGCCATCATTATTATTAATATTATGTGGGATGTGGACTGTGTCTAGCCCTATTAGACTGTATCATTTAGTCATCATCATCATCATCTTCTAGACTGTGAGCCCACTGTTGGGTAGGGACCGTCTCTTTATGTTGCCAACTTGTACTTCCCAAGCGCTTAGTACAGTGCTCTGCACACAGTAAGCGCTCAATAAATATGATTGATTGATTGATTTCCCAGTGCTTAGTGCCTGGCACAGAGTAAGCGCTTAACCAATAACATTAAATTAAAAAAAAAAGGCAAAGAATTCCTTGTTCCTCCAATTCCTGTCTTGAGAGCTCTGTCTGCCTGTCTGTCTCTCTGGCTCTTCCTGCTTCACTCCCTCAGGTGAGTCCAACCTGATTAATCAAACTCCAACAGGAACATCGGTAGAGGTACAGCACTTGAGCAGTGCTTGACACATAATAATTATTTAACAAATACCACAATAATGCCTGGATAGTTTGGTGAATGCAGTTTTCCCTGTTTGGGGTTGGAACTCTGACCATTATGCACACGAGAGTATGATAGAATGGCCTTTTTATCTTAGGTTAACCACTGTTTATCAAGTGGGTGGGGGTTTTCAGATCTTTCACACACCCACGATGACAATAATCATTAACAAGAATAATAGCACTGTAGTAATATGGGTAAGTTATGGACTCCATTATTTAGGGGTAGACATCCACATGGGCATATTTATTATCCCTGGCTGATTCCCGGGTATGCCAGTGATTAAGATTTTATGTGGGAATTGACACTGAAAATAGAGCCGTAAATTTCTCCTCGGAGAAATTTCTCCTAGCCGATTCTGTTTACTAAATAATGCATCTTTCCCTTTCCTGTTGCCTGATTTTGTAGTGTCAGAGCTTCGCTCGGACTGTATTTGACCTTGGGAAGAGTGATGTATTTTGAATCCCAAATCAGTGTTCCATAGTATTGTGAAAAGTATTGATTCTTTAACTTGGAGGATCAGTTGTCCTTCACTTCCTTCAGTGGGATGTGATTTTTAACCTTAATCAGTCAAGTAGTCATTGGTATTTATTGAGTGCTTGTTATGTGAACGTTTCTTGCCCACAACCAGCTCACCGTCTAGAGGGTAATTTTACCAGTAGTGCGAACCAGGAATATGCTTATCCCCAACGAGCAGAGTTCTCCTAGATTCCCAGTTGTTTCTGAAGACTTTCTCACTCCCGTGGCTCCTCTTTTGGCCTGGAAAGTCACGTGGAGAGCTTCTCCAAGATGGAGGTATCACCACCAGGATTTCGACCATTGGGACCGCCGTGTAAGCGCTTAGTACAGTGCTCTGGACACAGTAAGCGCTCAATAAATATGATTGAATGTTGGATTTTGGCAGTTTGATCTGCCAAATGCACCGTGGGTGTCTCCCCCAGCGGCGTTGTGAGTAGAGGAATGGGATGTTGGACTGTGGGTGACTTCCCAAGCTACACACCTCCCTTCCAGCCCCACAGCACTTTATGTCCATATCTGTGATTGATTTATATTAGGGTCTCTATCCCCACCTAGACTGTAAGCTCGTTGTGGGCAGGGAATGCGTCTGTTATATTGTGGTGTTGTACTCTCCCAAGCGCTTAATCCAGTGCTCTTCTAGACTGTGAGCCCACTGTTGGGTAGGGACCATCGCTATATGTTGCCAACTTGTGCTCAATCAATCAATCAATCGTATTTATTGAGCGCTTACTGTGTGCAGAGCACTGTACTAAGTGCTTGGGAAGTACAAAAGCACTTGGGAAGTACTTCCCAGGTGCTTAGTACAGTGCTCTGCACACAGTAAGCGCTCAGTAAATACAGTTGACTGACTGCCTAGAGGAAAAGGTTATTGGCAGGTTTGTGGCGTGAGGGGCAGGGAGCTCACAACTCACTAAGTTCTGCTTCATTCATTCATTCATTCATTCATTCATTCATTCAATAGTATTTATTGATCACTTACTGTGTGCAGAGCACTGTACTAAGCGCTTGGGAAGTACAAGTTGGCAACACATAGAGACGGTCCCTACCCAACAGCGGGCTCACAGTCTAGAAGGGGGAGACAGACAACAAAACAAAACATATTAACAAAATAAAATAAATAGAATAAATATGTACAAGTAAAATGAATAGAGTAATAAATATGTACAAACATTCATTCAAGGGTATTGAGCACTTATTGGGTGCAGTGCACTGTACTGAGCGCTTGGATGGGAACAATATAACAATAAGTGGACACATTCCCTACCCACAAGGAGTTTATTCCCTCCCCTGCTGTCTTCTGTTTCCTCTGGCCATCTGCACCATCATCATCATCATCAATCGTATTTATTGAGCACTTACTGTGTGCAGAGCACTGTACTAAGCGCTTGGGAAGTACAAATTGGCAACATATAGAGACAGTCCCTACCCAACAGTGGGCTGACAGTCACTTCCCCAGTGATTTAGCTAATCCCCTTTCAATCAATCAATCAATCAATCAATCAATTGTATTTATTGAGCACTTACTGTGTACAGAGCACTGTACTAAGCGCTTGGGAGGTACAAATTGGCAACAACTTGGCCCCTGCCTCATTTTCCCTGGGTCAGTACGGGAAAGCCCTGCACAGATCTTAGATTAGCTGTCTCTGCCATGGACAAAACATTTCCTAAGCTATGAAGAGAACAGTCTTGGAATTACTTCACAATATTTCAGGGAAACCACAACAATAACTCATTAAAAATGAGAAAAATATAGACCCTGTTGACACTCTGGAGAATGTTATTCAACAAAGGTAAATTTCCCCCAGTCATTTTCCAAGATGAATTGATTTTAGACCCTCACGTGGGCTTTTGCATAAACATGGTGGCGCAGGGTGTAATTGAATTTTACAACACAAAATACTTACACATGAAGAGAACTGAAGTTACAACCAGTGCAAATCCCTTGAGAGCTGCAAGTTTTCTTCACAAAATAAATAAGCATGTCTGTTAAGTGAGTGAGGTCAGATTTTATCAATTTAATGCTAGGTATAATTCCACTGTTCACAGGGGGTAAAAGATCTCGTGCTGTAAGTAGAGTATTGTCCAGTTACAAATGTTACCTTGAAAGAGATGAGAGCGAATACCTTCCTCTTGGCTCATTTGTGAGTAATAAACTCCAGAACTGAGGAGCAGCATGGCCTAGAACAGCGCTTTGCACATAGTAAGCACTTAATAAATGCCATTATTATTATTATTATTATTATTATTATTATTTAGTGGAAAGAGCACAATTATGCTTCTAACTGTGGTTCTGCCAATTGTCTGCGATATGACGTTGGGCCAGTTTCTTAACTTCTTTGGGTCTACGTTTCCTTGTCTGTAAAATGGGAGTTGGATACCCGTTCTCCTTCCTACTTAGATTGGGAGTCCAATAAGGGACAGGGATGATGTCCATTCGGCTTTCCTTGGATCTACCCTCCTTCCTCTCCCCCTCATCCCCCTCTTCATCTCCCCCCATTTTACCTCCTTCCCTTCCCCACAGCACCTGTATATATGTATATATGTTTGTACATATTTATTACTCTTTATTTATTTTACTTGTACAGATCTATTCTATTTATTTTATTTTGTTAGTATGTTTGGTTTTGTTCTCTGTCTCCCTCTTTTTAGACTGTGAGCCCACTGTTGGGTAGGGACTGTATATGTTGCCAACTTGTGCTTCCCAAGCGCTTAGTACAGTGCTCTGCACACAGTAAGCGCTCAATAAATACGATTGATTGATTGATTGATAGTACAGGTGCCCACCAGGAGACTATGATGTACAGGAGGAGCTGATAGCCTAAGTGGAAAGCAGCATGGCATAGTGGTTAGAGCACGGATTTGGGAGTCAGGAGGTCATACATTCAATCGTATTTATTGAGCACTTACTGTGTGCAGAGCACTGTACTAAGCGCTTGGGAAGTACAAGTCGGCAACATATAAAGACGGTCCCTACCCAACAGTGGGCTCACAATCTAGAAGGTCATGGGTTCTAATTCTGACTGCGCCACCTGTCTGCTGTGTGACCTTAGGCAAGGCACTTCACTTCTCTGGGCCTCAGTTACCTCATCTAGAAAATGGGGATGAAGACTGTGAGCCCCATAAGGGACAGGAACCGTATCCAACCCGATTTGCTCGTATCCACCCCAGCGCTTAGGACATTCACTCAATAGTATTTATTGAGTGCTTACTGTATGCAGAGCACTGTACTAAGTGCTTGGGAAGTACAAACATACTTAGGACAGTGCTTAGGACAGTGCCTGGCACATAATAAGCACTTATCAAATGCCAGAATTATTATTATTATTATTATTATTATTATTATTATTATTATTATTGTTATTGGGAATTCATATTATGGGGGAGGAGCTTACAGTTTAAGAGCCCACTGTTGGGTAGGGACTGTCTCTATATGTTGCCAACTTGTACTTCGCAAGCACTAAGTACAGTGATCTGCACACAGTAAGCGCTCAATAAATATGATTGATTGATTGATTGATTTAAGGAGGAGATTACAGTCTAGAGCAGGAGTTTACAGAGTAGAGTTTACAGTCTTTCCTGCTCTGTGAGAAAACTAGGAAAACCAATTGTGTTTGTAGAAGCTGACTAGGGGGCAGAACTGACACAGAGAAGGTGACAAAAATAACACACTTTTGAATCCCAATGATTCAAAGAATTTGGAGACAGGCTGTGAGGAAGAGGAGTTGGAGTTGGGGGAGGGAGACAAAATGCATTAGGGAAATAATAATAATAATAATAATGGCATTTGTTAAGTGCTTACTATGTGCAAAGCACTGTTCTAAGCGCTGGGGGGGATACAAGGTGATCAAGTTGTCCCATGGAGGGCTCACAGTCTTAATCCCCATTTTACAGCTGAGGTAACTGCAGCTCAGAGAAGTTAAGTGACTTGCCCAAGGTCACACACCAGACAAGTGGCAGAGCTGGGATTCGAACCCATGACCTCTGACTCCAAAGCCCGGGCTCTTTCCACTGAGCCAGGCTGCTTCTCTCCCGAAAGTCATCCCTAGAAAAACTCCCAAGAAGTTATCCATCTGCACTTTGCTTTCATTCTAAAAAGGCCGAAGAAAAGGAACCAAGCTGATAGTATTGATTTTCATTTTTTGTTGTTGTTGTTTTTGTGTTTTGCTAAGTGTTAAGCACTTACTATGTGCCAAGTACTGTACTGAGTGTTAGGGTAGAAATAAGGTAACCAGGTTGGATGCAGTTCTGATCCCACATGGAACTCCCAGTCTATGTAAGAGGGAGTAGGTTTTAATCCTGATTTTATATGTTGCCAATTTGTACTTCCCAAGCGCTTAGTACAGTGCTCTGCACATAGTAAGCGCTCAATAAATACGATTGATGATGATGATGATAGATGAGGAAACTGATATAGAGAAGCAAAATGACTTGCCCCAGATCACATAGACAGTGAGTAGCAGAGCAGGGATTAGAACCCACGTCTGCTGACGCTCGGACCCATGCTCTTTCCGCTAAGCCGCTTCACAAAAGCTTCCAGAATTTGTCATAATACCACGCTTTTTTAGTGCTGTTTTACCAAGTTTCTCATATTACTTATCACAGTTTTGCCCCTCAAACAATCCCATGAGGTCGGTCGAAAGGCAGTTATTATCATTCCCATTTTGCAGATCAGGAAACTGAGGAGCAGAGAGGTTAAGTGACTTGCCCATGGTCAACCAGCAGGCTGGGGGCAGAGTTCCGACTTGAACCCTGGCTCACCAGTTTCCAGATTGGTGCTCTTCCACTCTCCCAAAATCGCACGTCTTCCCAGTCAAATCAATCAATCAATCAATCAATCAATCGTATTTATTGAGTGCTTACTATGTGCAGAGCACTGTACTAAGCGCTTGGGAAGTACAAATTGGCAACACATAGTGACAGTCCCTACCCAACAGTGGGCTCACAGTCTAAAAGGGGGAGACAGAGAACAGAACCAAACATACCAACAAAATAAAATAAATAGGATAGAAATGTACAAGTACAATAAATAAATAAATAAATAAATAAATAAATAGAGTAATAAATATGTACAACCATATATACATATATACAGGTACAGTCAAAGTCAGCATGGACTTTCCTTAGTGTTTCAAACAGTGCTGACACATAAGAAATGCTTAACAAGCACAGTAATAATAATGATAATAATAATGGCAGTGGAAGTGTCTACTTATTGCTGCTCCCCCAGTGCATTGCACACAGTAAGCGCCCAATAAATACATTTGAACGAATGAATGAATAATGATAGAGAATCAATCAATCAATCAATCAATCGTATTTATTGAGCACTTACTATGTGCAGAGCATTGTACTAAGCGCTTGGGAAGTACAAATTGGCAACATATAGAGACAGTCCCTACCCAACAGTGGGCTCACAGTCTAAAAGGGGGAGAGAGAGAACAAAACCAAACATACTAACAAAATAAAATAAATAGAATAGATATGTACAAATAAAATAAATAAATAAATAGAATAATAAATATGTACAAACATATATCCATATATACAGGTGCTGTGGGGAAGGGAAGGAGGTAAGATGGGGGGATGGAGAGGGGGACGAGGGGGAGAGGAAGGAAGGGGAGCGTGGCTCAGTGGAGAGATCCCAGGCTTTGGAGTCAGAGGTCATGGGTTCAAATCCTGACTCCACAACTTAGCTGTGTGACTTTGGGCAAGTCTCTTCACTTCTCTGGGCCTCCGTTCCCTCATCTGAAAAATGGGGATGAAGACTTTGAGCCCGCAGTGGGACAATCCGATCACCTTGTAACCTCCCCAGCGCTTAGAACAGTCCTTTGCACATAGTAAGCGCTTAATAAATGCTATCATTATCATCATTATTATGATTCAGTGCCTCAACTCTACTCCTTTTAATTGTTGGCATCTATTGCCCAATCAACAGATTTCATTCTGGGAAGGGGCGTCCCAAAAAACATGTGCAAAGCTCACAGCTCTAACCAGAACATCTTCCTCATCTCCAAGGGACTCCAGGTCTCAGGCGATCTGAGAGAAAAGTGACGAAAGTGTTTTCCTCGGGACAGAGTCATAAAACCGTGAGAGGCTAATGCTGTCTACTAATAAAGCGAAGATGATTACATAAAAGAAACTTAGTCGTCTATAAAGGGCATTGTCGCTCTGGGGAGCCTACTGATAAGTCTAGGTAAAAATCACTGTTGTGTGAAGACAGATGGCTAGGCAGAAGAGGAGATGATTAAAGCCCGGTGTTCTGTCAACAGCTGTTGTTTTCGGTGACTCCGGCTCACAAGTGGAAGCTAATTCATTTATTCGTTCAATCTTATTTATTTATTTATTCACTCATTCACTCAATCGTATTTATTGAACACTTAATGTGTGCAGAGCACTGTACTAAGTGCTTGGGAAGTACAAATCGGGAACTCATAGAGACGGTCCCTATCCAACAACGGGCTCACAGTCTAGAAGCTCATGTTACTGAGACATCCATCGATAGCTTATGCTAAATGGTTGCACTTGCCCTCATGGAACTGAAGGACTCTGTTGTGTAATTTTTTTACTCGGACTGATGTCCGTCTCCCCCCTCTAATTATAATAATAACAATAATATTGGCACTTATTAAGCGCTTACTATGTGCAAAGCACTGTTCTAAGCACGGGGGAGGTTACAGGGTGATCAGGTTGTCCCACGGGGGGCTCACAGTCTTCATCCCTATTTTACAGATGAGGTCACTGAGGCACAGGGAAGTGAAGTGCCTTGCCCAAAGTCACGCAGCTGACAATTGGTGGAGCCGGGATTTGAATCCATGACCTCTGACTCCAAAGCCCGGGCCCTTTCCACTGAGCCATGCTGCTTCTTTAGCCTGTAATCTCATTGTGGGCAGGATTTGTGCCCGATTCTTGTTGTATTGTACTCTCCCAAGTGCTTACTGCAGTGCTCTGCCCACAGTAAGCGCTCAGTAAAGTACAACTGAAAGAATGAATGGGACGGGAGAATGCAGATGGTTCGATCGAAGCTATGGCCATTGTCGGGAGAAGCAGACCGGGCTTTATCACACTCGGTGTTAACATTTTGATTTTGGTCGATGCGTTTTCCAAACCGCCGTTCGAATGTCCTTCGTGTTCAGCTGGATCATGGAGATCGACAAGAATGACCTAGTGGATAGAGCACGGGACTGGGAGCCATAAAGACCTGGGTTCTAATTCCGCTCAGCCACTTGTTGTCTGTGTGACCTGGGGCAAGTCAGTTCACTTCTCTGTTCCTCAGTTACCTCATCTGTAAAATAGGGATTAAGATTGTGAGCCCCATGTTGGATGGGGGCTGCGTCCAACTGATTAGCTTAGATCTACCCCAGCACTTAGGTACAGTGCCTGGCACACGGTAAGCGCTTAATAAATACCACAACTTTGGCCCAAAGTTAGCCCTCAATAGATACAATCGATTGATTGATTGTAGTCCGGTTTCTTTCTCCACTGTCCTCGATCCCTCAAAATCAATCAATCAATCAATCATATTTATTGAGCGCTTACTGTGTGCAGAGCACTGTACTAAGCGCTTGGGAAGTACAAGTTGGCAACATATAGAGACAGTCCCTACCCAACAGTGGGTTCACAGTCTAAAAGGGGGAGACAGAGAACAAAACCAAACATACTAACAAAATAAAATAAATAGAATAGATATGTACAAGTAAAATAAATAAATAAATAAATAAATAAATAAAAACCCACTCAAAACCCGCTGATTATAATAATAATGATAATGTTGGTATTTTTTAAGCACTTACTATGTGCCAAGGGCTTAATGTAATCAAGGTTGTCCCACAGGGGGCTCACAGTGTTCATCCCCATTTTACAGATGAGGGAACTGAGGCCCAGAGAAGTGAAGTGACTTACCCAAAGTCACACAGTGGACCAGTGGCAGAGCTGGGATTAGAACCCATGACCTCTGACTCCCAAGCCTGGGCTCTTTCCACTTTAACAGCGTCTACTAACTAGGCTGATCTCATTAGCTGTGGTGCTCTCACGCGTCACCATCTCATGATCTTCTAAAAGCCAGGTACAAGGACAGTTGCATAAATTCATGGATGAGTGCACCACAATAGCTTATGGGAGAGAAAATTAGGGAGGTAGAGGAAAAAGCTTGGGGTGTTACCTCATCTTCAAAATGGGGATTGAGACCATGTGCCCTGTGTGGGACAGGGACCGTGTCCAATGCAATTAACTTGTACCTTCCCCAGAGTTAATACAGTGCTTGGCACACAATAATAATAATAATGGTATTAGTAAGCTCTTACTATGTGCCAAGCACTGTTCTAAGCGCTGGGGTAAATGCAAGGTAATCAGGTTGTCCCATTTGGGGCTCACAATCTTAATCCCCATTTTCCAGACGAGGTAACTGAGGCACAGAGAAGTGGAAGTGACTTGCCCAAAGTCACACAGCTGATGAGTGGCATAGCCGGGATTAGAACCCACGACTTCTGACTCCCAAGCCGGGCTCTTTCCACTAAGCCATGCTGCTTCCCCTAAGTGCTTAAGAAATACCGGTTATTATGATTCTTTTGTCATGTCCTCACTTCAGTGATGTGTTAGACGTAGTGTCTAGGCTGCTGATGAAATGGAGTTTTAAAATCTCAGCAGTAGGTAGTCTTGATACCACCAATTCCCCTAACTCCCCTATCTATTAATTAATTAATAAAATTAATTCATTTTAATGTCCGTGCTCCTCTCTGGACTGTAAGCTCCCTATGGGTAGGGGTCACATCTACCATCTCTCAGGAGCTCACCTCCTCCAGGAGGCCTTCCCAGACTGAGCCCCTTCCTTCCTCTCCCCCTCGTCCCCCTCTCCATCCCCCCCATCTTACCTCCTTCCCTTCCCCACAGCACCTGTATATATGTATATATGTTTGTACATATTTATTACTCTATTTATTTATTTATTTATTTTAGTTGTACATATCTATTCTATTTTATTTTGTTAGTATGTTTGGTTTTGTTCTCTGTCTCCCCGTTTTAGACTGTGAGCCCACTGTTGGGTAGGGACTGTCTCTATATGTTGCCAATTTGTACTTCCCAAGTGCTTAGTACAGTGCTCTGCACATAGTAAGCGCTCAATAAATACAATTGATGATGATGATGATGATGATCTCTATTGTATTGTACTCTCCTACGGGCTTGCAGTGCTCTGCACAGAGTAAGGGCTCAGCCCATGCCGTCATCGATTAATCTAGGTCAATCTCAATTTCCGGACAGTCGCATCTTTTTTCAAACTTGCCATGCACATCCTAAAAAAGTCCAGGTTCTATCTGCCTCCAGGAAGGATAGTGTTTTTCTGCGTTTCCATCATCAGCAAGAAGGATGTGAAGTAAGCCCAGAAAACCCTTTTGGCCACAGAGAAAAATCATTCTCTATTCAATTCCCCAGTTGAACGAGGTTCCCCTTCGGGGACTTTTAAACAGCTTATGACAGGGTGCCTCTCGGATTTCCGACACTGCTCTTCATCCAGTCTGGGTTCCCTGCCTGTTATGTAACCAACAAAGTTACCCAGTGAATGTATCTGTGGTTCTTTGTGATTTTATGAGAGAGACCTGAGCCTTAATTGTGCTTCAGAGTGTTTGCATATTCTTGTTCAGAATTTCTCTCTCTCCCTTCAGAAAGAATGCATTTTGGCTGATAAATGACTGGATGGTCAAATTCCCTTTAAAATATGAATTTATATTTTCATTAATTGATATATTCATTAGCAATAGTGGGAAGCCTTGCAGCCTAATGGAAAAAGCATGGGCCAAAGAGCCTGAGGGCCTGGGTCCTGATCCCAGCTCCTCCACTTGTCTGCTGTATGACTTTGGGTAAGTCAATTAACTCTTCTGTGCCTCATTTTCCCCAACTGTAAGATAGAGATTCAATACCTGTTCTTCCACCTACTTAGATCGTGAGCATCATGTGGGACAGAGACAATGTCTGGCCTAACTGGCATGGACATCTGCGCTTAGAACCATGCTTGAAACATAGTAAGCACTTAATAGGACCGTAATTAGTGTTGATCTGCAAACGTAAAAATACCACAGCTTCATCTTTGGAAAAAGAAGGGATGATATCGTCAGACATCCTCTCCTCAAGGATGGTAATAATAAATAATAATTGTGGTGCTTTTTAAGCACTTACTGTGTGCCTGACACTGTACAAAGCACTGGGGTAGATACAAGTAAATCAGGTTGGACACAGTCCCTGTCCCATGTGGGGCTCACAGTCCTTATCCTCATTTTAGCCCACTGTTGGGTAGGGACTGTCTCTATATGTTGCCAACTTGTACTTCCCAAGCGCTTAGTACAGTGCTCTGCACACAGTAAGTGCTCAATAAATACGATTGATTGATTGATTCACAGCTGAGGTAACTGAGACCCAGGAAGCGCAGTGACTTGCCCTAGGTCGCAGAGCAGACATGTGGTGGAGCCGGAATTAAAACCCATAACCTTCTGGCTCCCAAGCCTGTGCTATAATAATAATAATAATAATAATAATAATAATAATAATAATAGCATTTATTAAGCACTTACTATGTGCAAAACACTGCTCTATATCCTCTACATCAAGAGCCCGGGCTTGGGAGTCAGAGGTCATGGGTTCTAATCCCAGCTCCTCCACTTATCAGCTGAGTGACTTTGGGCAAGTCATTTAACTTCTCCGTGCCTCAGTTGCTTCATCTGTAAAATGGGAATAAAGACTGTGAGCCCCACCCTGATTACCTTGTATCTACCCTGGCGCTTAGAACAGCGCTTGGCACTTAGTAAGCACTTAATAAATACCATTATTATTATTATTATTATTATTATTCTAGTCCCTTTCTGCTCCTGGGCCTCCAATTTTATCTTCCACCTCCTCTTTCTCCTCTTATTCCACTGTGAACCCTGTAATCATTCCTAGATTTTCATTGGCTGTTTTTCTTTAGTAAACTTCATCTCCTCTTTCCCCTCTTATTCCATTTTTAAACCTGTAATCAGTTCATAGGTTTTTACTGGCTGTTTTTCTTTAATATTATTAATAGTAGTAGTGGTCATTGTGGTATTTGTTAAGTGTTATGTACCAAGCACTGTACTAAGCACTGGGTAGCTACAACATGATCAGGTCAGGCACAGTCCCTGTCTCATGTGGGGCTCACAGTCCAAGTGGGAGGGAGAATAGGTATTTAACCCCTATTTTACAAATGAGGAAACTTAAGCACAAAGAAGTGAATTGCCCAAGGTCACACAGCATGCTAGTGACAGAGTTAGGATTAGAACTCGGGTCCTGAAACTCTCAGATCTAGGCTCTTTCCATAAGGCCGTTATTCTTTTTCATATATGTCTTTATATCGTGGTTTCAGTCATTCAGGGATGTATTAATTCTCACTCTTCGGCGATGTCCTAGAAAGTATACGGTGCAGAAATTTTATTTAGATTTTTAAAACTCCCTTAAACAACCTCAGGGTATATGACAGGGTAAAAATTGACTGATTTCAAAGGGTCTGTCTTTTTTTTTTCTTTTTTATGGCATTTGTTAATACCGGGATTAGAACCCAGGTCCTTCGGACTCCCAGGCGTGGGTTCTATCCTCCAGGCCTCGCTGCTTCTGCTAGAATCCTTTGCAAATAAGAAATCTCTTTTTACAAATTGAAAAAGATCACCTTCTGGCCTAAATTCACTGCAGTCAAATCATTCTAGTTGTAATGGAACTATCAGAGTTGATTAATGGAGGGAGGAATTTGACCTCAACAATAGAAAACATTTTAGGCCTGTGATCTATTTAGCCTCATAAATGAATTGAGGTTTTGGGGTTTTTTTGAATTAAGCTGCTCTCTTTGAAATAATGAATTATGCAGCCTGGGTTAAATTCTTATGTTGATAAAAGGGAACGCCTTCTATTACTGGAATCCCAAAGCTGACAAATGGCACATAACACACCTATTCATTTAGGAGCCTGATTTAAGCGAGATACACCTCTAGCTGGGTGGTACTTGGGTTTACCTTGTTGACAAGACTCCTTTCACGTTTTCAGCAA
This sequence comes from Tachyglossus aculeatus, assembly GCF_015852505.1. Classification (NCBI taxonomy): domain Eukaryota; kingdom Metazoa; phylum Chordata; class Mammalia; order Monotremata; family Tachyglossidae; genus Tachyglossus; species Tachyglossus aculeatus. The sequence continues at coordinate 38,216,080 of NC_052077.1, read as the reverse complement.
GAGTTTTTATTATCTTTGGGCTGAGGCTCTCTCTCTCATTTAGTCTCCAATAAAGCTAATGTTCCAAAGGAGCCCATAAAATATAATCAACACAATCTTCTCTGAGGTTTCGTAACCGCAAATGAAAATGACTATATAAAGGGCATTAGATGGAAATGTGTTGTGTTTATGCTGAGACCCTGATTCTGGAAAAACAAGTAACTGTCTTTGCCTTGGGAGCCACTGAAGTCTTTGCCAACCACATTAGCCAGCTGGGTTTTTTTTATGGTATTTGTTAATCAATCAATCAATCATATTTATTGAGTGCTTACTGTGTGCACTAAGTGCTTGGGAAGTACAAGTTGGCAACATATAGAGACTGTCCCTACCCAACAGTGGGCTCACAGTCTAGAAGGGGGAGACAGAAAACAAAACAAAACATTTTAACAAAATAAAATAAATAGAATAAATATGTACGAATAAAATAAATAAATAGAGTAATAAATCCGTAGAAACATGTATACATATATACAGGTGCTGTGGGGAGGGGAAGGAGGTAAGATGGAAGGATGGGGAGAGGGAGAGGAAGGAAGGGGCTCTGTCTGTTAAAGTTGTTCATATATAATCATGATGGCATTTGTTAAGCGCTTACTATGTGCCAGAGCCTGTATTAAGCACTGGGGTGGATACAAGCTAATGAGGTTGGACACATTCCCTGTCCCGCGTGGGACTCACCGTCTTAATTCCCATTTGACAGAGGAGGTAACTGAGGCCCGGAGAAATGAAGTGACTTGCTCGGTGGGGAAGCTGTGGGAGCTGGGATTAGAGTCCAGGTCCTCTGACTTCCAAGCCTGGGCTTTATCGACTAGCCCACACTGCTTCTAGTTTTTCAGGATTCCTGCAGCTCCTGCAAACCATAGAAGATGCCCTTGGTGATTCTCGTGGTCTAACACCTTCACAATGGATAGCCCAGTGATTGGACAATCACCTCACTTCCCTGGACCTCAGTTCCCTCATCTGGAAAATGGAGATTAAACCTATGAGCCCCATGTGGGACCTGGACTGTGCCCAACTTGATTATCTTGTATCTATCCCGGTGCTTAATACTGTGTCTGGCACATAGTAAGCGCTCAAAAAGTACCATGTAAAAAGCAATCCTCTTCACCCCCGCCCCCCCGCAGATCCCACCTTTGGATATATTTGTGGCTTTGCTCTGAGGTAGGCTCAAGTCAAAACTTCTTACCTTGTGCTGTTGACATAATGAGGGGATGCTGTGATCTGAGCCTTTCATATGAGCGAGCAGTCTTGGCTTTGAGGAGGAACTTTTCACATCCATGTTCAATTACCCTAAAGAAAATTAGGGTAATTCTGCTAACTGGGAAAAATCAACCATTGGTTGAAATTTTAGGACCATTTCACTGAGGTGGGGATGAGTCTAAGGAGTTGAAATGCACACCTGTAAACTCTCATTCTACCTCCCTTCCCGCCTTTGTCAGCTGTGAGCTCTACCTTGGGTTCTCTTCACCAAAGATCATTTCAAAAGGACTTTTTTTTTTATTGTGGGAAGACAGAACAGTGTTTTGCACATAGTAAGCACTTAAGAAATACCATCATTATTATTATTATTATTATTATTATTATTATTATCTTGTGCTTACGAGAGAAGCAGCGGGGCCTAGTGGAAAGAGCTCCGACTTTATATTAATGTCTGTCTCCCCCTCCTAGACTGTGAGCTCGTTGTGGGCAGGAATGTGTCCGCTGTTATAGTGTACTCTCCCAAGCTCTTTGTGCAGTGCTTCGCACACAGTACGTGCTCAGTAAGTACGATTGAATGAATGAATGGTAATCAGAAGGACTGGGTTCTATTTCTGGCTTCCCTACTTGTCTACTGTGTGACCATGGTCAAGTCACTTAATTCTCTGTGCCTCAGTTACTTCATCTGTAAAATGAGGAATAAAACGCTGAGTTCTGTGTGGGATGGGGATTGTGGCTAACCCAACTATCTAGTATCTTCCCTAGCACTTAATAAGGTGCCTTGTAGCAAGCACTTAAGAAAAATAACATTAAAAAACATTTGCTCCCGGTTCCAATTGCCAAGTATTATCTGAGTCCCTGGGTTCAAGGTATCCCATGATTGGAAGCTGTTAGAACCGTCCTGCAGTTAGTTGCTGATATTGCTTACATCCTTGATTATGTCATCAAAGCCCTACTAAAATGATATTTCCTTCCCAAAGCATCTATTGCTAATCAGAGAAGCAGCATGTCTCAGTGGAAAGAGCACGGGCTTTGGAGTCAGAGGTCATGGGTTCGAATCCCAACTCCGCCACATGTCTGCTGTGTGACCTTGGGCAAGTCACTTAACTTCTCTGAGCCTCAGTTACCTCATCTGTAAAATGGGGATTAAGACTGTGAGCCCCACGTGGGACAACTTGATCACCTTGTATCCCCCCCAGCGCTTAGAACAGTGCTCTGCACACAGTAAGCGCTCAGTAAATAAGATTGATTGATTGATTGTATCTCCCAAGCGCTTAGAACAGTGCTTGGCACATTGTAAGTGCTTTACAAATAGCACTGCTATTTTTATTACTACAACCCATCCCAAGATTGTAACAGCATGGTGGCAACACATTGTGCAAAGCTGGGGTACGGAAATAGTCAGTGCCTGTCTTTGATGAAGGCGTGAATCTTTCCCTCTGACTTTGAAGGCAGGCTTAGATTCTGAGCTGTGGCTACAGTGGTCTCCCTAGGGAGACTGGTCATCTTCACCCACTCTGATTTCTGAGAAGCAGCGTGGCCTAGTTGAAAGAGTGCAAGAGGCCCCTCTCCACCCCTTGTCTTCTTCATGACCTTGGGCAAGTTGCTTAATCTCTCTGTGCCTCAATTCCTTCATCTACTAAAGGGGATTCAATACCTGTTCCCTCCCCTACTTAGATAGTGAGCCGCATGTGGGATCTGATTATCTCGCATCTTCCCTGCCACTTAGTACGCAGTAAGCACACCAAATATTATTATTATTCTTCCAGGCCTCCAGTCCGAGAACAGCTTTTTGCTGGCTGCTTGGCCTGTATGGTATCTGGAAAAAAGATAGAACATTATCTCCTAGGGATTTTAATTCCGTTATTTTTCCCAATTCTAGTACCAGATGTTAGAGTTTCGAGGGTCATGACTGCCTGCAGATGTGATTCTGTGACTCCCTTTGAAAGGAAGCCAGTTGTCCTTCCTCTTTCCGAGTGTATTTTTGCCTTTGAGAAAACGCAGAGACTCCCTAACAGCCTTTCAGGACCACTGGAGACATGTCTTTTCCTCCCCGTAATTGTGACACCCATGGAGTAATAGACCTATTTTCTTCATCTTATATGCCACGAAGGAAGCAGTTGAGAAGCAGAAGAATGGAAATATCTATTTCCACCTCACGTGTTCACCCAAAACCAAAGTTGCACCCCAGATCTCTGGACCAATCATCAACATCGTGATGAAAAGCAGGGAGGCCTAGCAGTAGAGCACAGGCCCGGGAGTTAGAGGATCTGGGTTCCAATCCGACTTCGACATTTTGTCTGCTGTGTGACTTTGGGAAGTCACTTCACTTCTCTGTGCCTCAGTTACCTCATCTGTAAAGTGGAGATGGACTGTGAGCCCCACATGGGGCACGGACTGTGTCCAACCTGATTATCTTGTATTTACCTCAACACTTAGTTCCTGGCACCCCGTAAGTGCTTAACCAATACCCTAGAAAAGAAGTTCCTGTTTATTCTCACCTGGGCAAGCTTCCCTGTACAGTTCAATCCATCAGTAAGGTTTACTGAATGTCTACTATGTATAGAGCATTGTACTAAGACCCTCAGAGAAGAGGACAGTAGAAGGACTAGAATTCCAGGAATGCACTTTTCTCTCCATCTCCCTTTCCCCCTTTCCCTCCTTCCTTCTTTCTTTCTCTTCTTTTCTTTTTCCTTTTTTCTCTCCCCCTTCTCTCTCTCCCTCTTTCCTCTCCACTCCTCTGCCTCCTCTATCCTTCTATATCTTTCTCTCTCTGCTCTCCGTCTTTCTTTCCCCCACTCCACACTCCCTTTTCCCCATCCTATTCCTCTCTTCCTCCATCCTTTTTTTCCTCCTTTCCTCCCTTTTCTCTTCATCCCTCACTTCCTGTTTCTCTCACCCTCTCCCTCCATCTCTCCCTCCTTTTGCCCTACAGTTAGCTTTCTTGGTTTTTGTGTGTCCCTTTCTTTCTCCTTATTCATCTTATTCTCTTCCTACTTCTCTTTTGCCACCCAGCCGTGTGAAGTGAAGAATTGATTATCCCTTCAGAGCAGCAAAATAATATGCTTTTGATGGTCCTTTCTGTGTAATTGGGGCCCCAAACCTCTCATTGAGCCAAATCACCCAGATAACTACTCTTGTTCATATGTCACTTTGGCAGTGAACGCTCATTCTGACATGCACACTTATATCATCAAGAGCCTGAATTTCAATTAAAAGACCAAATAACATTCGTAAGTTGTTGTCAGAGTTCTGGGACCTATTGTGCTTTTTTTTTAAGAATTTATTTTCAATCCAAGAGATTCTGATCTTGCAAGTGAAGTTTGATCTCGCCCTGCGTATTGCTGTATAATGCTCTCCCTCCTGCAGTACGGCCTATATTATCACTTAATTTACATAATATTTACCTGATGATACTGCTAGATGCTTCTGAATGCTAATGATAATGATAATTAGGGTATTTGTTAAGCTGTTACCATGTGCCAAGCACTGCAAATCTCTGTCCCACAAAGGGCTCATAGTCTAAGGGAGTTACTTTGGCAGTGTTATCTAGGATGTCTTCTAGACTGTGAGCCCGTTGTGGGCAGGGATTGTCTGTATTTGTTGCTGAATTGTACTTTCCAAGTGCTTAATACAGTGCTGTACACACCATAAGTGCTCCAATAATACAATTGAATGAATGAATGTCTTAAATACCTTTATGGCTTGTAGACAGAACAGATGTAGAGGACTATGATGGGTATTATTTCAGTATGATTCCCTATGCACAATTTGCTCCTCTAATATCAACCCAGTTAGCATATCTCGATCTCAAATATTTCACCACGGACTCCTTGCCCACCTCCTACCTCTGGCTTGGAACTCCTCCCCCCTTCACATCTGACAAATGATCACTCTCCCCACCTTCAAAGCCTTTTTAAAATCACACCTCCCCCAGGCCTCATTTTTCCTATTTCCCTCTCCCTTCCACGTCACCGTTGCACTCGGATTTCCACCCTTTATTCACCCCTTCCTCAGCCCTGCGGCACTTAACTGCTTGTCCATAATGTATTTATTTATATTAGTGACTGCCCCCCTCTCAAGAATATAAACTCACAGTGGGCAGGGAACGTCTCCATCAACTCTGTTAAATTGTACTGTAAGCGCATCGCTCACAGGAAATAATAATAATAATAATAATGGCATTTATTAAGCCCTTACTATGTGCAAAGCACTGTTCTAAGCGCTGGGGAGGTTACAAGGTGATCAGGTTGTCCCACGTGGGGCTCACAGTCTTAATCCCCATTTTACAGATGAGGTAACTGAGGCCCAGAGAAGTTAAGTGACTTGCCCAAAGTCACACAGCTAGCAAGTGGCAGAGCTGGGATTTGAACCCATGACCTCTGGCTCCCAAGCCCGTGCTCTTTCCACTGAGCCACGCTGCTTCTCTGAGTAAATGCTCAGTTAGTGAGATTGGTTGATTGAGTGAAAATGTGAGGCCTCGATTTTATCAGTCAATCAATCAATCATGGTGTTTATTGAGCAATTCCTATGTGCAGAGCATTTTACTAAGCACTTGGACGAGCACAATACAGCAGAATTAGCTGACACATTCCCTGCCCACAATGAGCACTGTTTGGTGTAGTCATTTCCCCTATTATAGACCCACTTATTTTGCCCCTCTAAGCTCCCCCAAACCCTTACTGAACCCCAGCACTCACTGCCCCAGCCATGCCAAGCCACTGAGGCTTAGGAAGCAAATCTGAATTATTTGGGTGAGACTATTCGTTCGTTCAATTGTATTTATTGAGCACTTACTGCCTGCAGAGCACTGTACTGAGCACTTGGGAGAGTACAATAGAATGATCAACAGACACGCTCCCTGCAGTTTCCCCTGCATCTCCAATTCACGGCCCAAGCTTGACTGGTCATTCATTCACTCATTCAGTCGTATTTATTGAGCGCTTACTGTGTGCAGAGCACTGTACTAAGCCCTTGCCTGTTCTTTCATCCACCAGATCCTCATGGTTGTTTTTCAGCCAAATGTTGAATTATGAGATGATGGTCCCAATGCCTTGGTAGTCTGGCAGGATGCCTGTTTAGTGCCACAGGGGAAGTGGAGCTGTGAGCTTGAAGGATGAGGAAGCCAGGACCAGTCAATCAGTCATATTAATAGATGTGTCATTTGGTAATAATGATGACATTTGTTAAGAACTTACTATGTGTGAAGCACTGAGGGGGATACAAGGTGATCAGGTTGTCCCACGTGAGGCTCACAGTCGTAATCCCCATTTTACAGATGAGGTAACTGATGCTCAAAGAAGTTAAGTGACTTGTCCAAGGTCACACAGCAGACATGTGGCAGAGCTGGGATTCGAACCCACGACTTCTGACTCCAAAGCCCGGGCTCTTTCCACTGAGCCAAGCTGTTTCTATATTATTATTATTATTAATCATATGTGCTAAACAAATACCATTATTATTAGTAGTAATCATAATAATAATGGTATTTGTTAAGCGCATACTATGTGCCAAGTACCGTTCTAAACACTGGGGTAGATACAAGGCAATCAGATTGTCCCCTGTGGGGCTCACATTTTTAATCCCCATTTTACAGATGAGGGAACTGAGGCCCAGAGAAGTTAAGTGACTTGCCCAAACTCACACAGCTGACAAGCAGCGGAGTCAGGATTAGACCCCACAGACTCTGACTCTCTGCTAAGCACTTACTGTGTACCAGGCAATTTTCAAAGGGCTGGAGTGGGTACAAGTAAATCAGGTTGGACACAATCCCTGTCCCACGTAATAATAATAATGACTTTGGTATTTGCTAAGCTCTTACAGTGTGCCAGGCACTGTACTAAGCACTGGGGTGGATATGAGCAAATTGGATCAGACAAAGTCCCTGTCCCACATGGGGCTTACAGTTCTCAGTCCCCATTCCTCAGCCCTCAATTCTCATCTCAGCCCCCAGGTGAGGGAACTGAGGCATGGAGAAGTGAAGTGACTTACCCAAGGTCACACAACAGACAAGTGGCAGAGCCGGGATTAGAATCCAGGTCTTTTTTAATTCTCAGGGCCGTGCTCTAACCGTTAGACAACGCTGCTTCTCAGTATATGAGAGACACATTCCCTGCCCACAGTGAGGTTACAGTATGGAGGGTCATTGACAGCAGCGTGCGGTGAGCTGACACTCTTAGTCAATCTGGTTCCCCCTCTCAGCCTTCTCTCCCACCCCTTCCTCTTCCTCCCTATACCTGCAGAAACTTTACACCTTGGAGATATAAATTTGGTCTTATGCTTCTATTCTGTTAGACTCTATTTTGCTGCTTGCATTTCTCTGAATCTCTCCATCATCCGTAATTGAGCTTCCCAATCCCTTTGAGACGTCCACATTTTGATCAGAAACCTTGCTTTTTAAGCACTTACTATCTCTCAGCTACTTCATTCAATCGTGTTTATTGAGTGCTTACTCTGCGCAGAGCACTGTACTAAGAGCTTGGGAGAGTACAATACAACAATAAACAGACACATTCTCTGCCCACAACGAGCTTGCGGTCTAGAGTAGGAGGAGGCAGACATCAATACGAATAAATGAATGAAATAAGTAAAATCTACCAAGTGCTGGAGTAGATACCAACTAATCAGGTTGGACACGGTTCATTTCCCACCCGGGACTCCAAGTCGTAATCCCCATTTTACAGAGGAGGTGACTGAGGCACAGAGAAGTGAAGTGACTTGCCCATGGTCACCCAGCAGACGACTGGTGGGACAGGGATTAGAACCCAGGTCCCTCTGACAGCCAGGAAAGTTCTCTATCCACTAGGCCATGCTGCTTCTGCTTCAGCCTTCTTCCTTAAACTCTGAGCCCACTATGGGGCAGGGACCCCCCCCCAGAATGCTAGCACCTCCTCTCTCTCTCTCTCTCTCTCTCTCTCTCTCTCTCTCTCTCTCTCTCTCTCTCGCTCGCTCGCTCGCTCGCTGTTTTTTTGTGATGGAAAAGTTTCCCAAAGAGCCAGTGCCATAGCCACAACCAGTGTGGCTCAGAGATGAAGTTTCCCCCACAACAGAAATGTTCTGGGATTGAAATCTGGGCTCCCCAGTACAGACTCAATAAATCAATTTGTTATCAATTTATTATCAATTTATTATTAATTTATCAATTTAGAGAAGCAGTGTGGCTCAGTGGAAAGAGCCCGGGCTTTGGAGTCAGAGGTCACGGGTTCAAGTCCCGGCTCCGCCAATTGTCAGCTGTGTGACTTCGGGCAAGTCACTTCACTTCTCTGGGCCTCAGTTCCCTCATCTGTAAAATGGGGATGAAGACTGTGAGCCCCCCGTGGGACAACCTGATCACCTTGTAACCTCCCCAGTGCTTAGAACAGTGCTTTGCACATAGTAAGCGCTTAATAAATGCCATTATAAAAAAATCAATCAATGGCATTTATTCAATCAGTCAGTCACTCATACTGAGCACTACTGTGTGTAGAGCACTGTACAAAGCACTTGAGAGAGTTCAATAGGCAGACACATTTTCTGCCCACAACGAGCTTAAAGTCTCGAGGGAGCGTCAGTATTTACTGTGTGCAGAGTCCTTCAGCGTTTAGAACAGTGCTTGGAACATAGTAAGCGCTTAACAAATGCCATCAATATTATCACTAAGCGCTTGGGAGAGTCCAACAGAGTTGGCAGACGTGTTCCCTGCCCGCAACAAGCTTGCAGTCTAGATGGGGCCTAGCAGAGTCAATCAATCAATCAATCAATCAATCAATCGTATTTATTGAGCGCTTACTGTGTGCAGAGCACTGTACTAAGCGCTTGGGAAGTACAAGTTGGCAACGTATAGAGACAGTCCCTACCCAACAGTGGGCTCACAGTCTAAAAGGGGGAGACAGAGAACAAAGCCAAACATACTAACAAAATCATCATCATCATCATCAATCATATTTATTGAGCGCTTACTATGTGCAGAGCACTGTACTAAGCGCTTGGGAAGTACAAATTGGCGACATATAGAGACAGTCCCTACCCAACAGTGGGCTCACAGTCTAAAAGGGGGAGACAGAGAACAAAGCCAAACATACTAACAAAATAAAATAAATAGAATAGATATGGACAAGTAAAATAAATAAATTGAGTGATAACCCATCATCATCAGTCATATTTATTGAGCGCTTACTGTGTGCAGAGCACTGTACTAAGCACTTGGGAAGTACAAATATGTACAAACATATATACATATATACAGGTGCTGTGGGGAAGGGAAGGAGTTAAGATGGGGGGATGGAGAGGGGGACGAGGGGGAGAGGAAGGAAGGGGGTCAGTCTGGGAAGGCCTCCTGGAGGAGGTGAGCTCTCAGAGTCACAGAGCGTGTGACTCTGGAACTTCAAATTGGAATTTTCAGAGCTTCCACCCCTTCTGAGGGTCGCACCTGGGGAGTTTCCAGTCCTCTACCAGTCTCGACTACTGAAGGGAGAGTCAAGCAGAGACCTACCCATTCCATTTCTAGGTTGGGCAGTGGCTAGCGAGTGGCTGGCCATCTTCTACAAGTCAAAACTCCCCTGTGCTGGGCAGCAGCGGCGTGGGAGAGAGTCGAGGCCGGAGACTCAGGTTTACGACGTGGAAGGAGGCAATGGGAAGCCAATTCCGGATTTTTACCGAGAAAGCTCTATGGATCCGCTAACAGAACGATTGCAGATGGAGGTGGGACGTTCCGGGAGAGATGCGTCCATGGCGTCGCTGTGGGTCGAAGACGACTCAACAGCATGAGACTAGAGTTTCCACCTATATGGCGTGTTGTAGTCTTCCCTCACAGTTGGCTTAAATGCTGTTAATTCCCTTATTGTCTTGTGCGTCGTTCACAGGTTGCTTCGAGTGCTGTATCAAATGCCTGGGAGGCATCCCATACGCTTCCCTGATTGCCACCATCCTGCTGTATGCCGGGGTCGCCCTGTTCTGCGGCTGTGGGCACGAGGCCCTCTCGGGGACGGTCAACATCCTGCAGACTTACTTCGAGATGGGCCGGACAGCTGGGGACACATTGGACGTCTTCACCATGTAAGTCCCCTGCTTGGTGTCTGCTGCTTTATAATGATGGCATTTATTAAGCGCTTACTATGTGCAAAGCCCGGTTCTAAGCGCTGGGGAGGTTACAAGGTGATCAGGTTGTCCCACGGGGGGCTCGCAGTCTTCATCCCCGTTTTACAGATGTGGTGACTGAGGCACCGAGAAGTGTGCCTGAAGTCACACAGCTGACAATTGGAGTCGGGGTTTGAACCCATGACCTCTGACGCCAAAGCCCGTGCTCTTTCCACTGAGCCACGCTGCTGTTTTCTGAATGGATTTCTGCCCCCCAAAAAAACCCCTCGTAGCATGGCTTAGTGGATAGAACACAGGCCTGGAAATCAGAAGGACCTGGGTTCTAATCCTGGCTCCGCCACTTGTCTCCTGTGTGACCTTGGGCAAGTCACTTCACTTCCCTGTGCCTCAGTTCCCTCATCTGGAGAGTGGGGATTAACACTGTGAGCCCGATGTAGGACATGGATGGTGACCAACCCATTTTGCTTGGATTCTCTCCAGCGCTTAGTACAGTGCCTTGCACCTAGTAAATAATGTCTGTCACCCTTCTAGACTTTAAGCTCCTTGTGAGCAGGGAATGTGTCTACCAATTCTGTTGTTTTGTAATAATAATAATAATAATAATAACAACAACAATAATAATAATAATAATAATAATAATGGTATTTGTTAAGTGCTTACTATGTGCCAATACAATTGAAGCCTTTTCCTCTTGGCTGGGTCATCACAACACTATGTTAGGAAACATTTGGACCGTGTTAACAGCTATTGGAAAACGTTTAGTACATATTTACTATTCTTTTTATTTTGTTAATGATGTGCACATAGCTTTAATTCTATTTGTTCTGACGATTTTGACACCTGCCTACATGTTTTGTTGTCTGTCTCCCACTTCTAGACTGTGAGCCCACTGTTGGGTAGGGACTTTCTCTATATGTTGCCAACTTGTACTTCCCAAGCGCTTAGTACAGTGCTCTGCAGACAGTAAGCGCTCAATAAATACAATTGAATGAATGAATGAAAGTACCCCCCAAATGCTTAGTAAGTGCATAATCAATGCCATTAATTGATTGATTAAAGAGCACTTTATTACTCTCTGTATTATAATAAGAGACTGTATCTTTTATGACTTCTGTAGTGATGTAATCATTTCCCCTCTCATTCATTCCATCGGTCGTATTTACTGGGGGCTTACTGTGTGCAATATGTTACTAACTTGTACTCCCCAAGCGCTTTAGTCCAGTGCTCTGCACACAGTAAGCGCTCAATAAATATGATTGGATGAATAAATGAATGAATGTGCAGAACACTGTACTAAGTGCTTGGGTGAGTACAATAAAACAATGGACACATTCCCTGCCCACGACTCGCTTACAGTCTCTCCGTGTCTAGCTGTTGCCTTTCCCCTCCGATTCCCCTCCCCACACTGGACTCCCCCCGCCCTCCCCAGGCACTTACAAGTTTAGGTGCCATTTTGAGGCATTAGATAATTCAACTAACGCCTCAGACTTGACTTGACCGCCAAGGTTCACCGTTCTCCCAGATAGAATATCGGTCATTTCATTAAGCTCTAACTTATCGACTTCCTCTCTGAAACCCATTAGTGCGGAAAAGCCTCAGATCGATGTTCACGATCCTTGGTCTTTCCTCAGTCCGACTCACTCGAAAGAGGAATGTCTGGGCAAAGGAAGGGCCCAGGATCCAAGCAGCTCATTTCTAGGAAAACTGTTTTTAGTGGCCCTGAAACATTTTCCTCCCTGACAGAGTTCGTCCCCCTCTCCATCCCCCCCAATCTTACCTCCTTCCCTTCCCCACAGCACCTGTATATATGTTTGTACATATTTATTACTCTATTTATTTATTTATTTATTTATTTTACTTGTACATATCTATTCTATTTATTTTATTTTGTTAGTATGTTTGATTTTGTTCTCTGTCTCCCCCTTTTAGACTGTGAGCCCACTGTTGGGTAGGGACTGTCTCTATATGTTGCCAGCTTGTACTTCCCAAGCACTTAGTACAGTGCTCTGCACACAGTAAGCGCTCAATAAATACGATTGATTGATTGATTGATTGATTGATTGGGGCTGGGTTTCTCTCGGAGCTTGTGGGAAGGTGGGCGGGAAGAGCCGATGGCCTGCCCTCCAGGGCTGACTCATCATCATCATCATCATCATCATCATCATCATCATCATCATCATCATCAGTCGTATTTATTGAGCGCTTACTGTGTGCAGGGCACTGTACTAAGCGCTTGGGAAGTACAAATTGGCAACATATAGAGACAGTCCCTACCCAACAGTGGACTCCAGCTGGGACTTGGGCTCAGTGCTTCTGGAGAAATTTTGGGTAAGGAACCCCACCTTTGATCGAAAGCAGTCCCTAACGCCATCTCGAAGCAGACACGCCGGGCTCTCCTTATTCCTGTCCAGGTTTTGCATTTGAGAAGCAGCAATAGTAATAATAATAATAATAATAATAATAATAAAAGTAATAATAATAATAATAATAATAATAGCATTTATTAAGCACTTACTATGTGCAAAGCACTGTTCTAAGCACTGGGGAGGTTACAAGGTGATCAGGTTGTCCCACAGGGGGCTCACTGTCTCAATCCCCATTTTACAGATGAGGTAACTGAGGCCCAGAGAAGTTGTGACTTGCCCAAAGTCACACAGCCGACAGTTGGCGGAGCTGGGATTTGAACCCATGACCTCTGACTCCAAAGCCCGGGCTCGCAAGGTTTAGTGAGTAGAGTGCAGGTCTGAGAGTCAGAAGGATCTGGGTTCTAATCCCTGCTCCACCGCCCGTCTGCTGTGTGACCCTGGGCAAGTTGGTTCACCTCTATGTGCCCCACTTATCTCAACTCTTAAATGGAAATTAAGATTGAGAGCCCCATGTGGGACATGGACCGTGTCCAACCTGATCATCTTGTATCTACCCCAGTTCTTAGTATAATTCCTGGCACATAATAAGTGCTTAATAAACGCCGCTAAAAAACAAACAGAGAAACAAAAAATCCAGGGTTTGGTGCCACAGGATCCATTTTAATCAGGAAAGTGGAATTGACTCCATATGACCTAAATTGAAATTGAGAAGCAATATGGCCTTGTGGATAGAGCCCGGGACCGGGAATAATGATAATAATAATAATAATAATAATAATAATAATAATAATAATAATAATGATAATAATAATAGCATTTATTAAGCACTTACTATGTGCCAAGCACTGTTCTAAGCGCTGGGGTAGGTACAAAGTAATCAGGTTGTCCCACGTCGAGCTCACAGTCTTCATCCCCATTTTACAGGTGAGATAACTGAGGCACAGAGAAGGTAAGTGACTTGTCCAGAGTCATCCAGCTGACAAGTGGCGGAGCCGGAATTTGAACCCATGACCTCTGACTCCAAAGCCCAGGCTCTTTCTGCTGAGCCACGCTGCTTCTCCAGAAGGACCAGGGTTCTAATCCCAGCTCCTCTACTTGTCTGCTGGGTGACCTTGGGCAAGTCACTCCACTTCCCTGGGCCTCAGTTATCTCATCTATCAAATGGAGATTGAGACTGTGAGCCCCACGTGGGACATCCAACCTGACTATCCTATGTCTACCCCAGGGCTTAGTACAGTGCCTGATATGTAGTAAGTGCTTAACAAATTGCAATAAAAAAAAATGAAAACAGTTTAAGCCATTATCTGGAGTGACGCCTGCTGGCATTTTGCTTTTTCTTTCTTATCCCAGATTATGAGTCTGGGTATCCTTCCAGCGATGAGAAGATCACCTTTCTCTTTATAAGTTTGGCAGTTTGTTTCCAGCTAGGAGTGTATCTCCTTTTTTGTGTGCTCCTGGGCTACCCGGAGCCTCTCGGACTTTAGGTTTTTCCCAGAAGTTGAATTTATTGCGCGTGGGGCTTTCCATGTATTTATGTTAGAGTTTCTAGGGCCCTTCAGGGATGTGAGCCCATAAATTAGAAAGGATCACTGGGCCTCTGTGTTTTATTGTTTTCAATTCTTGGTCCCAAGTTCATTGTCCTTTTTACAGTCACTCTGTCTCTCAGTTTGACAGTCATCCCTGACGTGGAGAGGGAACTGAGCCCTGGCTATTTTTCCCTCTGGGCTGTGAGGCACTTTGGGCTTTAGTGGGGAAATCAAGGAAGATATTCGGATCTTCCTTCCTATCCTGTGGGTTGAACCGGAGAGGAAAGAAGCATTTCAGTGTTGCCAACCCTTTCTTACGTCATTCATGATTTCAGTTCTTGTCTTCTCCTCAGCCCCCAAATCATTTCCTCCAATCCCAGTGCCTTCACCTACACCTGCATAGATTTTTTTCTCCTCATCTGCCACCAGGCATTCCTGTCTACTCTGATCCCTTCCACACAACGATCAATCAGTCATTGGTAATAATTGTGGTGTTTGTCAAGCGCTTACTATGTTCCAGGCATCGTACTAAGCGCTGCAGTGTATACAGGCAAATGGGGTTGGACATAATCTCTGTCCCACATGGGGCTCATTCATTGAGCACTCATTATATGAGAAGCAGTGTGGCTCAATGGAAAGAGCATGGGCGTGGGAGTCAGAGGTCATGAGTTCAAATCCTGGCTCCGCCAATTATCAGCTGTGTGACTTTGGGCAAGTCACTTAAACTTCTCTGTGCCTCAGTTCCCTCAGCTGTAAAATGAGGATTAAGACTGTGAGCCCTACGTGGGACAACCTGATCATCTTGTATCCTCCTCAGCACTTAGAACAGTGCTTTGCTCATAGTAAGCACTTAATAAATACCATCATTATTATCTTGTATCCTCCCCATCGCTTAGAACAGTGCTTTGCTCATAGTATGCGCTTAACAAATGCCATTATTATTATTATTATTATGAAGAGCACTCTACCAAGCCCTGAGGAGAATACGATGACTGAGTAAATATGGTCCCTGTCCTCCTAAGGGCTTACAGTCTGAGGATATTTTCTTCCTAGTTCTTCAGTATTATATCTCCACATTTTCTGTTTCTCTCCTCTGTTTTCTGTCTCTCTCTCTCTTCCTCCTTCTATCAGGAGAAGCAGCATGGCCTTGTGGAAAGAGGGAGAATCAGAGGACGTGGGTTCTACTCTCGCTCTATAACTTGCTTGTTGTGTGATCTTGGGCAAGTCAATTAATCTATGGCATTTAATTGAGCCCTTTACTGTGTGCAGAACATTGTTGCAAAACATTAGAAATTAGGGGGGCAGCTAGCAAGAGTCAATCAGATCTGTTTCCTTAGCGCACTGCCCCAATTTGCTATTGCTCCTCCGACAATGTAGTTTGGTTTGACTCCTTCCCATTCAAGGCACTTAAAGTGGAGTGCTCTCAGAGAGGTAGTTTTCAGTGTCCAGCATTTGATATTGATTATCACTACATTAAAGATTTTGATGCCTCAGGATAGGAAGCTACAAATATAATATTCATAATCTGAACTCTTAAAAGATAATAATGGTAGTATTTGTTAAGCACTTACTATGTGCAAAGCACTGGACTAAGCACTGAAATAGACACAAGATAATCATCCAGATCCAGTCCTTGTCGTTTATTCTGATGACTTGACGCCTGTCCGCATGTTTTGATTTGTTGTCTGTCTCCCCCTTATAGAGTGTGAGCCCGTTGTTGGGTAGGGGCCATCTCTATATGTTGCCAACTTGTACTTCCCAAGCGCTTAGTACAGTGCTCTGCCCACAGTAAGTGCTCAATAAATACAATTGAATAAATGAATGAATGAATGAATAGAGGCTCAATAGAATCCACCACTATTATTTTCATTAGAGTGAATTATCTGGATTGACCGCAGGTCCTGGGTTTGGCTGTGGCTGGAAAAATGGGGGGCTGCCAATCAGGATTGGGACCCATGAATTGCATCTTAAACCCCAGTCCTGGATCACTGGCAGAACATTTTCCTCTCCTCCTCCCCATCTCCCCGCCCTACTTCCTTCCCCTACCCACAGCACTCGTATATATATTTGTACAGATTCTTATTTTACTTGTACATATTTACTATTCTATTTATTTTGTCAATGTTGTGCATATAGCTTTAATTCTATTTCTTCCGATGACTTTGACACCTGTCTAAGTGTTTTGTTTTGTTGTCTGTCTCCCTCTTCTAGACCGTTGTTGGGTAGGGACCGTCTCTATGTGTTGCCGACTTGTACTTCCCAAGTGCTTAGTACAGTGCTCTGCACACAGTAAGCGCTCAATAAATATGATTGAATGAATGCATGAATCAGTAGTATCCATCGCTATTATTTTCATTCGAGTGAATTATCTGGATTGACCGCTGGTCCTGGGTTTGGTTGAGGCTGGAAAGATGGGGGGCTGCAAATCAAGATTGGGACCCATGCATGCATCTTAAACCCCAGTCCTGGATCACTGGCAGAATATCTGGGCAAGCATCTGCACGCCCTCATCCTCTCCATGGGAAAAACGGGCAGTTTCAGGGCTTGGATAATCCCCCCCAGAATCTCTGGATTTTTCTCTCTCCCAACCAGCTGAGAACAAAGATCATAATATCTTTCTTCCTGTGCCTGCCACGTAGGCATCACAGCATCTCTGAGCTCCGGGCCGATTTGTATTTGTGCTCTTTGAAGGCTATGTGCTCTTATCGCATAGCTGATGGAAGAACAGGAAAGAAAAGCAGAGTGGCCTAGTTGATAGGGCACAGCTGTGGGAATCATAAGGACCTGAGTTCCAATCCCGGCTCCAGCACTTGTCTGCTCTGTGACCATGGGCAAGTCACTTCCCTTTTCTAGGCCTCAGTTCCTCGTCTGTAAAACGGGGATTAAGACAGTGAGCCCTGTGTGGAACTGGGACTGTGTCCACCCTGATGAACTCTTATCTACGCAGTGCTTATAGTGCCTGGCACATAGTAAGCACTTTGTAAATATTTAGTACAGTCCTCTGCACACAGTAAGCGCTCAATAAATACGATCGCATGAAATACCATCAAAAATCCCTTTACCATCTCTGGGTTTCAGCTAAAAAGAAACACTTCCAAATCTCTGGGTCTCATCTTCCCCCTCTGTAGAATGAGGATTAACAAATATTCATTCATTCATTCATTCATTCAATCGTATTTCTCCCTCTCCCTGAAGCAGGGAGCCCCACCTGGGGTAAGGATTGGGCCTGATTGAATTATCTTGCCTCAAATCCAGTACTTAGCCTAGTGCTTAGCACGAAATAACTGTTAAGCAAATGTTATCGTTATTCATTATCAACGTAGACTCAGTCTTTCTGGCCGTCTGTGGGGCGAAACCCAACAAGCTGAGACTATAAAGGGGGACAGAGACACAACCCTCCCCATTCCCCAGACAAAGCGGGGCACCTCCCTCTTGTCAGACATTTTCAAATCAGTTGGTTCACTGCAGCCGTGAGAGTGGAGACTCCAGGTGTATGCAACCAGAAAGGCGAAAGCCAACAAACTGAGAATATAAAGGGGGACAGAGACGCGTCCCTCCCCAGTCCCCAGACAAAGCGGGGCACCTCCCTCTTGTCAGACATTTTCAAATCAGTTGGTTCACTGCAGCCGTGAGAGTGGAGACTCGAAGTGTATGTAAGCAGAAAACTCCCGGCACGCTCGGGGGTGAGTAGATCATCATCATCATCAATCGTATTTATTGAGTGCTTACTATGTGCAGAGCACTGTACTAAGCGCTTGGGAAGTACAAATTGGCAACATCTAGAGACAGTCCCTACCCAACAGTGGGCTCACAGTCTAAAAGGGGGAGACAGAGAACAAAACCAAACATACTAACAAAATAAAATAGAATAGATATGTACAAGTAAAATAAATAAATAAATAAATAGAGTAATAAATATGTCCAAACATATATACATATATACAGGTGCTGTGGGGAAGGGAAGGAGGTAAGATGGGGGGGATGGAGAGGAGGAGGAGGGGGAGAGGAAGGAAGGGGCTCAGTCTGAGTAGATGAATGTCAACAATTGTTCTAACAGCTACCCTGGAGGGAGGAAAAGGTGGTGACATTCTGTTGCTTAAACCCTTGAATGGCAGAAAATAAGAATGAGCCAGTTATCAAAGGGAATTCTTAAAGCAGGGACACTAGCAGCTGTCCTTTATTTGTTATATATATTTCTATACGTATAAAACGTATATATGTTTCTCTCCACCCACCCTCTGGCCTGGATCGCCCTCCCTCCTCAATCAATCAATCAATCGTATTTATTGAGCGCTTACTGTGTGCAGAGCGCTGTACTAAGCGCTTGGGAAGTACAAGTTGGCAACATATAGAGACGGTCCCTACCCAACAACGGGCTCACAGTCTAGAAGGGCGAGACAGAGAACAAAACAAAACATATTAACAGAATAAAATCAATAGAATAAATATGTACAAATAAAATAAATAGAATAAAATAGAGAAGCAGCATGGCTCAGAGGAAAGGGCATGGGCTTTGGAGTCAGAGGTCATGGGTTCAAATCCCAGCTCTGCCAATTCTCAGCTGTGTGACTTTGGGCAAGTCACTTAACTTCTCTGTGCCTCAGTTACCTCATCTGTAAAATGGGGATTAAAACTGTGAGCCCCTACAGACAGTTACTCTCCCCAACTTCAAAGCCTTATTGAAGGCCCGCCTCTTCCAAGAGGCCTTCCCCGATTAAGCCCCACTTTTCCTCATCTCCCACTCCCTTCGGTGTCACCCTGACTTGCTCCCTGTCTTCTTTCCCCCTCCCAGTCCCACAGCATTCATTCATTCATTCAATCGTATTTATTGAGCGCTTACTGTGTGCAGAGCACTGTACTAAGCGCTTGGGATGTACAAGTTGGCAACATATAGAGACGGTCCCTACCCAACAGTGGGCTCACAGTCTAGAAGGCTCACAGTTTAGAAGCACTTATGTATATATCTGTATTTTTTAAAAATTAATTGTGGGCAGGGAAGGTGTCTGTTTATTGTTGTATTGTACCCTCCCAAGTGCTTAGCACAGTGCTCTGCCCAAAGGAAGTACACAATAAATACGATTGAATGAATTAATGAATGAATGAACGTTTATCTATGTTTACATAAGCAGCGTGGCTCAGTGGAAAGAGCCCAGGCTTTGGAGTCAGAGGTCACGGGTTCAAATCCTGGCCCTGACAACTGTCAGCTGTGTGACTTTGGGCAAGTCACAACTTCTCTGTGCCTCAGTGACCTCATCTGTAAAATGGGGATTAAAACTGTGAACCCCCTGTGGAACAACCTGATCACCTTGTAACCTCCCAGTGCTTAGAATACTGCTTTGCACATAGTAAGCACTTAACAAATACCATTATTATTATTATTATTATTATGTGTATGTTATATTGTTATATTGCACTCTCCCAAGTGCTTAGTACAGTGCTCTGCCCACAGTAAGTGCTCAAAAATAGCACTGATTGATTGATTGGGCTTTTGAGGGAGGAAGAGACCAGGCTGCTCTGGAGGAGCAGGTCAAATAGGATGGTCTTCCTGCAGCACCATCCTCGGTTGAGCAGTGTGGGCTAGTGGCTAGAGCACAGGCCTGGGTGTCAGAAGGACCTGGATTCTAATCCTGGCTCCTCTACTTGTCTGCAGTGTGACCTTAGGCAAGTCATTTCTCTTCTCTGGGTCTCAGTTTCCTTGTCTGGAAAGTGGGGATTAAGACTGTGAGTCCCATAGGGGACAGGGACTGGGTCCAGCAGATTAGCTTGTAGCTATAACTATGCTAGCATTTAGCATGATGCCTGGCCCATAGCTACTCTATCACTTAGTACAGTGCCTGACCCATAGTAAGAACTTAACAAATTCAAAAAAAAGAAAAAAGCTCTGCTCTCCAGATAAATCAAACCTCGAGACACCACCCAGGAAGGAAGGAGCATATCGCACCAGTGACTGTAGACATACAAATCGGTAAAACAAGTTGGAGGGAGGAAAGTGTTTTTGGCCTTTTCCCTATGTCAATCAATGATATTTATTGAGCACTTACCGTGTGCAGAGCACTGCACTAAGTGCTTGGGAGAGTACAATACAACACAGTTGGTAGACATATTCCCTGCCTTCATTCCCACCGTGGTGGTGTTCCCCACAGCACCTGTATATATGTATATATGTTTGTACATACTTATTACTCTATTTATTTATTTATTTTACTTGTACATATCTATTCTATTTATTTTGTTAGTATGTTTGGTTTTGTTCTCTGTCTCCCCCTTTTAGACTGTGAGCCCACTGTTGGGTAGGGACCATCTCTATATGTTGCCAACTTGTACTTCCCTAGCGCTTAGTACAGTGCTCTGCACACAGTAAGCGCTCAATAAATACGATTGATGATGATGATGATGATGATGATTTCTGAGGCTTTAGTCCCATGCCGAGTCCAGCCAGAATATCTCTTTTGTTATTTTGTACTTTGCCAAGAGCTTAGTACAGTGCTTTGCCCAGAGTGAGGGCTCAATAAATACGATTGAATGAATGAATCTTCAGTAGTCACTCTTGGTCTTCATCAGAGGGGACCAGTGCAGAGCTCACACTCTGATGAGCCGTTTTGTTTTTGAGGGAGCCCTAGGGTTGTCAGTCATTTTCCTGATGCCTAGGCAGATTTGTGACCATGGGAAATACCCTGTTTGTGTTCTGAAGTCAGCCGTACCAGGCTTTTTTCCACAGGGAAAGCTTGCAATTCTTCTCTCTGGTAGTTTAATGGTTACTCCATTGGGTGCAATTAGGTGCAATTGTTTTCAGGTAGACAAGTGAAGATTGGCATGGCTGGGAGAGACTCGTCTTCCTTTGCTGCCAAATCGATCCTCTTCTGTGCTACCTCTCTCCCCATCTCTACTGCTTTCCTCCATTCCTCTCCCATTCTTCTTTCCCTCCCTCTCTCTTCTTCTCCCTCTCTTCCTCCCTCTCTCCATCCTTTTCTCCCTCATCTCTTTCTCTCTCTTCCTCCCTCTCTCCCTCCCTTTCCCTACCCTCTTCCACTCTTTCTCTCTCTGTCTCCCCTCTATCTCATCTCTCTCTCTCTCTCTCTCTTTCTCTCTCTCTCTCTCTCTCTCTCTCTCTCTCTCTCTCTCTCTTCTGTCTCATCTCTCCTCCCTCCCCATAACCCTCCGATTCCTTCCTCTTGCCTTCCGTCTCTACCTCACAGTCAATTGTAAAGGGTTTTTTTTTTTCCCAAATCATGTCCCTGAGAAACAATTTCACCTTCGCTGCCTTCATTCTCCACTTAATGACTTTCTCCTTCAGCATGGATACACCTTGTGGGCAGGGAGTCATCATCATCAATCGTATTTATTGAGCGCTTACTGTGTGCAGAGCACTGTACTAAGCGCTTGGGAAGTACAAGTTGGCAACATATAGAGACGGTCCCTACCCAACAGTGGGCTCACAGTCTAAAAGACAGTCTAAAAGAGAATGGGTCACTTGCTTGTTCTCTACTTCCCAACTTGATAGGTTGCTTGATACTTGATGGTAGCTTGATCCTCCTCTTATAACTGCTTCCATTGCTTCCATTTCTACCCTTAGACCCACAGCATAAGGTTCAAACTCCTGATCTTCCCTTCTTTAGTTAATCAATCGAGCAATCGCATTTATTGAGCCCTAACTGTGTGCAGAGCACTTTACTAAGCACTTGGGAGAGTACACTATAACAGAGTTGGTAGACACCTACCTTGCCCACAACAGGAGAAGCAGTGTGGCTTAGTGGTAAGAAGCAGCGTGGCTCAGTGGAAAGAGCCCAGGCTTTGGATTCAGAGGTCATCGGTTCAAATCCCAGCTCTGCTAATTGTCAGCTGAGTGACTTTAGGCAAGTCACTTAAGTCTCCTTAAGGCGGCCTTCACCTCCTCCAGGAGGCCTTCCCAGACTGAGCCCCCTCCTTCCTCTCCCCCTCCACCCCTTCTCCATCCCGCCTGCCTTGCCTCCTTCCCCTCCCCACAGCACCTGTATATGTGTTTGTATGTATTTATTACTCTATTTATTTATTTTATTTGTACATATTTATTCTATTTATTTAATTTTGTTAATATGTTTTGTTCTCTGTCTCCCCCTTCTAGACTGTGAGCCCACTGTTGGGTAGGGACCGTCTCTATATGTTGCCACCTTGGACTTCCCAAGCTCTTAGTACAGTGCTCTGCACACAGAAAGCGCTCAATAAATACGATTGAATGAATGAATGAACTTAACTTCTCTGTGCCTCAGTTCCCTCCTCTGTAAAATGGGGATTAAGACTGTGAGCCCCACGTGGGACAAACTGATCACCTTGTATCCCCCCCAGCACTTAGAACAGTGCTTTGCACATAGTAAGCGCTTAATAAATACCAAAATTATTATTATCATTAAGAGCATGGGCTTGGGAGTCAAAGGACCCAGATCCTTTAATAAATAAATAAATAAATTTATGTATTTATTTATGTATTTATTTTACTTGTACTTATCTATTCTATTTATTTTATTTTGTTGGTATGTTTGGTTTTGTCTCCCCCTTTTACACTGTGAGCCCACTGTTGGGTAGGGACTGCCTCTATATGTTGCCAATTTGTACTTCCCAAGCACTTAGTACAGTGCTCTGCACACAGTAAGCGCTCAATAAATACGATTGATGATGATGATGATGATCCTAATCCCGGCTCTGTCAAATGCCTGCTGTGGGACCTTGGACAAGTCACTTCTAGTTGTCTCGGTTTTCACGTTCGCCCCCCTATTTATAGTATGATCCCCATGAGGGACAAGGACTGCATTCAAACTAATTCTCTTGTATCTAACTCAGCCCTTAGCACAATGCCTGGCACGTAGTAATATGTATTATAGTATATTATATAATATACAATAAACACTAGAAGTACTCACACTGTTTTCCAGGAAACCGCGTCTACCTGAGCAGAGTCTGGCCCAATCAAACCCTCAACAGATATCTGAGTCAAACCTCCCCCCACACACCTTAAGGATGAATAGATGTCCTATTTAGGGGTTTATATGGTATTTATTCAGTGGAAAGAGCCCGGGCTTTGGAGTCCGAGGTCATGGGTTCAAATCCCGGCTCCACCACTTGTCAGCTGTGTGACTTTGGGCAAGTCACTTCACTTCTTTGGGCCTCAGTTCCCTCATCTATAAAATGGGGATGAAGACTGTGAGCCCCCCCGTGGGACAACCTGATCACCTTGTAGCCTCCCTAGTGCTTAGAATAGTGTTTTGCCCATAGTGTACACTTAATAAAGTCTTCTAGACTTAATTAGTCTTCTAGACTGTGAGCCTGCTGTTGGGTAGGGACCGTCTCTGTTGGATAGGGACCGTCTCTGTATGTTGCCAACTTGTACTTCCCGAGCGCTTAATACAGTGCTCTGCACACAGTAAGCGCTCAGTAAATACGATTGAATGACTGAATGAATAAATGCTGTCATTATTATTATCTGTTAAAGACCATATCTTCTTCTTCCAGTAAACCGTACTGTTCCTGGAAACAGTTTAATAAATTCTACAAGCCCTCAGAAAGGTTTTTGACAATGATAGAGTGTAGTTTAAATCCCAATTTGTTGAAGCGTTTTGGAAAGCTGCAGTATATTGCGAGGGAGCATTGGCTGGAATAAAAACAAAAATCATCCTGAAATATAAGCTTTTTGGCAGCTATATGGGTGGAATTATATAGGTAGTATTGAGCTCTCATTGAGTGCAGTGTACTGTCTTAGCTCTTGGGCAGTAAGTCAGTCTATTAATGGTATTCACTGCACTTCTGTACTTTATGTACTTTATGGAGAAGCAGCGTGGCTCAGTGGAAAGAGCCCGGGTTTGGGAGTCAGAGGTTGTGGGCTCTAATCCCGACTCCTCCACATGTCTGCTGTGTGACCTTGGGCAAGTCGCTTAATCAATCAATCAATCAATCGTATTTATTGAGCACTTACTGTGTGCAGAGCACTGTACAAAGCGCTTGGGAAGTACAAGTTGGCAACATATAGAGACGGTCCCTACCCAACAGTGGGCTCACAGTCTAAAAGGGGGAGACAGAGAACAAAACCAAACATACTAACAAAATAAAATAGAATAGATATGTACAAGTAAAATAAATAAATAAATAGAGTAATAAATATCATCATCATCATCAATTGTATTTATTGAGCGCTTACTGTGTGCAGAGCACTGTACTAAGCGCTTGGGAAGTAAAATTTGGCAACATATAGAGACAGTCCCTACCCAGTAGTGGGCTCACAGTCTAAAAGGGGGAGACAGAGAACAAAACCAAACATACTAACAAAATAAAATAAATAGAATAGATATGTACAGGTAAAATAAATAGAGTAATAAATATGTACAAACATATATACATATATACAGGTGCTGTGGGGAAGGGAAGGAGGTAAGATGGGGGGATGGAGAGGGGGATGAGGGGGAGAGACACGAGAGCTTAACTTCTCTGAGCCTCAGTTCCCTCATCTGTAAAATGGGGATTAAGACTGTGAGCCCCACGTGGGACAACCTGATCACCTTATATCCCCCCGGCACTTAGAACAGTGCTTCACACATAGTAAGCGCTTAACAAATGCCATTATTATCATTGTCAAAATTGCTAAGCCACTAGGCCCGGTTTGACACTCAAGTTAAGAATCAATTTTGCTTCATTTTTTATCGTTCATCTCATGGCATAGAATAATAAAAGTGTCTGGGAAGAAAAAATCAATAACAATCATTTTCCTTAGAGTTTGCTTCCATTTCTTATTTGATGACAAATTAAAGGGTCCTTTTATTTTTCAGAATTAGAAAATATGTCTTATTAAACATTGAACATATTATTATTATTACATATCTTTCATTTATTTATATTAATGTCTGTCTCTCCATGTAGACTGTAAATTCATTGTGGGCAGGGAATGTGTCTGTTATATTCTTATATTGTCCTCTCCCAAGCACTCAGTTCAGTGCTTTGCATACAGTAAGCGCTGAATAAATATGATTGAATGAATGAATAATAATAACAATAATAATATAATGGTATTTGTTAAGCGCTGACGATATGCTAGGCACTGTACTAAGTGCTGGGGTGGATCTACCAAGCAAATCAGATTGGACACAGTCCCTGTCCCATGTGGGGCTCAAAGTCTCCATCCCCGTTTTCCAGAGGAGGGAACTGAGGCACAGGGAAGTGAAGTGACTTGCCTAAGGTCACACAGCAGACAAGTGGTGGAGTGGCGGGATTAGAACCCATGACCTGCTGACTAACAGTTCTGTGCTCTTGCCCACTAAACCATGCTTAGTACAGTGTTCTGCACAGAGTAAGCACTTAGTAAATATCATCATCAATCGTATTTATTGAATGCTTACTGTGTGCAGAGCACTGTACTAAGCGCATATGATTGATGGATTAATTTGAATACATTAAACCATGCCCCCCCCCCACTCTTCTGCCCAATTCACACCACAGGTATTTCAATTATCTCTTTAATTTTGCTAAAGGCATCCACCCCTGGAGCATGCAGTAAATGTTGACAGTGATTAAACACTAATACCACTCACTATG
This sequence comes from Tachyglossus aculeatus, assembly GCF_015852505.1. Lineage (NCBI taxonomy): Eukaryota > Metazoa > Chordata > Mammalia > Monotremata > Tachyglossidae > Tachyglossus > Tachyglossus aculeatus. The sequence goes on along the minus strand of NC_052077.1, from coordinate 38,190,327 downwards.
GTATTTGTTAAGTGCTTAATATGTGCCGGACACTGTACTAAGCACTAGGGTAGATATAAAGTAATCAGGTTGGGCACAGTCTCTGACCCACCCAGTTCACAGTCTTCACTACCTCTCTTCATCCTGTCCCCCTTTAATTCCGACTACTGAAGGGTTATCCATGTTATCTTTGAATAAAAACAGGCATTACAAAGGATTTGCAATCGGGATAATTATTGTCAAAAAAACAGTCTGGTCACTAACCCATACTGGTCCTCTTGATGACCCTGAAAGTATAATCGGGAACTCTCTGAGATCCAAATGGCTTATGAAGGCCGTTTATGCAATTTTGTCGGTTATTACAAAATTAATCCAATGATAATATCATAGAGTAGTCCATTCCCCAGGTTGGTTCGTTCCAGAAGTCGAACTGTATCCTTTATTTAAGCAGGAATCGCTCCAAAAAATCTGTCATTAATAGGAGCGGCTGGGAAGTTCGAGTCAAGTGTTAGATGGTAAATCCAGAGGGATTATTTTTCCTATGCATCATAATTGAGAATTTGTAGCCTCCGTGCATTTAATTAAATAAAAATCTCCTGCCTTGGCCAGAGTACTGAGCTTTCTAAAGAACTGCAAAGCTGCTTTAATGGAAAAATCTCATGTTTGGGGCCAACTGGTCCTCAGATTTCCACCCACAGCCTGGAATATCTCCTTCTCCTCCTGACTATTGGTGTCGGACCATTGTTGATCCCAAATGTCTCAGGTCCAGAGACGCGCATGGATGTCTGCGTGATTTTTGATCACCCACATTCATTGTCGTATTTATCGATCGCTTACTGTGTGAAGAGCACTGCACTGCAAGAGAAGCAGCGTGGCTCAGTGGAAAGAGCATGGGCTTTGGAGTCAGAGGTCATGGGTTCAAATCCCGGCTCTGCCACTTGTCGGCTGTGTGACTTTGGGGCAAGTCACTTAACTTCTCTGTGCCTCAGTTACCTCATCTGTAAAATGGGGATTAGGACTGTGAGCCCCTTGTGGGGCAACCTGATCACCTTGTAACCTCCCCAGCGCTTAGAACAGTACTTTGCACATAGTAAGCGCTTAATAAATGCTATTATTATTATTATTATTATTATTATTATTATTATTACTAAGCGCTTCAGATATCATCTCACCATCAGCACCATCAAAGCTCAACTCTCCTGTACCTGTAGCACGTAACTGCCCAGAATATGAGCCCCATGCCACCAACTGTTCTTTGATACAGTCCCATCTCAAAGTCCTCATTACCCCCGGGGTAACTGGGAACTAGAACGTGGCTTAGTGGAAAAAGCCCACCTTGGGAGTCAGAGGTGGTGGTTTCTAATCCTGCTTCTGTTACTTGTCAGCTGTGTGACTTTGGGGAAGTCACTTAACTTCTCTGGGCCTCAATTCCCTCATCTGTAAAATGAGGGTGAAGTCTGTGAGCCCTGCGTGGGACACCCTGATTGCCTTGTATCTACCCCAACGCTAAGAACAGTGCTTTGCACATAGTAAGCACTTAACAAATGCAATAATAATAATAATAATTCTTCTTCTTCTTCTTCTTCTTCTTCTTCTTATTATTATTATTATTATAAATCCGGCCACCCCCGATGGGAGATCTCCCAATTTTCACCCAATTCAGAGAATGGGAAGGGCATGGAATGGGGAGTCATTAGACCCAAGTTATAATAGACTGTAAGCTCATTCTTTTAATGGTACTTGTTAAACACTTACTATGTGCCAGCACTGTACTAAGCATTGGGACAGGTAGGAAACAATTAAATTGGGCAGCCCCTGTCCCACCTGGGGCTCACAGACTAAATAAGAGAGAGGAGGATTTAATCCCCATTTCACAGATGAGGTGGGCAGCCCCTGTCCCACCTGGGGCTCACAGTCTAAATAAGAGAGAGGAGGATTTAATCCCCATTTCACAGATGAGGTAACTGAGACACAGAGAAGTTAGGTGTCTTGCCCGAGGTCACACAGCACATAAGGTGGAGTCAGGATTAGAACCCAGAGCCTCTGACTCCTCAGCCCATCCTCTTTTCACTAGGCTGTATTGCTTCTCTCTGGGCAGCACCTTGGGGGCAGAGAATGTGTCTACCAACTCTGTTGTATTGTACTCTCCCAAGAGCTTAGTACAGTGCTCTGCACACAGTAAGCACTCAATCAATACCCTCAACTGATGGATAATAATAGTAATGGCATTTGTTAAGTGAAACTCTGTCCATCAGTATCATCTGTTAAATGGGAATTAAATACCTGCTATCCATCCCCCTTAGCTGGTGAATCCTATGAAGAATAGGGAATCTATCCGACCTGACTGTATGTGTCTACCCCAGTGCTTAGTACAGTGCTCTGCACACAGTAAGCGCTCAATAAATACGATTGAATGAATGCTCAGTACAGCACTTAGCACCCACTAAACGCTTAACAGATTCCACAGCTACTGTCTGTGGCTCAGTGGAGAGAGCCCGGGCTTTGGAGTCAGGGGTCATGGGTTCAAATCCCAACTCTGCCAATTGTCAGCTGTGTGACTTTGGGCAAGTCACTTCACTTCTCTGGGCCTCAGTTCCCTCATCTGTCAAATGGGGATTAAGACTGTGAGCCCCCCGTGGGACAACCTGATCACCTTGTAACCTCCCCAGCGCTTAGAACAGTGCTATGCACATAGTAAGTGCTTAAGAAATGCCATCACTGCCACCCCTAGCCCTCTAGACTGTAAACCCATTATGGGCAGGAAATGTGTCTATTTATTGTGGTGGTATACTCTCCCAAGCGCTTACTACAATGCTCCGCACACAGTAATCGCTCACTAAATCCGATTTAATGAATAAAATTGCTAGAAATGATTCCTACCTTCAAGGAGCTTACCCATAAAGGGAAAATCTTTGTCAGAATGAACCTTTAATATAGCAAAACACAGATCTGTTTTTTTTTTTTTTTTAGTCCTCTTCTTCCTCCCCCACGTTCAACCATTTGTGGGGCTGGATGAGGTGGAGAATTGGACATAGCAAAGCTATGATTAGACCCCGCGGAGGGAAGGGGGAGGAAGATGAATCTCAAATCTCTTTTCAGGCCAATTAGTTTGTGTTGAAAAAGGAACAGGCCTTTGTGTCAGGAGAAAAAAAGGCGTAGGGAAAGAGCCTGGTTGTGTCTAATGTACTGGAGAAATTGTTCAATGGCTGTTCTATTGAGTGAATGCTAAATCTGAGGCTGTTATGTTTGCCCAGGGACCTCTGGCCTAGCGTGGGCTGGGTAAGGCAGGCATGCCAACTGGAGTCCAAGGAATTGGGAATGGAAAAATCCAGTTTAACATTTCCCATGTTTGGGGGAGAATGTGGGGATCCGTTTACTCTTTTTGAGGTCTTCTCCCCCTTCTAGACTGTGAGCCCGTTGTGGGCAGGGATTGTCTCTCTTTGTTGCTGAATTGTACTTTCCAAGCACTTAGGACAGTGCTCTGCACACAGTAAGAGCTCAATAAATACGATTGAATGAATGAATGAATAATATCACTTTTCAGATTCCTTTTTTGAAGCCTAGGGCTGTAATCAATCAATCAATCAATGTCATATTTATTGAGCGCTTACTGTGTGCAGAGTACAAGTACAAGTACGCTTGGGAAGTACAAGTTGGCAACATATAGAGACAATCATCATCAATCGTATTTATTGAGCGCTTACTATGTGCAGAGCACTGTACTAAGTGCTTGGGAAGTACAAGTTGGCAACATATAGAGACAGTCCCTACCCAACAGTGGGCTCACAGTCTAAAAGGGGGAGACAGAGAACAAAACCAAACATACTAACAAAATAAAATGAATAGAATAGATATGTACAAGTAAAATAAATAAATAAATAAATAGAGTAATAAATGTGTACAAACATATATACATATATACAGGTGCTGTGGGGAAGGGAAGGAGGTAAGATGGGGGGGATGGAGAGAGGGACGAGGGGGAGAGGAAGGAAGGGGCTCAGTCTGGGAAGGCCTCCTGGAGGAGGTGAGCTCTCAGTAGGGCCTTAAAGGGAGGAGCTGTAAGCATTGCTGTAAGCATTGAGTCCACCAGGGAAGCCCCATTTTTATTGTCTTGCGTTTGGCGACATTTAGAAAGACAGGCATGCGTCTGAAATTGGGGTGCTTCTGACTAACCTTGTCACAGGCTTCCACTTACTCCCAGGTGCTCCTACTGTCCTTAAAGCTTAAATTTCACCCCCCGATTGGAGCATATTCCTTACGGTTTAGATTCCCAGGCACTGTGAGGCTTGCAGTGTGGATGTTCTGAAAACCTGGTGGCCTTTCCTCTTCTTGTTTGTCTTCTTCCAGAGTTCCACAATGCCTCTCAGAATAATAATAATGATGGTATTTGATAAGCACTTACTATGTGCAAAGCACTGTTCTAAGCGCTGGGGAGGTTACAAGGTGATCAGGTTGTCCCACGGGGGGCCTCACAGTCTTAATCCCCATTTTACAGACGAGGTCACTGAGGCTTAGAGAAGTTAAGTGACTTGCCCAAAGTCACACAGCTGACAGTTGGCGGAGCCGGGATTTGAACCCATGACCTCTGACTCTGAAGCCCGTGTTCTTTCCACTGAGCCACGCTGCTTCTCCTTCTTCTTCACGTCATCCCCCGGGCCTGGAATGCCCCCAATCCCTCTGCCCATCCGCCAAGCTAGCTCTCTTCCTCCCTTCAAGGCCCAGCTGAGAGCTCACCTCCTCCAGGAGGCCTTCCCAGACTGAGCCCCTTCCTTCCTCTCCCCCTCGTCTCCCTCTCCATCCCCCCATCTTACCTCCTTCCCTTCCCCACAACACCTGTATATATGTATATATATTTGTATATATTTATTACTCTATTTATTTTACTTGTACATATCTATCCTATTTACTTTATTTTGTTAGTATGTTTGGTTTTGTTCTCTGTCTCCCCCTTTTAGACTGTGAGCCCACTGTTGGGTAGGGACTGTCTCTATATGTTGCCAATTTGTACTTCCCAAGTGCTTAGTACAGTGCTCTGCACATAGTAAGCGCTCAATAAATACGATTGATTGATTGATTGATTCTCCTCGTCTAAGAGCTAGTGCCCCTCATCATCAGCAAGGTCTACATCATGAAAGTCTTGTCCCCACCTGTCCTGACTCTCCCATTCAGAGCGGACTTTTGTCTGCTTTTCCATTTGTCTGTCCTCTGTGCCCTGTCCTCAGTCCAGGATTGATATGACATTGATATGACATTTTTGAGAAGCAGCGTGGCTCAGTGGAAAGAGCCCGGGCTTTGGAGTCAGAGGTCATGGGTTCAAATCCCAGCTCCATCAATTGTCAGCTGTGTGACTTTGGGCAAGTCACATCACTTCTCTGAGCCTCAGTGACCTCATCTGTAAAATGGGAATTGAAACTGTTAGCCCCCCGGGGGACAACCTGATCACCTTGTCACCTCCCCAGCGCTTAGAACAGTGCTTTGCACATAGTAAGCACTTAATAAATGCCATCACCATCAGCATCATCATCATTTCAGCTCCACCGCTTGTCTGTTGTGTGACCTTGGGCAAGTCACGTCACTTCTCCGTGCCTCAGTTCCCTCATCTGGAAAATGGGGATTGAGACTGTGAGCCCTACGTGGGACAGGGACTGTGTCCAACCTGATTTGCTTGTATCCATCCCAACGCTTAGTACAGTGCCTGACACATAGAAAGCATTTAACAAATGCCGCAATTATTAGAATTGTTATTATTATTGAGAGTCTTTGTCGGATTTTTAACATCCTTGCCCAGTCTCCCTCCTCCGGGGCTCCTGTCTCGGAGTTCTGCGGCTCGAAAGTGATGCCTGTATCGAGAGCTTAGTACAGTGCTCTGCACATAGTAAGCGCTCAATAAATACGATTGATGAGAGGGAGCTGGAGGGAACTGCAGTGTCCCTGGAATAAGTAGTGACTCAGTGGACCCCTGGAGAAATCTCTGCATCCAGGGCATTCTGGACAACCTTCAGCAAAATGGATCATGTGATGTTAAGCATTTATTTATTGGTTTGTGTTTATTGTGTTATTATTTATTGCTTATTAAGTGCTTGGCAGAGTACGATATAATGATAGACACATTCCCTGCCCACAGTGCTCTATACTCAGTAAGCACTTAGTTTATGGAGACGTAGGTATTCTTGAAGTGATTACTATGTGTCAAGCACTGTTCTAAACATTGATGTAGAAGCAAGCTAAACAGGTTGGACACAGTCCCTGTCCTACCTGGGGAATTAGTCTTCGCCCCCATTTTGTAGATGAAGTAACTGAGGCGCAGAAAAGTGAAGTGATTTGCCCAAGGTGACCCAACTGACAAGTGGTGGAGCCAGAATTAAAAGATTCCCAGACCCACACTTTATCCACTAAACCATGCAATGTCCCTTTGCTTCCCAATCGACATCATTATGATAATAATGGTACTAAAACCACTACTACTACTATTAGTGGTATTTGTTAAAGCACTTCTTATATGCACAGCACTGTAGAGAAACAGCGTGGCTCAGTGGAAAAGAGCACGGGCTTTGGAGTCAGAGGTCATGGGTTCAAATCCTGGCTCTGCCAATTATCAGCTGTGTTTTCTAGACTGTGAGCCCACTGTTGGGTAGGGATTGTCTCTATATGTTGCCAACTTGTACTTCCCAAACACTTAGTCCAGTGCTCTGCACACGGTAAGCGCTCAATAAATACGATTGAATGAATGAATCATCAATCGTATTTATTGAGCGCTTACTGTATGCAGAGCACTGTACTAAGCGCTTGACTGTACTAAGCGCTTGAATGAAAGTGTGACTTTGGGCAAGTCACTTGACATCTCTGTGCCTCAGTTCCCTCATCTGTAAAATGAGGATTAAGACTGTGAGCCCCCCCTGAGGCAACCTGATCACCTTGTAACCTCCCCAGTGCACATAGTAAGTGCTTAATAAATGCTATTATTATTATTATTATTATTATTATTATTATTACTAAGGGCTAGGGTAGGAAAATCAAGTACCACGTGGGGCTCATAAAGTAAGGAGGAAGGAGAACAGGAATTGAATCTCCGTTTTGCAGATGAGGGAACTGAGGGACAGAGAAGTGAGATGATTTGCCCAAGGTCCCACAGCAGATAGGTGGCCGAGCCACTGACTTTCAAGCCTGTGCTCTTTCTACTAGCCCACTTTGCCATGGTATGTGCCCGTTGCAGGACTTGTGACATCACGTGAGTTCCTTTGACCAACATTCCCAAGGGCCAGCGAGGGCCACTCCACTCCCGGTGGAGGTGGCGACCAGGACCGTTGGTCAGATTTCTGACTGTGAGCCCACTGTTGGGTAGGGACCGTCTCTATATTTTGCCAACTTGTACCTCCCAAGCGCTTAGTACAGTGCTCTGCACACAGTAAGCGCTCAATAAATATGCTTGAATGAATGAATGAATGAAGCCACCCTTAATAATCGCAGTACTCACTGAGCACTTAGCTGTGTGACTTTGGGCCAGTCACTTCACTTCTCTGGGCCTCAGTGACCTCAACTGTAAAATGGGGATTAGGACTGTGAGCCCCCTGTGGGACAACCTGATGGCCTTGTAACCTCCCCAGCGCTTAGAACAGTGCTTTGCACATAGTAAGTGCTTAGTAATGCCATCATCATTATGTCTCCCCCTTCTAGACTGTGAGCCCACTGTGGGGTAGGGACCATCTCTATATGTCTCCAACTTGTACTTCCCAAGTGCTTAGTACAGTGCTCTGCACACAGTAAGTGCTCAATAAATATGATTAATTGATTGATTGATTGGTTCCAATAATTGTGCTCAGAATTGGCGTAGGTACAGGATAATAATAACAGTAATGGTGCGTTGAGCACTGTGCTAAGCGCTGGGGTAGATATGATAATCTGATTGGACACCGTTGTCCATCATGGGGCTCACCTAGGCCCCACCCAATCTCCTGGCCCAGTCTGAATCCCAAGGAAATTTGTGAGGGAAATGAATAGAAAGATGTTGACCCATTCTTCACCCCCCTTTCTCTCTCCCGTCTAACCCCACACCCCGGTTCAGAACAAGGACATCGGAGGTGGATTGGAACTGGCATTTTTCTGTGTGCCAATGGAGAGTCGCTTTTTTGAAATGGAGCTGAAAGTTCATTCACTTCAGCCTCTGGGGGGAAGGGATTATGGATTAAGTTTTACTAGACCATATTTCCTACTACGGAGTTCACATTTTTCAAACGATAAAGCCATTAGAAACAGGAATATTTTGCAATCATATGTTTTATTCAGTAGAGTGCTTGATGTAAAATATATATACATATATACAATCTACTGTATACATATATAGTAAACAAAAAGCACATAACAAATACCACTATTATTATTATTATTAGCAATAATAATAATTATAATACTATTATTATTATTATTACTATTACTTCCTTCCTCTCCCCCTCGTTCCCCTCTCCATCCCCCCATCTTACCTCCTTCCCTTCCCCACAGCACCTGTATATATGTATAAATGTTTGTACATATTTATTACTCTATTTATTTTACTTGTACATATCTATTCTATTTATTTTATTTTGTTAGTATGTTTGGTTTTGTTCTCTGTCTCCCCCTTTTAGACTGTGAGCCCACTGTTGGGTAGGGACTGTCTCTTTATGTTGCCAATTTGCACTTCCCAAGCACTTAGTACAGTGTGCTCTGCACATAGTAGGCGCTCAATAAATACGATTGATGATGATGATAATAAAAGTAAATGGAGCTCCTGAAAAGAAAGGCTTGTTAGAATCTGTCTGCATTTTCAGTTTGAACCATACTGGGAAAGGCCATAGGACTCTTTCCTTCTGAGCAGCATTGGCTCAATAATCAGTGGCATTTACTGAGCGCTTACATGGGCAGAGCACTGTACTAAGCGCTTGGAAGAGTACAAGTGTTTAGTCAATTCATTCAGTCGTATTTATTGAGCACTTGCTATGTGTAGAGCACTGTTCTAAGCACTTGGAAAGTACAATACAGCAATAAAGAGAGACAATCCCTGCCCACAAGGGGCTTACAAAGAACCTATGGTTTAGACGGTATCTATGATAGCTCCAATCTGGGATGCAAGTAATGTAAAGATAAAAAAGAAGCCAGCGCTACCATAGTAAATGTTCAAGTGTAAGTGATAACACCCCTATCAGTGAGGCGTAAGAACGTTTGCTGGGTATGAAAACGCTGCTACAAGACAGACGGGGAATTTTTACAAATGAATAGGGTGTTTTTTCATCTTGCATCCCCGATTCAGATGTCTGGTGAAACCTGTGTTGTAGATTACGGATTTATTAGAGAAAAAGTGTGGCAGGAGGTGAGATATTCATCAGTCAGTCAGTCAGCCAGTGGTATTCATTGAGGTCTTTCTATGTGCACAGCACTGTACCTGTACTAAGCACTTGGGAGTGGTCAGTAGAATTGGTAGACATTATTCCTTTATATATTTTTGTGGCCATTGCTGCTGATATTTCTGTGAGACAGAAGCACGTTGTTTTCTACAGTCTCTTCCAAATTCCATTATGGAATCCTCTCAAAAAATGAAAGTTTGCTCAGCAAATTGTCTGGGGCGCAATTTCACTTGCTCTCCATTCTAGATTCTGACCCAGAAAGCTAGAAAAACAATCAAGAGCGAGGAGGTGATGAGATTGCCTTTGGCTTTATAGCTGATTAGACCTGCTTAGGAAATACAAACACTCATACAATATATCTTTATTTGAAGTTTTGATAAATTATTTTGATTACAGTTCCACAGAAAGTGATGATGTCTAGCCACTTCCTAAAATGTATTTTTTTCATTTGGAAATTACAGGCATTTCAAAATTCTGTGTAACTAGATAGATAGATAGATAGATAGAATATATATACTATAGATATAGATATATACTATAGATATATACTATATATAGATATATACTATCTATCTATCTCTACTATAGATATAGATATATACTATATATAGATATATACTATCTATCTATCTCTACTATAGATATAGATATATACTATATATAGATATATACTATCTATCTATCTACCTCTACTATAGATATAGATATATACTATAGATATATACTATAGATAGATAGTATCTATAGATACTATATAGATCTATATACTATCTGTACTATCTATCTATCTACTTATAGATAGATACGGGGAAAGAGAGGGATGCACATACATTTATATAGAGACATATATGTGTGTTTATAGATAATCATTCATTCATTCAATCATATTTATTGAGCGCTTACCTTGTGCAGAACACTGTACTAAGCGCTTGGAAAGTACAATTCAGCAATAAAGAAAATCCCTGCCCACAACGGGCTTACAGTGTAGAATGGTAAGGGAATGCCATCAGAGAAAGGCTTGCACTGTGGTGGCCATTTTCAAGATCTCTGCCCGATGACTTTCAATCTTCTGGGGTCCCCAACCTTCCCTTTCCTAAGAGACAGTGACAGCAAACCTTTGGTGCCATTGTCTTTTAGACTGTGAGCCCACTGTTGGGTAGGGACTGTCTCTATATGTTGCCAACTTGTACTTCCCAAGCGCTTAGGACAGTGCTCTGCACACAGTAAGCACTCAATAAATACGACTGATTGATTGATTGATTGCCTGGTATTGAGGTTCTGGGGTCTAGTGGGGCACATACTACAGGCGCACTCTGACACGGCTGGGGAAGACTGACCCTGTTTGTTGTTGCCTCTTGCGGCAATCTCACCCCCAGGACTGGCCAACGACAGGTTGGGTGCTGTCGGGACAGGGAGTACAGCCACACAACATCCCGAGTCCAAAGAACACTAGGGAGATGAAGTTGGTCCAGCCTGGTTTGTTTTTTCTCTACAGTGGTCACAGGGTCTCTCTGGAGAACCTGGACCCAACCTCCCACCAGTCCTAGAACGGACACAACATAATAATAATTAATAATTATGGTATTTGTTAAATGCTTACTATGTGCCATGAACTGTTCTAAGCTCTGACATAGCTATAAGGTAATCAGGTTGTCCCACGTGGGGCTCACAGTCTTAATCCCCATTTTCCAGATGGGGTAACTGAGGCACAGAGAAGTGAAGTGGCTTACCCAAGGTGACACAGAAGACAAGTAGTGGAGCGGGGATTAGAACCCATGTTCTAATCTGGAGGCTGGAACGTGGCTCAGTGGAAAGAGCCCGGGCTTTGGAGTCAGAGGTCATGGGTTTGAATCCCGGCTCCGCCACGTGTCTGCTGTGTGACCTTGGGCAAGTCGCTTAACTTCTCTGAGCCTCAGTTCCCTCATCTGTAAAATGGGGATTGACTGTGAGCCCCACGTGGGACAACCTGATCACCTTGTAACCTCCCCAGTGCTTAGAACAGTGCTTTGCACATAGTAAGTGCTTAACAAATGCCATTATTATCATTATTATTATGTTCTCTGATTCCCAAGGCCATGCTCCTGCCATGCTGATACATATGTTCATGTTCATACATAAATGGGTGGATTTGTATACATTGTACAATATACTTTCATATATAAGCATAAATGTGTATATATTTTAAGTGTGTTCTTTCTTATTTAATGTCAAAGGAATTTTATTAGACACTATATGATGATTCTGTGTTCCAATCAGCTCTTAGAACAGTGAGCCCGCTGTTGGGTAGGGACTGTCTCTATGTGTTGCCGACTTGTACTTCCCAAGCGCTTAGTACAGTGCTCTGCACACAGTAAGCGCTCAATAAATACGATTGATTGATTGATAGTAAGCGCTTAACAAATACCATTAAAAAATCCTTTTGGAACTAGTATGGCTTAGATAGAACATAGGACTGGGAGTCCGAAGGACGTGGGTTCTAATCTTGGCTCCATCACATGTCTGCTATGTGACCTTGGGCAAGTCCCTTCACTTCTCTGTGCCTCAGTTACCTCATCTGTAAAATTGGGATGAAGAGTGTGAGCCCCATGTGGGACAGGGATTGATTAACATGTATCTACCCCAGTGCTTAGAACGGTGCTTGGCTCATAGAAAGCCCTTACAAAATACCGTTATTATAATGCTGAGTTGATTGATTAGCGTATATTCCAAGTCTCTATTTTCTAGTCATCAAATCCCGAAAGAATCACCTCAAGATTTCTGTGCCAACATCAGCTGAAACATTTGAAGTTCAGCCCCGATCACGAAGCATCAATCCCTGTCCAGTTTTCACTCCAGCAAAACTTCGGAATGCCCAAGCTTTGATCTTTCAAAATCGGCGTTACATTTTCGAGATGACTCGACTTTGGCTTTTCCCTTGCAGGATCGACATCTTCAAATACGTGATCTACGGGGTAGCAGCGGCGTTCTTTGTGTACGGCATCCTGCTGATGGTGGAAGGATTCTTCACAACGGGTGCCATCAAAGATCTCTATGGGGATTTCAAAATCACCACCTGCGGCCGATGCGTGAGCACCTGGGTAGGTTATCGCGCCCGTCTGTGATCTCTGCCAGGAATCTGTGGGTTTTGGAAGCTCCTTAAAAAAGACGGATTTGTATCTGTAACTTCCCCCACAACCCCAATATCCCCCGGGCCAAATGCTAAAAGAAAATCAAGTCGCGATTGGGCTGTCCATGATAAACTATGAAATGTCTGATTAGCCCCTGCTGATAGGGTTGGGTCCGGGTACAGATGAGCCTAGATTTTTGCGGACACCAAGAAAACATTGAGGGCGATTTAAAACCAACATATTTTCAGGATTGGAAGACCTTCTTTCAAAATAGGCCTTGCATCTCTTTAGGGAGTGTTTTGGCCCACTGAGATAGAAACCCACTGCTTCGGACTGAACAAACATCACCAGAACCCGTGAGGTTCATATGTCCGCTTGGTTGTGTTGGGGAATGAAATGATCCCTTTGTGTGATTCTCTGGTCTCGGGTCATTTGGTGAAGCCAAATTAAAACATGACCCTGGTGACCGAGGAATCTTTTCATCTGGCTTGGGGTGAATCCAAACCTCAAACTAAAATTATCCAGCGACTCAACCAACTCGACCCGAGGCAGTGGAATATTTAAATGTGAAATCAAAATCCCTTCTCCTGCTCTCTGGTTACAGTTCTTGAGATCAGAGGGCAGAACAGCAAGGGAATGGAGCCTAATGGTGCTTTCTTCTCTCTTCCTTTCCCATTCCTCATCGTAGTACTTATTGAGTGCCCGCTTGGTGAAGTGCACTGTACTAAGTGATCGGGAAGTACAGATTGAAATGCCACAATCCCCTCCCACAAGGAGTTCACACTCTGAAGTGGGGAGGCAAACGTGAAAGGATTCACAACTGCAGAGGACGAAACTAAATATATAGAGCAAGACATATGTATGTAAGTGGTAAGGAGAGTGTAGATAAATTTGTAAATGGCTGGGTTGGCTCGGGAATTATGTACTGGGAGAAAACTAGGCAGAAGAATGTCTCTGACACAAAGAGATGACCTGGAGCCTGTATGATGGATTGTAAGTGTCCAATTTGTTAAACTCTTATTATTAATAATAATAATGATAATGATGGTATTTGTTAAGCTCTTACTATGTGCTAGGCAATGTTCTAAGTGCTGGGATATTCATTCATTCATTCAATCGTCTTTATTGAGTGCTTACTGTGTGCAAAGCACTGTACTAAGTGCTTGGGAAGTACAATCAATCAATCAATCAATTGTATTTATTGAACGCTGATCATCTTGTATCTACCCCAGTGGTTGGTACAGTGCCTGGCGCATAACAAGTGCTTAATGAACACCATTAAAAAAAACAAACAAACAAACCAACCTCTATTTGTAGGAGCTGGCAGACATCCTGATATTAGCTTTGAAAGAATTTGCTGAGAAAACCCACTGCAAAATGAACTCCCAGGTTTCTAAGCGCTGACACATTATTGCCGAGGAAATAAAATAGGTGGGAAATCAGACAAAGGACTGAGATCTCTTTTTGACCACTCAGCAGGTGCCTCTCTGTAGATAGCATCTCAGAGGCCTTCGTGGCTTTCGTGGAATGACTGCTGATGGGCCAGATTCAATTTTCTCAGCTTCCTCTTTCCAACCTTCTCATACCCTTCTGACCTGCAGGAATACTGTGGTCGGGTTGTGTCGATAAGAAACCATTTCGGGGACTTCTACCCTGAGGCACTTAAAGATCCAAGAAACGCATGTTATCAGCATCCCAGTCTGTGAACGTGCACTGAGAGGCCGAAAGTCAGTGCATTTTCATTTCACACTCCTTCAGGTTCTTTCCCAAAGCCAGAGCTCTCTTCCTGAGAAAAAGCGTGGAAATGCAGACATTTCCGGGTTAAAAAAAAAATCACAGTACAAGAGAATCTATTCCAAAGCCACCAAAGCTGTTTTTTTTTCCACCTCCTCATAAACACTTCAGGTTGCTGTGAAATTTGTATTAAATAGCAAAAGATTAACTTCAGTTGTTAGTATTAAAATCTCACTCTAATCCTTCTTTTGCAGTTCTGATATATAGGAGGGTGACGATGGAGTCAATTTTAGGCTTTGTTCCCTAAGAACCCCAACCTTCCCAGCATCTGTGTCATGGCCATTTCTCCCATCCACCGAGTCATTGTAATCAGAAGTCGATTTGAATCTAGGGGGTCATCTGTCCATTTAAAAAGAAGATCTAAGCTGCTTCCGTGTGGGCCAGTACTTCTAAGAAATTTCAGCAGGCAAATCAGGTGTCAGAAATCCCTGCAAAAAAATGGTTTTAATAGGAATATTGAAAAGGAGAGAGAGAGAGAGAGAGAGAGAGAGAGAGAGAGAGAGAGAGAGAGAGAGAGAGAGAGAGAGAGAGATCCTTCTGTTGGCAAAGTGTTGTTTTTGAAGTGGTTCCAACCTCGTGGGACAGAGAATGTGTTGAATCTGGAAACCAAAATAATTATTAAACTATATGCTCCCTGAGAGCAGGGGATTGTTTTTACCAAAAGGATTTTACTCTGCCAGGCAGCGTGGCTCAGTGGAAAGAGCATGGGCTTTAGAGTCAGAAGTCATGGGTTCAAATTCAGGCTCTGCCAATTGTCAGCTGAGTGACTTTGGACAAGTCACTTAACCTCTCTGTGCCTCAGTTCCCTCATCTGTAAAATGGGGATTAAGACTGTGAGTCCCCTGTGGGACAACCTGATCACCTTGTAACCTCCCCAGTGCTTAGAACAGTGCTTTGCACATAGTAAGTGCTTAATAAATGCCATTAGTATTATTATTAGTAGTAGTAGTAGTAGTAGTACACTGTTCTGCATAATGTAAGGGCTCTAATAGTACTACTATTAATAATAATGATGGTATTTGTTAGGCGCTTACTATGTGCAAAGCACTGTTCTAAGCGTTGGGGGGATACAAGGTGATCATATTGTCCAATGGGGCTCTCACAATCTTAATCCCTATTTTCAATCAATCAATCAATCAATCAATCGTATTTATTGAGCACTTACTGTGTGCAGAGCACTGTACTAAGCGCTTGGGAAGCACAAGTTGGCAACATATAGAGACCGTCCCTACCCAACAATGGGCTCACAGTGTAAAAGGGGGAGACAGAGAACAAAACCAAACATACTAACAAAATAAAATAAATAGAATAGATATGCACAAATAAAATAAATAAATAAATAGAGTAATAAATATATACAAACATATATACATATATACAGGTGGAGGTATACATTTTACAGATGAGGTAACTGAGGCACAGAGAAGTTCTATGTCTTGCCCAAAGTCACACAGCTGACAAGTGGCAGAGCCAGTATTAGAACCCCAACCTCTGACTCCAAAGCCCGGGCTCTTTCCACAGAGCCACGCTGCTTCAATGAATATGTACCATTGATTGATTCGTTCATTCAATTGTATTTATCGGGCGTCTTCTGTGTGCAGAGCACTGTACTTGGGAGAGTACAATATAATAAACAGACACGTTCCCTGCACACAACAAGATTAAGGTCTAGAGATTAAAAAGAATGGAGGGCTCTGGCCGAGGTGCCGTATCCATCACTTCTGATCAAGTTAAATCAGGAGTGGGAGGTGGCAAGACATACCACCAGGCCATTTGTCTGACTCTTAAACGTGTGTTTCTTATTCAGGAAAGGTGGCAATCATTCCAATCCAATTCCGCCTTTTCTGGACTACCATCGAACCGGCCCCCTCTTCAGTCTGAATCCTTATGGCTTCGGCAGTGGAGTTTTTGAAGTTTTTCTCTCAGATTTAAAAGAAATGATTGCTCTGTTTGGGGGAAGGGATCTTTTTTTTTTTTCCAGATTCCGTGAAACACCAATTTCACTATTATCATACAACTGGTGGGGTTAGAAAGGTGAACAATCAATCCATCAGTCGTATTTATTAAGCATTTATGTAGAGCGCGGTACTAAGCGCTTGGGAGAATACAGTATAGCAGTATTGATAGACGCATTCCCCATCCACAACAAACGTAGAGTCTAGAGGGGAAGACATATTGATTTGAATAAATAAATTATGGATATGTCCATAAGTGCTGTGGGGCTGGGGATGTGCAGAGCATTGCACTAAATGCTTCAGAAAGTACAATAAAATATAGCTTGTAGACACAATCCCTGCCCAGAAGTGGCTTAGAGCCTAAAGGGAAAGGCAGACAGTAAAATAAATGATAGATATGGGAAATAATAATAATAATAATAATAATAATAATAATAATAATAATAATGGCATTTATTAAGCACCTACTATGTGCAAAGCACTGTTCTAAATTATATAGTTCTATTATTATATAGAAATAGATTATAAGGTTACCTAATAATTGTGGTATTTGTTAAGTGCTTACAGTGTGCCAGGCACTATAGTAAGCGCTGGGGTGGATATAAGCAAATTGGGTTGGACACTGTCCCTGTCCCATGTGGGGCTCAAAGTCTCGATTCCGATTTTACAGATGAGGTCGCTGAGGCTTGGAGAAGTGAAATGACTTGCCCAAGGTCACACAGCAGACGGGTGGCTGAGTAGGATTAGAACCCACGACCTCCTGACTCCCAGGACCCTGCTTAATCCATTAGGCCACATGATAATGATGATGATGGCATTTATTAAGCACTTACTATGTGCAAAGCACTGTTCTAAGCGCTGGGGAGGTTACAAGGTGATCAGGTTGTCCCACAGTCTTAATCCCCATTTTACAGATGAGGGAACTGAGGCACAGAGAAGTTACGTGACTTGCCCAAAGTCACACAGCTGACGGAGCTGGGATTTGAACCCATGACCTCTGACTCCAAAGCCCGGGCTCTTTCCACTGAGCCACGCTGCTTCTCTAGTGATCAAGCGCTTAGCACAGTGCTCTGCACACAGTAAGCGCTCAATCAATACGATTGAATGAGGACCACGGAGGAGTAGGGGAAGGGGGTGAGGAACAGACCCCAGAGAAGTTTTTTACTACCAATAGCCTACAGCTCATTGCATTTATGAAGGAAGTGTGTATTTGTGTATGCATGAATGTGAGTGAGAGAGAGAGGGAGGGAGAAAGAGAGAGAAAGAGATGGAGAGAGAAAAAATGTGCTGGTAGGAATGAAAGGTAAAATTATGTAAAAGTGTCAGGTTGGCCAGTGCACCATGAAATTTCTCTGCTGACCCCCAGTCTCATTTCTACGCATATGTCGACTTTAAGGATCTCACATCTAAAGGGGTATCAAAAGCAAAAACGACGACCAGACACTGAAGAGGGGCCAATTTCCAGTGTTGCCTAATTGTCCAAACTGCAGCTATTTTCTTGCCGTCTGCTGTGAACTGTCGCGTGTCATTATGATTCACAACGTGTGAAGATTGTTGAACATTCTGTTTATGCCAGCTCTTTTCTCTAAATATAGCCACCTGTTTTCTCTCTCTGAAGAAAGAGCTCTTTGGTCATGATGGAAGCCTGCCTGTCTGAGCCTGTTGGATAACTCACAGAAACTGGAGAAATGGAATTTTCATTTCATTTTTCAAATATATTTTATGAGCCTTCGTGAGATTCACTGACAGCTCTTATTCTTCATTTCTTGGATATTTTTTGTGGTTGCCTTGTGGCTTCAAGGGTCTTGATTTTATGAGACAGGAAACACATACTTCCTATGATGGTTTATCGTTTTTTGGGGGGTGGCATTATCAAATATTTACTGTGTCATAAGTGCTAGGGTGGATTCCAGGTTATGTGCTCAGACACAGTCCCTGTCCCAGGTGGGGCTCGCAATCTGGGTCATCCCGATTTTACAAGATGAAGAAACCGAGGACCAGAGAGACTAAGTGACTTGCCAAAGGTAACACAGCAGGCAATGACAGACCTGGGACTCAAATATGGGTCTCCCAGCTCCCATCCTGGATTCTTTCCAATAGGCCATGCTCGCAGATATTTCTGGATTCTGTCACCCTAATAATTTCATTTTCACTGCGTATGGTAAAGGGTCTGGGAAGCAGCGTGGCTTAGTGGAAAGAGCAGAGATCCAGGAGAGAGAGGATCTGGGTTCTAATCCTGCCACTGCCACTCATCTGCTGTTCAACCTTGGGCAAGAAACTTAGCTTCCCTGTGTCTCAGTTTCCTCATCTGTAAAGTGGGGATTAGACCTTACTCCCTCCTACTTTGACTGTGAACCCCAGGTGAGACAGGGACTGACCACAGCCAACCTGCTGGTCACAGATCTACCCCAGTGCTTAGTACAGTGTTTTGCACATGGTAAGTTTGTAATTAGTACTGCAGTTAATACATAGTGAATATATGTCATTCAAAAACACTTAAGGACACTCTTTCACTAGATTGTAATAATAATAATAATAATAATAATAATAATAATAATAATAATGGTACTTGTTAAGTGCTTACAATTTGCCGGACACTGTACTAAATGCTGGGGTGGCTACAAGTAGACAGGTGATGCCTGTCTACTTGTTTTGTTGTCTGTCTCTCCCTTCTAGACTGTGAGCCCTTTGTTCAGTAGGGACTGTATCTGTTGCTGAAATGTACTTTCTGAGCACTTAGTACAGTGCTCTGCACACAGTAAGCGCTCAATAAATACGATTGAATGAATGAATAATTAGTACTGCAGTTAATACATAGTGAATATATGTCATTCAAAAACACTTAAGGGCAGTCTTTCACTAGATTATAATAATAATAATAATGGTACTTGTTAAGTGCTTACAATGTGCCAGACACTGTACTAAATGCTGGGGTGGATACAAGTAGACAGGTGATGCCTGTCTACTTGCTTTGTTGTCTGTCTCCCCCTTCTAGACTGTGAGCCCTTTGTTCAGTAGGGACTGTCTCTATCTGTTGCCGAAATGTACTTTCCGAGCACTCAGTACGGTGCTCTGCACACAGTAAGCGCTCAATAAATATGATTGAACGAATGAATGAATACAAGCAAATCGGATTGGACACAGCCCCTGTCCCATGTGAGGCTCCCAGCCTCAATCGCCATTGTACAGATGAGGTCACTGAGGCACAGAGAATAATAATAATAATAATAATAATAATAATAATAATAATAATAATAACAATAATAACATTTATTCATTCATTCAATCATATCTATTCTATTTATTTTATTTTATTTTATTTTGTTAGTATGTTTGGTTTTGTTTTCTGTCTCCCCCTTTTAGACTGTGAGCCCACTGTTAGGTAGGGACTGTCTCTATATGTTGCCAATTTGTACTTCCCAAGCACTTAGTACAGTGCTCTGCACATAGTAAGCGCTCAATAAATACGATTGATGATGATGATTTATTGAGCACTTACTGTGTGCACTAAGTGCTTGGGAAGTACAAGTTGGCAACATATAGAGATGGTCCCTACCCAACAATGGGCTCACAGTCTAGAAGGGGGAGACAGACAACAAAACAAAACATGTGGACAGGTGTCAAGTCTGAACAAATAGATGGTCTATCCTTAACGGTAGGAGATAGATCAAGGAAACCAACCATCACATACTTCCTCCCACATCCTCTTGCCTCTGATGGAGATCCAATACTAGACCGGACCAACTATTATAAGCACTCAACACATACCATTGATTGACTGGCCACTGGGCTATCCCAGTAATGGCAGTGCTTATGTTCTTATTCCTTACCCAGAAGCACCTCGCTTTTAACACAGTTATCCCGAGACCCCCTCCAAAAAATTGGCTTTTTCCTACTGTGCAAAGCACTGTTCTAAGCGCTGGGGAGGTTACAAGGTGATCAGTTTGTCCCACGGTAACTCACAGTCTTCATCCCCATTTTACAGATGAGGTAACTGAGGCCCAGAGAAGTGAAGTGACTTGCCCAAAGTCACACAGCTGACAATTGGCAGAACTGGGATTTGAACCCATGACCTCTGACTCCAAAGTCCGGGCTCTTTCCACTGAGCCATGCTTTTATTTAATTTTGTTAGTATGTTTGGTTTTGTTCTCTGTCTCCCCCTTTTAGACTTTTAGCCCACTGTTGGGTAGGGACCATCTCTATATGTTGCCAACTTGTACTTCCCAAGCACTTAGTACAGTGCTCTGCACACAGTAAGCGCTCAATAAATACAATTGATTGATTGATTGATTGCCCAAGGTCGCACAGCAGACAAGTGGCAGAGTTGGTTCCTGTGTGCAGCCCCTGACTCTGTTTTCAGAACTTCATCTCCAAGCCTACCCCTGCATCTAATTATTGACTCCCCCCAATGTGGATATTTGGGACCCCAAGTTCCCCAAGACTCCCCAGGTATGTGCAATCTTTGGACATGAGAGCATCTTTTAGCCCAAACATTGCCTAGGCAACAGGGGTCAACGGCAGTGTGAAGTGGAAGACCCTGAGGAAAGGATTTGACTGGATGAAGCTTTTACTCACCAGGCAGATGCAGGGCCTTGGCTGTCTCAACTTTACAACTTGGCCTCCCTGAAGAACAGAAAGCAGCAAACACATACATTTGTGCACAATCTTGACAACTCTGATCCCAACCCACCCCAACAAGGTGTTATTTGTTTTTTTTCCAAGTGAAAGCTGGAGGATTTGTTCATGTTTGACCCCACTTTTACCTCAGTGTCCTGCTGAGAGGGATGGGGTATATGCCTTATTCATTCAGTTGTATCTATTGAGCACTTACTGTGTGCAGAGCACTGTACTAAGTGCTTGGAAAGTACAATTCAGCCACAGATAGAGAAGTAGCATGGCCTAGTGGAAGCCAGAAGGTCATGGGTTCTAATCCCAGCTCCACTACTTGTTTACTGTATGGCCTAGGACAAATCACTTCACTTCTCTGGGCCTGTTACGTCACCTGTAAAATGGGGATTAAAACTGTGAGCCCCCATGTGGGACAGGGACTGTATCCAACCTAATTCGCTTGTCTCCACCCCAACGCTTAGTACAGTGCCTGGCATATAGTAAGTGCTTACTAAATCCCAGTTATTATTCTTATGGCCCCCTCCCCCCATATAGAATGGTGATAAATAAGGGCATCATTTCAAGACAGCCCAGCACGGTGTAGCTTGCATTTCTTGTTGCTAGGATACACGGATGCTGGTGGGTGGCATGTGGGAGGGAGTTTGTCAGGGCCACTTTTCTGAACTCGCGTCGGAAGCCAAGTGACAGTGGGAAATCCAGCATGGAAAACATCGCTCTTTGCCGTGTCGATGTTAAATGAAAAGGGTCCTGTAGGAGAAATTTTGGCTAACTCGCCTGGGGCGCTTGGGTTCAACGGGAAGACGAAAATGTTCAGAAAAGTTTCGTGTCGCAGCTGTCGACTGTTCTGTGGAAGAAATGAAGCACCTTTCCCTCACCTGCAAAAGAATAGTTTTCCACTCTGGTTCCCCTTGACGACTCCAGTGACAATGCTGCCCTTAATAATAATAATGATGGCATTTATTAAGCACTTACTATGTGCAAGGCACCGTTCTAAGCACTGAGAGGGACAGAGAAGTTAAGTGACTTGCCCAAAGTCACACAGCTGACAATTGGCGGGGCCAGGATTTGAACCCATGACCTCTGACTCCAAAGCCTGTGCTTTTTCCACTTAGCCACCCTTTAAGGAGAATATCTTTTTTAAAAAAAACCAAATACCTTGTTCAAAATAGAAATGCAATGCATGAACTTCTGGTTTATTTCTTGACTGTTTCCAGCGACTTATGTTATAGGAGAACAAATAAATAAATGCCTGAGCATGGTTCCTCCTGCTTTGTGACTTTGGGCAAGTTACTGAACTTCTCTGGGCCTCAGGTATCTTATCTGTAAAATGGAGATTCAATACCTGTTCTCCTCATATTTAGACTGTGAGTTCCACGTGGGACCTGATGATCTTGTATCTGCCCCAGTGCTTAATACGGTGCTTGACACATAATAACCACTTAACAAATCTAATAATAATAATAATAATAGTGAAAATAAGTGCTTAGTACAGTGCTCTGCACACAGTAAGCGCTCAATAAATACAATTGAATGATAATACATTTTGTTAAAAGGGTTTATGTGTAGTTGCCTGGGATAAGATGATTGATTGATATTTCAAGTGCTTCCAACATTGCTCTGCACACAGTAAGCACTCAATAAACACCATTCATTCATTCATTCAATCGTATTTATTGAGCGCTTACTGTGTGCAGAGCACTGTACTAAGCGCTTGGGAAGTACAAGTTGGTAACATATAGAGACGGTCCCTACCCAACAACGAGCCTTCCCAGACTGAGTCCCCCCTTTCCTCTCCTCCTCCCGATCCCCCCCGCCCTACCTCCTTCCCCTCCCCACAGCACCTGTATATATGTTTGTACAGATTTATTACTCTATTGAATTTGCTTGTACATATTTACTATTCTATTTATTTTGTTAATGGTGTGCATATAGCTATAATGCTATTTGTTCTGACGATTTTGACACCTGCCTACATGTTTTGTTTTGTTGTCTGTCTCCCCCTTCTAGACTGTGAGCCTGTTGTTGGGCTAATCCCGACCGTTTCTATATGTTGCCAACTTGTACTTCCCAAGCGCTTAGTACAGTGCTCTGCACAAAGTAAGCACTCAATAAATATGATTGGATGAATGAATGAATGAATGAACGGGCTCACAGTCTAGAAGGGGGAGACAACTGATTTTTAGACTGTGAGCCCACTGTTGGGTAGGGACTGTCTCTATATGTTGCCAACTTGTACTTCCCAAGTGCTTAGTACAGTGCTCTGCACACAGTAAGCGCTCAATAAATACGATTGATGATGATGATGATGATGATTGATTGACACATTTTCAACAGGGTTTCTGCCCTCAGGAGCAATAATATCTTGGCTCCTATTTGCCTAGGATTTTGTAAAAGGCAGGGGAAGAATTAAAGCTAAACCACCACCATATCAGGAGGATGGAGTCCTTGAGTCATCTCCCTCCTCCCACCCCACCTCGTAGTGGTGATGTTTTGGTCTAAACCATCCTCACTCTTTTGCAACAACCTTTTCAGGGCAACTGATGAAGTTAGGGTTCCCTTTGCAGAAATCAATCAGTTACACTTGAACTCTTAGTCTAGCCAGAACACTACACGGAGTCCTCAATTGGGTGCAATAGAGTTAGGAGAACGATCCCTGTTCTCGAGGAGTTTGCATTCTCTTGGGGGAGGCAGGCACTAATATCAATTACAGGTAAGGGAAGCAACAGAGTTTAAAGCTATGCTCAAGCAATCAATCAACGGTGTTTATTAGGGTCTTGGAGTGTGCTGTACTAAACATCTGGGAAAGTACAATATAATAATAATAATAATGATGGCATTTATTAAGTGCTTACTATGTGGGAAGCACAGTTCGAAGCACTGGGGAGGTTACAAGGTGATCAGGTTGTCCCACGGGGGGCTCACAGTCTTAATCTCCATTTTACAGATGAGGGAACAGAGGCCCAGAGAAGTTGTGACTTGCCCAAAGTCACACAGCTAACAGTTGGCAGAGCCAGGATTTGAACCCATGAACTCTGACTCCAAAGCCCGGGCTCTTTCCACTGAGCCATGCTAATCGAGTTGGTAGACGTGATCTATGTCCGTAAGGTGCTCAGAGTCTATGGGGGCGAGGCAGATGTTAAAATAAATTACAGAGAGGGGAAATAGTAATTTATAAGGATATGGACATTGTAGACTGTGAGCCTGCTGTTGGGTAGGAACCGTCTTTTTATGTTGCCAACTTGTACTTCCCAAGTGCTTAGTACAGTGCTCTGCACACAGTAAGCACTGAATAAATACAATCGAATAAATGAATGGATATAACTGCTGTGGGGCGGGAATGAATTTCAGAGTGCTTCACGGGTAGACAACGAAATGCATAGTTAACGCAGATGGGTGGGCAGAAAGAAGAATTGAGGGCATTATCAGGGAAGGTCTCTTTGAGGAGATGTGATGTTAGAAGTGTTTTGAATAATAATGATGGTATTTGTTAAGCGCTTACTATGTGCCAAGCACTGTTCTAAGCACTGGGTTACAAGGTGATCAGGTTGTCCCACGTGGGGCTCACAGTCTCAATCCTCATTTTACTGATGAGGTAACTGAGGCACAGAGAAGTTAAGTGATTTGCCCAAAGTCACACAGCTAACAAGTGGCAGAGCTGAGATTAGAACCCACGACCTCTGACTCCCAAGCCCGGGATCTTTCCACTAAGCCACGCTGGCAGCTTTTGAAGGTGGGGAGAGTGGTAGGTTGCCATCCTAAGGGAGAAAGTGGGCAAGGGGTTGGCGGCAGGATGGGAGAGTTAGAGGTCCAAAGAGTAGTTTGGCGTTCGGGGAAAGGTGTGTGCAGGCTGGGTTGTTGTGAGAGAGCAGTGCGGTAAAGGAGGAAGGGAGAGAGCTGATTTACTGGTTTGAAGTCTCGATTTGATGTGGATGTGGATTGGCAACCACTGGAGGGTCTTGAGGAGTGGAGTGGGTTTGGGGATTGAATAATAATTATGATATTTGTTAAGCATTTACTGTGTGCAGAGCTCTGTACTAAGCACTTATGCCATTAAAGTGATGGAGCAGGGATTAGAACTCAGGTCCTCTGACTCCTGGACCCATTGGGAGTGTGGCTCAGTGGAAAGAGCCCGGGCTTTGGAGTCAGAGGTCATGGGTTCAAATCCCGGCTCTGCCAATTGCCAGCTGTGAGACTTTAGGCAAGTCACTTCACTTCTCTGGGCCTCAGTTCCCTCATCTGTAAAATGGGGATGAAGACTGTGAGCCCCCTGTGGGACAACCTGATCACCTTGTAACCTCCCCAGTGCTTAGAACAGTGCTTTGCACACAGTAAGCACTTAATAAATGCTATCATTATTATTGTTATTGAATTTGCTCCCTTTATCACCTCTCTCTCAGCCCCACATCACTTATGTCCATATCCACAATTTATTTAATTATATTAATGTCTGCCTCTCCCTCTAGACCGTCAGCACCTTGTGGGCAGGGAACAAGTCTACCAACTCTAGAAGTCTTCCCTTCTAGACTGTGAGCCTGTTCTTGGGTAGGGACCATCTCTATATGTTGCTGACTTGTACTTCCCAAGTGCTTAGTACAGTGCTCTGCACACAGTAAGCGCTCAGTAAATATAATTGAGTGAATGAATGAATGAACTGTGCCACATTGTATTTTTTCAAGCGCTCAGTAGAGTGCTGTGCACACAGTAAGTGTTCAATCAATAATAATAATGGTGACATTTATTAAGTGCTTACTATGTGTAACACACTGTTCTAAGTGCTCGGGAGGTTACAAGGTGATCAGGTAGTTCCAGGGGGAGCTCACAGTTTTAATCCCCATTTTACAGATGAGGTAACTGAGGCACAGAGAAGTGAAGTGACTTGCCCAAAGTCACACAGCTGACAATTGGCGGAGCCGGAATTTAAACCCAGGACCTCTGGCTCCAAAGCCCGGGCTCTTTCCACGGAGCCGCGCTGTTGTCTGATTGATCGATTAATTAATTCATTCATTCAATCATATTTATTGAGTGCTTACTGTGTGCAGAGCACTGTACTAAGCGGTTGGGAAGTACAAGTTGGCAACATATAGAGATGGTCCCTACCCAGCAGTGGGCTCACAGTCTAGAAGGGGGAGACAGACAACAAAACAAAACATGACAAAACAAAACATGTAGACAGATGATTGATTGATTGAGCTGATGTAGCCACATAAGCACTACAGTTTGTCAATCTGTGTTTTCAGGGTGTAAAGCATTGCTTTCACTGTGTTTCCAAAGAAATTGGGACTGTTATGACCTTTATGCCACAGGGGCGATTGACTCAGCTTCTCTTGATTTTTTTTTCTCCCCAACCGATCCCAGAGTCATTTTGAGGAGGCTCCACAAAGGCTTAGTGAGGGGAAGCCTGCACTTATGACCCATCTCTAAGAGCTAAAACTTCCACCAGCAACAATGTATTACTGCTCTTGGAATAATTGCTTCAGTTCATACACTTAGATCAATTAAGACCAAGACCTCTAAAATCCAGTCACTTAAGGCATCACTTGACACCTGTCCACTTGTTTTGTTTTGTTGTCTGATTCCCCCTTTTAGACTGTGAACTCATTTTTGGGTAGGGACCGTCTCTATATGTTGCCAACTTGTACTTCCCAAGCGCTTAGTACAGTGCCCTGCACACAGTAAGCGCTCAATAAATATGATTGAATGAATGAATGGACGTAAGGTAACTAGCTAGCTTTTTCAAAGTTAGAAATCAAGACTAGAAATGCTTATGGCCGCACTTAGGAAGCCCTCAACAAAATCTACCAATATTGTTATATAGAAAAGAATCAAAGCTGAAATATGGAGGCAGCATGGTCTAGTGGGTAGATCACGGGCTTGAGAATCTGAAGGACCTGGGTTCTGATCCTGGCTCTACTATTTGCCTGCTGTGTGACCTAGGGAAAATCACTTAACTTCTCTGTGCCTCAGTTTCCTCATCTGTAAAATGGGGATTAAGACTGTGAGCGCCATGCAGGATGATTGTAATGATGATTGTATTTATTAAGCGTTTACTATGTGCAAAGCACTGTTTTAAGCGCTGGGGAGGTTACAAGGTGATCAGGTTGTCCCACGGGGGGCTCACAGTCTTAATCCTCATTTTACAGATGAGGTAACTGAGGCACAGAGAAGTGAAGTGACTTACCCAAAGTCACACAGCTGGCAATTGGCAGAGCCGGGATTTGAACCCATGACCTCTGACTCCAAAGCCCGGGCTCTTTCCACTGAGCCATGCTGCTTCTCTGTTAATGCCGGACATTAACTATGTCCAACCCGATTAGCTTGTATCTTCCCCAGCAGTTAGTACAGTGCTTGGTGCTTAGTAAGTGCTTAACAAATGCCATTTTTAAAAAAGGAAACATCTATCCTGCCTCCAAATCATCTTAACTGCACATAAAGTCTACATCTGACGCGTCTGAAATAGGAGTGAGATTGATTGGTTATTTAGCAGCGGTGGTCAGTGATATGAGTTCTTGAAAGAACAGCTCCCTGTAAACCATAGAAATTTTATTGCACACCTATTGATTTGGTGAATTTTTTGGACATCATAAAGTCACCAAGTGCTTGTAGGATACAATTTTAGATGGAATTACAACCCAACCATTATTACTAGAATTATAGTTGGCGCTTGCTCTCAGAAGTACTGTTAGGATGAGTTGTGCATTTGTAAGAGTCTGAAAGGATCTGCTTTCTTATGATTACTGCCCATCCTTGAAAATCCTTGTTTAGCACTTTAAGGGTCTGGGGGTTTGACTGCAGGTGAGGGCGGATGCCAGATGTTTTTGATGCCAATCCTGAACCTTTCCTTGGGCTAGTTTTATCAGCACTTTCCCAAGAACCTCAGTGTGAGTTCATGATGGAGTGGTATAAGTGGCCAAAGTGCCTAACATCACATTCAAAAGTGATAACTAATTTGGCTACCCCTTAGGAGATAAAATGAAATCAATACCCCTAAGGGGTGGTTAAATCTGTTGTCACTTATGTGTCTAGACCTTATGAATAGTGCTGTTTATTAATAGCATCCGAAGATTACAGATGAAAATATGGAATCTCTCTTCATGTCTGGAGGAGCAGTGGTTAAGAAATCATTAATAAATATAGAAAAAGCAGCGTGGCTCAGTGGAAAGAGCCCGGTCATTGGAATCAGAGGTCATGGGTTCAAATCCCAGCTCTGCCAATTGTCAGCTGTGTGACTTTGGGCAAGTCAGTTCACTTCTCTCCTTCCTTCCCCCCTCCTTCTTCTCCCCCTCGTCCCCCTCTCCATCCCCCCATCTTACCTCCTTCCATTCCCCACAGAACCTGTATATATGTTTGTACATATTTATTACTCTATATCTATTTTACTTGTACATATCTATTCTATTTATTTCATTTTGTTAATATGTTTGGTTTTGTTCTCTGTCTCCCCCTTCTACACTGTGAGCCCACTGTTGGGTAGGGACTGTCTCTATATGTTGCCAACTTGTACTTCCCAAGAGCTTAGTGCAGTGCTCTGCACACAGTAAGCGCTCAATAAATATGATTGATTGATTGATTGATTCTCTGGGCCTCAGTTACCTCATCTGCAAAATGGGGATTAAGACTGTGAGCCCCCCGTGGGACAACCTGATCACCTTGTAACCTCCCCAGCACTTAGAACAGTTCTTTGTACATAGTAAGTGCTTAATAATTGCCATCATTATTATTAATATATGCTCATCCTCCAAAAAACATGGCTTTCTTGTTAAAATACCTGGGTTATAGTTGTAGTGTGTCCTCTTTCATTGTTATGAGGAAACTCTAGCCCTTCACAAAGGAATGAAAGAGGACACACTAGCCCTTCCTTTGTGAAGTCCAATGATCGCTCACTCACGCAACCTAGGGTTTGAGAAAAGACCAGTCTAAGAATGTTCTGTGGACTGAGAGGGACCATCTTCTTCTGTGAATCAGATGGTCATCAGTCACGTCAAGTACCGGTGACTTCATATTTTGCCCTGAGGGGTTCACCCAGTTGCCATTTAGACCCTCCAGGACCACCGCCTTCCTTCCCGAAATGACGTATTTCCATTTCATTTTGCCCAGTTAAAGATAACATCTTGCCTGAGGGCCCATTTCCGGGTAGAAAAATTGATCCTTTCCCAGACGGCTTTGCCTCTTCGTGCGTGACGCCGGCCTTCTCTTCCGCCTCCGCTACGGCCGCACCCCCATCTTCTCTGAAGCCATTTTCCGCTCATCTGGAAGGCTGCCTCATGCTCACTGGATGGCCCTGCCTGCTGTCGCTGCCCTTTCCTTTGGCCCGGCCTCTCCCTGCCCTCGCCAACCTCCTTTCCTCTTGGCTTGGGCGGGTCGGGAATGGAGCACTCTTCGTGGCCTCACCGACATCAAGAGTGGGGCCGGGCAGAAGTGGTCAGGGGCAGACAAAATCCAGCAGCTACTCCTTGGCTCCTGGATCTCCCATTGAGCGCCTCTTGGGCACACCCGCCCTACTCAAAAATGGCTCAGAAGCCCTCCAGGGATGCCACATGCCTTCAAAATGGTTCCATTTTGAGAGGGACCCTCAGTTTCACCGAGTTAGATTCATTCAGGGAACATTTATTCATTCATTCATTCATTCAATTATATTTATTGAGCGCTTACTGTGTGCAGAGCACTGTACTAAGCGCTTGGGAAGTACAAGTTGGCAAGTACACGTTAGATACCTGCGCCTGTAGGGAGACACTGAATTTCTTTGCCATGTAGTCTGATGCAATTTTAATTCTCGAGTCTGTTACCTAATCGGTGACAAATGTGTTGGGGATTTTCTTATTGACAATTCTCCTCCCTCTGTTTTCTGGGGGCCGGGGGCAAAGAAGACTCTTCCATTAAAATATTTTCTAGAGGGAAGAAAATCACCAGAGACCGAAACATAGGTGAGGGATGATTAAAAATGGTATGGACAGGCCAGTGAATGATTATTTATTTATTCCCCAAGTGACACAATCTCCTGTGGGCAAATATCTCCCATTGGCTTAAGTTACAATAACCCATTATTCTCATCCTACTTGCAATCCCTTATGCCTGGATTCAATTGACGGTTGCCTGTGGAAATGCATGTATATGTATGGGGAGAGAAAAAGTGAGGGAGAGAGAGAGAGAGACAGATTGACTGGTTTAAAAAAAAAATCACAACATGGGGCCATTTGGAGAATGTTTATTTGCCAAATGCAAGCTTTTTCCTCTTCTCTGTTCATTTTCTATGTTCCAGTTCATCATGCTGACATACATCTTCATGCTGGCCTGGCTGGGTGTGACTGCCTTCACCTCGCTACCCGTCTATATGTACTTCAACCTATGGACCATTTGCCGAAATACCACCTTAGTGGAAGGCGCCAATCTCTGCTTGGACCTTCGCCAGTTTGGTAGGTGAACGATGGGCTCTCGGTTGGGAAATTACAGTCATTTACCTCCATCTCTCTCGCCACCAACCTCTCACCCACATCCCGCCTCTGGCCTGGAATGCCCTCCCTCCTCGCCTCTGACAGACACTTACTCTCCCCCTCTTCAAAGCCTTATTGAAAACTCATCTCCAAGAGGCCTTCCCCAACTAATCCCCCTTTTCCTCTTCTCCCACTCCCTTCTGCATCGCCTGGGAGTCAAAATGACCTGGTTTCTAATCCCGGCTCCATCCCTTGTCTGCTGCGGGACCTTGGGCAAGTCGCTTCACTTCTCTGGGCCTCAGTTACCTCATGTGTAAAATGGGAATTAAGACTATGAGCCCCATATGGCACATAGTAAGCACTTAGCACAATATAAAAAAAAAAAAGATTAATTCATAGCTTGCCTCCTCTAAAGGGAAGAATGAAGCCGATTGGGAAATGTTTGTAGACTGTAAATTGTTATGGATAGGGAAAGTGTCCACTAATTTGGTTTTATTGTACTCTCCCAAGCGCTTAGTGCAGTGCTCTGCTCATAGTAAGTGCTCAATAAATACCGTTGATTGATTCATATCACCCAGGAGCCTTTTTTCCTCCATCCATCCCCTGAACTCACTCACTCATCCTTTTTATTTTATTTCAAATGGTACTTGTTAAGCACTTACTCTGTGTCAAGCCAAGTACTTAACGCCGGGGGAGAAACAAGTTAATCAGGTTGGATACAGTCCCTATCTTACAAGGGGCTCACAGTCTAAGTATTGAATCCCCATTTTACAATTGAGGAAACTGAGGCACAGAGAAGTTAAGTAGCACAGAGAAGCAGCCTGGCTCAGTGGAAAGAGCATGGGCTTTGGAGTCAGAGGTCATGGGTTCAAATCCCGACTCCACCAACTGTCACCCGTGTGACTTTGAGCAAGTCCTTCTAGACTGTGAGCCCGTTGTTGGGTAGGGACCATCTCTATATGCTGCCGACTTGTACTTCCCAAGCGCTTAATACAGTGCTCTGCACACAGCATGCGCTCAATAAATACGATTGAACGAATGAATGAAAGTCACTTAGCTTCTCTGTGCCTCAGTTACCTCATCTGTAAAATGGGGATTAAAACTGTGAGCCCCCAGTGGGACAACTTGATCACCTTGTAACCTCCCCGGCACTTAGAACAGTGCTTTGCACATAGTAAGCACTTAACAAATACCATTATTATTATTATTTTTAAATTACTCACCCAAGGTCACGCGGCAGCAGAGCAGGGATTATAACCCAGGTCCTCTGACTCTTAAGGCCTGTGCTCTATCCAATCAATCAATCGATCGTATTTATTGAGCGCTTACTGTGTGCAGAGCACTGTACTAAGCGCTTAGGCCACTAGGCCACCCTGCTACCCTGGGGCAGCATTCATTCTGTGTCAAGGTTTGATGATCCCAGAGTGTCAGCCTGAGGAAATTCCACGATAGTTTCCCCTCCTTCTGCCCATCTCAGACTGCCTCACAAATCTCTTCACTTCATCTGAGATAATCCTGGGACCATTTCTCTGGAAAAAAAATTAAATGGCCCACTGTTCTTCTGGAAAGGATAGGAGATTCCTCAGGTCCTGACTCGGACAAATATATCTGGCTCTCTGGCAGCCTCCCTAGTGGTTTTCTAACCGCCATTATGCAGGCAGCCCTTGTTTAGAAAATTAAGCAATCAGTCTCTTTAATCCCAAGCACGGTTATCATCTGCTACCTAATTATCAGCAGTTCTCATTTCCTCATTCCCACTTCACACAAATGCACTTTTCATTATGAGGCTTATGGATGGAAGAAGTGCTTTGCAATCGGCTGTTAGGGCTGGAGAAACAGAAAACAACCGTCGCTCCAACCTCCTTGCTACAAAATAGCCGCGGATTCAACATCTCCACCTAATGTAGGACCAAATCAGAGGATTTCCAGTCTGTTCTGAAAGGAGAGCTTTCAGTCTTTGAGCGATCAATCGATCAGTCTATCAGTGCTATTTATTGAGTGCTTCTTGTGCGCAGAGCACTGCCCTAAACTCTTGAGTCACTTCACTTCTCCGTGCCTCAGTTTCCTCAGCTGCAAAATGGAGATTTGGGACCTGTTGTCCCTCCCCTAGATTGTGAGCCTCCTGTGAGACAGAGACTGAATCTGCCTTAATCGACTTGTACATACTCCAGGGCTTAGAACAGTGTTTGACGCAGAGTGGAATGCTCAACAAATGCCATGTATATCGAAAAATGAGGTTGCAGTGTAAAACAAGGATGAAGTTGCTATCATCATTATCAGTCGTATTTATTGAGCGCTTACTATGTGCAGGGCACTGTACTAAGCGCTTGGGAAGTACAAATTGGCAACATATAGAGACAGTCCCTACCCAACAGTGGGCTCACAGTCTAAAAGGGGGAGACAGAGAACAAAACCAAACATACTAACAAAATAAAATAAATAAATAAAATAAATAAATATCTAACCAAATGAACAAAGAAACCTCATTTCAGTAACACACAGATCACGTCCACGCCCCCATACTCTAAATATCCGGCACACTATATGAGAAATGAAGTAAAAGCCGTTTAAAGAATTGTGTTTCTATTATTTTGATTAGTATTGTTGATCCAAGGGGTCCAAATGGCTTCCGTGATTCTTATAGTAATTCCAGCAACGCCTAAGCTTTGCTGCCCAAACTCAGGTTTTACAATCCCTGAGTCATTTTCTGTTTGCACTGTGGGAGGTCTTTATATTCCGCTTTGGCTGCAGGCCTGAAAGAGGTGAGACACGTTTCACGGGGAATATTACAGGGAATGAAATCAAGCTTCAAGGAGGCCGTCGGCAAGGCAGACATGACCTTTATAGGTGGTCTTGGTGGTAGTAGTAGTAACAGGAGGAGGAGGAGGGTTAGAAGTAGTAGCAGCAGTATTTATTGAGTACATTCTTGATCAGTTCGTTAGTTTATTTATTGAGCACTGACTGTGTGCGGAGCACTGTATTAAGCACTTGGGAGAGGACAATATAATCATATCACATATAATATCATATAATCTTCTAGACTGTGAGCCCACTGTTGGGTAGGGACCGTCTCTATATGTTGCCAACGTGTACTTCCCAAGCGCTTAGTACAGTCTCTGCACACAGTAAGCGCTCAATAAATACGATTGAATGAATGAATGAATAACAGACACATTCCCTGCCCACAGTGAGGTTTTAGTCTTGGTGTTGTATCCTGTACTCATATCATGGCAAGTTTAGAATCATGAAGTGACCTGTTCCCTACCCACAAAGATCAAACACTCTAATGGGGGAGACACACATAAAAATATAAACCAAGAGGGATCATAAAAAGAATAAGTATTATTCCTTCATTCATTCAATCATATTTATTGAGGGCTTACTGTGTGCAGAGCACTGTACTAAGCGCTTGGAAAGTACAAGTAGGCAACATAGAGAGATGGTTCCTATCCAACAACGGGCTTACAGTCTAGATTATTTGTTAAGCGCTTACTGTGTAGCAAGCGCTGTTCAGAGCACTGGGGCAGATATGGGTTATTCAGGTTGGACACAGTCTCTGTCCCACATGGGGTTCGCACTCTTAATCCCCATTTTACAGATGAGGTAACCGAGGCCCAGATAAATTAAGCGACTTGCCCAAGGTCACGCAGCAGACATGTGGTGAAACTGCAATTTGAACCCGTGTTCTGCTGACTCCTGGGCCCGGGCTCTTTCCACTAAGCCAGTTCAGGGATGTTATCTAGAGTAGTTGTTTTTAAAATGATCTTTATTGCCATCACTAAATAAATTTTGGAGAGTGGCCACTGGGCCGTTGTGATGGGGATTATGGAAGCTGGATTAGATCTGATCTCTATGCTTTAATCAATCAATTCATAGCATTTATTGATCTCCAGCACTGTGTAGAGTAAAGTACTGTGTATTTCATCTTTATGCTGTCATGGTTTCTTATTTTAAGCCTTTGAGCCCCCCGTGGGACAACCTGATCACCTTGTAACCTCCCCAGCGCTTAGAACAGTGCTTTGCACATCGTAAGCACTTAAAAAACACCATCATTGTTATTATTATTATTATTATTATTATTATCTCTCCTTCAGGGTCTGTCGCCAGTCCCCTCTCCCCTTTTTTTAGGTCACAAATCAACAGATGGTCATGGATGGTGTCTAATTCCCATCGATAATAGTAATAATAATGATGGCATTTGTTAAGCACTTACAATGTGCAAAGCACTGTTCTAAGTGTTGGGGAGGATACAAGGTGATCAAGTTGTCCCACGTGGGGCTCACAGTCTTCATCCCCATTTTACAGATGAGGTAACTGAGGCAATAGAGAAATTAAGTGACTTGCCAAAGTCACACAGCTGACAAGTGACAGAGTCGGGATTTGAACCCATGACCCATCGATGTATTCCCTCCCAATGCTTAATACCATGCTTTGCACATAGTAAGCGCTTAATAAACTCTATTACTACTGCTACCATTTAAGTGCTTAATAAACTCTATTACTACTACTACAACTTGAGAGAGCTTAATAGAATTAGTAGACCTGATGCCTGCCCATGAGAAGCTTACAGACAGATTACAAATCAATTTTTTTTGGCATTTATTAAGCACTTACTATGTGCAAAGCACTGTTCTAAGCACTGGGGAGGTTACAAGGTGATCAATTACAGGTAGAAGGAAGTGTTAGAGTGTGTAAAACATATTCATAAATGCTAGGGCCTTGTGCATAATTAAGCTTGTGTGGTGAAGAAGAGCTGAAGTGACATTTGGGAGCTGTGAAGTGGGGAGATAAGAATTTTATCAGAGAAGACCTCCTGGAGGAGATGTGATTCAAAATGACATTGTTTTTTGACAATTTGTAACTAAGGCAGGTTTATAATGCAGAATATTCTGCATTATATTATTTATATTATATTACATTATATTATATTATATTATTATATTATATTATATTATATTATATTATATTATATTATATTATATTATATTATATTATATTATATTATATTATGTTATGCTGTATTATATTATATTTTATATTATTCGGACATTTCCATCCTCGGGTGGTGCACCATTTAATAATAATAATAATAATCAATAATCATGGTATTTACTGTTTGTCAAACATACTGAATGCTGCAGTCAATACAAGGTAATCAGGTCGGACATAGTCCCTATCCCATATGGGGTTCCACATCCCAGCTTGCTGTGTGACCTTGGGCAAATCACTTAACTTCTCTGCCCCTTAGATTCCTCAGCTGTAAAACGGAGCCTCGATGCCCGTTCTCCTTCCTCCTTAGGCTGAGAGCTCCAGCCCACGTCTGACCTGATTATCTTGTAATAATGATAATAATAATAATGATGGCATTTGTTAAGTGCTTACTATGTGCCAAGCACTGTTCTAAACACTAGGGTAGATATAAGGTAATCGGGTCCCACGCAGGGCTTAATCCCCATTTTACAGATGAGGTAACTGAGGCACAGAAAAGTTAGGTGACTTACCCAGGGTTACACAGCAGACAAGTGGCAGAGGTGGGATTAGAACCCATGACCTCTGACTCCCAAGCCCGTGTGCTTTCCATTAAGCCACGCTGCTTTCCTTGTATCTCCCTCAGCACTGAGAACAGTGCTTGACCCCTAGTAAGTGTGTAATAAATACCATAATTAATTAATTAATGAGGGTCAGAATCTAATTAGGGGGGAGGACAGGTATTGAATCCTCATTTTACAGTTGAGGAAACTGAGCAGAGAGAAGTTAAGTGATTTGCCTAAGGTCCCACAGCAGGTAAGTGGCATGGCTGGGATTCGAACCCAGGTCCTGTTACTTCCAGCCTCGCACTCTTTTCACTATGTTGCTCTATTTCATCACTTAATACTATTTTTTGAGCTCGGGTACAGTGCACAGTCTTAAGCAAGCAACAATAATGATCATCACAACAACAGCAACAGCAACAATAATAATAATGAAAACAAGAGTGTATTTGATAAGTGCTTACAATGTGCCACGCACTCTACTCTTTTGGGTAGATACGAGATAATCAGGTTAGACACGGTCCCTGTACTGCACGGTACTAAACAATCTAAATGATCAGTGGTATTTATTGAGCGCTTATTGTGGGCAGAGCACCGTTCTAAGCTCTTGGGAGAATACACTCTAACAGAAATAGCAGAAATGTTCATTCATTCATTCAATCGTATTTATTGAGTGCTAACTGTGTGCAGAGCACTGTACTAAGCACCTGGGAAGTACAAGTTGGCAACATATAGAGATGGTCCCTACCCAACAACGGTCTCACAGTCTAGAAGGGGGAGACAGACAACAAAACAAAACATGTGGTCAGTTGTCAAGTCATCAGAATAAATAGAATAAAGCTAGATGCACATCGTTGACAAAATAAATAGAATAGTCAATATGTACAAGTAAAATAGAATAATAAATCTGTACAATCATATATACAGATGCTGTGGGGAGGGGAAGGACGTAGGGTGCGGGGGGATGGGGAGGAGGAGAGGAAAAAGGGGTCTCATTCTGGGAAGGCCTCCTGGAGGAGGTGAGCTCCCAGTAGGGCTTTGAAAAAATATGGAACACTTCACGAATTTGTGTGTCATCCTTGCGCAGGGGCCATACTAATCCAAATGTTTCCTGCCCATAACGAACTTATAGTCTAGAGGGGAAGGGAAGACTGGAATTTCCCATTTC
This sequence comes from Tachyglossus aculeatus, assembly GCF_015852505.1. Classification (NCBI taxonomy): domain Eukaryota; kingdom Metazoa; phylum Chordata; class Mammalia; order Monotremata; family Tachyglossidae; genus Tachyglossus; species Tachyglossus aculeatus. Next base: position 38,153,359 of record NC_052077.1, on the reverse strand, counting down.
ATAGATGAGGAAATAGAGAAGTATAATGTCTTGCCCAAGGATGTGTATATATCTATAATTCTATTCATTTAGATCGATGCCCGTTTTACTTGTTTTTGATTTCCGTCTCCCCTGCCTTCTAGAATATAAACCCGGTGTGGGCAGGGATTGTCTGTCTTTATTGCTGGATTGTACTTTCCAAGTGCTTGGTACAGTGCTCTACACACAGTAAGCGCTCAATAAATGCAGTTGAATGAATGAATGAAAGTGAGGGACCTGAGGTCAGGACTGAGGTCTTCTGATTATCTGCAGTCTGTGTAGTCAAAGCGAACCTCTCCAACTCCGACTCTGACAATCTGGCCCCCTTCTACAGATCTTAGTTTTCCCATCGTGCCTTGAACACATCCTGAATGCCCCCTCCTTCCTGCTTGCCACTTCAATTCCCTCCTTTCTGTTGGGGTTTGGCCCCAAATCTCCTCCTCCTTCCGATTCATAAAGTCTCCTCCTTCTGATTCATCCTTTTAGGCTCTTCCTCACAATGTCTCCACATCCACCCTTTCCAGTTAATTTCTCTCTCCCTAGGTGATATCCTCTACCTCTTCCTTCTGCACCGAGCAGTATGGCCTAATGGAAAGAGCTCTGTACTGGTAGCCAGGAGACCTGGGTTCTAATCCAGTCTGCATCACTTGCCAGCTCCGTGCCCTAGCTGGGCACTCAACTTCTCTGTGTTTCAGTTTCCTCAGACACAAAATGAGGATTCAATATCTCTTCTCCCTCCACCTTGGACAGCGAACCCCATATGGGGCAGGGACTGTGTCCTGAATCTATCTCAGTGCTTAGTATGGTGGTTGACAAGTAATATGTGCTTAACAAATATCGCGGTCATCGTTGTTATTGCCAGCGAATATGTCAGTAGGTACTTGAGGTGATAATTATAGAACTTATTGTACCAGCAGAGACATCTGAGGGAAAGATCTTACTCTACAAGAAGGGAAAGCTCATTTTCAGGAAACTGATAACTAATTTCCTCACCAACATGGGCCATTAACAAGCCCTTTCAACCATAAGTAATCCAATCATGAACTACATTGGAGAGAAGCAACGGCTCCATGTCTTCCCTTATTGATGTCAGCCACTATCACTATCAACAAAGTATTTCACCCTCCTCTGGGTAAGTTACTCTTCAAGGTCTCTAGAAGTTGCTTTTCACTCCATGAGTCATTTTGGCTTCTGACTGCAGCCTAACAGTTTGACCCAAGAAGAGAGAGAGATTGGGGTCCATTTGCTTCCGGATCTTCCAATATCGGAGTGTCCAGCCGGCAGATTCAATCAAGTGAGTCAGTCAGTCGTACTTATTGAGCGCTCACTGTGTGCAGAGCACTGTACTAAGTGCTCGGGAGAGTACAAATGAGAGTTGGATTTGTGTGAAAATGGCTTGAGGTTTTTTCAGCCACTGTTCCAAATGTATTGCCAACTGACCCAGGAAGATTGCAAGGAGGGGCTTAAAAAAGATGGCAGAGACAGAATTTTTTTTATTTACAGTATTTCTTAAGCACTTACTTTGTGCCAGGCATCATCGTCATCATCAATCGTATTTATTGAGCGCTTACTGTGTGCAGAGCACTGTACTAAGCGCTTGGGAAGTACAAGTTGGCAACATATAGAGACAGTCCCTACCCAACAGTGGGCTCACAGTCTAAAAGGCACTGTACTAAGGGCTAGGATAGATGCAAGCTAATCAAGATGGACACAGTCCCTCTCCTTCATGGGGCTCACAGTCTCAATCTCCATTTTACAGATGATATAACAGAGAAACCATTATTTCCCATTGTTCTATAGTAAGCTCTTACCAAACATAACAATTATAATAATAAAAAAAGGGACGCGGTTCAATTCATTCTCCCAAAGACGCTTTTTTCCTCGGAGCCATTTAACACGGTGGAATCTAAATCCATTGAATGCTTCCTTCTTATAGGAATCGTGACAATTGGAGAGGAGAAGAAGATTTGCACCATGTCAGAAAATTTCCTGCGGATGTGTGAATCCACTGAGGTGAGCGAATTTGCCTTTGTCAAATGCATAAACATATTCCTGAGACATTTTTCTCGCGATGCACATCGCACTGCCGTCTGCAATGGAGAGATGGAATGAAAGGCAGAGTGGGGAGATGAGATTTCCTCAAAGATGGGATCATATGTGCAAGTTTCCACTCCTTCCCTTTCTGCCTACAAGTGGGCTTCCTTGTGTGGTTGTGCTGGAGGGAATACAAAAGTGAGAACATGTCCTAGTGGGGAGAGCAGGGGCTTGGGAGTCAGAGGTCGTGGGTTCAAATTCGGCCCCACCACTGGTCTGCTGTGTGACCTTGGGCAAGTCACTTCACTTCTCTGGGCCTCAGTTCCCTCATCTGTAAAATGAGGATTTTGCTACTGTGAGCCCCGCGTTGGACTGGGACTGTGTCCAAATTGATAACCTCGTATCTTCCCTAGCACTTAGAATAGTGCTTGGCACATAGTAAGCACTTAACAAATACCACAGCGAAGCAGCGTGGCTCAGTGGAAAGAGCATGGGCTTTGGAGCCAGAGGTCATGGGTTCAAATCCCGGCTCCGCCACTGGTCAGCTGTGTGACTTTGGGCAGGTCACTTCACTTCTCTGGGCCTCAGTTCCTTCATCTGGAAAATGGGGATTAAGACTGTGAGCCCCCCAGGGGACAACCTCATCACCTTGTAACCTCCCCAGCGCTTGGAACAGTGCTTTCACATGGTAAGCGCTTAATAAATGCTATCATTATTATTATACAATACCATCAAAGCAATTCAATCAAGTGTCTGCTCTGTGACCTTAGGCAAGTCATTTCACTTCTCTGTGCCTGAGTTACTTCATCTGTAAAATGGAGTTTAAGACTGTGAACCCCATCGGATGATCTTGTATCTACTCCTGTACCTAATACAGAGCTCGGCACATGGTAAGCTTTTAATAAATACCATTTAAAAAAAGGCTTTGATTGGGTTTATCCCAAAATCCAATGTTTGAGAGAGGGTGAGAGAGAACTGTAGAAAATCACCATGAAAAAACATAATAATCATTGAGTCTTTATGACAATAATGATAATTACCCGAATGCTCCTCTCCGGCTTGATGATGTAATTATGCTAACGATCGGTAACTCCGGGGTTTAGAGAACTCCCTGACTCACTGGGAAAATAGCCAGTCAGGCTTGTCAGTCTTCCTTTCCCGTTGCCAATCCTCCTCTGTGTCTCTTTGGTCCCTTCTGCAGCTGAACATGACATTCCACCTGTTCATCGTGGCGCTATCCGGGGCCGGAGCCGCGGTCATCGCTATGGTAAGGCCAGGCATCCCCCCTCCATGAACGGTCAGGAGCAAAGCCAAACGCGGAGGCTGATGCCATTCTCTGGGACGTGGGCGACCGTTTCCCCCTCGCCCCTCCAAAAACCGCGGAGTCGTTTCTCTGCTTCACCACCACCCTCCCCGACGGTATCGAGGAAGGCGCTTAGCCGTGTTGGCTAATTGCTCCTGTGAAACGTGGAGGTATTTTCAGAGCAGCTAGAGAGATGAATGTTCGGACTCTATGGAAAAAGCCATTAGAGTAGGCCTCCCACAGTGTCTATGTTGGGAGCGGATGTCGTGCTCACATAATCGGGTTTTGTGACAGTTTAATTGCCAATGCTTTTAATGCGGGGCAGGATTTCTTAGGCCTACTACTGTGTTGGGGTCTGGAGTGATTCAAAAATCCAAGATTCCTCTGCTTTAGGGGGCCGGACTGGGAAACGTGGATTGTTCCTCCAGGGCGGCCCTAAGGAGACTGGAAATCTGCCAGGAGGCAGGGAGGAAAAATGGGGTGGAGTTGGGCCAAACCCCAGAGCCCTGAGGGGTGACAGCACAAACATTCCCTCACCTGTGAAACCCACAGCTCCTTCCCATGCTAGTGGAATCAACCATCTTGTCCTTCAGCTCCAAAGCACACCAACCCTCGGTCCACGGAACACAACATATCAGTGGACCTGAGTTCTAATTTAGGCTCTGCCACCTGTCTTCTGTGTGACCTAGGGCCAGTCACTTAGCTACCTCAGTTTCCTCATCTGTAAAATGAGGACTCAATGCCTGTTCTCCCTCCTCCTTGGACTGTAAGGCCGACATGTGACACCGACTGTGGTTGAGCAGAGTATCTTACATCCACCTCAGTGCTTAGTATAATGCTTGGCACATAATAGGTGCTTTTTAGTTTTATCAGTAGTGGTTGAGCAGAGTATCTTACATCCACCCCAGTGCTTAGTTTAATGCTTGGCACGTAATAAGTGCTTTTTTATTTTTATCAGTAGTGGTTGAGCAGAGTATCTTACATCCACCCCAGTGCTTAGTATAATGGTTGGCACGTAATAGGTGCTTTTTATTTTTAGCAGTAGTAGTAGTAGTAGTAATAGTAACATTATTACCAGTAACAAAAATAACAACCGTTAAGTGTTTACAATTAATCAATAGTATTTATGAATGTGTCTGTTTATTGTTTTATTTAACTCTTCCAAGCGTTTAGTACAGTGCTCTATACACAGTAAGTGCTCAATAAATATAATTGACTGGCTGACTGACTGAATTCAGCACTGAGGAAAGCATAAAATAGGGATTAAATATCTGTTCTCCCACCCCCTTAAAATATGAGCCCTGGGTGGATAATCAATCAATCAATTATATTTATTGAGTGCTCACTGTGTGTAGAGCACCACACTAAGCACATAGGAGAGTACAGTATACAGTATTGGTAGACACGTTCCCTGCCCACAAGGAGCTTACAGTCTATAAAGGGGAGAGACAGATATTATTGTAAATAAATCAATTATGGGTGTGTACAGAAGTGCTCTGGGGTTGAGAGTAGGTTGCCAAAAGTGTGCAAATCCCAGTGCAAGGGCAATGTAGAAAGGAGAAGGAGTAGGAGAAATGAGGTTTTAGTCAGGGAAGGCCTCTTGGAGGAGATTAGATTTTAATAAGGCTTTGAAGGTGAAGAGAGTGATCATCTGTTGGACATGAAGGGTAATAATAATAATAATGATGACATTTATTAAGTGCTTACTATGTGCAAAGCACTGTTCTAAGCATTGGGGAGGTTACAAGGTGATCGGTTGTCCCACGGGGGGCTCACAGTCTTTAATCCCCATTTTACAGATGAGGTAACTGAGGCATAGAGAAGTGAAGTGACGTGCCCAAAGTCACACAGCTGACAATTGGCAGAACCGGGATTTGAACCCATTAGCTCTGACTCCAAAGTCCGTGCTCTTTTCCACTGAGCCACACTCGGGATGTGGATGAGAGGTTGGCTGTGAGATAGATGAGAACAAAGTACTGTGAGAAGGGTGATATTAGGGGAGCTGAGTGAGCATGCTGGATTGCAGTAGAAAATCAGTGAGGTAAAGTTAGGGGAAGGCCAGGCCATTGAGGGCTTTAAAGCTAATGGTAAGTGGTTTCTGTTTGATATGGCAACCCCTGGAGGTTCTTGTTGAGTGGAGAAACAGAGAAATGTAGAAAAATGGCTAAGGATTAGTCTGGCCTTGGTAGATGTGTATGCTCAGCACGAAGAACAGTGCTTGGCCTATAGTAGGTACTCAAAAGAGCACAGTTATTATAACTAGTACTACAGTAGAGTGAGGGACATTCCCTGCCCTCAAGAACAGTGCGTAGAGCCCTGGACAAAGTCCTGAGGGAGGACGCTATGTGATCTTGGATCCAGATTCAGGCTGTGCTCATCCTGGGCTCCCAAACTAGAGAGCAGAGGTCGGATACCCAAGGAAAGAGGGATGGGCGAAAAGGAGCCATCCAGACACCACAGCAAGAACATCAGAACAGTTTGTTCCAAATGTGGAACTGGGCCAGCTCCCCTTTGATTAACCGGGCCTCCCCCTCAAAAGGATGTTTGGAGAGGAAAAAGATCCCAGTTGACTTTCTCTGGTACTCCCTTGGAGAACGGATGAGCAGTTCTTTCCAAGAGGAGGTAGTGGTGACAGAATGTAAAGAAAGCAGCTGGGATCATGGATTCTTCCCCTCCCATTCTTCCTACCAAACCCAAAAGGTTTCCTCAAACAGTAAAAGCACATGGAAAGGTGGGGAGAGAGGTCAGTTTTATCCATTTGCTATCTGTCAGCCTATTTGTCTATCACAACCTAAAATATACTCATTTTTACCTTCAATTACTCTGTTCTGTTCATTCTAGCATCTTCATGCTATTCTATTTTTGACCATTTTCATTCAATCATTCATTCAGTCTCATTTATTAAGCACTTATTGTATTATGTGCTTGGGAGAGTGCAATACAACAATAAACGGACACATTCCCTGCCCAAAATGAGCTTACAGTCTAGAGTGGGAGAGACAGAGAATAATATAAAAAAAGGAATTACAGATATGTACCTAATATGCTGTGGGGCTGGGAGCGGGGAAGAATAAAGAGAGCAAATCAAGACGATACAGAAGGGATTGGGAGAAGAGGAAAGGGAGGGCTTAGAGAAGGTCTCCTGGAAGAGGTGTGCCTTCAGTAAGGCTTTAAAATAGGGGAGAGTAATTATCTGCTCCCACTGTTGGGAAACATTTTATTTTTTTCCCTTCTGTCCTCCCCTTAGAGTGTATCTTACATTTATTTGTGGGTAGGGAACAGGTCTCTTGCTTATTGTGTACTTTCCCAGTGCTTAGTATAGTACTATGCCCTCAGAAAGCCTTCTCCATAATAAAGACCATAATAATGATTCCAGTGATATTATCACATCTTATCTTTTACCTTTGATTGCTATTATTTACTGTCATGTAGAAGACACTGGACGCTCTGTCTACCTCATTCAGCATCCTTCTGTTAGATGCAGTCCTTTTTGAACAAAATCTTTATCCAACCAAATTAAGAATGCTGAGTGCAGTGATATGCCTCAAGAAATCTTCTGTACCAAGAGCCTCTGTGTAACAACATCTTTCAGAACCAGCTGTGCTGTAAAGAAGCTTGGCTCTCTGGATCTCCTTAGTGGGGGGTTAAAGGGAAAAATCTCCTAACACCTGGAAGTTAATCTTCTGATTCTATTTTTAGATTCCCCACTCGAGAAGGACAGCTGAGCCACGGTCCTGAGAGGTCAGGCCTGGAAACTTGGTTGGAGGAACAGATAGTTGCCAGTGTAGGTTGTTGGCCCAAACTTGTTACACTGCCTTGTCCCTGGCAATTGTGTTTCTGCTGGGGCTCGGATTGCAACAAACAAGTGGGTAAGCAGGGGCACAGCACACTGTGAAGTGCCCACCGAGGGGTTTTTCTGGGTGAGACCTATGGAAGGACAAATCATTCAATCACTCAATGCTACTCATTGAGTGATTACTGTGAGCAGAGCACTGTATTAAGTGCTTGGGCCCATAGGATACAACTGATGCAGTTGTCGAGGGGGTTGTGTTTGGACTAGCTAGGTTGGCAGCTTGGATGGGGAGGAAGAAGAGATTTTAGGAAGGAAAAGCTGACAGGATTTGGTGACCCAGTGAATGTGCGGGTTCAATGAGAGAGATGAGTCGAAGACAACGCGAAGGTTGTTGCTTTGCGAAACAGGGAGGATGTGGGGAATGACTGCGTTGGTCTCCTTGCTGACCTCCCAGCCTCCTGTCTTGACTCACTCCAATCCATACTTCACTCTGCTGCCCGGATCATTTTTCTACAAATGATCAGGACGTCTCACCTTGCTCGGCCAGAAACTCCAGTGGTTGCACATCCACCTCCACAGCAAACAAAAGCTCCTCACCGTTGGCTTTAAACCACTCCACCACCTTGTCCCCTCCTTCCTCATCTCACTACTCTACTTCTTCAACCAGCCCATCAGCTTCAATCTTCTAGTGCTAACCTTCTCACCCTACCTCGATCTCCCCTATCTCGCTGCCATGGCCCGGAAAGCTCTCCCTCCTCAAACGCGACCGACAATGACTCGCCTCTCCTTCAAAGCCTTATTGAAGGCCCATCTCCTCCAAGAGGCCTTCCCAGACTAAGCCCTGACTTTCCTCTTCTCCCACTCCTTTCTACATCACCCTGACTTGCTCCCTCTGTTATTCCCCACTCCCAGCCCCATGGCACTTACATAAATATATGAAAATTGGTTTATAGTGATGTCTGTCACCGCCCCCCCCCCCCCCCGTTAAGACTGTGGGTTCATTGTGGGCAGGGAAATGTGTCTCTTATTGTTGCAAGCACTTAGTACAGTACTCTACACACAATAAGTGCTCAATAAATATGACTAAATGGTGCTGTCAGAGAAGGGAAAGTCTTGGGGAGAACAGGGTTTGGGTGGGAAGACAAGAAGTTCGGTTTTGGATGTAAGAAAATTCAGCGGGACAACCAAGAAGAGATGTTCTGAAGGCAGAGAGGAAATGCGATACAGCAGAGAAGGAGAGAGGTTGGGGCTGGAGAGGTAGGTTTGGGAGAAGTTCAGTTTGGGGTGTGTGAAGTTCGAGGTTTCAGCGGGACATCCAATAAGAGATGTCATGGAGGCCGAGAGGAAATGGAAGATTGCAGAGGAGGAGAGAGGTCAGGGCTGGAAATAGGTTTGAGAGTCATCCGTGGAGAGATGGTTGTTGACGCGGCCTGGCTAAGCTGTGGACGCCAATCTGCTTTGTGCTAGGTATTTAGTTTGGGCCAAGCCAACACACCAGTTGTCTGTCATATCCAACAGACAATCACTCTACCCCGCTTCAAAAGCCCATCTCTTCCAAGAGAACTTCCCTGACTAAGCCTTTCTTTCCACTTCTCCCAATCCCTTTTGCGTCTCCATGACTTGCTCCCTTTATTCATCCCCCCTCCCAGACATACAGAGCTTAAGTCCAGATCTGTCATTTTACTTAGTCGTATTCATGTCTGTCTCCCCCTCTAAACTGTAAGTTCATTGTGGGCAGAGAATGTGTCTGTTACACTGTTATGTGGTAATAATAATAATAATGATGGTTTTTGTTAAATGCTTACTATGTACAAAGCGCTGTTCTAAGCGCTGGGGAGGTTACAAGGAGTTCAGGTTGTCCCACGGGGGGCTCACAGTTTTAATCCCCATTTTACAGATGAGGTAACTGAGGCACAGAGAAGTTAAGTGACTTGCTCAAAGTCACACAGCGGACAGTTGGCGGAGCTGGGATACTCTCCCAAGCATCTAGTACAGCGCTGTGCACACAGTAAGCGCTCGAAAAATACGACTGACTGACTGACTGACTGGCTAATGAGACATCTCCTGCTCTGCCTCCCTGCCACCCGCATTTGGGACAATTCCATTCAATTCGGACGTATTTATTGATGATGTTGGTATTTGTTAAGCGCTCACTATGTGCAAAGCACTGTTCTAAGCTCTGAGCTCTTATTGATCTCTTACCATGTGCAGAGCACAGTACTAAGCGCTTGGGAGAATACAATTCAATGAGAATGCAAAGAGAAGCAGCATGGCTCAGTGGAAAGAGCCCAGGCATTGGAGTCAGAGGTCATGGGTTCTAATCCCAGCTCCGCCAATTGTCAGCTGTGTGACTTTGGGCAAGTCGCTTCACTTCTCTGGGCCTCGGTTACCTCATCTGTGAAATGGGGATTCAGATTGTGAGCCCCACGTGGGACAACCTGATCTCCTTGTATCCCCCTGGCACTTAGAACAGTGCTTGGCATATAGTAAGCGCTTAACAGATACCATCATCATTATTATTATTATTACAATAGAACAGACACATTTCCTTTCCACAACGAGCTTACGGTGTAGAGGAGAGCGACCGTGGCTCGGGCTTGTTGGCCTTGATAATAATAATAATAATAATAATAATAATAATAATAATGGCACTTATTAAGTGCTTACTATGTGCAAAGCACTGTTCAGGTTACAAAGGATCAGATTGTCCCTCGTGGGGCTCACAGTCTTGATCCCTGTCTTACAGATGAGGGAACTGAGGCACAGAGAAGTTAAGTGACTTGCCCAAGGTCACACAGCTGACAATTGGCAGAGCCAGGATTTGTACCCATGACCTCTGACTCCAAAGCCCGGGCTCTTTCCACTGAGCCACGCTGCTTCCACCTATGGCTTGATCACTTGATGAACCACCTATCGCTTGATCCCCGACAGGTTCACTACCTTATGGTCCTGTCTGCCAACTGGGCCTACGTGAAGGACGCCTGCCGGATGCAGAAATACGAGGACATCAAGTCGAAGGAGGAGCAGGAGCTGCACGACATTCACTCCACCCGCTCCAAAGAGCGGCTTAACGCCTACACATAAGGAAGACCCTTCCCTTCCCTTTCCTCTCCCCCTTCCCCTTCCTTCTGGTCATCCGAATGCTTTATCGTTCCCCCTCTTCCCTTCCCCTCTCCCACGCTCGAGCGAAAGGAGAGCGTTTCTCCCGACGGGTAGCCAAGGCGCCCCGTCGGTTGCCCGACTTCAACTCTTTTTAGCCCTCGATCTCTTGAGTCCGCTAATCGTTTTTGTGATTGTATTCCCCTCTGCAGACCAACCTGAAATCCTCTCCGGTTAACCCCTCCACTTAGATCCAGGATACTAACTCCCATTCGCATGAGAGAGTCATTTTTTTTTAACCACTCCTTATGGGTCACGCATAATACCTTATGCATCGTTTCCTATATGTTTTTGAAAGTAAAATAATAGCCTTTTTATACTTTTCCGTTGTGATTTCGGTAACGACTTTCAACTACAGGTATACTTCAAAGGGATCACTGTACACAGGGTGTACAAAATACAGGCAGGACGTATTGATGACTTTCCTTGAAATTTGGAAATCTTGCCAGTGGGCCAGAGACCATCTTCGCCGACAGCCCCGGGCGGTGTTTTGAACAATCCAAGGTGCAATTTCTAAATTTGTAACAGTAGGTAAAAAAAGAAAAAAAAAAAAAAAAGAAAAAAGTGCTTCTTATCACTGTTAACGTCGTCTTCTTCTCAATGTACTTATAGGATATTTCTCTCTTTCAAGGTTTTATCGGTGACGATTCCTGTTTCCGTTGTGAGCATGTAGACAGGTGCTAACGCGTGGTCACTTTTTCAGGTTGTAACACTCTTCGAGACGTATAGCGCGGAGAACGACGTAACCGATTTAGCTACTCCTAGGTGGCCGCACAATGCTCTCTTTGTGATTTGACCGGTGGCTAAACTGAAGAGGGGCTATCCGTATGGGGACGTAACGACATTGAGAAAAGTGATCAATCAAAAACAGTCTCCCCCCTTCCCCTTAGAAGTCTTTTTACCTGCTTTAAACATTTTAACAGATTGCACCTCCGTAACCTATACCTAAACTGTATATTATATATGAAAAACGGCTTCCATAAATGTAATCATAGCTTAGCTTGCAGCTTTCCACCATCTCTCAGTTTCCCTGTGCTATGTTCAAAGTGAGGTGAAAAGCCACTGTGGGCTGATATTGTTTGGATGTGTAGTAATATATTTTAATCTTTATTTTGAAACAGTGGAATAAGAATGGGGATCTTTTTAAAAGCCCGTACCAGAGGAAGAAACCTAAGATTAAAAAAAAAAAAAAGCAACAAAAAACAATCAGTATTACTGGACCAAATTTGGTGTTTGTTTTACCATTGTCATTTTTCGTTTCCCTTTGCCTATTTCTAATGCTACAAGAATGCTGTATAGTGTCTTTTAAATCAATGCAGCCTGACAAGACATTTTTGTCAGCGTTCAGAATCCTAGACAGGTCTGTGCACTTATTGGGCCGTTGCGAAAATCTTTCTCAGTGTAAGTGCATTTCAAAGAAAGGCTCTTGGGTCAACATCTTTGTATAAAAATTCATCCTGCAAAAGCCACCATTTTTAAAACTTCTCGCAGTAGCTAGGGGGTATTACTAGAGTTCTTTGTGGCATGGTTATGCATTCAGTAGTTCTAGTTTGATTTGTTTTGGGTTTTTTACACTTAGACTGTCTTTCTGGGTCAACAGTTTTCTGTTAATGTGCAGTATTACAGGTCTGCAAAGAGAACTATGAACCTTTTTTTTGGATTCTATAGCGTAGTGTTTCAGTTCTGTGTCCAACGGTTGGTGATGATTTTTAAAACTGTCTTTTAAACTCATGTAACGTTGATGCTTTGGGCTTTTCTCCGGTATTAGAGTTTGTATTTTCACAAAGAATGCTTTGTAGCAGGCATTACGATTAATCTGTTTTGTACATAAATGTGCCAACAGCTTGAAGGTGGCGTTTTTGAAATGTAGAACCAAGTGCTTGCGACATGTAATAAACACACTTGTGTACTTTGTGTACTTATTATTAGTCCGAGCTGCGTTATTGGCTCCCTTCTCTGAGTACCTGGGTGGGCTAGAGCCACCCAGCCTTGGTATTCGTCAGTTGGCCCGCGGTGACCCAAGTCTTGCCATTTCAGCGAGCGTTTTGGACTGAGGAGAGCTAGGAAACCAATCGATTTGACCTATCGCTTTCGGAGAGGCTAGAGATGTATTTGTCTTAATGATAACGATCATGATATTTGTTAAGCGCTTACTATGTATCAAGCACTGTAGAAGCGCCATGGCTTAGGGGATGGCTCACGGAACTTGGAGTCAGAAAGACCTGGGTTCTAATTCTAGCTCCGCCACAGCTGCTGTGTGATCTTGGGCACGTCGCTTCACTTCTCTGGGCCTCTGTTACCTCATCTGGAAAATGGGGGATTAAGAGTGTGAGCCCCATGTGGGACAGGAACTGTGTTCAACCAGCTTAATTTATCTATCTGTCCCAATGCTTTGGACAGTGCTTGGGACATAGTAAGCACTTAATAAGTAACCTAATTATTATTATTATTATTATTATTATTATCAATTATAATTCTAAGCACTGGGGTAAATACAAGTTGATCGGGTTGGACACAGTCCCTGTACCACATGGGTCTCATACTCTTAATCATTTTGCAGATGAGGTAATTGAGGCCCAGAGAAGTGAAGTGATTACCCAAGGTCACACAGCAGAGAGGTAGCAGGGCCGGAATTAGAACCCAGGTCCTCCTGACTCTCACGCCCATGCTCTATCCACTAGACTACACTGCTTCCCCAAGAAGAGAGGAGCCGACTCCTAATTTCCCATAAATTCCCCTTGACCGGCTTTCTCATTCTTGGGTTTCTGCCATCCGACTTGTACTTCCCAAGTGCTTAGTACAGTACTCTGCACACAGTAAGCGCTCAATAAATACGATTGAATGAATGAATGAACCAATCATATTTTTTGAGCACTTATTTGTGCAGAGCACTGTACTAAGCGCTTGGGAGAGTAGAGTTTAACTTCTAGCTTTCCGTCTAGAAGGAAAGATGTTCGTTGATGAGAAACATTTGCTGACTGGGCCAGAGTTTGCCATGACAAATGAAAATCCTTTCTGTGTTAATATAGGGGATACTTCCATCTCTCTTCGCCTAATTTCTTTGTCTGGACTAATTGTGTTCGTGCCCTCCATCCAGTGTCATAAAATTGGAGACAATCCTATTTTCAGTGTAGCAGGATAGATGGTTTCCTTCACTGTACTTGGATGTACCGCACAATTGGGACAACCTGATCACCTTGTAACCTCCCCAGCGCTTAGAACAGTGTTTTGCACATAGTAAGTGCTTAAGAAATATTATTTAAAAAAATTTGTTCCTGAAAACAGCCTCTTGAGTTGAGAAGCACTTCTGAAAGTCGTTGGCTCCATCCCATGACGCTTTTCATCTTTTCAAACTCTTCTGCCCCCCATATTTGCAACCAGAGTGGGAGGGAGTTGTTCTGATTGTCACACATTGGCGGCATCCCATAATGACAACAAATCTTGGGGTGTTTACAGGTAAAATGGGGAAACAAATGTGGTGAGGAATTTCTTCAACAGGGAATTTCGTCAACAGGGATGAGAAGCAGAGTGGCTCAGTGGAAAGAGCGCGGGCTTTGGAGTCAGAGGTCATGGGTTCAAATCCCGGCTCTGCCACTTGTCAGCTGTGTGACTTTGGGCAAGTCACTTAACTTCTCTGGGCCTCAGTTACCTCATCTGTAAAATGGGAATTAAGACTGTGAGCCCCCCGTGGGACAACCTGATCACCTTGTAACCTCCCCAGCACTTAGAACAGTGCTTTGTACATAGTAAGCGCTTAATAAATGCCATCATTAACACTCTAAGTGCCCACTGCTGCACAATTTGTGTCAGACCACGCTGTTTAATTTTGTTGGCATCTGTGGCATGGCCTGTGGGGAGCTTAAGTATCCTGAATTAAGCCTTCCACGATTGCAGAATCTATCAGAACCAAGGGTGATTCCAGGTAAATGACAAATTACTGAAGGAGGTGAGCCTCAATCAACTCCTGCCAGGTCAAAGGTTACTGCACCGCTGGTAGTTTGAGGACCTGCTTGCTAGGTTTTTCCTCCTGAGCCTTGAAAATACCGATGACATCGAGTTTGCCGCTCGTTTCCATGAAAATCCACAATCCCTGGGAACTTATTGGCTAATTATGTTGCACCGTACTCTCCCAGGTGCTTAGAACAGGGCACATAGTAAGCACTCAATAAATACCATCGATTGATTGAGTTGATGATGATGGCATTTATTAAGTGCTTACTATGTGCAAAGCACTGTTCTAAGCGCTGGGGAGGTTACGAGGTGATCAGTTTGTCCCACAGGGGGCTCACAGTCTTAATCCCCATTCTGCAGATGAGGTAACTGAGGCCCAGAGAACTGAAGTGACTTGCCGAAAGTCACACAGCTGACAATTGGCGGAGTCGGGGTTTGAACCCATGACCTCTGACTCCAAAGCCCAGGCTCTTTCCACTGAGCCACGCTGCTTCTCTTGTTGAATCGAGAGGGCTTTATAAAGTGGAATAACACACCCAGTCCTGCCCAACTGATGCAGGATTTGTCTTAAACATCAATCGTATTTATTGAGCGCTTACTGTGTGCAGAGCACTGTAAGGTGATGCAGGATTTCATTGTGGGCATGGCAGAATCAGGGAGCGCTGTTTGCGAGAAACGGTTGAAAGCATGCACGTGAAATCGGACCGGATGAGGATTCCATCATGTGGTTTGAGGTCTTGCAGAAATGCAATCGCTGGCCCACAGAGAGCTGGTTGTCCTCTTTCTCTTTGCTCCCCTCACAGTGCTCGAAGAAGACCAATTATTGATCGATTGATTCTGAGAGGAACGTCCCAGCCTGTACAGAGGAGAGGGCCACTGCAAACATTTCATTCACCGAGGGGAGAAGCAGCATCCATGCTCATTTATTCGTTCATTCATTCAATCGTATTTATTGAGTGCTTACTGCGTGCAGAAAATTGTACTAAGCCCTGGGAAGAGTACACTGTAACAATGAACAGACACATTCCGTGCCCACAATGAGCTTTCAGTCTGGAGGGGGTGTTAAGAGATTGAAGAAGGAGAGAGTCAACCAGAGCTTCCAATTGGAAGGGAGTTGCCATTTCTTGGTCTTTCCCCTTCCTATGACTGGTAATGTTTTTTAAATAGTATGTGTTAAGCACTGCCCAAGCACTGTTTTAAGCACTGGGGTAGATACAAGTTAATCACACTGTGAGCCCGCTGTTGGGTAGGGACTGTCTCTATATGTTGCCAACTTGTACTTCCCAAGCGCTTAGTACAGTGCCCTGCACACAGTAAGCGCTCAATAAATACGATTGAATGAATGAATGAATGAATCAGGTTTGACACAGTCAATGTCCCACATGATCAGGGTATGTCACTGTTTATTGTTGTATTGTACTTACCAAGTGCTTAGTACAGTGCCCTGTGCACAGTAAGTGCTCAGTTAACATCATTGAAAATGAAGGAATGAATCACTGCTTTAATCTCCATTTTAAAGATGAGGTAACTGAGGCACAGAGAAGTGAAGTGACTGCCCATGGTCTCACGGCCAAGTGATGGAGGTGGGATTAGAACCCGGGTCCTCTGACTCTGAGGCCGTTGCTCTTGCCGCTAGCCACACTCCTTCCTGCTATTAGAGAGAAGAGAAGCCCCATGGTTTAGTGGAAAGAGCCCGGGCTTGGGAGTCAGAGGTCATGAGTTCTAATCCCGGCTCTGCCACTTGTCAGCTGGTTGACTTTGGGCAAGTCACTTCACTTCTCTGGGCCTCAGTTACCTCATCTGGAAAATGGGGATGAAGACTGTGAGCCCCAGGTGGGACAACCTGATAACTTTGTATGTACCCCAATGCTTAGAACAGTGCTTGGCAGATAGTAGCACTTACCCAATACCATTATTATTATTATTATTACAGCCCTGCTTGAAAGAGTTTTGTTGGATGGGTAGACAGATGACCTCTTTCTCTTTCTGACAGATACAGAACAAAGGGTTGCAACTGGGGGAAACCTAAAGCCCAGGCCGGGTTCACGCGGTTCAGACTGAACATTGGATTTGTATGGGAACCAAATCAAATACTAATTCTGCTTGATCTCTCAGCTGCCTTGGTCACTGGCGCCCACCACCTTCTCCTGGAAATATTATCCAACTCCGGCTTCACAGACATTGTCCTCTCCTGGTTCCCCTCTTATCTCTGTCCATTTATTCTCAGTTTCCTTCGCAGGCCCCTCCTCTGCCTCCCACTCTCTAACAGTAGGGATCCTTCTAGTTTAACGTGTCCAAAACAGAACTCTTTATCTTTCTACCCAAACCCTGTCCTCCTCCTGACTTTCCCATCACTGTAACACCACCATCCTCCCTGCAAGCCTGTAACCCTGTTGTTATCCTTGACATTTCTCTCTCTCATTCAACCCACAAGGTCATGGGTTCAAATCCCAGCTCTGCCAATTGTCAGCTGAGTGACTTTGGGCAAGTCACTTGACTTCTCTGGGCCTCAGTGACCTCATCTGTAAAAATGGGGATGAAGACTGTGAGCCCCGCGTGGGACAACCTGATCACCTTGTAACCTCCCCAGCGCTTAGAATAGTGCTTTGCACATAGTAAGCGCTTAATAAATGCCGTTATTATTATCATTCACATGGGACTCTATGTTACATTAATCAGAATTTCTCCTGGGATCGGCTCAAATGCTATTTTTAGCCATCTGCCATTTCCCCAGCTTGTTCGCCTAAGAAGTGGAAGCTACAGAACCCAAGTGTTTATTCAAAAAAAAAAAAAGAAAGCAAGCCAACCTGCAAGAGAAAAATTTATTTTTTTAGTTTGTTTTTGAAGCAGCTAAGTCAGGGAAGAGCAGACTGTAATTATGCTAGGGAAGGGTGCCTTCTCTTCGCTCCAAGTTATTTTAATCTCCATCTCCTCCGGTAGCCTATGAACTCTTTGAGATTTATTTACTGTATAGTGCTCTGCACAGAGTACTCAAAAAGTGGCATTGATTGATTGATTGATTGATGGAACAGAATCAGAACTCTCTCTCCCCCTAAATTATTCACTCATCCATTTCATGCTAATGCATCAATCAACGGGTTGTAGTGAGGTGATCTTGTGTGCAGAGTGCTGCATTAAATGCTAGGGAGAGTACAATGGAATAAATCGACATAATCCTTGATCTTAAGAAGCGTACGATTTAATGGAGACAAACAATAAAATAATGAAAACAACGTCCACTGGGCCATGCTGCTTCTCGGCCTCCATCTCCAGATTGAGCCTCTTGTGGGCAGGGAGCGTGTCTGTCAACCCTGCTGTATCGGGGTCTCCCTAGTGCTAATCACAGTGCTCCGCACACAGTAAGCGCTCAGTAAGGAGGCCTTCCCAGACTGAGCCCCCTCCTTCCTCTCCCCGTGCTTCCCCTCCCCATCCCCCCCGCCTTACCTCCTTCCCCTCCTCACAGCACCTGTATATATGATAATAATAATAATAATAATAATAATAATAATATTGGTATTTGTTAGGTGTTTACTGTGTGAAAGGCACTGTTCTAGGCACTGGGGTAGATACAAGGTGGTCAGGTTGTCCCACGAGGGGCTCACGGTCTCCATCCCCATTTTGCAGATGAGGGAACTGAGGCCCAGAGAAGTGAAGTGACTTGCCCAAAGTCACACAGCTGACAAGTGGCGGAGCTGGGATTTGAACCCACGACCTCTGACTCCAAAGCCCGGGCTCTTTCCACTGAGCCACACTATATATACATATATATATATATATATATATGTATCTTACCTCCTTCCCTTCCTCACAGCACCTGTATATATGTATATATGTTTGTACATATTAATTACTCTATTTATTTACTTATTTATTTTACTTGTACATATCTATTCTATTTATTTTATTTTGTTAGTATGTTTGGTTTTGTTCTCTGTCTCCCCCTTTTAGACTGTGAGCCCACTGCTGGGTAGGGACTGTCTCTATATGTTACCAACTTGTACTTCCCAAGCGCTTAGTACTGTGCTCTGCACACAGTAAGTGCTCAATAAATACGATTGATGATGATGATATGTTTGTACATATTTATTACTCTATTTTACTTGTACATATTTATTCTATTTATTTTATTTTGTTTATATGTTTTGCTTTGTTGTATGTCTCCCCCTTCTAGACTGTGAGCCCGCTGTTGGGTAGGGACCGTCTCTATATGTTGCCAACTTGTACTTCCCAAGCGCGTAGTACAGAGCTCTGCACACAGTAAGCGCTCAATAAATATGATTGAATGAATGAATTTAATGGAGACAAACAATAAAATATATTACCAAATTGATCTTTGTAAGGCCAAATGACTCGACTTAGATTAGCATATTTTGGACATATCATCAGGATGACTGATTCTCTGGAGAAGACACTAATACTAGGAAAAGTCCAGGGAAAATATGGAAGAGGCAGACCAGCAGCTAGATGGATAACAATAATGATAAGAATAATGAAAATGGCATTTGTTCAGTGCTTACTATGTGCAAAGCACTGTTCTAAGCACTGGGGTAGTACAAGGTAATCAGGATGTCCCATGTAAGGCTTACAGACTTCATCTCCATTTTACAGATGAGGCCCAGAGAAGTTAAGTGACTTGCCCAAAGTCACACAGCTGACAAGTGGCAGAAGTGTTATTAGAACCCACGACCTCTGACCCCCAAGCCCAGGCTCTTTCCACTAAGCCATGCTGCTTCCCTTGGATAGATATGGATAGGGACCATAACAACGATAACGGAAGAACCAGTAGGAAGGTTGCGGATTATGGCGGAGGACAGGACATTCTGGAGAAAGTATATCCATGGAGTCGCTATGAATCGGAAACGACTCAGTGGCCCTTAATAATAATAATGATAATAATAATTATAATAATAATAATAGAGAGGAGGAAAAATCACTAGTGCCTCTCAAAGATATTTCCTCCACAGAGAAATGCAGTTTTCAGTTTAGTTAATTTCCTCTCGGGAACCATGAATTCAGAAACTTTCAGACTGAAGAATTTTCCAGATGCATTTTTTTTTACTTACTATTTGGTAATGACTGGCTGCAGGCTTATTGTAATTGTGTGCACCTCATTCATACGCTATTATCCGATCACTTAGCCCGCTGTTGGGTAGGGACTGTCTCTATATGTTGCAAACTTGTACTTCCCAAGCGCTTAGTACATGCTCTGCACACAGTAAGCGCTCAATAAATACGGTTGAATAAATGAATGAATGAACTTAACTCAAGCCTTCACCTCTGTACCTTTTTCCTCCTGTCTGTAAATTTTTTCCCATCCTGAGGCACAGAGAAGTGAAATGACTTGCCCAAGCTCACACAGAAGATAAATGGCAGAGTCAGAATTGGAACCCTGGTCCTCTGACTCCCAGACTCATAATAATAATAATAATAATAATAATAATGGCATTTGTTAAGCGCTTACTATGTGCAAAGCACTGTTCTAAGCACTGGGGAGGATACAAGGTGATCAGGTTGTCCCATGGGGGGCTCGCAGTCTTAATCTCCATTTTACAGATGAGGTAACTGAGGCACAGAGAAGTTAAGTGACTTGCCCAAGGTCACCCGCTGTTGGGTAGGGACCGTCTCTATATGTTGTTAACTTGTACTTCCCAAGTGATTAGTACAGTGCTCTGCACACAGTAAGCGCTCAATAAATATGCTTAATTGATTGATTGATGAAAACACTATAAGCTTGTGGCTGGGGGCGGATTGAAAAGTTCACAATATTATAGTTCTTCTGAATCCTTCCTCCTCCTCGTCTTCCTCCTCCTCCCCCTCCTTCTTCTCCCCCTCCTTTTCTTCTCCTCTGTTCTAAGAGCTGGGGTAGATACAAATAAATCAGGTGAGACACCATCTGTGTCCCACGTAGATCTCAGGGTCAAGTCAGAAGGAGGAAGAACAGAGGTATTGAGTCCCTATTTTACAGATGAGGGAACTGAGGCACAGATAAATTAAGTGACTTGCCCCCAAAATCACAGTGGGCAAGTGGCAGGATAAGAAACCAGGTCTAACACTGTTCTAATCAGTGGGGTAGATAAAAGTTAATTTGGTTGGACACAATCCCTGTCCCACATGGACCTCACAGTCTCAATAGGAGGAAGAACAGGAGAACTGAGGCACAGAGAAGTTAATTGACTTGTCCAAGGTCACATAACGATCGATTGGCTGAGCCAGAATTTGAGCTTAATATTGGACCAAGACTGTGTCCAACCTGATTAGCTTATATCTACCCCAGTGCTTAGAACAGTGTTTTTTTATAGCATTTATTAAGCGCTTACTATGTGCAAAGCACTGCTCTAAGCGCTGGGGAGGTTACACGGTGATCGGTTTGTCCCACGCGGGGCTCACAGTCTTAATCCCCATTTTACAGATGAGGTAACTGAGGCGCAGAGAAGTGAAGTGACTTGCCCAGAGTCATACAGCTGACAAGTGGTGGAGCCGGGATTTGAACCCATGACCTCTGACTCCAAAGCCCGGGCTCTTTCCACTGAGCCACACTGCTATGAGTGTTGACTCATAGGAAGTGTTTAACAAATATTATCATTATTGTAGCAATAATAATTATTATTACTATTGAACTACTCCTCCAGACCCGTAAGCATTTCGTTAGCAGTGATTGGGTCCTCCCCAACTTAATTGTATTGTACTCTCTCAAGAGTTTAGTTATAGTCAGTGTTCAACAAATAGCTAGGATTGATCGGCTAATTTGGGGAGGCCCGGAGGTCTGCCGGCCTGTTATCTACGGAGACCAGAGGACCAGCGATCTAGCATGTGAGCCCAATGTTGGGTAGGGACTGTCTCTATATGTTGCCAATTTGTACTTCCCAAGCGCTTAGTACAGTGCTCTGCACAAGTAAGCGCTCAATAAATATGATTGATTGATTGATTGATTGAAGATGAAAGACCTCAGTCTTGTGTATTCTGGGAAGGTTATTCAGTCTGGGCACAACGAAGAGACCGCAAACTATCCCAAACTGACGAATATGTGGGAAGGCAGATTGGGAACAAAACAGCGTCTGATTCTGTTTTTTGCAGAGTTCCTCAGCTCAGCCTGAACATGGAAAATTCCTCCGTCCATCTGTTCACTCTCCCTGAGTGACAGGTCGGTGCCTGGACCCAGTTCAACCCATCGCAGTGAGAGGAAAAATTCCAGGTGTGGAGTCCCAGCCCCACATCCCATCAACGCCCCCGCCCCCCTACTCTTTTTTATGGTATTAGTTAAGCGCTTCCTATGTACCAGGCACTGTACTAACCACTGGGGTAGAAACAGGGTTGGATACAGTCCAGGCCCCACGTGGGATTCACAGTCATAATCTCGGTTTTACAGATGAGGTAACTGAGGCACAGAGAGGCGAAGTGATTTCCCCAAGGTCACACAGCTAACAAGTGGAGGAGACAGGATTAGGGACAGGGACCGTGTCCAACCTGATTAGCTTGTATGTACTCTAGTGCTTAGCATAAAGTAAGGGCTTAACATATATCTGTGTGACCTTGGGCAAGTCACTTAACTTCTCTGAGCCTCAGTTCCCTCATCTGTAAAACGTGGATTAAGACTGTGAGCCCCCCATGGGGCAACCTGATCACCTTGTATCCCCCCCCAGCACTTAGAACAGTGCTTTGCACATAGTAAGCGCTTAACAAATGCCATTATTATTATTATTATTATTATTATATATCATAAAAAAGGATTCAAGTTGCAGTGGAAGGGTGATGCAGACGGGAGTGGGAGAAAAGGATGTGAAGCCTTAGTCGTGGTGGCCTCTTGGAGGAGATGTGCTTTTAAATAAAGTGCTTGGTCATTCATTCAATCGTATTTATTGAGCCCTTACTGTGTGCAGAGCACTGTACTAAGCGCTTTGGAAGTACAAGTTGGCAACATATAGAAACGGTCGGGATTAGCCCAACATTGGGCTCACAGTCTAGAAGGGGGAGACAGATAACAAAACAAAGCATGTGGACAGGTGTCATCAGAATAAATAGAAATAAAGCTAGATGCACATCATTAAGAAAATAAATAGAAGAGTAAATATGTACAAGTAAAATAAATAGAGTAATAAATCTGTACAAACATATACACAGACGCTGTGAGGAGGGGAAGGAGGTAGGGCGGGGGGATGGGGTTGGGGAGAGGTCGTTGGAGAGGAAGCATTGTTAGCATGACAGAGGAAGAGACGGAGAAGCAGCATGGCTCAGTGGAAAGAGCCCGGGCTTTGGAGTCAGAGGTCATGGGTTCAAATCCTGACTCTGCCAATTGTCAGCTGTGTCTCTCTGGGCAAATCACTTCACTTCTCTGGGCCTCAGTTACCTCATCTGGAAAATGGGGATTGAGACTGAGCTCCCCGTGGGACAGCCTGATCACCTTGTAACCTCCCCAGTGCTTAGAACAGTGCTTCGCACATAGTAAGCACTTAATAAATGCCATCATCATTATTATTGTTAAGCAAGGAAATATTTGTCCAGCCAGGAAGGGGGAATCACCAAACTGGCTAATCTTCGGTTCCTGTTACGCTGCTGTGGTCCTTCTCTCATATCTACCCACGATACCCTAAAGGAAGAAAAAAACCCACTAGAATGGGAAATTGCTTTCATGACTCCCACTCCCTTCTGCACGTCTCTTACTGGCTCCTTCATTCATCCTCCCTCCAATCCCTACCTTCATTCATTCAATCGTATTTATTGAGCGCTTACTGTGTGCAGAGCACTGTACTAAGTGCTTGGGAAGTACAAGTCGGCAACATATAGAGATGGTCCCTACCCAACAACGGGCTCACAGTCTAGAAGGGGAAGACAGACATGTACACAGCACATATGTATAGATGTGTCATTTATTCATTTACATACTGATACTAATGTCTGTCTCCCTCTAGATTGTGAGCTCGTTGTGGGCAGGAATATGTCTGTTCTGTTGTGCTCTCCCGAGTACTTAGTACAGTGCTTTGCACCCAGTAAGCGCTCAATAAATACGATTGAATGAATGAATGAATGGAAGGTGATCCCAGATATTTTCACAAGATGGAAGCGGGGAGAGCCTCTCTGGTCCTGAAAAATGGTTTGGAGCTGTTAGGGAAGAGTGTGGATTGGATTTCTAGTGGGTGTCATTTATGGGGAAAGAAAACACCGATTCACACGGAGCCAATAGATCTTTCCAAGGGAATTCGGCTCTCTGATGCCTCCACTGTGGTTTCTCGGAGGTATTTCCTGCCTTCCATCAATCAATAAATCCCGTTTATTCATCACATACCGTGTGCAGATCCCTGTACTAAGTGCTTGGAAGAAAGCAGTAGAAACAAAACCCTCACCTTCGAGGAGCTTACAGTGCCTCACCTTAAATTTCTGCTCTCTTTGACATCCCTTTCTCGACACCAGGTACTATACCGTGATGGCAAACACAGTAGCAGATTCTACATCGATAGTGATTATTTCTATTACTGGACCTTAGCTGATTCAGGTGTATTTTTACTATAGTATATGTGGAGGAAAGATAGGTGAGGTACATATACGGCTGAGACGTTCACAGCTGCCATGATTTCTTAAATATTTCTTAAAACTCTCTATCATACTCTGCTGTGCCGTGAGAAAATGGCTGAGCAGCAGGAAAAATCTGTTGCAGAAGGAAGTTGTAGCTTTTCCAGAAACTTGGAAGAGGTTGACATCTAGCGGTCCTAACCTCAAAGCAGCTGGAGGGAAAATGACTCGCCACTTCGCTTTCTGAATTTCCCTTCTTCTGCAATTTGGGCAAGCCATGATCCGCACTTGGGAAATAATAATAATAATAAAAATGAAGGCATTTATTAATTGCTTACTATGTGCAAAGCACTGTTCAGGTTACAAGGTGATCAGGTTGTCCCATGGTGGGCTTACAGTTTTAATCCCCATTTAAAAGATGAGGTAACTGAGGCACAGAGAAGTTAAGTGACTTGCCCAAAGTCACCCAGCTGACAGTTGGTGGAGCCGGGATTTGAACCCATGACCTCTGACTCCAAAGCCCGGGCTCTTTCCACTGAGCCATGCTAAGTGCTGGGGTTAATCAGGTTGGTCACAGCTCCTGTCCCACATGGGGCTCACAACCAGGAGAAAGGCATTGATAAGGTAATCAGGTTAGACACAGTTCATGTCCCTCATGGGGCTCCTAGTGTTAATCCCCATTTTACAGATGTGCTAACCAAGGCATGAAGTAAATTGAAGTCACATAGCAGACAAGTGGAGGAGCCAGAATTAGAACCTAGAAGTCCTCTCCCTCCCTACCCTTGAAGACTAATGTCAACCCAAAACAAGTTTGAAGGGACCAGAGTATACTGTGGTGCTGAATGTTATATTTGAATTTACATGGCATTTAAAAATAATACTAATTATGGCATTTGTTAATTGCTTACAATCCTAGGCACTGTACTGGATACAAAGCAATTCGGGTTGGGCATAGTTCCTGTCTCACATGGGGCTTACAGTCTTGTTCCCCATTTTACAGTTCAGGTAACTAAGACCTGCAGAAGCAGAGTGGCTCAGTGGAAAGAGCACGGGCTTTGGAGTCAGAGGTTATGGGTTCAAATCCTGGCTCCGACAATTGTCAGCTGTGTGACTTTGGGCAAATCACTTAACTTCTCTGGGCCTCAGTTCCCCCATCTGTAAAATGGGGATGAAGACTGAGAGCCCCATGTGGGACAACCTGATCACCTTGTAACCTTCCCAGTGCTTACAACAGTGCTTTGTAGACAGTGAGCCCACTGTTGGGTATGGACTGTCTCTATATATTGCCAACTTGTACTTCACAAGCGCTTAGTACAGTGCTCTGCACACAGTTGGCGCTCAATAAATATGATTGATTGATTGATTTGTACATGATAAGTGCTTAATAAATGCCATTATTATTATTATTATTCACTCCATTCATTCATTCAATCGTATTTATTGAGCACTTACTGTGTGCAGAGCACTGTACTAAGCGCTTGGGAAGTACAAGTTGGCAACATATAGAGATGGTCCCTACCCAACAGTGGGCTCACAGTCTAGAATAATATTATTATTATTATTAACTGAAGTGATTTGCCCAATATCAAAAAGCAGACAAGTGGCAGAACCAGAATTAGAACCCATGACCTTCTGGCTCCCAGTTCCGTGCTCAATCCACTGTGCCATGCCGCTTCTCAATGCTTTAAATGTTTGCTATGGGCTGAGCACTGTATTATGACATATCCGAATTTTCGGTAGGACTTTGGGTTTTGCCATCCTTGTGAGTAAGTAAGTAAGTAAGTGATGGTATTTGTTAAGCACTTACTGCGAGCTAAGCACTGTTCTAAGCACTGGGGTGGATCAAATCATGGAAGAAAATCATTCTTCCCTCCTTCAAAGCCCTATTAAAGGCACATCTCCTCCAAGAGGCCTTCCTAGACTAAGCCCCGCTTTTTTGCAGCTCCCCTTCACTTCTGTGTCACCACGACTCGCTCCTTTTGATCTTCCCCCATCTCCCCACACCTCAGTACTTAAGTATATTTCTATATAAATTTATATCTATATCTATATCTACATCTATAGATACCGACTCACCGATTATCTATATAGATATAGATGTAGATATAGATATAGGTATAGATATAAATATAGATATAGATATAGATAGATATAGATATAGATATCTATGATTCTGTTTATTTATGTTGATGCCTGTTTGCTTGTATTGATGTCTGTCTACCCTCCCCTACACTGTGAGTCGGTTGTGAGCAGGGATTATCTCTCTTTTTTGCTGTATTGTACTTTCCAAGCGCTTAGTATAGTGCTCTGCACACAGTAAGAGCTCAATAGATATGATTGAATAAATAAATGAAAGGAGAACAGCAAGGTGAGTAGGAGACGGCAAGGTGGTTAAGTGCTTTAAAGCTGATTAATGGTATTTTTTGAGTGATTACTGTGTGCAGAGCTCTATACTAAGCTTTCAGGAAAGTACAATACAATAATGTTCTTTGACACATTTCCTGCTCACAGGTTTCTCACAGTCTAGAGGGTGAAGCACGTATTTTGGGGCTGTGGTAGTTATAGTATATAGCCAACTGGAAAGTACAATACAATAATGTTGGTTGACACATGCCCTGCCCACAAGTTTCTCACAGTCTAGAGGGTGAATTATGTATTTTGAGGCTGTGGTACTTATGGTATATAGCCAACTGTGTTATATTGTACTCACTCAATAAGGGCTTAGTACAAAAAAATGGTGTGTGTTGAGCGCTTACTATATGCTAAGCACTGTTCTAAGCACTAGGATAGATAAAAAGTAATCAGGTTGTCCCACTTGGGGCTCACAGTCTTAATCCCCATTTTACAAATGAGGTAACTGAGACACTTAGAAGTAAAGTGACTTGCCCAAGGTCACACAGCAGACAAGTGGTGTACTAAGCATCTGTATATATGTATATATGTTTGTATGTATTTATTACTCTATTTATTCATTTATTTTACTTGTACATAGCTATTCTATTTATTTTATTTTGTTAATATGTTTGGTTTGGTTCTCTGTCACCCCCTTCTAGACTGTGAGCCCACTGTTGGGTAGGGACCGCCTCTGTGTGTTGCCGACTTGTACTTCCCAAGCGCTCAGTACAGTGCTCTGCACACAGTAAGCGCTCCATAAATACGATTGATTAATTGAAGTAGTGGAGCTGGGATTAGAAACCACGTCCTCTGACTCCCAAGTCCAGGCTCTTTCCATTTAGCCACGCTGTTTAGCGCTCAGTAAATACCAACGATTGATTAATTGAGCAACCATTGGGTGCAGTGCACTGTACTAAGTGCTTGTGAGCATAGCCTACTGGATAGAACACAGGCCTGGGGGCCTGAAGGTCAAAAACAGCGTGGCTCAGTGGAAAGATCCCGGGCTTGGGAGCCAGAGGTCATGGGTTCTAATCCCAGCTCCACCACCAGTCAGATGTGTGACTTTGGGCAAGTCACTTCACTTCTCTGGGCCTCAGTTACCTCATCTGTAAAATGGGGATGAAGACTGTGAGCCCCATGTGGGACAACCTGATCACCTTGTATCCCCCCTGTGCTTAGAACAGTGCTTCACACATAGTAAGCACTTAACAAATGCCATCATTATCATTATTACTATTACTATGGATTGTAATCCCAGCTCTG
Source organism: Tachyglossus aculeatus (assembly GCF_015852505.1). NCBI lineage: Eukaryota > Metazoa > Chordata > Mammalia > Monotremata > Tachyglossidae > Tachyglossus > Tachyglossus aculeatus. The sequence goes on along the minus strand of NC_052077.1, from coordinate 38,125,940 downwards.
GCACTTATCTGCTGTGTGACCTTGGACAAGTCACTTGACTTCTCTGTGCCTCAGTTCCCTCACTGTAAAATGGGCACAAAGACTGTGATCCCTAAGGGGGACAGGGATTGTGTCCTAGCCAGTTATCTTGTACCTACCCCAGTGCTGAGAATCGTGACTGGCACGTAATAAGCACTTAACAAAAACGATAATTATTATTCTATAACAATAGATTATTATATTCATAATAATAGATTATTATTATAACTCAATATGTCCAAGACTGAACTCCTTATCTTCCCTCCCAACCCTGCCCTCTCCCTGACTTTCCCATCACTGTAGACGGCACTACCATCCTTCCCGTCTCACAAGCCCGCAACCTTGGTATCATCCTCGACTCCGCTCTCTCGTTCACCCCTCACATCCAAGCCGTCACCAAAACCTGAGGGTCTCACCTCCGCAACATTGCCAAGATCCGCCCTTTCCTCTCCATCCAAACCGCGACCTTGCTGGTTCAATCTCTCATCCTTTCCCGACTGAATTACTGCATCAGCCTCCTCTCTGATCTCCCATCCTCCTGTCTCTCCCCACTTCAGTCTATACTTCACCCTGCTGCCAGGATCATCTTTGTGCAGAAATGCTCTGGGCATGTTACTCCCCTCCTCAAAAATCTCCAGTGGCTACCAGTCAACCTACGCATCAGGCAAAAACTCCTCACTCTCAGCTTCAAGACTCTCCATCCCCTCGCCCCCTCCTACCTCACCTCCCTTCTCTCCTTCCCCAGCCCAGCCCACACCCTCCGCTCCTCTGCCGCTCACCTCCTCACCGGGCCTCATTCTCGCCTGTCCCACCATCGACCCCGGCCCACGTCCTCCCCCTGGCCTGGAATGTCCTCCCTCTGCACATTCATTCATTCATTCAATTGTATTTATTGAGTGCTTACTGTGTTCAGAGCACTGTACTAAGTGCTTGGGAAGTACAAGTTGGCAACATATAGAGACGGTACCTACCCAACAGCGGGCTCACAGTCTAGAAGCTCTTTCCCTCCCTTCAAAGCCCTACTGAGAGCTCACCTCCTCTAGGAGGCCTTCCCACACTCAGCCTCCTTTTTCCTCTCCTCCTCCTTATCCCCTCCACCCTACCTCCTTCCCCTCTCCACAGCACCTGTATATATGTTTGTGCAGATTTATTACTCTATTCATTTTACTTGCACATATTTACTATTCTATTTATTTTGTTAATAATGTGCGTCTAGCTTTATTTTTATTTATTCTGATGACCTGACACCTGTCCACATGTTTTATTTTGTTGTCTGCCTCCCCCTTCTAGACTGTTAGCCTGTTGTTGGGTAGGGACCGTCTCTATATGTTGCCAACTTGTACTTCCCAAGCGCTTAGGAAGCACATAGTAAGTGCTCAATAAATACGATTGAATGAACGAATGAATGAAATGATTCACCCGAGGTCACAGAACAGACATGTGATTAGGACCCATGTCCTTCTGATTCCCAGGTCTGTGTTCTATACACTCTGCCATGCCTCTTCTCCAAATTTGCCTTGTGTGCCCCTTCTTGTCCTTTATAATATCCTTCTTGAGCCACTACACTAGAGGCCAACGTGTAGCAAATGAAACTGTTGGGTCTTTGATTGTTTTTCACACTTCATTTGATCGGGCAGAGAAAGGGGGGACATATCTTGCCTATATTCCGACTCGGCTGCAAGACCGAACAGATGGGCAAATTGTTTTAAGAAGGAAAAACTATACATAGAAACTTACGGCCTCATCCATAAAGAAGAGAAATGAGCAACAGCTGACGCAGTCATCGAAGCAGTTCAGTAATTACGCCAGGACGTTGCTTACGAATTTTAATCTTATTTTTAACCTCGCCTGTGTCTAGCACACGGCAGTTTTGCTGGGAGGAACCAAGCAGCCAAAGCAATAAGTTTGTCATGTTGGCCTTTGCTTCTCTTTTTCGATTTTTCTTGAAAAGAAGCAGGGCTCGATTGCCAGAGACTCAAGGAAATGCCCTCCTGGCAGAGGTGGGCTGAATCCATGGGGCATGGAGGGATATCAGAAGTGCTTAGTACAGTGCTTTGCACACAGTAAGTACTCAGTAATGCAATTGAATGAATTGCTGGGCTGAGCTTCCTGATGGCAGAATCTCTGTGGGAGCCTAGTACACACTGATCAGCTCTGTGACCACTTGTCAGCTGTGTGACTTTGGTCAAGTCACTTAACTTCTCTGTGCCTCAGTTACCTCATCTGTAAAATGGGGATTAAGACTGTGAGCCCGCGTGGGACAACCTGATCACCTTGTATCTACCTCAGCGCTGTCTCTGGCTATAATCCTTGTCATTCCTCCTTATTTCAGCATGCTCTGGTCACACACATCTCCCTGCCTCCTGCCTCCTGCCCCCCAGCCCAATGGCATTCTCTATACAGTCCATTAGACTGTAAGCTCCTTGTGGGCAGGGAATCTGTCTGTTATATTGTTGTATTGTCCTCTCCCAAGTGCTTAGTTCAGGGCTCTGTGCACAATAAGCACTCAATACACTTCCCAAACTGAGCCCCCTTTTTCCTCTCCTCCTCCCCATCATCATCATCATCATCAATCGTATTTATTGAGTGCTTACTATGTGCAGAGCACTGTACTAAGCGCTTGGGAAGTACAAATTGGCAACATATAGAGACAGTCCCTACCCAACAGTGGGCTCATAGTCTAAAAGGGGGAGACAGAGAACAAAACCAAACATACTAACAAAATAAAATAAATAGAATAGATATGTACAAATAAAATAAATAAATAAATAGAGTAAAAAATATGTACCTCCTTCCCCTCCCTACAGCACCTGTAAATATGTTTCTATAGATTTATTACTCTATTTTACTTGTACATATTTACTATTCTATTTATTTTGTTAATGATGTCCATCTAGCTTTACTTCTATTTATTCTGATGACTTGACACCTGTCCACATGTTTTGTTTTGTTGTGTCTCCCCCTTCTAGACTGTGAGCCCGTTGTTGGGTAGGGACCGTCTCTATATGTTGCCAACTTGAACTTCCCAAGCGCTTAGCACAGTGCTCTGCACGCACTAAGCACTCAATAAATACGATTGAATGAATAAATATGACTGACCGACAGCTTATGTTGGAATAGCTGTTCTCTCTCACCTCTTTCCACCCCCTGTGAGACTTAAAGGATGGTGGTGCCATCTATAGCGATAGGAAAGTCAGGAGGAGGACAGAGTGGGAAGATGAAGAGCTCTGTTATAGACACGTTAAGCTTGAGGTGATGGGAGGACATCCAAGTAGAGATATCTGGAAGGCAAGAGGAAATGCGAGGCTGCAGTGAGGGAGAGAGAGCAGGGTTGGAAATGGAGATTTGGGGATCATTTGCATAGTGGTGGGAGTTGAAGCCACGGGAGCGAACGAGTTCTCCAAGGGAGTGGGTGGAGATGGAGAGTAGAAGGGGACCCAGAACTGCTCTTGTCCTTGAGAAGCTTATAATTGGCAGTGGGGGTGCATTTTGACACTAAAATAAATTACGGATGGGAGAAGTAATGAAGTATAAATGCTATGGGGTCGGTGCGGTCGGTGGAGAGGGTCCCTTGGGTGATTATCCTGAGATGGTGTGGAATGGAAGTAGGGGCATAAGTAGAGAGGGGAGATGAGCGAAGAATCAGGGAAGGTCTCTAGGAGGTGACGTTATTTCAGGACTTTTAAGATGGGGAGAGTAGCAGTCTGTTGTTATAATAATTATAATGGCATTTGTTAAGCGCTTACTATGTGCAAAGCACTGTTCTAAGTGCTGGGGGAGGATACAAGCTGATCAGGTTGTCCCACGTGGGGCTCACAGTCTTAATCCCCATTTTACAGATGAGGTAACTGAGGCTTAGAGAAGTGAAGTGACTTGCCCAAAGTCACACAGCTGACAATCGGCGGAGTCGGAATTTGAACCCATGACCTCTGACTCCAAAGCCCGGGCTCTTCTAAAAAAGAGGGAGGGTGCAAGCAACAAGTCGATGGTGGGAGGCATGAGCACAACATCACAACAGCTCCAAGATCTGCCCTTTCCTCTCCATCCAAACCTCCACCTGGTTGGTACAGTCTCTCATCCTATCCCGACTGGATTACTGCATCTGCCACCTTTCTAATCTCCCAACCTCCTTTCTCTCCCCGCTTCAGTCTATACTGTACTCTGCTGCCCGTATTATCTTTCTACTAAATGCTCTGGGCATATTACTCCCCTCCTCAAAAATCTGGCCTGGAATGCCCTCCCTCCTCACACCCACCAAACTAGCTCCCTTCCCCCTTCAAAGCCCTACTGAGAGCCCACCTCCTCCAAGAGGCCTTCCCAGACTGAGCCCTCCTTTTCCTCTGCTCCTCCTCCCCTCTCCATCAAACTCCCTCTGCTCTACCCCCTTCCCCGCCCCATAGCACTTGTGTATATTTGTACACATTTATTATTCTATTTATTTTATTAATGATGTGTATATATCTATAATTCTGTTTATTTTGATGCTAATGATGCGTGTCTATTTGTTTTGTTGTGTTGTCTGTCTCCCCCTTCTAGACTGTGAGCCCGTTGTTGGGTAGGGATTGTCTCTGTTACCAAATTGTACTTTCCAAGCGCATAGTACAGTGCTCTGCAGACAGTAAGAGCTCAATAAATACTGCTGATTGATTGAGAGAAGGGAGAGGATAAGTAGGGGGGAGATGATCATCCCCTTCCTTCCTCTCCCCCTCATCCCCCTCTCCATCCCCCCCATCTTACCCCCTTCCCTTCCCCACAGCACCTGTATATATGTATATATGTTTGTACATATTTATTACTCTATTTATTTATTTATGTATTTTACTTGTACATATCTATTCTATTTATTTTATTTTGTTGGTATGTTTGGTTTTGTTCTCTGTCTCCCCCTTTTAGACTGTGAGCCCACTGTTGGGTAGGGACTGTCTCTGTATGTTGCCAATTTGTACTTCCCAAGCGCTTAGTACAGTGCTCTGCACATAGTAAGCGCTCAATAAATACGATTGATGATGATGATGATGATGATAAAAAGGTGGCCAGAAATGCATTCTTAGTGTTGAGAGTAATGGACAACAGTTGGAGGTTTTGTACATGTTTATTCTATTTATTTTATTTGGTTTATATGGGTTTTTTTTGTTGTCTGTCTCCCCCTTCTAGACTGTGAGCCCGCTGTTGGGTAGGGACCATCTCTATATGTTGCCAAATTGTTCTTCCCAATTGCTTAGTACAGTGCTCCGTACACAGTAAGTACTGAATAAATACAATTGAGTGAATGAAAGAAGTGTGCAAAACAGTGTTTGAGCAAAAGCAATATAAGTAAAGTTTACATTGGTGTTCATTTGCCACAAGATGGAGATCTGTAGCCAGTACAGATAAGGCCCTGATATCCAGTGTTTTCTTTCAATCCCCACCCTTTCCTCTTCTACCTCAACAAAGAGGGACCCTCACACCCACCAACACACACTCACACACATTCACGGTGGGGCCACTTGCTGAAGATTTCATGATGTCGCCCCTGTCTCACCCAGGGATTGGTACGTCTGGGTTTCGAGATGGCAGGAGTCGGGATAATGGAGACCTGTGATTATTTGCAGAGGACTTTGCAGCCACAACAGCAAATTTATTGTAAAGGTCGCAATAATGAAAAGCAGTAACCAATTATCAAGGATTTACGGCTGATCACCGGGACTTTCTGGCTAGCACGGATCCGGGGCGGTTAGTTAGGGGGGATACATCCCAAGGGGCGCATCTATCGATAGGAAATCACAAGACCTTAAGCAAAACCGAACTGCAGTTCAGGGGAAGGGGAATACTCACAAAACCACCCAAAAGTGACGAGCTGGAGTCCCTGTGGCTCCTGGATTTCATCACGGAGTGTCCCTCAGGTGTCATTTTGTCACTGGGTGTCCCTCAGGCATCCCCGAATCCGGGCCTGACCACTCACCCAGCTATGGGGCATCCCATGATCAACCCCAACATGGGTCTGGAGGAGCCTGAAAAACCCTTGAGGGGAGAAGGGGAGGAGGCGGATCGCTGAGAGCCAAGAGTCCTAATAGTTCCTGATTGCTGCGCTACCAAAGAGAGCCCCATTTCTGAGAAAACCAAAAGCTGGCCCCTCTATTTTGAGGAACTTAGAGACTGGGCCACCCCATTTCTGAGGAACTCAGAGATGGGGTTGCCCTATCTCCAAGGATTTTAAAGGCCGGGCCCCTATCTCTATGGGCAGGAGGTTCAGCAAGCTCCGGGGAGGTGAGGGAAGGATGGCGGTCGGGGACCGTGTGGTTCCTTACGGGATCCTGAGATGGCAACCTTCTAGACCTTCCCTCTTCTAGCCCACTGTTGGGTAGGGAACGTCTCTATATGTTGCCAATTTGTACTTCCCAAGTGCTTAGTACAGTGCTCTGCACATAGCGCTCAATAAATACGATTGTTGATGATGATGATGGGGGGGATACAAGGTGATCATGTTGTCCTACGTAGGGCTCACAGTCTTAATTTCCATTTTACAGATGAGGTAACTGAGACTCAGAGAAGTTAAGTAACTTGCCCAAGGTCACACAGCAGACATGTGGTGGAGCCGGAATTCGAACCCATGACCTCTGACTCCAAAGCCTGGGCTCTTTCCACTGAGTACTTCCCAAGCACTTAGTACAGTGCTCTGCACACAGTAAGCGCTCAATAAATACGATTGAATGAATGAATGAGAAAGGGAGTTTGTAATAATAATAATAATAATGATGGCATTTGTTAAGCACTTACTATGTGCAAAGCACTGTTCTAAGCGCTGGGGGGTACAAGGTGATCAGGTTGTCCCACGTGGGGCTCACAGTCTTAATCCTCCTTTTACAGATGAGGTAACTGAGGCTTACCTCCTTCCCTTCCCCACAGCACCTGTATATATGTATATATGTTTGTACATATTTATTACTCTATTTATTTATTTATTTTACTTGTACATATCAATTCTATTTATTTTATTTTGTTAGTATGTTTGGTTTTGTTCTCTGTCTCCCCCTTTTAGACTGTGAGCCCACTGTTGGGTAGGGACTGTCTCTATGTTGCCAACTTGTACTTCCCAAGCGCTTAGTACTGTGCTCTGCACACAGTAAGCGCTCAATAAATACGATTGAATGAATGAATGAATGAAGCTCACTTTCTAAAATGGAGTTATTCATGTCAGGCTAAAACCCTCTGAACCCCAAGGCCTGTGGGAGATTCCAGAAGCTGCGCTTTGGACATTTTCCTCCACAGATGCTTCAGGGCTCTGCCTGCCCCTGTGACCCCCAGTCGATACCCAAAGTAACATTGACAGCCTCACCCCTAGAATCCATTCCTGAGGGACCAATTGGTATCAATTGAGTGCTTACTACGTTCAGAGCACTGGATTAAGCACTCGGGGGAGAACAACACAACAAAAGTAGCGGATATGTTCGCTGACCATAATGAGTTTACGGTCTAGAGGGCGAGGCAGATATTAATATCAATGAATCAATCATTTGGTGGTATTTACTGAGCGCTTCCTATGTGCTGAGCAGTATACGAGCACTTGGGAGAATATAATAATCAGAATTAGCAAACACGTTTCATGCCCATAGCTAGCTTACAGTCTAGAGACAGACATTAATATAATAATAATAATACTAGTATTTGTTAAGCGCTTACTATGTGCCAAGTACTGTTCTAAACGCTGGGGGAGATGCAAGGTAATCAGGTTGTCCCAGGTGGGGCTCACAGTCTTTTATCCCCCTTTTGCAGATGAGGTAACTGAGGTTCAGAGAAGTGAAGTGACTTGTCCCAAGTCACACAGCTGAGAAGTGGCAGAGCCGGGATTAGAACCCACGACCGCTGACTCCTAAACCCATGCTCTTTCCACTGAGCTACGCTGCTTCAATAACAATTTTGGCATTTATTAAGCACTTACTATGTGCCAAGCACTGTTCTAAGCGCTTCGGTACATTCAAGGTCATCAGGTTGGACACAGTTCCCGTCCCACATGGGGCTCTTAGGCTTCATCCCCAATTTACAGATGAGGTAGCTGAGGCCCAGAGAAGTGAAGTGACTTGCCAAGTTCACACAGCAGACATGTGGCAAAGCTGGGATTAGAACTCACAGCCTCTGAGTCCCAAGCCCATGCTCTTACCATTAAGGCATGCTGCTTTATTCATTCATTCAATTGTATTTATTGAGCACTTCCTGTGTGCAGAACACTGTACTAAGCGCTTGGGAAGTACAAGTCGGCAACATATAGAGACGGTCCCTACTCAACAACGGGCTCACAGTCTAGAAGGGGGAAACAGAGAACAAAACAAAACATGTAGACAACTGAGAGATAAATACAGTCAATCGGCTCAGTGGAAAGAGCCTGGGCTTTGGAGTCAGAGGTCATGGGTTCGAATCCCGGCTCCGCCACATGTCTGCTGTGTGACCTTGGGCAAGTCACTTAATCAATCAATCAATCAATCAATTGTATTTCTTGAGCACTTACTGTGTGCACAGCACTGTACTAAGCGCTTGGGAAGTACAAGTTGGCAACATATAGAGACAGTCCCTACTCAACAGTGGGCTCACAGTCTAAAAGGGGGAGACAGAGAACAAAACCAAACATACCAACAAAATAAAATAAATAGAATTGATATGTACAAGTGAAATAAATAAATAAATAGAGTAATAAATATGTACAAACATATATACATATATACAGGTGCTGTGGGGAAGGGAAGGAGGTAAGCCTCAGTTACCTCAGCTGTAAAAGGAGGATTAAGACTGTGAGCCCCCCGTGGGACAACCTGATCACCTTGTATCCCCCAGCGCTTAGAACAGTGCTTTGCACATAGTAAGCGCTTAACAAATGCCATCATTATCATTATTATTATTACAAACTCCCTTTCTCATTCATTCATTCAATTGTATTTATTGAGCGCTTACTGTGTGCAGAGCACTGTACTAAGTGCTTGGGAAGTACTCAGGGGAAAGAGCCCGGGCTTTGGAGTCAGAGGTCATGGGTTCAAATCCCGGCTCCACCACATGTCTGCTGTGTGACCTTGGGCAAGTTACTTCACTTCTCTGAGCCTCAGTTACCTCATCTGTAAAATGGGGACTAAGACTGTGAGCCCTACGTAGGACAACGTGATCACCTTGTATCCCCCCCCAGCGCTTAGAACAGTGTTCTGCACATAGTAAGCGCTTAACAAATGCCATCATCATTATTATTATTATTATTACAAGCTCCCTTTCTCATTCATTCATTCAATCAATCATATTTATTCATCAATCGTATTTATTGAGCGCTTACTGTGTGCAGAGCACTGTACTAAGCGCTTGGGAAGTACAAGTTGGCAACACATAGAGACAGTCCCTACCCAACAGTGGGCTCACAGTCTAAAAGCGCTTCCTGTGTGCAGAGCACTGGACTAAGCGCTTGGGAAGTACAAGTTCCAACCTAAATCCTGCAGCAGGAAGACAACACCCGTCCTGAGCTTCGCGAGACTGCTTCACAGTCCCCCATCCATCATCCTTCAAACGGGAATTTTGCCAGCTGGTCACTTTTTTAATTCATTCATTCATTTATTGAGCGCTTACTGTGTGTAAAACACCGTACTTAGCGGTTGGGAAGTACAAGTTTAATGCCAATTAATCACCCCCTGAGTTTGGACTTCTGGCTATCACCCCGGAGCTCCAGAAAATGCAAGAGAAAACACATCTTAAACCACAAGATGTCATTATTTCCATATTCCAAGGGGTCTGGGCGATGGTTGTGTCAACAACGCCGCCTGGTTTGCTGAACTGCGGAACAAAACTGTGTTCCCACTGTACTAATCTCTTCGGCCATAATGAGACAGCGTTGCTACCGCTATGTACTGCTGCCTCCTCCCGTCTCTCTCTCCCTCTGAATTTCCAAAATTTTAGAGATTGGGACAAAGCCAAGAGTTCTTTTCTTCCACAAATCCCATGGGTTTCGAACACTGGAGGATTTAGAGCCAAGAGAGCCAAGGTAGAAAGAGCGGGAAACTGGAAGACCTGGGTTCTTGTCCCGGATTCGGCCCTGCCCTGCTGGGTGACCCTGGACGAGTCCCTAACCCCGCTGTGCCTCAGTTTCCTCATTTGCAAAATGGGACTAGGATTCCAGCTCTCTCCCCATTTTAGGTTGTGAGCCTCAAGTGGGTCAGCATCCAAGCAGAGTCTCTTGTATCTATTCCAGCACTTAGCAGTTCGGCACATAATAAACCCTTCATAATCAATCAATCAATCAATAGTATTTATTGAGCGCTTACTGTGTGCGGAGCACTGTACTAAGCGCTTGGAAAGTACAAGTTGGCAACATACAGAGACAGTCCCTACCCGACAGTGGGCTCACAGTTTAAAAGGGGGAGACAGAGAACAAAACCAAACATACCAACAAAATAAAATAAATAGAATAGATATGTACAAGTAAAATAAATAAATAAATAGAGTAATAAATATGTACAAACATATATAAATATATGCAGATCATCATCATCATCAATCGTATTTATTGAGCGCTTACTATGTGCAGAGCACTGTACTAAGCGCTTGGGAAATACAAATTGGCAACATATAGAGACAGTCCCTACCCAACAGTGGGCTCACAGTCTAAAAGGGGGAGACAGAGAACAAAACCAAACATACTAACAAAATAAAATAAATAGAATAGATATGCACAAGTAAAATAAATAAATAAACAGAGTAATAACTATGTACAACCATATATACATATATACAGGTGCTGTGGGGAAGGGAAGGAGGTAAGATGGGGAGGATGGAGAGGGGGACGAGGGGGACTACTTCATAAAATAGTATAACTAATAACAAGGGGTAGGATTGTGTTTTTATGGCACTTGTTATTTTTATGGTGTTTGCCAGGCACTCTACTAAGCTCTGGGAAAGATGCATAATAATTATTGTGTCCCACATGGGGCTCGCAGTCTTAACACCTCTTTTACAGGTGGGGTAACTGAGGCATAGGGAAGGTAAGTGACTTACCCAGGGTCACACAGCAAGACAAGTAACAGAGTGACTAACAAGTGATTAATCCGTGTTAAATACATTGGGTACTACCTTCCCACTGTGAGACTCTAGCTACACTGTAAGCTCGTTGTGGGGAGGGAATGTGTAAAGAAGCAGCGCGGCTCAGTGGAAAGAGCCCGGGCTTTGGAGTCAGAGGTCATGGGTTCAAATCCCGGCTCGGCCAATTGTCAGCTGGGTGACTTTGGGTAAGTCACTTGACTTCTCTGTGCCTCAGTTACCTCATCTGTAAAATGGGGATTAAGACTGTGGAACCCTCCGCACCTCATGGGGCAACTTGATCACTTTGTAACCTCTCCAGCGTTTAGAACAGTGCTTTGTATATAATAAGCGCTTAATAAATGTTATTATTATAATTATTATTATTAATAATAATAATGTGTCTGTTCTACGGTACTATCCCAAGGGCTTAGTACAGTGCTCTGCACACAGTAAGTGCTACATAAATACCACCGACTGACTGACTGACTGAGTTTGCCCTCAGGGCTGGCCGATCACTTCCTCCAGGAGGCCTTCCCAGACTAAGCCCTTCTTTTTCTCAGCTCTCCCTCCCCTCCCCATCGCCCCAACTCAGCACTTGGGTATATATGTACACATCTATAATTCTATTTATTTATATTAATGCCTGTTTACTTGTTCTGACATATATATATGATTCTATTTATTTATATTGATTGATTCATTCATTCAATCATATTTATTGAGTGCTTACTGTGTGCAGAGCACTGTACTAAGCGCGTGGGAAGTACAAGTTGGCAACATATAGAGACGGTCCCTACCCAACAATGGGCTCACAGTCACAGTTTAATATGGCATCTATATTGATGCCACTGATGTCGATTTACTTTTTTTCCCTTCTAGACTGTGAGCTCATTGTGGACAAGGATTGTTTCTCTTTGTTGCTGAATTGTACTTTCCAAGTGCAGTGCTCTGCACACAGTAAGCACTCGATAAATAAGATTGAATAAATGAATCAATGAATGGTGGCCTCGGGAGATTGCCGATTCCAGAAGGAAACGTCGCTGTGATTTATTGTGCAGGTTGGTACATCGGAACGACTTCCCAGTTCCCAAGCTTTGCCTGTGTAATGATCACCTGGGAGGGGAAACTTTCCGCAGAGGAAAGGGAGCTATTCCCACAGGACGGGCAGTGCCCATCATTATCGAAGAATAATTAGGAGGTAATTAGAAGGATAATGAGGGAAGCACCATAATCTAGTGGAAAGAGCACGAGCCTGGGAGTGGGTTCCAATCCCAGCTCTGCCACCTCTCTGCTGTGTGTCCTGAGGCAAGTCCCTTCACTTCTCTGTGCCTCAGTTCCGTCATCTGTAAAACGGAGATTAAGACTGTGAGCCCTATATGGGCCAGGGACTGTGTCCAACCTGATTATCTTGTATCTACCCCAGCATTTAGAATATTGCTTGACACATAGGAGGTGCTCAGCAAATGACACAATTATTATTATTACGATTATCATTAGATAGAAAGTTTGTGGATGGGTTTCAAACTGAAAATTTTAACTCTTCTGTATTGGCTCGGTCTGATCTGGGAGAATTAGAAAGTTTTCTTAGTTTTACCTCCTGCTGCTTGGGCTCATTGCTATTGTAAGGATTACAAAAAGCTCTCATATGTACACATATTTCTCCTCCTGCCCCCTCCCACGCACACACTCCTAATAATAATGATAATAATAATAATAATAATAATAGTAATAATAATAATAATAATAATAGCATTTGTTAAGCACTTACTATGTGCCAAGCACTGTTCTAAGTGCTGGGTGGATCAGGTTGTCCCATGTGGGGCTCACAATGCATTCACACACTATGCTCAGACACTCAATCAATGGTATTTATTGAGTGCTTACTATGTGCAGAGCACTGTACTGAGCACTTAGGAGAGTACAATACAACTGAGTTGGCAGACCTGTTCATACAGTCTAGAGGGGAGACAGACATCAATATGAGTAAATAATGTATAATATTTGAATGACATAATACACAATTTAAAGACATGTACATAGTGCTGTTAGCTATATGCTCTTGGGCAAGTCCCTTACCTTCTCTAGGTCTCTGGTTCCTCATTGGTAAAATGGGGATTAAATGTCTATTCTCCCTCCTCAGACTGTGAGCCCTCAGTAGGACAGACTATATGAAATAATAATAATAATAATAATAATAATAATAATAATAATAATGGCATTTATTAAGCACTTACTATGTGCAAAGCACTGTTCTAAGTGCTGGGGAGTTTACAAGGTGATCAGGTTGTCCCACGGGGGGCTCAGAGTCTTAATCCCCATTTTACAGATGAGGGAACTGAGGCCCAGAGAAGTGAAGTGACTTTCTCAGAGTCACACAGCTGACAAGTGGCGGAGCCGGGATTTGAACCCATGACCTCTGACTCCAAAGCCCGGGCTCTTTCCACTGAGCCACGCTGCTTCCCCAATCAATAAAAATTATTATTATTATTATGGTAATCGTTAAGCCCTTACTATGTGCCAGGCACTGTACTAAGCGCTGGGGTGGATGCAAGCAAATCGAGTTGGACACAGTCCCTGTGCCACATGGGGCTCGTAGTTTCAATCCCCATTTTACAGTGGAGGTAACTGAGGCATATTCACCTTTTCACATTTCATTCATTCATTCCATCGTATTTATTGTGTGCTTACTATGTGCAGAGCACTGTACTAAGCGCTTGGGAAGTACCAATCATCAGCATATAGAGATGGTCCCTACCCAACAACGGGCTCATAGTCTAGAAGGGGGAGACAGGCAACAAAACAAAACAAGTAGACGGGCATCAATGCCATCAGAATCAATAGAATTATATTTTTTGATAATCCCTTCTGAAGAAACAATAAAAATACACCTTCGAATGAGGCCGTGAGGGTTGACACTGTATTTTGGTTTCACCCCTTCGAAAAATGCAATCATCCAAGCTTTTTATCAGGTCCAAGAAAAATCACACAGTGCCATAAAATAGGATAAATAACCAACATTCGTATCTAAAAGCGGAGGCCACGGGTAATTACCCAATTAACATCTAATTGAGAAACAAAGCATTGAGTAAATATACAAAAAGAAAGCTAATCCTTCTTGCCACCATGAAATCACAAACAAGCTCAGGGGATTGCTATTGGATTCCTGGATGAGCACACATTCGAAATTCAGGGGTTTTTTTTTGGAGCGAAGGAGTTGTAGTCTTAAATTTCCTCATGGAACAGATGGAAGTGAGTGGAAAACCAGAAAACCATAGCTTGGCGGTTTCTCCTTTGAGAGTAGGGGGGACCCGAGCTGTCCATCCAGCTCTGGCAGTCCATCCAGCCATTGCAACTGTTCTTCACTCATCAGTGTGGCCTAGTGGAAAGAAAACGGTCAAGGGAGCCCGAGGTGCTGGGTTCTAATCCTGGCTCCACCATGTACTTGGATCTGTCCCTTTTAAGCACTTGATAGCCACCCACCCTTAGTCCTACAGCACTTAGGTACCTATCCATAATTTATTTATGCATAATCATAATAATAATGATGATGGTATTTGTTAAGCACTTACTATGTGCCTAGCACTGTTCTAAGAGCTGGTGGAGATACAACGTAATCAGGTTGTCCCACATAGAGCTCACCCTCTTAACCCCCGTTTTACAGAGGAAGTCACTGAGGCACAGAGAAGTTAAGTGACTTGCCCAAGGTCACACAGCTGACAAGCGACGGAGGCTGGATTAGAACCCATGACCTCTGACTCCCAAGCCCGTGCTCTTTCCACTGAGCCACAGTGCCCAGACTTGGGAGTCAGAGGTCATGGGTTCTAATCCTGGCTCCGTCACTTATCAGCTATGTGACTTTGGGCAAGTCACTTAACTTCTTCTTCTCAGTCTAGAGGGGGAGACAGACATCAATATAACAATAATAATAATAATAATAATAATAATAATAGCATTTGATAAGCACTTAATACGTGCAAAGCACTGTTCTAAGTGCTGGGGAGGATACAAGGTGATCAGGTTTGTACGTAAGTGCCAGGCAGCTTGTGGATGGGGTGATTAGCAAATGCTTAAGGGGGTAAGATCGAAGTGTACCATCCATCCAAGGGTATCATTGGAGGAGCAGAAGAACTCTTTTGTCTAGAGGAATAATATTAATAATGATGGTATTTGTTAAGCGCTTACTATGTACAAAGCACAGTTCTAAGCACTGGGGGAGATGCAAGGTGATCAGGTTGTCCCATGTGGGGCTCACAGGCTTAATCCCCATTTTACAGATGAGGAAACTGAGGCCTAGAAAATTGAAGTGACTTGCCCAAAGTCACACAGCTGAGAAGTGGCAGAGCCAGGATTAGAACCTGCGACCTCTGACGTCCAAGCCCGGGCTCTTTCCATTGAGGCATGCTGCTTCATTCATACAGGAAGCGTATTCATTACTGATGGATGGATTTATCATTAGCCGGGATTAGAACCCCCAACCTCTGAATCCCAAGCCCGTGATCTTTCCACTGAGCCACGCTGCTTCATTCATACAGGTAGCGTATTCATTACTGATGGATGGATTTATCATTAGCGGCTCAAGAAGTGCCAGGCATTTCAGATGCTTTCAACACTAAAATCTGCAAAAGTCAGCGTCGAACACAGTTGCGATCTTTGGACCGATCAGTCCGATTCTGGCCAGGAAGAGCATGCCAAATCAATTCCTACTCCCAGTCGCGTTTGTTATCTGAAGGTCACCGAAGCACTCATCATCCCTCGGATTTCAGCAAAAGCTATGGTTTAGGCAGGCTTTAGCATTCGCCTTTTTACCTCCCGGGTAGAACCAGAGAGAAGCGACTCCAGCCCGACTTCTCGGCCTGCAGAGGAGTGAATGTGATGTCACAAGGCAGCTAAAGTCAACACGGACATCTCCCTATTGCTTTGAAAGAAAAACCACGTTAACCTGTGGGAAATGAAAAGTCATGGAATTTGATCATTATTAAGCTGGGAATTATCCTCCAATAGCACTTCAATCATTTTGGGGGCTGTTTAATCGGTGAGATTATCCGAAGGGTTCTTTGGGGTCTATCTATGGGATCTCAGATCAACTCTGAGGGTGATGTTAATATTTGGGCTTATGCTGAACTGTCTGCCAGGGTCAGTAAGGAGAATGTGGAGAGGCGCTTCACTAAGTAGCCTTAAAAACTTCTAATCTTTTCTTTGCTTCCACACTTAGCCTTCCCACTCACTCTCCAGAGAGAGTTGTTTCAAAGAGAAGCAGCATGGTCTGTTCGACAGAGCTCAGGCCTGGGATTCAGAAAGACACGGGTTCTAATCCCGGGACTGCTACTTGTCTGCTGTGTGACCTTGGGCAAATTACTCCAAATCTCTGACCCTCAGTTACCTCTTCTGTAAAATGGGAATTAAGACTGTGAACACCATTTCGGACATGGACTGTGTCCAAACTGGTCAGTCATACTTATTGAGCACTTACAGTGTGCAGAGACCACTGTACTGAGCACTTGGGAAAGTATGATGCAACAGAATTAACAGATACGTTGCCTTCCCACAACGAGTTTACAGTCTGGAGGGGGGAGACAGACATTAATATGAATCAGCGAGAAGCAGCGTGGCTCAGTGGAAAAGAGCCCAGGCTTTGGAGTCAGAGGTTATGGGTTCAAAACCCGGCTCCACCAACTGTCGGCTGTGTGACTTTGGGCAAGTCACTTAACTTTTCTGTGCCTCAGTTCCCTCATCTGTAAAATGGGGATTAAGACTGTGAGTCCACCGTGGGACAACCTGATCACCTTGTAACCTCCCCAGCACTTAGAACAATGCTTTGCACATAGTAAGTGCTTAACAAATGTCATTATTATTATTATGAATAAATAAGCTATTTACAATACATCATTTTAAGATACGTATATACATAAGTGCCGTGGCTTTGGGGGTGGAGTGAATATCAAATATCCAAAGGTCACAGATCAAAGTGTATGGAAGACACAGAGGGGAGAGAAGGCTGGGGAAAAGAGGGTTTAATCCAGGAAGGCCTCTTGGAGGAGATGTGACCTTAGTAATGCTTTGAAGGTGGAGCGAGTGGTGGTCTGGCATATTTAGAGGGAGAGGGCATTCCAGGATAAGGGGAGGTTGTGGGAGAGGGGGTGGTGGCGAGATAGACGAAATCAGGTCACAGTTAGTAAACTGGTGCTAGAGGAGCCGAGTTTACCAGCTGGGCTGGAATAGGAGAATAGCCAGGCGAGGTAGAATGGGGTGAGCTGATCCTCTTTTGGAAATAAAATCCCCACCACAGACAGTGACAGAGAAGAGACATGGCTACTAGGTCCAAGAGCACAGGCCAGAGAGTCAGAGGTCGTGGGTTCTAATCGCAGCTCTGTCACACAATAATAATAATGGCATTTATTAAGCATTTACTATGTGCAAAGCACTGTTCTAAGCACTGGGGAGGTTACAAGGTGATCAGGTTGTCCCACGTGGGGCTCCCAGTCTTCATTCCCATTTTACAGATGAGGGAACTGAGGCCCAGAGAAGTGAAGTGACTTGCCCAAAGTCACACAGCAGACAATTGGCAGAGCTGGGATTTGAACCCATGACCTCTGACTCCCAAGCCCGTGCTCTTTCCATTGAGCCACGCTGCTTCACTTGTCTGCTTCACATGTCTGCTGTGTGACCTTGGGCAAATCACTTCACTTCTCTGGGCCTCAGCAACCTCATCTATAGGATGGGGATCAAGATTATGAGCCTCAAGAGGGACGTGGACTGTGTTCAACTTTATTACCTTGCATCTACCCCAGCGCATAGCACATTGTAAGCACTTAACAAATACCACAATTATTATTATTATTATTGATAAAACCAACCGCTCTTCCTTGGAACCTGCAGAAGACATGGAAGATGAAGAGCAGTGCAGCCTAATGGATAGAGCACGGGCTTGGGAGTCAGAGGACCAGGGTACTAATCCCAACTCTTCCCCAATTGTTTTCTGTGTGGCCTTGAGTAAGTCACTGGATTTCTCTGGGCCTTATTTTCCTCATCTGCAAAATGCCTATTCTCCCTCCTACTTAGACTGTGAGCTCCATGTGGGACAGGGACTGCGTCCAATCTAATTAACAGTTATCTACTCCAGTGACGGGAAAAGTGCTTGATACACAGTAAGTGCAAAACAAATGTAATAATAATAATGATGATGATGATGATAATGTTATTGATAATAATAATAGGGATGGAAGCCTAAAACCATCAGAAAAAACTGGCATTTGCTTAGAGGAAAATTGAAATCCAAGCACAAGAAACATAGAACTCCAAGACGGCGTGGGATGCACCCAACCAATGAGGTCTCCCAGATAATAATAATGGCATTTATTAAGCGCTTACTATGTGCAAAGCACTGTTCTAAAAGCTGGGGAGATTACAAGGTGATCAGGTTGTCCCGCAGGGGCCTCACAGTCTTTATCCCCATTTTACAGATGAGGTAACTGAGGCCCAGAGAAGTGAAGTGACTTGCCCAAAGTCACACAGCTGACAATTGGCGGAGCTGGGATTTCAACCCATGACTTCTGACTCCAAAGCCCACGCTCTTTCCACTGCTTGATGATGAAAACACACCCCGCTCAGCTCAAGAAACTCACCGGGGATTAGCCAAACCCGACGTCACTGTCTCCTCTCCTTGCGGTCGACGCTTCTTAATTAAGGTGAAAAAAAAATATAAAAGAATCAAGCTTTTCCTCTGGTGGTGGGATGAATGAGCAAATGCAAATATAAAGGACAAGCAGAAGCTTCCACCGTCTTCTCCCCCCGGAGTCCCCAAAGGGCTTAATTTGAGCAATTTTTGCTTCTCCCATTCATTTTGCCTCTGGGCCTCCTGGCTTCTGAGAAAGAGACGCCCTAAGAAAAATTATTCTCCAATTCAAGAGTGACCCAAGAGGAATCACAGGGGAGCCAGACAGGGTAACCGCCAATCATTTGGGTTGATATGCCCGGCGGTAACAACAGCAGCAGCAGCAGCAGTAGTAGTTATGGCATGAACACATAGGAGGAAATATCAGAATAGGAGTATGGGCATTTCCCCTCTCGGTCACCCCTGGAGAGTTTCCAGTGCTCATCATCATCATCATCATCATCAATCGTATTTATTGAGCGCTTACAGTGTGCAGAGCACTGTACTAAGCGCTTGGGAAGTACAAGTTGGCAACATATAGAGACAGTCCCTACCCAACAGTGGGCTCACAGTCTAAAAGGGGGAGACAGAGAACAAAACCAAACATACTAACAAAATAAAATTAATAGAATAGTTTGACTAGTCTCGACTATGGGACGGAGAGTGAAGCAGAGGCCTACCCATTCCATTCCTAGCTTGGCCAGTGGCTAGTGAGTGGAAGACCATCTGCTACAAGTCAAAACTCCCCTGTGCTGGGCAGCAGCTGAGTGGGAGAGAGTCGAGGGCGGACACTCGGGTTTACCGCACCGAAGGAGGCAACGGTTAAACCACTTCCATATTTTTACCAAGAAAACTCTGCGGATCCACTACCGGAATGAGTGCAGAAGGAGGTGGGGGGTTCTAGGAGAGATATGTCCATGTTGTCGCTATGGGTTGGAGATGACTCGACAGCGTAAGACAGGTATTGGTATTTAATGATCACTGACTGGGTGTAATGCACTGTACTAGGTACTTGGGAAGTACGTGAGAAGCATCGGATATGTTCCCTGCCCAGAAGGAGCTTTTATTCTAATATATTCATTCAATCATATTTATTGAGATCTTACTGTGTGCAGAGCACTGTACTAGGTAATAATAATAATGATAATAATGGCATATTAATAATAATAATAGTAATAATCGCTGACTGGGTGTAATGCAGTGTACTAGGTACTTGGGAAGTGTGTGAGAATCATAGGATATGTTCCCTGCTCAGAAGGAGCTTTTATTCTAATATATTCATTCAATCGTATTTATTGAGCGCTTACTGTGTGCAGAGCACTGTACTAGGTAATAATAATAATAATAATAATAATATTATATACTAATACTAATACTACTAATAATAATACTATATAATAATGATATTGATAGTATTTGTTAGGCACTTACTAAGTGCCAAGCACTGTTCTAAGTGCTGAGGTAGATACAAGGTAATCAGGTTGTCCCACAGAGGGCTCAAAGCCTTAATTCCCAGTTTACAGATGAGGTTACTGAGGCATAGAGAAGTTAAGTGGCTTGACCAAAGTCACACAGCTGACACATGGAGGAGCCAGGATTAGAACTCACGACCTCTGGCTCCCAAGCCTGTGCTCTTTCCAATAAGCCACACTGCTTCACTGATGCATTTGTATTATTATGATGAATTTGTGCTGGAAAGATCTTCACAGTCTTTTCTGGGAGAAGAAACCTAAGCCCTTGTGTTTAATCCTATGGTGTTTACGGAGCTCTCTGAGGAAAACTTGGAAACTCCTTTCGAAACTCCAGTCGGAAGGATCTGGATTCAAATTCCTGCTCCGCCCCTAGTCTGCTGTGTGTCATTTCACTTCTCAGTGCCTCAGTTACCTCAACCGTAACACGGGGATTAAGACTGTGAACGTCGTGAGGGACAGGGACTGTGTCCGACCTGATTAGCTTGTGCTTACCCCAGTACTTAGTACAGTGCCTGGCACATAGTAAGCGTTTACCAAATGCCAATAACAACAACAGCAGAGAGTGATCTGGGTTCGAATCCCTGCTCTGCCCCTAGTCTGCTGTGTGTCATTTCACTTCTCAGTGCCTCAGTTACCTCAACTGTAACATGGGGATTAAGACTGTGAGCGTCGTGAGGGACAGGGACTGTGTCCGACCTGATTAGCTTGTGCTTACCCCAGCACTTAGTACAGTGCCTGGCACATAGTAAGCGTTTACCAAATGCCAATAACAACAACAGCAGAGGGTGACATTTTTATATCTAGCTTTTTATTCTCACTTAGTAGCTGTGCCATAAATTCGGATGATTAAGTCCCTTTCCCCCCAAAGGTTGTCTCACCTTGGAATCCAGACAAAGCTCTTCGAGGGGAGAGGCATGTCTACTAGCTTGAATGGACTCCCCCCAAGCGTTTAGTACAGTGTTGTGTACACAGTCAGCGCTCAACAAGAATCAATCAATCAATCGTATTTATTGAGCGCTTACTATGTGCAGAGCACTGTACTAAGAACAAGAACCTTCGGTGGCTTGACAGAGCAGCAGCATGGCTCAGTGGAAAGAGCCCGCGCTTAGTACAGTACTCTGCACACAGTAAGCGCTCAATAAATACGATTGATGATGATGGAGTCAGAGGTCATGGGTTCAAATCCCACCTCCGCCACATGTCTGCTGTGTGACCTTGGGCAAGTCACTTAACTTCTCAGAGCCTCAGTTACCTCATCTGTAAAATGGGGATGATGACTGTGAGCCCCACGCGGGACAACCTGATCACCTTGTATCCCCGCCAGCGCTCAGAACAGTGCTTTGCACATGGTAAGCGCTTAACAAATGTCATTATTATTATTATTGAGAAGGAGAAGTGGATTTGCTCAACTTCAGGATGTATCAGGACAGGGGCCGGGGTGCTTGGGGCTGGGAGTCAGGGGGAGTCGGCATTCAGCGTGAAGCCAGCTTTATGGGGCATGCGATTCATTCATTCAATTGTACTTATTGAGCGCTTGCTGTGTGCAGAGCACTGTACTAAGCGCTTAGTACTGTCCGCTGTAGAGAATGGAATCAGGGAGAGCTCTGAGAGCTGGTTCTTTCAGTTGCTTCTTTTCCATTTTTACTGCAATGCAGGGTCATTTAAATTCTATGGGAAGTCAGAAATCAGGCATCGCGTCTCTCCAGCCCTGCCTGTGTTTTGAAAAGAGGGTGCAGGCTGACAGAGTGGGAAGTGGGAGTCAGAGGACATGGGTTCTAATCCTGACTCCACCACTTTCAGCAGTTAGTACAGGGTTCAACACATGCAAATTGCTTAACAAATGCCCTAATAATGATAATAATAATGATAATACTGTTAGTATACTCATTATTATTATCGTTATTGTTATCATCATTATTATTAACTCTCCTGTCATACTACCGGTTGTTCTCCCTCAAACATGGGTGACCTTTGCAGCCCTGATTTCTGTCTTAAAATAGGAATCTTTACAGTATTTTATTTTCTTATCTTCTTATAAGAAGCAGTGTCTCTCAGTGGAAGGAGCATGGGCTTTGGAGTCAAAGGTCATGGGTTCAAATCCTGATTCCGCCACATGTCAGCTGTGTGACTTTGGGCCAGTCACTTCATTTCTTGTTGCCTCATCTGTAAAATGGGAATTAAGACTGTGAGCCCCCCGTGGGACAACCTGATCATCTTGTAGCCTCCCCAGCGCTTAGAACAGTGCTTTGCACATAGTAAGCACTTAATCAATGCCATCATCATCATTATTATTATTATTATTCTCAGTCTTCCTTCCCCTCTGCTTCCCTCTCCCTTCTGTTTCCTCTCCCTCATCTCTAGCCACAGGCCTTGAGGGAACTCCTAAAAAAACTACGCTTTCTGCAAATCACCCCCTCCTATACATATTGCAGTTCTGCATTTTGGTTGTTTATTGAAAACGATTTCATTTTTATGCCCTGTATGCAGTTAAATTTCCTTTATAACTAGAAACGCTTTAATTTTGGTTAATGGCTCTGTTTACTTAACCTGTTCTACGTGGAAAAGGTTTTTATGTTTTTGACGAACTTTTCTTCTGTTAATGAAGCAAGGAGAAATGAAGCAGGAGGCCTTCCCAGATTAAGCCCCCACTTTCCTTAGTTCCCCCTCCCTTTCATGTTACCTCGACTCACTCCCTATGTCCATATGTTGCCAACTTGTATTTCCCAAGCGCTTAGTACAGTGCTCTGCACACAGTAAGCGCTCAATAAATACAATTGATTGATTGATTGATCCTCCCATCTCCCCACCCACGGCACTTAGGTATGTACATATATATCTATAATTCTATTTATTTGTATTGATGACTGTTTACTTGTATTGATGTCTGTCTCCCCTCTTTTAGACCATGAGCTAGTTTTGGGGAAGGGACTGTCGCTCTTCATTGCTTTATTGTACTTTTCAAGCGCTTAGTACAGTGCCCTGCAAACAGTAAACACTCAATAAATATGATTGAATGAATGAATGCATGAAAATTGTGCCTGATTTTCTAGCTTGCCATTCTGATTTAATAGGACTTTCTCAATACTCCCAACAATCTCTCTCGATATTTATCTTATCAGAAACAGAATCTCAGCAATAATCTTCAACAAGAAACACTTGAATTTGTGGCTGACCAATAATCCATTACAGTTAATCCATACCTTTCCTGAATAATTCAAAACCCAATTCTTATTATTGCACGTTTCTCCTGGGTGCTTCAGACATGTTCATTAAATGAATGAGATGATGGTTTAGTTGATTCTAAATAATAGTTATTAGTACTAAATTGTTATTATAGTAACGGGGTTATTTTCTAAACATCACTGTGGTTTGGAATACCATCTTATGAATGCAGACAGTGATTCTTCCTGTGCCTGAGATTTGGGGAGAAATAGGTGAAAAACATCAACTGTCCAGATACCTCTGCAATATGTAGAGGTGTGTGTGTTTGTGTGTACACGTGTATATATATATAGTTTCCACTGTGGACTCAGTAATTGTTTTCTGTTTCCAGTAGTTGTCAATACTTTTATGTCAACCTCCCAACATTGGAGCGTAAGTACCTTTTGGGGCTTCTTTTATATTTTTGTACTTCCCCAAGTGCTTAGGACAGTGCTTTGCACTCAATGGGTGCTCAATAAATGCCATTTCTGCTCCTGGAAAGGTGGGATGAGCAGGAGAGGCAGAGACAGAAAACTAGAGCCACTGAATCCAGAGGAGTGAATATATGAAATGGTTTAAGGACTTAGGGTTGAAAAATGTAGAATCAATCAATCAAAATGAAAATCCTCAGAGCTTAGTGGGAAGAACACAGGCCTGGGAGTTAGAAGACATGGGTTCTAATTTCTGCTCTGTCACCTGTCTGTTAAGCGACCTCGGGCAAGTCACTTCACTGTGCCTCAGTTTTCTCATCTGTAAAACGGGGCTTCAATACCTGTTCTCCCTCTTCCTTAGACAGAGTGCTCCATCTGGGAGAAGGACTGTGTCCAACTGATCATCTTAATTCTAACCCAGTACAGTGCTTGACTTGGTGTTGATTGAGCCCTTACTGTGTGCTGAGCTCTGTATTGAGCCCTGGGGAAGTGTATGATATGATAAAGTAGACTGTGACTGTGAGCCCATTGTTGGGTAGGGACCGTCTCTATATGTTACTGACTTGTACTTCCAAAACGCTTCTTACAGTGCTCTGCACACAGTAGGCGCTCAATAAATACGATTGAATGAACTGTCCTGAGGCAGGAGGAAATGCAAAATTACAGAGGAAAGACAGAGGGGTTGGAGAGGTAGATTTGTCAATCATTCCTACAGAGATGGTGGTTGAAGCTGTGGAGGCAGTTATTGAGTTCTCTAATGGAGTGAGCATAAGTGGAGAATAGAAGGGGATCCAGAACTGAGCCTTGAGGAACTCCCTCACTTAGGGGATGGACGGTATCATTCATTCAATCGTATTTATTGAGCACTTACTGTGTGCAGAGCACTATACTAAGCACTTGACAGAGAAATCTCAGTAAGCGCTCAACAAATAATAATAATAATAATAGCATTTATTAAGTGCTTACTGTGTGCAAAGCACTGTTCTACTTGCTGGAGAGGTTACAAGGTGATCAGGTTGTCCCATGGGGAGCTCACAGTCTTAATCCCCATTTTACAGATGAGGGAACTGAGGCCCAGAGAAGTGAAGTGCCTTGTCCAAAGTCACACAGCTGACAATTGGCAGAGCCGGGATTTAAACCCATAACCTCTGAATCCAAAGCCCAGGCTCTTTCCACTGAGCCATGCTGCCTCTCTATTATTGTTATTATTAATAAATCTGTGAAGGAGACTTTGAAGGACCTGGTTCTGACACCGGCTCCACAACCTGTCTGCTGTGTGACCTCGGGCAGGTCACTTCACCTCTCTCTGTCTCAATTACCTCATCTGGAAAATGGGGATTAGGATTGTGAACCCCATGTGCACATAGACTGTGCCCAACCTGATTAGCTTGTAATAATAATAATAATGGCATTTATTAAGTGCTTAGTATGTGCCTAGCGCTGTTCTAAGCTCTGGGGTAGACATAAGGTTAACAGGTTGTCCCACGTGTGGCTCACAGTCTTCATCCCCATTTGACAGATGCAGTAACTGAGGCCCAGAGAAGTAAAGTGACTTGCCCAAAGTCACACAGCTGACAAGTGACAGAGCTGGGATTTGAAATTATGACCTCTGACTCCCAAGCCTGGGTGCTTTCCACTAAGCCACGCTGCTTCTCAAGTACACCAGCGCTTATTACAGTGCCTGGCTCACAGCAAGCACTTACATACCATTCAAAAAAATAAAATAAATAAAATAAATAGTAGTCAGAGAGGATAGGGAACCAGGAGAGAACGGTGTCAGTGAAGCCAAGTGTTTTCCCAGAAGCAGGTAGTCCATGATTTCAGGAGGTTAAAGAAGGTTAGGATGGAGTAGAGGCCATTATATTTGTCAAGAATCAGGTCATTGGAGACCTTAGAGAGGGCAATTTTCATGTAGCACAGTGGGCAGAAGCCAGATTTCAGGGGATTGAGGTGAGAGTTGGAGGAAAGGAAGTGGAAGCCAGGGAGTGTAAACAACTTGGATCGAGGAATTTGGAAAGGAATGGTAGGAGAGAGATGGGATTGTAACGGGAAGGCACCCGGGGGTCAGTGGAGGGACTTTTTTGGCTACAGGACACATGGGCATGCTTGAAAGCAGAGGGGAAGGAGCATTGGCAACTGAACTGCTGAGTTGTTGCTGAATTTTACTTTTCAAGCACTTAGTACAGTGCTCTGCACATAGTAAGCACTCAATAAATACGATTGATTGAATGAATGAATGAGTGGTTGAAGATGTAGGTCAGAGGGGGAAGAAGGGAAGGAGGGAGTGTTTGAATATGGGTCAGAGGTGCAGGTGTGTTTGTGAGGTGGGGTATTTTTTAAGAGGAGATAGAAGATGTCCTCTTGAGATAATGCTGGGAATTAGGGGAGAGTCAAAGAAGGGGCAGGAGAAGGGTGGGACTAGAAAAGGGCAGGGGAACTTTTCGGGGGGTTAAAAGTTAGAATATTGTTGTTATCAGTCTTGCCTCCAAAAGCGATTTCCAACAATGTTGCTGAAAAGTAGTTCATTGGCTGATTTTTACAAAATTTTCACGTTGGAAATTTGGAAGTAAAAGAGAGAGAAAGAGGAAAAGAAAGACAGAGAAAGGGTATGTATGTGTGTGTGTGTGTGTGTGTGTGTGAGAGAGAGAGAGAGAGAGAGAGAGAGAGAGAGAGAGAGACATGGAGAGAGAGGCAAAGGCAGAGAAGTTTCCTTAAAAGAAAATAAAACTGTAGATGGAGAGAGATCCCATCAAGTTGACACGAAGAATATTGCTATAGTGATGGTTCTGCCAGGCCCATCACAAATTTTACAGCTGTAAAAATGTGGAAACAAGTTTGTCCTTTTCTGTCTGCAATCATTTCCACCTTCCTTGGCTTCCATCTATGATCCAGCACACAGTACAAGTATGTACAGTTTCTTTTTCTGGATGTGTAAATGTATTGCCAAGAAATCAAAGAATTCCTCTCTTTCAGTAATATCTTAAATGGATTACCGACATGTAAATTCTTCCATAATTCAAATATTAGATTGTATAGATTTTTTACTCTATTTGTTCTACTTGTGCATATTTAATATTCTATTTATTTTGTTAATGATGTGCATCTAGATTTACTTCTATTTCCTCTGTTGACTTGACACCTGACCACATGTTTTATTTTGATGTCTGTCTCCCCCTTCTAGACTGTGAGCCCGCTGTTGAGTAGGGATCGTCTCTATATATTGTCAACTTGTACTTCCCAAGTGCTTAGTACAGTGCTCAGCACACAGTAAGCGCTCAATAAATACGATTGAATGAATGAATGAATGAATTGGAAGGTGTTAAAATATTCTCACTCTATTCTTAAAGAGGAACTGAGGCAAAAAGGTGATGGAGACAACATGGGCTAATCCAGGGTGGGCTTCTCAATTACTTCATTTACAAACCCTTGTTAAAATCCCATCTCCTCCAAGAGGTATTCCCCCAATTAAGCCACCTTTTCCCCTACTCCCTCTCCCTTCGGCATTTTCCTATGTACTTGGATGCGGACCTCTTACGAACTTGATATTCACCCCACTCTCAATCCCACAGCAGTAGTGTACATAGCCGTCATTTATTTATTTATATCAAAGTCTTTCTCCCTTTCTAGACTGTAAGGGCCTTGTGAGCAGCAAATGTATCAACCAACCCTGCGGTAGTGTATTCTCCCAAGAACTTAGCACAGTGCTCTCCACACTGTAAACACTCCAGAAAAAAATGGAATAAAAATACCGGCCTCTCCCTCATAGGGTTGCTGTGTAAACCAAATTAGGTAATGAAGGTAAACATTCTTGAGCAAAATGAAAGCCCTCTGCAAATTACAAGAGGACCCCAGTGAGCTAAGTATGGTTTCCTAGCAACTAGGACTGCTTATAAAGTTTCCTCAATCTATCAAACTACCTCCTGCCTGCCAGGATTTGAGTTTATTAATGTGCTTGGCTAATGTCTCCTAAACGGGTCTTCCCTGTAGAAATCCAAACAGGGTTGGGTGCTAAAAGCCAAACTAGTCATAGTTTTCATGATGATGTCACAGTCAGTACCAATTTAATGTTTCTGTGCATTTAACATTCATCCAATCATATTTATTGAGCACTTACTGCGTGGAAAGTACAATTCAGCAACAGAGACAGTCCCTACCCAACAGTGGGCTCACAGTCTAGAAGGGGGAGACAGACATCGAAACAAAACAAGTAGATAGGTGCCAATATCATCAAAATTATAGTTGGATATACATCATTAATAAACTAAATATAGTAATTAATATGTACAAATATACACATGTGCTGTGGGGAGGGGAAGGGGGTAGAGCAGAGGGAGGAAGTGGGGGCAATGGGGAGGGGAGGAGGAGCAGAGAATAAGGGGGGCTCAGTGTGGGAAGGCCTCCTGGAGGAGGTGAGCTCTCAGTAGGGCTTTGAAGGGAGGAAGAGAGCTAGTTAATTAACAATATTGTTAATTAACAATAATTATGTATTTGTTAAGCACTCACTAAGTGTCAAGCACTGTACTAAGCACTGGGGTTTATACAAGACCAACAGGTCCCACCTGGGGTTCACAGTCTCAATCCCCATTTTACAGTTGAGGACACTGAGGCAGAGAGAACTGAAGTGACTTTCCCAAGGTCACACAGCAGAGAAGTGGCAGAGCCGGGATTAGAACCCATGACTTTCTGTCTCCCAGGCCCGTGCTCTATCCATGCTGCTTCGCTAAGTAGGAGGGAGAAAGGGTATTGAATCCCTATTTCATAGATGAAGGAACTGAGGCACAGAGAAGTTAATGTGTCACCCGAGGTCACACAGAAGGTACATGGAGGTGGCAGAATTAGAACCCAGGTCCTCTGACCCCCCTCCTCCCCCAAGCCTTTCCACTAGGCCATGCTGCTTCTCTTCTTAGGCCTGATGGTCAAGAAACTGAGTCTTCATACTTTCAGATGGATTGTGTAACCTCCGTTAGACTGGAAGCTCCTTGAAGGCAGGGACTGTGTTTTGCTACTGTTGTACTCTCTCAAGTGCTTAGTACAGTGCCTAGGATGTGCTCAGTAAACCCCGCTGATTGATAAATGCTTGACTGACTGATTGAGAGTAAGGCCGACTAGACCATCAATTCTTTGTGGGCAGGTAATGTACCTACCAACTCTGTTATAGCGTAATAATAATAATAGTAATGATGGCATTTATTAAGCCCTTACTATGTGCAAAGCACTGTTCTAAGCACTGGGGGGATACAAGGTGATCAGGTTGTCCCACAGGGGGCTCACAGTCTTCATCCCCATTTTACAGATGAGATAACTGAGGCACAGAGAAGTCAAGTGACCTGCCCAAGGTCACACAACTGACAATTGGCGGAGCCGGGATTTGAACCCACGGCCACTGACTCCAAAGCCCGGGCTCTTTCCACTGAGCCATGCTGTAGTCTGCACACTGTGAGTCCCCAATTAATACCACTGTTTAATTGACTGAATAGATTGTAAACTCCTTCTGCGTATGGAGCAGGCCCTCAACTTCTATTATCGTCTCTCAAGGGCCAGCACAGTGTTTTGCACACTGTAGGTGTCCCCTAATGCTTCTGTCCCCCTCTAGGCTGAAAGCTCGTTGTGGGCAGGGAATGTGTCGGTTATATTGTTGTGTTGTACTCTCCCAAGCTCTTAGTAGACAGTGCTCTGCAAACGGTAAGTGCTCAATAAATATAACTGAGAGATAGGTTGTCACCGATGACAAAATGATACGATTGATTGATTGATTGATGACAGATCCGCAGGAACCTGCAGGAAGTCAAATCTCGTGGTACAGTCCTCTACACTGTAAGCTCCTCTACACTGAAAGCTCACCGTGGGCAGGGACCTTGACTACCAAATCTCTCCCCCTTCTAGACTGTGAGCCCATTGTAGGGACCGTCTCTCTATGTTGCCGACTGGTACTTCCCAAGCGCTTAGCACGCAGTAAGCGCTCAATAAATACGATTGAATGAATGAATGAAATGTGTGGTAATGTAGCCTTCAAAGCGCTAAAATACAGTGCTCCCCACAAAACAAAGCCTCGATTCATAAGATGGCTACAGGATTTGGGGTTGACCAGGATCTGCCTTTCCCTCTAGCCTGGGCTGGCCACCAATCAATCAATCAATAAATCATTCAATCATCTTTATTGAGCGCTTACTGTGTGCAGAGCACTGTACTAAACGCTTGGGAAGTACAAGTTGGCAACATATAGAGACAGTCCCTACCCAACAGTGGGCTCACAGTCTAAAAGGGCTCACCACCCAGCTTCTCCATTGCCAAACTGAAGCAAGATGGTCCCCGCGCTGAGCTACCCTGGGAGTCTGAGGCCTTCCTTCTGGTTGATAATCTTCCGCTATTTACTTGGGCCTTTCCCAGTAGGGTAGCACTTAAAGCTCTATTCATTAATAGTATTTGCTTAAGCGGTGAGCGCTGCTGTTCCATAATGCTTAATTATGATAATTAATGGGCCGCTTTTCCTGTGCCTGCACTCTAGGGCAAAATGGTAAAGGGCACCGAGTACTACAGATCGATCAGACAAATAAAGCCACCCCCTGTGACCGTAAACCTCCATAGCCAGCCAGTCAGCCAATCATAATAATAATAATAATAATAATGGCATTTATTAAGCACTTACTATGCGCAAAGCACCGTTCTAAGCACTGGGGAGGTGACAAGGTGATCAGGTTGTCCCCCGGGGGGCTAACAGTTTTAATTCCCATTTTACAGATGAGGTCGCTGAGGCCCAGAGAAGTGAAGTGACTTGCCCAAAGTCACACAGCTGACAGTTGGCAGAGCCGGCATTTGAACCCATGACCTCTGACTCCAAAGCCCGGGCTCTTTCCACTGAGCCATGCTGCTTCTCTAATCATAATCTAATCTCTAAATCATATTGACTGAGAGCTTACTCTATGCAGAGCACTGTACTAAATTCACGGGAGAATATGATATAACAGTATAAAAGAAGCATTCCCTGCACACAACAAGCTTCCGATCTAGAGGGGGAGAAGGACATTAATAGAAATATATAAGATATGAATATGGACATAACTTGTGGGGCTGGGAGGGGGTCTTAAATGCAGACAGGAGTGGGAGAAGAGGAAAGGAGGGTGCAAAGCACTATACTAAGCCCAGGGAGCAGGCCAGAGGTGAAGAAATTAGACACATTCTCTGTCGTATCAAGAATCATCATCAATCATATTTATTGAGCGCTTACTATGTGCAGAGCACTGTTCACAGTTCAACTGAATCACAGTTGAAATGGTTGGTAAACAGAACAATAATAGAGGGAAAGGAAATAATAAATTACAAAATCAACTATGAGGAGTAACAGCACCAAACAAAGAAGCTAGACAGAGGTCTTGAGGGAAAGTGTGAGCTCATTATGGGCAAGCAATATGTCTGATGTTGTATTGTACTCTCCCAAGCACTTAGTACAGTGCTTTGCACACAATAAGCACTCAATAAATATGATTTAATGAGTGAAAGGGGCCTTCATATCCCCTTGGAGTCTGGAGTGAATACTTGAGGGCAGAATTTTACAGCTACCATCCCATACCAGTGAACTGTAAAGATTATCTAGTCATGTCTACGTTTGCAGTTTCCCAACAGTTAATCATCAATCGTATTTATTGAGCGCTTACGGTGTGCAGAGCACTGTACTAAGCGCTTGGGAAGTACAAGTTGGCAACATATCTGCCTTTTTAACAAGCAGTGGATGTCTTCTGTTCAACCAGCCGGGACTAGAACCTAGATCTTCTGATTCCTGGATCCATATGCCGTTACCGGTGGCTCACTGTGAAGTTCTTGCTTCAGAGGTACCGCAAAACCCCCATGTATAATTTCACAATAATTATAGGTTTTTGTTGCTGGTTTTTGATGGGGGGAGGTGGGTGGGTATCAAGTGCTTAAAATTATACGTAAATTATAATAGCGTCTGTCTTCCCAGCCAGAATGTAATTTGCTCAATTCCCCGCCCCTCTTCCATAAGCAGTGATGCCTAGTGGATAGAGCATGGGCCTGGGAATCAGATTCCAGGGAGACCTAGATTTTTATCGCGCCTCCACCACTTGTCTGCTGTGTGACCTTGGGCAAGTCACTTCACTTCTCTGGGCCTCATCTGGAAAATGGGGGATGTTACTGTGAGCCCCACATGGACAGAGGCTGCGTCTAATCCGATTTGCTTATCTCTACCCCCATGCTTAGTACAGTGTCTGGCACATAGTAAGCACTTAAAAATACCATCAATATCATCTCTGTGCCTCAGTTACCTCATCTTTAAAATGGGGATTAAGACTGTGAGCTCCATGTGCGCCAGGGACTGATTAGCTTGTATCTATCCAATCGCTTAGTTCAGTGCCTGGCACATAGCACGCACTTAAACTATTAAAAAAAAGGGAAAGTATTGAGTCATTAACTCGATTATAACCTCCCAAGTTCATATTACAGTGCTCTGCACTCAATCAAGGGTATTTATTAATAATAATGACATTTATAAAGCGCTTATTATGTGCAAAGCCCTGTTCTAAGCTCTGGGGATGTTACAAGGTGATCAGGTTGTCCAATGGGGGGCTCATAGTCTTACTCCCCATTTTATAGATGAGGGAACTGAGGCCCAGAGAAGTGAAGTGACTTGCCCAAAGTCACACGGCAGACAATTGGCAGGATTTGTTGAGTGTTTACTGGGTGTAGAGCAATGCACTGAGGTGTTGTTGATTGTTTGACTGTTTCCTGTCACACTGTGACTCATATCTTGTGCGATAAATCTTTTACCGCTCAGATCTTGTGCGATAAATCTTTCCCTGAGACATATTTGCCGGTAGCCACTGTGTTCACTGTCGGCCATCGCAAACAGGAGAGATTTACCAAGAGATTCTCTTGGCAACTGCTTTCTCTGGAACAGCTATGGCTGGCTGTCGTATGAGTAACGATCATCCTACTGTTGAGCCAACCTATATGCAAATAGACTCTGGTAACGATTCTCTTTTAATGCCTGACTCATCCGCGTGCCGTTTTCCGAGGCTGCGTTTCTCCCCAGAGAAGATTCACAGAGAAAATGCTGCAAAATTATTCATCTTCCTAGAGGATTGGTGTCCTCTCAATAAAATATGATTGACTGATAGTATAGCAATCAGTGGAAATGAAGCTGGAACAGGTTCTCACACACATGAGGCACTTCAAGTGACTGAATGATCAACCAAAGTGTGTCTTTGTGGAACCAAGGGTGTGCAATAAATAAATACGCAACCTCAGTGGCAACCTCGAAAGTGGTTGTGACATCCTCAGTTAAAAAGGGAGTCCTTGAGGTCAAGCAAGCTTTTTTTTTTAATGGCATTTGTTAAATAACAAATAATGATAGTATTTGTTAAGCGTTTATTATGTGCAAAGTACTGTTCTAAGTGCTTATTATATGCCAGGCACTGTAGAGAAGCAGCTTGGCTCAGTGGGAAGAGCCTGGGCTTGGGAGTCAGAGGTCATGAGTTCAAATCCCGGCTCCGCCACTTGTCAGCTGTGTGACTTTGGGCAAGTCACTTCACTTCTCTGGGCCTCAATTCCCACATCTGTAAAATGGGGATGAAGACTGTGAGCCCCACGTGAGAAACTTTAATCACCTTGTATCCTCCTGAGCACTTAGAACAGTGCCTTGCACATAGTAAGCACTTAACAAATACCATCATTATTATCATTACTTTATTACTAAGCACTGAGTAGAAACAAGTGAATTTTTCCTCTCCTCCTCCCCATCTCCCCCACCCTACCTCCTTCCCCTCCCCACAGCACCTGTATATATGTTTATACAGATTTATTACTCTATTTTATTTGTACATATTAACTATTTATTTAGTTAATGATGTGCATCTAGCTTTATTTCTATTTATTCTGATGACTTGACACCTGTCCACAGGTTTTGTTTTGTTGTCTGTTTCCCCCTTCTAGACTGTGAGCCCGTTGTTGGGCAAGGACCATCTCTACATGTTGCCAACTTGTACTTCCCAAGAACTTAGTACAGTGCTTTGCACACAGTAAGCACTCAATAAATATGATTGAATGAATGAAAGTGAATCGGGTTGGACAATGTCCCTGTCCCAGGGGCTTGCAGTCTTAATCCCCATTTTATAGATGGGGTAACTGAGCCCCAGCGAAGGGAACCGAGGTTACAAAGCAGACAAGTGGAGCTGGGATAATCCCAGGCCCGGGCTCTATCCGAGTCCGCTGTTGGGTAGGCACCGTCTCTATAAGTTGCCGAATTGTACTTACCAAGCGCTTAGTACAGTGCTCTGCACACAATGAGCGCTCAATAAACACGATTGAATGAATGAATTTCCTTCACTCCTACTTGGTATACTTCAGAAATGAAAAAAAGCAGAAAGAAAATATATGTGGGTGGTTGGATTATAGAACTCAACAAAACAAGCACAGGTATTGATACATGAATTGAAAGGCATCTTGTTTATGGTACAAGGGTTCTGCACAGGGGGTCATGAATCATAGAACACCTGAAGCCAAATCAGGCCGGAGTCAGTTAGAAAGGCCTTTTATGATGGGGACAGAAATTGCTTTCTGAGAAATTGTTTCTCATTTGGGGAAGAATATTGATTTTCTTTTCCCTACAAATGTATGGTTTCTTCTGAAAAACCAGCAATGTCCTGCAGTGGCATTTTTAGGCTGCTTTTTCTCTGAATGGGGAGTGGAGTGATCTGTTTCAGAATCACTAGAGAGTGGTTTGGTGGGTCTGATACAGCTGTAGCGGCAGACTCTTCTATATCTGGAATTTTTATATGAAATATCCAGCCTCCCTCTCCTTCAGATCTTGCAACTTAGTCCAGTAATAATAATAATAATAATAACAGTATTTGCTAAGCTCTTCCTTTGTGCTGGGAACTGTACTTTGTGCTGGGGTGGATACAAGCATATCACTTCGGACAGAGTCCCTTTCCCATGTGAGGCTCAGAGGCTCAATCCTCATTTTACAGATGAGGTGACTGAGGCTTAGAGAAGTGAAGTGACTTGCCCAAGACCACAAAGCAGACAACTGGCAGAGCTGGAATTAGAACCCAAGTCCTCCTGACACCGAGGTCCGGGCTCCATCCACTAGACCACACTGTTTCTCTTGGTCATGCGTTCTAATCCTGGCTCCACCACTTAATAATAATAATAATAATGGCATTTATTAAGTGCTTACTATGTGCAAAGCACTGTTCTAAGCGCTGGGGAGTTTACAAGGTGATAAAGTTGTCACATGCGGGGCTCACAGTCTTAATCCCCATTTTACACATGAGGTAACCGAGACACAGAGAAGTTAAGTGACTTGCCTAAAATCACCCAGCTGACAAGGGGAGGAGCCAGGATTTGAACTGATGACCTCTGACTCCAAAGCCCGGACTCTTTCCACTGAGCCATGCTGTCTGGTGCGTGACCTTGGTTAAGTCACTTCACTTCTCTATGCCTCAGTTACTCCATCTGTAAAATGGGGATTGAGACTGTGAGCCCCACGTGGGACAGGGACTGTGTCCAACTCATTTTCCTTGTATCTATCCCAGCGCTTAGTACATTACCTGACACAGCATAAGAGCTTAACAAATATGATAAGCATTATTATCATTATTATTGTAACACCACTGATACACTGCCAGTCCGGTGTGAAACGACTGACGTCACGTGTGTCTGTGGGTTTAATAGCTGCAGGGGAAGTTGACGGCCACCCTAATGATCACAAAGTTCAACCGCTACCCTCACTATCAATCAATCAATCAATTGTATTTATTGAGTGCTTACTGTGTGCAGAGCACTGTAATAAGCTCTGGGAAGTACAAGTTGGCAACATATAGAGGCAGTCCCTACTCAACAGTGGGCTCACAGTCTAAAAGGGGGAGACGGAGAACAAAACCAAACATACAAAATAAAAGAAATAGAATAGATATGTACAAGTAAAATAAATAAATAAATAAATAGAGTAATAAATATGTACAAACACATATACATATATACACATATCACTAGCCATTCCACAGCCCGAGAGTGCAGTTGCCACATGAAAACCATCACCGCTATTGCCCCACCACCTCAGTTGCATCATCTGTCAATCCATGATCAACTCTACTACCGATCCTCTCTCTTCTCCCAATCAATCAATCATATTTCTTGAGTACTTATTGTGTGCGGAGCACTGGACTAAGCACCTGGGACAGTACAATATCACAGAGTTGGTAGACTTGTTCCCTGCTCACAGTGAGTTTACAGTCTAAAGGGGGAGACGGATATTGATAGAAGAAAATTAATTGATTTAAGGGTGTGTAGATAAATGTTGTGGGACTGAGGGAGGGATGAATAAAGGGGGCAAATCCTAGAGAAAGGGTGATGGAGAAGGGAATGGGAGAAGAGGAAAGGTGGGCTTAGTAGGAGAAGGCCTCTTGGAGGAGATGAGCCTTCAATAAAGCTTTGATTGTATGGGCAGTGGTGGTCTGCAGTGGTCCGAACATCCCGTGGTTTTGGTCACTTTTGCCATTTGCTGATAAATTGCTGAGTTTTTCCCAATTCTCATTAGACAGACTATTGCTCCGGGAGAGGAAATGTCCTATACATGTTAATCATCGTGGGAAGAAAATCTCCAGTGCTGTTGCAAAAGATTCAGGATGGTAGGGCAGCATATAATTCTATGACTCCGCTCTTTGGCACCGTTAAATTTAGCTGAAGCCTAATCTCCATGTATAATGCAATAACTCAGGCAAATATAGTTATTGCATTTTGGAAATGAACATAGGGTTTGTTTTACAGGAGCTGAATGGGAAAGCAGATCACATTTTTGAGGAATTTATTGTAGTTTGCTTGTTGTGGGCAGGGAATATGTCCTTTTATTGTTGTGTTGTCCTCTCCCCAGTACTTAGTACAGTGATCTGCACACCGTAAGAGCTCAATAAATGTGTTAGAATGATTGACTGTGGTATCAAAGCTTCCCACTAATTCTGTTCCATTGAGATGCCCCTTTTGTGGCCAGAGGGAGAGATTTGCTGTGAAAGTAGCCAGAGAGACTTGGGTTCTAATTCCACCTCTGCCACTAGCCTGTTATGTGTGACCTTGGACAAGTCATTTAACTTCTTTCTGCCTCAGTTTCCTCATTCCTAAAATGAGGATTAAATTTCTATTCACCCCTTGGACTTTAAGTCCCATGTGGGATGAGGACTGTGTCCAATTTGGTTCTCTTCTATCTCTCCCAGAGCTTAGTACAGTGCTCTGCACTGGTTAAGTGCCTAAGAAATATCACAATGATAATATTAACAGTTATTAGCATTTTATTAATAATGTTGGTATTTGTTAAGTGCTTACTATGTGACAAGCACTGTTATAAGCGCTGGGGGAGATAGAAGATAATCAGCCCACTGGGGGCTCACAGTCTTCATCCCCATTTGACAGATGAGATCACTGAGGCACAGAGAAGTGAAGTGACTTGCCCAAAATCACACAGCTGACAAGTGGAGGAGCCAGGATTAGAACCTATGACCTCTGACTCCCAAACCCAGGCTCTTTCTACTAAGCCACGCTGCTTCTCAATAAAAATTGAGGTATTTATTAAGCAAATGCCAGGCACTGTACTAAACGCTGGGCTAGATAGATACCAGTTAATCAGGTTGGACACTGTCCTGTCCCACACGGGGCTCACAGTCTCAATCCTCATTTTACAAATGAGGAAACTGAGGCCCAGAGAAGTGAATTGGCTTGCCCGAGGTCAAACAGCAGACAAGTGGAGTAGCAGGGAATAGAAACCAGCCCCTCTGATTCCCAGGTCCGGGCTCTATCCATTAGGCGACACTGCTCCTCGATTGCATTCCCTATTTCTTCCTGGTGATTCACACTGAATTTTCTCTAATGATTTGTGGGTAATTCACTCACTGCCAAGAATCGGGCAGATATTTCATCAGTGTTTTTTGTGAAAGGTATGATAAGAACTGCTCCACAACATAGACGAACAGAATTACAACTTCAAAGGCCAAGGAAGCTGGTGTAGAGAACAAATGGCTTCCATTTTTAATCATAAAGACCTGAGAAATGCTACTCAGGTTCTGTGAGAAATGACGAACCCCCAAACCATCTATATTTGAACTCAGTCCTATATGGAACTTTCCCCCTCTAGGATTGGGAGAATGTTCCTACATCAAATGATTTTCTGTCATCATTTTTACATTTCCGTCCTTTTCCCTACTTCGGACCAGACCTCCAGGGTGAGATGACAAATTAGTTTGGAAAGTCTCCATCTCGATGCTCAAGGAGAAGCCTGGGGGGTTCAGATAACAATAGAAATCATTAGAAGGGGAATTAGTTCTGCTACTTTGACCACATAATCAGTAAATCAGTGGTATTTATTGAGCCTTACTGTGGACAGAGCACTATACTGAATAGTTGGGGGAATACAATGCAATAAGGTTGTTAATAATAATAATAATAATAATAATAATAATAATAATAATAATAATGGTATTTGGGGAATACAATGCAATAAGGTTGTTAATAATAATAATAATTATGGTATTTGTCAGTGCTTTCTATGTACAAGGCATTGTTCTAAGCTCTGCGGTGGAAAGAAACAAATCAAGTTGGACGCAATCTCTGTCCCACACAGGGCTCACAGTCTTAATCCCTACTTTGCGGATGAGGGAACCGAGGCCCAGATAAATGAAGTGACTTGCCTAAGGTCACACAGCAGTCTTTGTGTGGGAACAGTGTAATTGATTCTGTGGGTCTATCATTGGCCTTTACAGTGATGGGTGAATTTCACCAACGGTGGGCATGGAATGTGTCTGCTAATTTCTCTTGAATTGTACTCTCCTGAGTGCTTAGAACAGAGAAGCAGCATGGCCTAGTGGATAGAGCCTGGGCCTGGGAGTTAGAAGGATCTGGGTTCTAATCCTACTCCACCTCTTGTCTGCTTTGTGACTGTGAGCAAGTCGCTTCACTTTTCTGTGGCTCGGTTGCCTCATCTATAATAGGGGGATGAAGACTGTGAATCCCATATGGGACATGGGCTGTGTCCAACCCGATTAGCTTGTATCTGCCCCACCACTTAGAACAGTGCTTGAAACACAGTAAGCGCTTAACAAATACCACCATTATCAGCAACAGCAGCACATAGTGAGGACTCAAAAGATCCCATTGATTGACATTGACACCTTCTTCAAGCACGCGTGTCCCATTAATAGTGAAGGACAGTTATCACTGTAGCACACTCTAACACAGATCAAGTCTCAGCCCAGTACGACTGATCCTGCCAAAGATAAAGAGTGACCTAGTGGAAATTCCCTGGGCCTGGAATGGGAGGACCTGGTTCTAATTCTGCCTTGACCAGCCTTGACCAGTTGTCTGCTGTGTGACCTTGGGCAAGTCACTAAACTTCCCCGGGCCTTAGTATCCTCAACTGTAAAATGGAGATTCAAAACCTGCTCTCCCTCCTACTTAGGCTGTGAGCCCCATATGTGACAGAGACGGTTGATGTGATTACCTTTCATCTACCTAGTGCTTAGATCAGTACATGACACATAGTAAACACTTAGCAAATACCATGAATATTATAAAAGAATGCAAACAAAACCAGAACTGATAAATAATTGCAAGCAACAAGGAGTCAAGATATCTGGTTTGGAGTCCTAGTTCTGTCCCTGTCTGCTATTTAACATTGAACAACCATTTAACCTAACTATACCCCTTTTTTCTTATCTGTAAAATGGGGGTAAAATACCACATTTTCCTTTCCCCTTAGACTATGAACTTAGTACATTTCTGGATACACAGTAAGCACTTAATAAATACCATCATCATTATTAATAATAATAAGTGGTCAGATTAATGAAGGTCTTTCTTCCCTGGTATGTCATAGTGCAGAGATTCATTACAATGCAAATATAATTAGGTCAAGGAAGGTGATGAATTTCCTTGGCACATGTTACAGAATAATCTCTAATGCTTTAGCAGCATTTAGAGAATTAAGGGTCTAGACCCTAAAATCTTTTAGACAATATTGGGCTTTCTAGCTTGTCATTCTGCTTCTCTGTTCTTAGCGTTC
Source organism: Tachyglossus aculeatus (assembly GCF_015852505.1). Classification (NCBI taxonomy): domain Eukaryota; kingdom Metazoa; phylum Chordata; class Mammalia; order Monotremata; family Tachyglossidae; genus Tachyglossus; species Tachyglossus aculeatus. Next base: position 38,086,085 of record NC_052077.1, on the reverse strand, counting down.
AGAATATTTTTCTAACCTTCTTGACCACTACCCCATTTCCACATCTGATATTTTCTTCTCTGCAGGATCGAAATGACAAAATTGTCCTGAAGAGAGAATTACTGATATGTTAAAAGCTCCTTATCTTCTTTTATCACATCTGAAGCTCTTTTGATCTATTCCCTTGTAGTACAGTATTTTAAATATAGGTTCAAAAATAGCTCATCTTCTGGACAGTTCAGCTTTATCATGAGAACTTCCCGACAAGGAGCAGTGTTGCCTAATAGAAAGAGCAAGAGCCTGGGATTCTAATCCTGCGCTCCACCACGTGTCTGCTGTGTGACCTTGGGCAAGTTACTTAACTTCTCTGGGCCTCGGTTTCCTCATCTGTAAGATGGGATTCAATATCTGTGCCCCTTTCCCCTTAGGCTCTGAGCTCCAGGTGGATCAGGAGCTGTTTTTGATTGGCTTATATCATGCCTACCCCAGTGCTTACTATAGTGTTTGGCACATAATAAGTGTTTTAAAAATACCACAACTCCCCATACACCTCAGCATCCAACAGGTACGCCTTACCATCAGCTTTAAAACACTTAATCAGGTTGGCCCCTCCTACATTATTATCATTATTGTCATATTTGTTAAGTGCTTCCTAAGTATCAAGCACTGTTCTAAGCATCAGGGTAGATACAAATTAATCAGGTTGGACACAATCTGTGTCCTGCATGGGGCCCATATAATCTAAGTGGGAGGAAGAGCAGGTATTTAATATCCATTTTACAGTTGAGGAAATTGAAGCACCAGTAAGTTAAGTGACTTGTCCAAGGCCACACAGCAATTCATTCATTCATTCATTCAACCGTATTTATTCATTCAATTGTATTTATTGAGCGCTTACTATGTGCAGAGCACTGTACTAAGCGCTTGGGAAGTACAAGCTGACAACATATAGAGACGGTCCCTACCCAACAGCATTTATTGAGCGCTTCCTGTGTGCAGAGCACTGTACTTAGTGCTTGAGAAGTACAAGTCGGCAACATACAGAGACGGTCCTTATCCAACAACGGGCTCACAGTCTAGAAGGGGCAGTCAGACAACAAAACAAAACATGTAGACAGGTGTCAAAATCGTCAGAACAAATAGAATTATAGCTAGATGCACATCATTAACAAAATAAATAGAATAGTAAATATGTACAAGTAAAATAGAGTAATAAATCCGTACAAATATATACAAGTGCTGTGGGGAAGGGAAGGAGGTAGGGCGGGGGGGGATGGGGAGGAGGAGGGAGAAAAGGGAGCTCAGGCTGGGACTGAGCATTTGGTCTAGCTGGGATCAAAATCCACATCCTCTCACTTCCTAGACCTGAGCTTTTTCCATGAAGTCATGGCGCTTCTCTACCTTCTACTTCTACTTCTCTACCTCTAGAGAAGCAGCATGGCTCAGTGGAAAGAGCATGGGCTTTGGAGTGAGAGGTCATGGGTTTGAATCCCGGCTCCACCAAATGTCTGCTGTGTGACCTTGGGTAAGTCACTTAACTTCTCGGAGCCTCAATTACCTCATCTGTAAAATGGGGATTAAGATTGTGAGCCCCACGTGGGACAACCTGATCACCTTGTATCCCCCCCCAGCGCTTAGAACAGTGTTTAGCACATAGTTAGCGCTTAACAAATGCCATTATTATTATTACCTTGCTGATTTCCTTGTTCAACCCACTTGTCTACTTCAGTACTCTAATGTTAACCTACTTGCAATATCTCAATCTTACCTAGATCACCTCTGTCCTAATCAATCAACAGTATTCATTGAGCACTTATTACAGGCAGAGCACAGACTGTAAACCTGGTGTGGGCAGGGATTGTCTGTCTTTATTGCTGAATTGTTCTTTCCAAGTGCTTAGTACAGAGCTCTGCACACAGTAAGTGCTCAGTGAAAACGATTGGATGAATGAATGCATACTAAGTGCTTGGGAGAGTTGCGAAACAACAGAATTAGCGGACACGTTCCCTGCCCATGACAAGTTTAGAGTCTAGTGAGGGAGGCAGATAGTAATATGAATAAATAAGTAATTTACAAGCTATAAATTAAAGATATGTACATAAGTGCTGTGGGGCTGGGTTTAGGGAAAAGGTCCAATGTCTCAAGGTCACAGATCAAAGTGCATAGATGACACAGAAGGGAGAGCAAACCAGCAAAAAGAGTGCTTCATCGTGGAAGGCCACTTGGAGAAGATGTGACCTTAGAGAAGCAGCATGGCTTAGTGGAAAGAGCATAGGCTTGGGAGTCAGGGGACGTGGATTCTAATCCTAGCTACCCCACTTGTCTGCTGTGTGACCTTGGGCAAGTCCCTTAACTTCTCTGGGCCTCAGTTACCTCATCTGTAAAATGGGGATTAAAAGTGTGAACCCTATGTGGGACAACCTGATTACCCTGTATCTACTCCAGTGCTTAGAACAGTGCTTGGCACATAGTAAGCACTTAAGAAATACTATTACTATTATTATTAATTATTAATAATTTTAATGATAATAATAATAATCTTCCCTTCCTGTGGCCTCCCTCTCACATGGAATTCCTTCATATCTGACAGACCACCACCCTTTCCACCTTCAGAACCTTTTAAAAATCACATCTTTGCCAGGAGGCCTTCCCTGATTAAACTCTCATTCTCCCTATTCTCTCTCCCTTCCATATCATCTAGCCATTTGGATAATGATAACAATAATGGCATTTATTAAGCACTTACTATGTGCAGAGCACTGTTCTAAACTCTCGGGAGGTTACAAGGTGATCAGGTTGTCCCACGGGGGGCTCACAGTCTTCCTCCCCATTTTACGGATGAGGGAACTGAGGCCCAGAGAAGTGAAGTGACTTGCCCAAAGTCACACAGCTGACAATTGGTGGAGCTGGGATTTGAACTCATGACCTCTGACTCCATAGCCCGGGCTCTTTCCACTGAGACACACTGCTTCTCTTAAAGGATCTTAAAGGATCTATATCCTTTAAGTACTCAATGTTTTCCCCACCCCCAGCCCCACAACACTTAGTTACAAGTATATAATTCATTTTAAAATCTGTCTTCCCATCTAGATTGTGGGCGAGGAATATTTCTTTCTACTCTGTTCTATTGTACACTCAAAAAGTGCTTAATACAGTGCTTTGCACTCAGAAAGCATTCAATAAATACCAGTGATAGATTGATGGGTGATTAATACAAAAGACCCCATTAGTTTGTTCATAAAGAAGAAAAAGCCCTTCATTTATGTCTGAAAGGATTTCTGAGATGATCTAGTGTGAAGAATCTGAGAGTCGGAGTAATTGGACCTCCATTTTAGTCCTACTGGTCTCCTGCATGATTTCAGGTAAGACATAACCTTTCTGGGCCTCAGTTTTTTCATCTCGACAATGGAGATAATTGTACCGGTCTCTCTGAACATCGTGCAATTGTTGTAAAGATGAAATGCGATAGATACGAAAGTACTGTGGAAATCAATAAGTCCTCAAGATATTTTAATTATGCAGTCCTAAAGTGTATTAAATTTCATGCAGTAGAATCAACAATAGAAATTGCATTTACTTGTATGGGCTCGACGTGCTTATAATGTCTGATTTTTCCAGGTATAATCTGTTTAATTTTGTAGAAAATCCATCAACTGTTCTCACTTCAATCTTCCTCTTTCTTTAACAGTAGGAAGCAATCCGGCTAGGGATCATTTTTCTTGAAAACTAATTCAGAAGAGAATAAGAGAGTTTGCTGAATTATTTGAGAAAGAAATTTGAATGTTAACATATTCCCAATACCCTTTGCTTCAGGAGCGTATCATTAGGAGAGCGTAAATGAATACCTAGTCTGGTGTGATATGGCAAATTTACTCATTGTCTATGGAGGCTTTGAAACTAAACAGCTTGGCTTTGCTAATTCAATTAATAAAACTGCCATTTTTATGTCATGATTTTCACTTCTCTACCGTAGCCTCATCAGTGGGCTTTTTTTTGTTTGTTTGTTTTTTTAATGGTATTTGCTAAGCACTTGCTCTGTACCAGGCATCGTATTCAGCGCTGGGGTAGACACAAGATAATCAGGTTGGACACAGTCCAAGTCCCCTTGAGGCTCACAATCTTATTCCCAATTTTACAGATGAGGCAACTGAGGCACAGAGAAGTTAAGTGACTTGTCCAAGGTCAAACAGCAGACAAGTGACAGAGCTGGTGTTAGAAGTCTCACCCATGTCCTCCCATTCATTCATTCAATCGCATTTATTGAGCGCTTACTGTGTGCAGAGCACTGTACTAAGCGCTTGTGGCATGGCCTAGTGGATAATGTACAGGTCTGGGAATCAGATAGACCTGGGTTCAAATCCCAGCTCCGTCACTTGTCCACTGGCAAATTATTTGGGCAATATAATAATAATAATAATGATGGAATTTATTAAGTGCTTACTATGTGCAAAGCACTGTTCTAAGCAGTGGGGAGGTTAGAAGGTGATCAGGTTGTCCCATGGGGGGGCTCCCAGTCTTCATCCCCATTTTACAGATGAGGTAACTGAGGCCCAGAGAAGTGAAGTGACTTGCCCAAAGTCACACAGCTGGCAATTGGCAGAGTCGGCATTTGAACCCATGACCTCTGCTTCCAAAGCCCGGGCTCTTTCCACTGAGCCACGCTGCTCCGCTTCACTTCTCTCTCCCTCATCAGTGAAACGGGGACTAAGACTGTGAGCCCCATGTGGGACGGCGACCGCGTCCAACCTGATTTGCTTTTCTCTACCCCAAAGCTCAGTCAATCAATCAATCGTATTTATTAAGGGCTTACTGTGTGCAGAGCACTGTACTAAGCGCTTGGGAAGTACAAGTTGGCAACGTATAGAGACGGTCCCTACCCAACGGTGGGCTCACAGTCTAGAAGACTGCGCTTCTAGGCACAGTCCAGTGCCTAGCACATAATAAGTGCTTCACAGATACAATTAGTATTATTATTTCCACTAGACCGTGCTGCTTCTTCTATTTATTCTGTCCTTCTTTCTCATTTTCAAGTCTGGGCAAATGGAAGCTGGGAGGCTTTATCAGGACAGAGGCTCTGGAGACAGTGCAAGCACAATCTGGGCCATTGGTTTTTCCCTCAGATCCAAACAAAACTCTTCACCCTGGCTCCGTGGTGGCCACCATCCATTTGCCATTTATCCGTCTCCCCTTATCGCTCCCAGTTCTCCGCACCTGCTCTCCGTTCCTGTCATTTATCTCTTCCGCCGTGAGGCTCTGCACCTGAAAACTCAGCCTGCCTCGATCTCTCTGTGGAGGCCCAGATAAGGCACCCTAGAGAAGACTACAAAGCAGATGGCTGCTTTGAGGAAGTCCAGGGTTAAATGTTTGGCTTGGACCTGATGGGAAAGTGAGAAAAACGTGGCCTGTTGAAGAGAGTAAGAAACTGGTAGTTGGAAGGATTCTGTTTATCTTCGCACTGTACTGTCCCAATTGCTTAGTACAGTGTTCTGCACACAATAAGCGCTCAATAAGTGCAATTGACTGATTGTCCATATTTATTACCCTATTTATTTATTTTACTTGTACATATCTATTCTATTTATTTTATTTTGTTAATATGTTTGGTTTTGTTCTCTGTCTCCCCCTTCTAGACTGTGAGCCCACTGTTGGGTCGGGACTGTTGGGTCGGGACTGTCTCTACCTGTTGCCAACTTGTACTTCCCAAGTGCTTAGCAATAATAATAATGGCATTTGTTAAGCGCTTACTATGTGCTGAGCACTGTTCTAAGCGCTGGGATAGATACAAGGTGATCAGGTTGTCCCACGTGGGGCTCACAGTCTTCATCCTCATTTTACAGATGGGGTAACTGAGGCCCAAAGAAGTGAAGTGACTTGCCCAAAGTCACACAGCAGACAAGTGGCGGAGCCGGGATTTGAACCCATGACCTCTGACTCCAAAGTCCGTGTTCTTTCCACTGAGCCATGCTGCTTCTCACATGTACAGTGCTCCGCGCATAGTAAGCGCTTAATAAATATGATTGATTGATTGATTGACTCCTTTTCTGCCACGGCACTTACATCCATATCTGTAATTTATTTACATGAATGTCTTGTCTCCCCCGCTCTAGACTTCAGCTCGTCGTGGGCAGGGAATGTGTCTGTTTATTGTTATACTGTACTCTCCCTTAGCACAGCGCTCTGCACACAGTAAATGCTCAATAAATATGACTGAATGAATGAATGAATGAATAAAATCTAATCCTGGCTCAGGTCCTTGTGTGCTGTGTGACCTTAGGCAAGTTATTAAACTCCTCCATGCCTCAGTTACCTCATCAGTAAAATGGGGATTAAGACTGCAAGCCCCATATGGGACAGGGACTGTGTCCAACCTGATTATGTTGGGTACATAATGCTTAGTGCTTAGTACAGTGCCAGGCACATAGTAAGCACTTAATAATAATAATGATAACGGCATTTGTTAAGCGCTAACTATGTGCAAAGCACTGTTCTAACACGAGAAGCAGCGTGGCTCAGTGGAAAAGAGCATGGGCTTTGGAGTCAGAGGTCATGGGTTCAAATCCTGGCTCCACCAACTGTCAGCTTTGTGACTTTGGGCAAGTCACTTAACTTCTCTGTGCCTCAGTTCCCTTATCTGTAAAATGGGGATGAAGACTGTGAGCCCCCTGTGGGACAACCTGATCACCTTGTAACCTCCCCAGTGCTTAGAACAGTGCTTTGCACATAGTAAGCACTTAATAAATGCCATAATAATAATAATGACGGCATTTAGTAAGCGCTTAATAAATGCCATTATTATTATTATTATATACAAGGTGATCAGGTTGTCTCACGGTGGGCTCACAGTCTTAACCCCCATTTTACAGATGAGGTAACTGAGGCTCAGAGAAGTTAAGTGACTAGCCCAAGGTCACACAGCAGACATGCAGCAGAGCCGAAATACAAATCCATGACTTCTGACTCCAAAACCAGTGCTCTTTCCACTGAGCCACGCTGACAGATATCATTAAAAGAATGAAATGAAAAACAAAGCCATTGTAGTTTTCTTTCTGAGTAGACATTCCAACCGACAGAAAGATCCTGAAACAGGTGGTAACTGTTAGAATGCTGAATCCAGGGCAGCTCCTCAATTCCAACCTACTCGCTGTAGCTCGATCTCGTCTATCTCACTGCCAACCTCTCGCCCGCGTCCTGCCTCTGGCCTGGAATGCCCTCCCTTCTGATATCCAACAGGCAATGTCTCTCCCCACCCTCAAAGCCTTAATGAAATCACATCTCCTTCAGGAGGACTTCCCTGATCTAACCATAATATGCTTTCTTCCCATGATTATATTGTTATAGCGCTGTCTCCTAAGAACTGCATACAGTGCTCTGCACACGGTAAGCGCTCAATAACTATGATGGATTGATAGAAAATCCCGAAGTGTTGTTGGTGTTGAAGAGCTCTCTGAGGTGTTCAGCCCAACATTTATGTCTATATCTGTAATTTATTTATTTATATTATTTATTTATTTCCAATTTGTACTTCCCAAGCGCTTAGTACAGTGCTCTACACATAGTAAGTGCTCAATAAATACGATTGATGATGATGATGATGATATTAATGTTACACTGTATTCAATTGCATTTATTGAGCGCTTACTGTGTGCAGAGCACTGTACTAAGCGCTTGGGAAGTACAAGTTGGCAACATATAGAGACGGTCCCTACCCAACAATGGGCTCACAGGGTAGGAGTACTCTCCCAACTGCTAAGGACACTGCTCTGTACCCAGTAAACTCTCCAAAAATATAACGAAGTGATTAATAGTGTGGCTCAGTGGAAAGAGCACGGGCTTTGGAGTCAGAGGTAGTGGGTTCGAATCCCGGCTCCGCCACATGTCTGCTGTGTGACCTTGGGCAAGTCACTTAACTTCTCGGAGTCTCAGTTCCCTCATCTGGAAAATGGGGATGATGACTGTGAGCCCCATGCGGGACAACCTGATCACCTTGTATCCCCCCAGCACTTAAAACAGTGCTTTGCACGTAGTAAGTGCTTAACAAATGCTATTATTATTATTATTATTATTATTATTAATAATAATAATAATAAATATGAGTAGTATATATTGAGCGCCTATATCAGACAGAGCATTCTGTCAGGTGTTTGGAAGTGTTCACAGAAGCAGAAGATATAGTTCTTACCCTCCAGAGGTTTACAATCTAAGGGATCATGAGTGTGAGTACATGGCCAATCTACTTCAGGATATATAACCTCAGGCTCAAAGTGTGAAAGAAGTAGAGAACAGCAAAAATTAAATAAAAAAGAGATTGTAATAACTTTACTTTGATTTTCTTGTCCTTGCCACAACTCTGCTCCCTATTCCCAGATTGTAAATGAGAAGCAGCATGTCCTAGTGGATAGAGCATGGGCTTGAAAGTCACAAGGACCTGGCTTCTAGTCCCAACATCACCACGTGTCTGCTGTGTGACCCTGGGGAAGTCACTTTATTTCTCTGGGCCTCAGTTCCCTCCTCTGTAAAATGGGGATTAAGACTGTGAGCCCCATGGGAGACTGAGGACTTTGTCCAACCCGTTTTGCTTGTATCAACTCCAGTGCTTAATACAGTGCTTGACACAGAGTAAGTGCTGAACAAATACCACCATTATTATCGTTTTTGCTATTATTATTATTATTAAACTCTTCCCCAGACTGTAAACTCCTCATGTGCCGACAGCTTGTCTACGCACTCTATTTTATTTCACTCTTCCAAATGCTTAGTATAATAAGCGCTCGATAAATACCATTGATTGATTAGTGGTTTTATTGCTGAGCTAAGACTAGAGCCTGCATTTTATGAGATACCTGGGTAGCACCAATCAATCCATCGATCAATCGTTCAGTGGTATTTATCAAACACTTAATGAGTGTAGAACAGTGGGATCAGAGTACAATAAAACAGAGTTGGTAGACATGTTCCCCGCCCACAGTGAAGTTACAGTTTAGAGGGCACCAAGAAAATCCAAACAACGACTATTTAAAGAAAAACATCAACACTTGGCATTCCTGAGCCTTAAGAGTCACGGCATAATTGGTTTGCGTTGGTTTAGAAAGTTATACTTTTGTAATGTTCTCACCATTACTATTATATGCATTATGACTCACCTGCAAAATGTTTTCTCTCCTAGACATTCCACCCACTCCTTCAAGCCTGCAGAGGCAGTGCTGAAGGTGTTTAGAATGAGAAGGAGAAAATGGTATAAACGTTTCCTCATCCATTCTGAGGAACGAAGCGGTTTTAAGGTGCTTTGGTCGAAGACTTGTTTGCCCAATTAAATAGTGTTTTCTCCCCGAGAAAGAGATAGGGCTGTTTGGGAGGGCTGGGACATAATATTAAGAGGGAGGAAACGGTAGTTTTTCAGCACAGGAATGCTAGGGAAAGCACACTAGCTGTGTGAATTTCAGTGTTTTTTCATGAATCTACGAAACAAGCTAAGAGCATGGTTTTCTAATTTCTGGAGCCTGATGACAGCTGTAAAAAAATACCAAGGGCCTGGTAAAAAACAATAGAATCTATCTTGAAAGGGATTCAGCATTCGAGCAATCAATCCATCACTGAATCAATGGTATTTATTTATCAATGGGAGGAGGCCTTCCCAGATTGAGCCCCCTCCTTCCTCTCCCCCTCCTCCCCCCATCCCCCCTGCCTTACCTCCTTCCCCTCCCCACAGCACCTGTAAATATGTATATATGTTTGTATGTATTTATTACTCCATTTTATTTGTACATATTTACTCTATTTTATTTTGTTAATATGTTTTGTTTTGTTCTCTGTCTCCCCTTCTAGACTGTGAGCCCATTGTTGGGTAGGGACCGTCTCTATATGTTGCCAACTTGTACTTCCCAAGCGCTTAGTCCAGTGCTCTGCACACAGTAAGTGCTCAATAAATACGATTGAATGAATGAATGAACAGAATTAGCAAACAAGGTTCCTGCCCATAGTGAGCTGACAGTCATTCATTCATTCATTCTCTAGCTATCTTGCCCTTTACACACCTGGTATGCTCCTATCTTGATTTAGTTAATCATTTAAGATACTGGGAAATACAGGGAATAGCATCTGGGGTGGTAATGAAGTGACACTGGATGGTAAAAACCATGTTGGGAAGTGAGGATTCAACTGCCTTCGGGCTCCCCCTTCTAGACTGTGAGCCCGTTGTTGGGTAGGGACTGTCTCTATATGTTCATTCATTCCATCATATTTATTTAGCGCTTACTGTGTTCAGAGCACTGTACTATATGTTGCCAACTTGTTCTTCCCAAGAGCTTAGTAAAATGCTCTGCACACAGTAAGTGCTCAATAAATACAACTGAATGAATGAATTGAATGCACAGCCCAGTGATGTCCAGGTTAAAGTAACAAAGATGTTGAAAATCAGGTAATAAGCATTTCTCTCCAAGAGTTTTTTCTTTTTTTCTACAGAGGAAGGACACAAACTATCAGTCAGAGGTGGTGGGGAAAGAAGAGATTCCTCAGTGAGTTGTCCTGAAGCTATGATGTGGTTAAGGAGGAGTCAGAAAATAAGGAGGATCAGAACCTTTTATTTACGCCATATGTATGTGTTTATTTTTTGTCATGTCTGCTTGTGAGTTCTCTCTCAGAGCCTAGTAAAGTGTTCCAATAGCTACGCAGAACAAATAGAATTATAGCTATGCTCCAATTCTATATTATTAATATTATTATTATATAATATTATATAATTATTATAATTAGAACATAGCTATAATTCTATTTGTTCTGACAATTTTGACACCTTTCTACATGTTTTGTTTTGTTGTCTGTCTCCCCCTTCTAGACTGTGAGCCCGTTGTTGGGTAGGGACCATCTCTGTATGTTGCTGACTTGTACTTCCCAAGCGCTTAGTACAGTGCCCTGCACACAGTAAGCGCTCAATAAATATGATTGAATGAATGAATGAATGCTCTGCACACAGTAAGCACTTAATAAATACTATTACTCCTTCCACTTCTAATAAGCAGTCGATAATAAATACTATTACTCCTTCCACTTCTAATAAGCAGTCGATTAATCAATAATAATTGATAATCATGGTATTTGTTAAGCACTTACTCTGTGTCAAGCACTGTTCTAAGGACTGATAAATGATGTTCCATGAGTGCTTCCTGAGTGCAGAGCATAATGGGGATAGACTGTGAGTCCTGGCAGAAACCAGGACTGTTCCTGGTGCCATAAACCTGTATCTACTTTAGTGTTTAGCACAGAGTGAGGTCTTAAGACCTGCTATTCTAATTAATAATAATTAGTCCTATTATCATTATGATATACTTTGTGATATAAATCCAGATATCACTGACAATTAGCTCTTCAGTTCTATTATGAGTCCTATTATTATTACGATATACTTTGTGCTATAAATCAAGACATCGCTGACATTTAGCTCTTCAGTTCTGTGGTTTTTTTCAAAAGAGAATTGGCTTTGGAAACGATATTTGGAAGTGGGTTATCAGTCAATATACAGATAAGCCAGAGAGAAGCTCCTTGCATCTGTGGAAAGGTTAGTTTAACCTGCTATTTCCCTCAGTTTAACTTGACATCTCAAACTCTTCTCTCCCCTTGAGCAGGGGTAGTCCTTTCAAAAGATTTTGCCATTTTCAAGGGATGTATTATCCTTTTTGTTCCTGGTTTCATTTTTACAAGTGAAATTTTCCCACGTCAAACGTCCAACTCCAGTTTGTTTCAAAGCTTAGTTTAATTTCTTCTTTTGCATCTCATTTGTTATCGTGTACTCCTCCAAGCTCTTAGTAGAGGGCTGGGAATACAGTAAATGTTCAGTAAATCAATCAATCAATCGTATTTATTGAGCGCTTACTGTGTGCAGAGCACTGTACTAAGCGCTTGGGAAGTACAAGTTGGCAACATATAGACAGTCCCTACCCAACAGTGGGCTCACAGTCTAAAAGGGGGAGACAGAGAACAAAACCAAACATACTAACAAAATCAAATAAATAGAATAGATATGTACAAGCAAAATAAATAAATAAATAGAGTAATAAATATGTACAAACATATATACATATATACAGGTGCTGTGGGGAAGGGAAGGAGGTAAGATGGGGGATGGAGGGCAGACGAGGGGGAGAGGAAAGAAGGGGCTCAGTCTGGGAAGGCCTCCTGGAGGAGGTGAGCTCAGTAAATGAGTGGTTGATTTATTGATTGACGTCTTTCCATAGAATTATTGTGGTGTCTGTCTCACTTGCTAGATTTTTTAAAGCTCGAGGGCTGGGATTGGGTTATATAACCCAAGAAGCAGTGTAGTTTAGTGCAAAGAGCCCGGGCCTTGAATTAAGAGGCCCTGGGTTCTATTGTCGGCTCTGCCAATTAATTGCTCTGTGACCTTATTCAAGTCACTTGATGTCTCTGGGTTTGAATTTCCTCAATACCTGTTCCCCATGGGGGACAGAGACTGTGTCCGACATAATTAACCTGTATTTACTCCAGAACTCAGAACAGTGACCCAGAGTAGACACCTAACAAATATCATTTAAAAAAAAAAGACTCTTCCGAGTGCTTATACTGGTGCTCTGCACAGCATAGATGCCCAGTAAATACTGTTAGGAGAAGCAACGTGTCTCAGTGGAAAGAGCCCAGATTTGGGAGTCAGAGGTCATGGGTTCTAATCCCGGCTCCGCCATATGTCTGCTGTGTGACCCTGGGCAAGTCACTGAACTTCTCTGAGCTTCAGTTCCCTCATCTGTAAAATGGGGGATTAAGACTGTGAGCCCCACTTGGAATAACCTGATCACCTTGTATCCCCCCAGCGCTTATAGCAGCATAATAATAATAATAATAATAATAATAATAATAATAATAATGGATTATTATTTTTATTGATGTTGATTGGCTTATTGAGAAGCAGCATGGCTCAGTGGAAAGAGCCCGGGTTTGGGAGTCAGAGGACATGGGTTCTAGTCCTGGCTCCGCCACTTGTCAGCCATGTGACGAGTGCTTAGTACAGTGCTCTGCACACAGTACCTGCTCAATAAATACGATTGAATGAATGAATGAATGAATGAATGTGACTTTGGGAAACTCACTTAACTTCTCTGGGCCTCAGTTACCTCATCTGTAAAATGGGGATTAAGACTATGAGCCACACGTGGGACAACCTGATTACCTTGTATCTACCCCAGTGCTTAAAACAGTGCTTGGCACATAGTAAGAGCTTAACAAATACCATTATCATTATTATTACTGTTGCTAACTCTGATCTTAAACTTGTCCCAAGGGTGTAAACTTGTTTGTATTTAAAGGTTCAAGCCACCCCGCTAATCCTGTTTTCTCCGCAACCTCACCAGGAGATGATGAAGAAGGCTGTCCATTTTCCTACATCTGGAAAATGAAAGCAATTAATTCTGACCACATCCTCTTCTAAGGGCTCTGATTAACCGACTCCCTTCGAATTGGCTCCTAAAAGCCTATTCACTTGAATTATTCTCTCAATAATTCCCTTAAATTATTTTCAATAGGGATCCTACATAAAGGGATAGCTTAGTGGAAAGTGCTTTGCACACAGTAAATGCTCAATAAATACAATTGAATGAATGAGTGAGAGAGCATGGAACTGGAAGTTAGGAGACCTAAGTTATTATTATTATTACTACCATCATTAATCAGTATTAATGATCATCATTATATCTGTTAAGGGCTTACTTTGTGCCACGCACTGTTTTAAGCACTGGGATAAATACAAGATATTCAGGTTGAACAGAGTTCCTGTCCTTTATGGCGCTCACTGACTACGTAGAAGGGAGGACTTATATTGAATCCCCATTTCAAAGATGAAGAAACTGAGGCCCAGAGAAGTGAAGTAACTTGCCCAAGGTCAGGATTAGGGCCCAGGTCCTCTGATGCTTGTATTCTTCCCATTAGACCATGTTGTCTCTCTATTTTGCTGCTTCATTTTTTTTATATACCCCAGCACTTAGCAAAAAATAAGCACTTACTGAGTTCCATAATTTTGATTACAATCACTGAGGTGCCATCCAAACACTTCGTGAGATTCTTGGAGTCATATTGAATGGGGCAAACACGCTGTCTGGGGCTTGACATTTTTCCTGGATGAATCTGTTTCATCCTATTTGAAACCTCATCTATCTTTCATCAGCAATGAATGCACTGGGAAGCTGATAAAAGAGCCATCATAAAAGTACCGACTACTTCCTAGGAACCGTATAAATCAATCAAGACCTTAAAAGCCTCACTCATTTTAGAACATAACCTACCACAGGTGGTATTCCCTTCTCGTTTTTAGGATCACCGGCAGCCAAACACTCAATTTTCTTCTCTTTGTAGACCCCAATTGCCCACTCTGTGGCCGATAGTCAAGTGCGAGGTCACGTCTCCCCAATTACGACGTCTTTCCCCAACTGTCTCTCCCTTCTGTGTCATCTTACTTAGCCCTCCCTCAGTCTTATAGTACTAACGTGCATATCCATAATTTATTTTAAAGTCTGCCTCTCCCTCTAGACTGTAAGCTCATGGCGGGCAGGGATGTGACTGCTACTTCTGTTATTATGTGCTCTCCCAAGCACTTAGTACAGTGTTCTGCACACAGTAAGCTGTGCTCCACACACAGTAAACTGCATCGCATAACGAGAAGCAGCATGCCATAGTGGATAGATCTTGGGCATGGGAGTAAGAAGGTCATATTATGCTCTCCCAAGTCCTTAGTACAGCTCTTTGCACAAAGTGAGTGTTCATTAAATATAACTGATTGCTTGATTGCTGTGTGGCCTTAGTCAAGCCCCTGAATTTCTCTGTGCCTCAGTAACCTCATCTTTAAAATGGGGATTAGGACTGTGAGCCCCATATGGGTTCACTTACCTAAGAGTTGGATTTGATACAAGATAATCAAGATTGCATTATCCCCCCACAAAATATGGGACTTAATAGCAAATGTTTTCTGTGTGTGTTTGGATGTATGTGTATAAAGTAATTGTTCCAAGGACATTTGCTTGGAGACCTGGGTTTTAATCCTCACCCTGGGTCACCTTGGGCAATTCATTCATTCATTCATTCATTCAATTGTATTTATTGAGCGCTTACTGAGTGCAGGGCACTGTACTAAGTGCTTGGGAAGTACAAGTCGGCAACATATAGAGACGATCCCTACCCAACAACGGGGTCACGTTCTAGAAGGGGGAGACAGACGACAAAACAAAACACGTGGACGGGTGTCAAGTCATCAGAACAAATAGAATTAAAGCTAGATGCACATCATTAACAAAATAAATAGAATAGTAAATATATACAAGTAAAATAAATAGAGTAATAAATCTGTACAAAAATATATACAGGTGCTGTGGGGAGGGGAAGGAGGGGAAGAAGGAGAAGCAGTTCACTTTGCTTCTCTGGGCCTCAGGTACCTCGTCTCTAAAACGGGGGTTTAGAGCATGAGCCACATAGGGGACTGGGACTGTGTCCAACCTGAGTAACGTTTATGTATCCCAATGCTTATAATAATAATAATAATAATAATAATAATAACAATAATAATGATAGCATTTATTAAGTGCTTACTATGTGCAAATCACTGTTCTAAGCGCTGGGGAGGTTACAAGGTGATGAGGTTGTCCCACGGAGGGCTCACAGTCTTAATCCCCATTTTACAGATGAGGGAACTGAGGCCCAGAGAAGTGAAATGACTTGCCCGAAGTCACACAGAGGTCAAGTGGCAGAGCCGGGATTAGAAGAGTGCTTGGCACATAATAAGTCAGAGGTCATGGGGTTCGAATCCCGGCTCCGCCACTTGTCCGCTGTGTGACTTTGGGCAAGTCACTTCACTTCTCTGGGCCTCAGTTCCCCTATCTGTAACATGGGGATTGACTTTGAGCCCCCTATGGGACAACCTCATCACCTTGTAACCTCCCCAGTGCTTAGAACAGTGCTTTGCACATAGTAAGCGCTTAATAAATGCCATCATTATTATTATTATTACCTTTATTATCATTGTCATTATTATTATTTCTTATTTAGATCCCCAGGTAATTTTAGTCCCCTCCTGTTATCGCCATCTTCGACTCCCCTTTAGTGACACTCCAGAAGTTGTGCCTGTGCATCAGAGTGAGGCGCCAGTCAAAGCCCATCTCGGCGGGGTGACTGGGTCCCGCTGAAAGCACTTCATCATCATCATCATCATCAATCGTATTTATTGAGCGCTTACTATGTGCAGAGCACTGTACTAAGCGCTTGGGAAGTACAAATTGGCAACATATAGAGACAGTCCCTACCCAACAGTGGGCTCACAGTCTAAAAGGGGGAGACAGAGAACAAAACCAAACATACTAACAAAATAAAATAAATAGAATAGATATGTACAAATAAAATAAATAAATAAATAGAGTAATAAATATGTACAACCATATATACATATATGCAGGTGCTGTGGGGAAGGGAAGGAGGTAAGATGGGGGGATGGAGAGGGGGACGAGGGGGAGAGAGAATGTGATCTCTTCTAGAGAGAATGTGATTTCTCAGGGTTCAGGCAGCCAGACGAAGAGGTTTGCGAGGAAATCCTCATCAGGAAGGCTCTTGTTTCCATGATTGCAGACTGCAGAAGCCATTGTCTGCCCTGGAGGGCTTTGTCCGAATGATTGGAAGTCATGGTTCCTTCATCCTTGGCCTGAAGATGCTGGGATCCCAGCATGCGCATGCCTGTCACCAACGTGAGAAGGACAAAGGAAGCATCTGGGAAATATTCAGAAAGGCTGCAAGGCATAAATATTGTTTTCTTCTGCTCTCAGTCCTAACAGAGCTGGAGTTTTCTCTAGGCGATTTGGCCAAGATAATAATCCTAATAATAATGTTTGAGTTTTCTCTAGGTGATTTGGCCAATATAATGTAATAGAAATAATACTAGTCCAAGTTAAGCGCTTGCTATCTGCCAAGCAGTGGGGAAGGTACTATTCATTCATCCATTCAATCATATTTGTTGAGCGCTTACAGTGTGCAAAGCACTGTACCTAATGCTTGGGAGAGTACAATATAGCCACAAACAGACACATTCCTGGCCACAACTAGATAATTGGGTCCCACACAAGGTTCAC
This sequence comes from Tachyglossus aculeatus, assembly GCF_015852505.1. NCBI lineage: Eukaryota > Metazoa > Chordata > Mammalia > Monotremata > Tachyglossidae > Tachyglossus > Tachyglossus aculeatus. The sequence goes on along the minus strand of NC_052077.1, from coordinate 38,069,004 downwards.
AGTCAGAAGGAAAATGAACAGGTGTTAAACCCCCATTTTGCAGATGAAGGAACTGAGGCATGAGGAGGTACAGTGACTTGTCCAAGGTCATACAGCAGGTAAGGGGCGAGGGCAGGGATTAGAACCCAGGTCCTCTGACTCCTAGGCAAGTGATGTGTTTAATCGGCCATGCTACTAGTCCGGAAGGTTGTCAGGGATTTGGAGAATACTCGTCCTTCACAAGATCGGTAAGTTTCCCACATACTGTGGAGTCAAAGAGTTTCATGCATAAGTTAGATGTGTGACCTCAGCACAGAGGAAAATGTCAGGGTGAGTTTGACTTCATGCGGGGCTTGGGGGGAATGCAGCCCTCGTGTTGTAGCAGAACTGGTTGTGTTCAGAAATATTCATTCATTCATTCATCATTCAATCGTATTTATTGAGCGCTTACTGTGTGCAGAGCACTGTACTAAGCCCTAGGGAAGTACAAGTTGGCAACATATAGAGACGGTCCCTACCCAGCAGTGGACTCACAATATTCCTTTATTGTGTGTTTGTGTGTATGTGTGTGTGTGCGCGGTGGGTGTGTGGGAAGGAATGTTCTGGGAAAAAAAAAAGATCTGTGTCTAGCCATCCATCTTAATAATAATAATAATAATAATAATAATAATAACAATAATAATAATAATAATAATAATTGTGGTATTTGTTAAGCTCTTATTGTGTGATAGGCACTGTACTAAGTGCTGGAGTAGATACAAGGTCATTGAGTTGGACACAGTCCCTGTCCCATATGGGGCTCACAGTCTTATAGAGAAGCAGCGTGGCTCAGTGGAAAGAGCCCGGGCTTTGGAGGCAGAGGTCATGGGTTCAAACCCTGGCTCAACCAATTGTCAGCTGTGTGACTTTGGGCAAGTCACTTAACTTCTCTGGGCCTCAGTTCCCTCATCTGTAAAATGGGGATTAAGACTGTGAGCCCCCTGTGGGACAACCTGATCACCTTGTCACCTCCCCAGCACTTAGAACAGTGTTTTGCACATAGTAAGCACTTAATAAATGCCATCATTATTATTATTATAGAGACAACGAGCTCACAGTCTGGAGACTAGCTCAGGGTTTTCTATCAGAGAATCCTTCATTCTTTTCTAACCTAGGGAAAAATTGAGCTGAAGGGCTTGCCTCAGACACTTACCTCTTGCATTACTTAAACCGAAGTTTCCTTTCTTCTTCGCGGCCTAGCGGGGTTCCCTTCCTAACCATTCCCCTTACATTGCCTCCTGAGAACTGTTTCATATACTCAGTAGACTCCTGCAGTCATCATTTTGAAGAGCGATTTGTAAAAGAAGTGTTGGCAGGACTGTGACTGGTTATTTTGATGTTGCATTAACAGTGATTCAGAGATCCTCTGGTCCCAGGAACTCAAATGTTCATGCGGCTTTATTTGACTTTATTCAGTGCACTTTCTTGGGGTGGGTATTCTGGGAAGCCATGAGGAGAGGCGCATCTTCTGTTGGTATTTCAAAAAATTTATCGAATCTCGTCTTCTCATAGAGAGATCTTACCATGTGGGCAGAGAATGTATCTACCAACTCTGTTACACTGGCCCCTCCCAAGTGCTTAGTCCAGTGCTCTGCTCAGAAGCAGCACAAATACTGAACAACAGTGTCTGGAAGGAGAAAGATAACTTATGGACTATGAAAGAAAATTCACATGAATAGTACAGACAGTTTTCTGAATAGAAAACACTTCACAGAATAATAATAATAATGACATTTATTAAGCGCTTACTATGTGCAAAGCACTGTTCTAAGCTCCGGGGAGGTTACAAGGTGATCAGGTTGTCCCACGGGGAGCTCACAGTCTTAACCCCCATTTTACAGATGAGGTCACTGAGGCACAGAGAAGTTAAGTGACTTGCCCAAAGTCACACAGCTGACAAGTGGCAGAGCTGGGATTTGAACCCATGACCTCTGACTCCAAAGCCCATGATATTTCTACTGAGCCTCACTGCTTCCACAGAAGAAGCATGGCCTTGTGTTTAGGAAACAGCAGGGCTCACTTCTCTGGGCCTTCTCTGGGCCTCAGTTCCCTCATCTGTAAAATGGGGATGAAGATTGTGAGCCCCCCGTGGGACAACCTGATCACCTTGTATCCTCCGCAGTGCTTAGAACAGTGCCATGCACATAGTGAGTGCTTAATAAATGCCATACCAAATTATTATTATTATTATTATTATTATTATTATTATTATTAAAACAGGCCTGGGAGTTGGGGAACCTGCGTTCTAATCCTGACACTGCCCCTTGCCTGCTTCAAAACCTCGGGTAATTCCCTTAACTTCTCTGTGTCTCAGTTTCCTCACCTGTAAAATGGGGATTCCATAGCTGTTCTCCCTCCAACTTAGACTTGGAGCCCCGATGCTACAGGAACTGGGTTTGATCTGATTATTGGGTTTCTACCTCAGAGCTTAATGCCAGGTTTGGCACGTAGTAAGTATTTAACAAATGCAATTGTTATTATTATTTATCATTATTATCACTACTATCAACAATGATAATCATTGTTAATTCAGTTGCCACAATAACATGGAAGGGTGAAACTATTAGCAGGTACAGGAAGGGATGGAATCTCCTTGGTTTGGATAAGAGGGCTGATAGATGGGAAATCTCTAAACACCAAGATGGGACTCAGTAAGCCTACCCGGAATACCGACCCAAACATTTGGTCGTGCTCAGAAAGACGCTGCATTTTGAGCTTGAAAATTGTCCCATGGAGAGGTCTATCAAACTGAGGGAGAGTAAATCATTTCTATAATCAATCCTATGTAGCACTGTTTAATATTATCTACTGCCCAGGTTACTGGAATGGGGTCCGGGATGAAGAAAATTGACAAACTATATGCAGAAATAATAGTCATAATTGTAGTATTTGTTGTCTGTCTCCCCCTTTCTAGACTGTGAGCCCGTTGTTGGGTAGGGACCGTCACTATATGTTGCCGACTTATACTTCCCAAGCACTTAGTACAGTGCTCTGCACACAGTAAGTGCTCAATAAATACGATTAAATGAATGAATGAATGAATAGATGCAATGGACTGTGCTAAGCGTTGGGGTAAATTTAAGGTAATCAGGTCAGATAGAGTCCCTGCCCCATGTGGGGCTCCGTGTCAGATGGGGAGGGAGAACAGGTATTTAATCTCCATTTTACAGGTGAAGAAACTGAGGCCAAAAGAATGATGATGATGGTGGTATTTGTTAAGCGCTTACTATATGCCAGGCACTGTTCTTAGCACTGGGGTAGATACAAAGTAATCAGGTTGCCCCACGTGGGGCTCACTGTCTTAATCCCCATTTTACAGGTGAGGGAACTGAGGCGCAGAGAAGCAAAGTGACTTGTTCAGGGTCACACAGATGGTACGTGGCGGAACCAGGATTAGAACTCAGGTCCTCTGCCCCACAAGCCCATGCTCTTTTCACTGGGCCATGTCACCACAGTAACTCATTTGGAGAAAGCTAATGTACCAGCCTATTTCCAGATATTTGCCTTCAGGACTAGCTCAGTAATGCAGTCGAATTGTCACCCAGATCGAAAACCGTTATTAAATGGATTTCCTATAGACAGGTATCAGTAGCCCTGTTAGCTTTAACCTGACACATTATTTAGATAAATCCAAAATCCCAATATTCTGAAATACAAGGTCTCCCTAATGGTCTAGCAAAACATACTATAGTCCGTGGATTGAGGGGAACTAGGCTGGGTAGGGAGTCATAGTTGAATTTATTTAACAAAATCCATTTTGAATCTGGGGAGAAGCAGTTTTGTTTTTCTCTTCCAGGTTGCTTCTGGAGGAGGGTTACATTTGCAAATACTGAGCGAAAATGTCTGGAAGGGGAAAGAAAATTCTTATGGAATATGAAAGAAAAGTCATGTGGAGAATTCAGGCAGTTTTCTGAACAGAAAAGACTTCAGAGTTCTTGACATTCATTTCATTCATTCATTCAGTCGTATTTATTGAGCGTTTACTGTGTGCAGAGCACTATACTAAGCACTGGGCACCGAACCCTTCCTGGGTTTGCCCAAGGAAATATGATGAAATTAATGATGTTAGGTAGAAAAATGTATTAAGGGTCCGTGGTTCATAGGCAGGCGGGCCATTAGAAAATATACTCTTCGTTGGCAGGGAATGTTGTACTTTCCCCAACGTTTCATATATTGCATCACACCCAGTGAGCGTTCAATAAATACCACTAGAGCTTTTACTATTATTGCTTATACTTGCAATAAATGTGCAATAAATGTGATTCCATGATTGAATGAATTATAACTTGCTTATACAAATAGCCTGCTGGCAATTATTGTCAACTTGTACTTCCCAAGCACTTAGTACAGTGGTTTGCTCACAGTAAGCACTCAATAAATACGATTGAATGAATGAATGAATGAATGAATTCATTGGTGAATAGGGCTTGCATGCCTTTGACTGGAATTGGTTGGAATTGTGCAGTTTTTGTTTTTGTATTTGTTTTTTTGTGGGGGAAGATCAGTTTTGAAAGACCAGTGTGATGCTACCCATGAAGTTATTTTTACTGAAGCATTACTGACCTACAAGGCGACCTCAGGTAAGTAATTTAAACCTCTTTGGGCCTCAGTTTTCTCATTTGGGCAATGGGGATTAGATAGATTACGAGTCCCATACAGGACAGAGCCTGTTTCTGATCTCATAACCTTGTATCTCCCTGAGAGCCTAACAAACCAAAAGTGTTTAATGTCTGCCTTAATTGTTATTCCTCACTCTCTGCAGTGTGGCTTAGTGGTAAGAGCATGGGCTTGGGCGTCAGAGGACGTGGGTTCTAGTCCCAGCTCCGCCACTTGTCTGCTGTGTGACCTTGGGCAAGTCACTTAATTTTTCTGTGCTTCAGTTACCTCATCTGTAAAATGGGGATGAAGACTGTGAGCCCCATGGGGGACAACCTGATTACCTTGTAACAAACCCAGCACTTAGAACAGTGTGTGGCACATAGTAAGTGCTTAACAAATACCATCATTATCATTATAAATATTATTCCTCTTTACCTATCAGATTCCTTAGTAACAAACCTATTGTCTTTATGGTGTCTGCTTCTTCATCCTTAATAATAATAATAATAATTATAATAATAATAATGGCATTTATTAAGTGCTTACTACATGCAAAGCACTTGTTCTAAGTGCTGGGGTGGTTACAAGGTGATCAGGTTGTCCCACAGGTGGCTCACAGTCTTAATCTCCATTTTACAGATGAGGTAACTGAGGCACAGAGAAGTTAAGTGACTTGCCCAAAGACACACAGCTGACAATTGGCAGAGGCAGGATTTGAACCCATGACCTCTGACTCCAAAGCCCGTGCTTTGGAGTCCAATCTAATTAATTTGTATCTACCCCTTTGCTTAGAATAGGGCTTGGCACATAGTAAGCACTTAACAAGTACTATCATCACTATTATTATCCCTAGAGAGAGCAGATGAAGGGCATGGGAAGGACTTGGGAAGCGGAGAGTGCTTCTTTTTCTCAAATTGATTTTTTGTTTTAGAAAACAACCTCTTTTGCTTTGCTCTGTGGACCATCTTACTAATTTTGAAGGTTTGGATTCCTTTCGAATCATCAGAGTGGGTTCCTATTTCCGAGAGTTTTTTTTTTTCCTTTTGCAGGAAACACTTAATTAGTTCTCATCAGCCTATCAAGACAGGCCTAAAAATAGTATTAAAAAAAATCAGAACACCTGGAAGAAATGGATGTCAAACATTCCTAAGCAGTCTATTTTGGTTTAGGCAGATCCCACAGGGCTGGCTTCAGTCCTGTAGCAAGGAATTAATAATAATAATAATCAAGGTGTTTGTTAAGTGCTTACTATGTGCCAGGGACTGTACTAAGTGCTGGGGAAGATACAAGTAAATCGGGTTGGACACAACCTGTCCCACATGAGGCTCACAGTCTCAATCCCTATTTTACAGGTGAGGTAACTGAGGCCCAGAGAAGTGAAGTGACTTGCCCAGGGTCACACAGCAGACAGGTGGCAGAGTCGGAATGATAACTCATTCATTCGTTCATTCAATCATATTTATTGAGCACTTACTGTGTGCAGAGCCCTGTACTAAGCACTTGGGAAGTACAAGTTGGTAACATATAGAGACAGTCCCTACCCAATAGTGGGCTCACAGTCTAGAAGGGGGAGACAGAGAACAAAACAAAACATATTAACAAAATAAAATAAATAGAATAAATATGTACAAATAAAATAGAGTAATAAATACATACAAACATATATACATATATGCAGGTGGTGTGCGGAGGGGAAAGAGGTAAGGGGGGGATAGGGAGGGAGAGGAAGGTGAAAGGAAGGAGGGGGCTCAGTCTGGGAAGGCCTCCTGGAGGAGGTGATGAGCTCTCAGTAGAGCCTTGAAGGGATTCCTTTCGAATCATCGGAGTGGGTTCCTGTTTCCGAGAGTTTTGTTTTTTTTCCTCTTGCAGGAAACACTTAATTAGTTCCCATCAGCCTATCAAGACAGGCCTAAAAATAGTATTAAAAAAAAAATCAGAACACCTGGAAGAAATGGATGTCAAACATTCCTAAGCAGTCTGTTTTGGTTTAGGCAGATCCCACAGGGCTGGCTTCAGTCCCATAGCAAGGAACTCATGACCTTTTGACGCTCAGGCCTGTGCTCTATTCACTATATGTTTGTATGAATTTATTACTCTATTTATTTATTTATTTTATTTGTGCATATTTATTCTATTCATTTTATTTTGTTAATATATTTTGTTTTGTTGTCTGTCTCCCCTTTCAAGACTGTGAGCCCGCTGTTGAGTAGGGACCGTCTCTATATTTTGCCAACTTGTACTTCCCAAGCGCTTAGTACAGTGCTCTGCACACAGTAAGCGCTCAATAAATACGATTGAATGAATGAATGAATATACCATGCAGCTTCTAAGGAATTTTCCATCTCCTCCGGTTCTTTGCGACGTCACTGCTTTATGCTTTCTGTGTTACTTCTGACACACACACACACACACACACACACACATTCTCTATTGTAAAGGTGTCTATGTTAGTCTGCCCCAAACTCATCACCTGGAATGCTTCTCCAGGAGATCCCTATCCCTGACTCTCTCTCTTCTCAGTTCCCCATCAGGATTCACTTGCCACAGGTGCCCCTGCTAGTCAGTCAATGCTATTTATTGATCACTTATTACGTGCAGAGCACCGTACTGAGAGCTTGGAAGAGTACAATACAACACAATTGGTAGACAAGTTCTCTGCTCTCCCCTTCTGGACTGTAAGCACCACTGTTGGGTAGGGACTGTCTTTATATGTTGCCAACTTGTACTTCCCAAGCGCTTAGTACAGTGCTCTGCACACAGTAAGTGCTCAGTAAATACAATTTATTGTGGGCAGAGAATGTGTCAGCTATAGTGTTATACTGTACTCTCCCAAGTGTTTAGTCCAGTTGTTTGCACACACTAAGTGCTCAATAAATACTACTGAATAAATGAATGAATACTCTGCACCTAATGAGCACTCAATACAAACATACATGATTGGCCATTTGACCGTTATTACTGTCAATAGCTTCAAATTGTTCATGAAGATTTTGGTTGGGTCTATATTAGCGATGAGTCTTGGCCTAAAAATGAAGATTTGTAGTTGTCAGACTTCTTTACTATGATGGCAAGAGACATCCCTACCTCAGAAATTTCCAGAAGTGAGGATCTTTCGGATTAACTAATTCATTCATTCAATCAGGGAATCACATTTATTGCACGCTTACAAAGCACTGTACTAAGCACTTGAGAGAATACAATAGAACAATATACAGACACATTCCCTTCCTACAATGAGCTTACAGTCCACAAAACAAGTTTACAGTCTCGTGGATGGATTTTAAAATTTCATCCCTGGTTCCAGCTCTTCAATCCTGCATCCCTGGTTTTATGCTTGGCAAATTTCTTCCCACCCCAGTGCCCTTGCGATGATATTGGCAGCAGCTGGGTGACGTACATGAAGACAATCACAAAGCACCATCTGTCTCAACGGTCGGGTGGCTAATACAATTTTCATGCAGGAAAAATACCTTCATGGAATGAATGGCATGGTCCACTAGATTTGAAGTTTGACAAACATATCGAAGGTATGGTGTCTTTTCTCTAAGCCACTCAGTACTTCAGCAAGATCCCAGAACATTACAGTCAGTAGACAACAGAGACTGTAACTCCCAATCAATCAATCCATGAATAATAACGATGGTATTTGTTAAGCTCTTACTGTGTACCAAGCACCAATTCATTGCCCTTGTTGAATGCTTACTGTGTGCAGAGGACTGTACTAAGCACTTGGGATAGTAAAAATAACAGTGGGTAGACACATTCCCTGCCCACAGCAACAGTAATATTATTAAGATAATAATAATATCATTGTTATTAATAGAAATAGACAAAATTACAGCTGCATACATAAGCTCTTTGGGGCTGAGAAAGGGGTAAATCAATCAATCAATCAATCAATCATATTTATTGAGCGCTTACTATGTGCAGAGCACTGTACTAAGCGCTTGGGAAGTACAAATTGGCAACACATAGAGACAGTCCCTACCCAACAGTGGGCTCACAGTCTAAAAGGGGGAGACAGAGAACAGAACCAAACATACCAACAAAATAAAATAAATAGGATAGAAATGTACAAGTAAAATAAATAAATAAATAGAGTAATAAATATGTACAACCATATATACATATATACAGGTGCTGTGGGGAAGGGAAGGAGGTAAGATGGGGGGATGGAGAGGGGGAGAGGAGGGAAGGGGCTCAGTCTGGGAAGGCCTCCTGGAGGAGGTGAGCTCTCAGCAGGGCCTTGAAGGAAGGAAGAGAGCTAGCTTGGCGGAGGGGCAGAGGAAGGCCATTCCAGGCCCGGGGGATGAATAAAGGGAGCAAATCAGGGAGATGCAGAAGGAAGTGGGAGAACAGGAATTGAGGACTTAGTCATTTTCCTTGGGGGTCAGCGATTCTTCAAACTGTCCCTTTCCCAGATCGGAAGATGAGTTTTACCCCAACTTTCCTTCAGACAAAGATCACTTTTTGCAGGATTCCGAGAAGGAGGCTGTTCCTTAATTCTGTCAATTAGGGGCACGTTCTGTCCGCCGTGGGATGATGGATAAAAGTGAGGAAATCACAGTCTTCAGAAAGGGTCTTGAAGGCCCAGAGTGTGGTGGTGATTGACCACCATGACCCAGGTGTTTGGTGGAACACCCTGCTTTGTTTGAGCCATGCCGCAAAATGCACAGGGGAAACTGAGAGTCCGCCAGTTAGCTTAGTTGGAAAATTCCTCTACAATGCCCAGTACAGATCATCCCGTGGGCTGCCAATGCTTCCTTCCCAAGCACTTAGTACAGTGCTCTGCACACAGTAAGCGCTCAATAAATACGATTGATTGATTGATTCCCAGATATTCCACTGTTTTGCAGAATCGCACATCCTTCCCAGTAGGCCTGGGCACAATCACCAGTGTCTGCTGTGTGAACTTGGACAAGCAGCGTGGCTCAGTGGAAAGAGCTCGGGCTTCGGAGTCAGAGGTCATGGGTTCAAATCCCGGCTGTGTGACTTCGGGCAAGTCACAACTTCTCTGTGCCTTAGTTCCCTCACCTGTAATATGGGGATTAAGACTGTGAGCCCCCCGTGGGACAACCTGATCACCTTGTATCGTCCTCGGCACCTAGAACAGTGCTTTGCACATAGTAAGTGTTTAATAAATGCCATGATCATTATTATTATTAAGGCACTTCACTTTTCTGGGCTTCAGTTCCCTCATCTGTAAAATGGGGGCTAAGACTGTGAGCCCCATGTGGGACATGGAGTGGGTCCAATCTGCTTAGCTGGTATCTACCCCATTAATAGACACCATTCTTTTTTTGAAAAGGAGCTCTTAGCCTTGTGGGTGGAGATGAACTACCGATAATATGGGCAAGAGTGGCTAGGGCGAGGTGCCAGCCCAAGCCAGGAGGTGGGAGAAAGGAAAGACGAGAGTGAATAGCATTATAGCATTGTCCCATACCTCATCTTGTGTCCAATAATAATAATAATAATGATAATGGCATTTATTAAGTGCTTACTATGTGCAAAGCACTGTTTTAAGTGCTGGGGGGGGGATACAAGGTGATCAGGTTGTCCCACGTGGGGCTCCACAGTCTTCATCCCCATTTTACAGATGAGGGAACTGAGGCACAGAGAAGTTAAGTGACTTGCCCAAAGTCACACAGCTGATAAGTGGCAGAGGCAGGATTAGAACCCATGACCTCTGACTCCCAAGCCTGTGCTCTTTTCACTAAGCAATGCTGCTAGCATCTGGGAGTTTGGATTTCTCTGGCTATTTAAGGTGTTAGCCTTTGATGCAGAGGTATGAGGCCTGGATGGTGTGTGGACATGGGGAATAGTGGGTTGCTTAAATGTTGTGAATTCCCTTTGCTCACAGTTATGTAATCCTGTTTAGATAATAATAATAATAATAATGGCATTTATTAAGCACTTACTATGTGCAAAACACTGTTCTAAGTGCTGAGGAGGTTACAAGGTGATCAGGTTGTCCCACGGGGGGCTCACAGTCCTAATCCCATTTTGCAGATGAGGTAACTGAGGCACAGAGAAGTGAAGTGACTTGCCCAAAGTCACACAGCTGACAACTGGTGGAGCTGGGATTTGAACCCATGACCTCTGACTCTAAAGCCCGTGCTCTTCCCACTGAGCCACGTTGCTTCTTTAGATCTCCTTAGTAATAATAATAATAATAATGATGGCATTTATTAAGCATTTACTATGTGCAAAGCGCTGTTCTAAGTGCTGGGGAGGTTACAAGGTGATCAGGTTGTCCCATGGGGGCTCACAGTCTTTATCCCAGTTTTACAGATAAGGTAGCTGAGACACGGAGAAATTAAGTGACTTGCCCAAAGTCACACAGCTGACAGTTGGCAGAGCCGGGATTTGAACCCATGACCTCTGACTCCAAAGCCCGGGCTCTTTTTTCCACTGAGCCATGCTGCTTCTCAAGCACTTAGTACAGTGTTCTAAGCACTGTAAATGGTCAATAAATACGACTGACTGATTGATTGATCAGTCTCAGACCCTGAAAAGAACCTATTTCCTTCCCTGCAAGGACTGTGTTCCCTCTAATGTTCCTCATTTCTGAATGCCGTGGGGATTATTTTCTAGCTCCCAGTGTTTACAAACCATTCCTACTTCCGCGTGTGTCTTCCCTAATCTTTCAATCAGTCAATCCATCAATTAGTACTTGGAGAGCACAACGCAACAATGTATCAGACACATCCCTTGCCCACAGTGAGGTTACAGACCAGGGCGGGAGACAGATATTGATCCAGATAAATAAATTACCGATGTGTGCGAAAGTGTTGTGGGGCTGGGGGTGGGTTTGGTGAATGAAAGGAGTAAGTCAGGGTGGCGCAGAAGGGAGTAGGAAAAGATGAAATAAGGGCTCAGTCAGGGAAGGCCTCTTGGAAGGAACACACCTTCGATAAGGCCATGGAGGTGGGGAGAGTGATCATTCATTCATTCATTCAATCATATTTATTGAGCGCTTACTGTGTGCAGAACACTGTACTAAGCGCTTGGTAAGTACAAATCATCTTTCAGATGTGAAGAGGGAGAGTGTTCCAGTCCAGTCCAGTCCAGCCCAGTCCAGAGAAGCAGCATGGCGCAGTGGAAAGCGCCCAGACTGGGGAGACAGAGGTCGTGGGTTCTAATCCTGGCTCTGCCACTTGTCCTCTGGGTGACCTTGGGCAAGTTACTTCACATCCCGCCTCCGCCACTTGTCCGCTGGGTGACTTTGGGCAAGTCACTTCACTTCTCTGGGCCTCAGTTACCTCATCTGTAAAGTGGGGATTAAGACTGTGAGCCCCCCGTGGGACAACCTGATCACCTTGTAACCTCCCCAGCACTTAGAACAGTGCTTTGTACATAGTAAGTGCTTAATAAATGCCATTATTATTATTATTATCATTATCTCTGAGCCTCAGTTCCCTTATCTGGAAAATGGGGATGAAGACTGTGAGCCCCACGGAGATAACCTGATCACCTTGTATTCCCCCCACCCCCAGTTCTTAGAACAGTGCTTCACACATAGTAAGCGCCTAACAAATGTCAGCATTATTGTTATTATTACTATTATATGGGTGAGAGATCGGTGGTGAGATAGAGAAGATCGAGGTACAGTGAGTAGGTCGACATTCGAGGAGGGAAGTTTGCAGACTGGGTTGTAGTAGTGGAGCAGAAAATAATAATAATAATAATAATAATGATGATGTTGGTATTTGTTAAGTGCTTACTATGTGCCAAGCACTGTTCTAAGTGCTGGGGTAGATACAAGGTAATCAGGTTGTCCCACATGGGGCTCACAGTCTTCACCCCCATTTTACAGATGAGGGAATTGAGGCCCAGTGAAGTTAAGTGACTTACCCAAGGTCACACAGCTGACAAGTGGCGGAGCCAGGATTTGAACCCACAACCCCTGACTCCAAAGCCCGGTCTTTTTCCACTGAGCCACGCTGCTTCCCGTGGTAAGAAAAGTAAGGTAGGAAGGGGAAAAGCCATTGAGTGCTTTAAAGCAGGTTCATTCATTCATTCAGTCGTATTTATTAAGCACTTACTGTGTTCAGAGCAGTTTCTGGTTGATGCAGAGGTGGCTGGGATGGATGGACTAACTACAGGTTCTTGAGCACTGGGGAAAGATGGACTGAACATTTTGTAGAAAAATGATAACCACAGAGCATTGTTTTCAAAATGCATCTATTTCCTTCAAATGTATGAAGAGGAAAGAAGAAGCAGGACACCGCAGAAGGATGTATTCTCCTTGCTTCCCCGAATTTCCATTTGTGATCGAGAATCATTTACAGATTTGTAACAAAATGTACTCCCACGACTCTTATGTATTAAATTTAAATATTTAATAAAACCCTTTTACCTCTAAAGAGTTTCCTTGCAGCGTTTCATTCTGAACGAAGATGAATTAAGCCCTAGCACAAGCCAGCAAACAGGTAATGAAAACACCAGTTTCAGGATGATGTGAATGTCCAATTTTCTGTAATCTTAATCAGAAATATTAAAATTTAGTTTTTAATCCCAGTCATTTGGCTGAAGGCTTCAGATATGTGAAAGCTTGTCTACTTTCATATTTTAAATCATTCAGAAGAGTGGAGATCTCAGTTCCAGTGAATAAGAATTTCATTTAAAAAATGCATGCACAGTATTGCTTGGCATATCAAGAATGAATTGCCATTTATTTTAAGACATACTTTACAGGTTAAATTTTCCTTTTTCTCCAGGATATTAATCAGTTTAAACTGTCAAACGCTGGCACAAATTCATCAGTGATCTAGCAATTGAAATTAACATGAAAGCAGAAGTTTGTTTTTTTGAAAAACAAGATGTAGAAGATCATGAGCTTTGATATTACTGACGGAAAGTTTATAATTTATTTGGTACTCAGTCAATCTGTAGTGATCTTGCTTAGATCTTGCCGGACATGTGCAGTTTGGTTCTGTGGCTACGGTGAATACAACTCAACTATTATTATTAACTCATATTTCATCTTCAAATTCAGCACCATTATCATCATTGGGGTTTACTGAGTTCAGAGCACGGCATCTGGTAGTTGAGAATTAATTACAGTAGTGGTGATAATAGGAGCTAAAGACCCAATCACCTTAACAATGTCACATGAAAAGCAAGTAGATATCAATTGCCAAATAAATGGTAGGTGAAAAAATAAAAGCATAGGGAATAACAACGGGAAGCAGCGTGGCTCAGTGGAAAGAGCACGGGCTTAGGAGTCATGGGTTCTAATCCCGGCTCCACCACTTGTCTGCTGTGTGACTTTGAGCAAGTCACTTAACTTCTCTGGGCCTCAGTTACCTCATCTGTAAAATGGGGATTAAGACTGTGAGCCCCATGCAGGACAACCTGATTACCTGGTATCCCCCCTAGTGCTTAGAACAGTGCTTGGCACATAGCAAGCACTTAACAAATGCCATCATTATTTATTATTATTATTATTATTATTATTATTATACATTGGGTGCTTTCTGTGTGCAGAGCACTGTCTTAAATGCTGGGAGAGAATTCACACTGGGGAAATAGACAGGATCTTAATGGACTCACAATCTGAAAGGAAAAGTGGGGAGAAGAGATACAATCTAAAATATGTTGGTAATTAGATCAATGAACAGACGTATCATGGTTATTATTACATATGTGTGTGACTAGACTGTGAGCCCACTGTTGGGTAGGGACCATCTCTATATGTTGCCAACTTGTACTTCCCAAGCACTTCAAACAGTGCTCTGCACACAGTAAGTGCTCAATAAATACGATTGAAAGAATTTGTGTGAATGTTAAAAAATTTTATGAAGTGGCATAACCAGGAAAGTGAAGATTAATCAAGGAATGCCTCTTGGAGAAAGTGATTTTGGACGAGGGCTTGGAGATAAGGAGGAACTTGGTTTGATGGGTTTGAAGTGGGGAGGGAGTCCAGGAAGAGAGAGAGGTGAGAACATTGGGAAGGAGATGGGAGAGTTGAGAGGGAGGTACAGTTCGGGAAGAATAAAAATGGGAACTAAAGCGTAGCTGGAGAAGAGAAATGATGGGCGAGAGACAACTGGTGTGTTGGCTGAAAAACCAAGTTTGGTACTAACTATGTCTCTCAAAGCCCACAGTGATTTTAACCCAGAGGTGAGAAGTGATTTGGAAGCTTTTCCACAGCATGTCTTTTGGCAAACAGTTGCCACAAGAAAGAATATCAATTCTCCCACATTTTTCTAGAATCTTCCCTTGGTATTTGTACATAATATGGCTCTATCTTCTCTCTTAGACTGCTAGTTCCTTGAGTGCAGGGATCGTGTCTACTAAATCTACTGTGTGCTCACAAGCACTTAATTCAGTGCCCTGCACGTAGTAGATGGTCCACAAATATCACTGATGGAATTGTCAATGCTGACATCAACACCAAAACATTTTTGACGTGTACCTGTGGGCATCACATTGGGCTCGGTCCCAATTAAAGCAAAAAGAGATGTCCTATCCCCTTTTCTGTAAATGTGATTTAGTAAAGGATGTCCTTCGCTTTACTAAGTACTTGGGAACCCAAGAAGGGGTCCTTACCTGTAAAGAGCTTAAGCTCTAATGGGAGATACAGACATAAATCTATTCACATCTAGGATAATGAGGATAAGTAATCAATCAATCAATCAATCGTATTTATTGAGTGCTTACTGTACTGTAAGTACACTACAGTACACTGTACTGTACTGTACAGTGCAGAGCACTGTACTAAGCGATTGGGAAGTACAAGTTGGTACAATTCATAATTCATAAATAGATGGATGTTTATCAGTTCACATTTAAGGTTTTCAATCTAAACGTATGAAATTGGAGAATTCATGTCCTAATAATAATAATAATGGTATTTGTTATGCACTTACTATGTGCAAAGCACTGTTCTAAGCGCTGGGGAGGTTACAAGATGATCAGGTTGTCCCACGAGGAGCTTACAGCTTTAATCCCCATTTTACAGCTGAGGTAACTGAGGCACAGAAAAGTTAAGTGACTTGCCCAAAGTCACACAGCTGACAGTTGACAGACTCGGGATTTGAACCCATGACCTCTGACTCCAAAGCCTGTGCTTCTTCCACTGAGCCACGCTGCTTCCCTAAGCCTAAGCCTAAGCCTATCATCTTTTAAGGGCATTGACATTTGCAAATGTGACGAGAAAATTTTCCTCTTCCCAGATGGTCGTGTCTCATCTTGCCCCAGGAATCTTAAATTTAAAAGACCACTACATTGTGAAGTGTGATTTGGAGGATTGCTCATGCAGCTATTGTTATCATTACAATCTAATGCCTCTCCAAGGAGCCTTACATTTTTCTGAAAGATCACTTTTAATAGCCACAGTAGAAGACGATTGACATTCTGTTTCTATTGTAAGAAGAACAATGCTAACGTTTTGTTCTAAGTGGTTCTTCATGGCAAGGGTGATGATCCTCAGGTCACATTTCTGAGGAGCTCATCAAGAGGAAGGAGAAAGCGTCGTGTTCCTTCTTGACGGATGAGTGATGATGCTGCTCAATATTCTGGTTTAAGGGAAAGAAGAGGCATGCTAATATGCACTCTGATAGATTTATATACAAGATGGAGTAGGGGAATTTCAAGTGTCAAGCTGGTCACTATAAAATTCACTGAGATTCCCTGAAGTCGTGTTTAGAAGCTGAAAGTGCTTTGGAATGTCATATTTTAGAATGATGTGCATTTAAAGTGACTCTCTGGTACTCAGTATATGAAAACAGGGAGCATGGATCAGTCTGAGAGGAATTGAGAGAACCAGCGGAAAGAGGATCCGCTTGAGAGTCAGAGGACCTGGGTTCTAATGCCAG
This sequence comes from Tachyglossus aculeatus, assembly GCF_015852505.1. Lineage (NCBI taxonomy): Eukaryota > Metazoa > Chordata > Mammalia > Monotremata > Tachyglossidae > Tachyglossus > Tachyglossus aculeatus. Next base: position 38,052,565 of record NC_052077.1, on the reverse strand, counting down.
CTTGGCCATGCTTCTGCTGTGCATCTTTTGTCCACTTCTCTGTGCCTTCGTAACCTCATCAGTACAATAGGGATTAAATCATATTCCCTCCTGCTTAAACTGTGAACCTCATGTGAGACAAGGACTGTGTCTGACCTGATTAGTTCATACCTACCCCAAGGCTTTGAATAGTGCTTGACACATAGTAGGAAAAGCAGAATTTCCTAGTGGTGAAAGAACGGGCCTAGGAGTCAGGGGACCTGTGTTCTAGTCCCAACTCTACCACTCATCTAGACCCAACTTCTCTTTGCCTCAATTACCTCATCTCTAAAATGGGGATTCTGACTGTGAGCCCCATGTGAGACATGGACTGTGTCCAACCTGATTAGATGAGAAGCAGCGTGGCTCAGTGGAAAGAGCCCGGGCTTTGGAGTCAGAGGTCAGGGGTTCAAATCCCGGCTCCACCAATTCTCAGCTGTGTGACTTTGGGCAAGTCACTTAACTTCCCTGTGCCTCAGTTCCCTCATCTGTAAAATGGGGATTAAGACTGTGAGCCCCCCGTGGGACAACCTGATCACCTTGTAACCTCCCCAGTGCTTAGAACAGTGCTTTGCATATACTAAGTGCTTAATAAATGCCATTGTTATTATTATTAGATTGTATCTTTCCCAGTACTTATATAGTTCCTGACACCTAGCAAGCACTTAACAAATGCCATTATTGGGTAAGGACCGTCTCTATATTTTGCCAAATTGTACTTCCCAATCGCTTAGTATAGTGCTCTGCACACAGTAAGCACTCAATAAATATGATTGAATGAATTAATGAATGAATGGTGTGCCATAACTTTAGAATATTGAGGACTGGAGAAGGTTTGGGACTATAAATACTTTGTTGTCCTAAACCCATTCTCTCTGTGGAAGAGGAGGGGAGTTTCTTTGTGATAATTTCAACCTGTTAATTGGCCTGCATCTATGCTAGTTACAGATGCAAGACTAGTTCTCCCCCTAACATGCACGATTCTTTAGCATATGCCAAGGAGAGGGGTGAGGAGCATCTTGAATGGGCTTTGCTCCCCTGAGCCTGGCTGGCATGCCTACCTTTTTCCCCTTCAACAATTTATAGTGAGGCTGTGTTCTGTGTCACCATAATCAATGGGAAGCAAGGGGGCCTAGTGGAAAGAGCATGGGCTTGAAAGTCAGAGGACCTGGGTTCTAATACCGGCTCCATTGCTTGTCTGTTGCCTGATCTTGGGCAAGTCACTTCACTTCTCCGGGCCTCCCTTACCTCATCTGTAAAATAGAGATAAATCCCCCTCATCACCCGTTCATCACCTGTTTTCTTTTATCTACCCTCATTTTATTTCTGAAGCTCGTTAGCTAGGTCACCAGTTGGTTCAGCCCAAACCTCCCCCAACCTGGAACCTTTTTAGAGAGACTGGCTTTTGAGCCATAAGGCAGAAAGTCCACCTCCCATAAGGTTGAGGTCAGAGGGGTGTTGAGTCTGGAGAAGCTGAGCTCCTTTGGAGGTGGTAGAGAATGAGGCAGAAGACCCGATTCCTGTCTGCAAAGATCCAGCATGAAGAACTGCTCACTGTAAGTTCTGTCTCACCCTCTCCCAGATATACATGGGATTAAAAGTAATATTTGCGTGGGCTGATGTAGATAGTTACAGCCTGAACCTTGATTTTCCGAATAGCCAAGCCAGGCCCTCGCATGGTGTGGTGATCCAGCTGACTTCTAGATAGGTGGTTGAGTATTTAGTCTGTAAAACTTTAGGAGCTATGTTTTGCTTTTGATGCCTCTTTACTTATTTTGAAAGCCATCTCCTCCCTTCTAGACTGGGAGCCTGTTGATGGGCAGGGATTGTCTCTATTTGTTGCTGAATTATACTTTCCAAGTACTTAGTACAGTGTTCTACACACAGTAAGCGCTCAATAAATATGATTAAATGAATGAATAATGAAATTCTAATTGAATATTTTCCTGTTTGGAAGCTTAATTCCAACATTCATTCATTCAATCGTATTTGTTGAGTGCTTACTGTATGCAGAGCACTGTACTAAGTGCTTGGGAAGTACAAGTTGGCAACATATAGAGACGGTCTCTACCCAACAGCGGGCTCACTTCTCAGGTTCCCTACAGATATCCAGGCTCTCAAATTCCCTTCAGTTGTCCACAGAGTAAAAGATGAACACAGCCGGCATGCAGAAAGAGCTTCAGGTACATGTTAACTTCATATTCGGCCCCTGCAACTCCCAACTCATGGTCTCTTGGGTTTACCAAGCCTTTAACTGTTGATGGCTGGTGGATTTTTCTAGTTCTATGATTGCCTTGGTGTAGGTGCATGTGTGCTCCACTTATTTTCTTTTGACTAGTGGGAAATGTTTTTTATGTTTGTCTCTCCTGTTAGAGAGTGTAAGCTCCTTGTGGACAGTGAAAATGTCACTTCATTATTCCCAAGCGCCTACTAGGGTACACCATATCGAGTGGCCTTTCAATCAATGTTACTTCACCTACAGGGTACATTTGGGCCTGTGACCTTTGGACACTTGATATTTACCCCCACCTCAGCCCCACAGCACTTCTGAACATATTTTAAAATTAAAGAAGATTATTTATTCCTATTGCTATGTCTTAATCTCTAGACTGTAAATTCCTTGAGGGCAGGGAGACTCGTCTGATGGCTCTGTTGTGTTGTACTTTCCCAAGTGCTTAGTACAGTATTCTGCACAAGCAAAGTGCTCATGAAATGCCATTGATGATGATTGAGAATGGTGAAGCAGCGTGGCTCAGTGGAAAGAGCCCGGGCTTGGGAGTCAGAGGTCATGGGTTCTAATCTCGGTTCCGACACATGTCAGCTGTGTGACTTTGGGCAAGTCACTTGACTTCTCTGTGCCTCAGTTACCTCATCTGTAAAATGGGGATGAAGCCTGTGAGCCCCACGTGGGACAACCTGATCACCTTGTATCCTCCCCAGAGCTTAGAACAGTGCTTTGCACATAGTAAGTGCTTAATAAATGCCATTATTATTATTATTATTGTGAATTCTAATCCTGACTCTGACACTTGTCAGCTGTGTGACTTTGGGCAAGTCACTTAACTTCTCTGAGCCTCAGTTACCTCAGCTGTAAAATGGGGATTAAGATTGTGAGCCCCACGTGGGACAACCTGATCACCTTGTATCCCCCCCAGCACTTAGAACCGTGCTTTGCATATAGTAAGTGCTTAACAAATACCATTATTATTATTATTATTATTATTATTATTATTAATCAATGTGATGTTTGAGTGGCTATTCTAACCATAGACACTATGCTTTTTCATGAAGATACAAAGTTCATGATTCCTTGTCCTGAGTTTCTTAAAATGGGATGAAGAAGGCTGTATTAGCACCATACTGAAGCAAAGCTGTGCCTAATGAAGTTCTTGTTTGCCTATGTGATCTTCACTCTTGAAAGTGTTTAGCAAAGTGCTCTGCATACTCAATAAAATACCACTTATCATAGGTTGCAATGAGTTATCTTAAGTCATAAGAGAAGCATCGTGGCTCAATGGAAAGAGCCCAGGCTTTGGAGTCAGAGGTCCTGGGTGCAAATCCCAGCTCCGCCAACTGTCAGCTGTGTGACTTTAGGCAAGTCACTTAACTTCTCTGTGCCTCAGTTCCCTCATCTATAAAATGGGGATTAAGACTGTGAGCCCCATGTGGGACAACCTGATCACCTTGTAACCTTCCCAGTGCTTAGAACAGTGATTTGCACATAGTAAGCGCTTAATAAATGCCATCATTATTATTATTAAGGTCATCATCCGTATTCACTGATCCACTGAGTTCCTGTTGATTTTAAAAAGCATTGTAATTAACCGAGCATGAAAGTTAACAAATTAAATCAGAAATCAATATAGTCATTATCAGGTTACTAAAATATCCTGTAATAACCCTGGGAAATTGGCCAACATTATCATTTTAAAATTTTCAGTGATTCATTGTAGTGGCGAGTCTCTTCAAATTTATACATTCACTAGCTAACCTTTCACCCATTTAAATAGCTCAGGAACATCTGTATGTGTATTTAATAATGTGGTTACATTTTAATGGGCCCTTTTTCAGTTTTTCTGAGATTTATTGAGGAAATGTAATTACTGAAATGAGCACTGAGTAATAGCTTTCAGTTATGAAAGTTTTCAATCCTTCCGGGAAAATTAAGTGTAAAATGTTAAAAATCCTAAATTGAATGTCACGCCAAACCATTTTTATTTTACATTAGCCTCTTTTACTTATGTTTTGTGTTTATAAACCTGAATTTTTCCAACGTATAAAGCAATTCACCAGTAATAGCTTACTTCTCATAGGTAAGGGCAACAGCAAAGTGGATTGATTTATTTTAGAAGCAGACGGCTTCTAAATTGGGTTATTAATTGGGTGACATAAGTGATTGCTAATTTGCTAAAGTAAAAATGTCAAATTGAGGGGGCCAAATAAGAGTTAATTTTTCCTTTTGCACTTATTAATGAATATTCAGCTGATTGAAGAGAGGTGTTCAAGAAATCAATTTTAGAAGTAATTTTTATTTGGCCCTGGTACTTTGGGAATAGCTATTTCTGGCTTGTTTTGGCATAAGTGAATTTTGAGAAAATTCACTTTAATATCTGTGTGACAGGTTTGGAGGGAGAAGGTTGATTGGAAATGTCTTGCTTGTAGAGAGACATTTAGTGGCAAGAGCCCGGGCTTGGGAGTCCGAGGTCATGGGTTCTAATCCTGATCCTCCACTTGTCTACTCTGTGACCTTGGGCAACCTACTTCACTTCTCCGTGCCTCAGTTATTTTATCTGTAAAATGGGAATTAAGGCTGTGAACCCCATGTGGGACAGGGACTGTGTCCAACCAGATTATCTTGTATCTACTCCAGTGCTTAGAGTAGTGCTTGGCACATAGTAAATGCTTAACAACAACTATAAAAACTGAATTGGGGGGATTTTTAAGGTCACCTCCTCCGAGAGGCCTTCCCTGATTAAGCCCACTTTTCCCAGGCTCACTCTCCTTTCTGCATCACCCATACACTTGGATCTGTGACCTTTTGGTGTTTGATATTTTAACCACTCTCAATCCCATACCACTTATGTACCTATCTTTAAATGATATATTCATTCATTCAATTGCATTTATTGAGTGCTTACTGTGTGCAGAACACTGTACTAAGCACTCGGAAAGTACAATTCAGCAACAGATAGAGATAATCCCTACCCAACAAAGGGCTCACAGTCTAGAAATCAATTATATTAATGTCTATCTCCCCCTCTAGACTGTAACCTCATGATGGGCAAAGAATAATGATAATTTTTGGTATTTAAGTGCTTACTGTGTTCCAGGCACTGTACTAAGCGCTGGGATGGATACAAGCAAATTGGGTAGAGAAGCAGCGTGGCTCAGTAGGAAAGAGCACGGACTTTGGAGTCAGATGTCATGGGTTCAAATCCTGGCTCTGCCAATTGTCAGCTGTGTGATTTTGGGCAAGTCACTTATCTTCTCTGTGTCTCAGTTACCTCATCTGTAAAATGGGGATTAAGACTGTGAGCCCCACGAGGGACAACCTGATCACCTTGTATCCTTCCCAGCTCTTAGAACAGTGTTTTGCACATAGTAAGTGCTCAATAAATGCCATCATTATTATTACTATTACTGGACACAGTCCCTGTCCCATGTGGGACAGTGCTTTGCACATAGTAAGTGCTTAATAAATACTATTATTATTATTATTATTATTATTATTATTATTATTATTATTATTGTTATGTGGGCATAACAGTCCAAATCCCCATTTTTCCAGATGAGGGAACGGAATCACAGAGAAGTGATGTGGTTTGCCCAAGGTCACATGGCAGACAGGTGGTGGAGCAGGATTAGAACCCATGTTCTCAGACTGCCAAGTCCAGGCTCTTGTCACTAAGCCACGCTGCTTCCACTAACTTGGTTGTAGTGGGTGGTTGTAACTTGGTTGTAACTTGGTTACAACTCGCAATGAAGTGATTAGGACGGTGCTCTGCACAGAGTAAGAACTCAATGAATACATTTGATTGTCTGATAGAAGAAGACTTTACTGATGACACAGCTCACCTACGGTTGTATGTGTGGGATTTGTAGTCATGGCCGGTTAGACACACCAAGGGATGGCCTGTTGTGTTGTTGCCATGTTTGTTGTTTGTACACAGTAAGGGCACAGGCCCCAGGCAGGACGTGGGTGAGAGGTTGACGAAGAGGTAGATCAATTGATCACATTCATTTACTTGTACATATTTACTGTTCTATTTATTTTGTTAATGATGTGCATATAGCTTTAATTCTATTGATTCTGACGATTTTGACACCTGTCTCCATGTTTTGTTTTTTTGTCTGTCTCCCTCTTCTAGACTGTGAGCCCGTTGTTGGGTAGGGACCGTCTCTCTATGTTGCCAACATGTACTTCCCAAGCGCTTAGTACAGTGCTCTACACACAGTAAGTGCTCAATAAATACGATTGAATGAATGGAGTTCTTACTGCAGTGCAGAGACCTGTACTAAGCACTTGAGAAAGTACAATATAAAAGAGTTGGTTGGGGGTAGGGGGAGGTGCAGACATTAATATGAATTATGAGAAGCAGCGTGGCTCAGCATCAAGAGCCTGGGCTTGGGAGTCAGAGGTCATGGGTTCTAATCCCCGTTCCACCACATGTCTGCTATGTGACCTTGGGCAAGTCACTTAACTTCTCTGAGCCTCAGTTACCTCATATGTAAAATGGGGATTAAGACTGTGAGCCCCACGTGGGACAACCTGATCACCTCCCTCCCCAGGACTTAGAACAGTGCTTCACACATAGTAAGCGCTTAACAAATGCCCTCATTGTTATTAAGTCATTGCTATTCCCCCTCTCGATCCCCCCATCTTACCTCCTTCCCTTCCCCACAGCACCTGTATATATGTATATATGTTTGTACATATTTATTATTTTATTTATTTTGCCTGTACATATCCTATTTATTTTATTTTGTTAGTATGTTTGGTTTTGTTCTCTGTCTCCCCCTTTTAGACTGTGAGCCCACTGTTGGGTAGGGACTGTCTCTATGTGTTGCCAACTTGTACTTCCCAAGCGCTTAGTACAGTGCTCTGCACACAGTAAGCGCTCAATAAATATGATTGATTGATTGATTAAGTGCTGTGGGTCTAAGGGAGGGGTGAATAAAGGGTGAAAATCAGGGTGTGCAGAAGGGAGTTGGAATAGAGTAATAATAATGATAGCATTTATTAAGTGCTTACTATATGCAAAGCACTGTTTTAAGCCCTGGGGAGGTTGCAAGGTGATCAGGTTGTCCCACGGGGGGCTCACAGTCTTAATCCCCATTTTAAAGATGAGGTAACTGAGGTTCAGAGAAGTAAAGTGACTTGCCCAAAGTCACACCGCTGACAAGTGGCGGAGCTGGGATTTGAACCCATGACCTCTGACTCCCAACCCGTGCTCTTTCCACTGAGCCACGCTGCTTCTCGAGTAAAGGAGAGGTTAGTCAGGGAAGGCCTCTTGGAGGAGGTGTGCTTTTAATTAGGCTTTGAAAGTGGGGAGAGTCATCGTCTGTTAGACATTCATTCATTCAATCGTCTTTATTGAGCACTTACTGTGTGCAAAACACTGAGTGCTGGGCATTAGAACTGCTTATGGGCAGTTATTTTGTTTATCAACTCTATTGGTCTCCCCTAAGTGCCTAGTAGGGTGCTCTGCACATAGTAAGCTCCCCTTTGATTTCCATAAACATTGATTTGATCAGGAAGTGAAACTTTGTAGATAGTAAGAATGCAAACACCTTCAAAGATAGGGATTATGTCTTCTGGTTTCTGTGATACGCTCCCAAGTATCTGGTATAAACCTCTGCACACAGACGCACGGTAAGCACTACTGATTGAATTTTTTGATGCAAAACTTTAATTGCGTGAAAGTCGTCCTCCGCGATGTCCGCCTATGACCAATTCAATTTCCATTCCTCATTAGACGGAGAGCTGCAGAATTGCCTCTTGGCAGGCTCAGCAGATTTAATTGCTTTTAACCCCAAGAAAATGAGATAACATTAGAGCATTGCCTTTTGGGGGAACTTCTCTAAATTTTCTCATACCATAAAAACAAGGGGCATGTACAATAATCAAGTTTCCAATCTTTAATTTGTCTGGTGCCAAAAATGCATAAATAATTATTATGGCTGGATTTGACAGCTTTGAATGACTAAGAAACAAGTTGGTGACCCAAAAGTGGGTTATGTTTTCTATTGACAATTACAACCAGGCTCCCAGCATTTATGTAATATCTTAGCATTGTATGTTACAAATTACCCATTTAATGCCTGCCCCTCTAGACTGTGGGCTTATTATGAGCAGGGAACATGTCAGCATACTTCTGCTGTATTCGCTTTCCCAAGCGCTTAGTACAGTGCTCTGCATATAGTAAGTGCTCAATAAATATTGATTACAATGATGATGGTATCTGCTAAGCACTTACTATGTGCCAGGCACTGTACTAAGCTCTGGGGTGGATACAAGCAAATCAAATTGGACACAGTCCCTGTCCCATGTGAGGCTCACAGTCTCCATCCTCATTTTACAGATGAGATAACTGAGGCACAGATAAGTGAAGTGAGTTGCCATGGGTCACACAGCAGACAAGCAGCAGAGTTAGGATTTGAACTCACAACCTTCTGGCCCTCTATTTTACCATGCTGCTTCCGTAAATCCCACTGATTGATTTTGCACTGATACAACACTATGGAAGCAAAATGTCTAATGGCACATAGGTGTCTAAACATCCATTTGTTTCCTTGTGGTTTCCTTTGAAACTTCGAGGCTTTCATTAAAAAGATTTGCTAATCAAATCCCCTCCCAGTAGACTATCCAGTAATAACAATGGCACTGATTAAAAAGTAAAAGTGTGTTTTAGCTTAATATTCCATTTTAATTAACTTGTTTCAACTAATCAGGGGTTGGGTTGCAAGGGAATAATTTGGATTTAAAACTTGCCAAGCAGGAAGAAGATTGCCTGAATTCCTTGGGAAAATGTCACTAAAAGAAGGAAAGTGCTTCACACTGCATGTTGCATGTTGAATGTGGCACATCTTAATGCTTCCGGCTCTGCCACTTGGCAGCTGTGTGACTTTGGGCAAGTCACTTAACTTCTCTGTGCCTCAGTTACCTCATCTGTAAAATGGGGATTAACACTGTGAACCTCACGTGGGACTACCTGTTCACTTTGCAACCTCCCCAGCGCTTAGAAGAGTGCTTGGCACATAGTAAGCACTTAATAAATGCTACTAAAACAAAAAAAGTACTTCCTACAGGGCATTGCAATCAGAGATGCTGGGGCTCTGAGAAGCAGCATGGCCTAGTGAATAGAGCACTGCCCTGGGAATCAGAAAGTCATGGTTTCTAATCCTGACTCCATCACTTGTCTTCTGTGTGACCTTGGGTAAGTCACTTCACTTCACTGGGCCTCAGTTACTTCATCTGTAAAATGAGAATCGAGACTGAGCCCTATGGGGAATACGTCCCACCTGATTTGCTTGTATCAATTCCAGTGCTTCATCTGGTACTTGGCACTTAGTAAGCGCTCAACAAATACCATAATCAATTAACTACCATTCCATGATTAGAATGCAATCCTTTCTGACTCCCGGGCCCCAGCTCTACCCATTAGACCGCACTGCTTCTCAGCCTCTGGCAAGTCCTTGTTTTCTTCTACTTCTAAGATTATAAGCAACATTCCGTTTTCGAATCCCATTATTCCACGTTTGAGTGGGAGCCTTTCAATTTCCACACATGGGAGTGTTTCTGTGGGGGGCTGGGTAATAATGATAATAATGACATTTATTAAGCGCTTACTATGTGCAAAGTACTGTTCTAAGCGCTGGGGAGGTTACAAGCTGATCAGGTTGTCCCATGGGGGGCTCACAGTCTTAACCCCCATTTTACAGTTGAGGGAACTGAGGCACAGAGAAGTTCAGTGACTTTTCCAAAGTCACACAGCTGACAATTGGCAGAGCTGGGTCATTTTCTTAGCTACAGTGCCAGGCTTCTTCAAACATCCTGGAAGGAGAAAGGGAGCACCTACCCTCTGGTGGGTACTCTGATGGCACACTCCAATCAATCAATCATATCTTTTGAGTGCTTTTTAAAAAATAGTATTAGCTAAGTGCCTTCTTAAAGCACTGTACTAAGCGCTGGGGTAGATACACACTTATCAGTTTGGACACAGTCCCTGTTCCACATGGGGGTAACAGGCTTATTCCCAGTTTTGCAGATGAGCTTACTATGTGCAGAACACTCTACTGAGTGCTTGGGAGAATACGACAGGTGGTAGACACGTTCCTTGCCCACAACAAGCTTACAGTCTAGAGGGGAAGACAGACATTAACATCAAAAAATTACAGATGCAGAAATAAGTGCCTGAAGGGGAAGATTCCACCTAACCGTTGTCAGGAAGACAGGGAGAGACACTTGATATAAATTCTATTTTCATCTCCGCTTCCAGATAAAGCTGTGGCCCTTTTATTCTCTTGAGGAAAGTACTGACCGAAGGAAAGCAATGAGAAAGGAAAGGATCCCTCAGTTATTTCCTGGATTTTGGCATATAGCGTCCTTCTTTATTATTCCATCGATTGCCTTCACTCTGAAGGGGATTTCATGCCATCAGAAGAGGCCTGACTGACAGCTGTGAAATCAGCTGTTTATTTTCAGACCAAATTCATTTTAGCCAGCAGCAGAACAGGCATCTACCTGTGATAGGCGGGTCCTGGTCTTCACCTGGAGGACCTATTCCATTTGTTAACAGGGAGCAATGAGATCAATTGCCTGCTCAAGAGACTTGGGGTGTGAATTTCTGACCCTGAGCTGGAGACAAAGGATCCAACGTTCTCTAGTTTCCCAAACCGATTTGCTCTCTCCATTCCTTTGTAGCCTGCAGGTTAAAGAGCCCGGAAAAGGTGATTTGAGGGGAAAGAGGCAGCTAGCTTCAATCCTTCTTCTAGTTCTACAGTTTAATAATAGTTTTCTACAGTTTGGGAGAAGCAGTGTGGCCTAGTGGAAAGAGCACAGGCTTGGGAGTCAGAGGTCATGGGTTCTAATCCCAGCCCCGCCACTTACCAGCTGTGTGGCCTTGGACAAGTCACTTAACTTCTCTGTGCCTCAGTTCCCTCATCTGTAAAGTGGGGATTAAGACTGGGAGCCCCACGTAGGACAATCTGATTACCTTGTATCTACCCCAGAGCATAGAACAGTGCTGGGCACATAGTAAGTGCTTAACAAATACCATAATTAATATGTAACTGCTGTAATAGCATGGGTAGTTTGAGAAGCAGCATGGCCTAGTGAGTAGAGCAAAGGCCTCAAGAGTCAGAAGATCCTGGGTTCTAGGCCCCTAATCACCCATCGTGGATTCATCATCCATGTATTCTTTTCCTCAGTCAATGGTAGCTATTAAGCACTTCCTATGAGCAGAGCACTTGGGAGATGCCAATACGAGCTGAGTTTTCCTTTCTCAGTCCTTAAAATAGCATAATTTCTTTCCTCTTCATAGACAGGGAGCATGTTGTGAGCTTCCATTGTACTTTCCAGCGGCAGATCAGCGGCTCTGTGCCTCAGTTTCCCTGTATGTAAAATGGCAATGAAGACTGTCAACCTCATGTGGGATGGGGACTATGTCAACCTAATTACTTTGTATATATCCAGAGCTTAGTACTGTGCCTGGCACAGAATAAGTCCTTAACAAATACCATAACAAAATGTAAAGATATTGGCATCTTTAAATTTGTATGTGTATAGTATTTGTTAAGCACTTTCTATGTGCAAGTTGCTGAACTGAGTACCAAGACAGGTACAACATAACTAGGTCAGGCAAAATCCCTGTCCCACATGGAGCTCCCAATCCAAGTGGGAACAGGTAACATTCCCATTTTACAGTTGAAGAAACTGATGCACAGAAAAATTCAGTGAGTTAGCCAAGGTTATACAACAGGTTCGTGGTATTGGCTGGATTTGAACCCACATCCCCGGACTTCCACACCTGTGTTCTATCAACGAGGCCACACTCCTTCTCCAGTAAAGGATCTCACAATCTCCTATGGAATTGTAGCAGTGAAATATATAGCCAATTTCCCCAAAAACAAAATTTGTGATGTAAAGTATGATTATCTTAAGAGTTTGTTAAAACCTGCCAATGTCAATCGATCAATCGCATTTATTAAGCACTTACTTTGTGCAGAGCACTGTACTAGGTGCTTGGCAGGGTACAATATAACAGAGTTGGTAAATACGTTCCCTGTCCACAGCGAGCTTAGGGTCTAGAGGGGAGACAGAAATTAATATAAATAAATGAATTACAGATATGCAAGGGTTGTGGGACTGAGGGAGGGGTGAATATGTTGCTAACTTGTACTTCCCAAGCACTTAGTACAGTGCTCTGCACATAGTAAGCGCTCAATAAATACAATTGAATGAATGAATAAGCAAGGCATATCTAAGTGCAAAGACGTTCCAAAAGGGAATGGGAGAAGAATCAGTGTCATTCCTAGTGAAGAATAATAATAATGGTATTTGTTAAGTGCTTACTATGTCCCAGACACTGTACTAAGCTCTTCCTTGAACAAAAATACATAAACTAAGTGGGGTCCTAGGCAGGCATGTCACAATTTCAGGCAGTTCCCAAAGTGGAGGCCACAATTTCTATCAGCAATGTCAAGAACAGTAAATTCCATAGTTGGCTATGAGTAAAGACTTTGGAAAAACAAACTCTACCTTTGTACTTTATAGGAAGCTTGAAAAATGTAGCTGTAAAACCCCACCATTTTTTTCAGAGCCATTTAATACCTACGCCCTCTCTCCCCCTCAGTGACTCCCTGTCTCCATCTTTTCCACTATCTCTTTTTATGCCTCTCCTTCACTTTCCCCACTGTCTGCCCTTTTCCCTTTGTTTCACTATTTTTTCTCTTTCTCCTTCCCATCTCTGAAGCTACCCCATATATCTATACCTATATTTAGGCTGGTCCATATCGATTATGAAGGAAAAATGCAAGTTAATTTTGCTAATAGAGCAAAGTTATGAGTGTAAACTTTGGAGTGGGAATTTTAATGAGGTGGGAATGTATAATAGCAGTCAGAACCTGCCAGTCAGAACAATAGTAAACCTTTCTTAAATGTCATTCATAGGGGATTTAATATATGCAAATGTTAAGAACAAGACATTATCATCTTTTTAGATCTAATGTATTCTCTTCTGTGAACCACAATAGTAGAATAAATGTTCCAGCATCATCATGGGAAATATTACTAAATGGGGGTTCAGTTATTGATAACTTCCTAGCAGATGGCCAAATTGAGTACAGATGAGTCTAGTTTTGTTTTGTTTTGTCTGTCTCCCGCTTCTAGACTGTGAGCCTGTTGTTGGGTAGGGACTATCTCTTGTACTTCCCAAGCACTTAGTACCGTTATCCGCACACAGTAAGCTCTCAATAAATATGATTGAATGAATGAGCTTCCTGATAACTGTGAATTAATTTAGTGTGGCCTAGCGAAAAGAGCCGAGGCCCTGAGTTCTAATCCCAGCTCTGTCACTTGTTTGCTGTAACCTTGAGTAAGTCACTTAACTTCTCTGGGTCTCAGTTTCCTCAACTCTAAGATGGGAATTCAATACCTGTGGAATTTAGCCCTCCCATCTAGACTGTGATCCTTGAGGGTGGGGGCTATAACCAGGTTGATTATCTTGTACCCAGTGCTTAGTAAAGTCCTTGGCACAGGAAGGGTTTAACAAAATACAACAATTAGTAGGATGCTAACCCCTACTAAAATCATATCTCCTCCAAGAGCCTTCTTTGACAAGGCCCTCACTTCTTCTACTTGCCCTTCCATCTGCATTACCTATGTATTTGAGTTAATAATCATAATAATAATAACCACCTAACCATGTTGATTTTCACCTCACCCCAACACCACTTATGCACATATCTGTCTGTAATGTATTTTAATGCCTGTCTCCCTCAATAGCCTATAAGCTTACTATAGACAGAGATTTTATCTACTCAGTGGTATGATACCATTAATAATGATAATGATATTAAGCACTTACTATGTGCCAAGCACTGTTCTAAGCACTGGGATAGATACAAGGTTAGCAGGTTGTCCCACATGGGGCTCACTGTCTTAATCTCCATTTTACAGGTGAGGTAACTGAGGCAAAGAGAAGTGAAGTGACATGCCCAAAGTCACACAGCTGACAAGAGGCAGAGCTGGGATTAGAAGGCACGACCTCTGACTCCCAAGCCCGGGCTCTTTCCACTGAACCACGTTGCTAATCAATCAATCAGTGGTATTTATTAAGTGCTTACTGTGTGCTGAGCACTCTATTAAGCACTTGGAAGAGTACAATACAACAGAATAAGCAGACAGGTTCCCTGCCCATAAATGATCATGAGTTGACAGTAAAGTACTCTGCACACTGTAAGTGCTCAATGCACACCACTGATTATTTGATTGATTGTGTAAATGTATTTTGTCTATAGACTGTATCTATAGACTGTGTCTTTTAGACTGTGAGTCCACTGTAGGGTAGGGACTGTCTCTATATGTTACCAACTTGTACTTCCCAAGTGCTTAGTACAGTGGTCTGCACACAGTAAGCACTCAATAAATACAATTGATTGATTTGTCTATCATTCACCTGTAGTTTAAGGGATTTGACATGTCTTTTCTCATCATGTAGGGAAGACTAGAGAAAACAGGCTAGAGACACCGAATTACATAAATCTACGGGATACCTTCGAATGTCCGTCAAACTCCGTATAAAAATTGTGGTAATTAAGTATTTGCTACATGGTAAGCACTGTATTAAGCACTGGGGTAGAAACAGGATAATCAGGTCCCAAGTGTGGCTCACAGAATTGGAGGGAGAACAGGCATTGGATCCCCATTTTGCAGATAAGGGAACTGAGGCACAGAGAAGTTAAGTGACTCTCCCAAGGTCACCTGGCAGACAAGTGGCAGAGCCGGGATTGGAACCCAGATTCTCTGATTCCCAGGTCTGTGCTGTTTCCACTAGACCCCACTGCTTCTCCTATCACGTCCTGATAGGAGATCATAGGGGATCATGTACTGTACTCTCCTAGCACTTAGTACAGTCCTCTCAGTAGGAGGACTCAGTAGGAGCTCAATAGGTGCCATTGATTGACTCAAGGCTGATGAGGGGATGATGGATGACGATGGGATTAGAGAGGAAATGGTTTCTACCTTGTGGAGAAAAAAAAAATGTGAGCATAATAGAGGCCACCATGAATTCAGCCATTCCTGAAAAATAGAACATTCCTGCCCAGATAACGGGGATGCAGAGGATGGGAGACCTGAGCGTGATTTCATGATCCATGGGAAGAGACATTTCAGGCAGATGGGAGGATTTTTTTTTCCTCTGAGGGAAGTATGCCTCACTGAGTATTTCTATTGTAGCTGGGCTACGGATCTTAGGGAAAATTAATGCTCGTGTTCAACAGCTGTAGTGCTGTTCGCAGTTCCACTTGATTATCATACCACTTTTTCTCCCTAGTGGGATGGAGAAGTGTTAACTGTTGCTTGAATAACGGCACTTTCCCTTCTGGATTTCTCTCTATTCATCTAAACCCCAAATTTGTCCATACTGAGGGAGCTTTATTAAAATTCTTCTGCCCACATCCATTTGTTATTTATAGCATACTGCTTTGGACTGGAGGCTTAGATACCATGGTGACAGGTGCCATAGAAATGCAAGCGATATGAAGTCGGAATGGCAAAAATACCGAAGTCTAAACTAGAAACACTACATTTAACAATTAAAGGATTTGATAGTTAACTATCTAGAGTTCATCTTTAGATTGTAAGCTCGTTATGCACAGGAAACGTGTCTGTTTATTGTTATGTTGTACTTTTCCAAGTGCTTAGTACAGTACTTTGTACATAGTAAGTGCTCAATAAGTGTGACAATGAAATCTAGTTAAACACTCTAGTGAACTATCGATCTACTTAGCTACCTAGCAGACTGTCTATATATCATTTGTACATTATAATAATAATAATGATGATGGCATTTATTAAGTGCTTACTATGTGCAGAGCACTGTTCTAAGCACTGGGGAGGTTACAAGGTGATGGGGTTGTCCCACAGGGAGCTCACAGTCTTAATCCCCATTTTACGGATGAGGGAAGTGAGGCACAGAGAAGTGAAGTGACTTGCCCAAAGTCACAGCTGACAATTGGCGGAGCTGGGATTTGAACCCATGACCTCTGACTCCAAAGCCCGGGCTCTTTCCACTGAGCCACACTGTTTCTCGTTGAAGAGAATACCCTGAATTCCAAATGAAACCTTCCCATCATTAGGGTTTGAGACTTCTAAATTCTAAGGACTGTACGACAAACTTCATGACAACCATGACAGGTGACGAGACCTGTGAAACCACCTTTTTTTTCTCCTTGACATGTTCCTACCTTTGCCTAGGGGTTGGACTGTGGGCCTGGAAATCAAAGGACCTGAGTTATAATCCCAGATCTGCTACTTGTCTTCTGTGTGATCTCGCACAAATTGCTTAACTCCTCTATGCCTCAGTGGCCTTATCTGTAAATTCGGGTTAAAACTCCTGTTCTCCGGCCTGCTTAGACTACGGTCATTCATTCATTCATTCAATCATATTAATTGAGCGCTTACTGTGTGCAGAGCACTGTACTAAGTGCTTGGGAAGTACAAGTTGGCAACATATAGAGACGGTCCCTACCCAACAGTGGCTCACAGTCTAGAAGGGGGAGACAGACAACAAAACAAAACATATTAACAAAATAAAATAAATAGAATAAATGTGTACAAATAAAATAAATAGAGTAATAAATGCGTACAAACATATATACATATCTTTTAGACTGTGAGCCCACTGTTGGGTAGGGACTGTCTGTATATGTTGCCAATTTGTACTTCCCAAGAGCTTAGTACAGTGCTCTGCACATAGTAAGCACTCAAATACGATTGATGATGATATACAGGTGCTGTGGGGAGGGGAAGGAGGAAATGCGGGGGGATTGGGAGGAACAGGGTCACGCCTGCTGTATCTGTAGCTTGTATTCATTCATTCAATTGTATTTACCGAGTGCTTACTGTGTGCAGAGCACTGCACGAAGAGCTTGCCAGCCCTTAGTGCAAGGCCTGGCACAGAGTAAGTGCTTAACAAATACCATTTAAAAAAAGTCATTTAACTTATCTGAGCCTCAGTTTCCTCATCTGTAAAATTGGAACCAAATACCTTGTTCTCCCTTGCTCTTAGGCTCTGAGCCCCATGTAACGTTGGACACGGTCCTATCTATTCGTCTAGATGGTCATCTATCTATTCCAGCTCTTAGTGCAGCACTTGACACATGGATGATGATGCTGATGGTATTTGTTAAGTGCTTACTATGTGCCAAGCACTGTTCTAAGTGCTGGGGTAGATACAAGGTAATCATGTTGTCCCACGTGGGGCTCACAGTCTTTATCCCCATTGTAAGTGCATTGTAAGACACACTGTAAGTGCTTAGCAAAATTTATTATAGCATTATAACCTATTAGCAAACAATCTTTATTATTATCAATCCCAGTGTAGTATAATGCTTTTCACTTGATAATGATGGCATTTCTTAAGCGCTTGCAATGTGCAAAGCACTGTTCTAAGCACTGGGGGATACAAGGTGATCAGGTTGTCCCTTGTGGGGCTCACAGTCTTAATCCCCATTTTATAGATGAGTTAACTGAGGCATAGAGAAGTTAAGTGACTTGCCCAAGGTCACACAGCAGACAAGTGCTCTCTCATCCTATCCTGACTGGATTACTGCATCAGACTTGTCTCTGATCTCCCATCCTCCTGTCTCTCAGCACTTCAATCTATACTTCATGCTGCTGCCCGGATCATCTTTGAGCAGAAATGCTCTGGGCATGTTACTCCCCTCCTCAAAAATCTCCAGTGGCTACCAATCAACCTATGCATCAGGCAAAAACTCCTCACTCTTGGCTTCAAGGCTGTCCATCACCTCGCCCCCTCCTACCTCACCTCCCTTCTTTCCTTCTCCAGCCCAGCCCGCACCCTCCACTCCTTTGCCACTAACCTCCTCACTGTGCCTCGTTCCCTGCCTGTCCCTCCGTCGACCCCCGGCCCACATCCTCCCCATGGCCTGGAATGTCCTCCCTCCTCACATCCACCAAGCTAGCTCTCTTCTTCCCTTCAAAGCCTGACTGAGAGCTCACCTCCACCAGGAGGCCTTCCCATACTGAGCCCCCTCCTTCCTCTCCCCCTCCTGCCCCCCTCCGTCCCCCCCAATTTACCTCCTTCCCCTTCCCACAGCACCTGTATATACGTTTGTACATATTTATTTACTACTCTAGTTATTTTACTTGTACATATTTACTATTCTATTTATTTTATTTTGTTAATATGTCTTGTTTTGTTGCCTGTCTCCCTCTTCTAGACTGTGAACCCGCTGTTGGGTAGGGACCATCTCTATATGGTGCCAACTTGCACTTCCCAAGCACTTAGTACAGTACTCTGCACACAGTAAGCACTCAGTAAATATGATTGAATTAATAAATGAATGTGGCGGAGCTGGGATTAGAACCCATGACCTCTGGCTCCCAAGCCCGTGCTCTTTCCACTGAGCCACACTGCTTCTCTACTAAGTTCTCTCCTTCATAGTAAGTGCTTAATAAATATCTTAATTTTTGAATTGCTTTCTTCATATGACAATGTTACACAGTGTGCCCAGCTAAACACATGACACCTTAAGTGTTTCTATTGCCTGACTCTCCACTAGACTGTAAAGCTCCCGGAGGGCAGGAATCTTGTCTCTAATTTCATTGAAATTGCCCAAGAACCTAGTAGTGTCCTGACTTGTAAAACAGTAAGCCCTCAGTATATTCTGTTGATTGTGCAGAATCCAAGGGTGTCAGTCACTGAGTTAACTTTCCAGCTCCCCTGCTCTGTTGGTTTATGGAGTCTTCATTGTTGTTATATGAATCAGCAGGTTAAATAAAGAACAGGGTAGAGAATTGATATCCAATTCTAATAAAGGTCTCATTGAAAGATTTTAGACAAATATGTCCTTTCCTGTTCCTATGCCTGAATCCAGAGCCAAAAAAATGGGAGTCATAACACCAATCTCTCTCATGGAGTGGCTAAGAGAATTGAAAGCATTTTCCCACATGAATGCTCCATATACATTTCTGAGAAGAATTGAGGTTGCTTCAGCTGAGGGGGTGTTCTTTTTATTTTCTTTCTATCTTGTTGCTTTCTTGTAACTTGTATTTGCAGTTGCTCTGGCAACACTTTGAAAGCTAGAGCTTAGGTCCTGAAGAAAGCTTGTTTTTTTTTTTCCTTCCTTTCCTGAGTGCAAATATTTTTTACAGATTCTCCTGGAACCCAGTTATATTATTTGGTCAGTAATACTGTGTGATGAACAGACTTTAAACTCACTGTGGGCAGGGAATGCATCTGCTCATTGTTGTACTGTAGCCTCCAAAGGGCTTAATACAGTTCTCTGCACATAGTAAGCACTCAGTAAATGCAATTGAATGAATGAATGAATGAACCTCCCTGTAATTAACAAATAAATCAAGATCTGAGGGAGAATTCCCATTGCTTTACTAACTACCACTATGCTTTGAGTACTGGTAAACCAGTCTTCTTGGTCTTAGTGAGAAGCCCCATGGAATAATGGATAGAGCATGAGCCTTGGAAGGTCATAGGTTCTAATTCCTGCCCTGAAATTTGTCTGCTGTGTGACCTTGGGCAAGTCTCTTCACTTCTCTGGGCCTCAGTTACCTCATCTGTAAAATGGGGATTAAAACTGTGAGCGCCAAGTGGAACAACCTGATTACCTTGTATTTACCCCAGCACTTAAAGTGCTTGGCACGTAGTAAGCATGTAAATACTACTATTATTGTTGTTATTATTATTATTATCTGTTCGCTCTCTTGATGGAGTAGAACTCCAGAGAGACCAATAAAAAAACAGCTCAGCAGCAACAGGAATTAGGGCTGCTGCCATAACAGCTGTCCCATTGAGAGATATCCCCCGTGAGACCTGAACCCCTGAGCCCCTGCTCTAAAAATGATTCCCGATGGGGCTGGGAAACCTTAAGGAGCCTTCCATCTTGTAGAAATCCCTGCCTCAACAAGGATGGGGTTCAAGGGTTTGATCATGATTGCGGTGCTCGTGAATTACTCTGTACCAAGTTAAACAGATTACACTCATATGGAGCACAAAGTCTGAGAAAGGGAGACCAGGTATCTTATCCTTATTTTGCTGATGAGGAAAGAGGCATAGAGAAGTTAAGTGACTTGCTCCAGGTGACACAGAAGGCAAGTGCAGAAATGGATTAGAACCCAAATCCCACTCATTCATTCAAGCATATTTAATAATAATAATAATGGTGGTATTTAAGTGCTTACTATGTGCAAAACACTGTTCTAAGTGCTGGGGGGGATACAAGGTGATCAGGTTGTCCCACTTGGGGCTCACAGTCCTCATCCTCATTTTACAGATGAGGTAACTGAGGCACAGAGAAGTTAAGTGGCTTGCCCAAGGTCACACAGCTGACAAGCGGAAGAGCTGGGATTCGAACCCATGATGTTTGTACATCTTTATTACTCTGTTTATTTTACTTGTACATATCTATTCTATTTTATTTTGTTAATATGTTTGGTTTTGTTCTCTGTCTTCCCCTTCTAGACTGTGAACCCACTGTTAGGGACCGTCTCTATATGTTGCCAACTTGTACTTCCCAAGTGCTTAGTACAGTGCTCTGAACACAGTAAGCGCTCAATAAATATGACTGATTGATTGACCTCTGACTCCCAAGCCCACACTCTTTCCACTGAGCCACGCTGCTTCAGGTCACTGTACTAAGTGCTTGGAAAGTACAATTCAGCCACAAAAAGAGACAATCCCTGCCTACAGTGGGCTCACATTCTAGAAAGGGGAAAAAAGATATTGCTTAGCACAGTGCTCTGCACACAGTAAGTGCTCAATAAATACGATTGAATATCAAAACAAACAGGCATCAATAGCATCAAGAAAAATAAATAGAATTAGAGATATATATGCACATCAGAACAAGTAAAAGAGGCATTAATATAAATAAATAGAATTAGAGATATGTGCACATATGCACAAATGCTGTGGGGAGATGGGGTAGAGCAAAGAGAGTGAATTGGGTAAGGTGGGGGGAGCTGAGGAAAAGGGGGGCTTAGTGTGGGAAGGCCTCCTGGAGGAGGTGAGCCTTCAGTAGGGCTTTGAAGGGGGGAAGTGTGATTGTCTGGTGGATTTGAGGAGGGAGGGCATTCCAGGCCAGAGGGCCTGGGCCAGGGGTCCACAGCAGGACAGGAGACAAAGAGGCACAGTGAGAAGGTTACCAGCACCAGGAAGCGGATGTGTGAGCTGGGATGGAGAAGGAGAGAAGGGAGGTGAGGGAGAAAGGGTGAGAGCATGGAGAGCTTTGAAGCCAATAGTGAGGAGTTTTTGCTTGATTCGGAGGTTGATAGCAAACACCTGGAGATTTTTGAGGAGGGGAGTGACATGCCCAGGACGTTTCTGCAGAAAGATAATCCAGACAGCAGAGTGAAGTATGAACTGAAGTGGGGAGAGGCAAAAGGTTGGGAGATCAGAAAGGATGCCGACTCCACATCCTGTGCCCATCCCACGAGGCCATGTGAATTCCGGCCAGTTGGGAAGACTGTGGGAAAGGATTGTTTGAGAGTTGTGAAAGTGTAACGCAGGAGCTTAGCTCCAAGTAGATTCATTCTGGATTCGGCGAGACCGAAAAAAGAGAGAGGAGCCTTTGCAATGGGGTTCATATCACCTTTAATCTCACAGCGGCCAGTCAAGGTCCTGGTGCAAGGACAGCCCCCTTCCACGGGACATCCGTGGAGCATCCGCACCACAGCAGGTATGGGGTGGGCTTTTATACAGAACCAGACGAAGGTGGCCACTTGCCAAAGGCTTATCTAAGGCCTACATAAGTGTGGCACAGTTAGAAATATATGGCGCATGAGCAGAATGCAGAGCAAGGAATTTTAGGTATCATAACAAAGCGAGGGATCCTGGATATCACAACAAAGCGAGGGTTTTCTGGGTATCGCAGTATTCCGTGGACATACAGAAAGGCAGCAGATGAGGATTAGAATTGAGAAAGTTAGTTATAGGCAGGGAATGTCTGCTAACTCTCTGGTACTGAAATATCCAAAGTGCTTAGTACAGTACTTTGCACCGAGTTAGTGCTTGTTGAATACCATTGATAGTAATAATACAAATAATTGTGTTATTTTAGTGGTTGCTAGATGCCAAGCCCCATCCTAGGGATCCTTATCAGTCAGGTGACCGATTTAAGAATAGATACAAGATAACCAGTTTGGACACAGTCCCTATCCCATACGGGGTTCACAGTCTAGAGAGAAAATATAATAGAGTTTGTAGCTATGATTCTCACCGTCAAGGAGCTTACACTTTGTTGACAATATGATCAGAATTGGAAATTAGAAATGAATAGGAGATGATCAGAAATGAACTAACTCTCCTCTTCATTTCTCATTTCCAATTTAACTTTTCAGCACGATTATTTTATTTTTTTTCTGTGGAGGGGCCTTTATCTCCCTTTGTACTTTTCCAATACAAATATTTCAACTGGGGAAAAGGCAAGTTTCAGTATTACAGAAGGGTGAGTTGGGAATAAACCAGGAAATGACTAAATTCAAATGAAGAGGCCCTTTCCTCACTTGCGTGTAAAACAGGAAAAATAAAAGAAAAAAATATCAGACAGGGGGAAAAAAAATCTGTATTCAAAAGAATGGAGGTCTTTATCTGCCTTTTCATTGTTCCGATCTGCTTTAAATTAAGAGTGGGGTGGTAGAGAAGGAGACAAAGGGTTAGATTCAGCTTTCCAACTTCCAGTAAGCGGAATGAGCAATTACCCATTCTGTGAGAAGAGAATGGCAATCTGAGCAGGAGAGGCAGAAAAATCAGCAGGTAGAGGCATAGAACTATAAGGAAGAAAATGTACTCAATTAATGGCTTCAGCTGGCACCCTGTTTCCTTCAGTTAAGGTGCCTCATCTGGTTTGCATGAGGTTTTCACATTTCCTCACCAGACCAGGATCAGGATGTGGGTGGCATCGTTAACCTTCAAGCTTGATGCTTTGGCTCAGGCAAAATGCCCAAATATTTTGTGGGAAAGAAGCTATGACATCACCTCTGGGCTCCGGTTTCCTCACTCTCCTTTTCATCCTGCTTTCCACTGTGGCCCCAGAACCGAGATGGTGATAATAATAATAATCATAATAATAGTATTTGTTGAGAGTTTTCTATGTGCCCGGCACTGTACTAAGTGATGGGGTAGATTCTAGACTGTGACCCCACTGTTGGGTAGGGACCGTCTCTATATGTTGCCAACTTATACTTCCCAAGTGCTTAGTACAGTGCTCTGCACACAGTAAGCGCTCAATAAATGCGATTGTATGAATACAAACTAATCACATTGAACACGGTCCCTGCCCCACATGGGGCTCATGGTCTTAATCAGTGCTTAGAACAGTGCTTTGCACATAGTAAACGCTTAATAAATGCCATCATTAGTATTTTATAGATGAGGGAACTGAGGCCCAGACATGTGGAGGTTCATTCAACTCGATTGTATTTATTGAGTGCTTACCACTGTAATAAGTGTTTGGGAGAGGACAATATAACAATAAACAGTCACACTTCCTGCCAACAAGGAGCTTCCAGTCTAGAGATGCTACTGATATCCCAGCTCATCCCAAAGACTTATTTCTTCTCCTCTATGGGTGATACTCTTAACAGTGGATCCACTGTGGTTTAATTATAAAAGTAAAGAAATTGTGATATTGTGATTGAGCCCCCTTTCTCCTCTCTTCCTCCCAATCACCCCCCTCCCTCTGCCCTACCCCCTTCCCCTCTCCACAGCACTTGTATATATTTGTGCATATTTATTACTCTATTTTATTTGTACATATTTACCAATCTTTTTATTCTATCGATGACGTGCACATAGCTATAATTCTATTCTGACGGTTTTGAAACCTGTCTACTTGTTTTGTTGTCTGTCTCCCCCTTCTAGACTGTGAGCCCATTGTTGGGTAGGGACCATCTCCATATATTGCCAACTTGTACTTCCCAAGTGCTTAATACAGGGCTTTGCATACAGTAAGCACTCAATAAGTACGGTTGAATGAATGAATTTTTTTTAAGTGCTTACTTTGTTCTAAGCACTAGGGAAGGTTTAAGCTATACAGATTGGACACAGTCCCTGTCCTACATGGAACTCTCAATCTAAGGGGAAGGGAGACCTGGGATCATATTCCCATTTTACAGATGAGGAAACCAAGGCACAGATGAGTCAAATAGCAAAGATGTCAAGCCAGGGCTTTAGCTCGGGCCCCCCTTTCTCCCCATTCTTTGCTCTTTCCATTAGCTCAGACTGCAGCAGAAAGGTAGGAGAAGGTGGATTTCAGTGATCGACTCATTTTCTACAACCCCGCTGGTGAACGTTTCCAATAAAGGATGTTGAGGGTAGGCTAAATCAATGCCGAAGAATGGACGATATGTCGGCCCAGAATGTAGTACGGGGTTTTGGAACAGATGCTCTTCCCACGATCCTTAGGGGGCACAGCTAATTCCCCAGTGACTGAAGAGTGCAAACATTTCTTAGCAGCACCTGATGCTGAGTATTCCCTGAAGTTACACGGGCTGTGGAGAAGTGAGAGCAAATCATCAATCATTGAAGATTTCTAAAATGTGCAAAGTCTTCTAAGTCTTCTAGAGAAGCAGCATGGCTTAGTGGAAAGAGCCCAGGCTTGGGCGTCAGAGGTCATGGGTTCCAATCCTGGCTCCGCCACTTACCAGCTGTGTGACTTTGGGCAAGTTACTTCACTTCTCTGGGCCTCAGTTACCTCATCTGTAAAATGGGGATTAAGACAGTGAGCCCCAGGTGGGACAACCTGATTACCTTGTATCTATCCCAGTGCTTAGAACAGTGCTTGACACATAGTAAGCGCTTAACAAATACCGTTATTATTGTTATTATTGTTCTAATTCAATTTTAGCCTCCCAAGCACTTAGTAAAGTGCCCTTTTCAGAGTAAGTGCTCAATAAGTGCTTCCCCTTTCTAGACTGTGAGCCCACTGTTGGGTAGGGACCGTCTCTATTTGTCGCCAACCTGTACTTCCCAAGTGCTTAGTACAGTGCTCTGCACGCAGTAAGTACTCAATAAATATGAATTAATGAATTAATAAATACTCCTGATTGATTCTTATCTCTCAAACCCAGTTAAGATCCTACTGTGCTTTTTCTTTCCAGTCAATCAGTGCTTTTTAATGAGTGCTTGCAGTGTGTAGAACATTGTATTGAGTACTTGGTAGAGGACAATCATTGAAGTAGACAAGACACCTCCCTTTAAGGAGCTTTCAGTGGCTCTGGGCACCATTATTTCTTCTCAAATGGTCTGGAGGAGGAGAAAGAAGGGAGTAGACATTTTACCTCATCAGGAAAATGGTGATTAAATTCAAATTTTTTATGGTATTAAGTATGTAGCATGTGCCGGGTACTTTACTGAACACTGGGTTAGAAACAAGGTATTGGGATTGGACCCAGTCCCACATAGGGCTCACAGTCTTAATTTCCATTTTACAGCGGAGGAACTGAGGCACTGAGAAGTGAAGTGACTCACCCAAGGTCACATAGAAGACAAGTGGCAGAGCTGGGATTAGAACCCAGTTGCTTCTGATCCCCTGGCCTGTACTCTAACCATTAATCTACACTTTTTCTTGCTCCTACTTAAACTATGGGGCTCATGCCCCAGGAAGGACGGGGGCTGTGTCCCACCTGATTAACTTGTTTCTGCCCCAAGACCCTGTACGGTGCCTGGCACAGAATAAATGTTTAACAAATTAACAAATGCTTAACAAACATAGTAAATGCTTAACAGAGCCAGGATTCATTCATTCAATCGCATTTATTGAGCGCTTACTGTGTGCAGAGCACTGTACTAAGCTCTTGGGAATCATCAACATAGAAAGACAGTCCCTACCCAACAACGGGCTTAGAACCCATGACCTTCTGAGTCCCAGGCTTTTCTCTTCCCACTACACCATGCTGCTTCTCCGATGTACTGTATTGTGTTAGGAAGGATTGTATTGATTGGGGATTTCTCTTTTACAAATTAACTGACTTTTTTCACGTTTCCTGTATAATCTGATAGAAGAATTGTATTGGTTCCTTGGCGTCAAGCACTTTCGCTCCACTATTCTTCACAGAATGAATTAAAGTAAGCTGAAGTTTTGAAGCACTCATTTGTATTCCACGCTGTTCCGCTCCTCTGAAGATTGTTTCTCTACTTTAATTTGTTTTTATATTTAGTGTTTTTTTTTAAAGAAAAATCTTACTTCACAGGGGTTTCCAAACGTTAGGCAGATCAGGTTGTCTGCACGTTCCTGATGCCAAAACCATTTCCAATGAGGTCATTCTCTTGCTTCCAGAATCCATTGGTTATTTTTCTCATCTCCTATCAATTATACTGTAGTCTCATACTCCAGCATGTAAATCAACAAGATTGCTCCAGGTTTACTGAATGTACTAGCTGAGTTTGGCATTTGGAATATTTCATTTTCTTTCAAGTTTGCACCCTCAATTTTCACTCAGATCTGAGGTCATGTTCTTGAATAGGATTAGAAAAACCAAAGATTTTTTTTTCCGTGTGATAGGATATTGACTTTGTAATTGCTTTAGTAATATGTAACCAGAGGGAAATCAATCAATCATTTTGTTTGAGTGTTAACTGTTGTGCAGAGCAGTGAACAATGCTTTTGGGAGAGTTCAATAGCGTCAAAATAATAATAATTATGGTATTTGTTAATCAATCAATCGTATTTATTGAGCGCTTACTGTGTGCAGAGCACTGTACTAAGCACTTGGGAAGTACAAGTTGGGAACATATAGAGACAGTCCCTACACAACAGTGGGCTCACAGTCTAAAAGGGGGAGACAGAGAACAAAACCAAACATGCTAACAAAATAAAATAAATAGAATAGATATGTACAAGTAAAATAAATAGAGTAATAAATATGCACAAACATATACATATATACAGGTGCTGTGGGGAAGGGAAGGAGGTAAGATGGGGGGATGAAGAGGAGGACGAGGGGGAGAGGAAGGAAGGGGCTCAGTCTGGGAAGGCCTCCTGGAGGAGGTGAGCTCTCACTAGGGCCTTGAAGGGAGGAAGAGAGCTAGCTTGGCGGATGGGCAGAGGGAGGGCATTCCAGGCCACGGGAAGGATGTGGGCTGGGGGTCGATGGCGGGACAGGCGAGAACGAGGCATGCTGAGGAGATTAGCAGCAGAGGGTGCGGGCTGGGCTGGAGAAGGAGAGAAGGGAGGTGAGGTAGGAGGGGGCGAGGGGATGGACAGCCTTGAAACCCAGGGTGAGGAGTTTCTGCCTGATGCGCAGATTGATTGGTAGCCACTGGAGATTTTAGAGGAGGGGAGTAATAGATAAACAGAATTATAGCTATAATAGAATTATAAATGCTGAATTACTGTGTTCAAAGCATTGTACTAAGTGCTTGGGAAAGTACAATATGACAGTAAACAGACATCCCCTGCTCACAAGGAGCTTACAGTCTAGATGGGGAGACAGACAATGATATAAATAAATAAATGACAGGTATGGATATAAGTGCTTTGGGCTAGGGTGATGCAGAAGGGAGTGGGAGAAGATAAGTTTTTCCTGAATAAGCCCTCCTTTCCTCTTCTCCAGCTTCCTTCTGTGTCGCACATCTTCACTTATTTTCCTGTGGCACATATTTTCAAAGTGGCTTAATGGAAAGAGCCTGGTCTTGGGAGACAGAGGATGTGGTTCCTAATCCTGACTTGTCTGCTGTGTGGTCTTGGACAAGCCACTTAACTTCTCTGTGCCTCAGTTACCTCATCTGCAAATTGTGGATTAAGACTGTGAGCACCAAGTGGGACAAACTGTATCTACCCTTGTATCTACACTGTACTTCCCAAGTGCTTAGCACAGTACTTTGCCCACAGTAAGTGCTCAGTAAATGTGACTGAATGAATACCCCAGCATTTAGAACAGTGCTCGGCACATAGCACTTAAAAAGTACCATTATCATTATTATTATTATCATTATTATTCTTAAGCTCTTTTTCTTCTCCCTAATACAATCCCACTAGACTGTTAGCTACTTAAAAGTAGGGATCATGATTCCTAAATGTTGTACTCTCCCAGCCACTTAGTACAGTGTTCTGCACAAAGTGCTCAATAAGCATACATTTAAAAACATTTATTTAAGAGCATGCTATGTGTCAAACTCTATTCTAATCAATAATGAGATGATTTGTGATTGACCAGAGCTTCAGTCAGTACAATTATTGAGTGATAATTGGGAAGTACAGTGGCCTAGTGGAAAGAGCATGGTCCTGGATGTCAGAGGAGCTGGGTTCCAATCCAGTTTTGCCACTTTTCTGGTGTATGTTCTTGGGCAGGTCATGCAACTTCTCCGTACCTCACTTAGCTTATCTATAAAATGGAGATCAAGACTGGGGCTCATAGCCTTAATCCCCATTTTATAGATGAGGTAAATTAAGAGCCCCATCTTGATTCATTCAATGATATTTATTGAGTGCTTGCTACATTCAAAGCACTGTACTAAGCACTTCAGAGATTAAGCAGCGTGGCTCAGTGGCAAGACCCCGGGCTTTGGAGTCAGAGGTCATGAGTTCAAATCCCGGCTCTGCCAATTGTCAGCTGTGTGACTTTGGGCAAGTCCTTTCACTTATCTGGGCCTCAGTTCCCTCATCTGTAAAATGGGGATTGACTGTGAGCCCTCTGTGGGACAACCTGATCCCCTTGTAACCTCCCCAGCGCTTAGAACAGTGCTTTGCACATAGTAAGCACTCAATAAATGCCATTATTATTATTATTACAATATAGCAAACAGAAATTCCCTGCCCACAAAATGAGCTCACTTGAATATCTTGCATCTATCCCAGCACTAATTACAGTGCTTGGCACAAAATATGTGCTTAACAAATACCATAAAACTAGTAACCATTATACTTCCCAAGCGCTTAGTACAGTGCTCTGCACACAGTAAGCGCTTAATAAATATAATTGATTATGTTTGTTCTGAGGGCAGCATAGAAGAAGCTGTTATCAAATATCCAACACACTCATCGGAAAAAAAAAATCACCTCCATTCGATTCATCACCAAATTCAAAGAACAGTGAGAGACATATTTTCAGTGTACCTCAGGCTGACCTAAGAGGATGGTAATTAAGTAGACCTTATTTCCCACCATTCGAGTTTTATCCCTAGAGGGAGAAAAATAGAACTTAGAATTTCATTATTTGTCCTTTACTGCTCTACTTTCATCTTGTTCTCTCCACATCTGGGGTAACTATGAAAGTAATAAGAAAGACATAAACACGTTTATTTTTATCTTTACAGTTTCCACATAAATAAAATGTCAGCAGGTTACGGTATACAAAATTGGATTCTTTCACTTAATGGAGAAGAAATATATCCACTGCGCTTGGAAAATCTGTTATAAAATGCTAAGATTTGACATGCTAAACTAAGGTAATTTGTTAGATTTGGGGGCATTCATTATTTCTCAAGGTCATCTTATTCCATAAAGAGAATTCATCCGAGGTTCTAATCTTGGGAATCAGCTTGAACCTGAGGAATTGGGTTCTAATCCCAGTTCCACCTCTCTCCTGCTGTGGTGACCCTGGGCAAGTCCCTTCTCTTCTCGGTGCCTCAACTCTTTCATCTCTAAAATGGAAGGTAAATCCTTCTCCCTCCAACTTAAACTGTGAACCCCACGTGAGACAAGGACTGTGTCCCTTTGATCATCTTGTATTTACTCCACTATTTAGTACAGTGCTTGGTACATAGTAAGCGCTTAAGTCCCATTTTTTTTGAAGACATCTTTGAAAGTAGCGTGTTTTTTAATTATCATCAAGTTAAGGGACTCCTCTAGAAAGTGTGCATTAGAAGACTCCACCATTCTCCACTGTATTATGTTTTATTTTCTAGCTGCGAAGATGGGGAATTTTCAAGCCTGCTCTGTAAGACACTTTTTAAAAAAACAAACAAAAAAAACTTGAAATGCTGGTAACAAGTTCTGGCTCCCTGGTTGTTGATGTTTGTTTGGGAAACAGGTGCTTTGATCAAGTTTCTCGCTTTCAGGCTTATCTATTTCGGTAAGATTGCCTGTCTTTCTTCACGGGGATTTAGATAACTTTGAATTTTAAAAATCAGGTGCTAGGTAATTGGATTAGTCTTTGATCATGGATATATGTGACAACATACCAAGTTAGAACCATGGAGAGCAACACCATCTAATTAGGGCACAGCGCTAAGGGAGTTCCAAAAGTCTGGGTGTAAATAAGTAGGGAGATTACTGTGTGTACATGCTATCTGGTGGTTGGGCTGTAACTTCATTTCAAAGATGACAATGAGCCTCATTTCATCCACTTCTGCCCCAGCAGACAAAATTAAATGTGTAACTGCAGTTTCCAAAAACACAGAAAAAGAGAACAGCTTTCTAACTCATTTTGGCATCCTTTATCTATTACATATTTCAAAGGGTCTTTTCCTCTCAAGATATTGTTGGAATACATTCGTTTTCATTCTTTGATACAGTCTCATCAGTGGAAGAAATGTGAGGTAAATGTAAGCTTTTGCCCAACCATATGGAATTTTTTCATATGCTGCTTCTCCAATCATCTAGAATCATGTCTCCTCCAGGAAGCCTTCCCTGACTAAGCTCTAACCTCCCCATCTTATTCCCCTTCCCTTCTAGGTCATGTATGCACTCCGGCCCATATTCCATCTGCACTTTTGTGCACATCCTTATACTCTGTTGCTTCCCATATCTAAAATTTACTTTAAAGTCTGTCTCCCCGCAGCGGGTTGTAAACTCCATGAGGGCAGGGATCATGTCTACCATCTCTATTTCATTCATTTCAGTGCCAAGCTCTGCACATGGTGAGCACTAAATAGCATCAATTGATTGAGTCAGGGCAAAAATACAAATCCAAGTAAACTCATTTCAATCCCAAATTACAGAAGCATACATGACTAAGTATATCATGCCGAACAGAAGTCGCTGAGGAAGCAGAAAAACAGGTAATAATTTACTAATTTGTTATTGTTATTGATACTTGTTAAGCACTTGCTATGTGCCAAACACCAGGCTGGATATATGATAATCATGTCAGACACAGTCCCTGTCCCACATGGGGCTTGTAGTCTAGGAGGGAGAACGGGTGAAGCAGTGTTGCTCAGTGGAAAGAGCTCGGGCTTTGGAGTCAGAGGTCATGGGTTCAAACCCTGGCTCTGCCAATTGTCAGCTGTGTGATTTTGGGCAAGTCACTTCACTTCTCTGTGCCTCAGTTACCTCATCAGTAAAATGGGGATTAAAACTGCGAGCCCCCCGTGGGACAACCTGATCATCTTGTAACCTCCCCAGTGCTTAGAACAGTGCTTTGCACATAGTAATCACTTAATAAATACCATTATTATTGTTGTTTTAATTCCCATTTTACAGATAAGAAAACTGGAGCACAGAGGAGAGAAGTGACTTGCCCAAGGTCACCCAGCAGACACGTGGCAGAGCCAGGACTAGAACTCAAGTCCTTTGACTCTCATGTTCGGGCTCTCTCCACTAGACTGAGCTGCTAGCCCACTATTGGGTTATATATGTAGCCCACTATTGGGTTATATATGTCTCTATATGTTGCCAAGTTGTACTTCCCAAGCACTTAGTACAGTGCACTGCACACAGTAAGCACTCAGTAAATATGATTGAATGAATGAATGAAGGGACTGGAGTAACTGTGTTGAGGTGAGCAGTGCTCTGCACATAGTAAGCATTCAATAAATATGATTGAATGAATGAATGGGAAATCTGTCTGGATTTATAGAGGTTTGAAAGGGTGTGTTTTGGGAGTGAAGATCAGGGAAGGCGATCCCATTTAGGGGATGCCAAGGTGGTGATGTCAATTCATGCGATACAAAGACCAGGGCACTTTGGTATATGAAGGACCAGAGTTCTAATTTGAGCCACTGTAGGACAATCAAAGAAATTAGAGACTAGTAGGACCCTGGAACATACCCTTCTCTCAGAATAAAATTAATTCTATGACTACACCAGTCTCTAGCAATAAATTTTTTCATTGCTTTTAAGTACTTACTATGTGCCTGGAACCATCCTAAGCACTGGGGTAGATACAAAGTCATCAAGTTGGACACAGTTCATGTTCCACATGGGACTCACCTATTTCACCCCTATTTTACAATGGGGTAACTGTGGCACAGAGAAGTCAAGTCACTTGCTCAAGTGGAGGAGCTGGGATTAGAAACCAGGATGGTATTGACCTGTCTACTTGTTTTGTTTTGCTGTCTGTCTCCCCCTTCTAGACTCTGAGCCTGTTGTCAGGTAGGGACTGTTTCTATCGGTTGCCAAATTTTACTTCCCAAGTGCTTAGTACAGTGCTCTGCATACAGTAAGTGCTGAATAAATACGATTTAATGACTTAAATGAATGAAGAAAGTGGCAGAGTTGGGATTAGAACCCAGGTCCTTATGACTCCCAAGCCTGTGCTGTATCCATTAGGCCATGCTGAGTGCTTTAGAACAGTGCTTTGCACAGAGTAAGTGTTTAATTAATGCCATTATTATTATTATTATTCTCTAGTGATTATGAACTATAAATCTCAGAACCACTATCTCTCTCTGTT
The DNA here is from genome assembly GCF_015852505.1 of Tachyglossus aculeatus. Classification (NCBI taxonomy): domain Eukaryota; kingdom Metazoa; phylum Chordata; class Mammalia; order Monotremata; family Tachyglossidae; genus Tachyglossus; species Tachyglossus aculeatus. The sequence continues at coordinate 38,019,732 of NC_052077.1, read as the reverse complement.
TCTCTGTCTCTCTTTCTCTCTCTATTTACGTATCCGTATGTATCTACAGAGCAGGGATAATAACAATTATATTTAAGCACATTTATGTCAAAGACTGATCTAAGCTCCCTGTCCCACCTGAGGCTCACAGTATCTAAGTAGGAGGGAGGACAGGTATTGAATCCCCATTTTACAGTTAAGGAAGTTGTCACAGAGAAGTTGTGGCTGGCCCAAAGTCACACAGCAGGCAATTGGAAGCCAGGACCTCTGACTCCCAAGCCTCTGCTCTTTCCACTGGGCCACACTCTTTCCCTATTGAATCTACTGTCCCTAGTACTTAATACAGTGCTCTTTGCAAAGTAAGCACTCAGTAAGTACCAATGATTGATCTCAAATTCCCATGAAAGGCCATCTCACAACTCTTCTTAGTGAATAACTGACTTGATTGCTGTTTTTTTTTTCCTTCCTTCTTTAAAACCAAACCACTTTATTAAATTTGGAATCCATTATTACTCTTTTCATTTGTGGCATTTATGTTAGAACATTGATTATAATTAACCTCCCTCCATCCCTGAAGCCCAATGCTGTGAGAGCTCCCACATAGAAATCAGAAACCTGGTCAAGTTGAAAGATGAAGTTTAAAAAAGCTCGTCTGGAGAAGTGTCATTGCCGAACAGCTTTGCCATCAGTGAATAGAGTTTAATTCAGATGGAGTGAATTTGAGGAATAAGGAGTGAAACATATAGCTACAACACCTCTCCCCCACCTTTTCTTTCAAAGATTGGCAGAATTGTTTTAAGATAAAAGGATGGCTAGTTAACTTAGGTGCAAGCTTCAGTTCATGGGATTGTTAAATCCTGACTCTGTAAATTAAGAGGAAAACCAAACTTCCCACTTCCCACTTCAGTGTATATTCTGCACCTGCAGGGCTATCTCAAATTGCTCATATCTAAATCTATTTTAATCTCTTGACGTTATGTTTCAAGTAAAATTCATGCTTCATTTTTAATGCCGGAACGGAGCCATCCCGGGAGTCAACATTCCAGTGTAAAATCGTCAATAATTTCCATTTACTCTTGAGGAATGTAAGAAGTCTAATTCCCCATCAGGCATGGGAGAAAACGACAGCCAATGTCAGGAGGAACAGACAAGAAGTGAGGGAAAGCTAATCCACTGAATTAGCTGGATATATCCAGTTAGCTGGATATATTCTGTGCCCAAGGGGTAAAGTAGAAATTATGAATTGATATGATAAAATGATCATTTTAAAATGAAATGCTTTGCTGTTCCTCTCTGGCAAATACATAATCTTATAAAAATGTATTCAAAGTTGCCCAAAGCACTAGAAGAGCATCTATATAATATGCTAGTCATAACGTTTAGGGGTATATGTGCAAAGTCAAGTCTGAGATTTAGAAATTCTTTGAAAAATCCATCTTGATGTGAGTTACCCTGAAAATTTGCGCTCTCATCCAGTAATCTGCCTTTTCAAAATTTTCTACAATAATCTGCCTTTTCCAAATTTGCTACAATAAAATAATTCCTAGGAGGAAAGTGTAGGCTGATTGAGTATTCATTCAATTGTATTTATTGAGTGCTTACTGTGTGCAGAGCACTGTACTGAACACTTGGGAGAGTGTAGTAGAACAATAAACAGATACATTCCTTGCCACGATGAGTTTTTCTAGAGGATTAGTACCCAATAATCAATTAATCGTATTTATTGAGCGCTACTCTGTGTGCAGAGCTCTTGGGAGAGTACAATAGAACAGAGTTTGTAGATATGTTCCCTACCCACAGTGAGCTGACAGTCATAGTAGAGTGGGAAGTAATCAGGTGATCCTTTCAACCTATCATCACTTGGAAAGGAATTTCCTTCAGGCACAAATGATTGTCAGGTATCTACTGAAGACAAAGACCAGATGATCAAACCTTAGAGGAGTTACAAACTATACATAAAGGAATGGTTTGTATAGTGAACAAGGTCAAATAAAATATTTTTTTAAAAAACTAGGCATCTTCCTCTGCAGACCATTCTTCACCTCCAAAATGGGTCATATTTCTTACATTAAAGAATAAGGTAATCTCAAAGATGTATTCTAATCTCTCAGTTTAACAAATGATCAGGCCGATTTTTACGTGTCTAATTTCACCCACATAACTCCTTTCTATAAAACCATCAAAAGTCCTTGCTGTCACACTAAGTCCTTTTAGATCATAAACATTCCATTAAATAAGCTGAATAACTTCTCAGAAAAGAATAAACCAATGAATAAGTAAATAGTAAAGTTGAAAAGCATTTCAGATCCATGCAGGACAGCTCTTCCACCCAATTCATACTTGGGAACCCAGTTCATAGCAAAACTGATTTAATGGCTCTTTACACCTTGAGTTGCTCTGCTATAAAATTCAGCAAGATGAGAAATTCGGTCCATTTTATCTCCCTTTAATACCAATAATTTAAGTTCAATATGAATGAAAAAAGAGACTACTAAGTGGTGTCCAGCTTCTTAACACTCTTCAGAGTCATTTATATTGTGAGTTAGTATTCATTCATTCATTCAATCAATCGTATTTATTGAGCACTTACTGCGTGCAGAACACTGTACTAAGTGCTTGGGAAGTACAAGTTGGCAACATATAGAGATGGTCCCTACCCAACAGTTGGTACATTGGAGGAAATTTCCTGGATAATAATAATAACAATAATAATTGTGGTATTTAAGCACTTACTATGTGCTGAGCACTGTACTGCATGCTGGAGTAGATACATGATAATCAGGTTCCACATGGAGCTCACAGTCTAAATAGGAGGGAAGACAGGTATTGAATTCACAATTTGCAGATGAGAACACTGAGACTCATTCATTCAATCATATTTATTGAGCACTTACTGTGTGCAGAGCACTGTAGTAAGTGCTTGGAAAGTGCTCAAACAGCATGCAAGAGACAGAGCCAGGATTAGAACCCAGGTTCTCTGACTCTCAAGAACATGCTCCTTCCACTGGAAAACATGGCCACCTGTGGAACTTTTCTACATATTCATTAATATTCTCTGCTATTTAAGCATCATGCTTCCCCTTAATCCATCTTTCCAGATTCTTCTTCCTCCTATTGGTCAATGAGTTTATATCCGTCCCCTTAATTAGAATGTAAATTCCTGGAGGGCAGGAATCATGTCTTTTCTATTCTTCTCTCCCAAGCGTTTTAGTATAATGCTCAGCACACATTCTGCATTTGCTAAACATTATTGACTGATCGATTTGCAGTGTTCTACACATAGGATGACTCAGTAAACGTTAATATTGATAGATAGGATTGTCTTCCATCAATCACTTATATTTGAGTGTTTACCATGGGCAGAGCACTGTACTAAGCACTTGGGAGAGTACAATATGACAATGTAACAGATATATAATAATAATAATTATATCATTTAAGCACTTATTATGTGCCAAGCACTGTTCTAAGTGCTGGGAAAGATACAAGGTCAACAGGCTGTCCCACGTGGGGCTCACGTATTCCCTGCCCACGATGATCTTATGGTCTAGAGGGAGACAGATATTAATATAAATAAATTACAGATATGGACATAAGTGCTGTGGTACCGAGGGAAAGGTGAATAAAGGATACAAATCGAACTACAAGAATGTCATGGAAGGGAGTGGGAGAAGAGGAAAGGAGGGCTTAGTCTGGGAAGGCCTCTTGGGGGAGATGTACCTTCAATAAGGCTTTGAAGGTGGGAAAAGTGATCATTTGTCGGATATAAAGAGGCAGGGCATTCCTGGCCACAGGCAGATTGTGGTCGAGAGTTTGGTGAGATGGAGGTACAGTGAGTAGGGTGGCATAGAGGAGCGAATTGTGCGGGCTGGGTTGGAGTAGGAGAGCAGTGGGGTGAGATAGGAGGGCATGAGTCTCTTTCCATACTTGTTGCCAAAGTATTTCTCTTCCTTTGAGATGTGCTGATTCTGCATCATTTCACCCTGGATATTTTCACCACTTCACAGTGTGAAGGCTAATTCGATTTCTCCCAGATTGATTTCTGAAACACGTTCCGGTTCCCACTCTCGGGTGCACGTGACCGACTCTGACTGCAAATGAGCAGAGGTCAGTGGAGCCCTGTACATTTAGAATCCTTAACGGCTTGCCAAGAAAAACCAAGGAATTTGGGGCCATCTAAAATTTCATTTATCGGTTTGGAAACCCTTATCCTTAGATGAGAACAAGGCAGTTGGAATTTTTTGGCCATTAGAATAGCATCTTGGCCTAATGAAAAGAACCCTGCCTGGGAGACAGAGGATCTGGGTTCTAATCCAGCCTGCTACAGATCTGCTGTGTGAACTTGGGCAAATTACTTACCTTCTCTGTGCCTCAGTCCCTCATGTGCAAAATGAGGATTCAATCCCTGTTCTCCCTCCTACTTAGATTGGCAGCCCCATGTGGGACCTGATTATCTCTTATCTACCCCAGCACTTAGTATAGTGCTTGGCACATAATAAGTGCTTAACAAATAACACAATTATCAGTCATTATTCATGCCCTGTAGATACATTTTTGGTTGCACTGGGGACTAAATAGTAAAAATAATCCAATATTGCAACTGATGGCCACTGGGCATTTATGTGATTGGAAACTTTTCTTCAGGATGGAGAGAATTCGGAGAAGTAGAGAAAGAAAACTGCAAGTGAAGATATTCCGTCAAATGATTAGAGAAAATCGATGATCAGCATAGCCGTGGTTGGTTAAAATTCAATTATGGGGACAAGAGTGTCTAAAGAGACAAATAATAATAATAATAATGGCATTTATTAAGCGCTTACTATGTGCAAAGCACTGTTCTAAGCACTGGGGAGGTTACAAGGTGATCAGGTTGTCCCACAGGGGGCTCACAGTCTTAATCCCCATTTTACAGATGAGGGAACTGAGGCACAGAGAAGTGAAGTGACTGGCCCAAAGTCACACAGCTGACAATTGGCGGAGCCGGGATTTGAACACATGATCTCTGACTCCAAAGCCCCAATCTTCTAGATTAGTGAGATCTCAAAGAGGTGGCAAGACAGTGTGAGCAGGGATTGTCTCTCTTTATTGCTAAATTGTACTTTCCAAGTGTTTAGTATAGTGCTCTGCACATAGTAAGCGCTCAATAAGTACGATTGAATGAAGTTGGGAAATGAAGGACGTAATTCGTGGGTTAATGATAAGATTTCTTTTTTCACTAGGAAACCTGATTGAATTTTGTCTTCTAGTTTACATTAATATTCTCAGTTTATTTTAAAAAGATGAATTTATCCCAATGCTGTTTGTTCCACTATTGTATTCTGCTAATGATATTGATTTACCTAGATTTATAGAGCAGCCTTTATTGAAATTATGTTCTCACTCATTCTACTATTCAAAGACTTAGGCATTGTAGTCTTTACACCAACGGCAAGAAAAACAGCATAAATTAAACATAAATCCAGTGTTGTTTGAGTAGCGGCTCTGTCTTTTGAATTATATCTTAATTGCACTATTACAACTAAACCTATTGGTCATATTCACACTATAAAAAGGTAGTCGCCACTAAGACCGATGCTGTTTCAATCTTCCCATTTGTTTTTCTGAGGACCTCGGGGAGAAATCTCCAGCATATAAGTGGCTTCATTTGCATTTTTTGATTGAATTGCTATAAAAGCTCCATAGGATTGCAGAAAATAATTTTCAGCAATGTAATATTCTAACCCTAATATAAGATGATGTTTGAATGAATAAACATCCCCGTGGATGTTTCTTTTTGATACATGCCAAAGTGATCTAAAAGTCTAAGGGATTCGAAGGGGATACATTGAATAGCCAACATTAATATTTAATAAACAAATACAAAATTGTACCAAACTATAGCATCAAACTTTGTGTGAACGGTTCACTGCTTTTCTTTGTGTCTCTAGGGAAAAGAGCTAACTTTTCTTGATCTCACAAGTCCCAGTGGCTACCCATTTGACTCCACAACAAGCATAGCGTTCTCACAACTGGTTTCATAACACTCCACTGACTCCCTCTCTCTTATCTTTTATTTCTTTTCGGTATTCATTAAGTGTTTACTATGTGCCAGGCACTGATTTAGTCCCTGGGGTAGGTTAGAGAAGCAGCGTGGCTCAGTGGAAATAATAATGATGGCATTTATTAAACGCTTACTATGTGCAAAGCACTGTTCTAAGTGCTGGGGAGGTTACAAAGAGATCAGGTTGTCCCACAAGGGGCTCAGAGTCTTAATCCCCATTTAACAGATGAGATAACTGAGGCACAGAGAAGTTAAGCGACTTGCCCAAAGTCACACAGCTGACAATTGGCGGAGCGGGATAGAGCACGGGCTTGGGAGGTGGAGGTCATGGGTTCTAATCCCGGCTCTGCCACATGTCTGCTGTGTGACCTGGGGCACGTCAACTTCTCTGAGCCTGTTACCTCATCTGTAAAATGGGGATTAAGACTGTTAGCCTCACGTGGGACATCTTGATCACCTTGTATCCCCTCCAACGCTTCAAACAATGCTTTGCACATAGTAAGTGCTTAACAAATGCCATTATTATCATTATTCAATGTAGTCCATCTCCCATCCTGACATATTTAAATTCCTACTTTTTGCCATTTCCTTCCACCCACAATATTTGTAACACATTTTTGAGAACTATTTTATATATTATGAAATCATAGAAGGCAAGGAACCCCTGAGCTCTGTCTACCAAGTATCAAATACAGTGCTTCATGCTTCATTCATTAAATCATATCTATTGAATGTTTACTGTGTTCAGAGCCCTGTACTCGGCGCTTGGGAGAGCACAATATAACAATCAACTTAAAAGTTCTCAGTAAATATGACTGGCTGAGTGGTTCTCACCATGAAACATTTCGGTGATTCTTTGGATGTTGAGAAACATAACTGAAAATTGCCTAATTGGTCCTAGATGATTAAACCTTCTTGAAAGAATTTTACCTGGGTCAATGTTTGCCTTAGGAAACAATTTGAAAGCAGTAATTGCAGGATATTCACTCTTCTCTCAGCCACACAAAACCTAAGCACAGTCCATTATTTGCTTATATTTAATGCCTGTCTTCACCTCTAGACTGTAAGCTTGTGGTGGACAGGGAATGTGCCTATCAACTCCTACACTTTCCTAAGTGCATAGTCCAGTGTTCTGCACACACAGCAAGCGTTCAATAAATATCACTGATTGATTTATTGATTGAGTGTATGTTTGGCTTTCTTGTTTTGTGAAGAGAGAGGAGGGATGAAGTGGTGTGGAAATTTCCAGGCAAACATTTGGCAGTTGTGCTGGTGAGCAAACATGTCATGTGCCAATACTGTTCATAAGACTAATTAGTGATGTAATTACTGGATCGAACCACTGCTCTATCTAGCCCTATGCTTAGGCTTACTGACCCTAATTTTAAACTCCTTTCTTCCATGTTATTAAAATATTACCAGTGAAAAGAGCATGGATTTGGGAGTCAGAGGATCTGGGATCTAATTCTGGCTCTGCCACTTATTTGTTGTGTGATGAGCAAGTCGCTTAATTTCTCTGGTGCCTCAGTTATCTCCTCTGTAAAATGAGGGTGAAAACTGAGAGTCCCCTGTGAGATATGGACTGTGTCCAACCTTGCTTCTACCCCAGGGCTTAGCCCAGTGCCTGACACAGAGTAAGTTCTTAACAAATGCCGTTTAAAAGTCAAAAAAGGAAAGTGGTTTTAGCATTGAGTGCTCTGCCACATGTCTGCTGTGTGACCTTGGGCAAGTCACTTAACGTCTCTGAGCCTCAGTTGCCTCATCTGTAAAATGAGGATTAAGACTGTGAGCCCCACATGGGACACCCTGATCAACTTGTATCCTCCCAGCGCTTAGAATAGTGCTTTGCACATAGTAAGCACTTAACAAATGCCATCATTATTATTGAGTGCAACTTTCATAACCAGTCTTTCTTAAAAACCCATCAGATCCTCATTTAGGCTTTATTTTGAGGTGAAATTGTACTTAGGCATTCAGGACTCCAGAAAAGCGTTCAGTCCAGTCACACTACTGGTGAGTCTTACTTTCCCATTCATTTCTCTCTAATTCCTAGGGGTCTATATATAGCTCTGGGTCAGGAATGGTTAATGGTCTCCTTGTTGGTGCTGAATATGGAACTGTGTATTTCACCATGGATCACTACAATTCAGATAGATTTTTTGGGGGAAAATTTGGATTAAGAAAAAACAACCTGGAAAAATACTTAACATTCTGACTACCAAATGGATACGTTAATTTCTGAATCCATTCTAACTCCATCTGGTGACTTAACAATTATTTGGTCAGTTAATCAATAGTTGGCTATTTGATTGATTCAACTGTTTTAACTAAGTTTTATTTTTGGCTAGAGAGTGGTTACTGATAATAATAATATTTTTAAGCATATGATATATGCCAAGCACTGCCCTAAGGTATTCAGGTCAGAGCAGGTGAGTACATGGGGCTCACTGCTTAATTCAATCAATAGTATTTTTTAAGTACTTACTGTGTGCAAAGCACTGTATTAAATACTTGGGGGACTACAATACAGTAGATTAGGTAGACATAATCCCTATCAAAAGAAGCTTACAGTCTTAGACTCTAACACATCTACAATATTTCCTTTTCCTTTCTTTTCCAGAGGAAATTAATTTTGTGACTCTCCCCATTAGAATGTAATCCTCTTGAGGGCAGCCAGGGATCATATCAGCTAACTCTATTGTATTTTTCCAAAAACTTAGTACAGTGCTCCTACATTAGTTTGTATTAAATAATTGAGTGATGATGACGATTTCTAGCCAAAGCAAAATTAATTGAAAGCCTCTGCAATAACCACATGAACCAATCAGTGGCATTTTTTTTAATGGTATTTGTTGGGTGCGTACTATGTGCCCGGTACTGTATTAAGCACTGACGTAAATACCAGTTAATCAGGTTGGACACAGTCCCTGTCCCATATAGGGCTTTAAAAAATCCTTGTTTTAAAGATGAGGTAACTGAGGCACAAATGACTTGCCCAAGGTCACACAGAAGACAAGGGGTAGCACCAAGATTAGAACCCAGATCCTTCTGACTTCCGGGCCTGTGCTCTATCTTCTAGACTGTGAGCCCACTGGTGGGTAGGGACCGTCTCTATATGTTGCCAACTTGTACTTCCCAAGCGCTTAGTACAGTGCTCTGCACACAGTAAGCGCTCAATAAATACGATTGAATGAATGAATGAATGAATCCATTAGGCCATGCTGTTTCTTCCTTGACAGTTTACTGTATGCAGAGAATTGGACTAAGCACTTGGAAGAATATAATGAATCGGAGTATGGAAATAGGAAATCCCTCAAAGAGCTTGCAGTCTAGACAGGGACAAAAAACAGGTAACAGGGAGTAGAAACCAGTTTTAATGATTATCGTTCCTATGCTCTTTCCACACAAGACTGTAAGCTCACCTGCTAGACTGTAAACTCCTTGAAGGCGAGAATTGTGTCACTACCTATGCTACTGTCCCCTCTGATCAAATACTACTGTGTTCTGCAGGACGTAAGTGCTCAATCTCCACTTTGGAAAATGCTATCTAAAAGGCTTGGTCATTTAAAACAATTTCTCATGTTTATTTCAGAGTTGTCCCCTCTCTCCATTCTTAAGAACTCTTGGGATTTTCTTGGGTAACTGCCAGCCATGTGCACGGAAGCAGCGTGGCTCAGTGGAAAGAGCACAGGCTTTGGAGTCAGAGGTCATGGGTTCAAATCCCAGCTCTGCCACTTGTCAGCTGTGTGACTTTGGGCAAGTCACTTAACTTCTCTGGGCCTCAGTTCCCTCATCTGTAAAATGGGGATTAAGACTGCGAGCCCCCCGTGAGACAACCTGATCACTTTGTAACCTCCCCATCCCTTAGAACAGTGCTTTGCCATAATAAGTGCTTAATAAATGCCATTATTATTATTATTATTGCTTGCTTTATCTCGTCATCCCTCTGATCTGATGTGCCAATTATTTGAAAGAAAGATTAGTATGTTGTTAAATTTTGGATCAATGCTTGTGTCTCATAATTAATTAAGCAGGTTGACCTTGATATTTCTATATATTCCCATAAGTCGGATATCGAATGTTTTCTTTTGGCATTTGACTAGAGGGAAATGTGAGGGCCTTGGGCATTGGGCTGGCAAACTTGACTGACCCTTGAACCATCCCGTTACCATGGACAGATGCGGAATGCAGGACTCCGTGGAACATCGGTCTGACCTAATCCTGGAACTATTTATGTCCTTATGTCAGTTGCAAATGCTATCAGGGAATATTGTTGCCATGGAAACTCATGCCCTGCATTATAGCCAGTGTTGCCCAGTGTAAGGTCTACAGGACAAGGAGACAGGAAATTCTGGTTTAATCCCGGCTCTGCCATCTGCCTGACGTGAGGCCTTGGGCAAATCACTTAACTTCTTTGAACCTCAGTTTCCTCATCTGTAAAAGGGGGATAAGATACCTGTTATATTTGCCTCTTAGACAGTGAGGCCTATGTGAGATAAGGATGGAGCTTGGTCTTATTATGGTGTATCTATCTTAAAGCTTAGCACATACTAAGCATTTCATCAATATAATGATAAGTGTTCTGATATTAATAATTGCTGTGATTAAAAACTAAAATATACCTCAGATATTGGAGATTCAAAGCCAATTTCAAACCAAATCAAATGAGTAAAAAAAAAAATTACCTCCCACCCCCAATTAAAAAAATCAGTTCCCTAAGTCCAGAATTTTCAATCATTAGGGAGCAGTTGAACTTTTATTATGATTTGGCCAACATCCACTGTGCTAGGCAGTGTAAGCTAATTGTGGGCAGGGAACAAGTCTACCAACTCTGTTGCATTGTACTTCCCCAAGTGCTTAGTACAGTGCTCTGCACACAGTAAGTGCTCAATAAATTCCACTACTCATGATGGTGGCTAAACACTGCTCCAGAGATCATGATCCTTGTTTTGTTGTCTGTTTCCCCCTTCTAGACTGTGAGCCCGTTGTTGGGTAGGGACTGTCTCTATATTTTGCCAACTTGTACTTCCCAAGCACTTAATACAGTGCTGTGCACACAGTAAGTGCTCAATAAATATGATTGAATAAATGAATGGAGAAGAAGGCTGGGAAAATGAAGTGAAACTGAAAAATGAGGTGACACTAGCATACATTTATTTTAACATCTTTATTCCACTCTAGATTATAATCCCTTTGAGGGTAGAAATCATGTCTACTAACCCCAGGCATTTAGTACAGTGCTGAGCACTGTAGGGTAAAAATAATACTATTGATTGATTATTGGGTATTTAAAAAAATTATACTTGTGTTGGACAATAGTACAGATTTCCTCCTAAAATAGTTATAATAAAAGCATTCACAATGAACCATACTAATCTCTTGAGAGGTACATAAAAGAGCTCACACTCTAATGGTGAGACAGCTATAAACACATACATAAAGTCATCAAAACAAATTAATTGACTTCACAGTTGAATAAGCATATATAAATTTGTTCTGAGGATGGCCATAAAGAAGTATGAAGTCCTAGATTTTTTTTTGTATGAATTGGAATGAATAGATTATGTGAACATAATCAGGCTTTCACATAGGGAGCGCAGATTAGCTTTTTTTGAATAAGGGATTAGGAAATAACCTTAAAAAGGTTCCCTCTCCTCTATCAGGAGGAAGAGGCTTGAAACATTTATCGCCTCTGACATACTGAAGTTGGAAAATCAGGTTATACAGAAACAAACCTATTTCCTTTTGAAGTCAGGGCCTGGACTCAGTTTTTAAGCCAAGTTCGGTTTTGGAGAAACAAGGAATGGGAGAAATGGGATTAGACTATTAGTATTTCTTGTTTTGCTGAGAATAATATAATAACAATAATATTGGTACTTGTTAAACGGTCAATCAAAGGTCATGGGTTCTAATCCCAGCCCCGCCACTTGTCAGCTGTGTGACTCTGGGCAAGTCACTTTAAGTTCTCTGTGCCTCAGTTCCCTCATCTGGAAAATGGGGATTAAGACTGTGAGCCCCATGTGGGAAAACCTGATTACCTTGTACCTCCCCCAGTGCTTAGAACAGTGCTTGGCACATAGTAAGTGTGTAACAAAAATCAAAATTATTATTATCATCATTTATATTTACTGAGTACTTAGTGTATGCAGAGCACCATACTAAGTGCTTGGGAGAGAACGACCATAGCAGACACATTCCCTGCCCATTGAACATCTATTATTTGCCTAGTACTATACTAAGTGCTGGAGTAGATACAAGATAATCAGGTTGGACCCTGTCATTGTGTAATAGGTCAGGGGAACAGGTATTTCATCCCCACTTTATACATGAGGCACAGAGAAGTAAAGTGACTGAGAGCTCACCTCCTCCAGGAGGCCTTCCCAGACTGAGCCCCCTCCTTCCTCTTCCCCTTCTCCCCCTCCCCATACCCCCCACCTTACCTCCTTCCCCTCCCCACAGCACCTGGATATATATATATATATATATATATATATATATATATATATGTGTGTGTGTGTGTATTTGTATGTATTTATTACACTATTTATTTATTTATTTTATTTGTACATATTTATTCTATTTTATTCTGTTAATACATTTTGTTTTGTTGTCTGTCTCCCCCTTCTAGACTGTGAGCCCGCTGTTGGGTAGGGACTGTCTCTATATGTTGCCAACTTGTACTTCCCAAGCGCTTAGTACAGTGCTCTGCACACAGTAGGTGCTCAATAAATACAACTGAATGAATGAATAAATGAACTTATCTAAGCTCACACAATAAGCAAATGGCAGTGCTGGAATGAGAAGCCATATCCTCTGACTAGTCAGCCCCTCGGCCTTTATATTGTATTCTCCCAAGCACTTCCTATGGAGCTCTGCAAACAGTGAGTGCTCAATATATGATTGATTTATAGATTTGTTCCATTACCTTGTGGTCCTTTAGAGGAAGGGGTTGATTATAAGCTATGTGGGTCGAGTTCATTCAAGCAATCAATCAACAGTATTTATTAAGAACTTACTGTGTTCAGAGCATCAGACTAAAGTGTTTGGGAGAGTACAGTATAACAGAGTTCGTAGACGAGCTCCCTACTCACTACCAACTTAGTCCTGGTTTTCAGCAGTAGCAGTAGTAGCTGCAAAGGTACTTATTGAGCACTCAGGGAATTTGGAAGGTTGGAAATCAATCAATCAATTGTATTTATTGAGCACTTACTGTGTGCAGAGCACTGTACTAAGCGCTTGGGAAGTACAAGTTGGCAACATATAGAGACAGCCCCTACCCAACAGTGGGCTCACAGTCTAGAATGGGCTCACAGTCTAGAAATGGGGTAGCATTGGCCCTGTGATTTCTTCCAGACCAAAAGGGCTAGTCCAGAAAGCCGATTGCTTTCTAATCCATCGTCTGATACAATGTGCACAGGAAAGCACAAACCTCCATCCACTTGTATCTTTATTAATTTCAGGTGCTTAGCCCAAGCGAATTTCAGCACCAGTTCTATGAAACTTCCTCCCAGCTCTTGTAATGTTCCCATAAAGGAACCTCTGCTTGGTGCCTGAATTAAATTTAAATTAAATATCCTGGTACCACAACTTTACAATGATACCCACCTCTTCCTGACCCGTGGGACAATGAGCAGCGCAGGAGGAAATGGGCAATGTGGGTTTATCCTTTGGAAAGATTCTCAAGTACTTTTGACCTAACTGACCCACCGTTTCTTTCGGGAAACTTTATAGCAAAGTGTTCTTCTCAGTAGAGAAGGATTGTGGCCTCATGCAAGGACCAGGAAATGAGAAGGACATGGGTTCTAATCCCAGCTTTGCTACGCATCTGCTTTGTGGCCATGAATAAGTCAATTCAGTTACTTCATCTGTAAAATCGGGACTAAGACTGTGAGCCCCATGTGTGTCATGAACTGGGTCCAACCTGATTATCTTTTATCTACCCCAGTAGTTTGTAAACTGCCCAGCACATAGTAAGTGAAGGACATGGTTTCTAATCCTGGCTCTGCCACTTTTCTGCTCTTTTACCTTGGACAAGTCACTTTAGTTCTCTGGGCCTCAGTTACATCATCTGTAAAATGGCGTTTGACTGTGAGCCCATTGTGGAGCATATACTGTGTCCAATCCGTTTTTCTCTGTATTTATCCCATCACTTAGAACAGTGCCTGGCACATAGTAAGCACTTAACAAATACCATAAAAAGTGCTTAACGAATGCCATGGAAAAAAAACAAAACCCACAGCCAAAAAGTAGATATGCTTTTATCTATCTATCTATCTATCTATCTATCTATCATCTATCTATCATCTATCTATATGGAGAAGCAGCATGGCTCCGTGGAAAGAGCCCGGGCTTTGGAGTCAGAGGTCATGGGTTCAAATCCTGGCCCTGCCAATTGTCAGCTGTGTGACTTCGGGCAAGTCAATTCACTTCTCTGTGCCTCGGTTACCTCATCTGTAAAATGGGGATGAAGGCCGTGAGCCCCACGTGGGACAACCTGATCACCTTGCATTCCCCCAGTACTTAGAACAGTGCTTGGCACATAGTAAGCACTTAACAAATACCACCATTATTATTATTATTATTATTATTATTATTATTATTATATGCTGCATTGGGCTAATTGCCAAGGTAACTCTTCCTCTTTCTTTTTTGGTATTGTTGGAGCCAAGGATACGATTCACTTGACTGGGACACAGAGGGATTAAAATCTTATGTTGTCAGAAGAGCGGTCAATCAACTGGACTCATCTTTTATACTAATCAATCAGTTGATCATATTTACTGAGCACTTACAATGTGCAGAACACTGTACTAAGCACTTGGGAGAGTACAGTACAACAGAATTAGCAAACCGGAAATCTTGTCAATAATACCTTAGGAGCAAGAGAGAAGATCAGGCTCAGCATATATGTTAGGTTCATAGCCAATCCTGAAGAAGGGTGGGAAATGAATCCAAAAGTTTTTTTTTAATTATATCTGCCAATTATAGGGTTGCCTTATAATTTCATTCAGCAAATAATTTCCACAGATACATAGAGCAGAATGGTCACCTAGGAATGCAGACAGATTCCTTTCTACTATTAGGAAATATAAAATGAACTGGCAGGGAAATGCCAGGAGAAAATGGGTAAGGTAAGATACAAGGAGGACTGGTCAAGATTCATTCATTCAGTTGTATTTATTGAGTGCTTACTGTGTGCAGGGCACTTTACTAAGCACTTGGGAGAGTATAATACAATAATAAACAGACACATTCCCTGCCCACAACGAGCATCCAGTCTAGAGGGGCAGACAGATGTTAATATATTTAAAAAAAAATTACAGATATGTACATGGAAGGCTTCTAATGAAGACCCGACTAAATTTTTCTAAGTCAATCCAATCAATTAGACTAAGATCGTCTCAAATGCTTTCATTGACTGACCACCAAAATCTTTTAACAACTTCCACAGAGTTTTGATTTACTGGACTGTTGGGTTTCAACAATTACCGTAAGATCCCAATTTCCAGCTTGGGAAGACTGTTGTCATGAAAAAGTTATCAGTGGAGGGATAAAAAATACTCTAAATGTCCATGATAGAAGATGATAGTCAATGAAGATACCATAAAGTGTCAAGTTCCACTTAAAGTACATTATTCAGTGCAGTTGTTTCAGTTCTAATCCTAGAAGTTCAAAAAAAGGTGCATAATTACATGTCTATCACAAGAATAAAGGATCTGGGAGGTGGAATGGACTAATAATAATAATAACAATAATAATGATTGTTTTATTTAAGCACTTACTGTGTGTCAAGTCCTCTACTAAGTGCTGGCACGGATATAAGCAAATCATGGATGGACATGTCCCACATGGGGCTCAGAGTCTTAACCCTCATTTTATAGGTGAGGTAACTGAGGCTCAGAGACGTGAAGTGACTTGCCCAAGGTCACACTAGACTTGGAAAGAGGTGGCTTTGTAGTGGTCTAAGTTCTGTCTCTAGCCTGGTATGTGGCTGCAGGCAAACATTTAACCTCAGTGAAACTGTTTTGTCATCTATAAAATGGGGATAAGATACCTGCCTCTTCCTACTTCTTAGACTGTGTCTGATATGATTGTCCTGAATTTACTTAGCACATTACTTTGTCTCCTAGAAATAAGCCGTTATCCATAACATCATCTACTATAGATTTGCATAGGAGTATAAAACAAACTACTGAACTTCTGCCACTTGCCTGCTATGTGGCCTTGGGCAAGTCACTCCACATCTCTGTGCCTCAGTTACCTCATCTGTAAAATGGGGAGTAAGACTGTGAGCCCTATGTGGGACAGGGAAAATGTCCAACCAGATTAGCTTGTATCTATTTCAGTGCTTGGTACAATGCCTGTCACCCAGGAGGTGCATAACAAATACCATTAAAAAAACAATAATTTTCAATGCACCAAAGATAGCTGATATTTGATATTAAGGAAAAAGAAACCCATCGTACCTCTTTGTCAGGTGAGTATGCTAGGGCCGTCTAACCAATAATTATTTAAGTTTTAAGTCCTCCCGGCAGTGTGGTATTCAATTATTTTTGTATGGTGCTTGTTCAGTGCTTAATATGTGCCAAGGACTGTACTAAGCCCTGGGGTAGATACAAGTAAATCATGTTGGACATAGTTTTTGTTTCAATGTGGGACTCATAGTCTAAATGGGAGGGAGAAGGATTTACTCCCCATTTTATACATGAAGTAACAGAGGTAAAGTGAAGTTAAGTGACTTGCCCGAGGTCACAAAGCAGACACATTTCAGAGGCAGGATTAGAACCCAGGTCCTCTGATTTCCAGACCGGAGCTCTTTCCATTGGGCCATGCTGTGTCTCCAATTCCAAATAAGCAGGCACAGTCTGAAGGAGGGAAGGGTTTTGGATAGCACTGAGTGACTGAGTTGCGGCGCTGAAAGCAAAAATCAGCAAGGCCAATGTCTAGGAAATAACATTTCTTTCATCTTCATTTGAGGTTTTATCCATTTAAAATGGGATTTGTAAAGTTGTCTTTCCTTAGGAAGATTTCATCCATTTTACCCCATCCATTTCCTTTCACCTACCTATTTCCATTTGCCTGAACAATATTGTTTTAGTCCGGCGGGAACAGATCGAGAAACTAATTCCGTGATATTTAACGTAGCTTAGTGATGAGAAGAGTATTGTGCCAAGGCAGAGAGTGGTTGGAAGAGAACATCCCTGAAAGGTAATTAGATTTAATCCAAACACATAGGCAGAGATTTATGTATGAAACACCTTCACTAAATATATTTCTCTGCGCCCTCAAACATCTCGATGTTTAGTCTGACTTACAACTATACAGTAATCATAGCAGCTCAGATCCCAACAGAACTCAGAAATCAGAGGCAGCTATGACGAATTTCATCCTTTTTTTTTTTTCTCCTCTGTTTTGGGAGGGAATGGAAAGTGTAGAGATGGGGAGGAACTCAGGAAGATGGGAGGAGGAGAAGGTGGGGATGTGATTGGAGAGAGAGGAGAAAGAGGAGATGGGGAGCAGAAAATCATGTTGTTCACAGAAGGTGTTCATCCTTAATTTCTGTCACTGTTCAATTAGCCTTATCTGATGATTCTTTGAAGATTCTTAAGTGTTTTGGATCAAAACACTATAAAGACTCCTCTCATCTTAAAATGGTGTGTAATGCTATCTTTCTCGCTGTAGGATGGGAGGACTGCAGTCATTAGACTCTTTTGGGTGGGAAATTTGGCTGCTTGCAAAAGGACACCTGCTTTGGTCATGGGTTCTAATTCAGCCTCCACCACTTGTCTGCTGTGTGACCTTGGGCAAGTCACTTAACTTCTCTGGGCTTCAGTTCCCTCATTTCTAAAATGGGGATGAAGACTGTGAGTTCCACATGGGACAACTTGATTACCTTGTATCTACCAGTGCTTGGAACATAGTAAGCACTTAACAAATACCATAATAATAATAATTAAGAATCAATCAATTCACACTTTTTTTTTGAAAGGGAGGCATGGAGGATTAGGCCAGATTTACGGGCATGAGAGGCAGGGTCGAGGACGTTATCAAGTGTGAAGGGAAAGTTAGGTGGAGCAGAGGAATTTTGTCCGGAAGATGAGAAGGTCAGTTTGGGAAATCTGGAGGAAGAGGTGCCAGCAGGAAATAATAATAACAATAGCATTTATTAAGCATTTATTACGTGCAAAGCACTGTTCTAAACACTGGGGAGTTTACAAGGTGATCAGGTTGTCCCATGGGGGGCTCACAGTTTTAATCCCCATTTTACAGATGAGGTAACTGAGGCCCAGAGAAGTGAAGTGACTTGCCCAAAGTCACACAGCTGACAATTGGAGGAGGCAGGATTTGAACCCATGACCTCTGACTCCAAAGCCTGGGCTCTTTCCATTGAGCCACGCAGCTTCCGTGCGACCTTCCATGGTGTAAAGGTTAGAGAATGGGCCTGGCAGTCGGAAGATCGAGCGTACTAGTCCTGGATCCTCCATTTCTATGCTGTGAGACCTTGGGCCACTCATTTCACTTCTCTGGGCCTCAGTTTTGTTGTTTGTAAAATGAGGATGAAGACTGTGAGCCCCATGTGGGACAGGGACCGTGTCCAACCTGATTTACTTGTATCCACCCCAGTGGTTAGTACAGTGCCTGGCACACAGTCAGCACATAACAAATATAGCGTGGCTCAGTGGAAAGAGCCCGGGCTTTGGAGTCAGAGGTCATGGGTTTAAATCCCGGCTCCGCCAATTGTCAGCTGTGTGACTTTGGGCAAGTCACTTGGCTTCTCTGGGCCTCAGTTACCTCAACTGTAAAATCGGGATTAAGACTGTGAGCCCCCTGTGGGACAACCTGATCACCTTGTAACCTCCCCAGTGCTTAGAACAGTGCTTTGCACATAGAAAGCGCTTAATAAATGCCATCATTATAAATACCAGAATTATTATCCATGTAGACACATCCTGGAGGCAGGAAAAAATGGCAGATTAATAATAATAATAGTAATAATAATGATAGTGGTATTTGTTAAGCACTTACTATTGCCAAGCACTGTTCTAAGTGCTGGGGGAGATACAGGGTAATCAGGTCCCACATGGGGCCCGCAGTCTTCATCCCCATTTTCCAGATGAGGGAACTGAGGCACAGAGAAGTGAAGTTACTTGCCCAAGGTCACACAGCAGACAAGTGGCAGAGCTGGGATTTGAACCCATGACCTCTGACTCCCAAGCCCGGGCTCTTTCCACTGAGCCACGCTACAGAGGAGGAGCAAGGTTGGGGGGCAATGAGGTAGAAGCGTGATTAGTGAGAAGCTGCGTGGCTCAGTAGAAAGAGCACAGGCTTGGGAGTCAGAGGTCATGGGTTCAAATTCCGCTCCGCCAATTAGCTGTGTGACTTTGGGCAAGTCACTTAACTTCTCGGTGCCTCAGTTACCTCATCTGTAAAACGGGGATGAAGACTGTGAGCCCCACGTGGGACGACCTAATTACCTTGTATCTACCCCAGTGTTTAGAACAGTGCTTGGCACATAGTAAGCACTTAACAAATACCATCAACATTGGCCAAGAGGCAGTAGCTGGAGACCAGATGAGCTCCCCAAGAGAGGTGAGGGTAAACTGAGAAAAGAACGGGACGCTGAACAGTACGAAACACCCAATTTTCCTCCATTTTCACTGAAAATCACATACAAAACATCGTACTAACGAACCCTTTCCCCATACTGTAACACTGCCAGGTATTATACTGATTAGTCAGTCAATGACATTTCACAGGCTCTCACTGATTAGAAAAAGAAATGGTGAAGGAACAAATAGAAAACATTTAGCATTTAGACTTACAGAAAAATATGGTCTGCGTGTGAAGAATGCTAAACCTTTTTATGGCTTTTCAAGAAATTAAACTTCCCAGAGATCGGCATTGTGCAGGCTAGCATTTCTTTTCCAGCCATTAAACAATAACAACAAAACACCTTAGAGGTTTTTCACTATAAAGGGCGATGGAATTGATTGGAGAACCGAGACGGATGGTGGTAAAATACCTTAATCTCTGGATGGCTGAGAGAAATAACACAGAGGATTTGCTAAAGCAGATCAAAATGTCAAAAGTCTCTGGGCCATCCGAGTCGGTTTGAGTTCTTTCCTTTAGTTAGATGGAGTTACTTTCGGAAAACGAGACAATCTCACTTTGGAGGCCCTTCGGAGGCATCAAAATCCCGAAAAACATATGATGGGAAACTTTCCTGATGTTATTGTGTTCCAGAAATTCAAGATTCGAGCGGAAGAAGAGATTCGAGCTGAAGAAGCTCATTGTGGACAGGGAATGTGTCTACCAACTCTGTTGTGTTGTATTTTCCCAAGCACTTACTACAGTTCCCTGCAGGCAGAGAAGCAGCGTGGCATACTGGATAGAGCTCAGAATGAGCAACTGTGCCCATTCTGGGACCCGGGTTCTAATCCTGGCTCTGCCACTTATTTTTTTTATAATGGCATTTATTAAGCGCTTACTATGTGCAAAGCACTGTTCTAAGCGCTGGGGAGGTTACAAGGTGATCAGGTTGTCCCACGTGGGGCTCACAGTCTTAATCCCCATTTTACAGATGAGGTAACTGAGGCACAGAGAAGTTAAGTGACTTGCCTGAAGTCACACAGCTGACATATGGCAGAGCTGGGATTTGAACCCATGACCTCTGACTCCAAAGCCCGTGCTTTTTCCACTGAGCCACGCTGCTTCACTTGTCTGCTGTGTGACCTTGGGCAAGTCACTTCACTTCTCTGGGCCTCAGTTACCTCACCTGGAAAATGGGGATGGAGAGCGTGAGCCCCATGTGGGATGGGGACCTGATTTGCTTTTATCCACTCCAGCACTTAGTACTGTGCATGACACATAGTAAGTGCCTAATAGTAAGTGCCTAACAAATACCATAATTATTATTATTACTACAGTAGGCCCTTAAGAAATTCCATTGATTGATTAACTGCAGGCCATGATTTGTAGCTGCCTGCGACCCAACTGCTTGGCACATAGTAAGCGCTTAACAAATGTCACAGTTATCATTATTACTGTGGTCAGTCAATCACACGAAGCGCTCACTGTGTGCAGAGTACTGTAGAAAGCACTTAGGAGAGTTCAATGTAACAAACACATTTCCTTCCCACAAGGAGCTTATAGTCTTGAGAACTGTAAAAGCAAGAGATCCCTTGGGCCTAGATTCTTGGGTGGACGGGGTAGATGTGCAAGGAGAGCAAGAGAGAGTAGCCAAACTGGAAGTGGAAAGATTTAGTCCCCTTTGATTTTAATGGCACTTGTTAAGCACTTACGACGTGACTAACCGTCCCCTTTTCCTCTTTTCCTCCGTTTTCCTTTCCTTTTCCCTTCTCCTTTACCCCGTCTTCCTCTTCCTATCTCATTCTCCTGTTCTTTCTCCACTTATTTCTTATTGTCTCCACCCTCTCCCTTTCTTTCCCTTCCTTCTCTTCCCCCTCCTCCTCTGTACATCCTCTCAACAAAGCTGCATAGTCTAGAGGAACGAGCCTGGGCTTGAGAGTCAGAGGACCTGGGTTCTAATCCTGCCCTATCACTTGTCTGCTGCGTGACCTTGGTCAAGTTACCTATCTTCTCCGTGCCTCAGTTACCTCTTGTGTAAAATGGGGGTGAAGACTGTCAGCCCCATGTGGGACGGGGACTGTGTCCAACCTAATTAACTCATATCTACCACATTGTTTAGTACGGTGCCTGGCACATAGTAAGTGCTTAACATAGTGAGTGCTTAGGGAAGCAGTGTGGCTCAGTGGAAAGAGCATGGGCTTTGGAGTCAGGGGTCATGGGTTTGAATCCAGGACATATTTATTCCATTTATTTTATTTTGTTAATATGTTTTGTTTTGTTGTCCGTATCCCCCTTCTAGACTGTGAGCCCACTGTTGGGTAGGGACCGTCTCTCTATGTTGCCCACTTGGACTTCCCAAGAGCTTAGTACAGTGCTCTGCACACAGTAAGCATTCAATAAATATGATTGAATGAATGAATGAATTGTCAACTGTGTGACTTTTTTCAAGTCACTTAACTTCTCTGTGCCTTAGTTCCCTCATCTGTAAAATGGGGATTAAGACTGTGAGCCCCCCGTGGGACAACCTGATCTCCTTGTAACCTCCCCAGCGCTTAGAACAGTGCTTTGCACATAGTAAGCGCTTAATAAATGCCACCATTATTATTAACAAATGCCCCCTGTAGACTGTAAGCTCCCTCTAGACTCACTGTGGTCAGGAAATGTGCCTGTTTCTTATTGTACTCTCCCAAGCACTTAGTAAAGCGCTTTGCACAAAGTAAGCACTCAATAAATATGATTGATTTGATTGACAATTAGAAAAAAAAATCAATCACCAGTCCTTACTGAACAGTTCCTGTATTTAGAACCTCATCCCTAGTGCATGGGAAAGATCATTCATTCATTCAGTTGTACATACTGAGGGCTTACTGTGGGCAAAGCATTGTACTAAGCGCTTGGAAGATTTCAACACAACAACACACAGACACACTCCTTGCCCACAATGAGCTCACAGTCTTGAGTTCCAGTTTTCTGTCCTGGAGGAATTATTCATCAGTTACCCTTTTGACACCCATCTTCATGATGGGCAATGGTTGTCTAACATCCTTAACCTTCTCTCTAAAGGCATGTGGTGTGAGCCCACTGTTGGGTAGGGACCGTCTCTATATGTTGCCAACTTGTACTTTCCAAGCGCTTAGTACAGTGCTCTGCACATAGTAAGTACTCAATAAATACGATTGATTGACTGATTAATTGATGTGGTGACTTTAGAGAAGCAGTGTGGCTCAGTGGAAAGAGCCCTGGCTTTGGAGTCAGAGGTCATGGTTCAAATCCCAGCTCCACCAATTGTCAGCTGTGTGACTTTGGGCAAGTCACTTCACTTCTTTGTGCCTTAGTTCCTTCATCTGTAAAATGGAGATTAAGACTGTGAGCCCCCCCTTAGGACAACCTGATCACCTTATAACTGCCCCAGCACTTAGAACAGTGCTTTGCACATCGTAAGCACTTAATAAATGCCATTATTATTATTATTATGTGGTCTATTGTGGTCAAGTAAAAAAAGTACGGGCCTTGGGGTCTGAAGATCTGGGTTCTAATCATACCTTAACCTGTGCCTGCTGCTCGACTTTAGGCAAGCCCCTTAACTTCTCTGTACTTCAGTTTCCCGTTCAGCAAAATGGGGATTTAATGCCTGTTTTCCCTCCTCCTTAGACTGTGAGCCCCCCGAATGTGACAGAAATGGCATCAGATCTGATTGGATTGTATCTACCCCAGCACCTAGGACAGTGTGTGGCACACAGTGTAAACCCTTAACAAATGCCCTAGTTACCATTATCATGATAGCCCATTATAAATCTGCTCTTCTCTTAATTGATCACACTTCTTATAACGTGATTCTGAAATTGTAGCAGGTATTGTTCCCAAGACAGCTTTATGGGTTGGAGCTCAATTAGCAACACCCAATCTTTTTTTTTTTCCAACAAGAAACCTGAGATGCAGCAAAGCTACCACTTTCATGAAAGTAATCGGCAAGAAAGTAATCAGCTGAACTATGCTGAAAAATGTTGCAGTCGGCTTGAAGCTCCCTCATGGGACAAAATGCCACAGTTCTAGGTTTGTGCAAATGCGCCTAAAACCCTAGTGATTTGTCTCAGATTTGGCTTTTGTGCATTATCCATTTCTCCAGAACAACTTCCGTGACAAAGTATTTCTTTTAACGGCAGGTCAATTTTAATACCTTGCCCTTATCTGTATTTCTCCAAAGGGCTCAAAGCAAGGTATAGGCTTTTTAAAATAATGATAACAACATTTATTAAGCACTGACTATGTGCAAAGGACTGTTCTAAGCGCTGGGGCAGTTACAAGGCGATCAGGGTGTCCCACGTGGGGCTCACAGTCTTCATCCCCATTTTACAGATGAGGTAACTGAGAAGTGAAGTGACTTACCCAAAGTCACACAGCTGACAGGTGGCGGAGCTGGGATTTCTAAGTTAAACTTAATTAAACTTGTAGTCACCTCAGTTGTTAGAACTGTGTTTGACTCACAGTAAGCACTTTAATAAGTAATAAGTAAGCACTTAAGCACTTAAGCACAACTTAAATAAGTGCTTACTTTGATTCAAACACAGTTCTAACAACTGAGGTGACTACAAGTTTGAGTTGGATGCAGTCCCTGGTCCACATGGGGCTCAAGTGAGAGGGAGAACTGAGGCACAGAGAAATTAAGTGACTTATCCAAGGCCACACAGCAAGCAGTTGGCAGAGCGGGATTAGAACCCTGGTCCTCTGCCTCCTAGGCCAAAGCAGTTAGTACAGTGCCTGGAGCGTAGTTAGTATTTAACAAGAGCCCGCTGGATAGGGATTGTCTCTATTTGTTGAGGAATTAGTACTTTCCAAGCGCTCAGTACAGTGCTCTGCACACAGTAAGTGCTAAATAAATACGATTGAATGAATGAATGAACTACCATAATTAAAAAATGGGGCCGGGGGGAAACACCATGTTGGGCCATAGTCCAACCCCTTCTTCTAGGGATTATTAGAATTGATTGAACGCCCAGACAAATTTGTAATCCACCGAACATCTCTTATACAAATCACACTCCCGTCGTGAACCCCTTCATATTCCATGACCCGGACCTATCTAATGTACTTTCTCAAGCGCAGAAACACAGAGATAGCACTCAATAAATATACATTGATCGACTGATACAAAATAAGGAAGCCAATATCTTTATTCACACAATGAGTAGAATTCCAATTGTCCACCTACTAATTGCTGTTGGATTTAAACCAGAGTGAAAAGTCAAAGTGATTCATATTTTGAGCCGGATGACGAATGCTGTAACACATATTCTCCTCTCTGTGGTAACTTCTGAGTTTCTTTCTCTGTCACTCCCTAATGGCTTCCACCCGACCTGGTGTGGAAAAAGAAATGACTGCCGGTTAGCTCAGCGACCTCAAAACCATTAGCCCTGTGACATACATTGAGCTAGAGATATGCCTACACTGTTGCAATGTTGAGCTGCTTGTCAGTAGTTTCCTTTTACTGGAATCTCTCTTGCACGGGAAGAGTTCAAATTTGAAATGTTCTCCTTTTGTTCTCTTATAATAATAATAATAACAACAATATTTATATTGACGCTACTGATGCCTGATTACTTGTTTTGATGTCTGTCTTCCCCCCTTCTAGACCGTGAGCCTGTTGTGGGCAGGGATTGTCTTTGTTGCTGAATTGTACTTTCCAAGTGCTTAGTACAGTGCTCTGCACACGAGAAGTGCTCAATAAATATGATTGAATGAATGAATAATGGTACTTGTTAAGCACTTACTAGGTGTCAAAGTACTGTACTAAGGACCAGGGAAGATATAAAAACTCCTCATCCTCGGCTTCAAAGCTGTCCATCACCTGGTCCCCTCCTACCTCACCTCCCTTCTGTCCTTCTCCAGCCCAGCCGGCACCCTCCGCTCCTCTGCCGCTAATCTCCTCACTGGGTCTTGTTCTCGCCTGTCCCACCGTCGACCCCCGGTCGATAAATAAATCGACTGAATAAATAAATACGATTGAATGAATGAATTGAATACAAGATAATCAGTTTGGACACAGTCCCTATCCCACAGGGCTATCACAGTTCTATCAAACAAAAACTCTTCACTATTGGCTTCAAAGCTCTCCAACACTTTGCCCCTTTTTATTTTACCTCCCCAGCGCTTAGAACAGTGCTTTGCACATAGTAAGTGCTTAGTAAATGCCATTATTATTATTATTATTATTATTATTATTATTACTTTCCTTCTCTCCTTCTCCAATCCAGCCCACACACTCCGCTCCTCTGCCGCTCACCTCCTCACTGGGCCTCGTTCCCACTTGTCCGGCCTTCTACCCCGGCCCAGATCTTATCTCTGATCTGGAATGCCCTCCCTCCTCAAATTGGCCGAACGATCACTCTTCCTCCGCTTAGTACAAGCGCTTAGTACAGTGCTCTGCACACAGTAAGCGCTCAGTAAATATGATTGATTGATTGATTCCTCCCTTCAAAGCCCTACTGAAGGCTCACCTCCTCCAAGATGTCTTCCCATTCATTCAATCGTATTTATTGAGCGCTTACTGTGTGCAGAGCACTGGACTGAGCGCTTGGGAAGTCCAAGTTGGCAACATATAGAGACGGTCCCTACCCAACAGTGGGCTCACAGTCTAGAAGGGGGAGACAGAGAACAAAGCAAAACATTTTAACAAAATAAAATAATTAGAATAAACATGTACAAATAAAATAAATAAATAAATAGAGTAATAAATACATACAAACATATAGACATATATACAGGTGCTGTGAGAAGGGGAAGGAGGTAAGGTGGGGGGGATGGGGAAGGGGAGGAGGAGCTCAGACTAGTCCCAGATTAAGTCCCCCTTTTCCTCAACTCCCCTGTCCCCTCTGCGTCACCTTGACTCACTTCCCTTTGATCTATCCCTCTCTCCCCACCCAACACACATGTATATATGTATTTATCTATAATTCTATTTATTTATATTGATGCCTATTTACTTGTGTGATATATATATATCACAATATAGGTATATAGATATATAGATATATAGGTATATATATATATATATATATATATATATATATATATACACACCTAAAATTCTATTTATTCATATTGATGCCCATTTACGTGTGATATATATATATATATATATTCCTATAATTCTATTTATTCATATTGATGCCCATTTCCTTGTTTTGTAAATAATTCTATTTATTTATATTGATGCCTATTTATTTGTGTGATATATATATATATATATATCACACAATATAGGTATATAGATATATAGATATATAGGTATATATATATATACACACCTAAAATTCTATTTATTCATATTGATGCCCGTTTACTTGTTTTGATGTCTGACTTCCCCCTTCTAGACTGTAAGCCTGGAGTGGTCAGGGATTGTCTCTATTGCTGAATTGTACTTTCCAAGCACTTAGTACAGTGCTCTGCAAACAACAAGCGCTCAACTAATATGATTGAATGAATGAATGAGCTAGGAGGGAGTGGGATTTAATCCCCATTTTACAGATGAGGAAACTGAGGCACAGAGAAGTTTAGTGACTTGCCTAAGGTCACAGAGTAGATAATAATAATAATGATAATAATGATAATAATAATAATAATAATAATAATAATAATGATAATAATGATAATGGCATTTGTCCAACACTTAGAACAGTGCTTTGCACATAGTAAATGCTTAATAAATGCCATTATTATTATTATTAAGAGCTTACTATGTGCCAAGCACTGTTCTCAGTGCTGGGGGGTACAAGGTAGTCAGGTTAACCCACTTGAGGCTCACACTTTTAATCCCCATTTTACAGATGAGGTCACTGAAACCCAGAGAAGTTAAGTGGCTTGTCCAAAGTCACACAGTTGACAAGTGGTTGTACATATCTATTCTATTTATTTTATTTTGTTAATATGTTTTGTTTTGTTCTCTGTCTCCCCCTTCTAGACTATGAGCCCACTGTTGGGTAGGGACCATCTCTATATGTTGCCAACTTGTACTTCCCAAGTGCTTAGTACAGTGCTCTGCACACAGTAAGCGCTCAATAAATACGATTGATTGATTGATTGATTGATTGATTGAAGTGGTGGAGCCAGGATTAGAACCCATGACCTCTGACTCCCAAGCCCATGCTTTTCTCCCTGAGCCATGCTGCTTCTCTAAAGATAAATGGGGAAGCAGCATGGGCTAGTGGAAGGACCCTGGAAGGGCTTAGGAGTCGGAGGACCTGGGTTCTAATCACAACTCTGCCTCTTTTCTGCTGTGTGATCTTTGGCAAATCACTTCCCTTCTCTGGGCCTCATTTTCCTCATCTGCAAAATGGGGATTGAGACTGTGAGCTGCATCAGGGACAGGGACTGTATCCAACCCGATTTGCTTGGTACCTGTTAAGTGCTTAGTACAGTCCCTTGAATATAATAAGTGTTTACCAAAATGCCACAATTAATATTATTACTATTATTTTCTGCGCCTCAGTTACCTCATCTGAAAAATGGGGATTAAGACCGTGGGCCCCACGTGGGAAGGGACTGAGTCCAACCCAGTTTGCTTGGATCCACCCCAGTGCTTTAGTACAGTGCCAGGCACTGAGTAAGTGATAAGTAAGTAATAACATGAGAAGCAGCATGGCTCAGTGGAAAGAACACGGGCTTTGGAGTCAGAGATCAGGGCTTCAAATCCCAGCTCCGCCGCTTGTCAGCTGTGTGACTTTGGGTCAGTCACTTAACTTCTCTGTGCCTCAGTTACCTCATCTGTAAAATGGGGATTAAGACTGGGAGCCCCCCGTGGGACAACCTGATCACCTTGTAAGCTCCCCAGCGCTTTGAACAGTGCTTTGCACAGAGTAAGCGCTTAATAAATGCCATCATTATTATTATTATAGTAAGTGAATAACATGAGAAGCAGCGTGGCTCAGTGGAAAGAGCCCGGGCTTTGGCGTCAGAGGTCGTGGGTTCAAATCCCAGCTCTGCCAGTTGTCAGCTGTGTGACTTTGGGCAAGTCACCTAAATTCTCTGTGCCTCAGTTACCTCATCTGGAAAATGGGGATTAAGACTGTGAGCCCCACGTGGGACAACCTGATCAGCTTGTAACCTCTACAGCGCTTAGAACAGTGCTTTGCACAAAGTAAGCACTTAATAGATGCCATTACTATTATAATAATTGTTGTTTTTATCATTGTTATTATCATTCCTATTAAATGGTGGAGCTGGGATTAAAATCTCAGTCTACTAGGTCCCCTGATTCCCTATCCTTTGTGCTCTTTCCCTGAGTTCACATTTTTCCTCGACTGATGGTATTTCCCAAGTGAGAAGCACTGTGCTACACACCTGCAGACATACAGCATAAGCAAGCACCCAAGGACCTTACAATCCAATGGAGAAGGAAGACAGTACGTATTCATTAATAGCGAGAATGGGAAGATTTAACAGGAATTCAACTATAATAGAGTGAAATTTTGGAATGAATTATTGACTTTATAAATAAAAATCCAAGTACAATAACATTCTCTACATGGGGTTTGATAATGAGAATGGATTTTATAATTGCTAAAAGTGGATGATGTGACTAAACTGTGATTTATAGAATCGGTCATTCAGTGCTGTTTATTGTGTGTTTACTGTGTTTACTGTCACTATACTGAGCGCTCAGGAAAGTACAAAGCATTGTCTGCCTTTCGTCGCTATCATATTCTGCTAAAGGTTGGTGAAATTACCCTGGAGCCCTGAACATTACCTGGTTCTTGGATGGTGTCTAAGAAATATTTTCTATTGTGATTTCTACATAGGTGTTGTTATAACAAACTTTAATATCGGCATCCGATGTTCTAGAGGGGCCAACATTTCCTGGAAAAAGGAGGCTTCAGTTTAATACTTTTTTCTTTGACATTGATGGAAACAGGAAAATGTTTGTGAAAATGGAAGAGAAAGTGATCCAGCAACTTTTTCCTCCAAGACTTAATCTAACCACTAAAATTCTATGAATTGTCAACTTTTCTTCTCAATTTTGAACAATTCACTCCAAAGTAAAAGCTCTGCCAATGTTCCTTGAGACTCTGTCTTCACACACAGTTAGCTACTTATTACTTTATACAATAAATATCAGAGATTGGTTGCCCACCTCATTCCCACTTCTCAAACACAGGCAGAAAATAGACTGGGGAGAAAGAAAGGGTTCCATTAGAGGGCAGGGACTCTGTCTTTTACGCAAGTAATTCAAGGGGCAGTCAAAAAATACTACTGATTGGAGAGGAGAAGGGAGGGAAGAGCTGTGGGTAAGAGGTGAAAGTTAATTGGGAGGAAGAGAGAAGGAGTGGAATGACTGAAAATGAGGGAAGAAGGAGAGGGAAGAGGGAAGTAGCATGGCCTAGTAGGACAAACATAAGCCTGAGAGACATTGGTTCTAATTCCAGAAGCAGTGTGGCTTAATGGAAAGAGCCCGGGCTTGGGAGTCAGAGGTCATGGGTTCTAATTCCGGCTCCGCCACTTGTCAGCTGTATGACTTTGGGCAAGTCACTTAACTTCTCTGTGCCTCAGTTCCCTCATCTGTAAAATGGGGATTAAGACTGTGAGCCCCACGTGGGACAACCTGATTACCTTGTATCCCCCCCTCAGTGCTTAGAACAGTGCTTGACACATAGTAAATGCCTAACAAATATCATCATTATTATTCACAACTTACATGCTGTGTGACCTTGGACAAGTCACTTAACTTCTAAGTGGGACAGGGAATGCGTCCACCCTGACTGATTTGTATCTACCCCCACACTTGGAACAGTACTTGACATAGAGTAAGCACTTAAAAATTACCATTAGGTAAGGAAAGAAAGACATAATAATAATAATTATGGTATTTGTTAAGTGCTTATTATGTGCCAAGCACTATTCTAAATGCTGAGGTAGACATGAGGTAATCAGGTTGTCCCACATGGGGCTCACAGTGTTATTCCTCAGTTTACAAATGAGGTAACTGAGGCACAGAGTAGTTAAGTGACTTCTCCAAAGTCACACAGCAGATAAGTGGTGGAAGCAGGATTAGAACCCAGGTCCTCTGACTCCCAAATCCATGCTCTTGAGAAAAATACACATGCCTATCTACTCTGGGAATGAACCTAAGCTCCCTGGGACCTGTGTTTGGGAATCACCACTTTAAAGATCATTATTCTCAGCTCCTCATTGCTCCACCAACATTCCAAGATAATTAAATTTCAACTGCAATACCATTTTTAGATACCACGCTAGGTAAATTTGCAGAAATAAATGTGAGAAATGAATGCTAGGGCTTATGTCGGTTATTATGCAGACTGAAATTGAACGCTTCAGACAAGTGGGATGTGGCTCAAATCCAATTGTGAGCAGAAAAAGATGACTAGCAATACTGAAGGCTGGATTGACTAAAATTCAGGAAAATGAAACAAGAGAGAAGAGCTGAAAATACGAGGTGACATATGGAAGGAAAATGGTGTCTCTGTGTGTATGTGTGATTTCTAAAGATATTTTGTGAAACATTTTGACATCATATAACCTGAGGTATGGAAGCTAAAACTGTTGCCAAATTCATGAATTTAGACTGGAGCAAGCTTTCCTCAGTTTGGAAATATGTAAGGCATGAGTCTTCGATAATGGTACATATTGGAAGGTTAAATCTAAAGAATCAATGAAAAGGCCCTGGTCTTCTAGATTTCTGTTGAAAATAATAATTCCCTGGGGTCCTCATTGTACTTCAGCATAATTGAAAAAGGGATATTTAAAAGGGGTGGAATAGGCATAGGAGTATTTAGCAGACTTTGAAACCCCAAATTGCAAAACGAAGTGATGGAGTGGGATGAAAGGATTTATAACAACTTTGTTGTTGTTTTTGCTATGGTATTTAAGTGTTTATCATGTGAGCCTGCTGTTGGGTAGGGACCGTCTCTATATGTTGCTAACTTGTACTTCCCAAGTGCTTAGTACAGTGCTCTGCTCACAGTAAGCGCTCAATAAATATGATTGAATGAATGAATGTGCCAGGCACTGTTCTAATGCTGGAGTAGATAGAAAAAAATCAGGTTGGACCCAGTTCATGTCCCACATGGGACTCGCAGTTTTAATCCCCATTTTACAGATGAGGTAACTGAGGCACAGAAAAGTAAAGTGACTTGCCTAAAGTCACCCAGCAGATACGTGGAGAGCCAGGATTAGGAACCAGGTCCTTCTGACTGCCAGTCCTGTGATTTATCCCCTAGGCCACGCTGCTTTTCTTATATTGCTTCTTTTGCATATGGTGATGATGATGGCATTTATTGAGCGTTTACTATGTGCAAAGCACTGTTCTAAGCGCTGGGGAGATTACAAGTTGATCAGGTTGTCCCACGGGGGAGCTGAGAGTCTTCATACGTTGAGTCAGTTGTACGTTCAGTGAATTGTCATGTCTTATGCTGTAGAGTCGTTTCCAACCCGTAGCGACACCACGGACACCTCTCTCCCAGAACGCCCCGCTCTCCATCTGCAATCATTCTGGTAGTGGATCCACTGAGTTTTCTTGGTAAAAATATGGAAATGGTTTACCATTGCTGCCTTCTGCGCAGTAAATTCACGTCTCCACCCTTGACTCTCTCCCATTGCTCTGCTCCCCAGCGCAGGTGAGTTTTGACTTGTAGCAGATTGCCTTCCGCTCATTTAGCCACTGGCCAAGCTATGAATGGAATGGGTAGGCCTCTGCTTGACTCTCCTTCCCATAGGGAAGCAGCATGGCTCAGTGGAAAGAGCATGGGCTTTGGAGTCAGAAGTCGTGGGTTCAAATCCCCGCTCTGCCAATTGTCAGCTGTGTGACTTTAGCCAAGTCACTTCTCAGGGCCTCAGTTACCTCATTTGTAAAATGAGGATTAAGACTGTGAGCCCCCCGTGGGACAACCTGATCACCTTGCAACCCCCACAGCACTTTGCACATAGTAAGCGCTTAATAAATGCCATCATAGTTATTATTATTATAGC
The DNA here is from genome assembly GCF_015852505.1 of Tachyglossus aculeatus. NCBI lineage: Eukaryota > Metazoa > Chordata > Mammalia > Monotremata > Tachyglossidae > Tachyglossus > Tachyglossus aculeatus. The sequence continues at coordinate 37,987,145 of NC_052077.1, read as the reverse complement.
TGAGATTGGTAGAGGACTGGAAACTCTCCAGGGGTGACACTGAGAGGGGTTTCAATGAATTATCTATACTTTATGTTTGTGACTGTCTCCCCCATTAGACCGTAAGCTTCTTGTACCTTCCCAAATGCTTAGTACAGTGTATTGTCCCCAGTGGGTGTTCCAAAAATACTATGTCTACTACTGGGTAGGTTTGTCATAGGGAATTTTGGCTATATACTAAATATATTAGTTTTTTGGAACGCAGCCTGAGCTGTGTTCAGTCCATCAGTGGATAGGGCATGGGCCAGCAAGTCTGAAGAATCGGGACTCTAATTGTGTCTCTGCCACTTATCTGCTGTGTGACCTTGGGCAAGTCACTTTACTTCTCTGTGCCACAGTTACCTCACCTGGAAAATGGGGATGGAGAGTGTGAGCCCCATGTGGGACAGGGACCTGATTTGCTTTTACCCAGCCCAGCGCTTAGTACAGTGCATGACACACAGTAAGTTCCCCACCCACAACGACTTTACAGTCTAAAGTCTAGTAATTAAATCATTCATTCAATCGTATTTATTGAGCTCTTACTGTGTGCAGAGCACTGTACTAAGAGCTTGGGAAGTACAAGTAAGTAACAGATAGAGACAGTCCCTACCCAACAGCGGGCTCACAGTCTAGAATGGGGAGACAGACAACAAAACAAAACATGGTGACAGGTGTCAAAATGGTCAGAACAAATAGAATTATAGCTCTATGCACATCATTAACAAAATCAGTAGAATGGTAAATATGTACAAGTAAAATAGAGTAATAAATCTATACAAATATATACAAGTGCTGTGGGGAGTGGAAGGAGGTCGGGGGGTGATGGGGAGGATGAGAGGGAAAAGAGGGCTCAGGCTTCCACACTGTCAGCTCCTTGAGGGCAGGGGTCATATGCCTACTCGATGGAAAGAGCCCGGGCTTTGGAGTCAGACATCATGGATTCAAAACCCGGCTCCACCAATTGTCAGCTGTGTGAGTTTGGGCAAGTCACTTCACTTCCCTGGGCCTCAGTTCCCTCATCTGGAAATTGGGGATTAAAACTGTGAGCCCCATGTGGGACAACCTGATCACCTTGTAACCTCCCCAGTGCTTAGAACAGTGCTTTGCACACAGTAAGTGCTTTAACAAATGCCATCATAATTATTATTATTATTACTACCTCCTGGACTATTCCATGACCCGGCACAGTAGACCCACAGTAGGCGCTCAATAAATACCATGTACTATCAGACTCTCCCAAGCACTCACTATAGTGCCCCACACTCGAGCCTCATCTGTAAAATGGGATAGGATAAGCATGATAGTTTGGATGGCTTGTGAGATGGGGAGGACAGTGGTGTTGTCTACAGTAATGGGAAAGACAGGGAGGAAGGGTTTTGGTGGGAAGATAAGGAGTTGAGTTAGGGGTATGTTTCATTTGAGGTGTTGGTAGGACATCCAAGTAGATGGGGGAAATGTGAGATTTTTTAATGACATTTATTAAGTGTTTACTATGTGGCTCGCACTGTTCAAAGCACTGGGGTAGATACAAGGTAATGAGATAAGAAACAGTCCACTCCCCCATTTTGCAGATGAGGGAACTGAGGTTCAGAGGAGCTGTGACTTGTACAAGGTCACACAGCAAATAAGTGGAGGAGCCAGAATCAGAACCCAGGTCTTTCTGAATCCCATTCTGGTGCTTTATAATAATAATAATAATGATAATGATAGCATTTATTAAGCACTTGCTATGTGCAAAGCACTGTTCTAAGTGCTGGAGGGATACAGGGTGATCAGGTTGTGGGGCTCAGAATCTTAATCCCCATTTTACAGATGAGGGAAATGAGGCACAGAGTGACTTGCCCAAAGTCCCACAGCTGACAATTGGTGGAGCTGAAATTTGAACCCATGACCTCTGACTCCAAATCCCAGACTCTTTCCACTAAGCCATGCTGTGCCATGCTGCTTCCCCCTGAGCCTGAGGCAGAGAGACATGAAGTGACTTGCTCAAGGTCACACAGCAATAAGTGGTGAAACAGGTTATAACCTCTCACTCCCAGGGTTATGCTCTTCCCACTTGGCCATGCTGGTTCCCACGATCATTATCTAGCTTCTCAACAAGAAAGCCATTTGCCATTTGTTATCTTCGTGTCTGGAAAATTGTCATACTTCTGCAGGTGTCCTTCATTCAACCTCTTTTATTTGAGAAATCTATTTTCCAAATCCTCAAGAAGTCTCCCGTGTACTTTATCATTCCCTGAATGTGTAGAGGGAAGTATAGTCATAAGGCAAATAGGTGGCTTGCTAAACTATCTTATTTAGTCAAAATTTAAGATACATAATAGTTTGAGGACTCCTTATCTACCATCCCTGAAGTTTTGAAGGAAATTATAATGGGACTAACTTTATCTGGGAGAAAATTAATAAAAATTGCATTATTCTGTGCGGCAACAATGGAACTTTTGACTTTTAATATACTATGCTTCCTAGCCCTAAAAGGATTTTTTTTTTTAAATGAACCGCACTCTTTATCTACCATTTGGTTTAAGGACTGCAGGTTTTGGAAATAATTGGACCAACTGAGTCCTAAAAAGGGACTTTGAGGTGATTAAAAGAGGATATCTCTGGAAATAATTACTGGTTAGTGAGTCATTTTAACAATGGAATCTGATTAATGAAAAAAGACAGGCTGATCTTCGAGCTGAAACAACAGCAAATGGAAATATTTCGAGTCACTGCATGATATTGTATGGTAAAATGAAAATTTACTGTGAAGAGGCTAAGAAAATACTTCCCTTAGTGTACAGGTTCCCTCCAGAATGGGATTTGCTCATTACTTATCGATTTTTAGGGAGGGTTTGGGGATTACAGAGAAATACGGTGTTGACACCACATAAATTGGTGATGATGATTAATTCATGGTCTGAAAATCCCTCCCCATTCATATTTGATGGATCACCACATTCCCAGCTTGAAATACCTGCTGAAATCACACCTCCTTTTAAGAGGCCTTCCTCGACTAAGCTTTCATTTTCCCTCCACATTTTCCCTTTTCCGATGCTTGTGTACTTGGGTCCCTACTCCTTAAGCACTTTGATTTTCACCCCACTCCGGCAACGCTTAGGTACATATTCATTCACTCATATTTATTGAACGCTTACTGTGTGCAGAGCACTGTACTAAGTGCTTGGAAAGTACAAGAGAGGCAGCGTGGCTCAGTGGAAAGAGCACAGGCTCGGGAGTCAGAAGTCATGGGTTCAAATCCCACCTCCACCAATTTTCAGTTGTGTGACTTTGGACTGTGAGCTCCCCGTGGGACAACCTTCCTTCCTTCTTTCTTCTTCGTATTTATTGAGCGCTTACTGTGTGCAGAGCACTGTACTAAGCGCTTGGGAAGTACAAGTTGGCAACCTGATCACCGTGTAACCTCCTCAGCGCTTAGAACAGTGTTTTGCACAGAGTAAGTGCTTAATAAATGCTATTATTATTATTATTATTATTATTATTTATTATTATTATTATTATTATTATTATTATTATTATTATGTCACTTAACTTCTCTGGGCCTCAGTTCCCTCATCTGTAAAATGGGGATTAAGACTGTGAGCTCCCCGAGGGACAACCTGATCACCTTGTATCCTCCCCAGTGCTTAGAATAGTGCTTTACACATAGTAAGTGCTTAATAAATGCCATCATTATTATTATTACAATTGGGCAACAGAAAGAGACAGTACCCTACCCAACAACAGGCCCACAGTCTACATACACAATTTATTGTAATAGCTATCTCCCCTCGCAGTCTGTAAGATTGTTGTGGGTAAGGAACATGTCTATCAACTCTTTTATATAGTATGCATTCATTCGATTGAATTTATTGAGTGCTTGCTATGTGCAAAGCATTGTACTAAGCGATTGGGAAGTAAAAGTCAGCAACATATAGAGACGGTCCCTACCCAACAACGGGCTCACAGTCTAGAAGGCGGAGACAGACAACAAAACAAAACGTGTAGACAGGTGTCAAAATCATCAAGAAGAAGCCTTCTTCCAAGCGCTTTTTTTTTTTTATAGTATGTTTTTTAATGGCATTTATTAAGTGCTTACTATGTGCAAAGCACTGTTCTAAGAGCTGGGGAGGTTACAAGGTGATCAGGTTGTCCCACAGGGGGCTCACAGTCTTCACCCCCACTTTACAGATGTGAGAACTGAGGCCCAGAGAATAATAATGATAATAATAATAATAATAATAATAATAATAATAATGGCATTTGTTAAGCACTTACTCTGTGTAAAGCACTATTCTAAGTGCTGGGGAGGATACAAGGTGATCAGGTTGTCCTACGTGGGGCTCACAGTCTTAATCCCCATTTTACAGATGCGGGAACTGAGGCCCAGAGAAGTGAAGTGACTTGCCCAAAGTCACACAGCTGAGAAGTGGCAGAGGCGGGATTTGAACCCATGACCTCTGACTCAAAAGCCCGGGCTCTTTCCACTGAGCCACCCTGCTTCTTACTATATACCAGGCACTGTACTAAGCTTAGGTAGATTCAAGATCATCAGGTCGGACTCAGTCCCTGACCCACATCGAGTTCACAGGCTTCATCCCCATTTTCCAGCTGAGGAAACCGAGGAACGGAGAAGTGAAGTGACCTGTCCAAGGTCACACTGCAGGCGAGTGAGTTCAGGATTAGAACCCAGGTCCTTCTTACTCCTAGGCCTGTGCCCTATCTGCCAGGCTATGCTGCTTCTCTAAGTGCAGTGCACTTACTACAATGCACTGTACACAGTAAGCACTCAATAGAAACGAAGGATGACTTTGATTTATAAACTCCACCTACCCCAAGGGTGTCATTTGTTCCAGGAGAAAATCCATCCACAAGAGAGTAGAAGGGTCTCTATCTCACTGCTAATGGAGAAACCAACTAAAGAATGGGATAGTTTGCCTTGTTCCTTGATGATAATAATAATAACAATAATAATAATAATGGTATTTTTTAAGCACTTACTATGTGCAAAGCACTGTTCTAAGCGCTGGGGGAATACAGGGTGATCAGGTTTGTCCCGCGTGGGGCTCACAGTCTTAATCCCCATTTTATAGATGAAGGAACTGAGGTACAGAGAAGTTAAATGACTTGCCTGAAGTCACACAGCTGACAATTGGCGGAGCCGGGATTTGAACTCATGATCTCTGACTCCAAAGACCAGGCTCTTTCCCCTGAGCCATGCTGCATCGTACAGAAATATTCACCCACAAAATTAGAAACTTCGTCTCTGCTACAAGTTGTTTGAAGGCATGGTTCATGTCTATTAACTCTGTCATAGACTCCCAGGTGCTCAAGACAGTTCTCTGCACACAATAAATAATAGCAGTTGATATACTGATTATGAATACAGTAGCTGTTGTTACTGTGGGCTAAACATCGTGCTAAGCACTGGGATAAGTGTAGGATGATCAGATCGGACACAGTCTGTGTCCCACAAGGGGCTCCCCCGCTTGCCTGCTGGGTGACCTTGGGCCAGTCACTTCATGTCTCTGTTCCTCGGTGCCCTCATCTGTAAAATGGGGATTGAGAGGGTGAGCTCCACAAGGGATAGGGACTGTGTCCAACCTGATTTGCTTGTATCCACCTTGGTGCTTAGTATAATGCCTGGCACATAGTAAGAGCTTAACTAATACCATAGTAATAATAATTATTATTGTTAATAATTACTGTACACCCCTTCTAGACTGTAAGCCCAGTGTTGGCAGGGATTGTCTCTATTGCTGAATTGTACATTCCAAGGGTTTAGTATAGTTCTCTGTACACAGTAAGCACTCAATAAATATGATTGAATGAATGAATAATAATAATAATTATTATTATCATTATTAATGGCCACCTACTTTGGTTCCTATTGTTTCAGACAATTCATTCATTCTATCATATTCATTGAGCACTTACTGTGTGCAGAGCACTGTGCTAAGTGCTTGGGAAGTACAAGTTTGCAACATATAGAGAGGGTCTGTACCCAACAGCGGGCTCACAGTCTAGAAGGGGGTAGGCTTTTTACCAGTAACTTGTCATCATTAATGATATTTGTTTACTGAGAAGCTTGTATGTGAAAAAGTATTTCTATCAGCAGTGGTGGGGAGTTACAAAAGAAGAGACAGATGTGGTCTCTTCCCTAGAGGCACTTACAATCTACTGGTGGAGGCAGGATGAAATAGAGAAAGCATAGACGGCAGGAATGTAGCATGAGAACCTAATATTTCCAGTGTATTCCCAAGGAATAGATCCATACTGACGCATGGGAAATGAAAAAAGATGAATTATATCCTCTACCATTATTGTATGGTTATTTCTCAAGATAAATTCTTCATATTAAGGTTTTTCAGTCTGAGTTCTAAATGTGTTATAGGCTGACATACTATCCTTTAAAGAGACACTAAAACTATATATCCTAGTTTTTGTATTTGCATTATTCATGTCCCTGAAATTTCCAGATTTGAAGGGCTCTAGATGAAGCCAGAAATTGACATGTGAAAATATCAGCGTCAGGACAAGAATTGTACCAAGAGAAAACCCCGTGTTGGAGAAGAAAATAACCTTCCTCTGTGTTAGCTAGCAATGGCAAATTGATATCACGACTTCCCGAATAGGTGAAACCAAGTTGTAAATAATTTCCATTTAGAGAATCAATCTCACATATCCAAATAAAAGCTAACTAGACTATTCTAGTGAGGCTGGAGAGTATTAGAGTCCAAACTAAATCCAACCGTGAACAGGTAACAAATAGCCAAGATGCTGCCCTCCTACTTTCATTCAATCGTATTTATTGAGTGCTTACTGTGTGCATTCATTCATTCATTCGATTGTATTTATTGAGTACTTACTGCGTGCAGAGCACTGTACTAAGCGCTTGGGAAGTACAAGTTGGCAACATATAGAGGCGGTCCCTACCCAATAACAGGTTTACTTCTTATCAGTCAGGTGAGAAGCAGTGCTGCCTAGTGGATAGAGCACCGGCCTGTAAATCAGAAGGACCTGTGTCCTAATCCTGTGACTCTGGGCAAGTTACTTCACAGTAAATGCTCAGTAAATATGCTTGATTGATGGAGTGTGTCACTGTGAGTCCCCGTCTGGACAGGAATCTTCTTGTGGGCCACAAATATGTCTACCAATGCTGTTCATTCAGTCATATTTATTGAGTGCTAACTGTGTTAAGAGCACTGTACCAAGTGCTTGGAAAATACAATTCAGCAACAAGTAGAGACATTCCCTGCCCAACAACAGATTCACAGTCTAGAAGTGGGGGGGACAGACATCAAAACAAGTAAACAGGCATCAGTAGCATCAATATATATAAATAGAATTATAGATATCTACACATCATTAGTAAAATAAATAGAATAATAAATATGTACATATATACACAAGTGTTGTGGGGCAGGAGGGGGCTAGGGCAGAGGGACTGAAAGAGGGGTGATGGGGAGGGGAGGAGGAGCAGAGGAATAGGGGGGATTAGTCTGGGAAAGTCTCTCTGAGTTGCACTCTCTCAAGTGTCTCGTAGTGCTATCAATAAGGGTTCAATACATACCATTGATTGAATGATTTTTTGATGGTATTTGTGAAGTGCTTACTATGTATTAAGCTCCGGGTATGACACAAGCTAATCAGGTTGGACACAGGGACTGTCCCACATGGGGCTCACAGTCTTCATCCCCGTTTGACAGATGAAGTAACTGAGGCCCAGAGAAGTGATGCGAACCCAGGTCCTTCCGACTCCCGGGCCCTTGCTTTATCGACTAGGCCATGCCGCTCAGAAGAGGGGCTGGAACTCAAGTCATCTGACTCTCAGACTTGTAGTCCCCCAACAGTGCCTCATTGCAAATCATCCTAAATCCAAATAGAGTTGCTTGACAATTTCTCCGACTCCTTTCCACAGAATGTCAAGCCTAAATGCCGAGAGGATATGTGTTTCAAAAACATGGTATGCCGTAGAAATCTGATTATCTGAACCTCGGCCATCTGACCCGAGTGTAACTTTGATGATCCAATAAACCATAATAATCAAACAGAACAGGGGCATGTAGGCGAGAACCAAGGCCAATTGCATTCAGTTCTCTGAGCCTTCAAAAATCCAAACCTGCCTCAGGCTCAACTGATTTGGATAATAGGCTTTCTACTCTATTGGATGAAAAAAGGACGGAATATGATAACCGACATGAGGGAAGATATAGCTTGTATATTCTGATTTTCCCTCCCTGCCTAAATGGGTGCTCTTGGAAGCATTCACTGGAGGAAAACTCAGCGTTAGTTAGGGTCACCAAAAAAGTCATCCAAATCAGTGGAAATTCATGCTGTCGGGGCATCTGTTGGAAGCAGAAGTCGCCTGATTCTGTACATTAGATAAGATGCTTGGATAAGGAAGTCCCTATTTACTTTGTCTATTCAGAAATGGACAGTTTTTTGCTCTTTTTTCCAGCATTATTTTATTCATATGAAAGAGCTAAAAAAATATGTATCATCTCATTTTTCTTACCATCATTCTGAAATCATGACTGCATGTCAGGCATTTTAAGGAAATTTCGAGCAGGAAATTCGTGCTCGAGGCAAATCTAGGTTTGGGCTCTAAGCTAATGTTTACTGAGATGATTCTCTGAAGGCAGGGAATGTGTCTAACAACTCTGTTGTATCGTACAGTCCCAAGAGGTTGGGATGGTGCTCTGCACACAGTACGTGCTCAACAAATATTATTGATGATGATGGTGTCTTCTTCCCCACTGCTATCAGTCATGCCCATGTGTCCCTTATCTCCCATCTCTGTGATATTGTACTCTCCCAAGCACTTAGTACAGTGCTCTGCGCACAGAAGCACTCAGTAAATATGAATGAATGAATCTCCTGGTTCTTCCCATGTCTTTCTAGCCACTCCTCCATTGCTTTCACAGGCTCCTCTACTTCCTCCCACCCTCTAACTGCGAGATTCCCTCAAGATTCAGGTCTGGGTACCCTTCTATCCTGTATTTACAGCCATGCCCTTGGAGAACTCATTCACTGCCATGGTTTGGTTCCATGTACCGTCTCTACTTACACGATTCCCAAATCTATCACTGCAGCCCTGACCTCTCTCCTTCTCTACAGCCTCACATTTCCTCCTGCCTTCGGAATAACTCTACCTGGATACCCCACCAACACTTCAAACTAAACATGTCCAAAGCAAAACTCCTTATCTTCCCACCCAAACCTTGTCCTCCCCGTGACATTCCCATCCCTCGAGACAATACCACCATCCTTCTTGTCTCACAACCCCATAACCTTGGCATTATCCACAAATCACCATTTTCATTCAACCTACATATTCAATAGCACATTAAATCCTGTCTGTTCTATCTACACCACATCTCCAAAATTCACTTTTTTCTTTCCCATACAAAATGCTACTGATATCTATAATTAATTTATTTATATTATTGTCTGTCTCTCCCTTTAGACTGTAAGCTCGTTGCAGGCAGGGAATGTGTCTGTTATATTGCACTCTCCCAAGCACTTAGTACAGTGCTCTGCATACAGTAGAGAAGCAGAAGCAGCGTGGCTCAGTGGAAAGAGCCCAGGCTTTGGAGTCAGAGGTCATGGGTTCAAATCCTGGCTCTGCCAAATGTCAGCTGTGTGACCTTGGGCAAGTCACTTGATTTCTCTGTGCCTCAGTTACCTCTTCTGTAAAATGGGGATTAAGACTGTGAGCCCCATGGGGGACAACCTGATCACCTTGTAACCTCTCCAGTGCTTAGAACAGTGCCTTGCACATAGTAAGCACTTAATAAATGCCATCATCATTATATACAGAGTACTCAATAAATATGTTTGACTGACTGAGCCATGCACTTGTCCTATCCCACCTAGATAACTGTATCAGCCTCCTTGCTAACTTCCCTGTCTCCTGTCTCTCCCCTCTCCATTCCATTTTTCACTCTGCTGCCCATTCATTTTCCCCGAAAAAACCACCACCACAACAAAAAACCAGTCCCTAACTCCCCACAAATCTTCAATGATTGCCCAACCCCTTTCACAGCAAGCAGAAACTCCTCACCATCGACTTTAAAAACTCTATCTGTTCTCCCTCCTAACCACATGGATCTTTTATTAGAAAACACTTTCCTCCTCTGTCATCAGCCTGCTCACTGTCCCTCCAATTCCTCCATCTCTTCCCTGATGCCCTTCCTACATCCTCCCTCTGGCCTGGATCTCCCATCACCTTCACAAATGGCAAACCTGCACCCTCCAAGTCATCCTAAAATCACGTCTTTTCTGAAGGGTCTTTGTGACTAAGCCTTCATTTTCCTTACCCATTCTCCAGGCTGAATTGCCTGCATACTTGGGTCTTTACCCCTCAATACTTGATATTCACCCCACCTTCCACCCCACAGCACTTATGTACCTGTATATACGTTTGTACAGATTTATTTATCTATTTTACTTCTACATATTTACTATTTTATTTTGTTAATGATGTGCATTTAGCTTTAATTCTATTTGTTCTGACGACTTGACACCTGTCCACATGTTTTGTTGTAGTTGTCTGTCTCCCCCGCCAAGACTGTGAGCCCGTTGTTGGGTAGGGACCATCTCTATATATGGCCGACTTGTACTTTCCAAGCGCTTTGTACAGTGCTCTGCACACAGTAAGTGCTCAATAAATATGATTGAATGAATGAAAATCCCCATACTCTGCCATTTCCCCCATCTGTAAATTACTTTAATGTCTGTCTCCCCATCTAGTCTGTAAGCTCATTGTCAGCAGGGATTGTATCTACTATCTACTATCTATCTACTATCTATCTACTATCCAACTTGTACTTCCCAAGCGCTTAGTACAGTGCTCTGCACACAGTAAGCACTCAATAAATACGATTGAATGAATGAAAATCCCCATTCTCTGCCATTTCCCCTATCTGTAAATTATTTTAATGTCTGTCTCACCATCTAGTCTGTAAGCTCTTTGTCAGCAGGGATTGTATCTACTATCTACTATCCAACTTGTACTTCCCAAGCGCTTAGTACAGTGTTCTGCACACAGTAAGCACTCAATAAATATGATTGAATGAATGAATACTAACTCTGCTGTATTGTACTCTCCCAAGTGCTTAATATAGTGCTCTGCCATTGATTGATGGGAGCTTGTCACATTAATAATAATAATAATAATAGTATTTGTTAAGTGCTTACTATGTACCAGGCACTGTACTTAGCGCTGGGGTGGGTTCATGCAAATCAAGTTGGATGCAGTTCCTGTCCCCTGCAGGGCTCACAGCCTCAATCCCCATTTTACAGATGAGGGATACTGAGGCCCAGTGAAGTGACTTGTCCAAGGTCACACAACAAATATGTGGCAGAGCTGGGATTAGTACCCATGACCTCCTGACTCCCAGTTCCATGCTCTATTCACTACACCATGTTGCTTCTCATATAGATGAATACCCCGTCTCTAACCCCATTATTCATTCATTCAATCGTATTTATTGAGCGCTTACTGAGTGCAGAGCACTGTACTAAGCTCTTGGGAAGTACAAGTTGGCAACATATAGAGACGGTCCCTACCCAACAGCGGGCTCACAGTCTAGAAGCAGCGTGGCTCAGTGGAAAGAGCATGGGCTTTGGAGTCGGAGGTCATGGTTTCAAATCCCGGCTCCGCCAATTGTCAGCTGTGTGATTTTGGGCAAGTCACTTAACTTCTCTGTGCCTCAGTTATCTCATCTGTAAAATGGGGATTAAGACTGTGAGCCCCCCATGGGACAACCTGATCACGTTGTAACCTCCCCAGCGCTTAGAACAGTGCTTTGCACATAGTAAGTGCTTAATACATGCTGTTATTATTATTATTATTAGAAGGGGGGGAATGTAAATTAGAATTACTATACTAGGATGTAAACTCCTTATGAAAAGGAAAAGTGTCACTTCCATACTGTACTCTGCCAACACTTACTACAGCCCAATGAACCAAATAGGTGCTCAAAAAATAGTATCACTATTACTATTTTCTAACAGAATCTGATCTGAACCAATAAAGCATCCTTTTATGAATTTATTTTCATCCATGTCCCTAATGATGGAAAATGATGTATGATATAGGAATTACAGTTCTTGTAAAGCAGCTTCCTGTGGAAAATAAACATTTTCATTCAATCAATCAATGGTATTTATGGCATGATTACTGTGTGCAAAGCACTCTACTAAGTGCTTGGGAAAGTGCTTAGTATGAGAAGCAGCGTGGCTCAGTGGAAAGAGCCCGGGCTTTGGAGTCAGAGGTCATGGGTTCAAATCTCAGCTCTGCCAATTGTCAGCTGTGTGACTTTGGGCAAGTCACTTCACTTCTCTGTGCCTCAGTTACCTCATCTGTAAAATGGGGATGAAGACTGTGAGCCCCCCATGGGACAACCTGTTCACCTTGTAACCTCCCCAGCGCTTAGAACAGTGCTTGGCACATAGTAAGCGCTTAATAAATGCTATTATTATTATTATTATTATTATTATTATTATTACTACAAGAGCAGCATTGCCTAGTGGAAGGAGCACAGGCCTGGGAGTCAAAGGACCTGGGTTCTAATCCTGGCCCCACCACTTGTCTGCTGCATGACCTTGGACAAGTCACTTAACTTTCGTAGGCCTCAGCTCCCTCATTTGCAAAATGGAGTTTCAATGTGAGCCCCATGTGAGGCCTTATTATCTTAAATCTAGCCCTGCACATAATACAGTGCTTGACACAATAATAATAATGACATTGGGAGCCAGAGGTCATGGGTTCTAATCCTGGCTCTGCCACTTGTCAGCTGTGTGACTTTGGGCAAGTCACTTAACTTCTCTGCGATCAGTTACTTCGTCTGTAAAATGGGGATGGACTGTGAACCCCACTTGGGACAACCTGATCACCTTGTCTCCCCCCAGCACTTAGAATAGTGCTTTGCACTTGGTAAGTGCTTAACAAATACCATTATTTTTATTATTATTATTGAGTGCTTACTATGTGTCGAGTACTGTTCTAAACACTGGGGTAGATACAGTCCCTGTCCCACATGGGGTTCACAGTCTTAATCCCCATTTTACAGATGGGGTAACTGAGGCACAGAGAAGTGAAGTGACTTGTCCAAGGTCACAGAGCAGAAAGGTGGTGGAGCAGAGATTAGAACTCAGGTCCTTCTTACTCCCAGGCCCATGCTCTCTCTACTAGGCCATGGACATGCCTATCAAATATTGATATCATTATCATTAATATCATTGTTCTGTCTTGTTGTCTGTCTCCCCCCCCCACAGACTGTGAGCCCGTTGTTGAGTAGGGACTGTCTCTATATGTTGCTGACATGCACTTCCCAAGCGCTCAGTAGAGTGCTCTGCATACAGTAAGTGCTCAATAAGTACGATTGAATCAATGAATGAATGAATTGTTACTATATTACAATATAATTCATGGTCACATTCTCTGCCCACAAGAAGCTGCACTCTCTTCTGTATCTCCAACCTATTTCTTTAAAAAACGAGGTATCCGGTAACTTTGTGTCTCAGCTGAATTACTGGAAATACTTCTCAGACAGGCATAAAAGACAGAAGCAGGTATTTGCAATCTCTGCTAAACGCCCAATTTCTTTTCTCATGAACCAGAGCAGATGTTCTAAGGAAAGGTTACGAGCTGTTGTGGGGAAAACCTTGCTCCACGATGGCAGCAACAATATATTATCTGATATGAGTCCTGGCTGAGGTGCAAAAGAGCATGGAGGATATTGAAAATAAACACCAGTCCACCTCAGAAATGTAAATGTATTTTCCAGCCACGTGCTCCATCTCCGAAGTTCATGATGGTCAGGTTTCTATGGGCATGGACAATGGATTTATTTCCAGGCCCTCCTTGACAGTAACCTATAAAGATAAAAAATCAGGAGCATAAGAAAAAGGAGCAACAGCAAAAATACCCAAGAATGGATCTGTGAGAATGTTAGAGAGGGGCAGGGCGGTGTTCAGTAAAACAGGAGCAAAGGATGTCCGATGTTGTAATGTTTTCCCAATTAGCCATTATACTTCCAAATCCTTCTTGTCCATTTAGCACTTTCCAATAAACACTGGTCCTGGCTTTTTCCTCCCTTTATTTATCCTAGACAAACATCATCTTGGTTGGTAGCTAGGTACACACACAAAATCCACTCTTCCTGGCTCTTTCTTTTGGCAGCAGGAATTTAAATTAAACATTCCCTATCTTCATATACACAAAAATAGACATAGTGCATTATTAAGTGTGTGTATACATGCACGTGTGTTATATGAGGTTTCATATTTCATAAAATTATTTGAGCTATTTTCTATTCTTGCTTGAAGGGAGGAATGAATGCTAAAAAATCAACTAATCCCCAATTCACTCCTCCCTTCCTGTGTCCATTTCTCCTCTCCTGGAAATTGTGCTTTTACTGATTTATACCAAACCCACACTAGTAGAGAGAGATTTGTGCTAAATCAATATTAGTAGAGAAGGCCAACACTAGTAGAAGAGGGATTTACACCAAACCAACTTTAGTAGAGGGATTTTTTATTTTCAAAGTGGCTATTTGAAGGATTTTCTGAAATCAAAAGTTGGACTCTTAGACCTCCTTTGCCATAGAAATAAGAATAACAGTGTTCAGCAGTCAATAGGAGAACACGTGGACTGCTGAAAACTCATAGAAATTGAGAGCCAACTCTAGGCATGGCATATAGGCCCAACTCGGCCGACATGATAATTTTGTTGTTGCTCGTTGTGGGCAGGGAATGTGTCTGTTTATTATTGTATTGTACTCACCGAAGCGCTTAGTACAGTGCTCTGCACACAGTACTGCTCAATAAATACAACTGACGATTTGTAAGCTTGATGAGGGCAGGGAACGTGTCTATCAACTCTGTTGCCCTTTCCCAAGTTCTTCATATAGTGCTCAATAAATGCCATTGATAATGATGGTGAAGTGATGATGAAATAATGATGATGAAGTGCTTCGCACACGGTTAGTGCTCAATAAATACGATTGAATGACTGAATGAAGTGACTTGCCCAAGATCCCACAGCAGTAAGTGGCAGAGACAGGATTAGATCCCAGGATCTCTGATTTCTGGACCTGTGCTCTTTCTACTTTCCCATGTTTCTACCTCTAAGAAATTATCACCAGGATAATAACGACTGGCCCTAAGTTCATTTTTGGAAGAACATCCTCAGGAAAATCCACCAAGATTCCTTCATTACGACTCATTTCCCCAAACACTGGCCCTTAATAGTTAGAAAGTACCATTTTCCTATGACGTCCTGACCAGTGAAGAATAACTGTAATCTTCATAAATTTCCTCAGCGTGGGTGAGTTCAAAATACTGTATACTGAATTATACCTTCGAAATCAACACAAAGGTCCCTCCAACCCATAGAAATGAACAGATTCTCCTGGTCTTTCAGAGGAAGGTAAATCAAGGCAATATCCATCACATGTTTGACCCATGGACCCATGCCCTTGTGTGACCTCCGATGTGGCCATTTCTCTATTCATGTGGGAAGGAGTTCAGCTGTATCGGCGTGTATCCCGGTTTCAGAGAAGAGATTAAATGAAAGAAGGCGTAATTGGTTTGCAGCAGAGCGAAACCATCAACACAGCATACACTTGAATAAGCAGTGCTGGAAAAGTTTAATGCCTTGGGGTCCTGGAAGAGGGCCAAAATCACTGCTGGCAATGGGAGAGTTAGGAGAAAGGGAAATGGAAAATGGATTAGAATAGCTGAGCAAGTTAAGCAGTTAACTACAGAAACGTAAAATGGTGGACATTGAATGTCGGGACCATTGTTGAATATGAGGTATTTTAAAATAGCCGTTTTTTAGAAACAGTAACAGTAGTATTTATTAAGCACTTCCTGCGTATAGAGAGCACTGTAATAAGCACTAGGAGAGAATACACAAGTGGGAATTCAACACTGTCCCTGGCCCTCTGGGGCATCTCAATCTCAGAGAAATGATAAATAATGGGATTTTAGATTTCCAATGGGCATGATTTGGTCCTATGCTGAAGATTTACTCCAAACCATAAGCTCATTGTAGTCAGGGAATGTGCCTACTCTGTTGTATGGTACACTCCCTCGTGTTAAGTACAGTGCACTGCACAGAGTGCTCTCACCCACATCCTACCTCTGGCCTGGAATGACCTCCCTCCTCATATCCAACAGACAATGACTTTCCCCCACTTCAAAGCCTTTTTGAAGGCCCATCTCCTCCAAGAGACCTTCCCTAACTAAACCCTCTTTTCCTCTTCTCCCACTCCCTTCTGCTTCTCCCTGACTTGCTTCCCTGGTTCTTCCCCCCTCCCAGTCCCACAGCACTTAGGCCCGTATCTGTCATTTATTTATTTATATTCATGTCTGCCTCCCCCTGTAGACTGTGAGCTCATTGTGGGCAGGGAATATATCTGTTCATTGTTATATTATACTCTCCCAAGTGCTTAGTATTCATTCATTCATTCAATCAATCATATTGAGCACTTACTGTGTGCAGAGAACTGTACTAAGTGCCTGAGAAGTACAAATAGGCAACATATAAAGCCGGTTCCTACCCAAGAACAGGCTGACAGTCTAGAAGGGGGAAATTACAATGCTTTGTACAATGCTTTGCAGTGCTAAGCGCTTACTACAGTGCCCTGCAAACAGTAAGTGCTCAAATACTTTGGGAGTCAGAGGTCATGGGTTCAAATCCCGGCTCCGCCAATTGTCAGCTGTGCGACTTTGGGCAAGTCACTTATCTTCTCTGTGCCTCAGTTCCCTCATCTGTAAAATGGGGATTAAGACCGTGAGCCCTACGTGGGACAACCTGATCACCTTGTATCCTCCCCAGTGCTTAGAACAGTGCTTTGCACATAGTAAGTGTTTAACAAATGCCATCATTATTATTACTATTAAATACAACTGAATGAATAAGCATTCAACAAATTAGATTAACGAATGAAAGTAACCACTCTATAAATACCACTGACTAATTACCAAATCTATCTCACAAGCTCTAACTCTACATCTTGCAATTTATCTTGCTTCCAGGATATCTCCACAAACACATGGTGGCTAAAATTGGAATGAATGAACGACCTCCCCATCTCTTCTCCTTAACCCATTCTTTCTCCTCACTTCCCTATCACTGTTATTAAAAATTATTAAAAATTTGGGACAAGTCATTTCACAAGGCATCTCCATGAAGAGTTTAGTACAGTGCTCTGCACATAGTAAGCGCTCAATAAATACGATTGAATGAATGAATGAAGAAAAATATTTCCATTGCTAGTCAAAGTTGTATTTGTATTTATTGGGAATTCACTTAATAATAATAATAATAATAATAATAATAATAATAGTATTTTTTAAGTGCTTACTATGTGTAAAGCACTGTTTTAAGCTCTGTGGGGATACAAGGTGATCAGGTTTTCCCACATGGGCCTCAAAATCTTCATCCCCATTTTACAGATGAGGTAACTGAGGCCCAGAGAAGTTAAGTGGCTTGCCCAAGGTCACACAGCTGACAAGTCACTTGGTGCACTGAACTGCATGAAGTAGCAGGTGATAGGATGAATTACTTGGTGGTATTTATTATGGTAGAACACTGAACTAAGCACTTGAAAATAAAGTTTTTTGGTCTAGGATTCTGTGGGCAAAGCTAATAATAATAATAATTATGGTGCTTGCTAAACACATAGTATGTGCCAAGCTGTATCCTGAATGCTGGGGTATATATGAGCTAATCGGGTTGGAAACAGTCCTTGTCCCACATGGGGCTCCCAGTCTTAATCCCCATTTTACAGATGAGGGAACTGAGGCCCAGAAAAGTGAAGTGACTTGCCCAGGGTCAAACCGCAATGAGAGCCCAGGTCCTTCTAACTTCCAGGCCAGGGCTCTATCTGTTACACAAAACTACTTGAGCCCAAAAGAGAGGTACTGTAATACAAACACTTGATCCATTGAAGATTGAAAGACTTCTCTATTTTAAATTGCAGCTAATTTCAACCATGATATTCAACCAAGAGGTCAGCTCGGGGCTAGGAAACTCTACGTGCCAGTCTGACTGCTTCTTTAGTCAAGGGGAATGTCACAGCTGGAAATCGGGGCACTTGACCTCTTTTTTCAGAGACTCTCCGTTTCCACCCACATTTCCACACCTAATTGTGAATCATGTCGTCTCGCCGTTCTTACTGTCAGAGGGAGTGATAATGATTTTGTATGAAAGGCTTGGGAGTCTAACATCACTGTGATTTCAGGTGGGCTTGAGCTTTGAGGGCTAATGGCTCCAACTGTAGCATGGCTCAGTGGAAAGAGCCCGGGCTTTGGAGTCAGAGGTCATGGGTTCAAATCCTGGTGCCGCCCATTGCCAGCTCTGTGACTTTGGGCAAGTCACTTCACTTCTCTGTGCCTCAATTGCCTCATCTGTAAAATAGGGATTAAGACTGTGAGCCCCATGTGGGATAACCTGATCACCTTGTAAGCTCCCCAGCACTTAGAACAGTGCCTTGCACATAGTAAGCGCTTAATAAATGCTATCATTATTATTATTATAACTGAGCTCACCTCCTCCAGGAGGCCTTCCCAGACTGAGCCCCCTCCTTCCTCTCCCCCTCCTCCCCCTTCCCATCCCCCCACCACCACCTTCTTTGCCTCTCCACAGCACCTGTATATATGTTTGTACAGAGTTATCACTCTATTTATTTTACTTGTACATATTTACTATTCTATTTATTTTATTAATATGTTTTTTTTGTTGTCTGTCTCCCCCTTCTAGACTGTGAGCCCGCTGATGGGTAGGGACCGTCTCTCTATGTTGCCAACTTGTACTTCCCAAGTGCTTAGTACAGTGCTCTGCACACAGTAAGCGCTCAATAAATATGATTGAATGATTGAATGAATGAATGAATGAATGAATGAATGAATGAATGAATAATGGGGAATACAAAACAGCCTGCTCTCCTCACTATCTGAAGATGATACTCTCTACTCACCGAACTGTTTCTGTGTATGGAGAAAGGGAATATCTCACCATCAGTAGGATATAAATCCATTAGTGATATTTGAGTGTTTACTTAGTGCAAAGCACTCTACTAAACACTTGGAAGATTCATTAATTAGGGCAAAATTGAGAGCTCCTTGAGGATAGACATCTTGACAGTTAACTCTGTTGCACTCTCCCAAGCTGTCGGTACGGCTCTTTGCACACTGTAAGTTCTCAATGAATAGTATCGATTAACTGATTAAGAACATGAGCTGCAGAGGATTCTCAGATTTTCTTTCCCATGGCCACATACAATCTGCTGTCTCACAGTGGTTGCTATTGACTGGACACTGGGTGAGAGAATGAGGATGGCTCTATGCTAACCTTCTCCCCTACTGCAGAAACAAATAATAGTTGTGTTTGCTAAGCGCTTACTAGGGGCCAAGCACTGTACTAAATGCTGGGTTAGTTACAAGATAATCAGGTCTGACCCATTCCCTGTCCCAATCAATCATATTTATTCAGAGCCCGCTGTTGGGTAGGGACTGTCTCTATATGTTGCCAACTTGTACTTCCCAAGCGCTTAGTACAGTGCTCTGCACACAGTAAGTGCTCAATAAATACGATTGATTGATTGATTGATTCAGTGCTTACTCAATGCAGAACACTGTACTAAGTGCTTGAGAAGCTACAGTAGAGTTAGTAGACATGATCTCTGTAGTCAAGGAGATTACAATTTAATGGAGGAGCAGAGCAATCAATCAATCATATTTATTGAGCGTTTACTGTGTGCAGAGCACTGTACTAAGCGCTTGGGAAGTACAAATTGGCAACATATAGAGACAGTCCCTACCCAACAACGGGCTCACAGTCTTCAGAGAAGCAGCGTGGCTCAGTGGAAAGAGTCCCGGCTTTGGAGTCAGAGGTCATGGGTTCAAACCCCGGCTCTGCCAGTTGTCAGCTGTGTGTCTTTGGGCAAGTCACTTAACTTCTCTGGGCCTCGGTTACCTCATCTGTAAAATGGGGATTAAGACTGTGAGACCCCTGTGGGACAACCTGATCACCTGGTAACATCCCCAGCGCTTAGAACAGTGCTTTGCACATAGTGAGTGCTTAATAAATGCCATCATTATTATTATTCACTTCTCTTATCCCTCAGTTCCCTAATCCGTAAAATGGGGATTAGAGTGTGAGCCCCATGTGGAACAGGTGTACTGTAACAGAGTCCCATCTGGGAGATATACACAATACAAATAAGCATTCATAATAATGATGGCAATTATTAAGGGCTTACTATGTAAATGTCAAGCACTGTTCTAAGTGCTGGATTAGATACAAGCTAATCAGGTTGAACAGAGTCCCTTGCCTCAAATAGGGCTCACAGTCTTCATTCCCATTTTGCAGAGGAGGTAACTGAGGCACAGAGAAGTGAAATGACTCACCCAAGGTCACGCAGCAGACAAGTGGCCATGCTGCTTTATATATTGTGGGGTTTGGGGCTGGGTGAGTTACTAAGTGATAGCAAATAAGGACTCAAGGGCATAGGCAGAGAAACAATGTGGCCTAGTGAATAGGGCATGGCTTTGGAGTCAGAAGGACTTAGGTTCTACTCCCAGCTCCACCAATTGTCTTCTGTGTGATCCTTGGGCAAATCCTTTAATTTCTCTATATTAATTCATTCAATCGTATTTATTGAGCACTTACTGTGTGCAGAGCACCTTACCAAGCCCTTGGGAAACACAAGTCGGCAACATATAGGGATGATCACTACCCAACAACGGGCTCACAGTCTAGAAGGGGGGGGGACAGAGAACAAACCAAAACATATAGACAGGTGTCAAAGTCGTTAGAACAAATGGAATTGAAGCTAGATGCACATCATTAACAAAATAAAGAGAATAGTAAATATGCACAAGTAAAATAAATAGAGTAACAAATCTGTACAAATATATATACAAGTGCTGTGGGGAGGGGAAGGAGGTAGGGCGGGGGGATGGGGAGGATGAGATGTGTTGCCAATTTGTACTTCCCAAGCACTTAGTACAGTGCTCTGCACATAGTAAGCGCTCAATAAATACGATTGATGATGATGATGATGATGATGAGAGGAAAAAGGGGGCTCAGTCTGGGAAGGCCTCAGTCACCTCAATTGAAAAATGGGGATTATGACTTTGAGCCCCAGGGGCACACTGTACTTCCCAAGCGCTTAGTACAGTGCTCTGCACACAGTAAGTGCTCAATAAATACGATTGAATGAATGGACTGTGTCCAACCTGATGAGCTTGTATTTACCCCAGCATTTAGTATTGTTCATGGCACATAGTATGCGCTTAACACACTCCATGAAAAAAAAATTGACAGTTGAGAGAGGGAAAGGAGGATGGGGAGTTGAAAAGAGTAGTGAAGGAACGATTCTTGTAGAAGCAGTAATTTAAGGAGGGCTTTGGTTGGAATGAACAGCTTTGTCCCAAGAAGATTTGAGAATCAGAAGACAATTCTCTTCTGTCCTGAGGTGGGAAAATTTCAGAAAGTCGGACCAGAACAAATACACGATCTCTGCCCTGCCCTGAAATATCTTTCTCTTAAAGAAATTAATCACTTTCAGAGATTATGTAGTGAATTGCACTTTTGATAAATTCAGGCCAATTCTGGCAGTGAAATTTGGTCTTTTTAGAATTTAAGATTGTCCAGGAGTATAAATTCTCAGTTCAATTGATGGGTAATAAAATGGGAAGGGCGTTTTATGGGGATTGTTGAAAAAGAGATACATTTTATCACTTCAGTAAGCACTTGTCAAGAGGCGAGCTCCATCAGGGTGAGTCAACAATGAAAGCGAGGACAAATCATTGATCTAAAATCAGATATGCTGCTGTAGAAAGACCTTTCTACTGAAGATGTCCAGGGCAGTTTATCTGGGGAAACATGGCTACTTGAATATTTGGAACCTGGTAGCATTTCCGATTTTGTTCCACTAAGGGATGATGGTAAAGACTTTATTTTCAAACTTTGGAGAGACAGCAGGGCCGAGAGGGAAGAATACATGCCTACAAGCCAGAGGACCTGTGGCGTAATTCCAGCTCCACCACTTGGCTGCAAATAGCTTGGGAAAGTCAATTAACTTCTCTGTGTCTCAGTTTCCTCATCTGTAAAATGGGGATTAAATATCTGTTCTTCCTCCCACTTTGACTATGAGCCCCACTGGGACAGGGGCTGTCTATGATCTGCACATATCCTATGTCTCCCAGGGCTGAGTACAGTGCTTGTCACATCAACGTGGCTCAGTGGAAAGAGCCCGGGCTTTGGAGTCAGAGGTAATGGGTTCAAATCCCAGCTCCGCCAATTGTCAGCTGGGTGACTTTGGGCAAGTCATTCACTTCTCTGTGCCTCAGTTCCCTCATCTGTAAAATGGGGATTAAGACTGTGAGCTCCCTGTGGGACAACCTGATCACCTTGTAACCTCCCCATCACTTAGAACAGTGCTTTGCACAGAGTAAGCACTTAATAAATGCCATCATTATTATTATTATTAATTCATTCATTCATTTGTATTTATTGAGCGCTTACTGTGTGCAGAGCACTGTGCTAAGCGCTTGGGAAGTACAAGTTGGCAACATTTAGAGACAGTCCCTACCCAACAACTGGCTCACAGTCTAGAAGGGGGAGACCTTAGGCTTATTTTGGCCAGGGAATGAGTCCGCTAATTCTGTTGTGTTGTACTCTCCCAAGTGTTCAGTGCACACGGTAAGTGCCATTGGCCTTATATTTGATTTTACCCTGAATTCTCATAGTCTACTCTGTTGTTAAAGAGCCACCCCATGCTTACATGACTTTACTACCTCCCTCCAAATCTAGGCTTTCTAGACAAAACCCTTTATTTCCCCTCCCCTTCTTCTCCTCTGCATTGAAAATGGAGGTGGCTGTGTACCCTCTTTGAAACTCACCTCCTCCCTACAATACTTAAGTAAATATTCTTATATTTTACTATTTCCCCAACCCTATTCTACTCTCCTCTCAGGGTCACACCTGAAGAGTTGGTACTCTACCAGTCTCGACCATGGGAGGGAGAGTCAAGCAGAGACCTACTCATTCCATTCCTAGCTTGGCCAGTGGCTAGTGAGTGGAAGGTAATCTGCTACAAGTCAAAACTCCCCTGTGTCGGGCAGCAGTGCCATGGGAGAGAGTCAAGGACAGAGACTCAGGTTTACTGTGTGGAAGGAGTCATTGGTAAACCACTTCTGGATTTTTACCAAGAAAACTCTCTGGATCCACTACCAGAATGATCGCAGGTGGAGGTGGGGCCTTCTGGGAGAGATGTGTCCATGGCATCGCTATGGGTCGGACATGACATAACAACATCAGACAACAACAACATTTTACTCTGTGTGCTCCTGGAAGTTCCTTAAATGGCAGGGATCACATCTACCAATTCTACTCTACTCTTATCTTTAAAATGGGGATTAAGACTGTGAGCCAGCCGTGGGACAACTTGATCACCTGTATCCCCCCAGCACTTAGAACAGTGCTCTGCACATAGTAAGTGCTCAACGAATACCATCATTATCATTATTATTGTTATTATTATTACTCTCCCAAGAGTCTAGTAAAATTCTCTGCACACAGAAAGTACTCCATAAATACTATTGTTAGTCAGTTGATTGAATAGGTTGATTCAGGTGGGATTGTGTGTCACCAAATTAAAAAAAAAAACATTTAGTGTATTTTTCTTCCTCTTGCTCTTTCCTCAAGGAAGGGAGGAAAGAAGGAAGGAGATAGACAGGGAAAGAGAGCAGTATAAGGGAATCAGAATTTGTGGTAGAAAAAATAATAAAATCCATGGTTAAAACTAGATTCAAAGACTATACATTTATACAGAAGGATTAGTTCTCAAAACTCTACTCTTCTTACTGTAATTATGCCTGCTTTGTCATCCTACTACACCCTTGGGAAATAATCCTACACATTATTCTGGTCTAATTCATTTTCTTAACATTTTTGATTTTTTTTTCCTCCCTGGAAATGACCGGATAATGTCCTATTTCTGAAGCTCTCCACTGCTATACACATGAGGCGTTCCTTCCGCGCGACAATGAAGATGGCAGTGACATAAGGCCCCTGGGCCCCAGAGTCTGTCTGCGCCGATTGTGAAGGGAAACTAGAGAAAATGTTCAGATCATTCAAACGAAACTCCCTCTTGCCTCAATTATCTGGATTTGTCAGATAAAAGAAAGGTTGGGCCTTAATCATCGGGTTAATTAAGAGGATAATTGTCTTGATCCTCTGCTTTGCACATGCCACTGACTGGGAGTGATGAACAAGTTAAGCTGTCAAAGGAATTTGAGGGTAAAGGGAGAGAGGAGGAAAAGAGGCTGATGATAATAATAATGATAATAATAGAGTTAAGTTCTTGCTATGTGCCAAGCATCATGTCGAACACCAGGCTCACTCTCTAAGTGGAAAATTGAACAGGACTTGAATCTCCATTTTGTACATGAGGAAATGGAAGTGCAGAGAAGTTAAGTGACTTTCTCAAGGTCACACAGTTGGCACGTGGCAGAGCTGGGATTAGATCTCAGGTCCACTGACTTCCATGCCCAAGGCTGTCTATTTTAAGCCATGTTGCTCTCACCTTGAAAAAAGGTGTTTCCTGTGCTTAGTACAGAGTCTGGCACATAATTAGTGCTTAACAAATACCATAAAAAATGGGGTCACAGGAAAGAGCGGGTTTTGGTGGATAAAAAGATGTCTTGAGTCTACTTACTGTGCTGTGCTCTCATTCATTCATTCATTCATTCAATTGTATTTATTGAGCACTTACTGTGTGCAGAGCATTGTACTAAGTGCTTGGGAAGTACAAGTTGGCAACAACGCCCCTTCCTTCCTCTCCCCCTCGTCCCCCTTTCCATCCCCCCCATCTTACCTCCTTCCCTTCCCCACAGCACCTGTATACATGTATATATGTTTGTACATATTTATTACTCTATTTATTTATTTATTTATTTTACTTGTACATATCTATCCTATTTATTTTATTTTGTTAGTATGTTTGGTTTTGTTCTCTGTCTCCCCCTTTTAGACTGTGAGCCCACTGTTGGGTAGGGACTGTCTCTATATGTTGCCAATTTGTACTTCCCAAGCTCTTAGTACAGTGCTCTGCACATAGTAAGCGCTCAATAAATACGATTGATGATGATGATGATGATGATGATGATATAGAGACGGTCCCTGCCCAACAGCGGGCTCAGAGATGCTTAATAGAGTCAGTCAGTCAATCATATTTATCACGTTTATTAATAATAATAATGGCATTTATTAAGTGCTTACTATGTGCAAAGCACTGTTCTATGCAGTGGGGAGGTTACAAGGTGATCAGTTTCTCCCACGGGGGGCTCACAGTCTTAATCCCCATTTTACAGATGAGGTAACTGAGGCCCAGAGAAGTGAACTGACTTGCCCAAAGTCACACAGCTGACAATTGGCAGAGCTCGGACTTGAACCCATGACCTCTGACTCCAAAGCCCAGGCTCTTTCCATTGAGCCATGCTACTTCCCCTATTTATTGAGTGCTTACTGTGTGCAAAACACTGCACTAAGCACTTGGGAGAGTACAGAATAACACAATACAAACACATTCCCTGCCCACAACGAGATTGCAGTCTAGGGGGGGATCTGCACATGATGCTTGTAAATACCATTCATTGATTTACCGATTGACTGATTGACTGAAGGAGCAGAAATCCAGAGGTAAACTTGAAGATGGTGGTTAGAGAGGATTTGTGTTGGGGGACTATCTTTTCTGTTTCTGAAAATAGGCTCCCCTTGATTGAGAAAGAAGAGTTTTCTTGTTGATGGGAGAATTTCTATGTTGGACCCCATTTTCAATTGGATATTTGTAATGACTGGCCCTTAGATCTTCAGTTCTCAGTGATTTGGTTTTGGAGCCACTCAAGATTAGAAGGTCGCAAGGAGAGCCATTTTACACATCAATCAATCAGCTGTATTTCTTGAGCACTTACATCGTGCAAAGCACTGTACTAAGCACTTGGGAGACTGCAGTATAACAGATTTGGTAGATAAGTTCCCAGCCCACAATGAGTTTACAGTCTAGAGGGGGAGAGAGGCATTAATAGAAATAAGTAAATTACGGACATGTACAAAATCTCTGTGGGGTGGAGGGTTGGGTGAATAAAGGGTGTAAATCCAGGTGCAAGAGGGATGCAGAAGGGAGTGGGAGAAGAGGAAATGAGGGCTTAGAGAAGTCTTCTTGGAGGAATTAGGGAAGCAGTGTGGCCTAGTGAAAGGCCACGGGCTTGGGAGTCCGAAGACCTGGGTTCTAATTCCACCTCCACCACTTTTCATTCATTCAATTCATTCAATCGTATTTATAGAGTGCTTGCTGTCTGCAGAGCACTGTACTAAGCGCTTGGGAAGTACAAGTTAGCAACATGTAGAGACGGTCCCTACCCAACAGCGGGATCACAGTCTAGAAGGGGGAGACAGACAACAAAACAAAACATATTAAAGAAATAAAATAAATAGAAAAAATATGTACAAATAAAATAAATAAATAAATAGAATAATAAATCCATACAATCATATATACAGGTGCTGTGGGGAGGGGAAGGAGATAAGGTGGGGGGGATGGGGATGGGGAGAGGAAGGAAGGGGGGAGACACACAAGTAGACACACTTGTCTACAGTGTGACCTTGGGCAAATCACTTCACTCCTCTGTGCCTTAGTTTCCTCATCTGTAAAATGAGATTAGGACTGTTAGCCCTATGTGGAACGGAGACTGTGTCTGACCCAATTATTGGGTATCTACTCCATTCATTAATCATATTTATTGAGCACTTACTATGTGCAGAGCACTGTACTAAGTGCTTAAGTACTTAGTGCTTAAGTACTATTATTATTATTATTATCATTATTATTATTATTGTTATTAGGCGCTTCTCTGTGCCTCAGTTCCCTCATCTGTCAAATGGGGATGAAGACTGTGAGCCCCAGGTGGGACTACCTGATCACCTTGTAACCTCCTCAGCGCTTAGAACAGTGCTTTGCATATAGTAAGCACTTAATAAATGCCATTATCATTATTAGAAATTGTGATTTTAGTAAGACTTTGAATGTGGGGAGAGTAATGGTAGTAATAATAACAATTATGGCATTTGCTGCATGCCAAGCACTGGAGTGGATACAAGCAAATCGGGTTGTACACAATCCCTATCCCACGTGGGGCTCTGTCTCAATCCCCATTTTACAGAAGAGGTAATAGGCACAGAGAAGTGAAGTGACTTCCCCAAGGCCACACAGCGGACAAGCGGCAGAGCTAGGATTAGAACCCATGACCTTCTGATTCCCAAACCTGTGCTCTATCCACTATGCCACGCTGCTTCCCTGGTCTGACAGATGTGAAGGGGAAGTGAATTCCAGGCCAGAGGCAGAATGTGGACAAGGGGTTAGTGGTGAGATAAAAGAGATTGAGATACACTGAATGAGTAAGCGAAAGAGGAGCAAAGTGTGTGGATTGCTAGTTTTTAGTAGGGCATGAGGCTGAGACAGGCCCATAGAAGATCTGAAACACAGTTTGACAATCTCTTTCATCTTCTATCATTTCAAACCGGGACCCGGGATACTCTACCGGTCTTACAGCAGTCGAGCTAATCAGTGCCATTCAAAGGAAATTCTCCACTATAGCGACAGAATGGCTAAACCGTGGTGTTGAATTGATCACTCTAAAGAGTTTGGGGCAGATAAATGCCTATTGAATGTATCTTGAGGGCTCTAAAGAGCACAGTACTGTGCAGAACTATTGCCGTATTAGGGTTTAATTGCACTTTAATTCATTTGACTCAAAAAAAAGGAATGTGGAGTCCATAATTACAGTACGGAGAAGATGATTTATTTTGACCTTTATTTTTTTTTTGCATGTTTTATCATTCATGAAAGATATTGAGGAAAATCTATTCCATTGCTTTTGGGAGTCATCAACAGAATACACAATTAGGCATTGTTTTAAGCATATTAAATGAGTAAAGTCAGGCAAAGTGAAAAAGAATTACTTTGATTTCTCACAGTCCCATCAGTAATGCTGTCCTTGAAGTCCTGAGCAGGTCAGAAAGCTCATCACAGAGATACTGATGATAAAAGAATGGACGTTTTGAACAGTGCATTCCCAAGATCTGAAAGAAAGGGCAAGAAGGTCTGAGACAACATTTGGCTCAGACAAATAAGGCGTTTTCTTCACTGGATGTCCTACGCCTACTTAGGGAGAATTCATCTCGGTTTCCCTTGCGGTCATTTCAGCCACAGCTGACCAGGAGTTGCAGTTGGGCCAGGAGAATCCTGACTATTTGAAGAAAAACACCCAAATGTCCTGCAACAGAGCCTCTCCCAACTAAGCTCCCCATCCAGCCAGCTGCTCTGACTCCCTTTCGGTGGTTAGATTCCCATAGTCACATCACGTGGTCCTGACACGTCCTAGAAACCTGGAGTAATGCCATTATTTAGTTTCCAAATGCTTAGCACAGTGCCCTGCACACAATAAGTGCTCAATAAATACAATTGAATGAATGAATTTACATGGGTTAACAGTCACAGCTCAGTCTACCCATTCATCCTACGATGTGCTGGTTAAGTTCACGCACATGTGTAAAATTTATTTCCACAACACACTGTGCTGTGCCCAGACAGATGTGAGTCATAAGGAGAGTGAGTTATAATTCCACAGGAAAATCAGTCAGTCCATCAGTAGTATATACGGGGTGCTGACTTGAGAAACACATTATACTAAGTGCTTAGGAGAGTAGACTGGAGCTGGCAGACAGGATCCCTGCCCTAAAGGAACTTACAGTCTTGTGGAGGAGACAGACTTTAAAAAAATGATAGATAGGTTGCACCTGTTCTAGGAGAATTGAGTACATGTGGAAAAACAGGACAGTAGCTGAGAACATTTCAGGCCAAAGACAGGACATGGACGAAGGTTCGGCGATGAGATAGGCGAAATGGAGGTACAGTGAGTAGACTGGCATTAGAGAAGTAAAGTTGCAGGCTGCATTGTAGTCAGATATCAGGGAAGTAAGGTAGAAGGAAGCAAGGTGGTTAAGTGCTTTAAAATCTATTGTAAAGCGACTGAATGGTTTTACAGAAAAATGATCCAGCAGCAGAGTGAAGTGTGGACTGAAGTTGGAAGAGGCAGGAGGCTGGCAGGTCAGCAAGGAGCCTGGTGCAGCAATCAAGGTGGGAAAGGAGAAATTCATGGATTAACATGGAGGCAATTTGGATGGAGGGGATAAGGTGGATTTTAGCGATGTTGTGATGGTTAAAGTAACAGGATTTCATGATAGACTGAATTGAGGACAACACCAAGGTTACCACACTTGTGAGACAAGGAGGATGGTGGTTCTGTCTACAGTAGTGGGAAAGTCAGTGGAAGGACAGATTTTGGGTGAGAAGATGAGGAGTTCTGTTTTGGACTTGTTAGGTTTGGGTCACCCAAGGAGAAATGTCCTGAAGGTGGAAAGAAATTTGACACTGCAGAGGAGAGAGATCAAGGCTGGAGGTGTAGATTTGGGAATCATCTGCATAGAGATGGTAGTTAGAGTCATGGGAATGAATGAGTTCTCCAAGAGAGTGGGTGTACATGGAGAATAGAAAGGGACTACTGGGAAGAGAGATCAGTTTGATTAAAAATGAAAAATGTGATCCCTTCAGGCCTTAAAACCCTGAAACCCTGAGGAACATCAAGATACAGTTTGAAGGTTAAGTGAGCTGTAGCGTCTATTTTGCCTTTCCTTCCTTTGATTTCTTATTACTATCATTACAGAGATAATAAAGATGGATAACTTAGTTGACATGCATTTCTCTACTTCAGCAGAAGGAGAGATAGCACTATGAGACGTGTTTGCAATCATTTCAGTCATAAAATGAG
This sequence comes from Tachyglossus aculeatus, assembly GCF_015852505.1. NCBI lineage: Eukaryota > Metazoa > Chordata > Mammalia > Monotremata > Tachyglossidae > Tachyglossus > Tachyglossus aculeatus. The sequence continues at coordinate 37,957,229 of NC_052077.1, read as the reverse complement.
CACAGATCATTAACTGCTTCTCAGAACAGTCATGGCAGGGGGAAAGCCACCGAGTCCTCTAATCCTTGATTCTCACAAATAGGAGCATTAAAATGATGAATGTCACTGTCGTGAGTCAAGCATGCTCATTCAGAATGATATGCAAAAGCATTTCAATGCGCAGGCAAAGCGTAAAACTCTTGTTGGATTTCATCCCAACCATGTCAGGGTCCTTCATTTCACGTGTTGTTTAATACTGGTCCGACGTTCACAAAAATCCCAGGCAAGGGACATCTTCCTTCTCCTCTTTGGGTCAAAGTTTCCCCTTTTATGTATTTTAGGAACTGTCTCCCCTTGCTAGATTGTAAGCTTCTTGAGGGCATATAGCATGTCCTCCTACTCTAATCCCACCCACCTTCTCCAAGAGACCTTCCCTGACTAAACCCTCATTTCCTCTTCTCCCACTTCCTTTTGCATCACCCTGATTTGCTCCCTTTATTCACCCCTCCTCACAGCTCCACAACACTAACGTATATATCCAAATTTATTTTTTTTTATTTTAATCTGTGTCTCTTCCTCTAGGTTGTAAGATCATTGTGGGCAGGGAACATATCCCAGCTCCGCCAACTGTCAGCTGTGTGACTTTGGGCAAGTCACTTCACTTCTCTGTGCCTCAGTTACCTCATCTGTAAAATGGGGATGAAAACTGTGAGCCCCCCGTGGGATAACCTGATCACCTTGTAACCTCCCCAGCGCTTAGAACAGTGCTTTGCACACAGTAAACGCTTAACAAATGCCATCATTATTATATCTACCAACTTTGTTATATTTTCCTCTCCCAAGTACTAACTACAGTGCTCTGCACACAGCACTTAATAAAAATGACTTGACTGATTGATGAACACCTTATGGATCACTCCCAAGCTCTTAGCACAATGCTCTGCACCAAATAATTGCTCAATAAATACCATTTGTCTTGTGCTGTTGAGACATCTCCGACCCATAGCGATGCCATGGACAAATCTCTCCCAGAACACCCCACCTCAAACTGTCTCTGTGTTTTGTTTTGTTGTCTGTCTCCACCTTCTAGACCATGAGCTCGTTTTTGGGTAGGGACCATTTCTATCTGTTGCTACTTGTACTTCACAAGCACTTAGTACAGTGCACACAGTAAGCGCTCAATAAATATGATTGAATGAATGAATGTAATCATTCTGGTAGTGGATCCAGTGAGTTTTCTTGGTAAAAATTCAGATTACCGTTGCCTCCTTCTGTGTAGTAAACTTGAGTCTCTGCCCTCGACTCTCTTCCGTGCATAGCACATGTGAGTTTCCATTTGCTAGCCACTGCCCAAGCAGGGAATACAATGGATAGGTCTCTGCATGAGAGCTCACCTCCTCCAGGAGGTCTTCCCCGACTGACCCCCTTTTTCCTCTCCTCCTCCCCATCCCCACCAGACCCCAGTGCTTGCCTGTGACATTTAAGAAAAATTCAAGATTGCTTGATCTCTTGTGGTTCATGAAATGAAGGCAGAAAGCACAGCTGTGTGTCATTCACCCAACTTACCAAATCACCAACCCAAAAACTGATCACCGAGGATATGGCACTCAACTCCCGGTTTTTTACAATGGCACTACACACCTGTAACTTCCAAACAGCTTTCACAGAGGTTGACTTAAATACCCTAATGGTTACACACTCACTTTTTAAAACTCCCTCTTCTCTCTCTTCCTAGCCCTCTGGATTATAAGCTTTTTTTATGGTTAGAGCTCACTGTGTACCAGGTATCCTACTAAGTGCTGGGGTAGATACAAGCAAATTGGGTTGGACACCGTCCATGTTCCACATGGGGCTCGAGGTCTTAATCCCCATTTACCGATGAGGTAACTGAGGCACAAAGAAGTGAAGTAACTTGCCCAAGGTCCCACAGCAGATAAGTGGTGAAGCTGAAATTAGAACTCAGGTTCTTCTGACTCCCAGGACACCCTGCTTCATTCATTCAATCGTATTTATTGAGTGCTTATTGTGTGCAGAGCACTGTACTAAGCGCTTGGGAAGTACAAGTTGGCAACAACTTCCCACACAGCTTCGTTGAGGGCAGGAAACATATATACCATCTATGTTATATTGTACTCTTCCAAGTGCTTAGTACAGTGCTCTGCACACAGTAATCCCTCATAAATAATACCATTGATTGATTTCTGCTACCTGAAAATTACTCTGTGTCTTTCTCCTCTGCCAGATTGCAGGCTCCGTGAAGGCAGGGATTGGGTATACGAACTGTATTGCACACCTCTCCAGCATTTAGTGCAGTGCTACGCACACAGAATGTGCTTCATTCATTCAATCATATTTATTGAGCGCTTACTAAGCACTTGGAAAGTACAGTACAACAATAAACAGACACACTCCCTGCCACAACGAGCCTTAATAAATACCATTAATTGATATACCTCCATTTGAAATGTTTCAGGGTATGATGATAGCCAATGTAGAGGGGAATGAATCTGAAATTTTATGCCCATAATGGTCCATAGTATCTCTCAAAGAACATGGCAAAAATAGTTTCCCCTTTCTCTGAGAACTTTATACCAAAGTCTTGTATGTGCAAAAGTGAGAAGCAGCAGAGAAGCAGCATGGCTTAGTGGAAAGAGCCCGGGCTTGGGAGTCAGAGGTCATGGGTTCAAATCCAGCTCCACCGCTTGTCAGCTGTGTGACTTTGTGAAAGTCACTCAACTTCTCTGTGCCAGTTACCTCATCTGTAAAATTAAGATTGTGAGCCCCACATGGGACAACCTGATCACCTTGTATCCTCCCCAGCACTTCGAACAGTGCTTTTAGACTGTGAGCCCACTGTTGGGTAGGGACTGTCTCTATATGTTGCCATCTTGTACTTTCCAAGCGCTTAGTACAGTGCTCTGCACACAGTAAGCGCTCAATAAATATGATTGATTGATTGATTTGCACATACGTGCTTAACAAATACCAAAATTATTATTATTATTATTATTAGTGGAAAGAGCGAGGGCCTGAGAGTCAGAGGACCTGGGCTCCAATCCCTGCTCCACCACTTGTCTACTGTGTGATATTGAGCAACTCACTTAACTTCTCTGTGCCTCAGTTACCCATCTGTAAAAAGGGGATTAAGACTGTGAGCCCCATGTGTGACAGAGACTGTGTCCTACTTGTTTATCCAGCACTTAGTACAGTCCCTGATACAGAGTAATGCCTTAACAAATACCACTAAAATTAAAAGTGTGTCAAAGAGGATGTTATTAATCATATGCCTCATAACTAAACTGCTTAAAATTTGACAGTTTGCAAATGTATTCTGAACATTTTTTCCACCAAATGTGTTCACAGCTGCCATCAAGTAAGTGTCTACACAAACACATACAAAAAAACCCCAAAATTGTGAGGTTAAATCGTATGGCAAGAACAGGTGGACAAAATGGAGGACAAGGTGGAAATCAGGGAGGTGAAGGTGACAGCCAATCTGATATTCTGTCTGTAAAACCTTTCACTACCGTACCAAAACTATTTTTGGAAGCATAACTTATGAGAGTTCTTTATGATGTTTAGTAATTATAATTATTGCTAACTCAATTAGGGAATGCCGACGGCTATCATTAAACATGCCAGGCTATGATACCACGTGCTTTTGGGATTTTTTTTCTTAGTAAAAATTGGTCCTAGGAAAAGAAAGTGCATTTCTACTATTAAAAGAAATTAATTTAAAGACTCAATCAATGGGTGGTATTAATTGGGTACTTACTGTGTGTAGAGTTTAGGAAAGTACACTACAACGAGCTGGTTTGATGTGATCATTCATTCATTCATTCATTCAATCGTATTTATTGAGCACTTACTGTGTGCAGAGCACTGTACTAAGCGCTTGGGAAGTATAAGTTGGCAGCATATAAAGACGGTCCCTACCCCACAACGGGCTCACAGTCTAGAAGGGGGTATATATTGACTGCTCACCACCATACAGAGCACTGTACTAAGTGCTTGGGAGAGTACAGTTTAATAGAGTTGGTAGACATGATCCCTGCCCTCAGAGAGCTATAGTTTACAGGGGGAGACAGACATTAAAATAAATCAGGAATAGAACGGTGCTTTAGGATTAGGGATAACAATGTGCTTTAGGAAGTCCCAATTCTATTTGTTAATTATTAGTACATAATAGAAGACTAGTATGCATAAATAGTGGGTATGAATGATTTGGGAGTTAACATCTTGCCAACTAGTACTTCCCAAGTGCTTAGTACAGTGCGCTGCACACAGTAAGCACTCAATAAATACGATTGAAAGAATGAATGAATGAATGGATAGAAATTGTTCCTCTTCCATGTATGTTCATTAGTCAAGAAAATGGTTTGTGTGTGAAAGAGAGAGAGAGAGAGAGAGAGAGAGAGAGGTAGCCACTGAAAGAAAACTACAATAAAATAATAATAATAATAATGGTATTTGCTAAGCATTTATTGCGTGCCATTCACTGTGCTAAGTGCTGGGGTGGATACAAGCAAATGGAGTTGGACACAGTCCCTGTCCCATGAGGGGCTCACAATCTCAATTCCCAATTTACAGATGAGCTAACTGAGGCACAGAGAAGTGAAGTGACTTGCCCAAAGTCACACAGCAGATAAGTGGCAGAGCAGGGATTAGAAATTCAAACAAGCTCTATTAGACTTAATAATAATGATGATGGTATTTCTAAAGTGCTTACTATGTGCCAGGCACTGTTCTAAGCACTGGGGTAGATACAAGGTAATCAGGTTGGACACAGTCCCTGTCCCACATGGGGCTCAGAGTCTTAAAACTGGAAAAGTTAGATGTAAAATCAAGAGCTGTGACTGTTTGCAATCTCAGGTTAGCACCATCCAGTTATAAACTATTAATTTCCATCTTTAAAGGGCATCCTGGGTACAATTAAATGGACTGATATCTCTTGCTATCTCATTGGCATTTCCACACTGAATTTAATGGAAAAAAAGCAGTTTTCCCCCACCCCCTAACTTTTCCACCCCAATCCCCTGCCTCCTTTACTGCTAAACCAATTTTAAATTTGGCTCTGAATAATTTATTTTGGTGTAGGCTTTGTCTGAACATTTTGTACTCTGAGGAAAACGTTAAATCTGAGCCTTTTAAAATGACTTATTTTGTAATTTTCAGAAATTGGTATAGCTTATAAATGAGCTGAACAATAGCTTTAAATAGTAGCACTTTGGGCTCATCTAATCTACATAATTGAGGCACTATTTTATTTACCCTCAAGGGTTCTCTTCACCATAGAAACTACAATTTGTCAAACCGCATCATTTTCCCGATTCTCAAAAGCATACCTTGGGTTATGAATTGTAGAAATGATGCATTAGGCCAAACTGCAAGTTTTTGCCAATGTGTGCCAGGACTGGGGATGTGTCTGTGGGAAAATTTTAAAAAGAATTCATTCAATCGTATTTATTGAGCGCTTAAAAAGTGCAGAGCACTGTACTAAGCTTCCTGACTTGGGAAGTACAAGTCGGCAACGTATAGAGACGGTCCCTACCCAACAATGGGCTCGCAGTCTAGAAGGGGAAGACAGACAACAGAACATGTAGACATGTGTCAAAACCGTTAGAACAAATAGAATTATAGCTATATGCACATGATTAAAAAACATGAATAGAATAGTAACTATGTGCAAGTAAAATAAATAGAGTAATAAATCTGTACAAATATATACAAGTGCTGTGGGGAGGGTAAGGAGGTAGGGCATAGTGGAGGATGGGGAGGAGAAGAGTAAAAAAGGGGCTCATTCATTCATTCATTCATTCAATCATATTTATTGAGCGTTTATTGTGTGCAGAGCACTGTGCTAAGCATTTGGGAAGTACAAGTTGGCAACATATAGAGACGGTGCCTACCCAACAGCGGGCTCACAGTCAAGAAGGGGGAGACAGGCAACAAAACAAAACATATTAACAAAATAGTCTGGAAAGGCCTCCTGGAGGAGGTGAGCTCTCAGTAGGGCTCTGACTGCGCTTAGTACGGTGGTCTGCACACAGTAAGCGCTCAATAAATACGATTGAATGAATGAATAAGTTGTTGATGTTAAAGAGGCCAAATTATGAAGGAGCCCATGAGAGAGTGGGCGGAAGCAGGGGGAAAGAGAGGGGAAGATGGGAAAGGGGAAGCAAAGAGAGAGGAAAGGAGGGAGAGGAATGGGTGGATTAGGAGACAGAGGTAGACATTAGCTGAGCTCCTCCTAGGTTCCCAGTGATGAGACCCACTATCTCCTGGAAAATTCTGATTTCCACAGGATTCTGGAAGATGTAGGCACTAGGAAATACAGTCCCCAACAAGGAAGGCATTACTGAAATAGCTTTCCTACTCCTTCAGCCCCTATTAGCCATAGTTTCATTTCTCATTTGGGCCTGAATATTTTCGTGGCCACATTCTGGTAAACACTTCCAAACCCAAACACAACCAGAGAATCATACAAAATACAATTACTCAGTCTTTTCCTTGGATGCTCACCTCGTGCTCTGTCTTTTTAGTGTGTTATTTATATATATATATGTATATATATATATATATTCAATTCAATTGACTCGTATTTATTGAGCTTTTGTGTGCAAAATACTGTACTGAGTGCTTGGGAGAGTACAATATAACAATAAACAGATGCATTCCCTGCCAACAACTAGCTTACAGTCCGGGCTCCGCCAAGTGTCAGCTGTGTGACTTTGGGCAAGTCACTTAACTTCTTTGTGCCTCGGTTACCTCATCGGTAAAATGGGGATTAAGACTGTGAGCCCCGCGTGGGACAACCCGATCACTTTGTAACATCCCCAGCACTTAGAACAGTGCTTTGCACATAGTAAGCACTTAATAAACGCCATTATAAAATAGAGATATAAAATTCATTCATTCATTCAATCGTATTTACTGAGTGCCTACTGTGTGCAGAGCACTGTACTAAGCGCTTGGGAAGTACAAGTCGGCAACATATAGAGACGGTCCCTACCCAACAACGGGCTCACATAATAATGATGGTATTTGTTAATCACTTACTATGTGCCAAGCCCTGTTTTCAGCACTGGGGTAAATACAGGGTTATCAGGTTGTCTCTTGTGGGGCTCAAGTCTTAATCCTCACTTTACAGATGAGGTAACTGAGGCACAGAGAAGTTAAGTGACTTGCCCAGAGTCACACAGCTGACAAGTGGTTGAGCTGGGATTAGAACCCACAACCTCTGACTCCCAAGCCTGTGCTCTTTCCACTAAACCACGCTGCTTCTCACATAAACACATGCATATATATCACCTCATATATAACCCTATATATAAAGCACCCAGACATACACACATATGTTTTTGCATGTTTTTCTAATTTTGCTCTCTTGTCATTCTTCACCACAAGATAGGAGGCCAGCTCCTGATTATGGGTGTTGGGGTCTTGGAAAGAGTCCATTACTGACACACTTGCAAATTACAGATAAAAAAATGGGACTCCTTTACTTTTTAATCCAGTTGAGGATGTTGCAAATTCATTCTCTTGAGAAAAACAAAGGTCTGGATCAAAGCAAAGGTTTCCAGGCCACACTTTGGGTTCATCCTAGCCAGAAATCATCTCCTGAGCCAACTAATTGACAAAAATCTCTGGTCAGGTAACATGATGAGAGAAAACGTTTTCTGCCCAACCTAAGGGATTTATCCTTTACCTCTTGCAGCTTCCTTACCTCATTCTAACCAATCGCAGGTTGTAGGAGCCATGAACAGGGATTTTTTTTTTTTAGGTCACAGTGACAAAGACAGAATTTCAGAAAAGCAATTTGAGCATCCTAAAGACATTTAAAGAGGTACAAAAAGAAGGGAAAGAGGTTGTTCAGAAAAAAATGAAAATGAGGTGAATGATAAACTATGTAGTCACAAATTCCAATGGCATCCTTCCTGAAGCATCATGGGGTTGAGAGCAGCCATGAAATTTATCCAAGAAAAGGAATCACTCCTTGGACCGCAAAGGGAGAGACTTAGCAGTTTTAGACCAGAGTTGATAGAAGAGGGAAGAAGGGATGATAATATAAGGTGACATCAATGAAAAATCATTCCAGTTAACCAGAAGAAAGATTCTGTCTTTCATGAGATAAAGGGTTGAGGATAAGAAGAAGCTGAAGACAAATAGAATCAAGTAAAGCTATAGAGGCAGCAAAGCCCTGAGGCTGAAGATCAGGTAGGAATGAAAACAGAGAGAATGAAGGTTGGAGGTAGGAAAAAAAAAAAGAAAGAAAGACTTGGATATAGAACATTCTGTGCTATTTGCAATTTGCCCTTAGAGAAGGGTAAGGAAACAAAGCGCATTGGGAATTAATTTTTAATTTGAGATACTTATAAACAGGGGGCTACAAATCAGAAAAATGGTACTTTCACTGATAATGAAAATAAGGGAGAGGCTGCAAGGGAAAGTTACAACTGTTCAGGTAGTGGCTTGCTCTTGACTGTTTGGATTAATTGCAGGTAATCCAGTTTGAAAAGCCATGAGGAGAGCTGGGGGTAATTAGTTGTTGCTGAAAGTGCAGCACCTAGCACGCAATGTTTTTTTCTTTCTGCATAGACACAGCTAGTATGATGGGAGGGAAGGAAGAAACACCAGAGAGTGACTAAAAAAACTAGTACTTAAAAAAATAATAATAATCGTATTTGTTAAGCACTTACTATGTGCCAAGCACTGTTCTAATCTCTGGGGTAGATATAAGGTTATCAGGTTGTCCCACGTGGGAATCACAGTCTTTAGCCCCATTTTACAGATGAGGGAACTGAGGCACAGAGATGTTAAGTGACTTGCCCAAAGTCACACAGCTGACAAGTGGCAGAACACGATTAGAACCCATGACCTCTGACTCCCAAGCCCGTACTCTTTCCACTAAGCCACGCTGCTTCTCTGATGGTATTTGTTACTATGTGCCATGCACTGTTCTAAGCGCTGGGGTAGATACAAGGTAATCAGGTTGTCTCACGTGGGGCTCACAGTCTTAATCCCCATTTTACAGATGAGGTCACTGAGAAACAGAGAAGTTAAAGGACTTGCCCCCAAATGGAACTCATTCATTCATTCAATCATATTTACTGAGCGCTTACTGTGTGCAGAACACTGTACTAAGTGCTTGGGAAGTACAAGTTGGCAACATATAGAGATGGTCCCTACCCAACAACGGGCTCACAGTCTAGAAAGGGGAATATTGTTGGTATTTGTTAAGTGCTTACTATGTGCCAAGCACTGTTCTAAGCGCTGGGGGGATACAAGGTACTCAAGGTTGTCCGATGTGGGGCTCACAGTCTTAATCCCCATTTTGCAGATGAGGGAACTGAGGCCCAGAGAAGTGAAGTGACTTGCCCAAAGTCATACAGCTGACAAGTGGCAGAGCTGGGATTAGAACCCATGACCTCTGACTCCCAAACCCTGGCTCTTTCTCTGAGCCACGCTGCTTCTCGCACTTTCCTACGTTTAGCAGGATAGCTCAGTGGAAAAGAGCTCGGGCTTTGGAGTCAGAGGTCATGGGTTCAAATCCCAGCTCCGCCACTTGTCAGCTGTGTGACTTTGGGCAAGTCACTTCACGTCTCTGGGCCTCAGTTACCTCATCTGTAAAGAGGGGGATGAAGACTGTGAGCTCCCTGTGGGACAACCTGATCACTTTGTAACCTCCCCAGTGCTTTGCACATAGCTAGCGCTTAATAAATGCCATTATTATTATTATTGTTATTACCTTGTAACCTCCCCAGCACTTAGAACAGTGCTTTGCATGTTGTAAGTGCTTAATAAAATGCCATTATTATTATTATAAGCCATGGCATCAAAACTTCCTGCCATTATCGCAGGACTCTGTTACCTCTGCTCTTGGCTTGTCTTCTTTTTCCTCCTCCATTGTAGAGCTAGTGAAAAGGACATACCTCAGGGAGTCAGAGGTCAATGGTTCTTATCTCCCGCCTCCATGTTGGGCAGTCTCTTAAATTATCTAGGCCTCAAAATGGGGCTAATAATATCGCCCTTCCTTTGCCTCAGTGAATAGGGCCATTGGTAGGATGCGATAATGAGAGTGAAGCTGTGAAGCATTTTTGGGGAAAAAAAGGGCTATTCAAATACCTCGTTCATTCGTTCGTTCAATCATATTTGTTGAGTGCTTACTGTGTGCAAACATTGTACTAAACACCTGGGAGAGTACAATGTAACAATAAACAGAAACATTTCTGCCCACAACGAGCTCACCGTCTAGAGAGGGAGACAGGCATTAATATGAATTAATAGGTAAAATAAATAGATTACAGACATACACATATATGCTGTGGGGATGGGAGGGAGGATGAATGAAGGAGCACGTAAGAATGACACAGAAGGGAGTGGGAGAAGAGGAGAGAAGGGCTTAGTCAGGGAAGGCTTCCTGGAGGAGATAATAATAATAATAATAATGGCATTTATTAAGCACTAACTATGTCTAAAGCACTGTTCTAAGCACTGGGAAGGGTACAAGGTAATCAGGTTGTCCCACGGGGTGCTCACGGTCTTAACCCCCATTTTACAGATGAGGTGACTGAGGCACAGAGAAGTTAAGTGACTTACCCAAGGTCACACAGCTTGACGGAGCTGGGATTTGAACCCATGACCTCTGACTCCAAAGCCCATGCTCTTTCCACTGAGCCATGCTGCTTCTCTAAAGTGGGGGAGAGCAATTATCTGTCTGATATGTGGAGGGATGGCATTTCAGGCCAGAGGTAGAATGTGGGCAAGAGATCGGCAACTTGTGTCATAGTGTTATCTCGGGAGGGAACTGAGTTAACTACCAGCTCAAACCCAATTAATCAATCAATCAGTGGTATTTATTTAAAACCTACTGTGTATAGAGCATGTACAAAACACATAGGAGAGGGGCTGAGACTGTTTACAACCTGATTATCTTCTAACTCAGTGCTTAGTAAAGGGCTTGGGACATAGTAAGTGCTTAACAAATACCACAATTTTCATTACTGTTTAATGAAACTCTGAAATTGAAGTTCTTCTAGTCTCCAGTGCTCAAAGGCACTGAACAAGTTTTGAATCTCTGTCTTACCCTCAATTTTGACCCCCCTTACCCCCTGGAAATATGGAAGATTGATTCAGGATTTTAAACAAAATAGGTTAAACGTATGGGCTCCTCAGAGATACCCTTTGGACAAATCGATGTATTTTTTATAAATGCACATTTTAGTGACATTTACCTACAAAATGAAATTTTGGGGTATATTTATTATCTCTCTAATCGAGATTAAAGCCTCTGTTCCCTTCTGCTTGGTGTCACCGTAAAATTCAAAATGATAATAGGAAAAATAAAAATATTTCCGGGCATCATCAAATGCTAATGGAGAGACTTTGAAATTCTCATTGACCCTTTGATTTTGCTTTGGAACGGAATACCCCGAGTCCCTTGTGATATTGCTAAATGTCGAAAAAACTCAGGTTGACATTTCCTCTGCGGTAGAATGCAAGAACTGTGCAGAAGATTCATCCACTTAGCATAAAATCCTGGAAGCAGACTACAGTTTGGGAGAATTTTTCAAAGGAGGAAACCACCAAAAGAACTTGGTACCTTCATTTTAGGGAGTGGAAGGCCAACCAAGAGCTACTGCCTAAGAATTTACCGCTTTTGTTTCAATGATGATGATGGTATTTGTTAAGCGCTTACTATGTGCGAAGCATTGTTCTAAATGCTGGCGGGGGGGTACAAGGTGATCAGAAATTAAGATTAAATCAGGTTGCATTTGTCATTTTTATTTTTTTAATAAAACGATGTTATCGACCTAGATCTAGTTGCCTGGAGTAGATTTCTGCATTTATTCAATCATTTATTTATTTATTGAGCGCTTACTGTGTGCAGAGCACCATACTAAGCACTTGGAAGGTACAATTCACAACAGATAGACACAATCCCTACCCAAAAATGGGCTCACAAAAGTTCTATAAGTCACCGGGTGCCTAGCTTACTGTATGCCACATCCTTTGTGTCCATATGGCTACCCTAAGGAGAGGGAAGTAAATTTTAACTGCCTCATGGGGGTCAAATATATGAACCAGCCTTTCCCCCAGAGATGAACACTGCCTGAAATAGTTTATCTCCAAGGCCTGGTGAAAGGAATTAAATCTTGTCACTTCTCTTTGAGTTTTGACGTGATTTCATCAGGAAATTCATAGTTTATATAAGCAGTAGCCTGGACTAGGTGAAAGAGCTTGGGCCTTGGATTCAGAAGTCTGGACTTATAAATCCTGTACCAAGCACTTAGTACAGTACTTTGTACAAAGTGCTCAATAATTACGATTGAATGAATTGAATAATAACAGCTGTACTACTTGCCACTTGCTGCTCTATGACCTTGGATGTAATAATGATATAATTGTTAATCAGTGGAATTTACAGAGCACTTACCTTATGCAGAGCACTGTACTAAGGACTTGGGAAAGTAGAATACAACAGAGTTAGTAGACACAATCCCTGCCCATGAGGAGTTTATGATCTACAGGGGGAGACAGATGTTAAAATACAGTATGGATAGGGGAAATACAGTAGAATATAAGACTATTTACCTAAGTTCTGTGCTTAAATCAAATCCATTGTTGACGCAGAGAGGAAGGTGAGGTGAGAAAATAATGGGCTTAGTCTGGAAAGCCCTCTTGGAGGAGATGTGATTTTTAGGAAGGCTTTGAATGTGGTGGGGGAACAATCAGAGATGAAGTGGGAGAGGGGGTCCAAGGCCCACTTGTACATATTTAATATTCTATTTATTTTGTTAATGATGTGCATCTAGCTTTAACTCTATTTGTTCTGTCCACTTGACACCTGTCCACGTGTTTTGTTTTGTTGTCTGTCTCCACCTTCTAGACTGTGAGCCCATTGTTTGGGTAAGGACCGTCTCTATATGTTGCCAACTTGTAATTCCCAAGCGCTTAGTACAGTGCTCTGCACACAGTAAGCACTCAATAAATACAATTGAATGAATGAATAAGGACAGGTATGTGAGAAGATAGATGAAATTAAGGTACTGAGAGTAGGTTGGTGTTACAGAAACAGAGTGTATGGTTGCACACGACTGAATGAATGAATGGTTTGGGTTCTAGTAGGAGATCAGAGAGGTTAAGTAGTAGGGAAAGAGCTGACTTGGTGCTTTAAAGCCAGTGGTAAAGTGTTGCTGTTTAATGCGGAGGTGAATGGGCATCCTTTGTAAGTTTTTGAGGAGTGGAGAGATCTGGAAGGAACTTTTTTTCAGAAAAAATGATCCAGTCACCTTAGTGAAGTATGGACTGGAGAGGGGAGAGACTGATTGCAAAGAGGTCAGCAAAGAGGCTGATGCAGGAGTCAAGGTCCAAGTGCTTAGTACAGTGCTCTGCTCACAGTAAGTGCTCAATAACTATGATTGAATGAATGAAAGGTGGGATATTCATTCATTCAATTGTATTTATTATTATTTATATGTATTTATTGAGCTCTTACTGTGTGCAGAGCACTCTACTAAGTGCTTGGACAGTACCATGCAGCAATAAAGGGAGACAATCCCTGCCCACAACAGGTTCACAGTCCAGACAGAAATCAATACAAATAAACAGGCAGCAGTATAAATCAATACAATGATATAATAATAATAATAATAATAATAATAATAATAATAGCATTTATTAAGTGATTACTATGTGCAAAGCACTGTTCTAAGAGCTGGAGAAGTTACTAGGTGATCAGGTTGTCCCACGGAGGGCTCACAGTCTTAATCCCCATTTTACAGATGAGGGAACTGAGGCACAGGGAAGTTAAGTGACTTGCCCAGGGTCACACAGCTGACAAGTGGCGGAGCTGGGGTCTGAACCCATGATCTCTGACTCCAAAGCCCGGGCTCTTTCCACTGAGCCATGCTGCTTCTTTATACATGTCTATTATCTATTTATTATCTATTATTATTGTCTATTTATTTATAATTCTATAAATAGAATTAAATGGAAATAAGGACTGGGATCACTGGAGTATCAGTTTTGATGGAGAGAAAAGGTCAGATTCTAGTGATTTTGTGAAGGTAGAACTGCCAGGACTTCCTGAAAGTTTGAATGTGTACGTTGAATGAGAGCGATGAGATGAAGATTATGCTAAGGTCATAGGTTTGAGAGACAGGGATGCTATTTCCACTGATAGGAAAGTCACAGGGATGACAGGGTTTGAGCGGAAAATAAGGAATTCTGTTTTGGGCATGCTGAGTTTCCTGTGGCAGAGGGACATTCATTCATGCCTGTTTACTTGTTTTGATGTCTGTCTCCCCCCTTCTAGACTGTGAGCCCATGATGGCCAGGGATTGTCTCTATTTGTTGCTGAATTGTACTTTCCAAGTGTTTAGTGTCAAGGGGAGGACAGGGTTTGAGGAGAAAATGGGGAATTCTGTTTTGGGCATGTTGAGTTTCCTGTGGCAGAGGGACATCCATTCATGCCTGTTTACTTGTTTTGATGTCTGTTTCCCCCCTTCTAGACTGTGAGCCCATGGTGGCCAGGGATTGTCTCGATTTGTTGCTGAACTGTACTTTCCAAGTGCTTAGTACAGTGCACAGCACACAGTAAGCGCTCAATAAATACGATTGAATGAATGAATGAAATGTGAGACTGCAGAAAAGGAGAGAAGCCAGGGCTGGAAATATAGATTTGGAAATCATCTGCATAGAAATGGTAGTTGAAACCATAGGAGTGAGTGTGTTCTCCAAGGGAGAAGGGTGTAGATGGAGAATAGAAGGGGATCCAGAACTGAGCCTTGAGGGACCCCCACAGTTATAGGCAAAGGAAGAATTGGAGAAAGAGCCGAAGAAGAAGGGGTCAGAGAGAACCCAGATCCTCTGACTTGAAGACCGATGCTCTTCCTGCTAGGCCACAGTGCTTCTTAAAACAAATTGCTGCAACTCAGAGGGAATTTAGATTTTCAGTCAAATGTTCTCCTAACCGAGCCAACCTTGAATGGTCATTTGAAAAAGTTAAAATGGGACCCATGGTCCTTTCCTTAAATGAAATATCATTTGATCTGTGACTGAGACCATTCTCAACCCTGCTTATTGCTCTCCCGCTTTCTGATACAGACTTCCTGATCTCAAGTCAACTGATGTCTTTCAAGCATTACACTTGCTTACATTTTGAAACACAATATCAATCGATCGGTTAAGGCATTTATTGAGTGCTTACTGTGTGCATAGTAGTGTATGAAACACTTGGGAGACTACAATATAGCCAGGTAGGTAGGCATGATTTCTGCCCACAAGAGAAGCAGCATAGCCTAGTGGGTAGACAATGAGCCTAAGAGTCAAAGGGACCTGGGTTCTAGTCCTGTCTCTGCCACTCGGCAAGTCATTTCACTTCTCTGTGCCTCAGTTACTTCATCTGTAAATGGGGATTGAGACTCTGAGCCCCACAGTCTTACACACACATGCATATATATATATAGAGAGAGAGAGAGAGAGAGAGAGAGAGAGAGAGAGAGAAAGAAAGAGAGAAAGAAAGATATATACACTCATATAAATATTATTTGTCAAGTGCTTACTATGTGCCAGGCACTGTACTAAGCACTGGGCTAGATAGAAACTAATCAGGTTGTCCACAGTCCATGTCCCACCTGGGGCTCACAAGTCTTATCCCCATTTTACAGATCAGGGAACTGAGACACAGAGAAGTTTTGCTCAAGGTCACACGGCATACTAACGGGCTAGCCAAGATTGGAAACCAGATCTTTTCATTCATTCATTCAATCATATTTATTGAGCACTTACTGTGTGCAGAGCACTTTACTAAGCGCTTGGGAAGTAAAAGTTGGCAACATATAGAGAGGGTCCCTACCCAACAACGGGCTAACAGTCTACAAGGTCCTTCTGATTCCCAGACCCGTGCTATATCCATTAGGCTTCTCTACTATAATAATAATGCTGGCATTTATTAAATGCTTACTATGTGCAAAGCACTGTTCTAAGCACTGGGGAGGTTACAAGGTGATCAAGTTGTCGCACAGAGGGCTCAAAATCTTAATCCCCATTTTACAGATGAGGTGACTGAGGCCCAGAGAAGTGAAGTGACTTGCCCAAAGTCACACAGCTGACAAATGGCAGAGCCAGTATTTGAACCCATGACTCTGACTCCAAAGCCCATGCTCTTTCCACTGAGCCACGCTGCTTCTCTATGTTTCTAATATGTCTAATATGTCTCTATGTTTCTAATATGCTTCACTGAGTTAAAATTCAGCACAGACCAAGGAGAGTCTTAACCAGTAAAGACACCCACCAAGCCTTCTTTATCCAAAAACAACAAAGAATAGACACGAGAAAAATTCTGATGCTCCAAACACCTTTTAGGTGAATTGTTGCATGGTTCCTGCGCTTCTTTCAAGTAGGCATGAAGTGGAATCTTTTGGGATGATAGTTAAGCCACTTTTATGAAGGAGATAATAATAATGATAATAATGATGGAATTTGATGGCATTTATTAAGTGCTTACTATGTGCAAAGCACTGTTCTAAGTGCTGGGGAGGTTACAAGGTGATCAGGTTGTCCCACGGGGGGCTCACAGTCTTAATCCCCATTTTACAGATGAGGTAACCAAGGCCCAGAAAAGTGAAGTGACTTGCCCAAAGTCATACAGCTGACAATTGGCAGAGCCAGGATTTGAACCCATGACCTCTGACTCCAAAGCCCGGGCTCTGGATGTTAGGCCGGGCTTTGGAGTCAGAGGTCATGGGTTAGATGTTAGCATTCCCTACATTTTTCATTGTTTTACCATCACTTTCTTCTGTGACCTCCTTCTTTGACTCCGTGGCAGACTGGGACTCATATTTATTGAGCACTTACGGTGTGCAGAGCGGTGTACTAAGCGCTGGGGAGAGTACAATATGATAGAGTTGGTAGACACAGTCCCAGCTCACAATGAGGTTACAGTTTAGAGGGGGAAATAGTCAAATAAATTGCGGATATGGTGATACATGTAGTAGGGCTGAGAGTGGGGTGAGTGAAGGGAACAAATCCAAGTTCAAGGGTGATGCAGCAGATACCAGGGTTTCCAATCTAACAAGCCTGGCTTGTTACTTGATCACCAAGTTCTCCTAAAATCCTACAACTTTAAGGAAGCGTACCCCCAATTAGTGCAAGAGCCTGGGCTTGAGAGTCAGAGGTCATGAGTTCTAATCCCAGCTCTGACACGTCAACTGTGTGACTTTGGGCAAGTCACTTCACTTCTCTGGGCCTCAGTTACCTCATCTGGAAAATGGGGATTGAGACCGTGAGCCCCACGTGGAACAACCTCATCACCTTGAATCCCCCCAGCACTTACAATAGTGCTTTGCACATATTAAGCATTTAACAAATGCCATCATCATTATTATCATTATCTCAACTCTTATCAACCCAAATGTCACTCTTCAGCTCTTAGACAGGTACACACATCCTTAGCATATTTGACTGTTTATTTGATCATTTATTCTGTTACTTCAATCAATCACTCAAAGGTATTTACCGTGTGAAGGGCACTCTATTGGAAGAATATGGTACAACAGAGTTGGTAGACAAACTTCCTGCTCACAAGGAGCTTATAATCTAGAGGGGGAGGCGCACATTAAAATAAATACCAGATATGTACATAAGAGCTATGGGGCTCTTAATGTAATCAGACCCTTGCCTATTTTAACTCTCATTTTTCTTTCTCTTACCACAGTTTTAAATATAGTTCTTTGTCTCTTCTGATTGTAGATTTCTGGAGGATAAGGAATGAGGTTTTTGCTTCTTTGTTCTCTCCCTAGGTCCTGTGATGTTCGGCACACAATGCTTCGTCACCTTAAGAACAGAAAGTGACCACATCATCAAAGTGTCTGAAAACAAAATGCAGGTAACATCAATCAGTGGTATTCACTGAGTTCCTACTGTTTGTAGAATAGCTTGAATGGGATGAAGAGTTTGAGTTGGAGTGTAGTGGGAGTGAAGAGTGGATTGTCAGGAGAGGGAGAGCTGATGGTGTGGCATATCCTCATCTTCCTCAGGAGATGGGAAATTCTCACTGACACGATCTCATGAAATCTGTAGACAGAAGCAGATCTGCTGTGAAGTGAATTATTCATGACAGCCAGGTTCAAATAGATGTTCAATGGGTCAGTTGTCACTGGAATTCATCTGCAAATGCCACTGCACATTATTGATTGTAAAACTTAAGTGTTCACATTAAACGATTACACAGTTGAGTTCCTTTCCTATTCAGTGAATCTTGTTTTCCTCTGATAAAAGAGTTCTTTGGATAATAAAAGACATCCATTTTTATTTTAATACAAGCCCTTCATCATCATCTGAGTAGTAGTGCATAGATTGGAGGCCGGGAACATATGTCATATTGTACTCTCCCAAACACTTAATAACAGGGCTCCGGACACAGTAAGACCTCAATAAATACAAATGATTGATTGACTGAATTCTGGATTAGATGCTTGGGGACAACCACCGAAAATGATAGCCTTGGTCATTAACTTACTGGTTCTGTATTTCACCCTAGCACATACCCAGTGGACTGGCTTTTGGATGAAGAAAATTGTTCTGATTGTCAAAAACTTGGCCAATCCTGCACAGTCGATGGACTGTGATAGACTCCTGAAAGTGATGCTTTCATGGGAATGGTTGCATTTTGCGGTGGGTCTAGAGAAAAACTTTCTCAGTAAAATAATTTTGTTTTGTTTTCTTTTCTTTTTTGCTTACCAAAGTGAATTTACTTGCACAATTGCCCCACCTCTTTATATATATTTTTTTATTACGGTAAAAGAATTATGTATGTCATGTAAGTATTCAGTCTGGCTATGAGGGGAAGAGGATAGTAATAATAATAATAATAATATTTGTTAAGCACTTACTATGCATCAAACACTGGTCTGAGTGCTGGGGTAGATACAAATTAATCAGTTTAGATACAAGTCTCTATCCCAGATGGGGCTCACAATCTCAGTAGGAGGGCTATCAGATACTGAATCCCCATAGCACAGGTAAAGAAGAGAAGAAGAACAAGAAGGAGAGGCGGTTTATTTATTTATATCAATGTCTAGACTTTAAGCTCATGGTGGACAGGGAATGTGTCTGTTCATTGTTATATTGTACTTTCCCAAGTGCTTATTCTGAACACAGTATGCACTCAATAAATATGATTGACTGTCAGACTGACTGAGAAGGAGGGGAAAGGGAAGAGAAGGATAAAAAGGTATTAGAGGTGATCTCCAATTCTTGCTCTACTCTACCAAGTGCAGCAAACAATAGACAGTCAATGAATTAACTCCCCCATCTTCGGAGTTGTCGATTTCCACCTTTCTCCACTCCCTATCCTGGAGCAAGTTCATCTCAATTAATTAACTTTCCCTTCCTGCTATGTTATCACAATCTTACCTTGTCCTCTTCTTCCCCTATCACACACCACTATCACCGTTTAAAATTCCATGGCATAAAATATGATCTTACACTTCTTCCTTAATAATTAGGTGGGGCAATTATGTGAATAAATAGTACAGTGGTCTGCACACAGTAAACGCTCAATAAATACGAATGAATGAATGAATGAATAAATGCGATATTCATTTTTTTCCAGGGTTTTTTGGCTAGTCAGGTTTAGATTGACTATGGAGGCAGCATGGAAATGTGCTTTTAATCGGTCAGGAGAGATTCTGTATCTCGGGCCTAAGACTTTGATTAACTAAAAAGAGGCAGCTTGCTTCAACGGAAACAAAGTCCTATGGGAGACATTTTACATGCTTCCTACAGTTGTCTGTGAAAAATATCAAAATGAAGAGAAATGCTGTGTCTGCATTAGAATATAGGTCAGGTCTCATGAGCCAAAGAAAGGATGGAAACAAGGTCTCTACTGTTGCGTTTCACTGTTTAAATAGCTAGAAAAGAAGTATGGCGTGGTCACCAGTTTTTACGGAATGTGTTTTTCTTCTAGAACATATTATTCCTTAGATTATTTTGATTTTTTTAATTACAGCGTGAGTGTGCACCATCTATTTTTCCAAAGTCTTTTTACATTACTTATCACAACATTTCTGGAAGGTTTGGAGAGGTAGGTAGTTTCTTCCTAGTCTCCAGATCAGAAAACTGAGGCCCAGAAAGGCTACGTGAGTTCCCTCACTTCTCCCAGTGACTCAAAGGGGGACTAGAGCCAATGTTGTCTTACTCCCAGATCAAAATGCCTTGCATCTCATTCCATATGATATAGATAGCAAATGTGTATTTATTCCATCAAGTAGAAAATAAAGTCTTCCTCACAAGGGCTGCAGGATAAAGAGAGAAGAGGTCAGGTGGAGGGGGAGATGGTGGGGGGTCAGGAAGAGATGGGAATACCAGGCTGCTGGGAGGAGAGTCCAGGGTGGGTATAAACTCATCCCATGGACTGTAAGCTCTCTGAGGGCAGGGAATGTGTCAGTATATGGTTGTATAGTACTCTCCCCAGGGTTTAGTACAGTGCTTGGCACACGGGAAGTGCTCAATAAATACCACCAACTGACATGACTACCAGCCTGGCTAATAATAATAATAATAATAATAATAATAATAATAATAATAATGATGGCATTTATTAAGCACTTACTATGTGCATAGCACTGTTCTAAGCGCTGGGGAGGTTACAGCATGATAGGTTGTTCCACAGGGGGCTCACAGTCTTTATCCCCATTTTACAGATGAGGTAACTGAGGCCCAGAGAAGTTAAGTGACTTGCCCAAAGTTACACAGCTGCTAAGTGGTGGAGCCGGGATTTGAACCCATGACCTCTGACTCCAAAGCCCGGACTCTTTCCACTGAGCCACGCTGCTTCTCCAGCAGCATGGCTATCAGAGAAGCAGCATGGCGTAGTGGATAGAGCTCAGGCCTGGGAATCAGAAGGTCGTGGGTTCTAATGTTGGCTCTGCCTCTGTCTGCTGTGTGACCTTGGGCAAGGTGCTTCACTTCTCTGTGCCTCAGTTCCCTAGATTGTAAAATGGGGATTGAGACAGAGCTCCATGTGGGATAGGGACTGTGTCCAACCCAATTTGCTTGCATCCAGCCCAGCACTTAGTACAGTGCCTGGCACATAGTAAGCACTTAAAAAATACCAATATTATTGTTATTATTATCCTTTATCATGGAACCCTTGAGTTGGACTAGCTGATACATGTGGAATAGCTACGTCTGTCTACTGATCATCCCATCAATGTCTCTCTCCCAACTAACTCCACATCTCCATCACCGCCTCCCCTTTCCACTCACTCCCTAATTTGATCTGGCACACTGGAAGAATGATAACAACAACAACAACAACAATAATTATAGTTGGTGTTAAGTGTTTACCATATGCCAACCAATGTATTGGGGGAAGCAGCGTGGCTCAGTGGAAAGAGCCCGGGCTTTGGAGTCAGAGGTCATCAGTTCAAATCCCGGCTCCGCCACTTGTCAGCTGTGTGACTTACTTCACTACTTCACTGTGTGACTTACTTCACTTCTCTGGGCCTCAGTTCCCTCATCTGTAAAATGGGGATTAAGACTATGAGCCTCCCGTGGGACAACCTGATCACCTTGTAAACTCCCCAGTGCTTAGAACAGTGCTTTGCACACAGTAAGCGCTTAATAAATGTCATTATTATTATTATTATTGCTAAGAGCTGGGGTAGATAATAATCAATAGGATTGGACCCAGTCCTGTCCCATATGGGGTTGACCATCTAAATAGTTGGGAGAAATGATGTTGCTTCCCCATTTTACAAATGAGGAAGTCGAGGCACGTAGAAGTACCTTACCCAAAGTCACACAGCAGGCAAGTGGCAGAGACTAGAGTAGAACCCAAGTCCTCTTTCCACTGAGCCACACTGCTACACAACACCTATCTGCTCTCAACTGTCCATGAAAGGATTTGTCACTAAGATTTTTGATTCAGCCTAGGCCTGATCACTCACCAAAAGTCCATTTCTATCTTCTCTGCTTGCCTCTCCTCTGCTTAGTCAGTGCCTGGAACATAATAACCACCTAACAATACCATAGTTATTATAATTCTCTATCTCTCCCTTCTTACTTTATACTTGGCTCCTTATATAGTTACTTATATAGTACCTTCACTCAGGGAAAAGAAGATTCCATAGGGCTAGAGAATGCATTCATTACGCGACCAGGTCTGTTAGAGGTTTTTGATACTAAGGTGGCATGCGTCCTGCTAAGTTGGAACACAATGCATAAACCTTTTGATGATGCCGAGACAGAATTCTCATTAATCCTCTGTTTTTAATCACATACAGCACCAACAAGGTAGTTTGCTCAGAAAAGTGCTCCATCTTCCCATGCATTTCCAATACTTTATATATGCTTTCTACACTCCCTGTTGTTTTCCTAGTCAATTCCAATCTAACTGCATAGTTAACCAGGACCTGTTTTCAAATGGTGAGATGGATTTATTGGGAAATGTAGGAGAAGATAATGAAAAACATGAAATTTTCTCCGGACCCATTATTGAAATTTTGCATTGTTTGGCTATTAAGCTAATGCCCTTATTAATGAATTATTGAGTCTAATTACATGTCGGTTTCCAGTTGGTGGTACGAGTCCTCTTCCAGGACCATGATTTCCTTAACACGTTTAATTATAATGATCTACAAGTAAATGGAACTTTTCTGGCAGATCATTTAAGCTGAGAATCAGTTTTCCTTAGCTGGAGTTAATATTGCATAGCTACTAAGACTAAGAACGGTTTGTTTTGAATGCCTGTATACATTTTTCATCCTCAGTACCTTGCAGTGACAAGTTGTATTCTCTTTAATTGATTTTCAAGCTAACATTCCAAAAATGCTTTTTAGCATTTCGCATTTTTCCCAGTTAATTAAGTGAATTTGGCAGAAAGGCAATTCTAAACCTGATTCAGGCAAAACTAACCCCAATTTATCAAGTTTCTGAAAATTGGTGCAAATGAAGATAATATTCCTTAAATGGCATGGTAACCCCATAAAGAAAAGAATGAAGGCTGTGGAGAGTGAAAGGGCTTCAGGGGTCATGGATGGATGGATGGATGGATGAATAGTGAAAAGGGGGAGAAGATTGAATGATGGATGGATGGGTGGTTGAATAGATGGATGGATGGATAGATGGATCATGAAAAATGCAAGAAGATTGAATGATAGATGGATGATAAAAATGAATCCTGTGTTTGGAAGAAAAACAGAAATAATTGCCAAGTTCCAGGCTAAAGGAATTCTTTTTTTAACGGCATGTTTTAAGTGCTTACTATATACTAGGCACTGTACTAAGCACTGGGGTAGATACAAGCTAATCAGATTGGACACAGTCCCTATCCCACATGGTACCCACAGCCTCAATCCCCATTTTGCAGATTATGTAACGGAGGCACAGAGAAGTGAAATGACTTGCCCAAGGTCACACAGCAGACAGGTGGTAGAGCCAAGATTAGAACCCACGTCCTTCTGATTCCCAAGCTTGTACTCTATTCACTAGGCTACATTGCTTCCAACACAACTTTCATTAGGGGACCTCTCCCATTCAAATCCCCCAGACTGTTCTCCCACCCTCCTTGAAAGCATTTGTTTAAGTGTCTATGCTTGAAAAAACAGAGCAGAATTTAAGAGACACAATACCTTCCTATAAGGGCTCCTCAAACCATAGTCTCTAGGAGTCTTTCTGAGGAAGAGCTCCTGGTGAAAAACATAGGTAGACCACAGAATTGACATTCTCAACAGCTTTTGTTTTGTTTTTATGATATTTGTCAAGTGCTTACCCTGTGCCAGACTCAGTTTACTAGGGTAGATACAAGATAAGCAGGTTGGACACAGTCCTTATCCCATGTGGGGCTCACAGTCTTAATCTCCATTTTACAAGTGAGGTAACTGAGGCACTGTGCTTGCCCCAGGTCATATAGTCAGAAGAACTCCCAGGCCCTGCTCTATCCAAAAGGCCTAGATGCTCCTCACACTCCTAGTTCAGATTTTTGGCATCAGGAAAGTTTAATACGCCTACTGCTAATTATTAGCATTAAGTGTCGGTGAGTCGTTTCCAATTCATAGCGACTCCATGGATATACTTTCTCCAGAATGTCCTGTCTGCCATAATCCGCACCTTTCTGACGGTTTTCCGCTCTCATTGTCATGGTCTCTATCCATCTAGCTGCTGGTCTGCCTCTTTCACGTTTTCCCTGGACTTTTTCTAGCGAGACTGCTAAAGTGAAAAACATTTGGAATTAAATTTGGCCCCTGGAACCTTCAAGGGAAGCAAAAATTAGAAGGCTTTCATCAGTAAACTAGGTCAAAACTCAACCGTGCTGAGGAGCAGTAGCACGGAAGAGAGTCGAGGGTAGAAACTCAAATTTACTGTGCGGAAGGGGGCCATGGTAAACTACTTTGGTATTTTTACCAAGAAAATTCTCTGGATCCACTACCAGAACGATCGCAAATGGAGGTGGGGTGGTTTGGGAGAGATGTTTCCATGACGTCACCATGGGTCAGAGACAACTCGACCGTAAAAGACGAACTGTACTATAGAGCCTCAGAACACCGATGTTAGGGATCGTGTCTATCAACCATTGTACTCTCCAAAGCACTTAGAGCTGTGCTCGACACACAGCAGGTGCTCAGCAAATCAATCAATCATATTTATTGAGCACTTACTGTGTGCCAAGCACTGAACTAAGCTCTTAGGAGACTACAACGTAACGATAGAGTTGATGGTAAGCGCTTAATAAATGCCATCATTAATTAATTAATTAATTAATATGTATCTGTACACATAAGGGTGTAGCTGTATATGTATATCCATATATATGTATATGTATCTATGTCTTCTAGCCTAGTCTTCTATTCTGTGAGCCTGTTGTCGGGCAACGACTGTCTCTATATGTTGCCAATTTGTACTTCCCAAGCGCTTAGTACAGTGCTCTGCACACAGTAAGCGCTCAATAAATATGATTGAATGAATGAATGAATGATAGACACAACCCCTGCCCCCAGTGAGCTTACAGTCCAGTATTGATTAGATCAGTAAGTCAGTCGTATTTATTGAGTGCTTACTGTGTGTGGAGCACTGTACTAAGCGCTTGGGAGAGTATAGTATAACAATATAACAGACACATTCCCTGAAAGAGCATGAGCTTTGGAGTCAGAGGTCATGGGTTCAAACCCTGGCTCTGCCAGTTGTCAGCTGTGTGACTTTGGGCAAATCACTTAACTTCTCTGTGCCTCTGTTACCTCATCTGTAAAATGGGGATTAAGACTGTAAGCCCCCCGTGGGACAACCTGATCACCTTGTAACCTCCCCAGCACTTAGAACAGTGCATTGCACATAGTAAGTGCTTAATAAATGCCGTTATTATTATTACTCTTATTATTCCCTGCCCACAGTGAGCTTATAGTCTGGAGGTGTTCATTTCAGTAAGTGGTGTCTTGTGATATGGTTTCCTAATAAATCCAAGTATTCGCTTCCTGACCTCACATATTCTTGGAAGGCTATAGCGTAAGTTGACCCAGCTGTGAAAGCTCCCGCTTAAAACTGTGAGGTTCTTTTGAAAATGCAGAATTTAACATTTATCGTGGACTGTAGGTAGCTTGCTGAATACAATTTATAATTTGAGGAACAGAAAAGGAACACACAGAAAGCCAGGTGGGCAACGTTGCTTAACTAAAAGCAAGAAACCTTCCAAATGCAAAATGAACACCATTAAGAAATGGCAGGATATCTGAATTTTGTTAACTGATTTGCCTGGTGCAAAACACCTTCACAGTGAGCCCTTGATATTATGTTGGGTTTAGAAAGCGTGGATTTGTGTTGTCATAGTAATAATGAATACAGTATGCATTAAGTGTTTCCTTTGTGCCAAGGCACCATTGTTTTGTTGCATTGTACTTTCCCAAGCACTTAGTACAGTGTTCTGCACATATAAATGCTCAATAAATATGATTGATTGGTCGATTGAACAAATACTACAATAAGAAGCTGCATGGTTCAGTGGAAAGAGCCCGGGCTTTGGAATCAGAGGTCATGGGTTCAAATACTGGCTCTGACAATTGCTAGCTGTGTGACTTCGGGCAAGTCACTTAACTTCTCTGTGCCTCAGTTACCTCATCTGTAAAAAGGGGATTAAGACTGTGAGCCCCCCGTGGGACAACATGATCACCTTGTAACCTCCCCAGCGCTTAGAATGCGTTTTGCACATAGTAAGTGCTTAATAAATGCTATTATTATTATTATTATTGTCTGATGTGTGACCTAGGGAAAGTCATTTCCCTTCTCTGTGCCTCAGTTCCCTCATCTGTAAAATGGGGATTAAGTCTGTGAGCCCCACGTGGGACAACTTGATTACTTTGTATCTACCCCAGTGCTCAGAACAGTGCTTTGCTCATAGTAAGCGCTTAATAAATGTTATTATTATTATTATTATTATTATTGTTATTATCTTGTGTCTACCCCAGTGCTTAGATAAGTGACTGGCATATAATAAGTCCTTCCTTAATCAATGCCATGATTGTTATTAATTATACCCTATATCTCAGGAGAGATTACCAAAATGTGCAGTGTCGAGCCTGATGAAAATAAGGAAAGAAACAAAGGGACAACCCTGGAGCAAAATGAAATACAAACCAAAGTATATCCAGGCTTGATATGATATCTAAATGTGTAGGCGAGCAAAAAAGGACAGATGGCAAGGGTTGAATTTCAACTCTGGCATTCTAGCACCTTCTTTTCACAGTGCATTTTTTTCAGGGGATATTCTTAGCTCGGTGTCTCATTTCTTTGAGGCCATCAAAATCATTTACCATCAACTGGCCATCAAGAGCGTAAATCTCATCTTTTATTCAGGATATTCCAGTTTGATGCAACATTGGTGAAGGAGTGGAGAAGCAGTGTGGCTTAGTGGAAATCGCACAGGCCTGGGAATCTGAGGACCTGGGTTCTAATCCCGGCTCCACCACATGTCTGCTGTGCGACCTTGGGCAAGTAGCTTAACATCTCTGTGCTTCAGTTACACCATCTGTAAAATGGGGCTTAAATCTTTCTCCCCCCCCACCAAATTAGACGGTGGGCTCCATATAGGACAGGGATTGTGTCTAACCTGATCATCTTGTATCTACCCCAGCACTTAGAACAGTGCTTGACACATAGCAAGCGCTTAACAGCAACAACAATAAAAATGAAATAAAAAACCCAAACATTTCTGGACCCATCAAAGGAGAAAGGAGGATTAAAAAGATCTGAGTTGCAGACAGGGCTCTCCTCGTGGAAATCCAAGGAGGGATTGAGGAGTGAGATTGGATTTGGGATGCTTATTGGATTTTTCCTGTCTAGTCTGGCTCTGCAAAAGAAACAACACAGGGATAGATTCTAGCTATTCGACCCAAAAAGAGGTTCCTCTGCTGTGGGCATCCGACAGTGATCTGCACACAGTAAGCGCTCAATAAATATGAATAAATGATCTGTTCCAGGTTCACCCACAGAAGCTTCAGTTTTGAAGGAAACCACGCTTGCTCCCACGAACACCCTGTTTTCTTTCCTCCCCAGCTTCAATGAAAGTCCCGCCTCCCATTCCCCCATTATCTCCCACTCTTTTCCAGGTTGAATGACCTCGCAATATAATTTATTCAATCATTCAATTGTATTTATTGAGCACTTACTGTGTACAGAGCACTTGGGAGAATACAGCACAACAGAATTAGCTGACACACTCCGTGCCCACAACAGGCTTACAGTCTAGGAAACTCTATAGTCTGAGGCACATGGCCCTGGAGACATTCAAGACAACTGTTTTCTCTATCATCTCAAAGGATTTCTTCTGATTAATGTAGTATAGTGAAAAAAAAAGATTTCATCCTCTCATTAGAACCTTTCTGAGTTTTGCTACAGACATTCCCATTCATTCATTGAATCATATTTATTGAACATAGGGTAAGTGTGTGGAACCCTGTATTAAGCACTTGGGAGAGCACAATAAAACAATAAACAGACACATTCCCTGCCCACAATGAGCTTACATTCTAGAGATGGGGAGACAGACGTTAATATGTGCCTGGCACATAGTAAGCACTTAAACAAATGCCATCATCATATTAATATAAGTAAATTACGAATATGGACATAAGTGCTATTTCTCACCAGGAGCATGGTGCAGAGAACTCATTTGAGCATTATTTCAAACCTTGAGCACAGATCAGCCCAATAACAAGAGACAGGAAAGTAGACTTGGGCTCTTCCCCTCCTTTGCTGCCTAAATCAGTACCCAAGTAGCAATCTGAACTTTCTTTCAAGATTTAGGACATCAACTCATTCCTCTTTTGAAAACCCTCTTTCATCGGGTCCCAAAAAGCCCTTAGTTCAAAAACATTAAAAAAAGAAAACATCCGTGGGCTTTGGAGAAGAAAAATGAAAAGGTATCGCTGCCCTGAGTTTAGCATGTGACTATGCAGAGGAATCGTTATTGAAAGATGGCCTTGGTTTCCAAACTAATTCATACCAATAATAATAATAGTTGGGAGTATTTGTTAAGCGCTTACTATGTGCGAGTCACTGTACTAAGTGCTGGGATGGATACAGGAAAATCGAGTTGAACATAGCCCCCTGTCACACATGGGGCTCACAGTCTTCATCCCCATTTTACAGATGAGGGAACTGAGGCACTGAGAGAGAAGTGCCATGCCTAAGGTCACACAGCAGACAAATGGCAGAGCCAGGATTAGAACCCAGGTCTTTCTGCCTCCCAAGCATGGGCTACATCAATTAGGCAACACTGCTTCTCTTATTACCCATTCCCAAGCTTATTTGTCAACTCTCTGTGAGCTTGCCTATAAAAATCTTCCAATGCATTCACTTGTAAGAGTTAGCTTCCTGCATGGGACTCCCACAACAGAGACCCAAATAAGTGTGAATCTTGCACTTTGTTCTGATGTTTTCCCCTCCCTCCCCCACCCTCCACCCCACATAAATAATCGCAATTCACGGTAGGCTGCTAGCTTTCAAGAGGGAGGAAAAGTTGAATTTTTGCATTTCCCAATTATTTCATTCCTGGATATCAACTCAGTAATTCCTGAGAAGCAGCGTGGCTCAGTGGAAAGATCCCGGGCTTTGGAGTCAGAGGTCATGGGTTCAATCCCGTCTCCACCAATTGTCAGCTGTGTGACTTTGGGCAAGTCACTTCTCTGTGCCTCAGTTCCCTCATCTGTAAAATGGGGATTAAGACTGTGAGCCCCCCGTGGTACAACCTCATCACCTTGTAACCTCCCCAGTGCTTAGAATAGTGCTATGCACATAGTAAGCACTTAATAAATGCTATTATTATTATCTCCCAGGTGTCAAGAAGATTTTATTTAACCTCTCCAGATGAAGAATAGGCACAAGTTATGCATTAGAGGATCAAATTAATGCAGCCTGTTAACAGTTTTGATCTCTCTGGAGATTGGGTCTGTAGGGGTAAAGTGAGGCAGAGAGTAGAGCAATTATATGATTACTGTACATTTTTTGACAGATAATCCAATCAATTAATAACCCAAACCAAGTGATCTCATGAGATTTAATCAATGACAGCATTTTGATGGAACTGTGTCATTGACACCAAATCACAGCTGTTGTCTTTAAAAGTCCCAGAGATAAAAACCACCTTCAAACCCCCAGGGCTGCTATAAACAGTGTAATGAATCTCAAGTGAGATGTTTAAAAACACTTATTTTATTATCTCTAAGGTAATCTGCTATTTCCATAACGAGTGTTTTGTCATTATCATGTAATGGGAATTAAAAGGGTATTATGAATTTCACTGTATTTAGAAGGCTTTTATGACATGTTAAATGCTGGATAGATAAATGATGATTAATAGTATTGGTATTTGTTAAGAGCTTACTCTGAGTACAGCACTGTACTAAGCGCTGGAGTAGATACAAGGTAATCAGGCCCCAAATGGGATGCACAATCTGAGGAGATGGGAGGATAGGTATTGAATCCCCATTTTGCAGATGAGGTAACTAAAACCAGTATTAACTGTTAAGTCTGCCAGCTAACAGAGAAGCAGCAGCCTTGAGAGTCAAAAGTAACTGGGTTCTAATTCTGGCTCCACCCCCTTTTCTTCTGGATCACCTTGGGAAAGTCACTTCACTTCTCTGTGCCTCCGTTACCTCATCTGGAAAATGGGGATGAAGACTGTGAGCCCTGTGTGGATCATGGACTGTGTCCATCCTGATTAACTTGTAGCAACCCTGGCTCTTAGTACAGTGCCTGGCTAGTGCTTAACAAATGGCATTTAAAAAAAACAAAAGCCACCATCAGATTCTCACACAAATACTTCATGGAAACAGCAATCTCTGGCCAAGGGGGCTCTCATTTCCCCATCCCATTTTCCCTCCTTGCTGCATCCCTTGAATTCTTACCCTACAAAAATTTTGTTACTCATCTCACTTCTTCTTTGCAATAGCACTTATGTTCATATTTCATATTTGGTTGTTTCAGTTACCTGTAATTATTTTAATATCGTTCTCAACTGCTAGAGTATAACCTCCTTGAGGCCATGAGTCACGTCATCTTACTCTTCTGGACTCTCCTAATGGCTTAACACAGTGTTTTGCACATGGTAAATGCTCAACAAATACCACTGTTTGACTGATCTATGTTTTCCACCCACATTCAAGTGCTACTGTTGCCGTTTTCCTGAAACAGAACGTTGTCCCTGTGCTCCTGAATTTTGCCAATTCAGACATTGATATCTTCATTCTCTTCCATGCAGACGGCATCTATGATTTCCAAACAGTAGGAATGATTCATGTCTGTGATTTTTACCATTCAACAGCTTCAAACACTGGCCTTCAATCAGGGACACGATCATCATGAGATGATTTTGTTTACAGGAGTTCTTCATAACAGTGATTTTTCTACAGCTTGACTTTCTAATATTAGCTCTATTCTTCAAGGGTCATGCGGTAATCAGCGATAGTGCATTACTTAAAACAGACTTCACGTTGTACTGGTTTAGAGAAATGTGACTTTAATTTTCCTCCCACCGATGAACCGCTTCAAGCAGATCTCATTTATATCAAAGATTCACAGTTCTAGCAGCCATCTACATTCATGAAATGAAGCTCATATTTCAAGGCCTTGCCAATGTAATTTTTCCATTTTTTTCCCCTCACTGCAATGCATTAATGCGATCCATTCTTCTCTTTCACCTGTTTCACAGCAGAATAATTAATTGACTCTATTCAGGCTCCTGGTTTTCCCTTTAATAACATATAAGGAAATGTCACTCTGCTTTCCCAACTGACAGGTTCTGCAACATTCGAAACCCGAGGCAGGCGAATGGCAATGTTATGAAATGTGGCATTATGCAGAGTATTTGACCTCATTTAAATTCCTCTTCTTTCTGATAGAGATAA
Organism: Tachyglossus aculeatus; assembly: GCF_015852505.1. Lineage (NCBI taxonomy): Eukaryota > Metazoa > Chordata > Mammalia > Monotremata > Tachyglossidae > Tachyglossus > Tachyglossus aculeatus. The sequence goes on along the minus strand of NC_052077.1, from coordinate 37,925,850 downwards.
AACACATCTGGCATTTGATATTTTGGTTGATGTTTTGGGCGTGACAACCATGTGTGCCAATGATTTAAAAATGAATTCATGAGCTCCCATAATAATAATAATGATGACTATTGTGATGTATGGTAGATACAAGGTCATCAGGTTGTCCCGCGTGGGGCTCACCGTCTTCATCTCCATTTTACAGATGAGGTAACTGAGGCACAGAGAAGTTAAGTGACTTGCCCAAGGTCGCAGAGCAGACAAATTAGAACTCATCAGTGACATTTACTGATCACTTTACTGTGTGCAGAACACTGTACACAGAACATTTTGGAAAGTTCAGTGCAGTAGAGCTGGTAGTTATCGAGCAGCATGGCCAATCGGAAAGAGCACAACCCTGGGAGTCAGAGGTCCAGGGTTCAGATCCCAGCTCTGCCTCTTTCCTGCTCTATGACCATGAGCAAATCGCTTAACTTCTCCGTGCCTCAGTTTCCTCAACTGTAAAATGGGGATCCAATATCTGTTCTCCTTCCCAGTTTGACTGTGAGCCCCGTGTAGGACTGTGTCCAACCTGATGATCTTGTATCTACCCCAGTGCTTAGTAAAGTGCATGGCACATAGTAAGCCTAAGTGCATAATGAATACCTCCATAACTATTCCTGTAGCAATTGCATTTAATGATAAATTCTCCCACTGGAAATGAGCCCCATGTGTGACCTAAGGCTTTGCACAGTGCTTGGCTCATAGTAAATCTTTAACAAATAGAACGATGATCATGATGATGACAGTTCTCGGTTCTGATAATTCAGGATAGAGAACCTGAGGAGAGAAATTGGCTCTGGGGCCAGTTGCCCTCTCTTGAGTGGGATGGCTGAGTTCCCTTTTGGTGCTTAGTACAGTGCTCTGTGCACAATAAGTGCTCAGTACCTATGATTTAACAATAATAATGATGATGGCATTTGTTTAGTGCTTACTATGTGCAAAGCACTGTTCTAAGCACTGAGGAGGATATAAGGTGATGTGGTTGTCCCATGTGGGGCTCACAGTCTTCATCCCCATTTTACAGATGAGGTAACTGAGGCCCAGAGAAGTTGTGACTTGCCCAAAGTCACACAGCAGACAGGTGGCAGAGCCGGGATTTGAACCCATGACCTCTGACTCCTAAACCCGGGATCTTTCCACTAAGCCACACTGCTTCTCCTGATTGAATTGTTTGGGATGGGACTGAAGCCAGCAAGTAGGTGGGCAGAGGTGCAGGTCATGTTGAAGTTTATGTGTGGGCTTTATCCCCAATATCCAGTTCCGAGCAGATCTATGACCAAGACCACTTTTTTATGACAATTGTTAGGTGCTTACTATGTGCCAGGCACTGTACTAAGCGCTGGGGTAGATACGAGCTAATCAGGTTGGACACAGCCCATGTCCCACGTGGGACTCTCAGTCTTCATACCCACTTTACAGATGAGACGGAGAGGACAGTGTCAGGGAAACCGAAGTTGGATAAAGTTTCCCGAAGATGGGGGTGGTTGGCAGGGATGAAAGTGGCTGAGAGATGGAGGAGGATTAGGATGTTTTAGAGGCTGTAGGATTTGGCAAGCGAGAGACCATTGGTAACTTTTTTGAGAGAGCAGTTTCTGTAAAGCGAAGGAAATGGAAGCCAGAATGGTGGGGGTCAAGGCGAGAATTGGAGGAGAGAAAGTGGAGACAGAAGGTGTAGACAATTCGCTCGAGGAGTTTGGAGAGGAATGGTAGAAAGTAGAGGCCATAAATGGAGGGAGCCCTGCCGCTTGTCTGCTGTGTGACCTTGGGCAAGTGACTTAACTTTTCTGTACATCAGTTTCCTCATTTTAAAAATGGGAAATAAATTCTTGTCCTTCCTCCTACTTAGACCATGTGGGACAGGGATTGTGCCCAGACCTGATTATTTTGGATCTAACCTAATGCTTAGTACACAGTAAGAGCTTAACAAGTACCATAATCATTAGTAGTATAATTGAGCAAAAATTAGGTTTACCACATGCGTTCTCAGAACATATGCTTAGGGTTAGGAAATGAGTGCTTAGTCAAGGAAGGCCTCTTGGAGGAGGCTTTGAAGGTGGGGAGAGTAACTGTCCATAGGACGTGAAAAAGGAGGATGTTTCAAGCCAGTCAGGACATGGGTGAGAGGTCGGAGTTGAGATAGATGAGATGAAGGTACAGTGAGTACATTGGTGATAGAGGAGAGAAGCGTGTTGTAGGAGGCCACTAGTTGTCATGATGTTGCCAGTGTTGGGAAAATTGCAGTGGCTTTTTTGTGGAGGAGGGGTCTGACATTAATTTTAGAGCTCAACAACGCAAAATACCATTGAGGCAGAGTAGGTATGTAATTGGGAGCGTGTGATTGTGTGGATGCAGCAAAAGGATCTTATTAAGAGATCTTATTACTTTTATTAATTATTATGTTGCCAACTTGTACTTCCCAAGCGCTTAGTACAGTGCTCTGCACACAGTAATCGCTCAATAAATACGATTGAATGAATTAAGACCTACCAACCTGAGCACCACTTCCCCATGATAGATGAACTCACCTCCTCCAGGATGCCTTCCCCGACTGAGCCCCCTTTTTTCTCTCTTCTTCCCCATCCCCTCGCCCTACCTCCTTCCCCTCCCCACAGCACTTGTATATATATTTGTACAGATTTATTATTCTATTTATTTTACTTGTACATATTTACTATTCTATTCATTTTGTTAATGATGTGCATCTAGCTTTAATTCTATTTGTTCTGACGATTTTGACGCCTGTCTACATGTTTTGCTTTGTTGTCTGTCTCCCCCTTCTAGACTGTGAGACCATTGTTGGGTAGGGACCATCTCTATATGTTGCCAACTTGTACTTCCCAAGCGCTTAGTACAGTGCTCTGCACACAGTAAGCGCTCAATAAATACGATTGAATGAATGAATGAATGAAAGTAGGGACCATCTCTATATGTTGCCGACTTGTACTTCCCAAGCTCTTAGTACAGTGCTCTGCACACAGTAAGCGCTCAATAAATATGATTGAAAAGAAAAAAAAGATGGATTTTTTTTTCCATTTTGTCCCAGATCCACATTGGACAGCATCCTTGAAATTAGGGGACTCCAAACCAAATCAGATTGCCTACAGAATGACTGTTGTTTCTAGGGTAGAAAGCCTCCTTCCTCTGTGTGTGAGAAGGAGAAAAATACTGACTTTAAAAATTCAGTTGTTTTCTGTCTGCCTCTTGGAGAGGCTGGTTGCCTGACCTAGATATTTTCCGCTCCCACCGGCAAGACCTTTTGGAAATAATCAAAATAAATAATAGATTTTTTAAAGACACAGTTATACATGTTTAATTTTTGAAAAGTATTATATTTAATATTTTCCGGTTGATATATTAGGTCAGGTTGTGTTAGAATAGATTCTGTATTCCCAGTATTGCACACAAAATGTAAGGATTTCAGGAAGATAAGTATTCTCTTTGAGGCTTCCAGGATATACCTACATTGGCACTGGAATGCCCCAGGAAGTGATTTCCTGTGAATTGTAGTATTTTTAAAATGCATGGTACTGCCACAAGGTTGTTGCTCACTCTTAACGATAATAACAATATTAACAGTGATAATTGGGTATTTGTTAAGCATTTACTAAGTGCAAGGCACTGTACTAAGAGTTGGAGTAGAGAAAAGATATTTCGGTTGGACACACTCCCTGTCTCACACAGAGCTCACAACCTTAATCCCCATTTTACAGATGAGGGAACTGAGGACCAGAGAAGTGAAATGGCTTGTCCAAGGTCATGCAGCAGACAAGTGGTGGAGCAGGGACTGGAAACCAGATCCTTTTGACGGTAATGATGGTATTTGTTAAGCGCTTACTATGTGCAAAGCACTGTTCTAAGCGCTGGCACTGTTCTAAGTGCTGAATAATGATGGCATTATTAAGTGCTTACTATGTGCAAAGCACTGTTCTAAGCGCTGGGGAGGTTAAAAGGTGATCAGGTTGCCCCACGGGGGCCCACGGTTTAATCCCCCTTTTACAGATGAGGGAACTGAGGCACAGAGAAGTGAAGTGACTTGCCCAGTGGCGGAGCTGGGATTTGAACCCACGACCTGTGACTCCAAAGCCTGTGCTCTTTCCATTGCGCCACACTGCTTCTCTATCTCAGTTTCCTCATCTGTTAAATGCGGATACAATACCTCATCTCCATCTCCCTTTTGGCTGTGAACCTCTTGTGGGACAGGGCCTTTGTCTAATCTGATTATTTTTTAATCCTCTAGTCTGTGAACTAATGAGGGGCAGGGAAAGTGTCTGCTGATTCTGTTGCATTGTTCTCTTCCCAAATGCTTAGTACAGTGCTCCGCATAAAATATGTGCTCAATAAATACCATTAATTAATTGATTGTTGTACTCCTATGCTTGGCATATAGTATGCACTGAAATAGTACCACAGTTATTACTAATATGAGGATAAATTGGGTTGATAATAACAGTTAGAAAAGGTTATCTATGATAAACAAAACAGTAAAATGTGACAGTTGCATGACAGGAGGAAATGGATTGGAAAACAGTGGGAATTACTTGAACAAATCCACTCAGTTTGGCCATAATGTGTGTTATCACTATATTGTTTGGTTAGATAAAAGTTGAGCCCTCCAGTTCTTCAGATCCCTCAGTGGACAATTACAAAAGCCATTTTATCCAACTGTTCAATTCCACCAAAATATAGCACCAGCAAACTCCAGGAAACAATTCATGGTGTTCCCGTACTCTTCTCAGAAAACTCCATCTATTTCTCTTTTTCTTTGAGGAATGAGTGAAGCATTTATGTACATACTGATTTATGCACTTCATTTATCCATTCATTTCTTCATACACCAACAATTCAATATTATTGGTTGAGTCTAGATTTTTCCTCCTGCTCCAGCTCAATGTATATACACCTAATGCCTACTCATCTCCCTCATGAGATTGCAATTCCTTAAAGGCAAGAGCCACTTGGCTATTTTACTTTTATTGTATTCTGCCCTATGCTTAGCAAAATGCTCTGTAAATAGGAGGCACTCATTATCACGAATATATATCATAGTGGCTAGAGCACGGGCTTGGGAGTCAGAAGGTCATGGTTTCTAATCCCGGCTGTGCCACTTGTCTGCTGTGTGACCTTGGGCAAGTCATTTAACTCCTCTGAGCCTCAGTTCCCTCATCTGTAAAATAGGGATAAAGACTGTGAGCCCTACATGGGACAACCTGATTACCTTGTATCTACCCCAGTGCTTAGAACATTCCTTGGCACATAGTAAGTGCTTAACAAATACTATAATTATCCAGGGCTTAGAACAGTGCTTAGTACATAGTAAGCGCTTAAGAAATGCTATCATTATTAGATACCCTATCATGAGTGAAGTCATCTCTATTTATTTTGTTTATTTTTATTTGTATTGATGTAGATCTCCCCACCAGTTTGTTGTGGGCAGGGAATGTGTCTTGTTTATTTTTGTATTGTACTCTCCCAAGTGCTTAGTACAGTGCTCTGCACACAGTAAGCACTCAATAAATACATTTGAATGAATCACCCTCTAATTGCTGTTTCCGGGGGAGTGTTTAGAGCTCTTTCCAAGGTTCTGAGGTGCTAGAATATATTTGACTATTGGACCATTTAAACATTCTGTTCCATTTCAGGGGTGAGAGAGGTCATTGCTGCTAAGTAGAGGGTCCCCTCTCTTCTTCTAAAAATCCCTGAGGATGTTGAGAGGCAGATCCTGACTGGAGGAAAAAGATTTTGTGAACTGTTCTCAGTAGCCTCTGGGGTGAGGAAACAGCTAAGACGCTGGCTTATCCATGATCTGTGAAGCTCCTGGAAGGATATTTCACCAATATAAGTATGTTTGTCTGAACTAAATCCAAAATGCAAAGTTCAGTTTACTCAAGCTAAAAGTTTTTGGTAAAGGTCCAGGAAGAGGTAGGGAAAATAGTCTTAGCCACTCCAGTTGGGCTCTTCTTTATTTCTCACTTGCAGGCAAGGCAACTAGAGGGAAGGACTCACAGCGGGTTCGGGTTTTTTTATTAGCAATGTAATTCACGATGGGGTAAATAAATACCACCATAAATACAAATTAGGTTTCGTCACACAGAACACTTTATTGCTACAATATCTTTCCTGGAGTATCTCAGCAAGGCATGAATTCAATATTCATTAAGCTATTCTTCCTTCCACGAGCCAGGGCAAAATACTTCTTCCGGTCCATAACCAATATTCCCTTTCCCAGGAAATTGTAAGCTCTTTGTCACGTGTGTGCTGTCCTTTCTGGAGGCAGGAGAATTGCCCCGTTGAACTGCCATTTCATTCATTCATTCATTAAATCATATTTATTGAGCACTTACTGTGTGCAGAGCACTGAACTAAGTACTTGGGAAGTGCAATTCAGCAATAGAGACAATCCCTGCCCACAGTGGGCTCACAATCTAGAAGGGGGAAGACAGACATCAAAACAAGTAAACAGGCATCAGTAGCATTGTTATAAATAAATAGAATTATAGGTATATCCATATCATTAATAAAAATATTTAGAATTATAACTATGTACATATATACACGTGATGTGGGGTGGGGAGGGGGGTAGAGCAAAGGGAGTGAGTTGTGGGGAAGGGGAGGGGATGGGGAGCAGAGGAAAAGGGGGCTGAGTCTGGGAAGGCCTCCTGGAGTATTTGAGCCTTCAGTAGGGCTTTGAAGGGGGGAAGTGTGCTAGTTTTATGGATTTGGGGAGGGAGGGTATTTCAGGCCAGAGGTAGGACATGGGCCAGGGGTCGATGGTGGGACAGGCAAGATGGAGGGCCAGTGAGAAGGTTAGCAGCACCAGAGGAGTGGAGTGTACAGGCTGGGATGGAGAAGGAGGGAAGGGAGTTGAGGTAAGAAGGGCCAAGGTGATGGACGGCTTTGAAGCCAATAGTGAGGAGTTTTTCCTGGGGTTCCATGATTCATTGCTGGAGTACAGTGTTGGTGCTCAGACACTTCTCTGTACATGGCAATAATAATAGTAATAATAATAATGGTATTTGATAAGTGCTTACTACTTTCCAGGTACTGTACCAAAGCGCTGGGGTAGATAGAAGCTAATCAGATGTCCCACATGGGGCTTACAGTCTTAATTCTCATTTTATAGATGAGGTAAATGGGGCCCAGAGAAGTGAAGTAACTTGCCCAAGGCCACACAGCAGACAAGTGGCAGAGCTGGGATTAGAACCCACATCCTTTTTACTCCCAAGCCTGCAGACTCTCCACTAGACCGCACTGCTTTTACTAGACTACACTATTTCTATTCTTGAGGGCAGGGATCATTTCTACCAACTGTATTGTGCTGTATTCTCACAAAAATTCAGTACAGTGTTCTGTACAAAGTAAGCATTCAGGAAATACCTTTCATGAATTGATTAACACTGACCCCTTCCCCATATTCTCCTCCTGGTCTGGAACTCCTTCTCTCTTCATTTATGACAGACCTCCATTCTCCCCACCCTTCATAGTCCTAAAATTGTATCTCCTCCAAGAAGTGTTCCCCAACTAAGCCCTCTTACCCCTACTGTCTATCCCTTCTGCATTGCCTCTAAACTTGGATCTGTAGTAGCATTCAAGCATTTGATATTCTCCCCATCCTCTGCCCCACAGCATTTATGACAATATCCATAATTCATTTTAATATCTCTCTCCCCCTACAGAGTGCAAGCTCTCTGTAGGCAGGGAATGTGTCTACCAACTCTTGTATTGTCCTCTCCCAAGTGTTTAGTACAGTATTTGGCACATACTAAGTGCTCAGGAAGTACCACTGATAGGTCGACTCTTGGATGGATTAGTTGAGGGTGTACAGGGATTCTCCACCATGGAGAACGATATCAGGATTTTGGTAAATTTGGGTCAGTTTAGGGAAATGCCCTAATCCGAGAACAATCTCCTAACCGTCTCTGACTCAAGGAGATAATTTCAGATTTCCTGTCAAGATGTGCTCGTGGCCACAGGCCATGAGTGTGCCTAGATCACTCATTTCCTATGGAAAGGGAGGAGCGAGGTGTAGTGTCAAGAGTAGAGACTCCAAGTCAGCAGATCCAAGTTCAAATCCCAACTCTACCGTATACCTGCTGGTTGACTTTGGGCAAGGTTTGGTTTGGTTTGGTTTTTACCATACGTATTACGGTGTTTAATATGTGCCAAGCACTGTTCTAATACAAGACAGACGCGGTCTCTGTTCCACATGGGCCTCGCCATCTAAGAGAGAATGAGAATGTGTATTTTATTGATGAGGGAGAGCATTTGTTTGTTTTGGTTCTGTTTTACAGGTAAGGTAAGGACTTGCTCAAGGTTTTACATCATCACTCTGGTGGTGGCAATAATAGTAATAATAGTAGTGATATTTTTAAGCTCTTACTAAGTGTCAAGCACTGTACTAAGCACTGGGGTGGATACAAGAGGATCAGGTCCCACATGGGACTCATCATCTGAGTAGGAGGGAGAATGGGGATTGAATTCATACTGTGCAAATGAGGCACAGAGAGGCTAAGTGACTCGCCCAAAGTCACTCAGCAGACAAGTGGCAATGCTGGAATTAGAATCCAGGTCCTCTGACTCTCGGGTCCATGCTCTTTCAATTAGACCATGCTGTTTGCCTAACAGGTAATTGTGTCCTCCTCAGTAAACTTGGGGTAATTGAGCTGGTTTCCCTTTTGGGAAGGTGATTTCCTTTTGGGACAGGCCAGAAGGAAAATATGGGGAAAGAGTCAGTGTTGATCAATCAATCAAAAGTATTGAATTGTACTTTCCAAGCACTTAGTACAGTTCCTTGCACACAGTAAGCGCTCAATAAATACAATTGAATGAATGAATGAATTTACTGGGGCCCAGAAAAGTGAAGTCTTGCCCAAAGTCACACAGCAGACAAGTGGCAGAACTGGGATTAGAACCCACATCCTTCTGACTCCCAAACCTGTGTGCTATCCACTAATAATAATAATAATTATAATAATGATGGTATTTGTTAAGTGCTTCCTATGTACAATGCACTGTTCTAAGCACTGGGGGAGATACAAGGTAATCAGGTTGTCCCACGTGGGGCTCACTATCTTAATCCCCATTTTACAGATGAAGTAACTGAGACACAGAGAAGTTAAGTGACTTGCCCAAAGTCACAGAGCTGACAAGTGGCAGAGCTGGGTCTCACTAGACCACACTGCTTCTACTAGACCCGATCTTCTTCTTCTCTTAAAGTCAGGGATCATGTCTACCAACTGTCCTGTGCTATATTCTCATAAAACCCTAGTACAGTGTTATGCATAAAGTAGGCACTCAGTGATCTCTCATTGTTCAATTAAACCATCACAGAAAGAATGGCCTTTATGTCTTTAGACTGACAATCCATCATTTATTGTTTAAAATGTAACCTTTTGGCATGATTTTATATTAAGACTTCTACAAAGGTGGACATTTCAGAGATTCAGTGATACAAAGTAAACAAAATCATAGCACATGTATCACCCATGAAAAAAAACCCTCTGTTCTGTTGTTCCAACAAGCTGGAGGACAGAAAAAAGAGTACTTGACAGGCTAAAAGTAGGAAAAATATTTATACACAAGACCATTAAATCTTACCCACAACCACAGGCTTCAGAACAAACACACCCTAACCCCACTGATGTTTTTTGGAGTTTGCAGAGGGGATTAAAAAAAAAATGGAAGAAATTGAAGAACTTTTTGACTTTGAAAAACCTGCTGCTTTTGACCCCGTTATTCTTTTGGTTGCAGGAAGAATAAATGTTTTCCAAACCAGAGTTGTTTTCTCTAAAATTTCAACCACTCCCTTATACGATGGCAGAAGCCATGATAATTTACCATGTTTGAGGCCCATGTTTACACTGTGAACTAATGTTGTTTGGAAAATAGCTTAAACTATGAGCCCCCGTGTGGGACAGGGACTGTTTCTGACCTGATTATTTTATATCTATCCTATGCTACTTGGCACATAGCATTGACAAGTACCATAAAAAATCCAAATTCCCTGTTTTCTCACCCAGAAAAAACACCACCACTGACAGACACCACCACTGAAGACTGAACCTTTGAATAGGCCTCGGGCACACCAGAGTGAGGGATAGTTTCTGATTCGATTGATTTTCATGAAATCGAGTCAACCAACTCCTCACTCTCGGCTTCAAGGCTGTCCATCACCTCGCTCGCTCCTACCTCACCTCCCTCTCTCCTCCATCCCAGCCCACACCCCCCACTCCTCTGCCGCTCATCTCTTCACTGTGCCTCGTTCTCGCCTGTCCCGCCATCGACTCCGGCCCACATCCTTCCCCTCGCCCGGAATGCCCTCCCTCCACCCATCTGCCAAACTAGCTCTCTTCCTCCCTTCAAAGCCCTACTGAGAGCTCATCTCCTCCAGGAAGCCTTCCCAGACTGAGCCCCCTTTTTCCTCTCCTCCTTCCCATCGCCCCCCGCCCTACCTCTTTCCCTCCTCACAGCACTTATATATATTTGTACAGATTTATTACTCTATTTTACTTGTACATATTTACTACTCTATTGACTTTATTAATGATGTACATGTAGCTATAATTCTATTTATTCTGATGGTCTTGACACCTGTCTACATGTTTTGTTTTGTTGTCTGTCTCCCCCTTCTAGACTGTGAGCCCGTTCTTGGGTAGGGACCATCTTTATATGTTGCTGACTTGTGCTTCTGAAGCTTAGAACAGTGCTCTACACACAATAAGCGCTCAGTAAATACGACTGAATGAATGAATGACCCAGCTAAGGAAGTATTTGGAAATTAGATCGTTAACTACCATCTCCCACCCACATGAGTGGAAGAGAGCAAGAATTTCCTGGACAAATGAACATAGTAAGCACTCTATGAGTGCCATTGATTGATTGTTTGATTAAACCACACTTAGGATGTCAGTGAGCTTTCTCCAAGGTAAACGACCTCTTCCCCTGCCTGGCATGAACGTGGCCCAGGGCACTGATTCTTCAGTGCCCTCTCCACACCTGCCTCTCTCCGGCAATGCCGACTACTGGTATTTCAACCGTATTTTTGGTGCAGGGTAAATGACACAAAAAAATCAACTCCCTGTACCTAGAGGCTTCATAATAGGAAGAATGTTGAAAACAAGAAGTGAGGAAAAACAAGACGTGAACCAGGGGAGAAAGTGCCCAAGGATATAAAATACACATCGCCAAGCAGAAAAACAGAAATACCTACAGCGAGTCAATCTGCTGAAAATATAAATGAGAGCAGTCAGCTGTGTTCAGAAACCTTCAAAGATCCATGAGCCCAGAGTCGATATGAAACAACATAACATTCCCGATTGAAACATCAGTGGTTTACAGCTCCTTGGCTAAATTTGCATATTGATGAGCCACACCGAGCGAATAAAGTAGCAAAAATAGGCACTTAGGAGAAGTCTCACATGTTTTCCAGTTGCCACATTTCAGAGTTAACTTTTGAATGCCCGACCTGAGCTTGGCTGGCCATTTTTTTAATCCGTGAGAAGTGTTCTGAGGCCCATCTCTTTGAAGAGCCAAGACAAGACTAGCATTGAAAAGGCGAAAGTATCCACTTAGTTAAGGTGTTACCTTTGATTGTTTTAGAGGCTACTTAGATAGAACATTCCAGTAGATGAAGATAACTTGAATTTTTTTTCAGGTGTTTTTATTTTCCTCCTTTATTCCAATTAAATCTGGAAGATCTGAGGGAACCGAGCTGCTGAGATAGCTCAGAGCACCAGGTCCCCAAACTGAACTTCATTTTCACTGAAGCCATGAAGAACCGTTCATTTCTGAGCAGTTGAGAGATACTTCTAGACTCAGGAAAGCCGACCTTGATCGAAGGAGCTGGAATTGGCAACAAGCAGCTTTGCTTAGGGTGGTGCCACGCTGGGAGAACTCAATAAATAAGACCTGACGATCCCGCCACTTTGCTGACCTCGCATCAGGAAAACAGGCTTCGGTGAAAAGCATCTCATGACCCACTCCCGGTATTCTGGAATTCCCAAAGCCTTCAGAGTGTTGATCTAAACCCTCATTGGTATCCCAATTAAATTGAGTTATCACGCCTGTGAACTAACTGTCTCTGCTATTATACATCTATTTAATTTTGTTCCCTTTCAAATGGCCCAATTAAGTTAGTTTCCCAAATAAATGAAGTGGATAATGTTAACCTTAATAGTAAACAGAGAATTTGGGTAGTGTAATTATCTGACTAATTTGTTGCTGAATCTGTCCATATATATTGCTCTTCTTACCTGTCCATTTCCATTTCATAAGAAACAGAACGTGCTCAGAACTTCAATCCCTAGAACATTTTTTATTGCCTAGTTAAAGCTTGATTGTTTACGGATTTCAGGTCATCTTATATTATTTGAGGCTATATTTATCTGGGAGTTCTTTGAAGATCAACCATTTTCTCTTTAGTTGTTTAATGGCCAAGAACTCATTAAAAATGATAATGCAAGATACTTTCTCTGGAAAACGAGGCACCACATCTTGGTGGTTGAACTTTGAGTTTGGGATTGACCTATTTATCCATGATGCTTCTGAACCACATCTTGGTGGTTACACTTTAAGTTTGGGATTAACCTATTTATCTGTGATGCTTCTGAACCAGAACTTTTTTTTATGTAAAGAGAGTCAAGTCATGGAGACTAGTATTTTCCACTCAAATAATAAACATCAATAAGGGAAAAGTCAGAGTGCAATCAATAAGTGGTATTTCTAGAACACTTACTCTGCGCAAAGCACTGTACTAAATACTTGGGAGTGTACAATATGAATGAGTAGGTATAGATGATCCCTGCCCACAAGGAGCTTACAGACCAGTGGAGGAGTCCACAAATTTGTTTAATAATTATGTTACTTATTAAGCTCTTACTGTGTGCCAAGGACTGTATTAGGTACAGGGCTAGATATAAGTTAATCAGGTTGGACACAGTTCCAGTCCCATATGGGGCTCACATTCTTAGAGAGAGAGATATTCAATGTCCACTTTACCAATGAGGAAACTGAGGCACAGAGAAGTTAAATAACTTTTCCAAAGTCGCACTGCACACAGGTGGTGGAACCAGAATTAGAACCCAGGTCTTCTGACTCTGAGGTAATGCTCTATCTACTAGAGCATCAATGTTAAGCATGTTTCTCTCAAGACCATTACCTGTGAGTTGGGGATTGGTGAGCTGTATGAACTCTTGCAGGACAATGGATGGTAAAAAAAAGTAGTTATTTTCTTTAAAGAGTTATTTAAATGCAGATTTCTGAAATAACTAATTCACCTCCAGAAAGTTGATAATCACTGCAAAACTTTCACTGCAGATGAAACAAATGCTGCCAGAACATTTCGATTTAAGATCTAATAGTGTCAGCCTCCAATTGGACCCATGACAGTTCTACTTCCATCTCCCATTTTCATTCCCCTGCATTTAGCATTGGCATCCCAATGCATGGGGACTTCATCATGGTGATTATTTCACTTTATATTGTTCCACAAGTTCTGAGGTTCAGTGGGGTTTATTGCAAAGTATTCTTGATAACTGAACTGTACTGAGAAACAACTTGAATGTCTTTGTAAGTAATTACGGATTGCCACTTCTGTGAAATTAATGTCATTCTTCAAGTAGGAATAGTCAGTCATCTGAACTATAAAACCCAGAACCCTTAATGATATTGCTGGGATTTGATGGAATTCAAATATTAACATTCCCAAGTGCTTTCTTTTGCAGAGCTGAATTGTCAACTCCAAAAGCACAGAGACGAGCCAGATTAAAACATATATTCAAGGACATTGAAAAGGCCTGTTTGACATAACTGTGAAGCTAGTTTTCTCACAGGGAGAGTTTTTTTTTTGTTTTTTTAACGCTTGACAACTAGCAGTAAAATGAAATATTTATGGTCACTGTACTTCAGACAAAAGAATGAAGATGTATTTCTCCAAAGAGTCCTTCAATCCAAACTTTCTGGATTCCCAGTCCAAGTGGTCCAAATTAACACTTTTTAAGTAAGAAGAAATCATGAAAATGACTTTGTGTAATGTATTGAACTACTTTATAGATAAATAGATAAGGATAGGAGGTAGATATTTGAATTCCCCCATCTCACCCTGTGATCAGCTTGGGATAGTGTTAAAATGAATGCATTTTTTCACAGTAAATGTCTTGAGAAGAAAACCAACTTCCCAAATCTCCTTATAAGTGAGTCTCTGGAGAAATTCCCTCTATTGTTCATATTCACTGAAAATAGAACTTTCCAAGTGAGTGACTAGTTCTTGGATCGTCTGATCAGGCAGAAACTCCTCACCCTGGGCTTCAAGGCTGTCCATCCCCTCGCCCCCTCCTACCTCACCTCCCTTCTCTCCTTCTCCAGCCCAGCCTGCACCCTCCGCTCCTCCGCCGCTAATCTCCTCACCGTACCTCATTCTCGCCTGTCCCGCCCTCGACCCCGGGCCCACGTCATCCCCCGGGCCTGGAATGCCCCCAATCCCTCTGCCCATCCGCCAAGTTAGCTCTCTTCCTCCCTTCAAGGCCCTGCTGAGAGCTCACCTCCTCCAGGAGACCTTCCCAGACTGAGCCCCTTCCTCCTCTCCCCCTCGTCCCCCTCTCCATCCCCCCATCTTACCTCCTTCCCTTCCCCACAGCACCTGTATATATGTATATATGTTTGTACATATTTATTACTCAATTTATTTATTTATTTTACTTGTACATATCTATTCTATTTATTTTATTTTGTTAGTATATTTGGTTTTGTTCTCTGTCTCCCCCTTTTAGACTGTGAGCCCACTGTTGGGTAGGGACCGTCTCTATATGTTGCCAACTTGTACTTCCCAAGCGCTTAGTACAGTGCTGTGCACATAGTAAGTGCTCAATAAATACGACTGATGATGATGATGATGATCCTGATAACAATCAATAAGTTTGGTACAATTCCAGTTCATAAGGGCCCTTGCAACAGAAATGGACATTCAATTGTCTTCTCGAGACTAAAATATTATGTAAGTGATGTCAGTTTCAAATTTAATTTTTAAGTAAGTTTCCATATTTTCACATTTGAAATGTCCAATTTAAGAAAGTGTTTGGACAACTGTATGATCTCACAGTCAAAAATCAATAACTGTTGATCCAAACGTAAGTCTTTTCTCCTTATTTTTTAGCAAGTAGACATTGTCTGGTTGCCACTGAGCTCCTGATTTGCTCAGAGGTGGTTCTCGGGCAGTGTTTGGCTGGAAATGCTGGACAAGGACAGGGATAGGGGCAGGAGGTGAAGTGAGTTGGGATGAAGGAGGAGAAATGAGAGGAATCAGAGGAAGAATTGGATGAGGAGGTGGGAGATCAGGGCTAGAGAGGCTGAGGTTCTCAGGGCAGAGTGCACACAGAGCAGAGAATAGGAAAGGCTCAGGAGCTGAGATGGGAAAAGGAGCACAGAAAGTACAACTGGAGGAAGACTGGATTTCCTATTAGTTGTCAATAAAACCCCAAGAATGATATATGCCTTTCATGCCTATTTATATTGAATTTCAATACGTTGCATTCATGTTCACCTCCTGCGTCACATTCCTCCCATGTTTTTTTTCATCTCTTCCAGTGCCAAGGTGATTTAGAATCTCAGCTATTTCTGACCTAATAAAGGGAAATGGATAATGTGTCAATTTGTCCCCAAATACTCCAAGTCCATATTTTTCAATGAGGTGTCTTGTGTTTAGCAGGACTCTCTGCTGACAGGTACCAGTGAGAGTGAAATCAGCAAATGGTTAGAAACGTTCAGGATTGGAATGAGCATGAACAGAAGAAAACAAAGGAAGGAACACACCGAAGGAACTGTGAGCACAAGAAAGATCAATATCATTTCTCAGGCAGTTTACGTCAGAAATAATGTTTGCTTTTGTCAAGAGAACTCACTGAATCTTTGCATGTCATCATGAAGAACATCAGCATGTAATGAAAACCTATGGTCAAAGAATAATAATATTAATGATAATAACAATAATAATGATGATGGCATTTATTAAGTACTTACTATGTGCAAAGCACTGTTCTAAGCACTGAGGAGGTTACAAGGTGATCAGGTTGTCCCACGGGGGGCTCACAGTCTTAATCCCCATTTTACAGATGAGGTCACTGAGGCACAGAGAAGTTAAGTTACTTGCACAAAGTCACACAGCTGACAGTTCGTGGAGTCGGGATTTGAACCCATGACCTCTGACTCCAAAGCCTGTGCTCTTTCCACTTAGCCACGCTGCAACTGTCAGCTGTGTGACTTTGGGCAAGTCACTTAACATCTCTGTGCCTCAGTTCCTCATCTGTAAAATGGGGATTAAGACTGCGAGCCCCCCGTGGGACAACCTGATCACCTTGAAACCTCCCCAGCGCTTAGAACAGTGCTTTGCACATATATTATTATTATAATCAGGTTGGACACAGCCCCTGTCCACATAGGACTCACAGTCTAAGTAGGAAGGAAACAAGTATTGTATCCCTATTGTGAAGGTGAGGAAACTGAGGCACAGAAAAGTTAAGCGACTTGCCTAAGGTAAAACAGCAGACAAGTGGCAGATCTGGGATCAGAACCCAGGTCCCCTGACTCTCAAGCCTGTTCCCTTTCCTCTAGGCCATGCTGTTTCACAGGAAACGCCTCACGTAAAGGATCATATATTTCTAGAAGTTGATTTTGGAACTTATTAAGCACCCGGTGTGCTGAACATTGTGCTAAAAACAAAGGGAGATATAAATGAGATGGAAGACAAATAAGCCTTCCATCCCCAAACTAACAATCTAACACCATCTTTTTGAGAGTGTAAGCAGTTTATTCCCTTGGAACTACTTCAACTCACAAACACACCAGGTGGATGGGAGGTTACAAAGATTTTCCTAGTAAGACTTTTAAAATTCCTAATTAGATAATTGCTGTTTACTTACTATCTTCTCTGTTTGACTTTAGTCAAAGTCCATCTCCTTCACTGTCAACAGTTATTCATTCATTCATTCAATCATATTGAGCGCTTACTGTGTGCAGAGCACTGTACTAAGCACTTGGGAAGTACAAGTCTGCAACATATAGAGATGGTCCCTACCCAACAACGGGCTCATGGTCAGACAATGAAACCAAACATGTAGATAGGTGGCAAAATCATTAGAATAAATAGAATTATAGCATATGCACATCATTAACAAAATTAATAGTATAGTAAATAGGTAGAAGTAAAATAGAGTAATAAATCTGTACAGATATAAACAAGTGCTGTGGGGAGCAGAAGGAGGTAAAGTTTGGGGGGGGATGGGGAGGAGGAGAGGAAAAAGGGGGCTCAGTGTGGGAAGGCCTCCTGGAGGAGGTGAGCTCCTCTCCCCCTCCTCTCCCTCCCCATCCCCCCCGCCTTACCTCCTTCCCCCCGTATATATGTTTATATGTTTGTACATATTTATTACTCTATTTATTTATTTATTTTATTTGTACATATTTATTCTATTTATTTTATTTTGTTAATATGTTTTGTTTTGTTGTCTGTCTCCCCCTTCTAGACTGTGAGCCCACTGTTGCGTAGGGACCGTCTCTATATGTTGCCAACTTGTACTTCCCAAGTGCTTAGTACAGTGCTCTGCACACAGTAAGTACTCAATAAATACGATTGAATGAATAAAGGGAGGAAGAGAGCTAGCTTGGTGGCTGTGCGGAGGGAGGGCATTCCAGGCCAGGGGGAGGACGTGGGCCAGGGGTCGACGGCGGGACAGGAGAGTATGAGACCCAGTGAGGAGGTTAGTGGCAGAAGAGTGGGGGGTGTGGGCTGGGCTGTAGAAGGAGAGAAGGGAAGTGAGGTTATAATATTTTTCCTTCAGACACCGCTTACCTAATCCTCCAAATGTAAATCCACCTCTCCATTTCAATCTATTTCTTCTGCTCTTCAGTGAACACTTTCTATTCATTTTGATTCCTCTCTCCTTTTCAGAGCTATCAATACAGTGCCCTGTGCTCTGTGAGGCAGAGAGCTCTCTGACCAAAATTAGTAAAGAGCACATGAATGGATAAACTACATTCTTCATAGCACTGGACCAGAGGAGAGCAGATGGTGCTCGCTTAGAATTAGATTTGCAGCCACTTGAAATATGCTACTTCAGGAGGAAACCGAAGGGTGCTGCCACTTAGCGAGAGATTGAGAAAACTCATTACCAATTAGGTTGGAGATTGACAGGACGGTGATTTTCAGATGGATGTTCCCATTCACATGTCAAGCAAACCATTTATATTATAGTGTACTCTCCCAAGAGCTAAGTATAGTGCTATGCACAGAGTAGGCCCTGGATTGATTGATTGATAATTTGGGTCTGACTGCCTCCTCCATGCCAAAGTATAATGATACGCACAGAGTAGGCCCTGGATTAACTGATTGATTGATAATTTTTTTCTTCTGACTGCCTCCTCTCTTGTATTGAAAGTTCCTTGAGGATTAGATTTATGCTTAGATTATGCTTAGATTTATGCTTAGATTAGATTAGATTAGATATATGAGGATTTATGCTTCCAGGAGAGGCAGCGTGGCTCAATGGAAAGAGCGCGGGCCTTGGAGTCGGAGGTCATGGGTTCAAATCCCGGCTCCACCATTTGTCAGCTGTGTGACTTTGGGCAAGTCACTTCACTTCTCTGGGCCTCAGTTACCTTATCTGTAAAATGGGGATTAAGACTGTGAGCCCCCAGTGGGACAACCTGATCACTTTGTAACCTCCCCAGCGCTTAGAACAGTGCTTTACACATAGTAAGTGCTTAATAAATGCCATTATTATTAGGGCCATGCTTTTTGCTTCTATTGAACTATCCAAATCTCCTCTGCTAATTAGTAAGCACTGTAAGGACAGAGAATATGTTTTCTAACTGTGCTCTTCCAAATGTTTAGTACATTGCTCTGTGCAGTGTAGACATTCAACAAATGATAAGTATTAATGATAAATAAGATCTGCAATTATATTCATTAAACCTTAAGTCAGCTGCACACTACATTTTTAGAAATGCTTAACCTTTTCTGTTTTCCTCTAGTGTTATGTTAGAAGTTCATACCGGGTTCTAGGGAAATTTTCTGATTATAATTAAAATAATGAGGTCTGACTCATAAATTGCTATCTAATTATTCATTTACTTTCAAGTCTGAAATACATTTGCTGATCTATTCTGAAATCAGGTATCTTGTGTGTGTGAAACAATTTTTTTAAACTCTTTTCATTCGTAATTTCCTCAAATACTGTGAGCCCACTGTGGGCAGGGATTGTCTCTTTTTGTTGCTGAATTGTACTTTCCAAGCACTTAGTAGTGCGCTGCACACAGTAAGCACTCAATAAGTATGATTGAAAGAATGAAATAGGTACGTACACAAAAAAATAGAGTGAGTTCAAAGATTTTTAGGAAAACAATGTTGCTGCAGTCTGTAAATATTTATTCCTCATTACAGAAGGGTCATGTTGGTTTTCTTCTTGGTGTTGACAGTGCTTGGCACATAGTAAGCACTTAACAAATACTATTATTATTATTATTGTTATTATTATTAACTAAAGGCCACTAAGTTCAAGAATAGTGCTTAGTAAAGTGTTAGGCACAGAGTAAGTGCTCAATAAATATGATTGAATGAATGAATGAATAACCCAATGCTGTGGACCTACACATAGCAGATAGTCACATAAACTCATATACTCGAAGTCAGGCATAACCATACACCTATACATACTTGTATATATAGTCCTATCTCTAGAGATATCTATATCATCATATCCTGTATTCATATAAGTTTATTTCTATTTCTCTCTACATCAATAACAAGAAAAATATATGAGGATGACATTTGTTGAGCACATAATAATAATGATAATAATAGTAGAGAAGCAGCGTAGCTCAGCGGAAAGAGCATGGACTTTGGAGTCAGAGGTCATGGGTTCAAATCCCAGCTCTGCCAATTGTCAGCTGTGTGACTTTGGGCAAGTCACTTAACTTTTCTGTACCTCAGTTATCTCGTCTGTAAAATGAGGATTAAGGCTGTGAGCCCATTATGGGACAACCTGATCACCTTGTAATCTCCCCAGCACTTAGAACAGTGCTTTGCACATAGTAGGCAGTTAATAAATACTATTATTATTATAGTGCCATTTGTTAAGCACTCACTTAATATGTGTCAAGTACTGTTCTAAGCACTGGGATAGATACAAGAGCATCATGTTGGAAACATTATCCCTTCTACACAGAGCTCACAGTCTAAATAGAATAGAAGACAGGTGTTGAATCAACATTTTGTTGATGAAGAAATCAGGGCTAGGAGAATTCAAATGACTTTCCCAAGGTCACATAGCAAGCAAGTGACAGAACCAGGATTAGAACTCAGGTCCTCTGGCTCCCAGGCTCATATTCTTTCCACTAGGCAAGCTTCTTCTCTACACCACTACCTACTATGTACCTATATTCTTATAATCATAATCTTCATTTTCAAAAATGACACTCCAAATATCTCCTAATCATCTGGGGAAGCAGCATGGCCTAGTGGGTTAAACATTGGCCTGGAAATCAGAAGGACCTGGGAAGTCCTCTTGGAGGAGGTGTGCCTTCAGTAAGGCTTTGAAGGGAAGGAGTGTAATTGTCTTCCAATATGAGGAGGGAGGGCTTTCCAGGCCAGAGGCAAAGCATGGGTGAGAAGCTGGTGGTGAGACAGAAGCGCTTAGTACAGTGCTGTACACACAATAAGCACTCAATAAATATGATCGAATGAATGATCAAAGTACAGTAAGTAGGTTGGCATTAGAGGAGTCAAGTGCCATGGCTGGTTTTTAGTAGGAACGTAGTGAGGTGAGGTAGGAGAGGGCAAGGTGATGGAGTGTTTTAAAACCAGTGGTAAGGAGTTTCTGTTCAATGCAGAGAAGGGTGGACAACCACTGGAGGTTCATGAGAAGTGTGGAAGCATGGCCTGAACACTGTTGTAGAAAAATGATCCGGGCAGCAGAGTGACATATGAACTGGAGAGGGGAGAGACAGGAGGCAGGCCGGTTGGCATGGAGGCTGATACAGTAATCAAGGCGGGATAAGAAAAATGCTTGGAGTAATGCTGTAGTGCTTTGGATAGAGAGGAAAGGATGGATTTTAGAGATGTTAAGAGATGTGGTGGTTGAACTGACAGACTTTAGTGGTGGATTGAGTATGTGGGTTGAATCAGAGAGAGAGGATTCAAGGATAATACCAAGGTTACAAGATTGGGAGACAGAAAGGTAGGTGGTGCCATCTATAGTGATGGGAAAGTCAAGGGAAGGATGCGGTTTTAGGGGGGAAGATGAGGAGTTCTGTTTTTGGCATGTTAAGTTTGAGGTGATGGCAGGACATCCAAGTAGAGATGTCTTGAAGGCAAGAGGAAATGGAAGACTCCAGACAGGGAGAGAGATGAGGGCTGGAGATGGAGATTTGGGAATCTTCTGAATAGGGGTGGAAGTTGAATCCAGGTGAGCGAATGAGTTCTCCAAGGGAATGGCTCACCAAGACTGCGGATTGATAAGCAGGACCCAGCTGGAGAGGCAGTGCCTGGATGATTTTCTGTTTCACTGTCCCAGTTTCAGAAGTGATGATCCATGGCCTAGTGAAAAGGAGCACAGGCCTGGGATTTACAGGACCTGGGTTCAAATTAACTAATCAGTCAATCAATCATATTTGTTGAATGCTTACTGCCTGCTAGCACTGTACTAAATGCTTGGGAGAGTACAATATAACAATATAGTATACACGCTAGAGGAGGATACAGATATTAATAGAAATAAATGAATTGCAGATAAGTACACCAAGTGCTGTGGGGTTGAGGGAGGGGTGAATAAATGGTTCAAATTCAAGTGCAAAGGGAGTGGAGGAAGAAGAAATGAGGGCTTTGTTGGGGAAGGTCTTTTAAAGGAGATGTGCTTTGAAGAAGGCTTTGGAAGTGGGGAGAGTAATTGTCTGTCAGATATGAAAAAGGAGGATGTTCCCGGCCAGAGGCAGGACATGGGCAGAACACAGTTTTTAAGAAATACAACAGTATTATTATTAATCTTATTGTTATTATTAAAGACATTTTACTTCAAGATCCCACGCTGTAAATTTTGTGTATTGAGTCAGTCTCACAGACTGGCCCCTGGCTCATATGCAAGGGTCGCTGCTTTGCATGCAGTCCCCATTCACACCTTAAACCCACCAAGGTTTGGAAGAAAAAAAAAATCAGAAAAAAACAGGATTCACTCAGATTTTGGAAAAAGTAGCTGAGATATCCATCCCCAAATCGCCCTTTTCAGCAGCACGCTCAATCTGAAACCGATTAGTCTGTTAAACAGTAGCGATACGGGTGGATTTTGATCTAAAGGAAACTTGATTGTGGGATCTTAAGACCTATTGAATGAGCTAAGTTGGGAGACTTGCCAAGGAGACATTAAGATAGCTTGCAACATCCCAAGAATGCTAATGTCCTCTTAGAAAAAGACCCAGGCTTAACCTTGAGCAGAAATAGGCTCTCCTTGCCAGGGATGTTAAAACTGATATTTCTCAACTATCGGCTCATGGTCAGTGCTTGGTGATAGGCTACTGAGATAATAATAATAATAATGGCATTTATTAAGCGCTTACTATATGCAAAGCACTGTTCTAAGCGCTGGGGAGGTTACAAGGTGATCAGGTTGTCCCTCGGGGGGCTTACAGTCTTCATCCCCATTTTTCAGATGAGGGAACTGAGGCCCAGAGAAGTGAAGTGACTTGCCCAAAGTCACACAGCTGACAATTGGCAGAGTCGGGATTTGAACCCACGGCCTCTGACTCCAAAGCCCGGGCTCTTTCCACTGAGCCACGCTGCTTCTCTAAGCTGATCATCTCAAGATCATCTCAAATGGCAGCAGGAGAGGAGTCCTTCAATTCTGGGGTTCTTAGTACAAGATCAGTGTGGCCTAGTGGAAAGAGCACAGGCCTGGGAGATAAAGAAGCTGCTTTTTTGTTGTTTTATTTTGCTTTTTTAACGGTATTTATAAGTGCTTACTATGTGCCAGGCAATGTTCTAAGCGCTAGGGAAGATACAAGCTAATCAGGTTGGAAACAGTCCCTGTCCCAAAGGGGACTCACATCTTAATCCCCATTTTACAGATGAGGTACCTGAGGCACAGAAGAGTGAAGTGACTGGCCCAAGGTCACACAAGAGGCAAGTGATGGAGCCAGGATTGGAACCCAGTTCATTAAGACTTCCTGGCCCCTATCCACTAGGCCATGCTGTTCCTCATCTCAACTCCACTATGTACTTGCTGTGTGACCTTGAGCATGTCACTTAACTTCTCTGTGCCTCAGTTACCTCATCTGTAAAATAATAATAATAATGGTGGCATTTATTAAGTGCTTACTATGTGCAAAACACTGTTCTACACACCGGGGAGGTTACAAGGTGATCAGGTTGTCCCTCGTGGGGCTCACGGTCTTAATCCCCATTTTACAGTTGAGGGAACTGAGGCCCAGAGAAATTAAGTGACTTGCCCAAAGTCACACAGCTGACAATTGGCAGAGTGAGGATTTGAACCCATGACCTGTGACTCCAAAGCACGGGATCTTTCCACTGAGCCATGCTGCTTCTCCTAATGGGGATTAAGACTGTGACTGTGGACAACTTCATGGACTGTGTCCCACCTCATCCACCGCAGCAGTTGGTTAAGTGCCTGGCTCATAGTAAGTGCTTAATCCAAAGCCCGTGCTCTTTCCACTGAGCCACCAGAAGCAGCATGGCTCAGTGGAAAGAGCCCGAGCTTTGGAGTCAGAGGTCATGGGTTCAAATTCTGGCTCCGCCAATTGTCAGCTGTGTGACTTTGGGCAAGTCACTTAACTTCTCTGTGCCTCAGTTCCCTCATCTGTAAAATGGGGATTAAGACTGTGAGCCCCCCGTGGGACAACCTGATCACCTTGTAGCCGCCCCAGCGCTTAGAACAGTGATTTGCACATAGTAAGCTCTTAGTAAATGCCATTATTATTATTATTATTTTAAAATGCCATTAAAAAAAAGGAAATCACTTCACTTCCTTAGGCCTCAATTTCCTGTAAAATGGGGATGAAATTAATTTTCTCCCTCCTATTTAGACTGTGAGCCCTGTGTAGGATAGGGACTGCTTCTGGCTGGCGTAGCGGAATGAGCACGGGCTCGGGAGTCAGAGAATGTGGGTTCTAATCCTGGATCCACCACTTGTCTGCTATGTGACCTTGGGCCAGTCACTTAACTTCTCTGTGCCTCAGTTCCCTCATCTGTAAAATAGGGATTAAGACTATGGGCCCCACATGGGACAACTTGATTACCTTGTGTCTACCCCAGTGCTTAGAACAGTGCTTGGCACATAGTAAGCACTTAACAAATACCATTATTATTGTTATTATTATTACTATTTTGCATCAACCCTGCTAAATTCAGTAATTGTCACATAGTGCTTAACAAATATGGTTATTATTATTAAGACTTTAAGCTTGTTGTGGGCAGGGAATGTGTCCGTTTATTGTTATATTGTACTCTCCAAAACACTTAGTACAGTGCTCAGCACAGGGCAAGCACTCAATAAATCTGATTGAATGAATTCATTATTATCAGGTTGGACACAGTCCATGTCCCACATGGGGCTCACAGTCTTGATCCCCATTTTGCAGATGAGTGAACTGAGGCACAGAAAAAGAAAGTGACAAGCCCAAGGTTATAGAGCAGGTAAGCAGCGGAGGCAAGGCAGGAGGCTCTCTCATCCTGAGATATTTCATTTTGGGTGTAATAAATGCTCTGTTTGGGACGGTGTGCTCTGTAAAACTCTTCTCTCTAAACCACAATCCACGATCCGTAGTGAGAAGCAGCATGGCTCAATGGAAAGAGCCCGGGCTTTGGAATCAGAGGTCATGGGTTCAAATCCCAGCTCTGCCAACCATTGGCTGTGTGACTTTGGGCAAGTCACTTAACTTCTCTGTGCCTCAGTTCCCTCACCTGTAAAATGGGGATTAAAACTGTGAGCCCCCCATGGGACAACCTGATCACCTTGTAACCCCCCCAGTGCTTAGAACAGTGCTTTGCACATAGTAAGCACTTAACAAATACTATCATTATTATTATTATTATTGATTGAGCATCGACAGTGTTTTAACACTCATTTCCTTTTCATTTTCAGCCTCTGAATTTTATTCCAGAGAGAGTACCACACACCGTGAAGCCTTCTCTTCAGGGCTTCTCTTTATCATTTTCAATCTCTTAGTTTACATAACTGCACCTGCTATGATCGAGCCCAAGTCTAACAAAGAAGCCCCCTGAATCAAGCCTTGAACTTACTGTCCCTAAGAAATGAGCCTCCTGTCATGCTTATTAATTAGATAGTCCTAGATTTTCCTCATTTCTCTGATTAGCAGTTGGGATCTGTCTGAACGGAGCAGGTATGAGATACAGTAGAGGAGCTCATGCTTCTGAAATTACATCTCCTTCCAAAATCACTCTCTCATCTCCCCAGCTTATTTCTCCACATCTGCCACTTCAACACTTCTGCACTTGGGCATTCACACCTATTTCTGCACTTATGAATTAATACTTTCCGTTGTTTCCCTTTCCCTATATTTATTTTAGTGTTTGTCGCCCCCGGCTAGATCACAAATTATTTTAAGGCAGGGATTACGTCTTGTAAATACCACTGTATTTCCCAAGTGCTTAGTGCAGTGTTCTGCGTGGAGTAAGTAGTTCAGTAGTAATAATAATAATAATTGTATTTTTTAAGTGCTATGTGCCAAGCACTGTTCTAAGTGCTGGGGGTGATACAAGGTAATCAGATTGACCCATGTGGGGCTCATGGTCTTAATCCCCATTTTACAGATGAGGGACCTGAGGCATGGAGAAGTTAAGTGACTTGCCCAAAGTCACACAGCTGACAAGTAGTGGAGTCGGAATTAGAACCCATGACCTCTGACTCACAAGCCCTTGCTCTTACCCCTGAGCCATGCTGCTTCTCTACATAAATACGATTAGTACATCAGTACAGTACATCAGATCAGTACATATGATTGCTCTGGATCTCAAAGTCTTCAGGGCAGTAATAATCCAGAAAATCCAAATCAAAACCTCCTGGTTTGGTAAGAATCACTTAACATTGAGGAAAAAGTTGTGATGTGTTTTTAGCCAGTAAATATTGACTTACCCTGTGTTATGTAAACCTGATTATGTAGGATTCCTTTAAAGCAATCCAGAATGTGACCGATTCATTTCTTTATTATCCTTTGCATTTTATCTTCCATTTCTTGCTACCATCTTCATAAAACCATTTTCTTGTTGCAGAAGAACATAATTCACTTTCCCAAGAAACCCTTTAAGAATTTTTTATGTCTGCAATTAAATCTAAAGGGAATCATTTTGATTGTTGTAATTTTTAGTCTACATGGTAAACATATGCAAGATAAATGTGAATCTCTCATTACCATTTAGAGAAGACAAAAAAAATTACCTAAGCCTCCTACCGTTCAGCATCTACGACCTATTGTGTCTCTACACCTGCAATCAGAGTTGTAGTTCGATTTTCATTAAGCACATTAGCAAAAAACAGCACGGTGACTGGATCGATGAGTCTTACGGTGAATTTGGGATTTTAGTCGAATATAGGATCTGCTGGGATTTCAAGTGCTTGCTATCCATATGCTTTAGGACGTGGGGCTGAGCGCCGAGTACTGTGATCTACACAGAGTAAGCGCTAAATAAATACTCTTGATTGGCTGATTGATGGGATACATGGAATAGTTACATCTTACAAGTGATGATGAAAAAAACTGGATATGAGGGCTGTCGGAAAGGGGATCTTTGTATCCAAGGTGCGCTTTCCACAGGCTGACAATCCTTCTGAAAACACTCATCGCCCTGAGCTACACTCAGACCAAGTGGTCAGTAGAGTGCTCTGTTAGTACAGTGCTCTGCACACAGTAAGCGCTCAATAAATACGATTGAATGAATGAATGAATGAAATGAATGAATAGAGAGCCGGCAGAGAGAAGACCAGTTGTCTCTCGCCGGACTTTTAGCCTCCAGACTATATTTTCTGATTGCAATAGAAAATGCCTCGGAAAAAGCACAAAGTATTTGAAATTCATTCATTCGTTCATTCATTCATTCATTCATTCATTCATTCATTCATTCATTCATTCATCCAGTTGTATTCATTGAATGCTTATTGTATGCAAAGCACTGTACAGAGAACTTGGGAGAGCACAATACAAAAGTAAATAGACCCATTCTCTGCCCACAGCGACCTCACAGTGTAGAAAGCACCCAGTGTGGGCAGGGATTCTCTCTCTTTATTGCTGATTTGTACTTTCCAAGTGCTTAGTACAGTGCTCTGCACACAGTAAGCGCTCAATAAATATGATTGATTGACTGATTGCTCTGCACACAGTTAGCACTCAATAAATCCGATTGAATGAATGAATGAAAGCACTTACATCATTCAGTGGTATTTATTGAATGCTTACTATTGATCAATCAATCGTTTGTACTGAGCTCTTAATGTGTGCACAGCATTGTCCTAAGCGCTTGGGAAAGTATAGTACAACAGAATTATTTGATATGTTCCCTGTCCATAATGAGCTTACAGTCTAAAGGGGGAGACAGACATTGGCAGGAATAAATATTTTATCAAATATAATTTAATGATTTGTACGTAAGTGCCCTGGGGTTGGGAGTGGGATGAATTTCAAATGTCCAAAGGTCACAGATTGAAGTTCAAAGTTGTGGCAGAAGGTAGGGAGAGCTGGGGAAAAGGGGAAAATTTCTTGGAGGAGTTGTGACCTGAGTAATGCTTTGAAGGTGGAGAGGGTGACAGCCTGGCATATATGGAGGGAAAGGGAGTTCCAGGCTAGGGAAAGGATGTGGGAAAGGGGCTGGCACTGGGATAGACGAGATCAGGGTACATTGAGTAAGCTAAGCACTGAACTAAACACGTGGGAGAGTACATTACAACAGAATTAGTGGATATGTTCCCTGCCCATAACAAAGAAATGTTAAGTGGCAATTGCCTCAAATGATATTTCGTACTAACCTCAGACACTCAGATCAAAAGCATTTTACACTACAAAATAATAATAATAATAGTAATGGCATTTATTAATCACTTACTATTTGCAAAGCACAGTTCAAAGTGCTGGGGAGGTTACGAGGTAATCAGGTTGTCCCACGGGGGGCTCACAGTCTTAATCCCCATTTTACAGATGAGGTCACTGAGGCACAGAGAAGTTAAGTGACTTGCCCAAAGTCACCCAGCTGACAATTGGTGGAGCCGGGGTTTGAACCCATGAACCTCTGACTCCAAAGCCCGTGCTCTTTCCATTGAGCCATGTTGCTTCTCTAGCCTCAAACTTGCATCATCTCCTTCTCCCTCGGTCTACTAACACAGGGAATTACTGATAGGTAGGCCAGAGAGAGTTAATTTCATTTCATAATTTTCACATTTAGATTTGATTAATTTTGCGTCTTTCAGTGACTAATTTTAAATGTAATTTAATTGCAGGGTAATTTTGAAACTAAAAGTCAAGTCTTTCATACCGCAACATCGGTGGAAAGCACTTTCAGTTGCAACTAGGCGGCAGCCCCGTGTGACGATCGGTGAAGAGATTAGGACTGAGATTTCGTAGAAATAGCCCTAAACCTCTGCGATGCTAAGGAAACAGCCTTAGAACAGAGATCCAATGACTCCCGGACCCAGTGGGCCAGGATGCGTCTCATGGAAGTAGCCCACAGAAAGTGCCACCCTTCTCACTGTGCCTCAGCCTCGCCTGTCTCACCGTGGACCCCTAACCCAAGTCCTGCCTCTGGCCTGGAATGCCCTCCCTCCTCAAATCCTACAGACAATCACCCTCGACTCCTTCAAAGCCTTACTGAAGGCCCATCTCCTCCAAGAGGCCTTCCCAGACTAAGCCCCACTTTTCCTAATCTCCCACTCCCTTCTCCATCACACTGACTTGCTCCCTTTACTCTCCCCGCCTCACAACCCCACTGCAGTTACATATATATCTGTCATTTTATTTATTTATATTGATGTCTGTCCCCCATCTAGACTGTAAAATCATTGTGGGCAGGGGATGTGACTGTTTATTGTTGTACTGTACTCTGCCAAACGGTTAATACAGTGCGCTGCACACAATAATCACTCAGTAAATGCAATTGAATGAATGAATAAATGCTCAGTAATAATAATGGTGGCATTTATTAAGCGCTTACTATGTACAAAGCACTGTTCTAAGTGCTGGGAAGTCTACAAGGTGATCAGGTTGTCCCACAGCGGGCTCACAGTCTTAATCCCCATTTTACAGATGAGGTAACTGAGGCACAGAGAAGTCAAGTGACTTGCCCAAAGTCACACAGTTGACAATTGGCAGAGCTGGGATTTGAACCCATGACCTCTGACTCCAAAGCCCATGCTCTTTCCACTGAGTCACACTACTATTGGATTGATTGACTGGATTATATGTTGCCGACTTGTACTTCCCAAATGTTTAGTACAGTGAGAAGCAGCATGGCTCAGTGGAAAAGCCCGGGCTTTGGAGTCAGAGGTCATGGGTTCAAATCCCCGCTCCGCTACTTGTCAGCCGCGCGACTTTGGGCAAGTCACTTAACTTCTCTGGGCCTCAGTTACCTCATCTGTAAAATGGGGATTAAGACTGTGAGCGCCCCCCGTGGGACAACCTGATCACCTTGTAACCTCCCCAGTGCTTAGAACAGTGCTTGGCACATGGTAAGTGCTTAGTAAATGACATTATTATTATTATAGTGCTCTGCACACAGTAAGCGTTCAATAAATACCATTGAATGAATGGATGAATGAATCAGTCTGTTCCCCCAAATTATAATATTGTGTTGGGAATGACTAAGGATTCTCTCAGCTGATTTTTCTTCTTTATCACCCTATTTGATCTTTTACTGATGAGCTTT
The DNA here is from genome assembly GCF_015852505.1 of Tachyglossus aculeatus. NCBI lineage: Eukaryota > Metazoa > Chordata > Mammalia > Monotremata > Tachyglossidae > Tachyglossus > Tachyglossus aculeatus. Next base: position 37,895,915 of record NC_052077.1, on the reverse strand, counting down.
TCTGAAAAGAATGTGCATTTGTCTTGAACTCATGATTGCAAAACACGAAGAAGCTGGCATTTAGAAATAACTCCTGCTGTATCTATTGGCAATGGTTAGGGAAAGAGAAACAGACGGTCGGCTAATAATTTAAAGGCTCTAGTCAGGTGATGGTGAAGTGAAGCAATAATCATCTACTCTAAAATACTGTCTTCAGCATACTTTGATTTTTCACTTAAGTCCAGAGAAATTTCAATTGACTTGAGGTTAATGTGGAGAAGGGAATTAAATTCTTTAGAGTGTTTGGTTTTTTGTTTTGGCCAGGGCGGGTTGGTGGCGTGGGGGGGTGTTGAGTCACATTTCTCAACTGATCCGGCCATCTCTAAAATTTGAGGCAATAGTTCTAAGCATCTTCAGCCAAAAGATTTATGCTATGTATGCCAAATCAGCAAGATCAACACCATAACTGGGAATAAATTTTGACCCTAGCAGGTACCTTAACTGTTGTGTTTTTTATTAACATTTGCAATGTCCCTAAGCCCTGTTCGATCTTGGATGCAAAACACAAAACACCTACTTATCTGAATAAATATTCAGATTTATCTGACTATGTATTCAGGAAGCATTTCTTTAGAAAACTTACCCTAGGCTCTGGAGTCCCATGTAGGACTTGGACTCTGTCTGATCTGATTGACTTGTACCTATCTCACTTGGCACATAATAAGTGCTTAGCAAATATTATTGTTTTTATTTTCATTGTTATTGTTACTGATTACTACCAATAAGGATGATTATAGTGAAAATAAAAATGTATTTTTTCTTAAAACACAGTTCCAGGCAAGTTGGGTATAATTATTCTACTAAATAGAGAGATAAATAGATGTCTTTCTTGAAATATATATATATTTTCCTATTGACCATATAACGGAATCTGTTTAGGGTTTGAAGGATTTTCCATATTCATGAAGCTTCCGTTTACTTACTGAGCATTTTGTTATCAATTGTGATTATCAGACTCCTCTCGTGTCCAGAAAGGAACACAGAGAGACCACAGTGATTGTTGATGACAAATACTCAGTCATAATCTGTGTGAATGTCTTGCATAATATAGTAAACTGGAGATCTTATCAAATCCCAGACTGTCACTTATCTGCTGTGTGACCTTGGGTAAGTCTTTTAACTTCCCTGTGCCTCTGTTTTCTTATATGTAAAATAGAAATAAGATCTGTTTTGTCTCCCTCTCAGACTGTGAACCTCATATAGGATATGTTCTGTGTCCGATTTGATTATCTTGTATCTAGTCCATCACTTATTCCAGTGCTTGACACATTAAAAGCCTTAGTAAATATCAGTAATGCTGTTATTATTATTATTGTCATAATCATAAATATGACCCCAATGTTGTCCCTCTGCTCAAAAATAAGCAAGCAGCTGAAGGACATTATTGGCTTATCCATATTTCCAATCACAATACTAATAATGATAATAGTAATTGTGATAATCGTTGAGCTCTTATTGTACCATTCTTTGCACACAGTAAGTGCCCAATGAATATGAATGAATGAATGAATATGTCAAGAACTATACTGTACTCTGGAGTTGAATCAAAATAATGAAATTGGACACAGTCTCTGTTCCATATGGGGCTAACAGTCTAAGCAGGAGAGAGAACAGGTTTTGAATTCCCATTTTTTAGATGAGAAAACTGAGGCACAGATAAGTTAAATGACTTGCCCAAAGTCACAAGAAAGGCGAGTGTTAGAGCAGGTATTAGAACATAGACCCTCTGACTCTGAGGCCTATGTTTTCTCCCCCCAAGGCCATGCTGTTTCTCTTGGCCAGTGTAATTTCCAAAGAAAGGAGGCAGAACTGGGTCATTTCAGGATTTGTGGAAGTTGATACACTCATTCATGGTTATTGAGCACTTGCTGTGTGCAGAGCACTCTAAGTGCTTGGGAGAGTGCAATACAACAATAAAGAGACACATTCCCTGCCCACAATGGGTTTACAGTCTATAGGGGAAAACAGACCTTAAAATAAATAAATTATAGATATGTGCATAATTGCTGTGGGGCTGGGAGGGAGGGTGAATAAAGGAAGCAAGTCAGGATGACACAGAAGAGAGTGGGAAAAGAGGAAGGGAGGGCTTAGTCAGGGAAGGCCTCCTGGAAGAGATGTGCCTTCAATAAGGCTTTGAAGGCAGGGAGAGTAATTTTCAGATATGACTATTCCCAACCTGATTAGGTCAGTGTCTGGCATATATTAAGCACCTAACAAACACTATAAAAATCCAACTTTTTCACCCTCATAAAATTATCATTTTTTTTAAGTTACCCGCTATTCTAAGTACTGGGGTAGAGAAAAGGTAGTCAGGTTGGCCGGTCCCCCATGGGGCTGCAGTCTTAATCCCATTTTGCTGATGAGGAAATTGAGGCACAGAAAAGTTAAGTGACTTGCCCAAGGTCACACAGCAGACAAGTGGTGGAACCCAAATTAGAACCTAGATCCTCCAACTCCCAGACCCGTACTGTTTCCACTAAGCCATGTTCTATTCCCATTCCTCCTTCAGCTTACATTCCCTGTATTCATTCATTCATTTTTTCATGCACTTATATTTATTAGGAGCTTATTGTGTGCAGAACATTGTACTAACGCTTGGTAAAGTACAATACAACAATAAACAGTGACAGTCCCTGCCCACAACGAGCTCCTTGGGTAGAGGGATCGCTTGCGCAGAGGAAAAGCAGTGTGGCTCAGAAGAAAGACCACGGGCTTTGGAATCAGAGGTCATGGGTTCAAATCCCAGCTCTGCCAATTGTCAGCTGTGTGACTTTGGGCAAGTCACTTAACTACTCTGTACCTCAGTTCCCTCATCTGTAAAGTGGGGATTAAGACTGTGAGCCCCCTGTGGGACAACTCAATCACCTTGTAACCTCCCCAGTATTTAGAACACTGCCTTGCACATAGTAAGCGCTTAATAAATGCCATTATTATTATCATTATTATTACACCTTCTCCCTTGCATTGTACTCTTCCAAGTGCTTAGCCCAGTGCTCTGCACACACTAAGCATTCCATAAATACCATTGACTGACTTAATATTTGAGCCAAAAACCCTCTCCTACCTCAAGGATGTGAGTGGATTCTTGAAGCAATTCTCTAGATAATTCAGTGTCTTCTCTGCTTCTCTTGTCAGTAGAGACTTGACTTGAGATCCAAAGAGGAAAAATGATCTTTCTCGTGCGTCGCTGCACACAGGGGATATTGCCAGGCACAAACTTTAAATTTAATACATTGTACACACTGGAAAGGTTGATAAGACCAGCTAAGCTTATTGACCCAAGAGGGCAACGAGGTTAGAAGGATATTACTAAGAGAACTCAAGCAGACATACTAACAACTCTTACAAACTTCCTGGCCATTTGGTGGTCATGGAAAACTAACCGGATGATTTCTAGGCAGTTACAGTCAATGCTTCTTTCTTCTAAGTGAGCAGATCTCTTTAGTTTGAATCCAAACAACAGCTCCTGTGAAGGTCAGAGGGATCATAGACACCTATGTTTTTGTGGATGGAACCTGAAAAAACCTAAAAACAGAAGGAAAAAGAAGGAGAAAACTCTGATAGGAGATACACAAACCATGAGAGATTAGCTAGCTCATTATCACCCACAAAATGATGGTACATGTTAAATACTGTAATAATAATGATGATAGTATTTGCTAAGCACTTACTATAATAATAATAATAATAATGATGGCATTTATTAAGCACTTACTATGTGCAAAGCACTATTCTAAGTGCTGGGGAAGTTACAAGGTGATCAGGTTGTCCCACGGGGGGCTCACAGTCTTAATCCCCATTTTACAGATGAGGGAACTGAGCACCCCCTTCTCCTCAACACGTTATCTGACCTTGGCTTCACAGACTCCGTCCTCTCCTGGTTCTCCTCTTATCTCTCCAGTCGTTCTTTCTCAGTCTCTTTTGCAGGCTCCTCCTCCCCCTCCCATCCTCTTACTGTGGGGGTTCCCCAAGGTTCAGTGCTTGGTCCCCTTCTGTTCTCAATCTACACTCACTCCCTTGGTGACCTCATTCGCTCCCACGGCTTCAACTATCATCTCTATGCTGATGACACCCAGATCTACATCTCTGCCCCTGCTCTCTCCCCATCCCTCCAGGCTCGCATCTCCTCCTGCCTTCAGGACATCTCCATCTGGATGTCCGCCCGCCACCTAAAGCTCAACATGTCGAAGACTGAGCTCCTTGTCTTCCCTCCCAAACCTTGTCCTCTCCCTGACTTTCCCATCTCTGTTGACGGCACTACCATCCTTCCCGTCTCACAAGCCCGCAACCTTGGTGTCATCCTCGACCGCTCTCTCATTCACCCCTCACATCCAAGCCGTCACCAAAACCTGCCGGTCTCAGCTCCGCAACATTGCCAAGATCCGCCCTTTCCTCTCCATCCAAACCGCTACCCTGCTCATTCAAGCTCTCATCCTATCCCGTCTGGACTACTGCACTAGCCTTCTCTCTGATCTCCCATCCTCGTGTCTCTCTCCACTTCAATCCATACTTCATGCTGCTGCCCGGATTATCTTTGTCCAGAAACGCTCTGGACATATTACTCCCCTCCTCAAAAACCTCCAATGGCTACCGATCAATCTGCACATCAGGCAGAAACTCCTTACCCTGGGCTTCAAGGCTGTCCATCACCTCGCCCCCTCCTACCTCACCTCCCTTCTCTCCTTCTACTGCCCAGCCCGCACCCTCCGCTCCTCCGCCGCTAATCTCCTCACCGTTAGGCCTCGTTCTCGCCTGTCCCGCCATCGACCCCCGGCCCATGTCATCCCCCGGGCCTGGAATGCCCTCCCTCTGCCCATCCGCCGTGCTAGCTCTCTTCCTCCCTTCAAGGCCCTGCTGAGAGCTCACCTCCTCCAGGAGGCCTTCCCAGACTGAGCCCCTTCCTTTCTCTCCCCCTCGTCCCCCTCTCCATCCCCCCGTCTTACCTCCTTCCCTTCCCCACAGCACCTGTATATATGTATATATGGTTGTACATATTTATTACTCTATTTATTTATTTATTTATTTATTTTACTTGTACATTTCTATCCTACTCATTTTATTTTGTTGGTATGTTTGGTTCTGTTCTCTGTCTCCCCCTTTTAGACTGTGAGCCCACTGTTGGGTAGGGACTGTCTCTATGTGATGCCAATTTGTACTTCCCAAGCGCTTAGTACAGTGCTCTGCACATAGTAAGCGCTCAATAAATACGATTGATTGATTGATTGATTGAAGTGACTTGCCCAAAGTCACACAGCTGACAATTGGCGAAGCCAGGATTTGAACCCCTGACCTCTAACTCCAAAGCCCGGGTTCTTAATCATGATCGCATTTATTAAGTGCTTACTATGTGCAAAGCACTGTTCTAAGCACTGGGGAGGTTACAAGGTGATCAGGTTGTCCCACGGGGGACTCACAGTCTTAATCCCCATTTTGCAGATGAGGGAACTGAGGCCCAGAGAAGTGACTTCCCCAAAGTCACACAGCTGACAAGTACAGTGCTCTGCACACAGTAAGCGCTCAATAAATATGATTGATGATGATGATGATGATGAAGTGGTGGAGCTGGGATTTGAACCCATGACCTCTGACTCCAAAGCCCGGGCTCTTTCCACTGAGCCATGCTGCTTCCCCATTGTGCCAAGCACTGTTCTAAGTGCTAAGTAGATACAAGGTAATCAGGTTGTCCCACGTGGGGCTCACAGTCTGGATCTCCATTTTACAGATGAAGTAACTCAGGCACAGAGAAGTTAAGTGACTTGCCCAAAGTCACACAGCTGACAAGTGATGGAGGCGGGATGAGAACCCAAGACCGCTGATTCCCAAGCCCAGGCTTTTTCCACTAAGCCATGCTACTAATCAGCCACGCTGCTTCTTGCTCAGGTAGATACAAGGTAACCAGATTGGACACAGTCTCTGTTCCATGTGGAGCTCACGGCCTAAGTAGGAAGGAGAAGGGCTTAATCCCCATTTTACAGCTAAAGAAACTGAGACAAGGAGAAATGAAGTCACCGAAACCATAGTGCCTGTCTGGGAGACAGAATACCATGATTAGAACAGATTAGAGAAGCAGTGTGGACTAGGGAATAAAGCACTGGCCATTCATTCATTCATTCATTCATTCATTCATTCATTCATTCATTTATTCAAACATATTTAGTGAGTGCTTACTGTGTGCAGAGCACTGTACTAAGCACTTGGAAAGTACAATACAGCAATAAAGAGAAAATCCCTGCCCACAACGGGCTCACAATCCTGGGGGGGGCCAGGGGCAGACAGAAATTAATTAAAGTAAACAGGCATCATTATAAATAAATAGAATTATAGGTATATACATATATGCATACGTTCTGTGGGGCAGGGGCATCAGGGTGATGTGGAAGGGAGTGGGAGCTGAGGAACAGTGGGGCTTAGTCTGGGAAGGCTTCTTGGAGGAGGTGCATCTTCAGTAGGGCTTTATAGGGGTAAAGAGTGAATAGGAGAGAAGGGAGGTGAGGTAGGAGGGGGCAAAGTGATGGAGAGCTTTAAAGCTAATAGTGAGGAATTTTTATTTGATATGGAGGTGGATAGGCAGCCACTGGAGATTTTTGAGGAAGGGGGTGAAATGCCCAGAACGTTTCTGTAGAAAGATAATCTGGGCAGCAGAGTGAAATATGGACTGAAATGGGGAGAAGCAGGAGTTTTGGAGGTCAGAAAGGAGGCTGATGTAGTTATCTAGGTGGGATAGGATGAGTGATTGTACTAACATGGTAGTGGTTTGGATGGAGAGGAAAGGACGGATCTTGGCGATGTTGTGAAGGTGAGACCGAGAAGATTTGATGATGATTGGATATGTGGGGTGAGTGAGAGAGCAGAGTCAAGGATTCAGTCATCCCATCATATTTATTGAGCGCTTACTGTGTGCAGAGCACTGTACTAATCCCTTGGGAAGTACAAGTTGGCAACGTATAGAGACGGTCCCTACCCAACAGTGGGCTCACAGTCTAGAAGGGGGAGACAGACAACAAAACAAAACATGTAGACAAGTTCCAAGTCATCAGAACAAATAGAATTAAAGGATGACACTAAGGTTACTGGCTTGTGAAATTGGAAGGATGGTTGTGCCATCTACAGTGAGGGGAAAGTTTGGAAAAGGACAAGGTTTGAGAGGGAAGATAAGGAGCTCAGTTTTTGACAATTCTAATCCAGCTCTGCCACTTGTCTGCTTTGTGACCTTGGCCAGGTCACTTAACTTCTCTGTGCCTCAGTTACCTCATCTGTAAAATGGAGATCAAGACTGTGAACCCCATGTGGGACATGTCTTCCCCTCTAGACTGTAAGCTCATTCTGGGCAGGCAATGTGTCAGTTTGTTACATTGTATACTCCCAGCACTTAGTACAGCGCTCTGCACACAGTAAGTGCTCAATAAGTAGAATTGAATGATTGATGACATGGACTGTGTCCAACCTGATTAGTTTGTACCTACCTCAGTGCTTAGTTCAGTGACTGGCACATAAATATATCAGCACTTAGCAAATACCATTAAAAAAATTAAAAATGATTGTGACAGATTTCTCCTGCAGATTGTGAAGAAACAGCCTGAGGGTGAAGTCCAGTAGGCTCAGCCTCCTCCACAACAGTGGCTTAAGAGGTAGGGAGAGTAGATATATTATCCCCATTTTATAGATGAGAAAACAGAGGCACATTGAGACTAATAGATTTGCCCAGGGTTACACATAGCTATATGGCAATCCTCTGTGGGTTACTAGAGTTAGTTTAGACATTATTACATGGAGGCTTTCAGTATAAAGTAGTATGTTCCGAAGAGATTTTATGGTGTACATGTTACCTCATTTAGTGAGTTGAGATGCATGCAGACTTTCAGTATAAAGCAGAATGTTCTGAAGAGATTTTACTATATCTTTATTGCCTCATTTGGTGAGTTGAGATATGGATGCCAGTAGAAATCGAGATGAACATATGAGGTCCTGAATTCCAGGCACAATTATAAGTCCGAGGACAGGACTAGCCAGTCTATCAGTCAACAAATCCCACTGTTGGGTGGGGACCGTCTCTATATGTTGCAAACTTGTACTTCCCAAGCACTTAGTACAGTGCTCTGCACACAGTAAGCGCTCAATAAATACTATTGAATGAATGAATGAACAAATATTTTTCGAGAGCCTGGACCCCTTCTAAGCACTGCAGCGTTTTGCAAAGGATGTGGAAAAAAAACTAGATTAGTTTGATTATCACAACTCTCCTAAGTTAGTCTCCTGTAAGAACACACTCAATGTTACCTGCATCTCCTATTATGATAAAGAGATGCAAAATAGCAGCCTGGGGAAATCAGCTGGACAGTGGCAGAGCTGGAACTAAAGCCTAAATCTTAAAACTAAAACTAAAGTCTCCTGACACTCCAAGTCTCTGGTCTTTCCACTAGGCAAAACTTCCCTTTTTCATCATCGCAAGCATTTATTGAATCTTTACTATGTGCAGAGTGTACTATGCACTTGGGAGAGCACAATACAACCTTTTATTTTCCAACTAAAACACAATAAAGTCGAGGAAACATGTCACTCTGAATCTCTCCAGGGTCTGAACATCTATTCTCCAGAGCAGAATAAACAGGAACTTGATTTCCAACAGGACTCTAAGAGTCTTTCAGAAAGTACTTTGATGAATGATGAGTTGCACTCCAGGGCAATCTATCAGAATTAACGGAGAGAGGCAGATGTTAGGGCTTCACATTTATGGCAAAATAAAATAAAAACATGTTGTGAAACTAATTTCTTCTCCAGTCTGATTAAGCAGGTTTTGAAGTACAAGACATAACAAAAATCAAAGCAGATGGTTTGTCGCCAGTGGGAAATGCAGGATTCTGGAAAATCAGTAACACTTTTCTACTGTGGTCGGAGGATGCACGGGTCTTATTAATGTCTGTCTCCCACTCTAGACTATAACTCATCATGGGCCGGGAACATGTCAGCAATTCTGTTATATTGACCTCCCCCAAGTGCTTAGTACAGTGCTCTGCACATCATAAGCACTCAATAAATAGGATTGATTGATTGAGGTTTTAAAGCCCCCTTTTTCCTCTCCTCCTCCCCATCCTCCCCACCCTACCTCCCTCCCCTCCCCACAGCACCTGTATATATGGTTGTACAGATTTATTACTCTATTTTACTTGTACATATTTACTATTCTATTTATTTTGTTAATGATGTGCATCTAGCTTTATTTCTATTTATTCTGATGATTTGACACCTGTCCACATGTTTTGTTTTGTTGTCTATCTCCCCCTTCTAGACTGTGAGCCCATTGTTGGGTAGGGACCGCCTCTATATGTTGCCAACTTGTACTTCCCAAGCATTTAGGACAGTGCTCTGCACACAGTAAGCACTCAATAAATACCATTGAATTGATCAATTAATTAATTAATTAATTAATTAATTAATTAATTAAGGAAACAGCATCTCTTTCAGTTCAATTGTTTTGTACCTTTTTTTTTTTTTTTACCAGGTGTGGGTTTCAATTCATTGAGGGAAGGGAATGGATCTGTTTATTATTATATTGTACTCTCCCAAGCTCTTACTACAGTGCTTTGAACACAGTAAGCGCTCAATAAGTACAACTGAATGAATGAATGAATGTTCAAAGCCCAGGCCTGAAAACCATAGCCAAATCCAGAGACCTTAAAATCTACATGACGAACATTCAATTTTCCAATTCTCACCACCAATGCAGACCTGTGTTAGGAAGCCATTTATCAGGATTAGATCAAAACAAAGAGGGATGGTCAGATCTCTGTGGGGACAAGACGCAGGCTTGTGTGGGAAGTTATGGTTGTGTAGATGGAGTTGGTGTTGTGGTGCAACTGCAATGTTTCTTCAAAAAAACACAATCCTCACACTGTAGAAGAACCGACCGTACCAAGAAATCTGTTCCGGCCTAATTCTAGTTAATGCTAGTACTGGAAATCTTGCAGAAACTTGCAAAAAATCGATTCACAGGCAGCAGTTTTTTATTGGAGATTGTCTCAAAACAAGCAATAGCATGACAAGTGTTCCAAAACTCAAGATAATTTAAGCTCATACAAGATTCATTTTCATAGAGACGATGGTGACAGAATCCTGTCTCGTAGAAAGAGATGGGCCTGGGAACCAGAGGACCTAGGTTTTATATATGTATATATGTTTGTACATATTTATTACTCTATTTATTTATTTTATTTGTACATATTTATTCTATTTATTTATTTTGTTAATATGTTTTGTTTTGTTCTCTGTCTCCCCCTTCTAGACTGTGAGCCCGTTGTTGGGTAGGGACCATCTCTATATGTTGCCAACTTGTACTTCCCAAGTGCTTGAGCTGTGTACAGTGCTCTGCACACAGTAAGTGCTCAATAAATACGATTGAATGAATGAATGAATAATCACAGCTTCAACATTTGTCTGTTGTGTGACCCCGGGCAAAGTCGTTTCTCTTCTAAATTACCTCATCCGTTAAATGGGGATTAAAACTGTGAGCCCCATGAAGAACAGGAACTGAGTGGAACCTAATAATTATAATAATTCTACAATTTTTAAGTGCTTACTATTTTCAAAGCACTGTTCTAAGCACTGGAGTACATACGCGGTAATAAGGTTGGACACAGTCCTTGTCCCCCATGGTGCTCATAACGAGAAGCAGCTTGGCTTAGTGGAAAGAGCATGGGCTTGGGAATCAGAGGTTGTGGGTTCTAATCCTGGCTCCTCCACTTGTCAGCTGTGTGCCTTTGGGCAATTCACTTAACCTCTCTGGGCCTCAGTTCTCTCATCTGTAAAATGGGGATTAAGATCGTGAGCCCCACGTGGGACAAACTGTTAATCTTGTATCTATCCCAGTGAAGATGATGATGATGGCATTTATTAAGTGCTTACTATGTGCAAAGCACTGTTCTAAGTGCTGGGGAGGTGACAAGGTGATCAGGTTGTCCCACAGGGTGCTCACAGCCTTCATCCCCATTTTACAGATGAGGTAACTGAGGAACAGAGAAGTGAAGTGACTTGCCCAAAGTCACACAGCTGACAATTGGTGGAATGGGGACTTGACCCCATGACCTCTGACTCCAAAGTCTGTGGTCTTTCCACTGAGCACAGTGCTCAGCACTCAGTAAGCGCTTAACAAATACCATCACTATTATTATTATCATTATAGTCTTAATCCCCATTTTACAGATGAGGTAACTGAGGCACAGAGGAGTTAACTGACTTGCCCAAAGTCACACAGCTGGCAATTGGAAGAGCTGGGATTTTAACCCATGACCTTTGACTCCAAAGCCCATGCTCTTTCCACTAAGCCCAGTGCTCGGCACACAGTAAGCGCTTAACAAATACCATCATTATTATTATTATTATCATTATAGTCTTAATCCCCAGTTTACAGAGGTAACTGAGGCATAGAGAAGTTAAGTGCTAAGCTCTTAACAAATACCATCATTATTATTATCATTATCATTATAGTCTTAATCCCCATTTTACAGAGGTAACTGAGGCACGGAGAAGTTAAGTGCTAAGCTCTTAACAAATACCGTCATTATTATTATTATCATTATAGTCTTAATTCCCATTTTACAGAGGTAACTGAGGCACAGAGAAGTTAAATGCTAAGCTCTTAACAAATACCATCATCATTATTATTATTATCATTATAGTCTTAATCCCCATTTTACAGAGGTAACTGAGGCACGGAGAAGTTAAGTGCTAAGCTCTTAACAAATACCGTCATTATTATTATTATCATTATAGTCTTAATTCCCATTTTACAGAGGTAACTGAGGCACAGAGAAGTTAAATGCTAAGCTCTTAACAAATACCATCATCATTATTATTATTATCATTATAGTCTTAATCCCCATTTTACAGAGGTAACTGAGGCACGGAGAAGTTAAGTGCTAAGCTCTTAACAAATACCATCATTATTATTATTATTATCATTATAGTCTTATTTTACAGAGGTAACTGAGGCACAGGGAAGTTCAGTGACTTGCCCAAGTTCATACCACAGGCAAGTGGTGGAGCTGGGATTAGAACCCAACTCCTGTGGCTCCTAGGCCCAGGCTCTATCCATTAGGCCCTGCTGCTTTTACTCTAATTCTACTTAATTCTACTTAATTCAGGGCTGGGCATATAGTAAAGGCTTAACAAATGCTGTTAAAAAATGAAATAAAACCAAATACATGACTTCACCCACCAGTTGTCTGGATAGAACCAGCATATACTCGCTTTTCATTCATTCATTCAATCGTATTTATTGAGCGCTTACTGTGTGCACAGCACTGTACTAAGCGCTTGGTAAGTACAAGTCGGCAACATATAGAGACGGCCCCTACCCAACATCGGGCTCACAGTCTAGAAAGGGGAGACAGACAACAAAACGAAACATGTAGACAGGTGTCAAAATCGTCAGAACAAATAGAATTATAGTTATATGCACATCATTAGCAGAATAAATAGAATAGTAAAGATGTACAAGTAAAATCGAGTAGTATTTATTTTGAAAGGATAAACCTTAATTAGATGAATAATGCTACAGAGTTGTTATTTTCTTATAAGAAAGTCCTTGCTCTCACTTTTGCATGACAATGCACGACGTGACAAGGAGAAACAGCGTGGCTCAGTGGAAAGAGCAAGGGCTTTGGAGTCAGAGATCATGGGTTCAAATCCCGGCTCTGCCACTTGTCAGCTGTGTGACTGTGGGCAATTCACTTCACTTCTCTGGGCCTCAGTTCCCTCATCTGTAAAATGGGGATTAAGACTGTGAGCCCCCTGTGGGACAACCTCATCACCTTGTAACCACCCCAGCGCTTAGAACAGTGCTTTGCACATAGTAAGTGCTTAATAAATGCTATCATTATTAATGAAACGCCCCGACCCTTTGACGAGTAGAGTGTTTGATTCACCCTGCTTCCCACTGGACTTCAATAATAATACTAATTGTGATATTGGTTAAGTGTTGTACTAAGCATTGGTGCAGACACAAGAACATCAGGTCAGACACTGTCCCTGTCTCACATGGGACTCACGATCTAAATTCAAGGGCGAACGGGCACTGAATCCACATTTTACAGATGACGAAACTGAAGAAATCATTCAATCAGTCGTAGTTATTGAGTGCTTACTGTATGCAGAGCTCTGTACTAAGTGCTTGGGAGCATATGATAAAACAGAGTTTGGTAGACACATTCTCTGTCCACAGTGAGTTTACAGTCTAGAGGCCCAGAGAAGTTAAGTTACTTGCCCAGTTTTATTCAGCAAGCAATAGGCAGAGCTGGGATTAGAACCCAGGACCTCTGACTCTCAGGCTTGTGCTTTTTCCACTATGCTACACTGCTTTTCTGGGTCCTGTCTGATCCAGAAACAGAAACAGACGCCTTTATGTCTGGCATTTTTATTTGAATTGTCCAGATTTTAACTGTCTCAGCTCTTGCCTCTGAGTGTCACGGCTCAGAAGTGGTGGCTGAGCTCAGAAAGACCTGGGAGAGGAGCGTAATGGCTTTGGAACAAGCCATTCATTCATTCAATTGTATTTATTGAGCACTTACTGTGTGCAGAGCACTGTACTAAGCGCTTGGGAAGTTGGCAACATATAGAGACAGTCCCTACCCAACAGTGGGCTCTCAGTGGGACAGACAAAGTTTACGATCAGCCAGCTAATCATCCCATGTGATCTGGTGGAAAGCCCTCAAGCCAGGTAGTCAGGAATCCGAATTCTAGTCTTACCTCTCCCACCTGGATGTTGCGTGACCTTAGACGAGTCCTCTAACCTCTCTTGGCCTCAGTTCCCTCATCTGCAAGATGAGGATGAAATCATTGCTCCATCCCTGTCTTAGATTGTGAATCCCAAGTGGGAAAGGGACTGTGTCTGATCTGATTCACGGTAGCTAACCCAGTTGTTAGTGTGTAGTAAGCATTTAAAAAATTACCATCATCCAGTGTAAGGTTACAAGAAACTCAGTCTCAACCATCTAGCCGCCAATCTCTCTCTCAAGTCCTGCCATTGCTTGGAACTCCTGTCCTCTTCTTATAATAATATTAATAATAATAATAATAATGGTATTTGTTAAGTGCTTACAATGTGCCAAGCACTGTTCTAAGCGTTGGGGAGGTTACAAGGTGACCAGGGTGTCCCACTGGGGGCTCACAGTTTTAGTTCCCATTTTACAGATGAGGTAACTGAGGCACAGAGAAGTGAGCCCCTTCCTTCCTCTCCCCCTCGTCCCCCTCTCCATCCCCCATCTTACCTCCTGCCCTTCCCCACAGCACCTGTATATATGTATATATGTTTGTACATATTTATTACTCTATTCATTTATTTATTTATTTATTCATTTATTTTACTTGTACATATCTATCCTATTTATTTTGTTAGTATGTTTGGTTTTGTTCTCTGTCTCCCCCTTTTAGACTGTGAGCCCACTGTTGAGTAGGGACTGTCTCTATATGTTGCCAATTTGTACTTCCCAAGCGCTTAGTACAGTGCTCTGCACATAGTAAGCGCTCAATAAATACGATTGATGGTGATGATGAAGGGACTTGCCCAAAGTCACACAGCTGACAGTTGGCAAAGCTAGGATTTGAACCCATGACCTCTAACTCCAAAGCCTGTGCTCTTTCCACTGAGTCACGGCTTCATATCCAACAGACCGTCACTCTCTCCCCCTTCAAAGTCTCACTGAAGGCACATCTCCTCCAAAAGGCCTTCCCTGACTAAGCCCTCATTTCCTGTTTTCCCGTACCCTTCCGCATCACCCTTGTACTCGGATTTGCTCCCTATATCCACCCGTCCCTCAGTCCCCCAGCACTTATGTACATATCCCTAGTTTTGAAAAGCAGTGTGGCTCAGTGGAAAAAGCATGGGCTTCTTGGGAGTCAGAGGTCATGAGTTCTAATCCCGGCTCTGCCACTTATCAACCGTGTGACTTTGGGCAAGTCACTTCACTTCTCTGGGCCTCAGTTACCTCATCTGTAAAATGGGGATTAAAACCATGAGCCCCATGTGAGATAACCTGAGTACCCTGTATCTACCCCAGCTCTTAGAACAGTGACACATAAAAATCGCTTAACAGATACCATCATCATTACTATTATTATTATTAGTTTAGACTGTCAGCTCGTTGTGGACTGGGAATGTTATATTGTTCCCTCCCAAGCGCTTAGTTCAGTCAGTCATTTAGTCAATCGTATTTATTGAGCACTTAGTGTGTGCAGAGCATTGTACTAAGGGCTTGGGAGAGCACAATATAACAGTGAACAGACAGTGCTCTGCGCAAAGTTAGCACTCAGTTAATGCGATTGATGGATTGATTGGTTAATTGATTAACAAACAACCTTACCTAGAACAAAATGCTTCTGCAAACTCACACTCTAGATGTTGTCTGGTGCACCGTTTGTCCACAGCTCTTGTATATATGTATATATACATATATACATATGTGCGTGCGTATATGTATATATGTTTGTATGTATTTATTACTCTATTTATTTATTTATTTTATTTGTACATATTTATTCCATTTATTTTATTTTGTTAATATGTTTTGTTTTGTTTTCTGTCTCCGCCTTCTAGACTGTGAGCCCACTGTTGGGTAGGGACCGTCTCTGTATGTTGCCAACTTGTACTTTCCAAGTGCTTAGTACAGTGCTCTCCACACAGTAAGTGCTCAATAAATACGATTGAATGAATGAATGAATAATTACCTTGTCATGCAGTAACATGATGCTGATTTCACTCATGAGCAGTAATGCTAATAACGAGATATATTGAGTGCCCACTTAGGGCTTACGTTGTACTACTGACATCTATCTACTTGTTTTTTTGTCTGTCTCCCCTTTCTAGACTGTGAGCCTGTTGTTGGGTGGGGACCGTCTCTATATGTTGCCGATTTGTAATTCCTAAGCGCATAGTACAGTGTTCTGCACACAATAAGCGCTCAATAAACATGATTGAATGAATGAATGAATGAATACTAAGATCATGGCAGAGAAATCGAGCTTCCTACCCTGGCCAACTCATGGAGCCAAGATCCCCAACCTCTGACTGAGAGTGTAGTGTCCAATCTCTGTCTCCCCCTCTAGACTGTATGCTTGTTGTGGGCAGGGCATGTTTATTGTTACATTGTACTCTCCCAAGCGCTTAGTACAGTACTCTGCACACAGAAAGCACTCAATAATAATAATAATAATGATAATGATGGAATTTGTTAAGTGCTTACTATGTGGCAGGCACTGTATTAAGGGCTGGGGTGGGTACAAGCAAATCAGGTTGGACACAGTCCCTGTCCCATGTGGGGCTCACAGTCTCAATCCCCCTTTTACAGATGAGGTAACTGAGCACAGAGAAGTGAAAGGACTCACCCAGAGTCACACAGCATACAAGTGGCGAAGATGGAATTAAAACCCATGACCTTCTGATTCCCGTGCCCGTGTTCTATCCACTACACCATGCTGCTTCTCTATTCAATAAATATGAATGAATGAATGGAAGCAGAGAAGCAGTGTTGCTCAGTGGAAAGAGCACGGACTTGGAAGCCAGAGGTCATGGGTTCTAATCCCAGCTCTGCCACATATCTGCTGTGTGACCTTGGGCAAGTCACTTACCTTCTCTGAGCCTCAGTTACCTCATTTTAAAATGGGGATTAAGACAATGAGCACCACGTGGGACAACCTGATCACCTTGTATCCCCCCCCCAGGGCTTAGAACAGTGCTTTACACATAGTAAGCACTTAACAAATGCCATCGTTATTATTATTATTATTATTATTATTATTATTATTATTATTGTTATAATGGAAGCTTCTCCCCAGTGAATCTCAGTTCAACAGACTCCCTGCTCAGGCTGAAAACGTGAGCAGATGGATACTGAAGTTAATCACATCACTACTGGGCACTAATTAGTTCAAGCACAAGTACAATATTATCCTGCTTCCCCTTATTAAATTGGCTAATGAAAGCATTTGAACAAATAGCCTCTCCTACGATGTTGGAAATTTTAAACCTTCGCTCCTTTCCTATTGTCATTTTGCCATTTATAGTTTATAAGGATAATAGTAATAGTAATTGTGGTATTTGTTAAGCACTTACTATGTGCTAACACTGCGGTGGATACGAGCAAATCGGGTTGGAAAGATTCCCTGTCCCATGTGGGGCTCACCGTCTCAATTCCCATTTTAAAGATGAGGTAACTGAGGTCCAGAGAAGTGCAGTGACTTGCCCAAAGTCACACAGCAGACAAATGGCAGAGCCAGGATTAGAACCCATGACCTTCTGACTCTCAGGCTCCATCCACCATGCCTGCTGCTGCTTATGTTAGAAGAAGGCAGCCTTCCCACTAGAAATACTGGTCATGGGTCTTGTGTTTCTGTGTTGCAAAATTTCAATTTCTTGTACGTCTTCTAGGAATATTATAATGTAAAACAATGTAATAACTGCCTCTCTCTTCCTCAGTGTCTCCACCTTTTTTTTTCCCTTTCACTCCCTAGGAAAACAACACTCTGTCAATCACTACATCTGGTTAGAGGGAATGTGTCTGTTGTTATGTGGTTCTCTCCCAAGTGCTTAGTACAGTGCATTGTACACAGTAAGCGCTCAATAAAAACACCTGAATGAATGAATGGAGTTCCTTTTTATTTTATTATCTCCACCTCTTCTCCAATCCAGACCTAACCAAAAAGACACCCCAAGAAGCATGTTATGCCCTGCAATACCCAAAAAGAATAAGAGATCCGTACCTGAGAGCAGTTAACAGCTCTTTCATTTCTTTTCACTGTAGACTGGGAATGTGTCAACTAACTTTCTTATATTGTACTCTCCCAAACAGTAGTGTTCTGCACAGAGTAAAGCGCTCAATAAATATGATGGAATGATTGATGGATTCTACCAATATTTTCCAGCTAATGTGACTCTTAATTGGAAAATCTGTGCTATATTAAGCCCATTGAAATTATAGTAAAACTTTAGAACAGTGTTTAGACATGTAGGTTGAAGTTTTCTTACAAATTGTTTTCATGAATAGGCAATGAATTCTTCCTAAAAATAACCAATAAAAGTGCAAACTCCACCCTAGGAAGAATATAGTCCAAATCTGAAAGTTAAAAATCTGACATTATTTGGGGGCTCTGAGGTTTCCTTCCAATGCGGAACCAATAATGAATGAATCAATCAATCTTTCAATGGTATTTATTGAGCACATACTGTGTACTGCTTGGCATAGAGTAAGCACGTAACAAATACCATTATTATTATTATTATTACTATGCACTTGAGAGATTACGATGTGATGGAGGTGGTAGGAATGTTCCCCATTTACAAGGAGTTTACAATCCAAAGGGGAAGACAGACAGGATGGCATAATGGATAGAGCACTGGCCTGGGACTCAGAAAGTCATGGGTTCTAAGCCCGACTCCACCCCTTGTCTTCTGGGTGGCCTTGGGCAAGTCACTTCACTTTTCTGTGCCTCAGTTCCCTCATCTGTAAAATGGGGATTAGGACTGTGAGCCCCATGCAGGAGAGGGACTGTGTCCAACCCGATTTGCTTGTATCCACCCCAGGCCTTAGTACAGTGCCTGGCACATAGTAAGTGCTTAACAAATACCACAGTTATTATTATTATAAACTCCAGATATGTATATATGGGCTGTGGTGCTGAAGGTAGGGTGAGTATTCATTCAATCATATTTATTAAGCACTTACTGTGTGCAGAGCACTGTACTAAGCGCTTGGGAAGTACAAGTTGGCAACATATAGAAACGGTCCCTACCCATTAATGGGCTCACAGTTCTTCTTCGGCCATATGTTTGTACCTCTCCCAGCAAATTGAGTTGTTTTGTGCTATGGTTGATTTAAGTGTCCTACACCCTCCTTAGAATGTGTGTTCCTTAAATGATGATGGCATTTGTTAAGCGCTTACTATGTGCAAGGCACTGTTCTAAGCACTGGGGGGAGATGCAAGGAGATCCGATTCTCCCAAGTGGGGCTCACACTCTTCATCCCCATTTGAAAGATGAGGTAACTTAGGCACAGAGAAGTTAAGTGACTTGCCCATAGTAACACAGCTGACAAGTGGGTGAGATGGGATTCGAACCCATGACCTCTGACTCCCAATCCCGTGCTCTTTCCACTGAGCCACGCTGCTTCTCTCAAAGGCTGGGATCATGCTGGTGAACACTAATGCACTCTCCCAAGCCATTAGTAAAGTGCTCTTCACAGAGAACATGCTCAATAATTGCTATTAATGGATGTTACTGATTTTCAACCTAACAGCTGGGGCAGATAAAACAGAACCATGGGTTGGGTGAGTGAGGATTGGTCTGACAACAGCTGCCCTTCTTGCCCCATTGAGAAGCAGCGTGGCTCAATGGAAAGAGCCCGGGCTTTGGACTCAGAGGTCATGGGTTCAAATCCTAGCTCCACCAATTGTCAGCTGTGTTACTTTGGGCAAGTCACTTCACTTCTCTGGGCCCCAGTTACCTCATCTGTAAAATGGGGATGAAGACTGTGAGCCCCCCATGGGACAACCTGATCACCTTGTAACCTCCCCAGCGCTTAGAACAGTGCTTTGCACATAGAAGCGCTTAATAAATGCCATTAATTAATTAATTAAGCATGGGCCTGGGTGTCAGCAGGACCTGAGTTCTAATCATGACCCTGCCACTTGTCTGCTGTATGACCTTAGGCCAGTCACTTGAGTTATCCGTGCCTCGGTTACCTGATCTGAAAAATGGGGTTTAATACCGTGATCCCTAGATGGGACAAGGACTGTGTCCAACCTGATGGACTTGTACCTACCTCTTGCCTTTTACAAGTACCTTCCTACTTGTATCTACCAGGGAAGCAGTGTGGCTCAGTGGAGTCAGAGGTCATGGGTTCAAATCCCATCTCCACCAATTGTCAGCTGTGTGACTTTGGGCAAGTCACTTCACTTCTCTGTGCCTCAGTGACCTCATCTGTAAATTGGGGATTAAGACTGTGAGCCCCCCGTGGGACAACCTGATCACCTTGTATCCCCCCAGTGCTTAAAACAGTGCTTTGCACATAGTAAGTGCTTAATAAATGCCATTATTATTATTATTATTATTATTATTATTCTCTGGGCCTCAGTTACCTCATCTGGAAAATGGGGATTAAGACTGTGAGCCCCCCGTGGGACAACCTGATCACCTTGTATCCTCCCCAGTGCTTAGAACAGTGCTTTACACATAGTAAGTGCTTATAAATGCCATCATTATTATTATTACCTCAGTGCTTAGTACAGTGCCTGTCACATAATAAACGCTTAATATACACTAAAAAAAAAGTAGATGACAGTGACCTCACATCCAGGCTAAAATAGAGAAAAACCTCCCACAATATGGGCCAGTGTTCTGTTCTGGGAAGGATGTAGAGATGAAAAAAGAGGAATAGTAATACCCTTCAATTGTATAAATTCCTTGAGGTCAAAAATTGTATCTTCTATCTCTTTTGTACTGTCCCCAAGGGTTTAGCACACTGCTCTACACTCAATAAAGAAAACCTATCTATTGAATACTCCCTATCCAAACAAATATGTAAACGGAGCATCTAAGGTTAATGCCTCTGTTCAGACTACTCTCCTAATCAAGCCTCAAGGCTGGAGAAATCAATCCATTAATCAGTCACTGGTGTTTATTCAGCTGCTGAATACAAGATAATCGGGTTGGAGACAGTCCCTGTCCCACATAGGGCTCACAGACTTAATCCCCATTTTACAGATGAGGGAACTGAACCACAGAGAAGTGAAGTGACTTGCCGAAGATCACACGGGAGACAAGCGGTGGAGCCAGGTTAAGAACTCATAACCTTCTTATTCCCAGGGCCGTGTTCCATCCACTACACCATGCTGCTTCTCTGGGTAGTGGTGGCTCTCTATTATTTAAGATGCATTTTGCATTGATTCAGACTTTCTCCCCCAGTAGCATTCTTCCATTTGCCAAGAATGGAAGAACGATGAAATGGACAGGTGAAACCTTGTTCCACAGTCAAGAGTGTGGCCTGGGAGATAGAGCATGGTCCTGGGAGTTAGGAAGACCTGGATCCTAATCCTGGCTCCACCACTCATCTGTTGTGTGACCTTAGACAAGTCACTTCATTTCACTGGGCCTCAGTTCCTTCATCTGTAAAGCGGGGATTAAGACGGTGAGTCCTGTATGGTGATGATGGTACTTGTTAAGCACTTCCAATGTCCAAGGCATTGGACTAAATACTAAATACTGGGGTGGATACAGCAAATTGGGTTGGACCCATTCCCTGTCCCACAAGGGGCTCCTACTCTTAATTCCCATTTGACAGGTGAGATAACTCGTGACTCAGTGGAAAGAGCACGGGCTTGGGAGCCAGAGGTCATGGGTTCTAATCCTGGCTCTGCCACTTGTCAGCTGTGTGACCTTGGGCAAGTCACTTAACTTCTCTGTGTGGGCCTCAGTTACCTCATCTGTAAAATGGGGATTAAGATTGTGAGCCCCACGTGGGACAACCTGATCACCTTGTATCCTCCCCAGTGCTTTGAACAGTGCTTTGCACATAGTAAGCACTTAACAAATGCCATCATTGCTATTATTATTATATCTGAGGCCCAGAGAACTAAAGTGACTTGTCCAAGTTTACCCAGCAGAGAAGTAGCAGAGCTGGGATTAGAACCCAGCTTCTTCCAACTTCCAGGCCCAAACTCTATCCTCTAGTCCACCCTGCTTCCTCTTGAAGCTCAGTACAGTGCCTGACACATAAGTGCTTAACAAATACCATTAAAAAAGATAAACAATAATCCACAGTGAGCACAGACTAATCATCCATTGGATGTGTGGAGCTAACAGTACTTGACAGTTCTGGGCTACGACATTTCTGAGATGAACACAGTCCTCAACTTTGAAACTGTTAAAACCTCTTGATGTCAGTCCTGGAATCGCTTTCCTGTTCCACTGTGGGCAGTCCATTAAACCATAGTTTTATTCCTATTTTCACACACGTATCTGCCCCCCACCCCAAATCAGGATTCTTAATTCTATGTGCTAAACAAATATCATTCCCATAGGAAAAGCATCAAGTGCATGAATGCATTCCCAAGATCTGAAAAATTGAGCAAGACAATATGGATACATGAAAAAAGTGAGAATTAGCACACTATCAATCACTCTATCACTGTATTAATGGTATTTATTAAGTGCTTACTCTGTTCAGAGCACTGTACTGATTTCTTGGGGAGTATAATACAATAGGTAGACATGATCCTCGCTCATAAGGAGCTTATAGATTAGAGGGGGAGATGGACATTAAAATAGAGTTACGTGATAAAAGTAGCAATCTCCTCCAGAAGGCCTTCCCAGACTGAGCCCCCTTTTTCTTCTCCTCCTCCCCATCCCACCCCATGCCCTACCTCCTTCCCAACCCCACAGTACTTGTATATATTTGTACCGATTTATTACTCTATTCATTTTACTTGTACATATTTACTACTCTATTTTGTTAATGATGTCCATATAGCTAAAATTCCATTTATTCTGACAGTTTTGTCACCTGTCTACATGTTTTGTTTTGTTGTCTGTCTCCCCCTTGCAAACTGCGAACCCGTTGTTGGGTAGGGACCGTCTCTATATGTTACTGACTTGTACTTCCCAAGCGCTTAGTACAGTGCTCTGCACACAGTAAGCGCTCAATAAATAAGATTGAATGAATGAATATGTACCAATAATGAATATTTTAAATTATATTTTTTTGTTTGTGGGTATATAATTTTGTGTACTCCATTTAATAGTCAAAGTGTTCTTTCACATCCTCTTCAGTGGAAAGGAAATCTTTTAGACTGTGAGCCCACTGTTGGGTAGGGACCGTCTCTATATGTTGCCAACTTGTACTTCCCAAGCGCTTAGTACGGTGCTCTGAACACAGTAAGTGCTCAATAAATACGATTGAATGAATGAATGAACTCTGTACTGACATATTTGATATGTCATTATCTGTGCTAAATTGAAATGGTTGTAATCACCGTATTCAAGTCCATCAAAATACTTCAAAGGAGAAGGAAAGTATTTAAGCCAAGGTTGATTTCACAGCATTATCCCAAAGGGAGAAGAGGCTAAGAGTCCTAAAAGAAGAGCATTCATTCATTCATTCAATTCTATTTATTGAGCACTTACTGTATGCAGAGCACTGTAATAAGTGCTTGGGAGAGTACAGTACAGCAACAAACAGGCATATTTCCTGCCTACAAGGAAGAGCATGAGGATGGGACATTGCCTTAGAATCATCTCATAACATCTCCTTTGGACTGAATAAAAGGAAAAATAGGATCCCTGATTTTCTGGTTTAAGTTTTATATTTTATTTTTTCATCTCTTTAGCTTCATTTCAGCCTCATCCCATTTTTAAAAAGCATCATAAGTCTTTATCTTGAACTAATACCCAAATGCAAATATTTATACAGTTTTATAAGGTTATGGCACACAGTATTTTGTGAAACTGAAAAAACGATAGATCAGGGCCTTATCTTGGGCCAATGGTGAGGATTTGATTTCATTTCATTTAAATACCTGGGTCTTGAGCAGAGGGTAATAGGTGTCATCCACATGAAAAGAAACACTTTTCTTGCTTTAAAATTCAAACAATACACCTTCTAAGGAATATTCCTTTGAAATAGTCTAATATATTCAGCGACTTCCCAAATATCTATTAGAATGAATGATCTATCCTGTAATTACTTTAGCAGTGTTCTTCTAGTTCACTGCATCATTAATATTGTTTTCTATAAACAGTTTCCATGTTCACCCTTTATTTAAATTTATGCATGAACAGGATCACGTGAACCAGCCCAATTTAATTGGCCTTGATTTCCCTAGTGTTCTCTAAAACTCTTGAGAAATAGCTTGCATGTCTCCTTAGCATCTGACAAAACATTTCTTGTGGAACCAGCCTCTGAGGTAATCACAAAGAAGGAAGAAGAGAAGTGTTTGGTACAGTACTCAGGGCTTAGTACAGTGTTCAGTGCTGAGTATACTGCTCTGTATGCAGTAAGCACTTAATAAATATTCATTCATTCCTTCAATCATATTTCTTGAGCACTTACTGTGTGCAGAGCACTGTACTAAGCGCTTGGAAAGTAAAATTTGGCAACAGATAGAGACAATCCCTATCCAACAATGGGCTCATAGTCTACAAGGGGGAGACAGACAACAAAACAAAACATGTAGACAGGCATCAATAGCATCAAAATACATAAATAGAATTTTAGATTCATTCATTCATTCAATCATATTTACTGAGCGCTTACTGTGTGCAGGGGCACAGTACTAAGCACTTGGGAAGTACAAGTTGGCAACATATAAAGATGGTCCCTACCCACCAACGGGCTCACAGTCTAGAAATATATGCACGTTAATAAAATAAATAGAATAATAAATATATACAAATATACACAAGTGCTGTGGGGAGGGGAAGGGGGTAGGGCAGAGGAAAGGAGTAGGGGGGGATGGGGAGGGGAGGAGTAGAGCAAAAGGGGGGCTCAGTCTGGGAAGGTCTCCTGGAGGAGGTGGGCTCTCAGTAGGGCTTTGAAGGAGGGAAGAGAGCTAGTTTGGCGGACGTGCAGAGGGAGGGCATTCCAGGCCAGGGGGAGGACATGGGCCGGGGGTGGATGGTGGGACAGGCGAGAACGAGGCCCAAAGAGGAGGTTAGCGGCAGCAGAGGAGCGAAGTGTGTGGGCTGGGATGGAGAAGGAGAGGAGGGAGGTGAGCTAGGGAGGGGCAAGGTGATGGAGAGCTTTGAAGCCAAGAGTGAGGAGTTTTTGCTTCATGCGAAGGTTGATAGGCAACCACTGGAGATTTTTGAAGTGGGGACTGACATGCCCAGAGCGTTTCTGTACAAAGATAGTCTGGGCAGCAGAGTGAAGTATAGACTGAAGGGGGGAGAGACAGGAGGATCGGAGATCAGAAAGGCCAATGCCGTAATCTAGTATGGATATGATGAGATTGAACCAACAAGGTAGCAGTTTGGATGTTGTGAAGGTGAGACCGTCAGGTTTTGGTGATGGACTGGATATGTGGGGTGAATGAGAGAGCAGAGTCAAAGACGACACCAAGGTTGCAGGCTTGTGAGATGGGAGGGATGGCTGTGTCATTCACAGTGATGGGAAAGTCAGGGAGAGGACAGGGTTTGGGAGGGAAGATAAGGAGCTCAGTCTTGGACATGTTGAGTTTTAGGTGGCGTGCAGACGTCCAGGTGGAGATACCCTTAAGGCAGGAGGAGATACGAGCCTGGGGGGAGGGAGAGAGAACAGGTAAATACTATTGCTATTTCTGGAGTAGTGCAATCAATCAATCAATTGTATTTATTGAGCACTTACTGTGTGCAGAGCACTGTACTAAGTGCTTGGGAAGTACAAGTTGGCAACATATAGAGACAGTCCCTACCCAACAGTGGGCTCACAGTGTAAAAGGGGGAGACAGAGAACAAAACCAAACATACTAACAAAATAAAATAAATAGAATAGATATGTACAAGTAAAATAAATAAATAAAAAGAGCAATAAATATGTACAAACATATATACATATATACAGGTGCTGTGGGGAAGGGAAGGAGGTAAGATGGGGGGATGGAGAGGGGGACGAGGGGGAGAGGAAGGGAGGGGCTCAGCCTGGGAAGGCCTCCTGGAGGAGGTGAGCTCTCAGTAGGGTCTTGAATGGAGGAAGAGAGCTAGCTTGGCGGATGGGCAGAGGGAGGGCATTCCAGGCTCGGGGGATGATGTGGGCCGGGGGTCGATGGAGGGAGAGGCGAGAACGAGGCACGGTGAGGAGATGAGCGGCAGAGGAGTGGAGGGTGTGGGCTGGGCTGTAGAAGGAGAGAAGGGAGGTGAGGTAGCAGGGGGCAAGGTGATGGACAGCCTTATAGCCGAGGGTGAGGAGTTTCTGCCTGATGTGCAGATTGATTGATTTAGTGCAGGCTAAAGACTGTAAGACGAGAATGTATGCTCGTTGTGAACAGAGAATGTGTCTGTTATTTTGTTATACTGTACTCTCCCAAGTACTTAATACAATACTCTGCACACAGTAAGCCCTTAATAAATATGATTAACTGACTGATTGATTAATGAAATGCGTACCCAACCGGACTCTAAGCTCGTTATGGGCAGGGAATGTTTCTGTTATATTGTTATATTGCATGCTCCCAAGCTCACAGTACAGTGCTTTTTATATAGTAAACCCTCAGTGAATACAATTAATTGATTGATTGACAGTGATTGCCTGCTTCAGACCCCAGTTAGGCTTCTTATCTCAACCTAACAGAAGATTGATGGACGTGACCAGTTGCAGGGAATAGTCATTTTCTCAATCTCTAACTCGGTATTATCATCATTCCTCTTTCCAGTGGACATCTTTTTCTGGGATATTCCCAGGTAGCTTGCAGGAAAACATTTGGAACTTTCTTCCCCCTCCCCTGGATGTCTCCCCTCGACTTTTAATGGGATTACAAGTGGAGTTCACAGTTGTATTGGCTCTCACGCAGATGGAATTCAGACAGAACAAAAAGCATCGTTGCACAATCACCAGCAGGACTCTCCCAAGCGCTTAGTACAGTGCTGTGCACATAGTATGCACTCGATGAATGTGATTGACTGACTGACAGGGCAGTCTGAAAAAAAAGGCAATTTGATACTAGAGGGGAACGCATCCATTTAGGAAACAGAGGTATATGCAAGTTGAATATAAAAAGTGTTAACAGGATTTTCCCTATCTGAAATGTATTTTAATGTCTGTCTCACCCTTTAGACTGCAATCTTCTGTGGGCAGGGATTGTGGTATCTACCAACTCTGTTATATCATACTTTCCCTGCATTTAGTTCAGCGCTCTGTACACAATTTTATTTTATTTTTACTTTCATATTAATAATTTTAAAGCATTTAGTAATTTAAAATGATTAAGTAATTTCAGAATAATAAAATTGTATTTTATTTTAATTATATTTAATTGTATTGTCTGTTTTACCTCGCCACGCCCCACCACCACAGATTGAGCACGTTGTGGGCAGGGATTGTCACTCTTTATTGTTGTATTGTCCTTTCCCAACCACTTATTACAGTGCTTTGCACACATTAAATAGTAATAATGTTATTTGTTAAGCGCTTACTATGTGCCAAGCACTGTTCTAAGCACCGGGGTAGATACAAGGTATTCAGGTTGTCCCACGTGGTGCTCGCAGTCTTAATTCCCATTTTACAGAGGAGGTAACTGACACAAAGAAGTTAAGTGACTTGCCCAAGGTCACAAAGCAGACTAGTGAATACAATAGAATGAATGAATGCAAGCACAGTAAATACTCAAGAAATACCATTGATTAATTGATTGATTAAGCGGACAACCAAGATTGTCGAGGCTAGGGGAAAACTGCACAGAGTAAAAACTCTGAGGAACAAACAGCTTCCTCTTGTCAGAAAAGGATGAAATTGACCCCAAGAACTCCCACCCCAAATGCAGTAATAGAGTTTAATCACCATCATGCATGAATCCCTGCAGTTGCCGTTTCTCAGCCAGGGAATGTCATGTTGGCCAACAGGGAATTCACCAGTGGCTTGGGAAATTCTCTCAGCTCATGCTCGGAAAATTTGATCCTAGTTCTTGCCATCAGTTAGCATGGAAGGACCCAGAACTGTTTCCCTGAACTAGAGCAAACAGTGTATATTTTTCTAGCCAAATTGTTATTTTCTTTTTTTGTCCATGTCTCTTGTCTGGCCCAGGGCATATAATAATAATAATAATAATAACAACAACAATAATAATAATAATAGTAGTAATAATAATAATAATAATGATAATGGTATTTGTTAAGTGCTTACTATGTGCCAGGCACTGTTCTAAGCACTGGAGAAGATACAAGGTAATTAGGTTGTCCCACGTGGGGCTCACGGTCTTAATCCCAATTTTACAGATGAGGTAACTGAGGCACAGAGAAGTGAAGTGACTTGCCCAAAGTCACACAGCTGACAATTGGTGGAACCGGGATGAGAACTCATGACCTCTGACTTCCAAGCCTGGGCTCTTTCCACTGAGCCACACTGCTTTTCTATAAATATGACTGACGGACTACAATGCAGAGCACTGTACTAATCAATCGGTGGTATTTACTGAGCGCTTATAGAGTGCAGAGCACTGTTCTAAGTGCTTGGAAAAGTACAATATAACACAGCTGGTAGATAAGATCCCCACTCACAAAGAATTTATAGTCTAGAGGAAATGTTTACATTTCCCTCTTAAGGGATTGACCCCAACTATTAGTTGGGGACAGGGCTGATAACTGAAAACAGATTAGTTTCCCAGGATCTCAGAACATCAAGCACTTAGTATTGTGCTCTATACAAGGTAAGCGCTCAATAAATACCATTCATTGGTTCCTAAGGGACTGTAAACTAGGTAGCAAGAGTTGACAACAGAGTCCCTGGGGTGGGTTAAGAAGCAGAACTCCTCTTTTGTGGCTCTTAATACAATGCTCTGCACAGAGTAAAAGCTCAATTAATGCTATTGACCGATGCGTTAACTTGAAAAATCTGAATCCTGCCTGCATAATGTTGTTAATTTATTTATACTGATGCTATTAATATCTGTTTACTTGTTTTGATGTCCGTCTCCCCCCTTCTAGACCGTGAGCCCGTTGTGGGCAGGGATTGCCTCTATTTGTTGCTGAATTGTACTTTCTAAGCGCTTAGTACAGTGCTCTGCACACAGTAAGCACTCAATAAATATGATTGAATGAAAGTTCACTCCATGCCTGTTTAAGCATATTTGAGATTCCAAGAAAGATGTCATAAAGTGCACATTTCTGACCAATATCTGGTATCAACCCACATAATTCAGTTGATATTCAAGGAAGCATGGTTGTCTGAATCGTGTTTTTCATCCAAGGACAAAACAGTCCAATAAAAAAAAATCAAAGAATGTGCTTGTTTCTTACTATGCTCACATGAACAAGTGTTTTTTGCTGTGAACCATCACAAAATAGCAACAAAAGTGTTTGACTGGGATCATAAACTGGGGATATTTTTCTAGTTAAATGTTGTAAGTTCTAAACTGTAGGCTTCCTCTACACAGAGGCAGGGAGTGTGTCTATTGATTGTTGTATTGTACTTTCCCAAACAGTACAATGCACTGCACACAGCAAGTGCTCAATGAATATGATTGATTGATTATAATTCCAAACTGGTCCATAGTCTGCATCATTAACAACTGCTGCCTCAGGATGCTGATTTTTGCTTGCTTCATCATAGAATTTGCAATTCAGACTCGTGATCATGCAGCCAGAGTTGATGAGGGCATAGAGGAAGGATGCATTTTGTTGCACTGAAATCAAATATGTCTCCCTTTAGCCCTGTTAGTTTTCACCCCCCCCCCCAAAAAAAAAGAATATCATCAAGATCCTAACATTTGTATTAATGGAGAGGAACTTTCTACATGTCCATTTTCCCCCAAAGAGACCTCATACACCTGTGGAGTAAATCATTCTTTCATACTTCCTCACAAGATTGACTTTTTCTTCTGCAGAAACTAGCACTTCTTATAATACGTTACTGTGGGCTAGAAATGATTGACATTAATGAAGATGATGCTATCAGAAAGCAGAGTGCATTTTCCAAAGGGGTAATTCCACTTACTTCAAATATAATTGCAGAAACTGCCAAGTAGCCCAAGTCAGACTCAAAAAGTAGAATACT
This sequence comes from Tachyglossus aculeatus, assembly GCF_015852505.1. Lineage (NCBI taxonomy): Eukaryota > Metazoa > Chordata > Mammalia > Monotremata > Tachyglossidae > Tachyglossus > Tachyglossus aculeatus. Next base: position 37,866,156 of record NC_052077.1, on the reverse strand, counting down.
CATGTGGAAGCTTCTTTCGGCCCAGTGGCTGGTTTCGGGGCATAACTTGGAAAAACTGATGAAGCAAAATGTTTTACTTCTGAAGTATTCTGCCGACCACTTAGTACCAGATCATTGCTGATGACAATGTTCAGCTCCTTCTGGTTTGGGTTACCTTTACCCTTTGATGTCTTTATTCAGAGAGAAGTAGTGTGGTCTAGCAGAAAGAGCACAGGCCTGGGAGTAAGAGGACCTGGGTTCTAATTCTGGCTCTGCCAGTTGTCTGCTGTGTGCCCTTGGGCAAGTCAAGTCACTTAACTTCTGTGTGCCTCAGTTCCTTCATTTCTAAAATGGGGATTCGATACTTCTACTCCCTCCTACTTAGATTGTTAGCTCCATATGACCTGATGATCTCATATCTACCCTAGTGCTTAACACATAGTAAGCACTTGACAAAAACAATATTATTATTATTATCAAAAATTAACCTTAGGAGACAGATTTAAGGAAATAGAAAACTATTCATGTCATAGTTTACATGATAAGCAGCATAGCCTATTGGAAAGAGCATGGAGCTGGGACTCAGAAGACCTGTGTTCTAATCCTAGCTCTTCCACCTGTCTGCTCTTTGACCTAGGCTGATGGTGTTTTTTCACCTCTCAATTATCTGGTATATAGGCTCATTTAGGGGATGTTTGACTACCCTACCCAATATTACTGAGGCTTTTCTTGATTCCAAATTCGATAAATGCCCCAGTTGTCCTAGGTGAAAAGACTCTTTTTGAGTCTTCTAGACTGTGAATCCGTTGTTGGGTAGGGATTGTCTCTGTCTGTTGCCGAATTGTACTTTCCAAGTGCTTAGTACAGTGCTCTGCACACAGTAAGCGCTCAATAAATATGATTGAATGAATGAATAATAATAATGATGGTATTTGTTAAGAGCTTACCATGTTCCAAGCACTGTTCTAAGCACCGAGATCCTTATTCCAGTACACCAATGGAAAGCCACCAATCCAAAGCCACCAATGGAAAGAAGATATTTTATGCCCATTGTAGGCTATGAAATGGAGCATTGTTGATTCCACATGGTTTTGTATCTCTTTGCGCCTTTGACATTAGAAATCCTTTTTTCTTTTTTTGCAGGGTAATTTTGAAAACACTGTACCAGTGAAACATTTGACATTTCAGCTGAAAGTTACCTTATGAATTGAGCCGTCTTCTCTGTAATAAACTGCCCAGGGCATTAGAGAACAGTCAGCCGGAATAGGAGCTTTATTTTCCAGTGTTGAATTCTGTTCTTAAGGACTAAAACATCTATCCGCGTTAAGGTCTTCTCACCTTTCACATCCTCATGTTCACCTTTCAAGAAGCTATTATGTCACTGTCAAAATACAGACAGCGCAGTTGAGTGGGAAGGGAGGAGGATAATCTCAGAGCAATTCATAGCGAGTATTCAGGTTAAACAATCACTGTATATGCTCTCTCTTCCCTGTTTTGCTCTAGGAGAAATATTATCAATCTGGTCTCATCCCACAATCTCTTGCCCAAAATGGAGGTGGCTTATTTCCCTCATCTGGTGATGCAACTGAGGGTAGAATCAACCTCAGATTCACCTGAACAGGAAACAAAAGAATGTGGAAGTGTTACTACATAGATTGGCTTTGGTTTATGTTGGTTCCTTTGTTCCTTTTCAATGACTAGTGATGGCTCTTGAGAATTCCAGGCACTGAGATCCACGTAATAATAAAAATGATAATAATTATGGTATTTGTTAAGCACTTACTATGTGCCAGGCACTGTCATCATACCTGTTAGACTCACACTGTCATACTGCTCTCATACTGTCCATTTTGCAGGAGTTCATTGCTTAAAACAGTGCCTAGCAAATAGTAAGAGCTTAGCAAATGCCATAAAACAAAATTCAAAACATTCGCTTGTATCATCATCAATCATATTTATTGAGCGCTTACTGTGTGCAGAGCACATAGTAGGCACTTAACAAATGCCGTCATTATCATCATTATCATTATTTTTAATTTTTTTTACCAAGAAAACTCTATGGTTATGCATACCAGAATGACTGTAGAAGAGTGAAGATAGGATGTTCTGGAGAAGATAAGTCCATAGAGCCGTTATGAATTGGAAATGACCCAATGGCATTTGATGATGACCCCACTGCTTTGTCACATAGTATTTAACAAAGACTGCAATTAGCATCATCATTATTATTATTCATTCATTCAAACATATTTATTGAGCACTTACTGTGTGCACTTACTGTACTAAGCACTTGAACACAGCAATAGGGACAATCCCTGCCCACGAAGAGCTCACAGTCTAGAGGGAAATAATAATTATGGTTAAGAGCTGGAATGGAGAAAAACAAATCAGATGGGACACAGTCTCTGTCCCATGTGGGGCTCACAGTCTCAATCTCCCCACAACCCTCCCTCCCCACTCCCCACTCTCCCTCCCCACATCCACCAAGCTAGCTCTTTTCCTCCCTTCAAGTCCCTACTGAGAGCTCACCTCCTCCAGGAGGCCTTCCCATACTCTGCCCACTCCTTCCACTCCCCCTCCTCCCCCTCTCCATTTCCCCCACCTTACCTTCTTCCCTTCCCCACAGCACCTGTATATCTGTATATATGTTTGTACATATTTATTACTCTATTTATTTACTTCACTTGTACATATTTATTCTATTTATTTTATTTTGTTAATATGTTTTGTTTTGTTCTCTGTCCCCCCCTTCTAGACTGTGAGCCCACTGTTGGGTAGGGGCCGTCTCTATGTGTTGCCAACTTGCACTTCCCAAGCGCTTAGTACAGTGCTCTGCACACAGTAAGTGCTCAATAAATACGATTGAATGAATGAATGAATGAATGAATCTCCATTTTCCATATGAGGTAACAGAGAAGTAAAGTGATTTGTCCAAGGTCACGCAACAGACAAGTGGTGGAGCAGGGAATAGAACCCATGACTTTCTGGTTCCCAGGCCTGTGATCTATCCACTATTCCATGCTGCTTCTGCATAGCTCCAGAGCTATGGCCAGATTCCCTTAAGCACAGACACCTCTTCCAAACCTGGGGAACTCTTAGTAATGATAAAAATAATAACAATAATGATTGTGGTGTTTGTTAAGTGCCTTAGTATGTGCCGGGCACTATATTAAGATACAAGCTAAATCATTTGGACCCAATCCCTGCCCAACATGGGGCTCATAATCTTAAGTCCCATTTTTCAGACAAGGTAACTGACTTGCCCAAGGTCACAAGCAGAGATGTGTCAGAATCAGAATTAGAACCCATGTCCTTCACATTCCCTAGTCCATGCTCTGTTCACTAGGCAATGCCACTTAGAGAAGCAGCGTGTCTCAGTGGAAAGAGCCCAGGCTTTGGAGTCAGAGGTTATGGGTTCAAATCCAGGCTCCGCCACTTGTCAGCTCTGTGATTTTGGGTAAGTCACTTCACTTCTCTAAGCCACAGTTACCTCATCTGTAAAATGGGGATTAAGACTGTGAACCCCACATGGGACAACCCGAACACCTTTTAAACTCCACAGCACTTAGAACAGTGCTTTGCACTTAGTAAGCTCTTAACAAATACCATCATTATTATTATTATTGTAAGTTCTTAATAAATACCAGTAGTAGTAGTAGTAGTAGTAGTACAGTGAAAGCACTCAATAAATATCATTCAGTGGTTGATTAGTACAGTGTTCTGCACACAGTAAGCACTTAATAAATACTATTACTACTTCTACTGTGATCCTCACCACCTTGGGTTGTCAGATCGGCCACCAACTTGGAGTCTACTTGGGAGTTTTCTGCAGGAACAAATGTTTGTAACAAGTGCATTCTCTGCCCCAGAGAGGTCTAGATGAGTTCAAGCCGAGTCCGAGCTGGAAATCAAGGTCGACCTTGTAGAAGGACTTTAATTAATCAATCAATGTATTTGTTGAGTGTTTACTGTGTGCAGAACACCATTCTAAGTGCCAGGAAGGATACAGTGCAACAGAGGTGGTAGACACAATTCCTGAATACAGTGAGCTTAATGTCTGGGGGCAGATTTGATGACTTTGACCGCCTTGCTCCACGTCACCTGGGCTTCGAACTTAGAGCTGGCTGTTGCTGCAGAATATTTGCCAAGAGGAAGTTAGTGTTGAGGACACCCAAGCTGTGGGTGAGAATGTGGGAAGGCTATGATTTGCAACCACCATTTATTCCACACCATTTTTCAAGGCCTGGAAAGTGTAGCTGAATCTAACGGAACAACCAGATTCCAATTTTTGGGGGTCTCCTCACACCCTTCTAGACTTCTGAATCTGGAAAAGCCGTGAATCGTAATTCCAACTCTTTGAACAGAGAAAATAGAAATGAAGCGGTGGCAAGTTACACACGAAATAACTGACAAAGACATATATTGTGTTTCCCATACTACTTTTCAAACACTTAAAATTCACTGAATAATATTCACTTTTTGGGACTCAGTGGAAGTACAGACAGAATATGGGACTACATGTGATTCCCTCTGAAACACAACCATTTTTCGACACCATCTTCCCTCAACAGTTGATACAACTCATGGATTTTAAGAGGGCTTTTGTTGTTGTTAAATAGGAACAGTTTGGCTAAAATTGCCACCAACAACAGATTGAACAGAAAGAAAAACTGACAACCAAATGCAAAATATTTTTTGAAGACCGTTGATACTCCAACTAAATTTCCATTTCAATTTAAGTCATATTTTATATATGGAATCACGTCTCAGAAGAAATGTTTTCCGAGTTGTTTCAAATGAATGCACTGTCAGGGTTCCTTGGAGGATAAGGTGGGAGGGAGAATCTTTTATATCGCCTTCCTTATTTTATCTGATGCTAAACCCTTCTCCACTTTAGTCGTGGATTGTGAGCTTCTTGAGGGGCTGGGGAATCGCTAATAGTTTTTATCCATGATTTATCTATGATTTGCAACTGCCATTTATTCCACACTTCAAGGCCTGGAAAGTGTAGCTAGATCTAACAGAACAACCAGATTCCAATTTTGGGGGGTCTCCTCCTCACATCCTTCTAGACTTCTGAATCTGGAAAAGCCGTGAATCGTAATTCCAACTCTTTGAACAGAGAAAATAGAAATGAAGCTCTTATTACAGTGCTCTGGGTCATGGGTTCTAATCCTGTCTCCACCACTTGACTGCTGTGTGACCCTGGGAAAATCACTTCACTTCTCTTGTCTCAGTTACCTCATCTGTAAAATGGGGGTTGAGACAGCAAGCCCCATGTGGGACAGGAACTTTGTCCAACTCAATTTGCTTGTATCCACCCCAGCGCTTAATTCAGTGCCTGGTACACAATAAACACTTAGCAAGTACCACAATTATTATTGTTATTATTATTACCCCTAGTGGGTACGTAATCACTTCTAATACTCCTGTTCTCATTATCAAGCACCTAGTATGGTGTTCTGCACACAGTAAGCACTCAATAAATACGAATGAATGAATGAATTACGTCCTGTCAGTTAGAAGCATGATTTCTAGCTATTGGAATCGATTTACTGCAAGTTGGCATCAAACCTCACGACTAATGTTCAGACTGTTTTTTAACATCATCCTCTGCCCACTGATTCACGCATAAACTCCCCAGGAATTGTGAAAGACAAATTGCAAGAGTATGATTCAGCTGGGCTCACAGGGTACTCCCGTGGAGAAAAGAGAGGAGGGGCCACTGTGGCTTGAAGGGTAACTGCTCACTTTAGGCAGAGGGGAATGATTATTCAGAGGCTACTGAGAGCCTTCCAGGACCCATTTCATCATGTTTTCCGGTCAACAGCTACTGCCCCTCTCCAATCTCAGCTTCGTTCCATTCTAGGATTTGACTAATATGAATCATAGGTGCATTTTACTTTTCTGGGGCCAAGTTCTGATGAAAAAATTGAATTGCCCACAGGGTTCCCAGTAAGACGTCCCACACTGAGCAGACAATCTTCTCAAAGGGTTTCTAAGCTCCCTCTAGGCAGGGAACACGTCAACTGACTCTATCGTATTGTACTCTCCCAAGTGCTTATTACAGTGCTCTGCACACAGTAAGTGCTCAATAAATACCATTGATTGATTTAATGATTGATTGACTTAAGGCAATCAGCTCACTCTCTCATGTACTTATCATCTCTCTTCTCTCACTACGCCCCAACTCACGCTCTTCACTCCTCGTAGCCAACCAACTCACTAATAATGATAATAATAATAATAATGGCATTTACTAAGCACTTATTATGTGCAAAGCACTGTTCTAAACGCTGGGGAGGTTGCAAAGTGATCAGATTGTCCCATGGGGTACTCGCAGTCTTCATCCCCATTGTACAGATGAGGGAACTGAGGCACAGAGAAGTTAAGTGACTCACCCAAGATCACACAGCTGACAATTGACAGAGCCAGGATTCGAACTCATGACCTCTGACTCCAAAGCCTGTGCTCTTTCCACTGAGCTACGCTGCTTCTCTAGGCCTTGGTCTCATCTCTCTCATCACCTCCCTCTTGCTAAACTCCTCCCTTTGCTTGGAACTCCATCCCCCCTTCACATCCAGTCCCTCTAGACTGTGAGCTCATTATGAGCAGGGATACGCACTGTTTATTGTTGTATTGTACTTTCCTAAGCACTTAGTACAGTGCTGTGCACACAGTAACCTCTTAATAAATACAGTTGAATGAATGAATCCAGTAGACCAGTGCTCTTCCCATCTTAAAGCCTTTTTGAAATCATATCTCCTCTGGAGACCTTCCCTGATTTAATCCCTCTTCTCCCCACCCTATTTTCCCTGTGCTACTACTTCAACATTTTTGCATCACTTAAGCCCTTGGAGTCTCACCCTCTTCACACTGTAACTCTTTAGCACATATGTTCCCCGGATCCTTTTTCTGCAAAAATATTCAGTCCATGTTTCCCCACTCCTCAAGAACCTCCAGTGGTTGCCTATGCACTTCTTTATCAAACAAAAACTCCTTACCTGTGGCTTTAAAGCACTCATTCACCTCACCCGATCTTGTCTTACCTCACTGCTCTCCTACTATCATCCAGCCTATGCAACTTCACTCTTCTTATGCCAACTTAGTCAGGGTTCCTCAGTCTCATCTATCTCTCCACTGACCTCCCGCCAACATCCTGCCTCTGGCCTAGAATGCCATCCCTCTTCAGTATAGTGCTCTGCACACAGTAAGCGCTCAATAAATACGATTGAATGAATGATTTATTACTACAGGTCTCTCATAGACTTATTAGAAGGGCAGCATTTATTAAATGCATCTGAAGAGCCACATCAGGATACACAGTTGAAACAAAAGACTCGCTCTTGGAATTTGCAATCTAAATGAGAGTAGCAGGCAGATGTGGCCCATCGAACAAGGGGAAAAAGAGATGAACTGAGAGCTCACCTCCTCAGTGAGGAGACCATCACTCTCCCCACCTTCAAAACTGTATTAAGAGCACATTTCCTCCAAGAAGCCTTCCCTGACTAGGCCCTCATTTCCTCTTCTCCCACTGCCTTTCACACGACCCTTTCTCTTGAGGCTGCACCCTTTTTTCACCCCTCCCTCATCCCTACACCACTTCTATACATATTTGCAATTTATTTATATTCGTGGCTGTCATTCATACATTCAATCGTATTTATTGAGCACTTACTATCACCCCTGCTAGACTATAAACTCACTGTGGGGAAGGAATAGGTCTACCAACTCTATTTTATTGTATTTTCTCAAGTGCTTAGTATAGTGCTCTGCACACAGTAAGCACTCAATAAATACCATTGATTGAATGATTTATTACTACAGGTCTCTCATAGACTTATTAGAAGGGCAGCATTTATTAAATGCATCTGAAGAGCCACATCAGGATACACAGTTGAAACAAAAGACTCGCTCTTGGAATTTGCAATCTAAATGAGAGTAGCAGGCAGATGTGGCCCATCGAACAAGGGGAAAAAGAGATGAACTGAGAGCTCACCTCCTCCGGAGGCCTTCCCAGACTGAGCCCCCTTTTTCCTCCCCTCCTCCCCATCTCCCCCACCCTACCGCCTTCCCCTCCCCACAGCCCCTGTATATACATTTGTACAGATTTATTACTCGATTTTGTACATATTTACTATTTATTTTGTTAATGATATGCATATAGCTTTAATTCTATTTGTTCTGATGATTTTGACACCTGTCTACATGTTTTGTTTTGTTGTCTGTCTCCCCCTTCTAGACTGTGAACCCGTTATTGGATAGAGGCTGACTCTATATGTTACCGACTTCTACTTCCCAAGCGCTTAGTACAGTGCTCTGCACACAGTAAGGACTCAATAATACAGTTGAATGAGTGAAATGAATGAATGAACCCTCCCTGGAGAGTCTCCCTTAGGTCACTTAGGTGAGCATTTATTGTATGCCGAGCACTGTACTAAGTGCTTGGGAGAAGCAACATGGCCTAATGGAAAAAGCGCGGGCCTGGGAATTAAAGGACCTGGATTCTTATCCTGGCCCTGCCAAATACTTGCCATGTGACCTTGGATAAGTCACTTATCTGCTCTGTGTCTCAGTTTTATCATCTGTAAAATGAGGATTAAATCTTCCTCCCTCCAAGTTAGACCATGAGTTCACTGTGGGAAAGGGACTGTGTCTGGCCTGACAAATTCACATCTACCCCAAAGCTTTAAACAGTGCTTCACACATAGTAAACACTTAACAAACACCATTAAAAAAATTCAGTACAACAGAGTTGATAGACACATTCTCTGTCCACATTTAGGACTAATCAAAATCCCCAAACTGTCAGAAAGCGTTAAGCATGGATGGCAATTCCTAGAATCTGTGACAACTGTTATTCAAGACAAGCTTTGTGACAAAAATCATCCTAGGCAAGCCTAGGTCCTCCTCCCACCTGCTACTTTTGAAATCTGATAGAAGCCCACTCCCAAACAATTGCTCATCCCCGACAAACCCACCATTAGCATCGTCCTCAGCGGTGACACCCGTAGTAACCCTACTGGATTAGAGCAGACAGCAGGTCATGAAGAGAATGACAAATATGAAAAGGCCCTAAATAATAGAAAAGACAAGAATTTTGTCAACAAGCTATCAAACAAAATGATAAATTCCCTCCAGTTCTGTGTGAATAATTTAAACCTACAAATTTGGAACAAAGACCATAAATTACCAAGAGGAGCGATCGGCAGTCTTCCAGCAGGAGAAATTCATCAGGAGACATACATACTCCTACAGAGTATTCTGTCAGCTATTAAGGCAAAGTGAGATGTAACACAAGTCACTGAGCTAAATACTCATTGCGTAGCTGATTTTTTTTTGGGCCTCTCCAAAGAGGGAGCATGTGCGTAAATTGGAGTTCATTTGTAGTCTAGAGGCAAGGTGGAACTCAGTCAGTTCTATCCCTGCTATTTATGCACACTCCACTTCACTTATTTCAGGCCAGTCTCTCTCAATCTCACCTAATCCCTTTCACCACTGACCTCTTGCTGAAACCCTCCCTCCTGATAATAATAATAATAATAGTAATTGTAAAACACTTACTATGTGTCAAGCACCATTCTAAGCACTGGGGTAGATACAAGGTGATCAGGTTGTCTCACGTGAGGCTCACAGTCTAAATCCCCATTTTACAAATGAGGTAACTGAGGCACAGAGAAGTGAAGTGACTTGCTCAAAGTCACACAGCTGACAAGTGGCAGAGCTGGGATGAGAACCCACAACGTCTGGCACACAAGCCCTTGCTCTTCCCATTAAGCCACACTGCTTTTCCTGCTGCTTGATGTGCATTTAGCTTTAATTCTACTTGATCTGATGACTTGACACCTGTCCACATGTTTTGTTTTGTTGTCCATCTCCACCTTCTAGACTGTGAGCCCGTTGTTGGGTAGGGACCGTCTCTATATGTTGCCAACTTGTACTTCCCAAGCGCTTAGTACAGTGCTCTGTACAAAGTAAGTGCTCAATAAATATGATTGAATGAATGCCTCTGCTCTCCCCATCTTCCAGGCACTTGTGAAATCGCATCTCTTCCAGGAAGCCTTCCCTAATTAATCTCTCAGCTACCCTCCCTATTTTCCCTATCTTGCCACTTCAGCACTTCTGTGTCACCTAAGCACTTGAGCAATCATCCCTTCTCTTCACAGCCATTTTACCCACTTCTATATACTCTGTTGCTTCCCCGTGCTGTAATTTATTTTAGCACGTCTCCCCAGCTAGACGATAAGCTCCGGGAGACAAGGTATATGTCTACTAACTCTTGTCTTCTCCCAAGTGCTTGGCACAGTCCTCTGCAACCAATAAGTGCTCAATAGACATGACTGATTGACTAATCTACCCCCGATATTTCTCCCTCTAGACTGTAAGCTCATTGTGAGCAGGGAACGTGTCTGTAATATTGTTATTTTGTGCTCTCCCAAGTGCTTAGTTCTGTGCTCTGCACCACGTTAAGTGCTCAATAAATACCATTGACTGACTGACTAGTAGAGTGCTTGGCACAGACTAAGCACATAGTATCAATTGTAATTGGAATGTTTATCTCAGATGATCTAAAAATGTGAATCACACAGGCAATCCCTGACCTTTTTTAATATGCTTAGGCATTCTAAGTGCTGTTGGTGAAGGGAGCAGAGAAGAAAGGAAGTGGAGAATACAAAAGTAAAAGCTGTAATTTTAGAGAAAAGGTGACAATAGGTATTTTTGTGGTGGTGAGTCTCTGATTAATCTCTTTAAATGCTGAAATGAATAATGTTTTCTTCACTTTCTTCATTTCTGCAAAGAAATTGCCTCCATAAAGATTGTAATAAGAATTTATTTTTCAGATTTAAGTGGTGCCTGAAATATTTTACTGTCAGACGCAAAGTGGATATTGGCAAAATTGCAAAACAATAAAAAGGGAGCAAATACATATTTCTTATGAACTATTTAGGGCATAGGGAATTCTAAGGTGAAAGGAATAAATCCTGATATCGGGAAAGTGAGTTGCTTTGTGTAGGATTCCCTCATTGCAAATCTAAATAACAAAGCCGAGAAGAATTGTTCCGCAAACAGATGGCTAGTTTTCATTTTCTAGGGAGAAGCAGCGTGGCTCAGAGGAAAGAGCACGGGCTTGGGAGTCAGAGGTCATGGGTTCAAATCCCGGCTCCACCAACTGTCAGCTGTGTGACTTTGGCCAAGTCACTTCACTTCTCTGTGCCTCAATTCCCTCATCTGTAAAATGGGGATTAAGATTGCGAGCCCCACATGGGACAACCTGATCACCTTGTATCCTCCCCAGCACTAAGAACAGTGCTTTGCACACAGTAAGTGCTTAACAAATACCAAAATTAATTATTATTATTATTAGAAGTGAAGTGAGTCTGCTAGATTGGAAGCCTCTTATGGGCAGAGCTCACGTCTGCCAACTCTGTGGTATTTATTGAGTGCTCACTGCATGCAGAGCACTGTACTAAGATCCTGGTGGAGTATAATAAAGCAGAGTTGGTAGAAAAGTTCCCTGCCCACAAGGAGCTTACGGTCTATAAATGACTAGCTTCCATTTGGATCCACTCCCTTGTTGAGCCCTACCGATATTCTCCAGAGGCTTTTTCAGGACTAGAGATGGGAGATGGATTTCTTTTACTCAAGGAAAGACACATTGAAAGAGGGAATCCCTGAAGATGGAATGGTCCATCAGACATCCACAAAGCCCCCATCTTCATCCCCTTTGGATAGAGATGGAGGACTGTGAGTGTCTCCCTTCAGTTAACAATGATAGTAATAATTGTCGTAGCTCTTAAGCACTTACTGTTTGCCAGGCACTTCATTAAATGTTGGGGGATTACAAGCAAATCAAGTTGAACACAGTCCCTGCCCCATGTGGGGCTCTTAGATTTAATCCCCATTTTACAATAATGATGGCATTTGTTAAGCTCTTACTGTGTGCCAAGCACTATTCTAAGCGCTGGGAAGGATACAAGGTGATCAGGTTGTCCCACGTGGGGCTCACAGTCTTAATCCCCATTTTACAGATGAGGGAACTGAGGCCCAGAGAAGTGGAGTGACTTGCCCAAAGCCACACAGCTGACAATTGGTGGAGCCGGGATTTGAACACATGACCTCTGACTCCCAAGCCCGTTCTCTTTCCGTTGAGCCACGCTGCTTCTCATTTTATAGATGAGGTAACTGACTCACAGAGAAGTGAAGCAACTTGCCCAAGGTCACACAGCGGACGAGTGGCAGAGCCAGGATTAGAACCCTGGTCCTTTCAACTCCCAGGCCCAGGCTCTATCCATGAGGCCATGCTGCGTCTCCCCATCACTCTCTAATTTCTCCACAGAGCGGAATACATTAAAGGTATTTATTGATTCAGGGAAGCAGTATACTGTAGTAGAAAGGGTGCAGGCCTGGGAATCAATTCAAAGGAAAGGAGCAAAGTTATGTGCTTTTTTTTCAATTGAAAGGCTGATTTCTACTAGCTGCTTCCTATCTAGTTTTGTTTTGTTGTCTCTCTCCCCCTTCTAGACTGTGAGCCCGTTGTTGGGTAGGAACCATCTCTACATGTTGCTGACAAGTACCTCCCAAGCGCTTAGTACAGTGCTCTGCACACAGTAAGCGCTTAATAAATATGATTGAATGAATGAATGAATGAATGAATCTAGTGTGGATAACAATGTTCCTGCTATCATTTCCTAGCCCCAGACAGGTGTGGGATTTTATGAAATGCTCTTTTCTGGAGATAGAAGCATTTCTGGATTCAGTGTTGGACAGTGGAACGGATTCTGGTCGCTGCCTCATATTTTGGGATGAGCTATTCGCTGGAATAACATTTAATAAGGTTCCTCAACACCCACTCGATGTAGCTCTGTCCTCTGTCATCCCACTTCACCCCCTTTATTCTGTTAGCCTCATGTGGGGCAGGAACAGCATGCCATATCTGATTAACTTGTATTTACACCAGTGTTCAGCACAGAGTAATTCCTTAATGAATTCCATGATTATTATTATTTGAGCTAGATTGCTTTTTAAAGAAAATTTAATTTCAAGTCAGGAATAAAAACTTAAATCGTGGGTTCACCTCTGTAAACCTGATTTAATCATACTTGTAGCTTAAAATAATGTAGAGGGCACTGTTTTTTAAAAGAGGTAAAAGTGCTAAATTTTCAGCATCTTAGATCATAACTGCCGATTCCTTCAGGCAAATATTTATCATAGTAAACAGGTCCTCCCTATATGTCATAAAATACCATATGGCCCCATTCAGAGTCTGCCTGAAACAGTGGCATTGAATCGACAGCTGATATGCCTGTGACAGGTATCTCAGAAGTGTTTAGAAATTAGTACGATTCTACGCTTTGCAAAATAGAACAGTTTCACTGGTATTTATGAAGCTATTTGAGCCTCTAAATGTCAGCTGCTTCTCTTTGCTACATGTGCGTGCTTATTCGGGGAATGTGCTCTTAAGGTATCTTTGGAAGCCAATTGGCGGTTGATCAGATTTATTCCTTGGGAGCAGAACTTTGCTGATGCGATATGGGCACAGGTCACTACATTCAAAAGCCTACAGCCATCATCTAATTCTTTGTAGTCATAGCAACAAAAGCATCTACTTTTCTAACACCTTCATGTTCCTGAAATTTCTATTCGGTCTGCTGAGGCATCCATGCAGACTAAATGGTACCTCCTTCTCTTGTTAATCACTTTCCCTTCTTCAACTCCCGCCTGACTTTCCACCTGTGTCTGTCACCTAAAGGAATCAGTCCATCAATCAACAGTATTTACTGAGCACTCAGAGGACTATGCTAGGTGCCTGGGAAAGAATAACAAATATAACAGAGTCTGGTAGATCTGATCAATTTCTAGAAGAAGCTCACAGTCTATGGAGGGAGACAGATGTTAACATAGATTAGGGATAAGGGAATCATAGAGTATGAGAATATTTACATAAATATTACAGGGCTGAGGTGGCTATCAAAGCACTTAAGGGACATAGAGCCAAGTCAAGTCCATAGTCAATGCTTAGGGGAGCGTGCATAGAGGAAATAAAGGGCTCAGTCTGAGAAGGCATCTTTGAGGAGATCAATCAATCAATCGTATTTATTGAATGTTTATTGTGTGCAGAGCACTGTACAAAGTGCTCGGGAGAGTACACTGCAACAAAGTTAGTAGATTTGTTCCTTTTCCACAGGGAGCTTACAGTGTACAGAGGTAGACAGAGATTAACATAAATTAAGGATCTGCACATATGCGCTGGAGGGCTGAGCAACGGGTGAAAAAAAGGATGCACAAAGAGATGTAATTTTAAGAGGGATTGGAAGGTGGAGAGGGAGGTGGCTATGAAGGGGAGAGTTCCAGGTCCAAGAGAGAGAGAATGTGGGCAAGACTTTAGTGGCAGGATTGATGAGATCAAGGTACAGCAATGTGTCAAACATCGTGTCAAATGAAATAAGCAGCATGGCTTGGTAAAGAGCTGAGTTCTAATCCCAGCTCCACCACTTCTGCTTTGTAACCTTGAACAAGTCACTTAACTTCTCTGGGCTGTGGTTACCTCATATGTAAAAATGGGGATTGAGACTGTGAGCCCGTTGTTGGGTAGGGACCGCCTCTATATTTTGCCAACTTGTACTTCCCAAGTGCTTAGTACAGTGCTTTGTACACAGTAAGCGCTCAATAAATACGATTGAATGAATGAATGAATGAATGAATGAGAGGGTGAGCTCCCTGTGAGACAGGGACTGTGTCCAACCCGACTGAGTTGTCTGCTCTGGTGCCTAGAACAGTGCTTGACACATAATAAGCACTTAACAAAGACCATAATTATTATTATGAGCAAGCCTCATAAATGGCATAATTTTCTGCTGTTGTCTATTTCTCATCTAGGTAGGGCCTCTACCCCATATGTGAGGAGGAAATGAAAAAATAGTACAAAATCTCAAGAAACCAAGGTCTTTTTCCCAGATAAGCTGGGGGATAAATTATAGCTATGGGAGAAGTTCTGTTTTCTAAGTTTGTTGCAAAGGTTTTGGAGGCAGCAGCTTGTCTTCAGAGGATGTCATTAGCATTTGTGAAGTTTTATCCAGTAGTGTAACAGATGACAATATTAAAAATAATGAGGCTGCCAAAAACAAGCAGTGATAAAGGTGGAATGCTGTGTCTCTGGATTTGCTAGGACTTAGAACCAATGGCGAAAATGTGGAACTGATCACCACAAAACTAGACCACATATGGGAGAGGAGAAGGCTTTTAATAGACTCTTTTTCACTAACAGAAAAACAGCTTTGAAAGTTCACTCATCTTCATTGGGAAGGTTGCTATATACCTTACTAATTAGATATTATTTTCGTTTTATGGTATTGGTTAAGCACTTGCTGTGTGTCAAACACTGTTTGAACTGTGGGCAAAGGTGCAAATTAATCAGATTGGACTCAATCCCTGTCCCACAAGGGGCACACAATCAATGTAGGAAAGAGAACAAGAGAAGTGAGGCACAGAGAAGTTAAATGACTTGCCCGAGGTCACACAGTGAGCAATTAGTCAGAATTAGAACCCAGGTCCTCTGACTCCCAGCCCCTTTCTCTTTACAACAGGCCATGCAGTTTCTTAATAAGTACTAACTCTTCTTTGTACTCCTTCCTGCTATCAGTAAATTAATTCAAGGCCTGTCTCCTGATCATATTTTAAGTTTCTTTGATTCACTCATTCATTCAATCGTATTTATTGAGCACTCACTGTGTGCAGAACACTGTACTAAGCGCTTGGGAAGTGCAAGTTGGCAACATATAGAGATGGTCCCTACCCAACAACGGGCTCACAGTCTAGAAGGGGGAGACAGTCAACAAAACAAAGCATGTGAACAGGTGTCAGGTCAACAGAATAAATAGAAGTAAAGCTAGATGCACATCATTGACAAAATAAATAGGATAGTAAATATGTACAAGTAAAATAAATACAGTAATAAATCTGTACAAACATCTATACAGGTACTGTGGGGAGGGGAAGGAGGTATGGCGGGGGGGATGGGGAGGGGAAGAGAAAGGAGGGGGCTCAGTCTGGGAAGGTCTCTAGGAGGAGGTGAGCTCTCAGTAGGGCTTTGAAGGGAGGAAGAGAGGTAGTTTGGTGTAAGTGTGGTGGGAGGGCATTCCAGGCCAGGGGGAGGACGTGGGCCGGGGGTCGACGGCAGGACAGGCAAGAATGAGGCCCAGTGAGGAGGTGAGCAGCAGAGGAGCGGAGGGTGCATGCTGGGCTGGAGAAGAAGGGAAGGGAGGGGAGGTAGAGGGGGACGAGGTGATGGACAGCCTTGAAGTCGAGAGTGAGGAGTTAAGCCAGGGGATTGTGTCCCCTACTAATATTGGGCTTCCCAAGTGAACTCTACTGTACTCTCCCAAGAGCTTAGTACAGTTCCAATAATAATAATAGTGATGGTATTTGTAAAGCGCTTACTTTGTGCCAGGCACTGTACTAAGTGCTCAGGTAGATACCAGCAGATCAGGGCTGGAGATGTAGATTTGGGTGTTATCTTCTAGACTGTGAGCCTGTCTTCTAGACTGTGAGCTCGTTATTGGGTAGGGACTCTCTATATTTTGCTGACTTGCACTTTCCAAGCATTTGGTACAGCACTCTGCACACAGTAAGTGCTCAATAAATATGATTTAATAATAATAAATTCACATAGAGGTGGTAGTTGAAGCCATGGGAGTGAATGAGTTCTCTAGGGGGGTGGGTGTAGATGGAGAATAGAAGAGGACCCAGAACTGAACCTTGAGGTAGCCCCAAGGTAGGGGCTGGTCTAAGCACTGGAGTAGATACCAGCTGATCAGGTTGGACATAGTCCCTGGTCTACATGGGGCTCACAGTCTTAATCCCCATTTTACAGATGAGATAACTGAGGCACAGAGCAGTTAAGTGGTTTGTCCAAGGTCACACAACAGACAAGTGGGAGAGTCAGAATTAGAACCCACGTCCCTCTGACTCCCAAGCCTATCCACTAGGTCACATTCTTTGAAAGCCCCACTTGCTCCTAGCCCCACTGCAAGGAAGAGTAGTGCTCCTACTACCCCTGGGGAGAATAGATATGATACATTTAGATTTGCTCTTGAATAAATCAACCTTAAGCAATAATAATAATAACGATAATGGCATTTGTTAGGCACTTACTATGTGCCAAGCACTGTTCTAAGCGCTGGGGGGATACAAGGTAATCAGGTCGTCCCACGTGGGGTTCACAGTCTTAATCCCCATTTTACAGATGAGGGAACTGAGGCACAGAGAAGGGAAGTGACTTGTCCAAAGTCACACAGCTGACAAGCGGCGGAGCCAGGATTAGAACCCATGACCTCTGATTCCCAAGTCCGGGCTCTTTCCTCTGAGCCATGCTGCTTTTGAAACCTACTTGCTTGACCCCCTTTTGGCTCCCTTCCACCAAATCATTTACCAAATTCTCAGGGTCAAACATAGATAACTGGACAACAAAGTATGGAAAGATGAATCTGTGGGTTTGATAATAATAATAATAATAATGATGGCATTTATTAAGCACTTACTATGTGCAAAGCACTGTTCTAAATTCTGGGGAGGTTACAAGGTGATCAGGTTGTCCCACGGGGGGCTCACAGTCTTAACCCCTATTTTACAGATGAGGTAACTGAGGCACAGAGAAGTGAAGTGACTTGCCCAAATCGTACAGCTGATAACTGGTGGAGCCGGGATTTGAACCCATGACCTCTGACTCCAAAGCCCGGGCTCTTGCCATAGAGCCACGCTGCTTCTCTAACTATTGATAACTATTCAATTAAAATTCCCACTATCTAATTTTGAATGGACAGTAACTGATTGAAATCTGAATCTGGGGAATTCTTAAATAAGCTCATTGCGGGCAGCAACATCACTACTAAATCTGTTGTATCGTCCTCTCCTAAGCACTTAGTGGAGCAGTATGGCATAGTGGATGGACCACGGTCCTGCGAGTCAGAAGGTCATGGGTTCTAATTCCATCAGCAGCGTGGCTCAGTGGAAAAAGCACGGGCTTTGAAGTCAGAGGTCATGGTTCAAATCCCTGCTCCACCACTTGTCAACTGTGTGAATTTGGGCAAGTCACTTAACTTCTCTGGGCCTCAGTTCCCTCATCTGTAAAATGGGGATGAAGACTGTGAGCCCCACGTGGGACAACCTGATCACCTTGTAAATTCCCCAGTGCTTAGAACAGTGCTCTGCACATAGTAAGTGCTTAATAAATGCCATTATTATTATTATTATTATTATTATTATTATTATTATCTCCTCCACTAGTCTGCGTCAGCAAACTTCTCTGTACCTCAGTTACCTCATCTGTAACATGGGGAATGAGACTGTGAGCCCATGTGGGACAGGGATTGTGTCCAACCCAATTTGCTTGTATTCACCCCAGTACCTGGCACGTAGTAAGCTCTTAAAAGTACCTTAATTATTGTTATTATTCATTCATTCATTCAATCGTATTTCTTGAGCACTTACTGTGTGCAGGGCACTGTACTAAGCATTTGGGAAGTAAAAGTTGGCAGCAAATTACAGTTCTCTAGACTCCGAGCCTGTTGTGAGCAGGGAATATATCTACCAACTCTGCTAAATTGTACTCCTAAGTGCTCTGCACACAGTCAGCACTCAAAAAATATGACTGATAAAGTGACATCTCAATTTTGACTTTAGATCACCCACTATTACCTGTATTTTCTGTTCTTTTCTGGGTGAAGGATTGGCTAAAAGAAAGCAGTCAGAAAGTTCTATGCAAATGTTACTGTGATTTTCTTGCATTCACTTTCAGCTACTGAGGTCACCACTTGGCACTGGGCAGACATTTTGGTAGGAAGTTTTAATTGTTTTGTTTCATCACCACAATCTGGCAAAAACTGTCCTCTCTAGGCTTCAACCAGAAGGTACAGCTCTGTTTAGTAATAATAATAATAGTAGTGATGGCATTTATTAAGCACTTACTATGTGCAAAGCACTGTTCTAAGCGCTGAGGAGGTTACAAGGAAATCAGGTTGTCCCATGGGGGGCTCACAGCCTTAATCCCCATTTTACAGATGAGGGAACTGAGGCACAGAGAAGTTAAGTGACTTGCCCAAAGTCACCCAGCTGACAATCGGCAGAGCCAAGATTCAAACCCAATGTTTGGTGTTCAAGATGTTTAAGGTTTAAGGTGTTTAAGGTTTAAAGTGTTGGCCTGAGAAAACATTTTTTCTTTAATTAGAATCTTATATCTGAAGTATTGTTAAAAGAAATGTACTGAGTTCTTCAAAACTTTCATTTATTGTTCTTCCTTTCCCTTATAAAACTCTAGTCATAAATTATTTTTCACAGGATTTTAAAAGTTCTTTGGTTGGGTTACTATGGGAACCTGCTCCCATATCACTTAGCTCTAATTGGACCAATTCGATCTCTTTCCCTCTCCTCCCTAGAGCCTCCTCAAGAATTCCCCTTCTCCTAGCCTGGAGTCCCCCAAATTCTAACACCTCCTCTACACATGGGTTCTAATCCCAGTTCTGCCACTTATTTGCTGAGTGACCTTGGGCAAATCACTTTACTTCTCTGGGCCGCAGTTCCATCATCTGGAAAATGGGGATTAAGACTGTGAGCCTTTTGTGGAACAACCTGATTACCTTGTATCTACCCCAGTGCATAGAACAGTGCCTGGAACATAAATACGATTGATTGATTGATTGATTGATTGATTGGAACATAGTAAGCACTTAACAAAGACCTGAATTATTATTATTATTATTATTATTATTATATTATAAAGGTCCAGTCCCTGCCGGCACTGGAGAATTCCAATCAATCCTTGGCCGATCCTCCTCTTCCTCCTTTCCTTCTTCCTTCTTTTCCTCCTCCTCAAGCAATGCCAGGGTGAATTTTGTGTACGGTACCCTGTACTCCTCATACACTAGAGAAGCAATGTGGCCTAATGGAAAGAGTATGGACCTGCGAATCAGAAGAGCTGAGTAGTAATTCCAGCCCTGATATAATAATAATAAAAACTCCCAGCTCATCACCACAGACATGGCTTAGATGGGCCAGTCCCTGACTATCTTAGCCCTTTAACCACACATCTGATGAGGTAAGGGTCTCTAAATAGTTGGGCAACTCTACCTAGATAATCACCCTGAGTTGTGTCTACTGATCCTCTGCTCCAGTCACTAATTACAGTCATCCTTGCAAGTCACTTGGGACTCTTAGGTTGTCTACAGGGCAGGCAGGTGCTCTCAGATCTCACTAGACTGCAGCTGTTCTAGCCTTCTCCTCCTCCCTTCCTTCTTTCCCCCTTCCCCTCTTTCTTTCTCCTCTTTCTCCCTTCCCTGATTTCACACATGACAAAATTACACTTGACAAAAGGATAATGCTTCCAGAATTGGTTCCATGGTATCAAAATATCCTCAGAGTCTCTGACAGAGTGCAAGACTCTTCTAAAATGACACTTCAAGAAAGAGGCTTTAGTTTTCTTCTTTCATAGTGTTTCTTCCCCTTCCTTTTCTCCAATAAGCCAGCAAATCCTTCACAAATTCCTATCCATTGAGATAGCAGGGTGTTTTTTTTTGGTGTTTGTGTATTTCATTCATTTATTCATTCATTCAATCATATTTATTGAGCGCTTACTGTGTGCAGAGTGCTGTACTAAGCGCTTGGGAAGTACAAGTTGGCAACATATAGAGATGTTCCCTACCCAACAGTGGGCTCACAGTCTAGAAGGGGGAGACAGAGAACAAAACAAAACACAAAATAAAATAAAGAGAATAAATATGTACAAATAAAATAAATAGAGTAATAAATACGTTCAAACATATATACATATATACAGGTGCTGTGGGGAGGGGAAGGAGGCAAGGCGGGGGGAATGGGGATGGGCTATGTGCTCAGCACTGTACTAAGCACTGGGGCAGATACAAGCTAATCAGGTTGGACACAGTACCTGTCCCAGATGAGGCTCACAGTTTTCATCCACATTTTAAAAATGAGGCAACTGAGGCACAAATAATTTAAGTGACTTGCCCAAGGTCACACAGTTTGTTGCATTTTCTTCCTAGGAACTAAACTATTTATGAGATTCCTATTTCAGTGGCGCATTTTTAGGACACTTAATCACAAACAAAGTGGTGAATTGGTTGCTCAGGATGGAAGAGCAAATCCCCAATAATAATAATGATTATGTCATTTATTAAACATTCACTGTGTGCCAGGCACTGAACTAAGCATGGGGATAGATACGAGCTAATTAGGTTGGACACAGTACCTGAGCCACAAAGAGCTCACAGTGGACATCCCCATTTTTTTATTAATAATAGTAATAATAATAATATAATAATGATGTGATTTGTTAAGGGATTACTTTGTTCCAGGCACTGTACTAAACGTTGGAGTGCAGATGAGGCAACTGAGGCACTGAGAAGTCAAGTGACTTGCCCAAAGTCACACAGTTCACCCCATTTTCTTCCCAGTAACTAATCAATTTGTGAGATTACTCTGTCAGTGGCCCATTTTGAAGACACATGGACAGAAAACAAAATGGTTCATTAGTTGCTTCAGATAGAAGAGCAAATTGTCTTGTTTTGGGGATCCCTTAATAATATCAGTCTGGTGGCTCCCTGACTGAGCCTCCTTTTTCCTCTCCTCCTCCCCATACCCCCTGCCCTACCTCTTCCCCTCCCCACAGCACCTGTATATATGTTTGTACAGATTTATTACTCTATTAATTCTACTTGTACATATTTACTATTCTATTTATTTCATTTTGTTGATATATTTTGTTTTGTTGTCTGTCTCCCCCTTCTAGACTGTGAGCCCGTTGTTGGGTAGGGACCATCTGTATATGTTGCCAACTTGTACTTCCCAAGCGCTTAATACAGTGCTCTGCACACAGTAAGTGCTCAATAAATACAATTGAATGAATGAATGAATGCATCTGTTGAGCACTTGCTCTGAGAAGCCTTTTCAGTGGCTCCTTCCTTAAATAATAAATAATAATGGCATTTATTAAGCGCTTACTGTGTGCAAAGCACTGTACTAAGCACTGGGGAGGTTACAAGGTGATCAAGTTGTCCCATGGTGGGGCTCACAGTCCTAATCCCCGTTTTACAGATGCGGTAACTGAGGCCCAGAGAAGTGAAGTGACTTGCCCAAAGTCACACAGCTGACAATTGGTGGAGCCGGGATATGAACCCATGACCTCTGACTCCAAAGCCCGAGCTCTTTCCATTGAGCCACACTGCTTCTCCAAAGCAAAATGTATTTATTTCTTTCCCTTCATTCTTCAATCAATCAATTTGGGAGAGTACGATAGAACAGAGTTGGTAGTCACATGCCCTTCCCACAATGAATTTCGAGTCCAGGGGAATAACTGATAGGACCCAAATAAGACATAAGTCATAATTGAACTCCAAGCATTTTGGACTTAAGGGGTAGACAATGCTTTAGTATGCCCTCTTCAGCAGTGCAGCCCCCCAAACCTGCTAGCTAATAAAACCTCTTTCCTTCCAGGTGTAGTCTTAGCAAGCTTTAAAAACAATGATTAATTCTCATGATACTTGATTGGATGAGAGGGGTGCTCCCCTTGGTTTTCAGATGAAGAAACAGGGACAGAGGCATCAAATCTGGTGTCCCAAAGGTCACCAAACTTGCTAACAGAAATGGTGGGGTCCAACTCCTTCTAGACTGTAAGCTCCTTGTGGTCAGGGAATGTGTCTACCAACTTTGTTGAATTGTACTCTCTCAAGGGCATAGTACAGTGCTCTGCACTCAAGTGCTCAATAAAACCATTGATTGATTGACAGAAACGCAAATGAGTCAACCACGTGTTCAGCACAGGATTGCAGTGGCAGTTGGGCTGGGAGATCCATTCTTTTAATTTAGTCTCTTCACAACAGGAAATAAAGGACCTTAACTGGATTAAGTCTCAACTCTACCTTTGAAAATGACACATTTAAAAGAAATGGGGATTAAGACTAGTCAGAGTGACCTAAAGGGTAGAGGACAGGCCTGGGTGTCAGAGAAGGACTTGGATTCTAATCTTGGCTCTGCCACTTCTCTGCTATATGACTTGGGCAGATCACTTCCCTGAGCCTCAGTTTCCTCATCTGTAAAATGGAGATTAAGACTGTGCAACTCCTATGGGACAGGGACTGTGTCTAACCTGACCTAGCATATATCTAACCCAGTGCTTCGTACAATGCCTGGTGCTCTCGTGGCTTAGTGGAAAAAGCACTGTCTTGGGAGTTAGAGGTCATGAGTTCTAATCCTGGTGCTACCACTTGCCAGCGTGTGGCTTTGGGCAAGTCGCTTAACTTCTCTGTGCCTGCGTTATCTCATCTGTAAAATGGGGATTAAGACTGTGAGCCCCACGTGGGACAACCTGATTACTTTGTATATACACCAGTGCTTAGAACAGTGCTTGGCATATAGTAAGTGCTCATAGTAACAAATACCATAAAAAAGAAAACAACTAAGAATAAGGAGAGAAAAGGCACGAATTACAGACATATGATAATAGTAATAATAATAATGGCATTTCGTTAAGCGCTTACTATGTGCAAAGCACTGTTCTAAGCACTGGGGAGGTTACAAGGTGATCAGGTTGTCCCACGGGGGGCTCACAGTCTTAATCCCCATTTGACAGATGAGGTAACTGAGGTACAGAGAAGTGAAGTGACTTGCCCAAAGTCACACAGCTGACAATTGACGGAGCTGGGATTTGAACCCATGACCTCTGACTCCGAAGCCCGGGCTTTTTCCACTGAGCCACACTGCTTCTCTATAAACAAAATAAGCAAAACACAAGATCAGTAAAATAGAGGTCAGCGATGAATATAAAATAAAGCTGAATGGTCCTTGGATTCCATCCCTGGTCATTTCTAGCAAGAGAAATG
Source organism: Tachyglossus aculeatus (assembly GCF_015852505.1). Taxonomy (NCBI): domain Eukaryota; kingdom Metazoa; phylum Chordata; class Mammalia; order Monotremata; family Tachyglossidae; genus Tachyglossus; species Tachyglossus aculeatus. The sequence continues at coordinate 37,842,289 of NC_052077.1, read as the reverse complement.
ATGGTACATCCACCCACCTGGGCCCTTTTGTCTCAGCAGAGATAAATATGCCCTTGGCCAGAAATCCTCAGCATCCAAAAACCCTCTGTAACCATGGCTACATATTTGAAAGTCTATCAGAAAGTATTTAGAGCTATATTTAGGCGTTCTTTATTGTGAACGTATTTGAATTGACGTCATTGTATCAGTTTGGCCCTGATGGCAAGTTTACTACTCTAATAACGCAACAAGGACGCCTGCATTAAATCAGGACTTCCTCTCCCAGAACGATCCTCAACACCCAACCGACAAATCGGGGGGTTGGGGAGGACACTGCCAAGGAGAGCCGCAGGGGAGAGAGTGGGAGAGTAGGCGGGGACTGACCTGCACAGGAGCCTTTGTTCAGCAGAGTGGCATCCCGTCTGGACTACTGCACCAGCCTTCTCTCTGATCTCCCATCCTCGTGTCTCTCTCCACTTCAATCCATACTTCATGCTGTTGCCCGGATTATCTTTGTCCAGAAACGCTCTGGGCATATCACTCCCCTCCTCAAAAACCTCCAATGGCTACCAATCAATCTGCGCATCAGGCAGAAACTCCTCACCCTGGGCTTCAAGGCTGTCCATCCCCTCACCCCCTCCTACCTCACCTCCCTTCTCTCCTTCTACTGCCCAGCCCGCACGCTCCGCTCCTACGCCGCTAATCTCCTCACCGTACCTCGTTCTCGCCTGTCAATCAATCAATCAATCAATCGTATTTATTGAGCGCTTACTATGTGCAGAGCACTGTACTAAGCGCTTGGGAAGTACAAATTGGCATCACATAGAGACAGTCCCTACCCAACAGTGGGCTCACAGTCTAAAAGGGGGAGACAGAGAACAGAACCAAACATACCAACAAAATAAAATAAGTAGGATAGAAATGTACAAGTAAAATAAATAAATAAATAAATAAATATCGACCCCCGGCCCACATCATCCCCCGGGCCTGGAATGCCCTCCCTCTGCCCATCCGCCAAGCTAGCTCTCTTCCTCCCTTCAAGGCCCTGCTGAGAGCTCACCTCCTCCAGGAGGCCTTCCCAGACTGAGCCCCTTCCTTCCTCTCCCCCTCGTCCCCCTCTCCATCCCCCCATCTTACCTCCTTCCCTTCCCCACAGCACCTGTATATATGTATATATGGTTGTACATATTTATTACTCTATTTATTTATTTATTTATTTTACTTGTACATATCTATCCTATTTATTTTATTTTGTTGGTATGTTTGGTTCTGTTCTCTGTCTCCCCCTTTTAGACTGTGAGCCCACTGTTGGGTAGGGACTGTCTCTATGTATTGTCAATTTGTACTTCCCAAGCGCTTAGTACAGTGCTCTGCACATAGTAAGCACTCAATAAATACAATTGATTGATTGATTGATTGATCAAGGTTCCTATTTCTCTTCCCCAAATCTCCTCCAGATTGGGCTCTCGCTGGCTACTTCTCTGATCTTCCCCTTGATCCTAGCCTCCTGCCCTGACCTCCCACTGGCTTTAAAGGACTTAGTCAGCTCATCCCCTCCTACCTTACAACCCACCTGCACTCCTCTAATGCCAATTTACTCACTGTACCTCAAATTCATCGATTTTGCCACCAACCCCTGCCCCATGTCCTGCCTCTGGCCTGGAACTACCCCCCACCTTAATATCCAAAGATCATAATTCTTTCCATCTTGAAAGTCTTATTAAAATCCTAACTCCAAGAGGCCTTTCCCTAGTAAGCCCATTTTTTCCCTACTCCCTCTCCCTTCTGCATTGCCTTTATATTTGGATCTATCCCCTTTCAGCAGTTGATATTCACCCCATCGTCGGCCCCACAGAACTTATGTCCAGATCCATAATTGATTTTGATGTCTGTCTCCCCCTCTAGACTTTAAGCTCCATGTCATCAGGGAACAGGTCAATCAATCATATTTATTGAGTGCTTACTATGTGCAGAGCATTGTGCTAAGCACTTGGGAGAGTATGATAGAACAATAAGCAGGCAGATTCCTTGCCCACAGTGAGCTCACGGTCTAGATCCCATTGTTGGGTAGGGATTGTCTCTATTTGTTGCTGAATTGTACTTCCCAAACAGTGCTCAGCCCACAGTAAGTGCTCAGTAAATGTGATTGAATGAATGAATGAATGAATACAGCCCGTTGTTGGGTAGGGATTGTCTCTGTTGCTGAATTGTACTTTCCAAGTGCTTAGTACAGTGCTCTTCACACAGTAAGCACTCAATAAATATGATTGAATGAATGAATGAATGGAGGGGGAGAGGCATTCATATGAATAAAATTTAATATGTAATTTAAAGCTATGTATATAAGTGCTGTGGGGTTGGGAGTGGGGCAAATATCAAACGTCCAAAGGTCATAGGTCAATGTGTACAGGCAACGCAGAAGGGAGAGTGAATCAGGGAAAAGAGGGAGGCCTCAGGGAATTACTCATGGAGGAGATAACAATAATAATAATAATAATAATAATAATGTTGGTATTTGTTAAGCACTTACTATGTGCAAATCACTGTTCTAAGTGCTGGGGAGGTAACAAGGTGATCAGGTTGTCCCGCGGGAGGCTCACAGTCTTCATCCCCCTTGTACAGATGAGGTAACTGAGGCCCAGAGAAGTGAAGTGACTTGACCAAAGTCACACAGCTGACAATTGGCAGAGTCAGGATTTGAAATCAATCAATCAATCATATTTATTGAGAGCTTATTGTGTGCAGAGCACTGTTCTAACCGCTTGGGAAGTACAAGTTGGCAACATATAGAGACGGTCCCTACCCAACAGTGGGCTCACAGTCTAGAAGATGTGACCTTATTAATTCTTTGAAGGTGGAGAGTGGTGGACTGGCATATATGGAGGGAGAGGGAGTTTCAGGCTTGGGGAGGATGTGGGAAAGGGGTCGGCAGTGAGATAGACGGGATTGGGGCACAGTGAGTAAGCGGGCACCTAGAGGAGTGGAATGTGCAGATGGGACTGTAGTACATGATCAGCTAGATGACGTAGAATGGGGTGAGCTGATTGAGTACTTAAAGCCATTGCTAAGAAGTTTCTGCTTGAAACAGAGGCGGGTGGGCAGCCACTGGAAATTCCTGAGAAGTGGAGAGACACGGGCTGAACATTTTTGTTGATAAATGATCCGATTCTGTTATTTGGTACTTCCTGAGCAATCACTTCCAGCAGTCACTTGATAAATACCATCAGTTGATTGATTGTAATGGTATGCAGTAAGCCTTTACTCTGGGCAGATCACTATGCTAAGTGCTGGGAAAGATTAGATTATCCCTCAAGGGACTCCTAGCTCTTATAAATTCATAAAAGAATTGTTGGATCTATTTTCCATCCAGTCTGCGTCATGTAGTCTCCTGGGAAAGGACTCAAACTTTTTGATACCTAGCATGAGTTTCGTCAGTTTGGATCCTTTTGAAGAAAGTTTTCGGTCTTGGCATTAACCACTCTCAAATGTGGCTCTTCCCCAACAAGGTATTCCCTTTTTGCAGAGGCCCTAAGGCTTTGGAATAACGCCTATAATTAATATCATTTTTCATTGTCATGCCAAGCTCAATATAATCAAAACTGACCTTTTATTGTGGCATAAAACTCATAAAATAGCAGCACCAGAAGTCCATGAGTGTGGTGCCCTTTAGGAAACCATCCCAGAGAGCTTCATAATGCGTGGAAGGAAGGATTCAGACAAGAGGCCTCTGCGGGTCAAGAGAAGGAAAATGTTATGAACCAGAATAACCGCATGAGAGGAATCAATCAAGAAAAAGCCTAAGCAGCAAGCGTTATTGCCTACTGGTTACAGCATCGGCCTTGGAGACAGAAGGGACTGGGTTCTAATCCTGGCTCCGTCACTTGTCTGCTGGGTGACCTCGGGCAAGTCACTTCACTTCTCTGGGCCTCAGTTACCTCAGCTGGAAAATGAGGATTGAGACTGTGAGACCCATGTGAGTCTTTTAGACTGTGAGCCCACTGTTGGGTAGGGACTGTCTCTATACGTTGCCAATTTGTACTTCCCAAGCGCTTAGTACAGTGCTCTGCACATAGTAAGCGCTCAATAAATACGATTGATGATGATGATGATGAGACATGGACTGTGTCCAGCCTGATGACCTTTTATCTACCCCAGTGCTTTGAACAGTGCCTGGCACACGATAGTGCTTAAAAAATACCATTAAAAAAAGAGAGGAAAGAAAAGTTAGAAGCAGCATGGCTCAGTGGAAAGAACACGTGCTTGGGAGACAGAGGTCATGGGTTCTAATCCCGGCTCTGCCGCTTGTGAGCTGTGTGACTTTGGGCAAGTCGCTTAACTTCTCTGTGCCTCAGTTACCTCATCTGTAAAATGGAGATGAATACTGTGAGCCCCACGTGGGACAACCTGATTACCTTGTATCACCCCAGCGCTTAGAACAGTGCTTGGCACATAGTAAGTGCTTAACAAATGCCATCATCATTATTATTATTAAAAGTACAATGATGTCTCATCCTCAAGAGCACTTTCTTGACTGCAGAAGAAGAATTCTAGTTACCAGCACGCTCTCACTCCTGGGAGAGGAAGAGGAGTGAAAATACATAGGAATTCAGAAATGTCTCTCTGCCCTATCATGTCAGACATCAAAGGAGAGAGGGCTCCTGTGAGACTTAGATGTGTTTGAGGAAAGCAACCAACCCAAGGATGGAGGTACAATTAGAGAATATGTCCTGGTGGTTGTGGTGCACTTAGCCTCAGACTATCAATCAACCCATGCTATTTACTGAGTGCTTGCTGTGTATAGAGTACTGTGCTATAAGCAGCGTGGCTTAGTGGAAAGAAGATGGGCTTGAGAGTTAAGAGGTCATCAATTCTAATCCCGGCTCCGCCACTTGTCTGCTGTGTGACCTTGGGCAAGTTACTTCACTTCTCCGTGCCTCAGTTACATCATTTGAAAAATGGGGATTAAGACTGTGCGCCCCACGTGGGGAGACCTGATTACCCTGTATGCCCCCCAGCACTTAGAACAGTGCTTGGCACATAGTAAGCACTTAACAAATACCATTATTATTATCATTACTACCAATGGTGGTTTTAAATTAATCAATAGTGACTGTAAGCTCATTGTGGGCAGGGAATGTGTCTGCCAACTCTGCCGTATTGTATTCTCCCAAGCACTTAGTACAGAGCTCTGCACATAATAAGCACTGGATAAATACCATTGATGATGATGGTTCTTATTTTTAGTGGTATTAATTAAGTGCTTACTGTGAGTCAGGAACTGTACTAAGCACTGGGGTAGATACAAGATACTCAGTTGGGGCACAGTCCATGTCCCCCATGGGGTTCACATTCTTAATCTCACCCCCTATATATTTGTATGGATTTATTACTCTATTTATTTTACTTGTACATGGTTACTACTCCATTTTATTAATGATGTGCATATAGATATAATTCTGTTTATTCTTACGGTTTTGACCCCTGTCTACATGTTTTGTTTTGTTGTCTGTCTCCCCCTTCTAAACTGTAAGCCAGTTGTTGGGTAGGAACCGTCTCTATATGTTGCCAACGTGTACTTTCCAAGTGCTTAGTACAGTGCTCTGCACACAGTAAGCGCTCAATAAATACGATTGAATGAATGAATGAATTTTATAGATGAGGTAACTGAGGCCAATGTGGTCGGCCTGGGGCCCTTCCTCTGGAACTTCACAGGAAATCCCACCTCCCTCCACCTCCACGCTGCCCTCTGAGCACACGATCCGGTGACCTCAGAATTTAAACTATGAAGACAATCGATCAGGAGCCAATATAAACCGCTCATTTATAGGATTATGAGGAAAGATTCCTCCTGACTGATGGCTCGTTGGGCAAAATTACGCGATCTGGTGCGGAACCCATTGTCCTTCTGGAGGCCCCTATTTACTAGCGATGGCATTTACCAAAGTGTTTAATGACATTGCCGCAACTTTGGCCCTGGGAGGAATCAGGGTCAACAATCAGTTAGTGGTATTTATTGGGTGCCTATTGTAGTCAGAGCCCTGTCCTAAGCACTTGGGAGAATAGAGTACAGTAGAGTTGGAGACATGATGCCTGCTCACAAAGAGAAGCAGTGTGGCTCCGTGGAAAGAGCCCGGGCTTGGGAGTCAGAGGTCATGGGTTCTAATCCCAGCTCCGTCACTTGTCAGCTGTGTGGCTTTGGGCAAGTCACTTAACTGAGAAGCAGCATGGCTCAGTGGAAAGAGCCTGGGCTTTGGAGTCAGAGGTCATGGGTTCAAACCCCGGCTCCGCCAATTGTCAGCTGTGTGACTTTGGGCAAGTCACTTAATTTCTCTGGGCCTCAGTTACCTCATCTGTAAAATGAGGATTAACACTGTGAGCCCCCTGTGGGACAACCTGATCACCTCGTAACCTCCCCAGCGCTTAGAACAGTGCTTTGCACATAGTGAGTGCTTCATAAATGCCATTATTATTATTATTATTGTTATTATTATTGTTATTATTATTATTCTCTGTGCCTTAGTTCCCTCATCTGTAAAATGGGGATGAAAACTGTGAGCCCCACGTGGAACAACCTGATTACCTTCTATGCCCCCCACCGCTTAGAATACTGCTTGGCACATACTAAGCACTTAACAAATACCATCATCATCGTCATCATCATCATCACAAAGAGCTTACAGTCTACAGAGGGAGATAAAGACATTAAAATAAATTACAGATGAGGGAAACAGCATGGCTTAGTGGACATAGCACGGGCCTGGAACTCAGAACCACCTGGGTTCTAATTCCAGCTCCACCACACATCAGTTGTATGATATTGGGCAAGTCTCTTCACATCTCTGGCCCTCAGTTACCTCATCTGTAAAATGGGAATTAAGGGTGTGAGCCCCATGTGGGACAGGACTGCGTACAATCTCCTTAACTTGTATCTAACTTAGTGCTTAGAATAGTGCTGGGCACATAATAAGTGCTTACTGAGCACTAGTATTATTATTAAGATATGGACATATGTGCTGTAGAGGTATGTTTTGTTATGTTGTCTCTCTCCCCTTTCTACACTGTGAGCCCGCTGTTGGATAGGGGCCGTCTCTATATGTTGCCAACTTGTACTTCCCAAGCACTTAGTACAGTGCTCTGCACACAGTAAGCGCTCAATAAATATGATTGAATGAATGAATGAAGGGGGTGAGGTCAAATTCTGAAGGAGTTCAGACCCAAGTGCATAGGTGGGGCAGAAGGAAGGGTGATCAGAGTGGAGATATTAGAGGCTAGTCAATACCACCCTGTTCTGGGCTTCTGACAAACACTATTTTCCGGAGTGAGTTATTTTGTGGCAAACCAATATGCTAACACAAGCCCTCTCTAAAATGAGATATTGAAATTCCTTAATAAGCAAACAAGAGATAAGATCACTTGGTTGTTGCAGAATTAGCAGGTGGGTCAATCAAAATGTAAATGAGACAAAAGATGCCACCGACTAAATATTCTGAAGTCGTTAGCGGTATATTATTGCTTCCTTAAATGGTCTTCTCTGAAAGCCAAACTGATTAGGCACCACTGGATCCCGAGAAAGCAGGGGACACAGATGCAATTCATGACTGCATCCCTCTGACCATCCCGGAGGAAAAAACACCCAGCACAATCACCCCATCGGGACTCGCAAGAGAAGGCTCCAGCGTGGGACTTTAAAGAGAGGTCCTTTGAACAAAGATGAAGGGCTCTAAACTAGGAAGAGAAGGCAGGGAGATTTGCAATTATCTTGTTATGAACACGCAGGGAAAAGAAAGGCAGAGTTGAAAGACTGATTTCAAGGAAGGAGTGATGAGATTAACTCTACAGATTAGAGAAGGGATCTCAAAAAGGGAAATCAGAATATTATTCTTCTGGACCAGATCCATTAAGTATCAAAGACCCAAAACTAAGTTTCTCAACACCCTATCTACATATAATAATAATAATAATATTGGCATTTGTTAAGCGCTTACTAAGTGCAAAGCACTGTTCTAAGCGCTGGAGGGGTACAAAGTGATCAGGTTGTCCCATGTGGGGTTCACAGTTTTAATCCCCATTTTTACAGATGAGGTAACTGAGGCTCAGAGAAGTTAAGTGACTTGCCCAAGGTCACACAGCAGACATGTGGTGGAGCCGGGATTCAAACCCATGACCTCTGACTCCAAAGCCCGTGCTCTTTCCACTGAGCCACGCTGCTTCTCTAAGGGGCAATGATCTCTGTGTTTTAGGGAGAAGTGAACTTGGAAACATGAACACTGCAATAATAATTGAGAATCAGCGTGGCCTGGCAGAAAGAGCACTAGTCTGGGAGTCAGGAGGCCTAGGTTCTAATTCTGACTCTTCTGCTTGTTTGCTATGTGACCTAGGGAAAGACCCTTAGCCTCTCTGTGCTTCAGTTCTTTGTGAAATTCATTCATTCATTCAATCGTATTTATTGTTTACTGTATGCAGAGCACTGTACTAAGCACTTGGTAAGTACAAGATGGCAACACATAGAGACGGTCCCTACTCAACAACGGGCTCACCGTCTAGAAGATACTGTGAGTTCTCTGTGGAACAGGGATTGGACCTGGTTGTCTGGTATCTATACCCAGCACTTAGTACAGTGCCTGACACATAAAAAGCACTTAACAAATACCATAAAAAATGATAGTAATAATAACGATATTTATTCAGTGCTTACTATGTGCCAAACAAGACAAGAAGCAATTAACTCTCCCCCTTCTAGACTGTGAGCCCGTTGTTGGGTTGGGACTCTACCTGTTGCCAAATTGTACTTTCCAAGTGCTTAGGCCCCCTGTTCCTCCCCCCTCCTCCTTTCCTCACCCCAAATGATCTGGCCTCCTACTTCATTAGTAAAATTAACACCATCAGGTCTGAGTTCCCCAAAGTCACCCCTTCCCCCTCCCCACCCTGCTCTCAATCCTCTCCACTACTTTCCCATCCTACCCAGCACTATCTTCAGATGAGATCTCCTCCCTTCTCTCAAGTGCCACCCCCTCCACCTGTGCGTTGGACCCCATTCCCTCTCACTTTATGAAAACTCTGGCCCCTTCCCTCCTCCCCTCCTTAACTTCCATCTTCAACCACTCACTCTCCACTGGTTCCTTCCCCTCTGCCTTCAAATATGCCCACGTCTCCACCATCCTAAAAAAAACCCTCTTGACCCCACCGCCCCTTTTAGTTATCACCCTATCTCCCTCCTACCCTTCCTTTCCATACTCCTAGAATGAGTCATTCATACTCGCTGCCTCGAATTCCTCAACACCAACTATCTCCTTGACTCCTTCCAATTTGGCTTCCGTTCCCGACACTCCACCGAAACTGTCCTGTCAGAGACCACCAGTGACCTCCTTCTTGCCAAATCCAATGGCTCCTACTCTATAATGATGATATTTGTTAAGTGCTTACTATATGCAAAGCACTGTTCTAAGCGCTGGGGGGATACAAGATGATCAGATTGTCCCATGTGGGGCTCACAGTCTTAATCCCCATTTTACAGATGAGGGAACTGAGGCACAGAGAAGTTAAGTGACTTGCCCAAAGTCACACAGCTGACAATTAGTGGAGCAGAGATTTGAACCCATGACCTCTGACTCCAAAGCCCAGGCTCTTTCCACTGAACCACGCTGCTTCTCTATCCTAATCCTCCTCGACTTCTCAGCTGCCTTCAATACTGTGAACCACCCCCTTCTTCTCAACACGCTATCCAACCTTGGCTTCACAGACTCCGTCCTCTCCTGGTTCTCCTCTTATCTCTCTGGCCATTCATTCTCAGTCTCCTTCATGAGCTCCACCTCCCCCTCCCATCCCTTTACTGTAGAGATTGCTCAAGGGTCAGTTCTTAGTCCCCTTCTGTTCTCTATACTCACTCCCTTGGTGAACTCATTCGCTCCCACGGCTTCAACTATCATCTCTATGCTGATGACACCCAAATCTACATCTCCACCCCGTTCTCTCTCCCTCCCCCAAATCTCGTATCTCCTCCTGCCTTCAGGACATCTCCACCTGGATGTTCGACTGCCACTTAAAACTCAACATGTCTAAGACTGAGCTCCTTCTCTTCCCTCAAACCCTGTCCTCTCACTGTGGACGACACTTCCATCCTTCCAAGCCTGCAAGTTTGGTGTCATCTTTGACTTTGCTCTCTCATTCACCCTGCACATTCAATTCATCACCAAAACCTGCCGGTCTCACCACCGAGATCCATCCTTTCCTCTCCATCCAAACCACTACCCTGCTGGTTCAATCTCTCATCCTATCCCAACTGGATTACTCCATCAGCCTCCTCTCCAATCTCCCATCCTCCTGTCTCTCCTGACTTCAGTCTATACTTCACTCTGCAGCCCAAATTATCTTTGTACAGAAACACTCTGGGTGTGTCATTCCCCTCCTCAAAAACCTCCAGTGGTTACCTGTCAAGCTTCAAATCAAGCAAAAACTCCTCACTCTCTGCTTCAAGGCTGTCCATCCCCTCACCCCCTCCTACCTCACCTCCCTTCTCTGTTTCTCCAGCCCAGCCTGCACCCTGCTCCTCTGCTGCTAACCTCCTCACTGGGCCTCATTCTTGCCTATCCCACCACCAACCCCTGGCCCACGTCCTTCCTCTGGCCTGGAATGCCCTCCCTCTGCACAGCCACCAAACTAGCTCTCTTCCTCCCTTCAAAGCCCCACTGAGAACTCACCTCCTCCAGGAGGCCTTCCCAGACTGAGCCCCCCCTTTTTCTCCCCTCCTCCTTCTCTTCTCTCCATCCCCCCATCCCCCCATCCCTTTCCCCTCCCCACAGCACTTGTATATATTTCTACATATTTATAACACTAATTTATTGTATGTCTACATACTTACTATATTTTATTAATGATGTGTTTATAGCTATAATTCTATTTATTCTGATAGTATTAACACCTGTCTACTTGTTTTGTTTTGTTGTCTGTCTCCCCCTTCTAGACTGTGAGCCCACTGTTGGGTAGGGACTCTCTCTATATGTTGCCGATTTGTACTTCCCAAGCACTTAGTACAGTGCTCTGCACATAGTAAGTGCTCAATAATACAATTGAATGAATTGAATGAATGAACTCTTCAGAAGGGAGAGAAAGGGAGAGGGAGAGTAGTTCTAATGGAAGTCCCTCCTGCAACCCCCAATTGTGCTTTAGCTAATATTTTGACCTGAGCCTACCCCCTACTTCTTCCATAGAGGTATTCAAGGCCTCCGAGCCTCTGTTCATTCCTCAGAGAATTCAGCAGAAAGGATAAGAATTAGATGGAAACTTTTAACACATGTTTTTTTCCAGTACCCAATCACAACTTGTTACAGTGTAAGTGCCTTGTGTTCAGGAAATCTATCTTTAGCTTTTACTGTACATGTCCAAATGCTTAGTACATTGTTATATACTCAGTATCATTACTACTACTACTTCTAATACTAATGAGATAAGTTAATTATATGGGAGTTCTGTAAACATGTCTATAGGCTGGAAAATAAGGTATATCCCTGTTCTTTTTGTTATGATATTTGTTAAGCACTTACTAAGTGCTGGGGTAGATACAAGCTCATCAGATTGGACACAGTCCACTTCCCAGATGGGACTCACAGTCTTTATTCCCATTTCACAGATAAGGTAACAGAGTACCAAAGAAGTGAAGTGACTTGCCCAAAGTCACACAGCAGACAAATGGTAGAGGGGGGATTAGAACTCAGGTTCTTCTGACTCCAGAACCTGCGCTCTATCCACTAAAACATGTTGCTTCTCTTCGTAGCTGGAATTATTCCTTCAACTGTGGGCAACTAAAAAGTTGAAAATAACAAAAGGTCCTTTGAGGATCTTCTTTTCAGTTTCTAAGCTTGTTCTGAATGAGAAGTGAACATAGAGTCAATGCAAGATCTGCATGTATATGGCAGAAAATATCAAAAATATTGGCAAAGAGTAAAAGTAACAAGCAAAAAGCCATTTGAAACCTCTTTATAAAGTCATCAGATTTTAGAATTTTGATGGCAAGCCATAGAGTAACAAATAATTGATATCATCCTAACTGTTAATTAGGAAAAGTGTGTTTTCTTTGCAAACACATTGAATTGATGTTTATCCTTACTTACTTTCCACGAAATCAATTGTGTTGAAACCTGCTATTCTTTGTAACACCTACCGAATCCTTTGTTCCGGGGTCCCTAGGATTTAGAAAATTAAATGAGAGCTCAAAAGTCAATTAAATCAATCATATTTATTGAGCATTTACTGTGTGCATAGCACTGTGCTGAATGCTTGGGAGAATACAATATAACAAGAGTTGTAGACATGTTCCCTGCCCACAAAGAGTTTAGAGGAAAATAGAGTTCAAGGACGATGTTTTATTTGGATGATGACGCTGATGGTGATGATTATTATTGTACCTGTTAAATGCTTAGTATGTGTTAACCACTGTACCAAGCACTGAGATAGATATAGATCATCAAGCGCTTAGTACAGTGCTCTGCACACAGTAAGTGCTCAATAAATACGATTGATGATCAGGTTGGTGAAGGGGCTAACAGAATAAGGGGTTTGAAAATGAAATCCATTTTGAATATAAAATGAAAGCCGTTTTGAATATAATTTCATGAAAATGTCAGAGTAAGAGCTGATAAACATATTACCAAAAGGCATCTTCTGTATGTCATGCTACACATATATAGAGAAGCAGCATGGCTCAGTGGAAAGAGCCTGGGCTTTGGAGTCAGAGATCACGGGTTCAAATTTCAGCTCTGCCACTTGTCAGCTCTGAGACTTTGACTGACTGAAGTCACTTAACTTCTCTGTGCCTCAGTTCCCTCGTCTGTAAAATGGGGATTAAAACTGTGAGCCCCATGTGGGACAACCTGATCACCTTGTAACCTCCCCAGTGCTTAGAACAGTGCTTTGCACATAGTAAGCGCTCAATAAATGTCGTTATTATTATTATTATTATTATTATTATTATTAATTATTATAAAGTCTCACAATACTCCCTAATTGTGCCATCACACTATTGAACTTTTACTTAATGTTATAGAGATATTTGGTTTAATATAACTTCTGTGGGATATATTGCATACTGATCCCCAAAAGAGGCATGTTAATCAGTGTTTTAAATTGCCTCAATCAGTTGTATTTATTGAATGCTTATGAATGGGCCTGTTTAAGCCACATCGGAAAGCAAAATACCATGTAGTTCTATCCTCCCCATTAAGCCTTGAATAAATCTTTCCAGATTCTCTCTAGAATAGGGAAGCCCAGTGAGCCTCATGGAAAAATCCAGGTCTGAGAGTCAGGAGTCCTGGATTCTGATCCCAGCCCTGCCAGTGGCCCACTGTGGGACCTTGGATAAATCACTTAACCTCTAGGCCACAGACTTCTCATCTGTTAACTGGGGAAATGACACTACCTCTTAGACTGTGCTAGAGGGACTCTTTCTGATATAATTAATTTAAGTCTACCCTATGCTTAAGCATAGTAAACGCCCAATAATAATAGATTGTGAGCCCGTTGTTGGGTAGGAACCGTCTCTATATGTTGCCGACTTGTACTTCCCAAGTGCTTAGTACAGTGCTCTGCACACAGTAAGTGCTCAGTAAATACGATTGAATGAATGAACCAATAATAGTTACCACCATTACTACTATCCTACCACTATTCTATTGTCTTAAATACAATGTAATTTTATGATGTGAATTTTGAGAAATATCCTTGATAGCAGGCATATTTACTTAAGGTTAAACAATAATAAGAAAAATAAATGAGGGATATGAGCTTTCTGTAAAAATGAGAAAGATAATAATAATAATAATAATGGCATTTGTTAAGCACTTACTATGTGCCAAGCACTGTTCAAAGTGCTGGGGGGAATACAAGGTAATCAGATTGTCCCACATGGGGCTCACAGCCTTACTCCCCATTTTCCAGATGAGGTAACTGAGGCCCAGAGAAGTTAAGTGACTTGCCCAAAGTCACACAGCTGACAAGTGGTGGAGCTGGGATTAGAACCCATGATCTCTGATAACCAAGCCCGTGCTCTTTCCACTGAGCCACGCTGCTTCTTTAAAGATTGTTCCTTTTTTCCAAATGTCACCCACAAGAAATTTCTAGAATGTGAAGCCGAAATTCCTCCTGACCAAAATCATAGGGTAAAGTTGATTATGTATTTTCTAGAGAAGGCAATTAAATATCCTCCTAGAAACCAGGCCCACAGTGCTATTTAACCCCTCTAATATAAACGGTATTTGGAATGGATTGGCAATATTTTATTGCCTAGAGCAGGCATCCTACCTTGTATTTCAAGTTAATGAAAGAAATTCTATTAAGCAGTCAGACATTTATAAGAGGGACCATCTCCAGCACCTCTGCAGCTCTCTCCCGACTCTCCCTGGTCTTCCTGGAGATGAAATCGAGTCATTAGGATCCATAAATACGATTGAATGAATCATTCTTGAGCTGTCCAGGGGCTGCTTGGAAATCGCCCTCCAGGTGACTTCCTCGAGCATCCCACTTTCATCCTAAAGTTTTTTATTTATTTTCTTGATTTGTCTGAATATCATACTAGAGAGTAACAGACAGCAACACTGAGACTCTCCTGCTGCATTCTGCAGAAGCCTTTGTTTTGGAACAAGTCTTGTATGTCATTCTTGATGGGACAGTTCCTTGCTCTGGGAAAAGAAAGTGGGAATACCCTCCTGAGAGGGCTGCTTCCATGAAACTATGATGGCCCATGGAAAGCAAAATTGGACTCCATACATGTCGAATGCAACCTGTCCAAAGCGCTGCCTACTAAATGATTGTAGTATTTGTTAAACACTTATAATGTGCCAGGCACTGTACTAAGCACTGGGGTGGATACCGTCCCTGTCCCATGTAGGGCTCACAAATTCAATCCCCATTTTAAAGAGGAGGGAACTGAGGTCCAGAGAAGTGAAGTGACATGCCCAAGGTCACACAGAAGACATGTGGCAGAGTCGGGATTAGAACCCATTCATTCATTCATTCACTCAATTAAATCAATTGTATGTATTGAGCACTTCCTGTGTGGACAGCACTGTACTAAGTGCTTGGAAAGTACAATTCAGCAATAAAGAGAGACAATCCCTGCCCACACCGGGCTTACAGTCTTAGAAGGGAGGAGACAGACCTCAAAACAAGTAAAGAGGCATCAATATAAATAATAGAATTATAGATATGTACATGGCTCAGTGGAAAGAGCACGGGCTTTGGAGTCAGGGGTCATGGGTTCAAATCCCAGTTTCACCAACTGTCAGCTGTGTGACTTTGGGCAAGTCACTTCACTTCTCTGTGCCTCAGTTCCCTCATCTGTCAAATGGGGATTAAAACTGTAAGCCCCCCCGTGGGAAAACCTGATCACCTTGTAACAGTGCTTTGCACATAGCAAGCGCTTAACAAATGCCATCATTATTATTATTATATATATATACACAAGTGCTGTGGGGGTGAAGAGAAGGGTAGAGCAAAGGGAGAGAGTTGGGGAGAATCAGAGGGGAGGGCAAACTGAAGAAAAGGGGGGTTTAGCTGGGAAGGCTGCTTGGAGGAGGTGAACCTTCAGTAGGGCTTTGGACAGGGAGAATTTGATTGGCAAATTTGAGGAGGGACAGCGTTCCAGGCCAGCGGTAGGACATGGGCCAGGGGTCGATGGCGGGACAGGCGAGAACGAGGCAAGGAGAGATGGTTAGCAGCACCAGAGGAGCGGACTGTATGGGCTGGGCTGTAGGAGAGAAGGGAAGTGAGGTAAAAAGGGGCAAGGTGATGGAGAGCTTTGAAGCCAATAGTGAGGAGCTTTTGTTTGATAACCTTCTTACTCCCAGGCCTCTGTTCTATCCACTCTGCCATGCTGCTTCTCTAAACCCCTTACCTTGATCAATTCTGGTTGTATGGGGTAGAATATCTGAACGTGAACCATGGATGAAGAATCATTCTGGACTCTTCTAGACAGTAATCTTGTTCATTCATTCATTCATTCAATCGTATTTATTGAGCGCTTACTGTGTGCAGACCACTGTACTAAGCGCTTGGAAAGTACAAGTTGGCAACATCTAGAGACGGTCCCTACGCAACAGTGGGCTCACAGTCTAGAAGGGGAGACAGAGAACAAAACAAAACATATTAACAAAATAAAAGAAGTGGAATAAATATGTACAAGTAAAATAAATAAATAAATAGAGTAATAAATATGTACAAACATATATGCATATATACAGGTGCTGTGGGGAAGGGAAGAAGGTAAGGTGGGGGGATGGTGGGGGGGAGGGGGAGAGGAAGGAGGGGGCTCAGTATGGGAAGGCTTCCTGGAGGAGGTGAGCTCTCAGTAGGGCCTTGAAGGGAGGAAGAGAGCTAGTTTGGCGGATGGGCAGAGGGAGGGCATTCCAGGCCAGGGGGATGACGTGGGCCGGGGGTCAATGGCGGGACAGGTGAGAATGAGGCACGGTGAGGAGATTAGCGGCTGAGGAGTGGAGGGAGCAGGCTGGGCTGGAGAAGTAGAGAAGGTCTTATGGGCAGGGAAGGTGTCTACCAACTCTGTTGAACTGTACTCTCCCAAGTTCTTAGTATAATTTTCTACATACTGTAAGTGTTCAATAAATGTGATTGATTGATCTCTTTTATCCCTTCCAGAGGCAGGGTCGCCTAGTGGAAAGACCAAGAAATTGGAAGTCTAGAGATCCTAGTCTCAGTCCCAGCTCTGCCATTGGAAGCAGCGTGGCTCAGTGGACAGAGCCTGGGATTTAGAGTCAGAGGTTGTGGGTTCAAATACCGGCTCCGCCACTTTTTTTTTTTTTAATGGCATTTATTAAGCGCTTACTTTGTTAAGCAGAGCACTGTTCTAAGTGCTGGGGGGTTACAAGGTGATCAAGTTGTCCCACATGGGCTCACAGTCTTACTCCCCATTTTACAGATGAGGCAACTGAGGCTCAGAGAAGTTAAGTGACTTGCCCAAGGTCACACAGCAGACATGTGGTGGAGTCGGGATTCGAACCCATAACCTCTGACTCCAAAGCCCGTGCTCTTTCCACTGAGCCACGCCACTTGTCAGCTGTGTGACTTTGGGCAAGTCACTTAACTTCTCTGGGCCTCAGTTCCCTCATCTGTAAAATGGGGATGAAGACTGTGAGCCC
This sequence comes from Tachyglossus aculeatus, assembly GCF_015852505.1. Classification (NCBI taxonomy): domain Eukaryota; kingdom Metazoa; phylum Chordata; class Mammalia; order Monotremata; family Tachyglossidae; genus Tachyglossus; species Tachyglossus aculeatus. The sequence goes on along the minus strand of NC_052077.1, from coordinate 37,825,169 downwards.
CACGTGGGACAACCTGGTTACCCTGTATCTACACCAGCGCTTAGAACAGTGCTTGGCACATAGTAAGTGCTTAACAAATATCAACATTATTAGTATTCTTATTTGCTTGCAATGTGACTGGGTAAATCACTTAATCTATCGGGGGCACAGCTTCCTACTCTATAAAATGCAGATAAGTTACCCTACCTTGGTGTGTGTTAGTTGGCAAATACTTTTCAAAGCACTTAAAGCTCTCAATCACCTTTTCCCCCCCACCTTACCTTTCTGATTTCCTATTACACTCCAGCCCGCACACTTCACACCTCTAAATGCCAACCTACTCACTCTACCTCCTTCATCTCTATCTCGCTGCCAACACCTAACACATATCCTGCCTCTGCCCAGGAACACCCTCCCCCTTCATATCTGACAGAAAATCAATCTCCCCAATTTTAACACCTTATTAAAATCACGTCCCCTCCAAGAGGCTTTCACTGACTAAGCCCTCATTTTCTCTTACTCACTTCTGCATCACGTTTGCACTTGGATTTGCACTTTCAGTTTCCCCCACCTTCAGCCCCACAGCACTTTTGTATGTATCCATAATTTATTTATATTAATACCTGAATCCCCCTCTAGACTGTCAACTCCTTGTGGATAGGGAACAAGTCCACAAACTCTGTAATATTGGAATCTCCCAAGTACTTAGTACAGTGCTCTGCCCACAACAAGTGCTCAATAAATGTGATTGGTTGATTGACCTTGGGCAAATTGTTTAATCTATCTGGGCCCCTGTTTTCTCCCCATAAAATGGGTATGAGATACCCTTCTTTTGTCTGAGTGGGCTGTGTGTGTAAGCATATTTTACCTTTGCATTCAAACAACTGGACCACATCTTCCGCATGTTATCTGCGTTAACGAGGCAGAGGGTATGCTTGAAAATCTCAGCCCAAGCAGCTCTTTGAAATCCAGAATGGAATCGATGCTTGCCTACAGATGCAGTTCAAGCAAGAAGTGCTTACTTTACAAAGACTACTGAGATGTGAAATTGACGGTTAAACCGTCAAAATTGGACATTTTGAGCTTGTTAGGGGCAAGCTTATGTTCTGGAAGACTTGATCAGGTTTGTCAGAGGCCTTTCCAGATTGATTTCTAATCTTCTCATTTTATACCACTCAGCTGCTTATTACAGCATTTCCAAGTCACCTAAGCATTTAGTTAACACTAACACTTAGGTCCAAAACTGAACACTCCATTACTTCATCCTCTTTTATTTTGGGGGTCTCCCCCATTAGTTTGTAAACTACTGAGGGCTCACCTCCTCCAGGAGGCCTTCCCAGACTGAGCCCCCTCCATCCTCTCCCCCTCCTCCCCCTCCCCATCCCCCCCGCCTTACCTCCTTCCCCTCCCCACAGCACCTGTATATATGTATATATGTTTGTGCATATTTATTACTCTATTTTATTTGTACATATTTATTCTATTTATTTTATTTTGTTAATATGTTTTGTTTTGTTCTCTGTCTCCCCATTCTAGACTGTGAGCCCACTGTTGGGTAGGGACCGTCTCTATATGTTGCCAACTTGTACTTCCCAGGTGCTTAGTACAGTGCTCTGCACACAGTAAGCGCTCAATAATTATGATTGAATGAATGAATGAATGAATAAACTCCTCGAGGAGAGAAATCACGTATAATAACTCAATAGTACTCTCCCAAGTGCTTAGTTCAGTGCTCTGTAAAAGGTAGTTGCACAATAAATGTGCTTAATTACACTGGAACGGAGAATGGAGAAAAGGGTATAATAATAGTAAAGCAAATGGTAAGTGTTTATTGTGTCCTGTAGACGGTAAATTCCTTGTGGGCAGGGATCACATCTATCCACTCTATTATATTGTACTTTCCCATGCACTTAGTACATTCCTCTGCACACAGTAAACACTCCATACCACTGTATTTATTATCAAGCACTGTAGTAGATGGATACCAGATGAGCTGATCAGATGGTCACTGCCTCTCATCAGGCTCAAAATCTGTTAGAAAATAGAGGAGCAGTGTGGCCTAGTGGAAAGGACGTGGGCATTGGAGTCAGAGGACCTGGGTTCTAATCCCGGCTTTGCCTCATGTCTTGCTGTGTGACCTCGGGCAAGCCACTTCACTTCTCTCTGCCTCAGTTACCTCATCTGTAAAATGGGGATTCAATACGTCATCCGGTTAAGACTGTGAACCTCATGTTGGACAGGGACTGTGTCCAACCCAACTCGCTTGAACCCACCTCAGCACTTAATACACTGCACAGCGCATAGTAAGCGCCTAACAAATACCATCATCTTTATTATTATAAGTAATTATTATTATTATTATTATTATTATTGTAAGTAATAATAATGATGATGGTATTTGTTAGGTGCTTACTATCTGCAAAGCACTGTTCTAAGCACTGGGGGGATAGAAGCTGATCAGGTTGTCCCACGTGGGACACAATCTTAATCCCCATTTTACAGATGAGGCAACTGAGGCCCAGAGAAGTGAAGTGACTTGTCCAAAGTCACACAGCCAACACGTGGCAGAGCGGGATTAGAACCCACGACCTCTGACTCCCAAGCCCGTGCTCTTTCTACTGAGCCATGCTGCTTCTCTTAGAATGCAAGCCCTGTGTGGGACAGGAACAGGGTCTGACCTGATTATCTCAAATGTTCCCAGGGCTTGGCACATAGTAAGTGTTAAACAAATACCACAATTTTCATTAGTATTATTGCTATTATGGTGATGATGATGATAATTACTCTTCTATGGCACTCCTAGAGTAGTCCCTACAATAGCACGCCTGAAAACCCACTTCCCAAAGAGCTGTATTTCCAGTTTCAAAAGATCCCAGAAACTCCGGAGACAATTTCCTACATGATTATGGAACTGTGGTATTGCAATCCCACTGAACGAATGGGTCCTCAACTCAAAACACTTCACATAGCAATACTCTGCATCTCACCAGTCAACCCGATCACTGCCCCCCTAAAGAGGAAATGCGTGTGGTAATCAATTTTCCTTTGCTGGAAAATTTTCCTCCTCAAGCATCAAAAGGGAGACGTGCCTAGATTGTATATTAGAGTGTCAGCTCCTTCAGGGCAGGGATCATGACTGCCAACTTGATTTCTCTCTCCCCAGTGCTTAGTTCAGTGCTCTGCACACGGTAAACGCTCACTAAACACCCCTGATGGATTGAGTGGTCTGTCATTCTCAACTCCGTCAACATTCATAGTTCGAGACGGCCTTCTAAGGGTGCAGTTTTAGCAACTACACAGGCCAGAATTTTATTTTATTACTATGATAAAGCACACATGGCCTGAAATATACTAGCAAAGTGAAGGGTTTATCTATGATTTTATAACCTGGGACACTTAGAATAGCTTCCCTGGATACACAAATTCGCAATAGAGCCTAAATTTTCAAATTTACCTGTGAAAAATGGACTGCATAACTGACTCTTCAGTATTCATTCGTTTAATCATATTCATTGAGTGCTTTCTGTGTACCAAGCACTGTTTTAAGTGCATGGGCATGTGAAATATAACAATAAACAGATACAGTTAAAGGGAAGGAGAGGATTGGTCTATGGATGACTAATCTCAAAGAATTTTAGTCAGTTTATTAGCAGGGGTGGGGACAATATTAGTCAACCTTTTTCTCTTTCTTCCTTCAATTTGAATTTTCCTCTCTGAACCCATCCCAGGTATTCTCCTCCTCTCACCACAAAAATTGGGTACAAATGTTTGTCAGCCTGTATGCCAAGAAGCCCAGTGCTCCATCGAGATGACCAGATTCCAGATCCAGACATAATGACAAGTTAAGAGTTGGGCAATTTTCCTGTCGTTATGTGGTACAGTGGCTAAATGATCTAACGTAATAAAAATGGTATCTGTTAAGCACTTACTATGTGCTAAACCCTGGATTAGGTGCTTTGATAGATATAAGAAAAACAGGTCAGTCACAGTCTAAATAGGAGAGAGAACAGGTATTTAATGCCCATTTTATGGTTGAGGAAACTGAGGCCCAGAGAAGCTAAATGACTTACCCAACTTTGGGCAAGTCAGTTAACATCTCTGTGCCTCAGTTACCTCTTCTGTAAAACAGGGATTGACGGTGAGCCCTCCGTGGGACAACCTGTTCACTCTGTAGCTTCCCCAGCCCTTAGAACAGTGCTTTGCACTTAGTAAGCACTTAATAAATAATAATTAATTAATGGCTTAATAAATGCCACCATTATTATTATACATCAGACAAGTAGTAGAACCGGAATTAGAACCCAGATCTTCTGACTCTGAGGCCCATGCTCGCTCCACCAGGCCACACTGGTTGACGAACAAAACTTCTGCTTCTTTATTTTATTGATTTTTATTTATCTGTGGGGTAATTCAGAGGCAAACAAGATTTGCGGCCTGAATTATTGGCTGTATGGACAGAGAAAGAATTATATTGTAAATTCCCAGAGAGCAAAACCATATCTTTTCTTTCTTTATCTTGCTCCTAAATTCCCCATCAGGGTTCTCTGTCCTCAGTAAGCCCCCAGTTAACACTCCTGAACGAATGAATAAATGAAAATGAGAATGAATTCAGAGACTCCAACCATTGGAATGGATATAATTCCTTTAGAGAATTATCTTATTGGTGGGAAAGTCATGTAGCTTTTCTGGAAAGGGATGCTCTATCAACATTCCTGAAAACAGTAAAATAGTATTGGGTTAAAATCAGCCTTCCCCTTTCATTTCAAGGCTTTTTTCCTCACCCTACTTTTCCGGAGATTGAAAGCAGCCCGTGAAGTGGCGACTCAGGGCTGGTTCTAGTCTAACTGCAGGCTTTTCCCTGAGATTAATAGCCCTCTTACGCATCCAGTGCTTGCTTTATTTCAAGTGTGCTAAGGAGGAACTTAGCCAAGGTTGGAATCTATTGTAAAACTAACAGCCCTGCTTCCCTGCACACCAGGGAAGAAACAACCTTTCGGGTTGGATTTAATCACTCTCCAGTGAAAGTCATCCAAGTGGCCATTATGGTAACCAGAAGCTAAATGGAAGCCAAACATTCAGATTCACTGGGAAGAGGGAGAAGCCTGTTAATAATAATAGTAATAATGATGGCATTTGTTAAGCGCTTACTATGTGCAGAGCACTGTTCTAAGCACTGGGGAGGTTACAAGGTGATCAGGTTGTCCCACGTGGGGCTCACAGTCTTAATCCCCATTTTACAGATGAGGTAACTGAGGCCCAGAAAAGTTAAGTGACTTGCCCAAAGTCACATAGCTGACAACTGGCGGAGCAGGGGTTTGAACTCATGACCTCTGACTTCAAAGCCTGGGTTCTTTCCATTGGCCCACACTGCCTGTTCTTAACCCTCTCCTGGAATATCCTTGCCTCAAAGCAGCATTGCCTAGTAGCTAGAGCAGGGGACTGGACGTCAGAAGGACCTGGGTTCTAATTCTGGCTCTGCCACTTGTCTGCTGTGTGACCGTGGGCAAGTCACTTAATTTCTCTGTGCTTCAATTACCACATCTGTAAAATGAGGATTAAGACTGATAAACTTGATTACCCAATTGCTTAGTGCCTCGCACATTTATTCATTCAATAGTATTTATTGAGCTCTTACTGTGTGCCGAAACCTGGGCTGTCATCACACCATTGTTTTACAGCTGACATAGCCCTTCTCCTCCTGGAAACTTTAAATTTTTAAATTTTCTTCTCTCAGTTTTCAGCCTCCCATGTTCTCGGAACGTGAGAAGCAGCGTGGCTCAGTGGAAAGAGCGTGGGCTTTGGAGTCAGAGGTCATCGGTTCAAATCCCTGCTCCACCAATTGTCAATCAATCAATCAATCAATCAATCATATTTATTGAGCGCTTACTGTGTGCAGAGCACAGCTCCTAAGTGCTTGGGAAGTACAAGTTGGCAACATATAGAGACGGTCCCTACCCAGCAGTGGGCTCACACTCTAGAAGGGGGAGACAGAGAACAAAACCAAACATATTAACAAAATAAAATAAATAGAATAGATATGTACAAATAAAATAGAGTAATAGTAAAATAAATAGAGTAATAGCAAAATAAATAAATAAATGGAGTAATAGTAAAATAAATAGAGTAATAGTAATTGTCAGCTGTGTAACTTTGACCAAGTCCCTTAATTTCTCTGTGCCTCAATTCCTTCATCTGTAAAATGGGGATGAAGACTATGTGCCCCTCCTGGGACAACCTGATCACCTTGTAGTCTCCTCAGTGCTTAGAACAGCACTTTGCACGTAGCACTTAATAAATGCCATCATTAACATTTCCCTACACAGTTTTTTTTCTCTTTGTGGCATACTGATTTACATGTTCTGCTTCTTAAGGAATTTTTCCAACTATTTATATGTAAATTATTATGTCTGTCTCCCCTGGGACTATGACATCAAGAGATCCTGTCTCTGTCAGAAGCTTCCCAGTACTGGTGTCAGTGAGGCATGCTTTGAGTTTGGCCTTCAGTATGTCTTGGACCTTTTCTTCTGACCACATTTAAATTTCCTTCTTAAGGAATTTTCCCAACTATTTATATAATAATGATGGCATTTATTAAGCACTTACTATGTGCAAAGCACTGTTCTAAACGCTGGGGGGATGCAAGGTAATCAGGTTGTCCCATGTGGTGCTCACAGTCTTCATCCCCATTTTACAGATGAGGTAACTGAGGTACAGAGAAGTTAAGTGACTTGCCCAAAGTCACACAGCTGACAAGTGGCGGAGCTGGGTTTGAACTCATGACCTTTTAGACTGTGATCCCACTGTTGGGTAGGGACTGTCTCTATATTTTGCCAACTTCTACTTCCCAAGCGCTTAGTACAGTGCTCTGCACACAGTAAGCGCTCAATAAATACGATTGATGATGATGACCTCTGACTCTAAAGCCCATGCTCCTTCCACTGAGCCACACGGCTTCTCTAATTAATATGTAAATTACTATGTTTGTTTCCCCTGTTGGATTTGTAAACCCCTTTGAGGTTGGGTCACGTCTCCTACCTGTATTGTATAATAATTAATAATAATTATGGTATTTGTTAAGTACTTACTATGTGCCGAACACTTTTCTAAACACTGGGGTAGATACAAGATAGTTTGGACACAGTCCCTGTCCCACATAGGATTCACCCTCTTAATCCCCATTTTGCAGATGGGGTAACTGAGGCCCAGAGACATGAAGTGGCTTGCTCAAGGTCACACAGCAGACAAGTGTGCTTCCTCCCTTCAAAGCCCTACTGAGCGCTCACCTCCTCCAGGAGGCCTTCCCAGACTGAGCCCCCCTTTTCCCCTGCTCCTCCCCATCCCCCCTGCCCTACCTCCTTCCCCTCCCCACAGCACCTGTATATATTTGTACAGATTTATTACTCTGTTTATTTTACTTGTTCATATTAACTATTCTATTTATTTTGTTAATGATGTGCATATTGCTATAATTCTATTTGTTCTGACGATTTCGACACCTGTCCACATGTTTTGTTTTGTTGTCTGTCTCCCGCTTCTAGACTGTGAGCCCGTTGTTGGGTAGGGACCGTCTCCATAAGTTGCTGACTTGTACTTCCTAAGTGCTTAGTACAGTGCTTTGCACACAGTAAGCGCTCAATAAATACGATTGAATGAATGAATGAATGAAAGCGTTGAAGCTGGGATAAGAAACCATAACCTTTTGATTCCCAGGCCTGTGCTCTGTGCAGTATGAGAAGCATCATGTCTCAGTGGAAAAGAGCACGGGCTTTGGAGTTAGAGGTCATGGGTTCAAATTCCGGCTCTGCCAATTGTCAGCTGTGTAGCTTTGGGCAAGCCACTTCACTTCTCTGGGCCTCGGTTCCCTCATCTGTAAAATGGGGATTAAGACTGTAAGCCCCCCGTGGGACAACCTGATCAGCTTGTAACCTCCCCAGCACTTAGAACAGTGCTTTGCACATAGTAAGCACTTAATAAATGCCATTATTATTATTATTGTTATGCACTAAGCCATTCTGCTATTCGCAAGAATTTAGTTCACTGCTCTGTACACAGAAGGCATTCGGTGAATTCATTCATTCATTCAATTGTATTTATTGAGCACTTACTGCATGCAGAGCACTGTACTAAGTGCTTGGAAAGTAAGATTCAGCAACAAAGAAAGACAATCCCTACCCAACAACAGGCTCACATTCTAGAAGGGGGGAGACAGACATCAAAACACGTAAACAGGCATCAGTAGCATCAGTATAAATAAATAGAATTATAGACATACAAATCATTAAATAAAATAAATAGAATTATAAAATTGTACATATATACACAAGTGCTGTAGTCGGGGAGATGGGGAGGGGAGGAGAAGCAGAGGAAAGGGGAGTCTTAGTCTGGGAAGGCCTCCTGGAGGAGGTGAGCTTTCAGTAGAGCTTTCCAATGAATACTACTGATTGATTGACAACAAGCCAAACAACTTGAACTGTTACATCTGAGCTGTCTGAGGTGGATAGCTGGCGTAAAATAGCAGGATTTTATCCTGATTAACCCTGAGGTTCTGCAATTCTGTGGGAATACCAGCACTAAGATTCCAAGGATTAGGCTCAGCTACATTTCCGTGGCCCTCTGGTATGAATGAACCACAGAAGGATTCTTAAGTAGCAGAGAGGCCTAGTGGAATCATCCTCCCAGGCCTGGGAATCAGAGGACCTGGATTCTAAACCTGCTTCTGCCACTTGCCTGCTGTGTGACCATTCATTCATTCACTCAATCGTATTTATTAATCGCTTACTATGTGCAAAGCACTGTTCTAAGCACTGGAGAGGTTACAAGGTGATCAGGTTGTCCCACAGGGGGCTCACAATCTTAACCCCCATTTCACAGATGAGGAAACTAAGGCACAGAGAAGTGACTTGCCCAATGTCACACAGCCGACAATTGCAGGGTCGGGATTCGAACCCATGACCATGACCTTGGAGAAGGAACTCAACTTCTCTGTGCCTCTATTTAGTCTTCTTCGAAACGGGGATTCCATGTCTGTTTTTTTTTCTGTTTGTCTTAATGGTATTTGTTACATGCTTACGCTGGAATAGATAATAATAATAATTATGATAGTATTTGCTAAGCACTTACCCTGTGTCAAGCACTGTTCTAAGTGCTGCAGTAGATACAAGCCAATCAAGTTGGACACAGTTGACATGGGTCTTAAGGTTTTAATCCCCATTTCACAAGCTGAGGTAACCGAGGTCCAGAGAAGTTAAGTGGCAATTATGGTATTTGTTGAGCACATAAGCGCATAAAGTATTTGTTAAGCGCTTACTACGTTCTAAGAACTGTAGTGACTTGCCCAAGGTCACATAGCAAACAAATGGCAGGTTGGGGATTGAAGGCCATGCCTCTGACTCCCAAGGCCGTGATCTTTCCTCTAGGCCATGCTGCTTTTCGGGAAAACTGTCTCTTCTCCTTCTTACTTAGTCTGGAAGCCCCATGGAAGATTGGGTCTGTGTCCAACCTGATTATCTTTACCCCAGGACTTGGCACATAGTAAGCGCTTAACAAATACAACAATTATTATTATTAAGATGAGGTATAAAGAGCTTAGCTTTGGAACCTATCCTCAATGTGGTCAGAAGAAAAGGTCCGAAGACATAGAGAAGGCAAACCTCAAAACATGCTTCAATGATCCTAGTGCTGGGAAGCTTCTGACAGAGACAGGATCTCTTGATGTCACAGTTCACACAGTGTTCTATAAGTGCTCAATAAATTTGATTGATCGATTATCTAACAGGCCTCTGTGTGCAGCTACCCAGGGCAGGTTCTCTTGGAAGCCGAACTTCCTGCTTTAGGAGAGAAGTGGCCATTTAAACCCTATTTGAAAAGTGTGGGTTTTCCACCAAACGCAGGCTCCCATGCCTTGTGTGGTGTGTCTGGTGAGGCTGAGAACACATCCTTCCAATGGATTTATCGGGACTGTTTCAGTCTGGGAATGCTGGAATACCAGTTAGGCTCACGGTGCGGCAGAAATCAGTGTCCATATGAGAATAAAATGGAACCATATGAAAGTTTTTGGGTGGATGTCATTTTTCTGCTTTATTATCTTGTTTACCAAAGCCAGCTAAGTGGGCTGAGAATAAATAAGGAAATCCCCAAGTATTAGGACAATGCTCCCTGTTCAATGTGATCAAAGCAAATGTAATATCCTAAACCAACTATTGCCGAGGATATTTTAATGAAAACAAAGCATTTTGCTTAGTATACCTTTATACCTTAGTGGTATCTTACTTAGTATACCTTAGTGGCTTAGTATACCTTTCAACTCATTATTGACTTCTTTAAAGCACCATTCATTTTACCTGAATTTTTCTCCTGGGCCCTACAAATCTACAAATCTGTCAATGTTACTTGTATTTATGTTTGAAAGGAAATAAGAAAATGGCATTTCTTGTAATATCAGATTGTAAGCCCCTATATGGCAGGGACCATGCTAAATTATCAGATTAAGTGCTACAAATCAAATTTTATTGTACAAAACTTTCCTTTGGTTTGATTTAAATCTGCAAACCAGTACCTGTTCTGAGACTCAAAAATGAGGAGATGGTGGTGAATGAAATCCAGCTCAGTTTTCTTTCATTTCAACTCCACAGTAAGAAAATAAAAAATAAAAAAGGGGCATGCAATTATAATGCAGGAAAATGAATTCAGGTTCTAATCAAACATCCATGCTTAATATTTGACTTGGTTTGTACAAATTGGCTCTGGTTTTTTTTCAACATAATTTTCTGAACAATGGGTGACATCCCCCCCATCACCTCCACACATGCAAAATACATCCAGCAAGAATTTGTTCAAACGTTTCCAGCTTTTGTTATTCCCCAATGTATTTCGCTAATTAGCATCTGCTGACATGTCAGGATAAAACAGAAGACAAAATCCACTCTCTTCGAGCTCCCCAGAGAGTAGCAATGTTTCCGCATATAAAGAACCTTGGGCTGGGAATCAGAGGACTTAGGTTCTAATCCTGGCTGCACTACTTGTCTGATGTATGACCTTGGGTAAGTCATTTAACTTTGCCCAGTGGGGATTAAGACAGTGAGTACTATATGGGACACAGACTCTGTCCAACCCAATTACCTTGTATCTACTCCAGTGTTTAGTATGGTGCCTGGCAGAGAGTAAGAGTTTAACAAATACCAGGCAGGGAAACCACAGCACAGAGAATCATCAGAACCATTTGCTTCCTACCTCCCTGTAACCGCCACACCAAACTGATAAGCATCATGGCTTAGTGGGTAATAATAATAATAATGATGGCATTTATTAAGCTCTTACTATGTGCAAAGCACTGTTCTAAGCACTGGAGAGGTTACAAAGTGATCAAGTTGTCCCACAGGGGCCTCACCATCTTAATCCCCATTTTACAGATGAGGGAACTGAGGCACAGAGAAGTTAAGTGACTTGCCCAAAGTCACACAGCTGACAATTGGCAGAGCCGGGATTTGAACCCATGACCTCTGACTCCAAAGCCCAGGCTCTTTCCACTGAGCCATGCTGCTTCTCTGTAGAGCATGAGCTGTGAAGTCAGAAGGAACAATACTCTAATCCTGGCTCCGCCACATGTCTGCTGTGTGACCTTGGGCAAGTCATTTCACTTCTCTGGGCCACAGTTGTCTCATCTGTAAAATGAGGATTAAGAGTGTGAGCCCCATGTGGGACAGGGACCTGACTGACTTATATCGATCCCATTGCTTAGAGCAGTGCTTGACACACAGTAAGTGATTAACAAGCACCATAATATTATTATTATTGTTATTATTATTAAACTGGTCCCCAGGAAACCACCAGCAATAAGGTAAAAGGTTCCCGGAGGATCTATTCTTGTTGGGGAAAATATTTGGCCGCAGGATTTACAGGGAGACTGTTTCCTGGGAGCAATCGGCTCTCCATAGGGCGCTGAGATTTTGCTACCTTGAAGCACAGTCTCTGGCCAAGAAACATCAATCAGAGGTTTTCACAGAGAGCTTGCTGTGTGCAGAGCACTGTACTAAGTGCTTGGGAGAGTCTTGTCTTATACCATCAAGTCATTTCTGACACAAAGCGACACCATGGACACATCTCTCCCAGAAGGCCCCGCTCTCCATCTACAATCGTTCCAGTAGTGAATCATCATCATCAATCGTATTTATTGAGCACTTACTATGTGCAGAGCACTGTACTAAGCGCTTGGGAAGTACAAATTGGCAACATATAGAGACAGTCCCTCCCCAACAGTGGGCTCACAGTCGGAGTCTTCTTGGTAAAAATCCTGAAGTGGTTTACCATTGCAGCCTTCTGCGCAGTAAACTCGAGTCTCTGGCCTCGACTCTCTCCCATGCTGCTGCTGCCCAGCATAGGTGAGTTTTGACTTGTAGCAGATTGTCTGTCACTCGCTAGCCACTGCCCACGCTAGAAATGGAATGGGTTGGCCTCTGCTCTCCCTCCCGTAGCTGAGACTGGTGGAGAACTGGAAACTTTCCAGGTGCGACCCTGAGAGGGGCTTTGTGGGGAATACAATATTAAAAAAATGAGTTGGTAGATATGTTCCCTGCCCACAGTGAGTTTATAGTCTAGATTTTCTAATCTATATTCCACGTAACGGCGGTATGCATGCAGCTGTAAGTAGACCACATTGGGATGAGCAGCTGGATACCTTGTTTTATCCAAGTAGCAAAAGCACTCAACCCAAAGCTCAAGAAGCACAGCAAGGATTAATTCCATTGTGCCAACAGAGGATACTTCAGTCATCTGAGTGGGATGAAATGTTTCATGAGGTCTGGGCTGCTCATCATCAGCTAATGTGATTCCCCAGCAGGTTTCTTGGCTTCTGACTGTATTACCTCAGGGCCATTAATGATGAATGACATATTCCCCACAAGTGCCCTTCACCTGGGAACACATTATTATCTTTATCTTTGAAATGAGCATTTCAGCTCCAAGAATTTCAGTATCCACATGAATGTTCTGTAAGAGATTCACGTTCCCGAAGGCTTAAGGTGAATGGGGAAAATACATCTCTCATTTTAAAGATGAACAGCGCCAGATAATTTCCTGAATTGACAACAATTTCCCAAACATTTCTTACATCCATTCTCGGGGGGTACTAATCAATCAGTGGTGTTTATTGAGGACGAATTGTCTGCAGATCACTGTACTAAGCAGTTGGGAGAGTGATAGAGATTGAACTAGATTAGAGAGGGGAGAAAGTAGAGTAGAAAGTAATTGTCTGTCGGATATGAATGGTGGGGGGGTGTTCCAGGTCGGAGGCAGGACGTGGGCGAGAGATAGGTGGTGAGATAGAAGAGATCGAGGTATATTGAAAAGGAAAAGAGGAAAAGAGTTATGTATTAAATTTGAAGATAACAGATAGTATTCTTTCAACTTTTTCAATAGACCTGGAATCCTGTTCCTCTTAATTTGTTTAGGTTGAAGAATTGGACATTTTGAACAAAGGGCTTCAGGCCTGGGAAAATATCTTATGCTGCTCTTTTACTTTCTTAAGTGCTTAGTACAGTGCATTGCCCCAGAGGGCCCTCAGTAAATACTTCCATTCCTACTACCCTGGGCTCCAAACCATCAGCTGATCTATCTCTCTCAGGGACAGGTGATTTAGAGAGAACATCATTCCTATGTTCATGCTGAAAGATCGATTTGGCACCAATTTGTCACAAATGGTTTTTAAAACATCACTGATGGACATTTAAAGGGCTGTATTTGAAAACGTATCTGAAAGCGTCAAATCGGTCTAAACTCCAGTACCATATCTGAGGAAGAATTTCTGTCACCTCAGAAGGCTAGATCATATTTTAGAGGGCCTGACTGATGACTAGGGTGTGAGACTTCTTTCTGTCAAAAGAGAATTTAGGGTCTGCTGCCTAGAAGATATGTCATTTCGTGACAGTCGAATAAATATTGTCTTCAATTTTCCCACTGTGAAAAACAACTTCAACCTCTTCACCAATTTTCCTGTTCACGTGTGAGCAATTTAATGCTTAATCGATGACATTTATTGATCACTTACTGTGTGCTGAGCACTGCACTGAGTGCTTAAGTGTTGTCGCCTTTAAACATTGGCCTCTGCATTGTCCAAGATATACTTGCTTGAGGATATTCTAATATTCGTATTAGGCCACACATTTTAATGTAATTACAATTCAGGTATCAATTAAGTACTTTCTATCTGCCAGGCTCTCTCTTAGGGTGGCACCTGGAGAGTTTCCAGTCCTCTACCAGTCTCAGCTACAGGAGGGAGAGTCAAGCAGAGGCCAACCCATTCCATTCCTAGCTTGGACAGTGGCTAACGAGTGGCAGGCAATCTGCTACAGGGCAAAACTCACCTGTGTCGTGTCGGGCAGCAGCAGCACGGGAGAGAGCCGAGGGCAGAGACTCAAGTTGACTGCGCAGAAGGAGGCAATGGTAAACCACTTCTGGATTTTTACCAAGAAAACTCTCTGGATCCACTACCAGAAGTATTGCAGATGGAGAGCGGGGTGTTCTGGGAGAAAGGTGTCCGTGGTGTCGCTAGGGGTTGGGAACGACTTGACGGCATGAGATAAGACAAATCTGCCAAGCACTATGATATGTCTGGGGCAGATATAAGAAAATCAGATCAGGTACAATCTCTGACCAATATGGGATTCCGCCATCTAATCAGTCAATCGGTGTGCAGAACATTGTACTAAACTCTTTGGAGAGTACAATACAACAGAGTTGGTAGACTTGATCCTTGTCTACAAAAAATCTACAATCTTCAATCTACAATCTAGAGGGTGAGGCTGAAATTCTTCATAATTAGAGGGTGTGGGGCTGAGCGTGGGGTAAATATCAAGTGCTTAAGGGGTACAGACGCAGCATGGCTTAGTGGATTAGTAGCACAGGCTTGGGAGCCAGAGGATGTGGGTTCTAATCCTGGGTCAACCACTTGTCTGCAGTGTGACCTTGGGCAAGCCACTTCACTTCTCTGTACTTCAGTCACCTCATCTGTGCAACAGGGATTAAGATTGTGAGCCCCATGTTGGGCAACCTGATTACGTCTCATCTTCCCCAGTGCTTAGAACAGAGCTTGGCACAAAGTAAGTTCTTAAAAATTTTATTAATAATAATAATAATAATAATGCAGATGGGAGGACAGGTAGGGAAAATAAGGGCCTAGTTCATCTATAATAATGATATTTTTAAGTGCTTACTATGTGCAAAGCACTGTTCTCAGTGCTGGGGAGGTTATAAGGTGATCAGGTTGTCTGCTCACAGTTTTAATCCTCATTTTACAGATGAGGCAACTGAGGCACAGAGAAGTTAAGCGACTTGCCCAAAGTCACCCAGCTGACAATTGGCAGAGCTGGGATTTGAACCCATGACCTCTTACTCCAAAGTCTGTGCTCTTTCCACTGAGCCACGCTGCTTCTCTATGTGGTTGCACTATGCGTCCGCGTCTCTGAAGTTGGGAGGGCAGCTAGAGTAGCCCAATTTTATAGCTGAGGGAACTGAGGCTCAGAGAGGTTAGGAGACTTCCCCAGGGGTACAGAGCAGGCCAGAAGTATTAGAAACTTCTCACTCTAAGGCCTGTGTCTATCCTCTAGGTCATGCTGCTTCTCAGATCTCCTAGGAAACGGGGATTGTATTCATGCAAAACCTCATGGTAGGAAAACTTGAATTGCACTTACAGTTTGTTTCTGTCTTCCTCGTTAGTATCAAGCAAGCAATCATATTTACTGAGCACATACAGTGTGCAGAGCACTGTACTAAGTGCTTATACAATCCCAGCCCATCAGTATGGTGCTTTGCACATTGTAGGCACTCAATAAAGCATACCAATGATTTTGTATTGATGTTGCACATATGTTCAGCAACCATTCCATCCACCACTGTGTCATATTATAGCCAGACTCATGTTATCAGAAGACTGTTCTAAATTCCTAATAGTGTTCTGGACAAAACATACGGGGAAGACAATGGTTACTGCAGAACTGAGCAGTCCATTCACAGCAATGCCTCATTTCAAAAAGCTTCCAAACTGTTCCAATCAATACTGCACAGAACTAAATGGGAAAAACCTAAACTGAGGCCACCCTTGCTACTCCGCAGAGCTCATTACAATCAATGATTGAAAAAAAAATCCATAAAATCTGAAGATACTCCAACTGAAGTCCTCTCACATTTAAAGTCCATCTTAACCTTCATTGTAACAAAACCCTATGGTAGAAAAATACTGCAACAGTTTCCATGGTAACTTTTACACCGAGTCTACCAAACCACAGTTGCCTCGATAAGCCAGACGATGAGCCTACTTCAATTGTCCAGATAAACAAGGGGAAAAAACAAATGTTTAGTGACAGGAATGGTATGAATTGGCCATCAGCCCTGAACAGGTTGAACTTTCGGTGATGTTTTCCTTCTGAGATGCTCCTCTGTACTCCAAGAGAGGTTACTCTATCCGATTTGGAGGAAGAGAAAATGATTGAATGATCATCTTTGTGCAGACATGCTCTGGGCATGTTACTCCCCTCCTCAAAAATCTCCAGTGGCTACCAATCAACCTACACATCAGGCAAAAACTCCTCACTCTCGGCTTCAAGGCTGTCCATCACCTTGCCCCCTCCTACCTCACCTTCCTTCTCTCCTTCTCCAGCCCGGCCCACACCCTCTGATCCTCTGCTGTTAACCTCCTCAATGGGCCTCGTTCTCGCCTGTCCCACTGTCAACCCCCGGCCCACGTCCTCCCCCTGGCCCGGAATGCCCTCCCTCCGCACATCCGCCAAGCTAGCTCTCTTCCTCCCTTCAAAGCCCTACTGAGAGCTCACCTCCTCCAGGAGGCCTTCCCAGACTGAGCCCCCTCCTTCCTCTCCCCCTCCCCATCCCCCCTGCCCTACCTCTTTCCCCTCCCCACAGCACCTGTATATATGTTTGTACAGATTTATTTTACTTGTACATATTTACTGTTCTATTTATTTCATTTTGTATATATGTTTGTACATATTTATTACTCTATTTATTTATTTATTTTACTTGTACATATCTATTCTATTTATTTTATTTTGTTAGTATGTTTTGTTTTGTTCTCTGTCTCCCCCTTTTAGACTGTGAGCCCAATGTTGGGTAGGGACTGTCTCTATATGTTGCCAATTTGTACTTCCCAAGCGCTTAGTACAGTGCTCTGCACATAGTAAGCACTCAATAAATACGATTGATGATGATGATGATGATGATGATTTTGTTAATATATTTTGTTTTGTTGTCTGTCTCCCCCTTCTAGACTGTGAGTCCATTGTTGGGTAGGGACCATCTCTATATGTTGCCAATTTGTACTTCCCAAGTGCTTAGTACAGTGCTCTGCCCACAGTAAGCGCTTAATAAATACAATTGAATGAATGAATGAATTGAAGAAAGAGATGAGAGACATCGTGGTTTAATGGAAAGAGTCCAGGCCTGGGAATCAGAGAACCTGGAGTTTGCCCCTGCCTATGCAACTGGCCTTAGTTGTGAAGCAATGTGGCCAAGTGAATAGAGTCAGAAGGACCTGGGTTCTAACCTCAGCTATGCCATGTGTCTACTGTATTACCCTGGGCAAGTCACTTAACTTCTCTGCACCTCAGTTACCTCATGTGTAAAATGGGGATTAAGACGGTGAGCACCATGAAGGACAGGAACTGTGTCCCACCAGATTTGTTTGTATCCACCCCAGTAAACAGCATGGCTTAGTAGAAAGAGCACAGGCTTAGGTGACAGAGGTTGTGGGTTCTAATCCCAGCTCCACCACTTGTCAGCTATGTAACTTTGGCCAAGTCACTCACTTCTCTGTGCCTCAGTTACCTCATCTGTAAATGGGGATTAAAACTGTGAGCCCTGCGTGGGACAACCTGATGACCTTGTATCTACCCCAGAGCTTAGAACAGTGCTTGGCACATAGTAAGTGCTTAACAAATACCATCATTATTATTATTACTTAGTACAGTGTCTGGAACATGATAAGCGCTTAACAAATACTATCATTTTTGTTATTATTATCTTAGGTCACAACTTTTGTGGGTTACGGTGTTTTCATCTGTAAAATGGGAATAATAATTCTTACCTCTCCCTACCTTACACAGCTGTACTGAGGTTAATTTTCCCTGTCTTCTGTGTTACCTAAGTATGTGAGTCAAAAGTCCTTGGTATTCCTTGCCCTCCCACACACACACACACACACAGCACTTGTGTACCTAGTCTTCAGCATGGGTCGGTAGGAAAGAGCCCGGGCTTTGGAGTCGGAGGTCATGGGTTCAAATTCTATCTCTGCCAATTGTCAGCTGTGTGACTTTGGGCAAGTCACTTAACTTCTCTGGGCCTCAGTTACCTCATCTGTAAAACGGGATTAAGACTGTGAGCACCACGAGGAACAACCTGATCATGTTGTAACCTCCCCAGCGCTTAGAACAGTGCTTTGCACATAGTAAGTGTTTAATAAATGCCATCATCATTATTATTATACTGTGTTTCTTCCCCTACATGTCATTTTTCTTAAAGTCTATCTCTGCTACTAGATTGAGAGTCCTTGAAGGCAGGAATTGTGTCTATCTACTTTATTGTTCATTCCCAAGTGCACAATACTGAGCTCTACACAGAGTAAACACTCAGTAAATACCATTGATTGATTGAAAATGGATTGAGCACAGTCCTGGGGGTCAGAAGTACATGGATTCTAGTTCCAATGCCACCATTTGTCTACTAGGTGACCTCGGGCAAGTCACTTAACATTTCTGTGCCTTGGTTACCTCATCTATAAAATGGGGATAAGGACTGTGAGCCCCATGAGGGACATGGAGTGTGTCCAACCTGATTAGCTTGTATCTACCTCAGAGCTTAGTACAGTGCCTGGAACATAGCAAGGGTTTAACAATTACCATAAAAAAACCCATGAAAGTACTTTGGAAAAATAAAATTCTACAAAGTCAGGGTGACATCATTTAGACCTAAATCTGATAACAGTGGATCCTTAGGGAGTTAGGCATCCAGATTGTAGAATGCTTCGATTGTAAATTTATGCAATTGCAAATGTAAAATAATTAGGTTGTTATCTGTACCACTAGATGGTAAATGCCTCAAAGACAGGTATTGCATTTTTGCTTCTGTATGTTCCCTGAGAGTTTTGTACAATATTCTGCCCCTAATAGGTGATCAGTTGTACTGATACTGATATCTGTAATCCTGCTATTTATGTGTTTGATTTGGAACACCAGACATAAACTTGAGTTCCCACTACATCACATGGCCTTTATAGGCCTTTTGAAAAGACCCTGATAGATATCCACCATTATGTTGAACTTCCAAAGGGTGGAAATTACATTCCTATCAAATGAGTGCATGGGCTCCCTATTTATGGAAATAAATCTGTCATTTTGTGAACTGATAATTGGCGTGTCTGCCCGGTCTAATATTGTTACAGATTTGAGTAACAGAATAGACTGAATTGGATTAATTTCCTGGCAAGCTAATAAGACATTCTATTTTATTGTTAGCTTAATATTTAGTAAAGGGACTTCAGAATATTTTTTCACAGGTGTAATTGGTAGCTTCAGTACATTGTTTTCCTGATTCAGAGCTCTGTTTCTGTTCCAGCAGAAAAGTCTCCTCTATCTCTGCCCACATTCGATAAATAATCACTCCTCTGACAGGGCTGACATTTAGAGCCCATTGTGGGCTTCATGAAGAGGAGCCATCAGCTGCAAAAACTCCATTCCGACAAGTACATTTCCATTCCAGTCCACAAATCATTTTACTTAATAGCACAGGAGTCTTGATATTTATCATTCCTTTTATGGGGAGGTGGGGCTGGTGGGTTGTGGGGGCGTTAGCACAGGCTTGGAGGTTTTGTTGGATCTTTTGTCTTGGAGAACAGCAACCCTGAGATGCATCTAACTCCACAATAATAATAATCATGGTATTTGTTAAGCACTTACTATGTGCAAAGCACTGTTCTAAGCACAGGGGTGATACAGGGTGATCAGGTTGTCCCAGGAGGGGCTCACAATCCTAATGCCCATTTTATGGATGAGGTAACTGAGGCATAGAGAAATTAAGTGATTTGCCCAAAGTCACACAGCTGACAAGCAGTGGAGTAGGGATTAGAACCCATGACCTCTGACTCCCAAACCCGTGCTGATACCTTGATGGTCCTTTCCTGTACTGCCCCTGGAGCTTGGATCTGTGAGCTCCCTCATTGAATCCACTATGAGCCCATTGTTGAGCAGGGACCGTCTCTATGTGTTGCCAAATTGTACTTCCCAAACGCTTAGTACAATGCTCTGCACACAGTAAGTGCTCAATAAATACGATTGAATGAATGATAATACTAACTGTGGTATTTGTTAAGTGCTCACTGTGAGCCAAGCACTGACCTAAGCACTGGCGTAGATAAAGGATTATCAGGTCCTACTTGGAGCACAGTCTAAATTAGAAGAACAGTTATTGAATCCCCATTTTGGTGATGCGGGAACTAAGACACAGAGAAGTTAACTGACTTTCCCGAGGTCACACAGCAAGTAAGTGGTGGAGGTAGGATTAGAACCCAGATCCCCTGACTGTGCTCTTTCCACTAGGCCAAACTGCTTCACTGCTGTCCAATTGCAGTTTGTCACTGTGTTTTCAGTGGATCCATTACAAATCCTTCTTCCATCATGTACTTTGACATCTTCCAGGGAGAATATCAGAATTTGGGTGTGACTATTTGTCTTTGCGTTAATGAGTCCTGTGTGCCTATCAGTATCACCTGTGTGTCATATTTATAGATATTATCCACTATCGATCTGTCAATGGTATTTATTGAGTGCTTACTGTGTGCGGAGCATTATACTAAGAGCTACACTAGAGTGTAAGCTTCTTGAAGACTGGGATCATGTCTACTAGCTACCAGACGAAGCGTGGCTTAGTGGAAAGAGCCAGGGCTTCTCCTGGCTCTAATTAATAATTATTAATTATTATTGTTATCAACTCTGTTGCACTGTACTCTCCAAGCAATCAGTGGTATTTAAGGAGCACTTATTATATACAGAGCACTGATCTAAGCACTTGGAAGAGATTCAAGAAGATCATCATTTATGGCTTTTGATAATTACATATTTTCTGCTAAACACGGAGATGGAGAAACTTACAGGAGTAAAATCAGACAGGATCCCACTCCATGACAGGCTCATGCTCCAAAAGGGAGCCTCACTGGGAAAGACTTTTAAATGGGGAAATTCCATAAAGAATAAGGCTACAATAATAATGGTAAATCAATCAATCTTGCCATTTGCTGGGAGCTTACTGGGTGCAGAAAAATTTACTAAGCACTTGCGACAGCAAAATACAACAGAGTTGGTTGACATGTTTCCTGCCCACAGGGAACTTGCAGTCTGAATGGGGACACAGACATTAATATAAAGAAGCAGATTACAGATATGGATTTAAGTGCTGTGGGGCCCAGGGTGGGGTGAATACCAAGTGCCCAAAGGAAAAATATTAGCCAGAGGGGCTTATCCACAAGTTCCTCACCCCTCCAGACAGAGAGCCATCCTATGTATTAAACATTCCCAAACTTTTCAGTGCTCCAAGAGTTGGGAAGACTTATTTCTCCTGTCAGAGACAAGCTATAGTCACAGTGCCTGTGGACCCCAGAGCACTGTGGATAAGTGCTTTGGGGCCATGTGACTACAGGCTGTCACACCTCCTTCATCGGGCCACTTCTCTAGGCCTCAGTTCCCTCATCTGTCAAATGGGGATGAAGACTGTGAGCCCCACATGGGACAACCTGATCACCTTTTATCCTCTCCAGCACTTAGAACACTGCTTTGCACATAGTAAGCACTTAACAAATGCCATTATTATTATTATTATTATTATTATTATTATTAGTTATAATGATCGTGGTATTTTTTATTGGTATTTGTTAAGCACTTACTATGAGCCAGTCACCTTACTAAGCACTGGGGTAGATTAAAAACTTAACAAATACCATTATTATTATTATTATATGATAATTTGGTTGGACACAATCCCGGTCCCACCTAGGACTCAGAGTCTTAATCCCCATTTTACAGATGAGGTAAATGAAGCACAGAGAAGTTAAGTGACTTGCCCTAGGTCACACAGCTGAAGAGCTGTGGAAGCAGGATGAGAATCCAGGTCCTTCTGACTCCAAGGCCAATGCTCTTTCCATTAGGCGATGAAGCTTCTCTTACTTATTATGAAATTACTATGGACTAAGTGCTGGGGTAGATACAAGATAATCAGGTCAAACATAGTCCCTGTCCTAGCCAGAGCTCACAGTTTAAGAGGGAGACTGTAATTTACTACATCTGTAGTTTATTCTATCTGTAATTTCTTTGTATTAATGTCCATTTCCCCCACTTGAGAATGTAAGGTCTTTGTGGTCAGGGAATGTATCTGTTTATTGTTTTACTGTACTCTCCCAAAGGCTTAGTACAGTGCTCTGCACACATTAAGCACTCAGTAAATATGATTGAATGAAGGGAGAACAGGTATTTCATCCTCATTTTACAGATGAAGAAACTGAGACCCAGATTCTCTGATTATCGTGTTTTTTTCCCCGAGTACTTAATACAGTCTTTGGCACACAGTATTCCTTTATTCATTCATTCATTCCATCATATTTATTGAGCGCTTACTATGTGCAGAGCATAGTACTAAGCCATGGAAAGTACAATTTGGCAACAGATAGAGACAATCCCTAGCCAACAACAGGCTCACAGTCTAGAAGGGGGAGACAGACAACAAAACAAAACAAGTAGAGGCATTAATTGCAAGAAAATAGATAATTAAATTATATATGTACACTTCATTAAGTGCCCCTTCCTTCCTCTCCCCCTCGTCCCCCTCTCCATCACCCCATCTTACCTCCTTCCCTTCCCCACAGCACGTATATATATATATATATATATTTGTACATATTTATTACTCTATTTATTTATTGATTGATTTTACTTGTACATATCTATTCTATTTATTTTATTTTGTTAGTATGTTTGGTTTTGTTCTCTGTCTCCCCCTTTTAGTCTGTGAGCCCACTATTGGGTAGGGACTGTCTCTATATGTTGCCAACTTGTACTTCCCAAGCGCTTAGTACAGTGCTCTGCACAAAGTAAGCACTCAATAAATATGATTGATTGATTAATAAAATAAATAGAATAATAAATATGTACAAATATGCGCAAGTGCTGTGGGGCAGGGAAGGGGGTAGAGCAAAGCGAGGGAGTCGGGGCAATGGTGGGGGAGGAGGTGCAAAGGAAAAGCTCAATCTGGGAGGGCCTCCTGGAGGAGGAGGTGAGCTATTAATAGGGCTTTGAAGGGGATAAGAGAGCTAGTTCGATGGATGTGAGGAGGGAAGGCATTCCAGGCCAGAGGCAGGAATTCCAGGGGTCGACCACGGAACAGGAAAGAACAAGGCACAGGGAGAAAGTTAGTGGAGAGGAGCGGAGTGTGCGGGCTGGGCTGGAGAAGGAGAGAAGGGAAGTGAGGTAGGAGGAGAGGGCAAGGTGATGGAGAGCTTTGAAGCCATTACTGAGGACTTTTTCCTTCATGCAAAGGTTGATAGGCAACCACTGGAGACTTCTGAGAAGGGGGGTGACACGCCCAAAGCATTTCATAGGAAGCACCTAAATACTACAAGTATTATTATTCATGTATTTAGTTTGCCAAGAGTGAAGAGTACAAGCATAGTTTGCAACCATACCATTAAGAAGAAACATCAGGATCTTCCACAGTTATGCCAGTGTGGAAAGCAAAGTGCAACTGTCATTTTAATTATTCAGCCACGTTTAACACAGAGATAACATTATTAGCACTGTCATCTTTGAAGGTGAAGGTCAAGGATACGGATGCTGTCTAGCAAAAAACAAATCTGTCAATCACATGGTTTGCTTCACTCAATCACTATATAAAATAGTCACATAATCTGTCTTCAGTTCCCATTCCCAATGAATACATTAGGTTTCTGATCTCTTCACCTGATGCTCAGAAACTCCAGCACTTCATTCCTGGCCAAGTCTCCCTCTTGATTTTTCTATTTCCATCTCCTTGCTCAAGCTGATTCCCCTATCTAGAACTCCTCTTTAAATAATAATAATAACTACTATTATCAATATTATTAATTAATTAATTAATATTATTAAGAATAATATTATTTTATTGGAGAAGCAGCATGGCTCAAGGGAAAGAGCATGGCCTTTGGAGTCAGAGGTCATGGGTTCAAATCCCAGCTCCGCCAATTTTCAGCTGTGCGACTTTGGGCAAGTCACTTCACTTCTCTGTGCCTCCGTTACCTCATCTGTAAAATGGGGATTAAAACTGTGAGCCCCCGTGGGACAACCTGATCACCTTGTATCCCCCAGCGCGTAGAACAGTGCTTTGTACGTAGTAAGCGCTTAATACATTCCATCATTATTATTATAATAACAATAATAATGGTATGTGTTAAGCGCCTACTCTGTGCCAGGCCCTGTACTAAGCACTGGGGTGGATGCAAGCAACTTGGGTTGGACACAGTCCCTGTCCTATGTGGGACTCCCACTCTCAATCACCATTTTATAGATGAGGTAATAGAGGCACAGAGAAGTGAAGTGACTTGCCCAAGGTCACACAGCAGACAAGGGGCGGAGCCACGATTAGAACCCATGACCTTCTGACTTACAGTCCCATGCTCTATTCTCTGCACCATGCTCTTTTTTGCCTTGTCTTTGACTGTCGAGTCGTCTCCGACCGATAGCGATTCCATGGACACGTCTCTCCCAGAAGGCCCCACCTCCACCTACCATCGTTCTGGTTAGTGGATCCAGAGAGTTTTCTTGGTCAACATCTGGAAGTGGTTTACAATCGCCTCCTTCTGCGCAGTGAACTTGAGTCTCTGCCCTCGACTGACTCCCATGCTGCTGCTGCCCAGCGCGGGGAAGTTTTGATTTGTAGCAGATTCCCTTCCACTTCGCTAGCCACTGCCCAAGCTAGGAATGGAATGGATAGGCCTCTGCTTGACTCTCCCTCCCATAGATGAGACTTGGTAGAGTACTGGAAACTCTCCAGGTTCAACCCTGAGAGGCAACTAGACCATGCTGCTTCTCTTTAAATCCACCAGAACACAGATTTCCCCAGCTTGAAAGCCCTCATCCTAAAATCCCACCTCCTTGGAGAAGCCTTCCCTGATTATTCATTCATTCATTCACTTGTATTTGTTGAGAGCTTACTGTGTGCAAAGTACCATACTAAGGGCTTGGGAGAGTACAATATAACAACAAACAGACACATTCCTGGCCCACATCAAACTTACAGTCTAGTTGGGATTAATCAAAAATCAATCAATCAATCAATCAATCATATTTATTGAGCACTTACTGTGTGCAGAGCACTGTACTAAGCGTTTGGGAAGTACAAATTGGTAACATATAGAGACAGTCCCTACCCAACAGTGGGCTCACAGTCTAGAAGGGGGAGACAGAGAACAAAACAAAACATATTAACAAAATAAAATAAATAGAATAAATATGTACAAATAAAATAAATAGAGTAATAAATACATACAAACATATACACATATATACAGGTGCTGTGGGGAGGGGAAAGAGGTAAGCAACAATGAAACAGTCACTGTCAATATCTATGAATTCAAACCCATCCATGCCTGTTTCCTCTATTAGACAGTAAACCTTCTGAGGAAAGAGGCCATTCATTTTGCTTCTGGATGTACTTAACTCAGTATGATACTCTGTACAAAGTAGTTGCTCAAAAGGTATTACCAACTGTAACCTGACTGTATTGTACTCTTCCAAATGCTTAGTATTGTACTATGCACACAGTAAATGCATAGATAGCATTGATTGATACTGAAATAACTTCAGAAAATCGAGGAGATATTCCATTTAAATGTGTCCCTTTCAAAGGCAGTCAGAGGCTTTATAGAGTTTAAGTCTTTTATTCCCTGTTCAAAAGAGACTAAATAAAAATAATAGATCTCTCAACTCGAGTGCCACTGCATTTATATGTTTAACATGACGTTGACTCATATATGTTTCTGTCAATCAATCAATCAGTGGTATTTATTGAACGCTTCCTGAGTGCAGAGCACTGTCCTAAGCCCTTAGGAGAGTACAATTCAACAAAGTTGGTGGCAGATATTCTGCCCACTGGAAGCTCACAGTTGAGAGAGAGATAGACCTCTCTTCTCATACCAAATTCAGTGACCTTTGAGACATCAAATTAAATGCTTTGTCCCTGGTTCTTTATCTGAAAACCAAAGTGAATGTCCTTCTCATCCAATCAAGTTACATGAGAATTAATCATTGTTTTTAGAATTTATTAAGAACTACAGATGGAAGGAAAGAGCCAGCACGTTTGAGAGCGGCAGTGCTGAAGAAAGTAAAGTAATACATTGTCTTGCCCCTTAGACATAAAATGCTTGAAGTTCAATTAATCCCTGTTTTAAGGATGAGATATCTGAGGCCAGAGAAGTTAAGTGAATTGCCCAAGGCCCCACAGCAGACAAGCGGCGGGGACAGAATTAGAACCCAGACCCTGTGACTCTCAGGCATGTTTTCATTCTGCTAGGCCAAGTTGCTTCTCTTCTTTCATTATAGACATGCATTCTAGAGTGGGGTTTTCTCCTAAAGTCATTCAGGATTGGAAAATGCATGTGGAATTTTTCCCACGCAGGAACTAGTATGGCTCAGATTGAGTTTACTATCACTGCAAGCCTCAAATATCCCAACCTTGTCCTGAGCATTTCAAGCCCCTCAAAATGATTTCCCCCCTGAAAGGGAAATGAGGGGAAGACCATGGCCTCCTCAGCAGAAAGGATTTCCTGTTTCCTGGTTCTCTACGCAGATTATCTGGTCACTCAAGTCCAAAAATAGGCTTCTAACTCTCCTACTGTTGATTTCAGATCCATGAACTAGGATGTACTGAATGATCTAAGTAATTGATGTCATATTGTTTTATTAGGCCCATTTACATAGATACTTTGGAAAGTAGATCTATCCTCTGTGACAGGACTCTGCTGGATAGACCCAAGCAATATGTTACGCCCAGAAAAGCCCAGTGATTCTGTTGTGAATACCTACTGGAATTTGAGGACCGGAAAATAAAATTCAAGTGGTGCGAGGCCTTGCCATACATATCGTTCACTAGATATAGCTTAATATGCCTTTGCCCATGACCGGAGTGCTTTTGGGAACTTTATAAGACAGTCCAGGCGGGGACAAGAATGAAAGAAACAAGTAATTTGTTGACAGAGGTTGGTGCCTATTTTTTTCTGTTCAGTATGTTTTAGAATAATCATTTTCCTTGTGCTCCACATCCCCAGAACAGGTGCAGAATGTGACAAAAATACCAGTTTGTTGAAGTTAAATGTTTCTGAAAGAAAATATATGGGGGAGAAGGAGAACAGGAAGTGGGAAAAACTAGTGGGAGAAGGGAGAAAGCGAAAGAAGATTAAGAGGGAGAGAGAGAGCACGTTCCCATGCATTTTCATATTTAAAAGCTCAGTCAAAAATAACCAAACATTGTAATATTCAGATGGCAAATCATCTCATTTTCTTTCTAGTTCAGTTCTGGGCCATCCCATGGAATTTTATAAAAATATACAAATGTTCTGGAATGGGAGATTGTCCTGCATACCCTGATTGGAATACCCTGGGCAAACCCTCTGCCACTCTTGGCGTCTTAAAGTGCTTTTACATTGTCAACTGACATGAAGCACTCTGGGTACCTACTTATTAACCAGGACATTCTGGGACTACGTTGTATGCTGGCAGACTTTCAACCTACACTTCTCCTTTCACCCCCAAAGAGCGTCCCAATGTGCCAGTTTTCAACAGAAATACGATTATGATTACAACTGACATTTTTAAGATGTTTATCCAATGGGCTTTGCAAGTCCTGGCATGATTACGTAGAACTCAATCAAACCATGCCCTCCCCTAAATGGTTTCTTCCACATACTCTGCCTCTGGAAGTAGCAGATCATAGCGGATAGATATCGGGCCTGGGAATCAGAAGGACCTGGGTTCTAATCCCGGCTCTGCCACTTGTCTGCTGTGTAACCTTGGGCAAGTCACTTCATTTTCCTGGTCCTCAGTTTCCTCATCTATGAAATGGAGATTAAGACCATGAGACCCATGTGGAACAGGGACCGCGTCCAACCCGATTTGCTTGTGCCTTCCCCAGTGCTAAGTACAGTGCCCGGCTCATAGTAAGCACTTAACAAATACCACAATAATCGTTATATTCCCAGTTACAGTAGCTGGTTAAAGCATAGCTCACTCTGATTCTGAGCCTTACAAATCATTGCCTTTTCTCTCCAGTTGGAAGCTGATTTGAGGTGACTTTTGAGTCAGTTGCATCTTTAATTTAAAAGATGACCACATTTTGGTCGTGCGACACAATATGTCCCCTTCTCACGCTTAGTAAATGCAGGTATTTGCTTTTCCTACATAGAACGGAGGGACTGGATTATTTTGTGGGGACTCTACATGACCCCTTTAATAATGATAATAATAATAATAATTATGGTATCTTTTAATTGCTTACTTTGTGTCAAACACCGGGGTAGATACAAAGTAATCAGGTTGGAAACAGTCCCTGTCCCACATAGGGCTCACAATCTTTATCCCCATTTTACAGATGAAGTAACTGAGGCACAGAGTAGCTAAGTGAATTGCCCAAAGTCACACAGCTGACAAGTGGTAGAGCTGGAATTAGAACCCATGTCCACTGATGCCTAAGCCCTTTCTCATGCCACTAGGCCATACTCCCAAACATATGAAAATAGGGAAGAATATAAGGCCATTATCAAAGCCGTTCTTGGTCAGACTAGTGTTCTGCAAATCCTGAATTCTTTTTCCAACATTAACAACTAGGATAACTGGAGAAAGAAGGCAAAAGCTGTTGTCCAATTAGAAAATGTCTGTCCTATTGTGCAGCTTGCCCAGTTGTATACCTGTTGGGTATATTCAGAGATTTATTATTGTATTTATTTTGTTAACGATGTGCACATAGCTTTAATTCTACTTGTTCTGACGATTTTGACATCTGTCTACATGTTTTATTTTGTTGTCTGTCTTCCCCTTCTAGACTGTGAGCCCGTTGTTGGGTAGGGACTGTCTCTATATGTCATCAACTTGCACTTCCCAAGCACTTAGTACAGTGCTCTGCACACAGTACGTGCTCAATAAATATGAATGAATGAATTTGCAGAGCCTAGGTTTACTTCCCTGCAGCTTCCAATGGTTGTAGAATACTTGCCCATTTTCCAGTCCTGATGGCAATTCTTCCTCTAAAGACCACATCTGGAGAGTTTCCAGTCCTCTACCAGTCTCGACTACAGGAGGGAGAGTCAAGCAGTGGCCTACCCATTCCATTCTTAGCTTGGCCAGTGGCTAGTGACTGGAAGGCAACCTGCTACAAGTCAAAACTCCTCTGTGTTGGCCAGGAGCAGAATAGGAGAGAGTTGAGGGCAGAGACTCAAGTTCACTGCGTAGAAAGAGGCAATGGTAAACCACTTCTGGATTTTTACCAAGAAAATTCTACAGGTACACTACCAGAATGATTGCAGATGGAGGTGGGGCATTCTGAGAGAGATGTGTCCATGGCTTCCCCATGGGTCGGTGATGACTCAACAGCATAAGACAAGAGAAGATGGCAATTCATCCTCATAATGCCCAGGTGTTGGCAGTACAGGATCCAAAAGTCAAGCTAACAGAGTCTGCAGAATTTTCCTGCAGTAACATTTCTCTGTGATTTGCTTTTTGACTCAGGAAGGAGGTTGCAGAATAAGAAACTGCTTAGAGCCCTGCCACTGAGACACACTTGATCTGGCCCCAGAGCCAGAGCTATGAAAGGTCCATTTCCATTGACAGAAAAATCTCTGCGGCAAAACTGTCTCCTGAGGCTCTCAGTCCCTTTCTTCTTAGGACGAAGCTTATGGCTGCTCTGCCAGTGGAGATAATAATAACAATAATAAAGGTATTTGTTAAGTGCTTCCTCTGAGCCAAGTACTGTGCTAAGCACAGGGGTAGATACAAGTTAATCAGGTTGGACACAGTCCCTGTCCCACATGAGGCTCACACTCTTTTCTTCATTTTATAGGTGAGGTGACTGAGGCACAGAGAAGTGAAATGACTTGCCCGATGTCACACAGCAGACATGTGGATTAGAACCCAGGTCCTTCTAACTCACAGGCCCAGGCTCTATCCACTAAGCCATGGTGCTCCTCTAGAAGCAATGCAGATCTATGGAAGCACTTAATTATGATGACTGTGGTATTCATTAAGTGCTTACTATGTGCCAAGCACTGTACTGTGGGAGTTAAGAATGTGAGCCCCATGTGGGACAGGGGCTGGATCCAACATAATTTGCTTGTACACACCCCAGATCTTAGTACAGTGCCTGGCACATAGTAAATGCTTAACAAAATACCAGTTATTATTATTATCGATGAGATCTTGGTACGGTGAGTAGGTCTGCGGAAGGGGAGCAGAGCGTGTGATTTGGTTTGCGGTAGGAGATCAGTGAGGTTTAGGTCAGAGGGAGAGAGCTGCTTGAGTGGTTTCAAGCCAACGCTAAAGCATTTCTGTTTCACGGTGGATGGGCGACCTGTGGAGGTTTTTGAGGGGTCAGGATAGGTAGACTGAACATTGGTTAGAAAATCAAGTTGGACAACAGGGTGAAGTAATGATTGATGAAAGGAGAGGCCAGAGGCAGAGTGGTCCACTATTAGTATTTGCTAATAAACCACTTTGTACAGAGTACTGTACTAAGTGCTTTGGAGAGTGCAATGTAACTCTACGACCCTACCCAGACTCTACCCCCAATCAATCAATCAATCAATCAATGGTATTTATTGAGGGTTTACTATGTGTAGAGCACTGCCCTGAGTGCTTGGGAGACTACACTACAAAGAGTTAATAGACACGTCCCTGCCTAATAAATACTATGTAATAAATATACAAAAGCAGACCCTACCTCACTGAGGGTCGTAGTTGAATGATGCTTTATCTACAACTTAAGTGGAAGGAGTAGATGTACATATTTCTTTTTTCAGGATTCATTTTCCACTTCCAAGTTTTGTTCTTCACAACAAGGTTATTAAAGTTAATTTTCCTTATCACCAGAATTCCCATTCCCCTAATTTAAGATAATTATTCAAAAGCTTCTTCTGACTTTTATGTTTATGGGGTACTGAGAGTGTAATTAAAAGAAGTTGCTCATATTGACAGTGCAGCAATGATTTTTGAGTCCACATTCTACCTTTGAACATGTGGAGCTGGGCAAAACAGGCTTTCCCTAGAGGTTACCAGCTCTCATGACCAAATAAATCTGACAGCATAGCACAGTGAAAGGTCCAATCCAGGGAAAAGCCTGGGACTTAATAAATAAATCACTTTTCATTCCAAGACAAGGTCTTCTGGGGTTAAGGTCACTGATGAAGTCCTCCAAGGACATTTTTACTGACAGTTTCTGGGGATTCAAGCAACTAAATCATCATAATACACGTTTGTCATTCAGCCTTCGAAAACATGAAAGTGAAATCCACAGCATTCCTAAAGGGCTCATTCTTCTGGTCTTACTCTTTCTTCAATGATTAATTCAGAGCTCAGTGTAACAGGATAAACTGATGAACTCCTGTTCCCTTCAGGGAACGATATGAAATATGTTCCCTAGCAGAATCTGATGGGAGCTAGAGCTATCCAATCAGTCAGTGGTGTTTGTTGGGTGTATACTGTATGCAGAGCACTGTACTAAGCTCCAGGGAAAGTACATTCAGTAGAGCTGATAGGCATTTTCCCTTCCAGCAAGGGCATTATAATAATAACAATTATGATAATAATAATAATAACAATAATGATGGCATTTAAGTGCTTACTATGTGCAAAGCACTGTTCTAAGCGCTGGGGAGGATACAAGGTGATGAGGTTGCCCCACTTGGGGCTCACAGTCTTAATCCCCATTTTACAGATGAGGTAACTGAGGCCCAGAGAAGTGAAGTGACTTGCCCAAAGTCACCCAGCTGACAATTGGCAGAGCCGGGATTTGAACATATGACCTCTGACTCCAAAGCCCGGGCTCTTTCCATTGAGCCACACTGCTTATAATAACTGTGGTTTTTCTTAGGCATTTACTATGTGCCAAGTACTGTACTAAGTGCTGGGGTGGATACAAGCAAATCAAGTTGGAAACAGTCCCTGTTAATCCCCATTTTACAGATGAGGAAACTAAGGCACAGAGAAGTGAAATGAAATGAGAGATGAAATGGCTTTCTCCAGTCTCGTATCTCCTCCTGCCTTCAAGATATCTCTACTTGGATGTCTTCCGGTCACCTCAAGCTTAACATGTGCAAAACAAAGCTCCTTTTTTCCCACCCAAACCCTGTCATCCTCCTGACTTTACCATCATTGCAATAATAATAATAATAATGGTATTTGTTAAGCACTTACTATATGCCTAGCACTGTTCTAAGCACTGAGGTAGGTACAAGATGCTTATGAGGAGCAGCGTGGCTCAGTGGAAAGAGCACGGGATTTGGAGTCAGAGGTCAGGAGTTCAAATTCCGACTCTACCAATTATCAGCTGTGTGACTTTGGTCAAGTCACTTAGCTTCTCTGTGCCTCAGTTACCTCATATGTAAAATGGGGATTAAGACAGTGAGCCCCCCATGGGACAATCTGATCACCTTGTAATCTCCCCAGCACTTAGAACAGTGCTTTGCACATAGTAAGCGTTTAATAAATGCCATCATTATTATTGTCTGATGTGTGACATCGGGCAAACCACTTCATTCATTCATTCATCCAATTGTATTTATTGAGCACTTACTGTGTGCAGAACACTGTACTAAGCGCTTGGGAAGTATACGTTGGCAACATGTAGAGACGGTCCCTACCCAACAACGGGCTCACTTCACTTCTCTGTGCCTTGGTTACCTCATCTGTAAAATGGGAATTAAGACTGTAAGCCCCACATGGGACAACCTAATTACATTGTATGTACCCCGGTGCTTACAACAGTGCTTGGCACATATAAGTCTTAACAAATACCATAATTATTAAATGTGCATTAACTTCATTCAGTCATATTTTTGAGTGCTTACAGTTTGCAGAGTACTGTACTAAGCACTTGAATTAATTAATTAATTCACCCATGCTATTAAGGATGATATTTTGCAAATGTTTGCATAAGTGTGTTAAATTGGAACCCAAGACACCCAAATGAATGCCACAGTTCTGAATCTTGCATAAGCGCAAATTTTTAAACACTGCATGGCCTGAAATAGTTTGAGACTGTAAACTCCTCGAGCATAGGGATGGTTTAATTGCATGCTCCCAATTACCTGTACAGAGCTGTACATAACAGTAGGTGCTCAATAAATATTGTCGATGATGATTGATCAATCAATCAATCACATTTATTGAGCGCTTACTTTGTAAAGGGCACTGTACGGGCACTTGGGAGGGTACATCACAACAGTAAAACAGACATTCCCTGCCCAAAATGAATGATGATCATGGAACTTCCGAAATTACATTATTTATTTCCGGAGAGTAAAGCATTTGCCCAGGAAAATATGACTCCCCATATAAAATAAACAATAATATCATGTGAAAGCCTGCAAGATAAGGTTTTCCTTTAAATAGGATTATCTATCAGTGGTCTAATCTACTAAAAATCTTTCACTCTTAATTTGGAGATTAAAAACTTGAAAAACCATCAACAAAATGAATTAAGATTCAGGTGGCATATCTAACCAGAATATTAATTTTATATTTCCAGGCAAGCATGTCCTTTATTCTATTAAAAACATTTCATTCCTAGAATACACTTATTAGTTTAGAAAATCACTTTTTTTTGCTGAAAATGCTCATTTATGTGTAACATTCAATTTTACGGCTATGAACAGTCACAGAAACCAAGGACCTTGAATAGGATGTTTCATTCCTTCAGCTTGGCAAAGTTGCTTACAATCAGTCAATCAGACAATCGTATTTATTCATTCATTCATTCAATCGTATTTATTGAGTGCTTACTGTGTGCAGAGCACTGTACTAAGCGCTTGGGAAGTACAAGTTGGCAACATACAGAGACGGTCCATACCCAACAGTGGGCTCACAGTCTAGAAGTGCTATTGACCACTTTGTGTAAAACAGTGTACTACGTGCTTGGGAGAGTACACTACAACAGGATTAGCAGATATGTTCCTTTTAATTACAAGTTGATTGCATTTACCCATAGAAAAGGTGTTTGGTGGAAAGTTCTGGTGTTCCCCTTTACATCTCCATTTACACCCCCTTGCAATAAACATTAATTTCCTTACTTGCTATTTTCCATGATAGTTACATGAATTATAATGTTTTGGACTCTGTCCTTTCCAGTTCCTGAGATTTGCTTCTACACTGATTCAAATATTCAGACTTTCTCCAGGCCGCAGACTAAATCTCAAGGCTGCCCTATGTATGGTGAGGAGTTTCTACTTCAAGAGAGGAGTGGGCCTCCATTGGAGGTTTTTGAAAAATGGAGAGATACATGAAAAACAGTGTTTTAGAAAAACGATCTGGCAGTAGAGTGAATAATGGACTGAAGAGGGGTGAGGCTGGAGGCAGGGAGGTCAGTGAGGAGGCTGATGTAGTTGTCATGTTAGACTATCACAAGTGCTTGGATTAGCAAGGGCGATGGTGAAAAAGAAGTGGATTCTGGTGATGCTGTGAAGAAAGAAGCAGCACGGTTTAGGGGAAAGAGCATGGGTCTGGGTGTCCTCTGCTTTCAAATTCTAGCTCTTCCAATTGCTTGCAGTATGACCTTGGGCAAGTCATTTAACTTCTCTGTAGCTCAGTTCCCACAGCTATATAATAGGGATTAAATATCTGTTCTCCCTCTTACTTAGACGGTGAACCCAACAGGGACTGTCCCCAACCTAAATTACTTGTACATACCCCTGTGCTTAAGAACAATGTCAAGAATGTTAAGAACTTGTGCTTAAGTACAAGTTGTTGCCAACTTGTACTTCCCAAGCGCTTAGTATGGTGCTCTGCACACAGTAAATGCTCAATATACGATTGAATGAATGAATGAATGTCTGACACATAAGCGCTTAACAAATACAATGAAAAGAGCAAAGATCCAGGAGGATCTGTTGACTGACTAAATATGAGGGTTGGAAGGGATGAAAAACTCAAGGAAATTGTCAAAACTGCAGGTAGGAGCAACAGGGACAGGAGTCACGTTGTCAACTGTGATGGGAAATTTAGGAGGAGGAGGAGAGGGTGTGGGAGGGAAGATGAGGACTTGAGTGTCACCAGGAGCTGGACATGCCATCTGGACATCCGTATAGAGATATCCTGGAGGCAGGACGAGCAGGGTGGCCTAGTGGATAGAGCCTGGGCCTGGGAGTTGGAAGGACCTAGTTTCTAATCCTCTCTCCTCCACTCATCTGCTGTGTGACCTAGAAAAATTCACTTAACTTCTTTGTGCCTTAGTTGCCTCATCTGTGAAGTGGACATGAAGACTGTGAGCCCCATGCTGGGTAGAGACAATGTCCAACCTGAATAGTTTGTATCTACCCCGGCGCTTTGAACAGGGTCTGACACGGAGTAAGCGCTTAACAAAAAACATTTAAAAAGTGACATTGCCCTGTAGAGGAGAGGTTGGGGCTATTGAAGTCGACTTGGGAGTCACCTTCCTAGAAGTAGTACCCAAAGCCATGAGAGAGGATGAAACCACCAAGGGAGTGAGTGTAAGTTTGAGAATAGAAGGGGACTCAAACTGAACCTTGAGAGACACCCACCATTAGAGGTGGGAGGCAGAGGAAGAGCTGATGAAAGAGACCAAAAAGAAGGAGCCGGAGAGATGAGGTGATGTCGTAGTGGATTTTGAGAAGGTGAGAGAGTGTTTCCAGAAGACGAGAGTGTTCTGTAGTGTCAAAGGCTGACCATTGAAGCGGCATGGACCAATGGGTAGAGCCTGGACCCAAGAGTCAGAAGGACTTGGGTTAGAATCCCGCCTCTGCCACTCATCTGCTGTGTGACCTTGGGCAAGTCACTGACCTTCTCAGTGCCTCAGTTCCTTCATCTGTACAATGGGGATTAAGACTGTGAGCCCTGTGTACACCTGATAACCTTGTATCTATACCAACGCTTAGAAAGGTATGTGACACATGCTAAGTACTTAATAAATACCATCGTTATCATTATCATTATTATTATTATTATTATTAAGAGGTTAAGGAGGATTAGGATGGAGTAGAGTCTATTCAATTTGGCGATGAAGTGGTAAGTGCTTTGAAAAGTGGTAAGTACTTTGCGTATATCTCTAGAATTCTATTTATCTATTTTGATGCTACTGATGTCTGTCTACTTGTTTGGTTTTATTGTCTGTCTCCTCCTACTAGACTTTAAGCCCATTGTTGGGTAGGGATTGTCTCTGTCTGTTGCCGAATTGTACTTTCAAAGCACTTAGTACAGTGCTCTGCACACAGTAAGCGCTCAATAAATACGAATGAATGAATGAATGGAAAGAGCAGTTTCAGTGGAGTTAAGGAAGTTAAGGAAGCTTTACAGAGGCTCAAAAAGAGGGTTGGAGGAGAAGAATTGGACACAAGTACAACAAACCTGTTCAATATCTGGATGTTGATTTTATCCGTACTTTTGTGCCACTGGCATCTCCAACTGTACTTGCACCTTAGAAGATCACTTCACCGGTCAAGAAACCACCACAAGGCTCTCGCCTCCCTCTCGTTCTTGTTACCGCCACTTAAATAAAATGATATCGACATTTCAGAAATCTCTTTAACCACTCAAACTCTGCCAGACTTCCCGAGGAAGGCAAACAAAAACTATAAAATTGATTTCATTGGTGAATTTGTAGTGATGAAAATTACTGTTTGAGAATTTAGTTATTAAAGATTCATTCAGTACCATCCATCAATAAGGGACCTCCAGGGTGGTCTTTCCTTTCCAATTTACCAGGTGAAATTTTATAAGAGATCTTTGTCACCACGTTGGTAAGTCCATTAAAACATCTTTTTTCTAACCTTCTCCATCTTACAATGCAGTGCGTCTGGGCACTGTGCGATGTCAATTTCAAAAACCCTTCTGTTCTTTGGTATTTCCAGGGAACAAAATAGTCAAAGAAGGATCTTTTCACGGTCATTCTTAACACAAATTTAGTCTTCCCGAAAAAGGGCTGAGGATATTCTGGGCTTCAATCAAGTTTCTACTTCTAAAACTTTTCAGACATGCTTTTTCTTGCCGCAAGATGCTTACATCCCATTCAAGCGAAAACTGACTTGAAACATGAAAGAACATGCTACTCTTCGTTCTCAAATTTAGCTAGACATGTTGTCTGCTCAAACGTGAAAGATGATTATGAAGCTAACCAAAATGAATAGGGACACGTTTCTATCTGTCAATCAAATATAGTTTTCATATAAAATACCACACTCCTGCAATGGCTCGCCATCAATACGGCATTCCTTAATCAGATGTCACATTTAAGAAAGATTCCAAACACTTCGTGAGGTCATTGCTTGCTATTCCTAATGCAAATTTAGGAGGATAAACAGTGGCCTAGTGGATAGAGCTTGGGCCTGAGAGTCAGAAGGATCTAGGGACCCTAGCTCTGCCACTTGTCCACTGTGTGACCTTGGGCAAGTCATTTTACTTCTCTGTGCACCAGTTACCTCATCTGTAAAATGAGGATTAAGACTGCGAGCCCCATGTGGGACATGAATTGTGCCTTACCTACCTGATTATCTTGAATCTAATCCAGTACTTTTAACATACCAAGAAACAGCATGGCTCAGTGGAAAGACCCTGGCCTTTGGAGTCAGAGGTCATGGGTTCAAATCCTGGTTCCACCAACTGTCAGCTGTGTGACTTTGGACAAGTCACTTAACTTCTCAGGGCCTCAGTTACCTCATCTGTAAAATGGGGATTAAGACCGTGAGCCCCTGGTGGGACAACCTGATCACCTTGTAACCTTCCCAGCACTTAGAACAGTGCTTTGCACATAGTAAGTGCTTAATAAATGCCATTATTACTATTATTATTATTATTACTATTCCTTTCACAAAGTAAGTGTGTAAAAGATGCCAATTTTACAATCTAGGAGTACATAACTAACTTTGTTAAAAGCATCCTAAATTAAGGAATTGGGGGTGAAACTGCTATAATAATAAATAATCATCGTATTTGTTAAGCTCTATGTTCATTCATTCATTCAATCATATTTATTGAGCTCTTACTGTATGCAGAGCACTCTACTACGTGCTTGTAAAGTACAATTCGGTAAAAGATAGAGACAATCCCTACCCAACGATGGGCTCACTAGAAGGGGGAGACAGACAGCAAAACAAAACAAGTAGACAGGCATCAATACCATCAAAATAGATAAATAGATGCCAAGCACTGTCCTAAGCGATGGGGTAGATAAAAGTTAATCAGGTTGTCTCACGTGGGGCTCGTAGTCTTAATCCCCATTCTACAGATAAGGTAACTGAGGCACAGAGAAGTTTAATGGCTTGCCCAAGGGCACACAGCAGGCAAGTGGCACAACAGGGATTCAAACCCACATCCTCTGATTCTCAAGCCCGTGCTCCTGCCACAGCTATACTGAACTAGCATGTTTAAATAAGAAATACCTAAAGCTCTGAAAAATGCCTAAACCTTTGAAAAATCAGATTAAGTAAAAGCTTTTTTCCCACAGATCACCATGTATACAAGGACAACGGATTCTAAGCAGAAATTTCCCAGAAAAAAACATTGGCTCACCAAGTTTAGAATAATGTGTTCTTCTATGGAAATGTTCCTTTGGAGAGTGGATTATTGGCATAGCCTGAGACTTGTTCACATTTAAACTAATGAAAGGAGAGAGAGGAAGTGCAAAAATCCCTCAATGACTTAGAGATTACCAAAAGAAGTGAACCAATTAATGCCAAGTGAATAATATAAAAAAAAATGACTTGAACGGTTTCTTTAAGTGTGTGTTTAATGTTTCATATAGTCCCCTAATCAGTGAGTCTTTTGGAACATTTGAAAATGTACCTGGTAGCATTTTGGTCCAGAAGAGATTGACGGTAGAGAGGAAGGAGCCATTGGAGAGTGAGTTGATGAAGGTGATGGTCATAGGGTGAAGGAGAGTGGGTGCAAATGTTTTTATTGCGGAAGGGGTTGGAGGAGCAGAAGGAGGGAGCTGATTTGGAGAAACTGTATGGCCTTGAGGAAAGAATGCAGGGCTGGGAATCAGAGGACCTGGGCTCTAATTCCAACTCCGCTACTTTCCTGCTGTGTGACCTTTCATTCATTCATTCATTCAATCGTATTTATTGAGCGCTTACTGTGTGCTGGGCACTGAACTAAGCACTTGGGAAGTACAAGTTGGCACATATAGAGACGGTCCCTACCCAACAGTGGGCTCACAGTCTAGAACGGGGAGACAGAGAACAAAACAAAACATATTCACAAAATAAAATGAATAGAATAAATATGTACAAATAAAATAAATAGAGTAATAAATACATACAAACATATATACATATATACAGGTGCTGTGGGAAGGGGAAGGAGGTATGGCGGAGGGGGGGATGGAGACCTTGGCTAGTCACTTAACTTTTCCATGCCTTGCTTTTCTTAACTGTGAAATCATCATCAATCGTATTTATTGAGCACTTACTGTGTGCAGAGCACTGTACTAAGCGCTTGGGAAGTACAAGTTGGCAACATATAGAGACAGTCCCTACCCAACAGTGGGCTCACAGTCTAAAAGGGGATTCAATGGGGATTCAATGCCTGTTCTCCCTCCCACTTACACAGCCCCAGGTAGGAGAATGTCTGTATCCAACCTGACTACCTAATCTACTCCAATAGTGGGCTGGAGATGAAGGCCAATCATGGGCAGTGTCAATCAGTATCAATTTTATTTATTGCGTGCGTCCCTCAGCCAGAGCACTGTACGAAGCACTTGGGGGAGTACAATGCAACAGAGTTGGTATATGCTTTTCCTGCCCATAGTGAATGTCAGAGACACATGGACTTCAGGAAAGGCAAATGAAACATTGGTTTCCTTTTGTCTGTCTGACCACCCACACCCTGTGAGAAATGTCAAAGAACTGGTGCTAGCTTGCAGGGCTGGAGAGAAAGAAGCAGATTTAGCCAACCCCGCTACTTAGAACAGTTCTTGACACATAGTAAGTGCCTAACAAATACCATTGTTCACTCTGTGACCCCAGTAAGAAAAACGTGAAATCTGGGTGTCTTCTCACAGTAAAGTCCCAGGAGCCCATTGTAGGGTAGGGACCGTCTCTATATGTTGCTTATTTGTACTTCCCAAGCGCTTAGTACAATACTCTGCACACAGTAAGCGCTCAATAAGTACTACTGAATGAATGAATGAATAGCTAGAATATAACATTGATTGATTAATGGTATCTGTTAAGCACTTAATGTGTATTGAACACTGTTCTAAGCACTGGAGAAGGTACAAGTTAATTATTCATTCATTCACTCGTATTTATTGAGCACTTACTGTGTGCAGAGCACTGTACTAAATGCTTGGAAAGTACAATTCAGCAATAAAGAGAAACAGTTCCTGCCCACACCGGGTTTACAGTCTAGAAAGGGGAGAGATAGACATCAAAACAAGTAAACGGGCATCAATATAAATGAATAGAATTATAGCTATATGCACATCAAAACAAGTAAACAGGCATCAATATAAATAAAATTATAGATATGTGCATATATACACAAGTGCTGTGGGGCGAGGGAGGGGAGTAGAGCAAAGAGAGTGAGTCGGGGTGATGTGGAGGGGAGGGGGAGCTGAGGAAAAGGGGGGCTTAGTTTGGGAAGGCCTCTTGGAAGAAGTGAACCTTCAGTAGGGCATTGAAGGGGGGAAGAGAGCTAGTTTGGCAGATATGAGGAGGGAGGGCATTCCAGGCCAGAGGTAGGAAGTGGGCTGGGGGTCGACGGCAGGACTGGTGAGAACGAGGCCCAGTGAGGAGGTTAGCGGCACCAGAGGAGCAGAGTGTGCGGGCTGGGATGGAGAAGGAGAGAAGGGAGGTGAGGGAGGAAGGAGCTTTGAAGACAAAAATGAGGAGTTTTTGTTTGA
This sequence comes from Tachyglossus aculeatus, assembly GCF_015852505.1. Classification (NCBI taxonomy): domain Eukaryota; kingdom Metazoa; phylum Chordata; class Mammalia; order Monotremata; family Tachyglossidae; genus Tachyglossus; species Tachyglossus aculeatus. Next base: position 37,784,060 of record NC_052077.1, on the reverse strand, counting down.
TAATTAGATGGACACAGCCCCTGTCCCTCATTCATTCATTCATTCATTCATTCATTCATTCATTCAATCGTACTTATTGAGCGCTTACTGTGTGCAGAGCACTGCACTAAGCGCTTGGGAAGTACAAGTTGGCAACATATAGAGACGGTCCCTACCCAACAGCGGGCTCAAAAAAGAACGATTTTGCATAAGAAGAGTGTATAGACAGAGCACATGTGGAATATGAAAACATTTCGCCATAAGAGGATGATACTACTACTATTACTACTACTACTACCACTAATAACAACGACAATAGTATTAAGTGTGTACTCTGGGCCAAGAGGAAGCTCACAGACTAAGGGAGAGTGAGAACAGGTATTCACATGGGCCTAGGAATAATAATAATGATAATAATTATGGAACTTGTTAAGCACTTACTATGCGCCAAGCACTGTTCGAAGCGCTGGAGTAGATAGAGTTAATTAGGTTGGAGCATTCCTTGTTCCACATTGGGTTCACATCTAAGTAGGAGGGAATAGGATTTAATCTCCATTTTACAAATGAGGTAACAAGGAGTCAGAAGGACCTGGGTTCTAATCCCAGCTCTGCCATTTGTCTGCTGTGTGACCTTGGGCAAATCACTTCACTTTTAATTTGTTCATTCATTCAACTGTATTCATTGAGAGCTTACTGTGTGCAAAGCACTACACTGAATGCTTGGGAGAATGCAATACAACAATAAACAGACACATTCCCTACCCACAACGAGTTTACAGTCTAGAAGGGGAGTGCCTCAGTTTCCTCATCTGTAAAATGGGACTTAAGAATGTGAACACCATGTGGGACATGGACTGTGTCCAATCTAATTAGTCTATATCTACCTCAGACTTTAGTGTAGCTTCTGGCACATAGTAAGGGCTTAACAAATACCACAATTAATAATAATGACATTTGTTAAGTGCTTACTTACTATGTGCAAAGCACTGTTCTAAGCGCTAGAGGGATACAGGGTAATCAGGTTGTCCCACGGAGGGCTCACACTCTTAATCCCCATTTTACAGATGAGGAAACTGAGGTCCAGAGAAGTTAAGTGACTTGCCCAAAGTCACACAGCTGACAATTGGTGGAGCTGGGATTTAAACCCATGACCTCTGACTCCAAAGCCCGGGCTCTTTCCACTGAGCCATGATGATTACAGTTGAGGAAACTGAGGCACAGAGAAGTGAAGTGATATGCCCAAGAGCACATTGTAAACATTTGACAAATACCACAGTTACTATTATTATCATTACTACAGTTGAGTAAACTGAGGCATAAGGAACTTAAATGACTTGACCAAGGTCACACACAAAATAGAATCGGCAGTAGGATTAGAACCCAGGTCCTTCTGACTCCCCAGCCCGGGCTCTCTTCAGGCCACGCTGCTTCTCAAGGAGAGACGGAGAGAGACTCAACCTTAAATCTCAAGGTCCCTCATTCACAAGTAAAGAAAATGAAACTACTCTCTGCTTTCCTAAGGAAGAATGCCAAAATTAGACCTTGATTTTCCCACAATAGTCTTGTTTGAGCCTGTTTAATATGAACAACGCTTGTTCATTTGGGGACTGAAAATCAAGTTTTCTGACTATTCCACTGCTTGTTTCACCTCCATCAGAAAGAGACAAAGCGGAGACAGTAAAGGCTGCTGAAACTCAGAGAAACCCATAGCAGGCAAGCCACTACAGGTTAACAAAAACTTTTCACTTATTTATGGATTTCAATTATCTAGATAATTATCAATTATCTCTCCATCCACATCCCCTGGACAATAAAATGTTGCCTAGTGCCTAGAATAATAATAATGGTGGTATTTGTTAAGTTCTTACTATGTGCAAAGATCTGTTCTAAGCACTGGGGGGGATACAAGGTGATCAGGTTGTCCCGCTTGGGGCTCACAGTCTTAATCCCCATTTTATAGATGAGGTAACTGAGGCCCAGAGAAGTGAAGTGACTTGCCCAAAGTCACACAGCTGACAATTGGCGGAGCCGGGATTTGAACCCATGAACTCTGACTCCAAAGCTCGGGCTCTTTCCACTGAGCCACGTTGCTTCTCCAGCATGACAGTGAACAATTGGCATTGAAACCATCATAATCCCACTGTTCAGTGCCATTCACCTTGCTTTGAGTTTCTCTCCCACTGCCTTAACACTTTGCCCCACTGTGAAATTCCATTATGGGATCCGTAGAAGAATGATTTTCAGCACCAAAATGAACTGAATGATTTCCAAGAAAATCATACCTACTTGGTAAAACAAATGTAACACTAGAAAGCACTTCTAATGCATCTGACATGCCTTCATTCTCAAATTTCAAGTACCATTGAGTTTAAAAAATACCAAACCGGTTCTTCAACTCTTTTAGTGGGTTGCAACTATTGAAACAACCCAGTGAAATGGAATATTCCCCCTCCCCATCCTCCCTGCCTTACCTCCTTCTCTTCCTCACACCACCCGTATATATGTATATATGTTTGTACGTATTTATTTCTCTATTTATTTATTTGTACATATTTATTCTATTTATTTTATTTTGTTAATATGTTTTGTTTTGTTGTCTGTCTCCCCCCGCTAGACTGTGAGCCCGCTGTTGGGTAGGGACCATCTCTATATCTTGCCAACTTGTACTTCCCAAGTGCTTAGTACAGTGCTCTGCACACGGTAAGCGCTCAATTAATACGATTGAATGAATGAATGAATGAATATGAGTTTAACACCCTAATTTGCCAAGGATAACTTTACCTTTTTTTTTTTTAAGTTCAAAAGCTTAACATTTTAAAATATTCAGCAAGGCCTAGCAAATAGAGCAAGGGCCCGGGAATCGAAAGGACCTGCACACAGTAAGCGCTCAATAAACATGATTGAATGAATGAATGAAAAAGACCTGGGTTCTAATCCCACCTCCATCACTTGATTGCTGTATGACCATAGGTAAAGCACTAAACTTCTCTGTGCCTCAGTTACTGCATCTGTCAAATAGGGATGAAGACTGTGAGCCCCATGTGGGAAATGGATTGTGTCCAAGACGATTACCTTGTATCTTCCCATCACATAGAACAGTGCCTTGCACATAGAAAACATTTAACAAATGTCATTAAAAAAACAACAAACACTATTGAGTTTGGTTTCATTACATACATGATGTTTTTGAAGTTCTGCCTATAGAGCCATACTTCAGAGCTGAGGGAAGCAGAAGAGTTAACCAGTATTAGAGGGGGTGAGATAAGAAATTAGCCAATTCCAGTCACTCACATAAAGGGTGACTGGGCATGGGGCAGGGAGGAGAGAGAGAAAATCTTTGAAACTAAGTCCCACTTTCCCCACATCAGAGGAACCTAAGGCTAAAGTTATTCCTGAACACACAAGGGTTTCAGAAAAGCAACGTGGTCTAGTGGTTAGAGCATAGGCCTGGTATTCTGAAGGAACTGTACTTCCCAAGCGCTTAGTACAGGGCTCTGCGCACAGTTAGTGCTCAATAAATACGATTGAATGAAGGAAATGGATTCTATTCTGACTCTGCCACTTGATTGCTGTGTGACCTTGGGCAAGTGACTTAACATCTGTGCCTCAGTTACCACTTCTGAAAAATGGGGATTGAGAATATGAGCCCCACGTGGGACGTGGACTGCATCCATCCACCCCAGCACTTAATGCAATGCCGAACACATAGTAGGAGTTTAATAAATACCACAATTATGATTATTAGGGGGGCAGCAATAAAAATCCTCAGATTTGATGATCTTGGATTTGCTTTTAATCTAAAAGAGTTGTGTGTGTGTGTGTGCCTGTGTGTGTGTGTCACACTGCTTTGCCTCCTCTTTGTGACTGCCCTATAATCATCTTGATAGAAGTCTCCTAGTAACCTCTGCACAATTCCAAGTGGAGATTATAGAAATTTATTAATTGGTTTAGCCTTTCTGCAGGAGCTGTGTAAGATTTGCCTTAGTGCTGTTAATTTCCACTTGGAGAAGAAGACTCAGAGGGGGAGATTTCTCTTCACACGGCCGACAGCCTGTTGCAGTGGCTTGAATGGGAGAAACTTCTCTCTCGCCCCTGCATTGAATAAGTCCCTTGGCCTGAGCTACTGAGGAACCCCAACTCTGCCTCCATTTTTATTTTATTTTTAATGATATCTTTTAAATGCTTACTATGTACCAGGCACTGTTCTAAATGCTGGGGCAGATCCTAGCTAATCAGATGGAATACAGTCCATGTCCCACATGAGATTTGCGGTATTCATCCCCATTTTGCGGATGAAGTAACTGAAGCATTGAGAAGTGAAGTCACTTCCCAGTGTCACATAGCAGACACAATGCAGGCCAGGATTCGAACCCAGGCATTCTGACTCGCAGGCCCGTGCTCAACTCTTTAGGCTACTCTGCTTCTCTATGCTGATATTTGTGATATTCTCCCCACCCCCAATCCCACAGCATTTAGGTACATATCTTTAAATGATATATTATAAATTATTTATTCATATTAATGTCTGTCTCCCCCTCTAGAGTGTAGGCTCATTATGGGCAGAGAACATGTCTGCTAATTCTGTTCTATTGTACTTTCCCAAGCAGTTATATATGTGCATATATATACACACAGACATATATGCATGCATATATACACACATACTTAAATACATATATTTATATATATATATATGTGTGTGTGTGTATATATGTGCATATATATACATGCATAAAGAAGCAACGTGCTCAGTGGAAAGAGCACGGGCTTTGGAGTCAGAGGTCATGGGTTCAAATTCCGACTCCACCAATTGTCAGCTGTGTGACTTTGGGCAAGTCACTTCACTTCTCTGGGCCTCAGTTACCTCGTCTGTAAAATGGGGATGAAGACTGTGAGCCCACCCGTGGAACAACCTGATCACCTTGTAATCTCCCCAGTACTTAGAACAGTGCTTTGCACATAGTAAGCACTTAATAAATGCCATAATCATCATTTAATACAATGCTCTGCACATAGTAAGCGCTCAAAAGATATGATTGACTGATGGATGTTGGTTTTCTCCAGGAAAATGCTGCTTGAACTGTATTCATCGTCTTGTGGGATTAAATGGGAATGAGTGAGGTATTCAAAAACACAAAAGAATTCTCCCATTGCCTATACACTTGAGTCCATACCTCCTAAACACTTAGAGGCCCAATTTATCCTTAGCTCTTATGTATCATATCTTTAAATTCAGTTATTTCCCCCTACCTGGAAATTATTTAGTATCTATCTCCCCTGCTAGTTCCTAGAGGATATGGGTTCCTAGTCCTAGTATCTATCTCCCCTAAGTTCCTAGAGGATATGAGAGTGTCCACTTTTTTCTTTCCTTCATGGTATTTGTTAAGTGCTTACTATGTGCCAGGCACTGTACTAAGCACTGGAGTAGATTCAATCAGTTTGGACACAGTCCTTGTCCCACATAATAATATAACTGTGGTATTTGTTAAGCGCTGACTGTGTGCCAGACACTTTACTAAGCGCTGGGGTGGGTACAAGCAAATCGGGTTGGATATAGTCCCTGTCCCACGTGGGGCTTGCAATCTCAATCCCCATTTTACAGATGAGGTCACCGAGGCCCAAAGAAGTGAAGTGATTTGCCCAAGGTCACACAGCAGACAAGTGTCAGAGCCAGGATTAAAACTCAGTTGTTGAAAACCAGAGGGCTCGCAGTCTTAATCCCTGTTTTACAGATGAGGTAACTGAGGCACAGAGTGGTTAGGTGACTTGTCCAACCTCATACAGCAGACAAGTGGCAGATGAGGATTAAAAATCTTGGTGAGCCCAAGCAAGCTGCCTTATTAATGATTATTTATGATAGAGAAGCAGCGTGGCTCAGTGGAAAGAGCCCGGGCTTTGGAGTCAGAGGTCGTGGGTTCAAATCCCGCTCTGCCACTTGTCAGCTGTGTGATGTTGGGCAAATCACTTCACTTCTCTGGGCCTCAGCTCCCTCATCCATTAAATGAGGATGAAGACTGTGAGCCCCTCATGGGACAACATTATTACTTTGTATCTACCCCAGCACTTAGAACAGTGCTTGGCACATAGTAAGTGCTTAACAAATACCAACATTATTATTATTATCATTATTATCCTGTGAATAACAACAGCGTGGCTCAGTGGAAAGAGCCCGGACATGGAAGTAGGAGATCATGGGTTCTAATCCCGGCTCTTCCACTTGTCAGCTGTGGGACTTTGGGCAAGTCACTTCACTTCTCTGGGCTTCAGTTACCTAATCTGTAAAATGGGGTTGAAGACTGTGAGCCCCATGTGGGACAACCTGATTACCTTGTACCCCCCCTCCCCAGCGCTTAGAACAGTATTTGGCACATAGTAAGTGCTTAACAAATGCCATTATTATTATTACTATTATTATGCAGAGAGAAGCAAGCATTGGAGCCGTGACCAAAACCTGCCAGTCTCACCTCTGCAACGTTGCCAAGATCCGCCCTTTCCTCTCCATCCCAACCGCTACCCTGCTCATTCAAGCTCTCATCCTATCCCGTCTGGACTACTGCATCAGCCTTCTCTCTGATCTCCTATCCTCGTGTCTCTCTCCACTTCAATCCATACTTCATGCTGCTGTCCGGATTATCTTTGTCCAGAAACGCTCTGGGCATATCACTCCCTTCCTCAAAAATCTCCAGTGGCTACCAATCAATCTGCGCATCAGGCAGAAACTCCTCACCCTCGGCTTCAAGGCTGTCCATCACCTCGCCCCCTCCTACCTCACCTCCCTTTTCTCCTACAGCCCAGTCCACACCCTCCGCTCCTCCACCGCTGATCTCCTCACCGTACCTCGCTCTCGCCTGTCCCGCCATCGACCCCCGGCCCACGTCATCCCCCGGGCCTGGAATGCCCTCCCTCTGCCCATCCGCCAAGCTAGCTCTCTTCCTCCCTTCAAGGCCCTACTGAGAGCTCACCTCCTCCAGGAGGCCGTCCCAGACTGAGCCCCTTCCTTCCTCTCCCCCTCGTCCCCCTCTCCATCCCCCCATCTTACCTCCCTCCCTTCTCCACAGCACCTGTATATATGTATATATGTTTGCACATATTTTTTTACTCTATTTATTTATTTATTTAATTTATTTGTACATATCTATTCTATTTATTTTATTTTGTTAGTATGTTTGGTTTGTTCTCTGTCTCCCCCTTTTAGACTGTGAGCCCACTGTTGGGCAGGGACTGTCTCTATATGTTGCCAATTTGTACTTCCCAAGCACTTAGTACAGTGCTCTGCACATAGTAAGCGCTCAATAAATACGATTGATGATGATGATTGGAGCAGTAGGAACAGCAGGAGAGCAGCAGTTGGAAGCAGAAAGAAGAAGCCTTGACAGAAAGGGCTTCTTTGACCTCAGACTGGTAATGGACCCTTGGGTGGTGGAGTGAGTGAGTGAGTGTATGTATGTATGTGTTACTCGGCTGCATGTTGGTAAAACTAAGTAAAAAACTTTTCACCTTGGTAACCTTGGTGATCAGAAGTGTGGTTCGATTTCTACCATATGTCACTGAGGCTCCCCTGGTCCTGGAAGGTCCTGGTTGGTATGAACTGGGGACTCATTCATTCATTTATTCAATCGTCTTTATTGAGTGCTTACTGTGTGCAGAGCACTGTACTAAGCACTTGGGAAGTACAAGTTGGCAACATATAGAGATGGTCCCTACCCAACAACGGGCTCACAGTCTAGAAGGGGGAGACAGACAGCAAAACAAAACATGTGGACAGGTGTCAAGTCATCAGAACAAATAGAATTAAAGCTAGATGCACATCATTAACAAAATAAATAAAATAGTAAATATGGACAAGTAAAATAAATAGAGCTGCTTCTCTGACATGACAAAATCCAGGTTTTTGTGTATCCTAAGACTATGCTCCATCCGCTAGGCTATGTTGCCTCTCTACTAACTCTGTTGTACTCTCCCAAGTGTTTAGTACAGTGCTCTGCCCAGAGGGGGTGCTTAATAAGCCCATTGTTGGGTAGGGACCGTCTCTATATGTTGCCGACTTGTATTTCCCAAGTAGTACAGTGTTCTGCACACAGTAAATGCTCAATAAATATGAATGAATGAATGAAGGTGATTGATTGATTGACCAGAGAGTCCCCTTAGGCCTACAAAGTACCACTTTGTGAATGGTAAAACTCTGTAACAATAAATGTTATCTAGGAGACTTAGAAGGCAAACTTCCCAAAACCTATATGAAGAAGGAGAGACTGTCTCGGCAGAAGTTAAATAACCTTAAGTACTACCCAAAGGTAATCAGCTTCCCAAAACCTGTGTCAAGAAGGTGAATATGTCTCAGCAGATGTCCAATCTCAGCTCTGCCACTTGTCTGCTGTGTGATCTTGGGCAAATCACTTCACTTTGCCTCATTAATTGGTAAAATGGGGTTTAAGATTATGACCCCTACGTGAGATAGGGACTGTGTCCAACCTGATTATCTTGTACTTACCCAGTGTTTAGTACAGTGTCTGGCACCTCGTAAGTGCTAAACAGATACCACAATTATTATCATTTCTATTACTATTATTATTATTAATAAACAACCTTAAGTACTATCTGTGATATTGTGGATAGATGATCTGGAAGCAGGGAGTTGTCTATGTGAGTTTAGGGTATCCTGAGAAACCACAGATTTCTCCAGAGCTTTGGGATTTATTGACTGAGGTTGAGGCTGCTGGATTCATAGCAAATCTTTGTTCACCACCGGCCCTGAGGAGGGATGCCACTGCTGCTTTCCCCACGGATCTCTCAGGGCTGTTGCTCATGGCAGGCTATTCTGTCCGGTCAGTTTGTGCCGACGTACTGGCAGAGAGAAACATCAATAACATCGAGCCCTGCAGACACCATCCAAGGGATTTCATCAGGGCAGTGTGAAGAATACTTCCAATTCTCGACTCAGGGTGAGGAGGCGGCAAATGTAGCCGAGAGAGAGAGAGATCGTGTCAGATGAGGCACAAATTATTTGCCTTGAATTGGTCTCAGCTCTCCTTTTTTGGCTTATTTCTAGCGGCAATTTCGGCTACTGGGAGGGATGTTGGGAGATTCATGACCTTGAATTGAAATGAACAGCTGTAAAGCATGATTTACACAGGGAACAGGTAGCGTGTCCCTGAATTTTCTTCTACTGTTTCCCCTCAGAGAATTCTGGATGTAGGGCAGACTGTAGACAGTTGAAGAAACAGTGGAAGAACAACAATAATGATAACTGTAGTATTGGGGAAGCAGCATGGCTCAGTGGAAAGAGCCTGGGCTTGGGAGTCAGAGGTCATGGGTTCTAATCCCAGCTTCCGCACAAGTCTGCTTTGCGACCTTGGTCAAGTCACTTAACTTCTCTGGGCCTCAGTTCCCTCATCTGTCAAATGGGGATGAAGATTATGAGCCCCACGTGGGACAACCTTGATTACCTTGTATCCCCCCAGTGCTTAGAATAGTGCTTAGCACATAGCAAGCACTTAACAAATACCAACATTATTATTATTATTTAAGTGCTTACTATGTGCCAGGCACTGAACTATGTGCTCTGGTGGATACAAACAAATCAGGGTGGATACAGTTCCTGTCCCAAATGGGGCTCACGGTCACAATTCCCCATATTACGGTTAAGGGAACTGAGCCCCAGAGAAGTGAAGGACTTACCCAAGATTATACAGCAGACAAGTGACGAAGCGGAATTAGAACCCATGACCTTCTTACTCCCAGGCCCATGCGCTAGCCACTAAGCCATGCTACTTCTGGCAATCTGGGCTCCCAATGAAGAGTGATGTTAACATCTTCATTGGCCTGGGGCTAATGGATTCTGAGAGACCCCAAATGACAAGTGATGTCATTACCTCTAGATTGTAAGCTCTCTGTGGGCAGCAAACATCCACCAACTCTGTTAGATTGTTATATTGTACACTCCCACGTGCTTAGTACAGTGAGTGTTCAATAAATAGGACTGAATGATTGATGGATTATATCCCCCTGGTTTAACTGATTAGAGAGAGGCTAAGAGTCTCCCCAACCCTTCATTGGCTCTCCACCTTAGACTTACACCAGCTGAGACTCATCACCAGGACATCAATCAATCAATCAATCAATTGTATTTATTGAGTGCTTACTGTGTGCAGAGCACTGTACTAAGCGCTTGGGAAGTACAAGTTGGCAACATATAGAGACAGTCCCTACCCAACGGTGGCCTCACAGTCTAAAAGGGGGAGATAGAGAACAAAACCAAACATACTAACAAGATAAAATAAATAGAATAGATATGTACAAGTAAAATAAATAAATAAATAGAGTAATAAATATGTACAAACATATATACATATGTACAGGTGCTGTGGGGAAGGGAAGGAGGTAAGATGGGGGGATGGAGAGGGGGACATATAACAATATAACAATTATGGTGGCTCAGTGGAAAGAGCCTGGGCTTTGGAGTCAGAGGTCATGGGTTCAAATCCCGACTCTGCCAATTGCCAGCTGTGTGACCTTGGGCAAGTCACTTCACTTCTCTAAGCCTCAGTTCCCTCATCTGTCAAATGGGGATTAAAACTGTGAGCCCCCCGTTGGACAACGTGATCACCTTGTAACCTCCACAGCACTTAGAACAGTGCTTTGCACATAGTAAGTGCTTAATAAATGTCATTGTTTTATTATTATTATTATTATTATTATTATTATTATTATTATTATTATTATTATTATTATGTGCCCAACACTGTTCTATGCGCTGGTGAAGGTACAAGTTAATCAGGTTGGATACAGTCCCTGTTCCACATGGAGCTCACAGTCTCCATCCCCATTTTTCAGATGAGGTATCTGAGACCCAGAGAAGTGAAGTGACTTGCCCACGGTCACACAGCAGGCAAGCGGCAGAGCCGAGATTAGAATCTGGGTCCACATATGCCCTGGGTGCTAGCCCCATGAACAATCTCCAGTCACCCTTCAATTAGCACTTGCTAATTGATGAGGTTATTAGCTATTGCTAATGGGGTTATTTGTATTTTGGAAATCAAACCTATTTTCACTATCTAAAGTGTAGGTTAGGGACCAGGAATTTTGATCCACTGGAAAAATTCCATCCAAAGTGGATGGACTCTCAGGGTCAATACTGACTCATCAGCTTTCTAGCATCTGGGAAGATGTGAACCAGTTAGGAAGGCGAAACGATGGGTAAGAAAACCCCCTCACCTTCTCTCTTAGCTCCACTCCGGCTGCCCAGGGCTAGAACTATAATCATAATTCACTTGGTCATGTCAAAGTATCTGAAGTGATTATTTCAAAAGCTTAAAAGAAGCTTATCGGGACTTTTAATGGGAACAGGAAATTAATCTTGTTTCTGGAAAACATAGCTACAGAAGATAAAGAGAGGGAGCTGACCCCAGCTTTTATTAAGATTGCATTGAAATCTGACCTACAACTAAGGAATTCACTCTTTGCAACCACCCCTGCAGAGGAGCCCAGATCTGGGGAAATATGCAATCTGTCTTGTCCAAATGGGATGCAGCTATTTAGATTTGCTCTGTAATGATGATGTTATTTATTAAGCGCATATTGTGTCAAGCACTGTTCTAAACCTGGGGTAGATACAAGCTCATCAGGTTGGATACCATCCCTGCCCCACATGGGGCTTACAGTCTTAATCCCCATTATATAGATGAGATAACTGAGTCCCAGAGAAATGAAGTGACTTGCCCAGGGTCACACAGCGGACATGCGACAGCGTGGGGATTCGAACCCAGGTCCTTCTGAATCCCAGGCCTGTGCTCTAAGCATTAGGCCATGCTGTCACCTGTGAATATGTGGAAGTAAAATTGGTTTGGAGGTACCTGGGATATGCTACTTTAGAGAAGCAGCATGGTTCAGCGGAAAGAGCCCGGGTTTTGGAGTCAGAGGTCAAGGGTTCAAATCCCGGCTCTGCCAACTGTCAGCTGTGTGACTTTGGGCAAGTCACTTCACTTCTCTGTGCCTCAGTTACCTCATCTGCAAAATGGGGACTAAGATTGTGAGCCCCCCGTGGGACAACCTGATTACCTTGTAACCTCTCCAGTGCTTAGAACAGTGCTTTGCACATAGTAAGCACCTAATAAATGCCATTATTATTATTATTATTATGATTATTATATAGAGGGAAAGTAGAAAGGAGGCTGGTCAGCTGTGTAACTCCCCCAGAGAAGCAGTTTGGCTCAGTGGAAAGAGCTTGGGCTTTGAAGTCAGAGGTCATGGGTTCGAATCTGCCAACTGTCAGCTGTATGACTTTGGGCAAGTCACTGAACTTTTCTGGGCCTCGGTTACCTCATCTGTAAAATGGGGATAAAACTGTAAGGCCTCCCTGGGACAATCTGATCACCTTGTAATCTCCCCAGCGCTTAGAACAGTGCTTTGCACATAGTAAGCAGTTAATAAATGCCATTATTATTATTATTATTATTATTATTATTATATGGAGGGAAAGTAGAAAGGAGGCTGGTCAGCTGTGTAACTCCCCCAAATAAGAACAAGGACAGTGGTTAGACAGGTCAGGATGAACAGGGAACCCGATCAGCTCAATAGCACTGAAGCAGCATGGCCTAGCGACCTGGGAGTCTGAAGGACCTGGTTTCTAATCCCGGTTCTGCCATGCATCTGCTGTGTGACCTTGGATGAGTCACTCACCTTCTCTGTGCCTCAGTTCCCTCATCTATAAAATGGAGATTAAGATTATGAACCCCATGGGGGGCAGAGACTGTGTCCAACCTGATCAACCTGTATCTACCCTAGTTCTTAGAACAGTACGATTAAATACGATTGAATGAACAGTGCCTGGCACATAGTAAGGGCTTAACAAGTACCATAATGATTATTATTAATAATTATTAGAGTGGCATCCTAGAGACTGGAAGCTCCTTGTGGACAGGATAGATGTCACTCATTCTATATTTACCAGGTACCTATTAACAATAATAATTATAATGATGACATTTATTAAGTGCTTACTATGTGCAAAGCACTGTTCTAAGCGCTGGGGAGGTTACAAGGTGATTAGGTTGTCCCACATGGGGCTCACAGTCTTCATCCCCATTATACAGATGAGGGAACTGAGGCACAGAGAAGTTAAGTAACTTGCCTAAAGTCATACAGCTGACAATTGGCGGAGCTGGGTTTTGAACCCATGACCCCTGACTCCAAAGCCCGCGTTCTTTCCACTGAGCCATGCTGCTTCCCTGTTACTACTAATAATTATTATTATGGTATTTGTAAAGGGATTAATATGTGCCAAGCACTGTTCTAAGCACTGGGGTGATGCAAGATAATGAGGTTGGACATAGTCCCTGTCCCACACAGCCCTCACAGTCTAAAACCCCATTTTGCAGATGAGAGAACTGAAGAACAGAGAAGTGAAGTGACTTACCCAAGGTCATACAGCAGACAAGTGGAGGAGCTTGGATCAGAACCTATGACCTTCTGACTTCCGGGCTTGAGTTCTAGCCACTAAGCCATTCTGCTTCAAGTGCACTGCTCCAAGTGGGCGCTCAATAAATACTTCCAGCTCCACTCCTCTTCCTCCACTTCCTCCTCCTCCCGGGATTCCTCATCTCACTGCTACTTTTACTACTAGAGCCCATCCAACAGCAGAGCCCCCAAATCCAGGAAGAACAAAGGAAGAGGGAAGGAATGTGCTCACTTGAGTGTCTTCTGAAGAAGCAGCGTGGCTCAGTGGAAAGAGCACGGGCTCTGGAGTCAGAAGTCATGGGTTCAAATCCCGGCTCTGCCAATTGCCAGTTGTGGGACTTTGGGCAAGTCGCTTCACTTCTCTGTGCCTCAGTTCCCTCATCTGTAAAATGGGGATTAAGATTGTGAGCCCCCCGTGGGGCAACCTGATCACCATGTAACCTCTCCAGCCCTTAGAACAGTGCTTTGCACATAGTAAGTGCTTAATAAATGCTATTATTATTATTATTACTTAACTTCTCTGAGCCTCAGTTACCTCATCTGTAAAATGGGGATTAAGACTGTGAGCCCCACGTGGGACAACCTGATCACCTTGTGTCCTCCCCAGTGATTTGCACATAGTAAGCGGTTAACAAATGCCATTATTATTATTGTTATTATTATTGTTATTATTCTGACAGTTCTCACCTGAGTCCTTTATATCTTCTTAGGTGTCTAGTGCAGTTTGAGGGCTGCAGGGGGAAGCCAGCACCTCCTTTACCTGGAGAGGTTCAGCTCTAGCTCTAATTAAGCGCTTAGTACAGTGCTTTGCACAAGTAAGTGCTCAATAAATATGATTGACTGATGGCCTCCAGGAAGACCAATTACTTAAGCAATCAAGAGATATTCAAAGGTAGTGAAAGATCAGACCAGCACTCTGCTAATGCCCACCCCAGAAATTTTATAAATAATAGGCGAATAATTTTTTTTCTTTAAGAATAAATAGAGAGGCAACATGGCCTAGTAGAAAGAGCACAAACCTAGGACTCAGGGTCCTGAGTTCTAAATCCAGATCCCCCACTTGCCTGCTGGGTGACCTTGGGCAAGTGACTTCACTTCTTGGTACCTTATCTGTGAAACGGGGATTCAATGCCTGTTCTCTCTCTTAGTTAAACTGTGAACCCCATGTGCGATAGGGAACTTTGTCTGACCTGGTTAATCTATTTATCTATCTGGTTATATCTAATCCAGCACTAAATCAGTTGTATTTATTGAGCACTTACTGTGTGCAGAGCACTGTATTAAGCTTTTCGAAAAGGACAATATACCAATAAACCTACACATTCCCCGTCCCACAAGGAGCTTCCAGCCTACAGTGCTTGACACATAGTAAGTACTGAGCAAATATAATAAATACAAGAATAGTATTACGATGCTTTCACAATCCAACAGTGAGAGACTGATAACAATATTGCATTAAGCACTGAAAAGTACTGGCTCTTATATTTTTACCATCAACAAAGTTAATACAAGCTGATGCTTTGTGTTTTCCTTCTGCATCCTAAAATACGTGCTATTTATAAATTATCTAATCTACGTCTCATGGAAACAATCTCACAATGGCAAAATTGGGTGCCATTTATTGCCCAAACAAAGGTTTTTGAAAGATAATAATTCAGATCAAATGTTTCTACATGAACAGAGTTTCTTTCTTTGGAGAAGTCCAAGTTAATACATTTCCAACTCAAATGTTTTGGTATTGAATAGTGTTTGATGTTCCGCAATTTTGGTCTGTGATGACTCTTTGTTGATTCCTCAATATACGTTTGTGGTGCCTTTTACGGAGAGAAAGGAAGTTGTTGTTTTAGGCCTTCAATGAGATTTTGTCCAAACAAGAGCATTGATATCCAAGTCATGTAACAGTAGAAAAACAGTGAAGATTCTCCAACCAAAACATTTGGCCATCTAACAAACATAAATACCACTCATGAATACACAAGTCCTTCACACAATCTTTCCTTGGCCCTGCAGCGTGGCTCAGTGGAAAAGAGCATGGGTTTTGGAGTCAGAGGTCATGGGTTCAAATCCAGCTCCACCAACTGTCAGCTGTGTGACATTGAGGAAGTCACTTAACTACTTTGGGCCTCAGTTACCTCATCTGTAAAATGGGGATGAAAACTGTGACTGTGAGCCCACTGTTGGGTAGGGACCATCTCTATATGTTGCCAACTTGTACTTCCCAAGCACTTAGTATAGTGCTCTGCACACAGTAAGCTCTCAATAAACACTATTGATTGATTGATTGATTGATTGATTGAGCCCCCCATGGGACAACCTGATCACTTTGTAATCTCCCCAGCACTTAGAACAGTGCTTTGCACATAGTAAGCGCTAATAAATGCCATAAAAAATTATTATTTTATGGAATGATGCTGTCTAACTAACACTTGTGGACTGGGAAATGAATGAAAATAAGAGAAAATAGAGCACGAATAGGTATCTTTGTAGATTTCAGTGGCTATTCAACAATATTTATGCAGCAATTATCAGAAAATCAAAATTCCATGAAGGGTTAAAAAAGGGGGGGGTAAGGAAGAAATATCCCAGTGAAAATAAGAAAATTGTTGGTATCAAAGCGATTATGGCAATGCTTCTCCTTTTCCTGCTCTAGGCTGTGATCTCACTGTGGGCAGGGAAAGTGTCTGCTTATTGTTCTATTGTACTCTCCCAAGTGCTTAGTACAGTGCTCTGCACACAAACAGCACTCAGTAAATACAATTGAATGAGTGAATGAATACAAAGCAAGGCCTTTGAAGAAGCAGCGTGGCTCAGTGGAAAGAGCACTAGCTTTGGAGTCAGAGTTCACTGGTTCAAATCCTGGCTCTGCCAATTGTCAGCTGTGTGACCTTGGGCAAGTCATTTAACTTCTCTGTGCCTCAGTTACCTCATCTGTAAAATGGGGATTAAGACTTGTGAGCCCCCTGTGGGACAACCTGATTACCTTGTAACCTCCCCAGCGCTTAGAACAGTGCTTTGCACATAGTAAGTGCTTAATAAATGCCATAAAAAAATTATTATTTTATGGAATGATGCTGCCTAACTAATACCTGTGGACAAGGAAGTACGTGAAAATAAGAGAAAATAGAGATCACATAGGCATCTTTGTAGATTTTAGTGGCTATTCAACAATATTTATGCAGCAATTATCAGAAAATCCAAATTTCATGAGGAGTTAAAAAAAGGCTGGGGGGGGGGGGCGGAAGGAAGAAATATCCCAGTGAAAATAAGAAAATTGTTGGTATCAAAGCGTTTAAGGGAATGCTTCTCCTTTTCCTGCTCTAGACCGTGAGCTCACTGTGGGCAGGGAATGTGTCTGCTTATTGTTCTATTGTACTCTCCCAAGTGCTTAGTACAGTGCTCTGCACACAATTAGCACTCAGTAAATACAGTTGAATGAATGAATACTAACCAAGTCCTCTGAAACATAATAATTCAGATCAAATGTTTCAACGTGGACAGAGTTCCTTCCTTTAGAGAAGCCCAAGTTAATATGTTTCCAACTCAAACTTTTTGGTATTGAACATACTATTCTCCTACCTCCACAGGAACTCCCAAATTCGCAGAGGAGAAAGAGCGAAGCTGCTTACCGATGGATAAATTAATCCCTGCCGGGATGGTTAAATTGCTTTGAGCAGTAAACAGCCACTAAGAGCACATAAGGGGGGAAAAAAAGGCAATTTTGATCACTTATAACTTTTTAAACTGGATCATGTTGGCCAGGCACCGGGGGTGGGCAAGGCACCCAAGGGGAACCGCTTCCAAACGTGTTTCTGCCACTTATTTATCCCATCGAGAACCAAGTCAACAGTCACTGCTCAGTCGATGGCACGTAACATATCAATGGGAATAAAAATGAATAATAACCCGGCTCCCTGGGGCTGTTCAGCAGAGACTGTGAAGGTACAGAACCACCATGGGGGGA
This sequence comes from Tachyglossus aculeatus, assembly GCF_015852505.1. Lineage (NCBI taxonomy): Eukaryota > Metazoa > Chordata > Mammalia > Monotremata > Tachyglossidae > Tachyglossus > Tachyglossus aculeatus. Next base: position 37,766,665 of record NC_052077.1, on the reverse strand, counting down.
TGGTCTCTTGATGTAGGGGTTAGAGCACAGGATTCAGAAGGTGATGGGTTCTAATCCCACCTCTACCACTTGTCAGCTGTGTGACCTTTGGCAAGTTGCTTCACTTCTCTGGACCTCAGTTCCCTCATCTGTAAAATGGGGATTGAAACTGTGAGCTTCATGTGGGACAGGGACTGTATCCAACATGATTTACTTGTGTCCACCCCAGCGCTTAGTACAGTGCCTGGCACATAGTAAGTGCTCAACAAATACCACAGTCATTATTATTGTTATTATTTAAGTGGGATACGAGGCCTTTGCTTGGCATGGTGCAGCAAAAATTTGAAAGTGAAATGAATAAAGACTTTTCTGACCGCCTGCCACGATTTGGGCCTGAGGCTAGTACAATTCAGGGCTCGAACAATTGCAATAATAACAATTTCAGAAATTGATTTCAGCACCTTGTTGGCGACACAGGGAGAAAAACCCAGGTGAGGTTAATAATAATAATAATGATAGTAATAATAATGGTATTTGTTAAGTGCTTACTATGTGTCAAGCACTGTTCTTGGCACTCTAATCAAGCTGGACAAAGTCCATGTCCCATGGAGCTCACAGTCTTAATCCCATTCAATCATATTTATTCAGTCATTCATCCATTCATTCAGTCGTGTTTATTGAGCACTTACTGTGTGCAGAGCACTGTACTAAGTGCTTGGAAAGTACAATTCAGCAATAAAGAGAGACAATATCTGCTCACACTGGGCTTACAGTCTAGAAGAGGGGTGACAGACATCAAAACAAGTTAACAGGCATCAATATGAATAAATAGAATTATCCATATATACATATATAAATAAGTGCTGTGGGGAGAAGGAGGAAAGAGCAAAGAGAGAGAGTATGGGTGTTGTGAAAGGGAGGGGGAGCAAAGGAAAAGGGGGATTTAGTCTGGAAAGGCCTCTTGGAGAAGGTGAGTCTTCAGTAAAGCTTTGAAGGGGGGAAGAGTGATTGTTTGGTGGATTTGAGGAGGGAAGGCATTTCAGGCCAGAGGCAGGACTTGAGCCAGGGTTCGATGCGGGGCAGGAGAGATGGAGGCCGAGTGAGAAGGTTAATGGCACCGGAGAGGTGGAGTGTGCCAGCTGGGTTGTAGAAGGAGGGAAGGGAGGTGAGGTAAGAAGGGGCAATGGGATGGAGAGCTTTGAAGCCGAGAGTGAGTAGTTTTTGTTTGTGGATAGGCATCCACTGGAGATTTTGGGGGAGGGGGGTGACATGCCTTGAGCATTTCTGTTTAAAGATAATCCAGCAGCAGAGTGAACTATGGACTGACGTGGGGAGAGGCAGGAGTTTGGGAGGTCAGAAAGGAAGCTGATGCAGTAATCCAGTCGGGATCGGATGAGTGATTGTACTAATCATATTTCAACTATATGTATTGAGTGCTTACTTTGTTCAGGGCACTGTTCTAAATGCTTGGGAGAGTTCAATATAACAATAAACATACACATTCCCTGCCTGCAATGAGCTTACAGTCCCCATTTTACAGATGAGGTGACTGAGAGAAGTGAAGTGACTCTCCCAAGGTCACACAGCAGACAAGCACCAGAGCTGGAATGAGAATCCAGGGACTTCTGACTCCCAAACCCGTGTTCTATCCATAAAGTTACACTGCTACCTATCCTGGAGTGTCCTGTAACATTCCAATGATGTATGTGTTTGTGTGTGTGTATGTGTGTGCGTGCATACACATGTGATTGCATGTAGGCTTGTATCTGCTTGTGCATGCATGTGTACATGTGTGTTTGCATGAGTGAGCTTATGTGTATCTATGTGTGTATTTCTGCAGTTGTGACTGTGCATTTGTGTCCACACGTATATGAACGTGTTTTTCCAAGTATATATTCATCTGTGTCTGCATGATTGTCCATAGTATCTTCATGTATGTACAGTTTGCATGTGTGAGGGGTTGGTGTTAGCTCTTTTTCCCACATAATGGAAGCCAATGGAACTTACCTCCCCGTCTTTGTTCTACAAAAGTAGCTTCTGGAGCTGTCCACTCTAACCCCAAAGCTGGCTGGAGACTGTGTCTCCTAACTCAGCTGTAAGTCCTTAGTACAGTACTCTGCCTACACTAGGTGCTCAACAAATGCAAGGATTCCCACATCAACCAAGCAATCAGTCATATTTGTTGAGCACCTACTGCAGGCAGAGCACTGTACTAAGTACTTACAGTTGAGTTAGGGGTCAAAATTCCCCTCCACTTTTCCTAGCCTAAGGGTTTGTCCCTTCTCCCACCTCCACTAGATTCAGGATCAATAACTGGGTGTTTGTCATAAGACTATGACTCTTGGCCTGTTGTTTCCTGACAGACAGATGCTTAATAATTGTGGTATTGATTAAGCACTTCCTCTGTGCCTAAGCATTCTGCTAAGCGCTAAGGGGCGGATGATCAGTTCCAACACAAGTCTTTGTCCTTCACAGGATTCACAGTCTATGAGGTGGACAGAGAAGCTCTCCTCTCCCCAGTTTACAAATGAGACAACTGAGGCTCGGAGACATTGAATAATAATTGTGGTATTTGTTAAGCGCTTACTCTGTGCCCTAGCACAGTTCTAAGTGCTAGGTTGATACGAGGTAATCAGGCTGGACATAGTCCCAGTCTTAATCCTCAATTTCCAGATGAGCTAAATGAGGCCCAGGGAAGTGAAGTGATTTGACCAGGGTCACACAGCAGACAAGTGGCAGAGTCAGGATTAGAATCCAGGTCCTCCTGAATCCCAGGCCTGTGCTCTATCCATTTGACATACTGCTTCTCTAAGAGATTAAATGACCACCCCAAGAATGCACAGCAGTCTAGTGACAGGGCTGGGACTAGAATCCAGTTCTCCTGACTCCCAGCATTCCTGACTCACCTATTAGAGTGCAAGTGCTTCAAGAGCAGGGACTGTGTCTTCTTTTTCTACTCTCTTTGCAGACGGGAGGTGCTCAATAAATGCTGATGAGTATTCTCTGGTCTGGTAGAGGTTAGGTCTTTGGCCAGCGGAGACTGGAATTGGGTGTCTGAAATCATCCACTCTTTCTCACTCGGGAATACAAGGCTCCAGGGGGCCGATAAATACTACTGATTGATTGATTGGGTATAGTGAAATAAGTGGTTGCACCTGAGCCCTTTGGGTTCTGATTTTCTCCAACTTGAGGTTTTCCTGAGGGTGGCCTGTGGGAGACCAGGTTGTCTAGATCACATCAGTGTGCAGAATCCCAAAGAGGAGGGGGGGGATCTTATATCTACCTCAGCACTTAGTACAGTAGCTGGCACATAATAAGCATTTATCAAACACAGTAAAAATAAAAAAAAAATTCTGTAAAACATAAAAAATGTCCTTGGCCCAGAACTAGTAGAGAAAGTGGCTCTAGACTGTAAGCTTGTTGTGGGCAGGGAATGTGTCTACCAACTCTGTTATACTGTACTCTCCTAAGTGCTTAATACAGTGCTCTGCACTAAGTGCTCAAATAAATACCATTAATTCACTGATTTATTGACTCAGTTTCCTAGTGGATTTAGGCTCAATTCTACTAAAAGAATGATTCTGCTGCAAATTTCTATACTTGCCTGGAAACTTGGACAGGAGTTATCTTACTGTGGCCTCTGGGAAACATAAGTCACAAGGCAGTTTTTGTATTCAGTGCATTTTTGCACAGACTCTGTGTAAGCTTCCACCTGTAGGCAGAATATTTCCGAGAGAACGATCATCATCTGCTCCAAGGGACACTGTGATAGGCTACGTGAAATTCTAGTTTCATTTTTAAAAAACTCATTTAACTTTCCATTTGTTTAAAGCAATTACATGTGCAGATCCATCCTGTGGTCTAATTGTCTTTTTTTTTTACCCTCTTACCAAGTGGAACAGTTCAATTTTTCTCTTCCACGGTCATTTAGGAGTTTGGGCTCACTGTGTCTGTTTATTGACTGTTAGAGAAAAGTAGGATCATGCATGACTTCTTGCTTTCAAAGGACAAACGTGGTGTGATTCCATTAGGTCTCAGTTTGGAATTCATACTAAAACATGTAAGAATTAATTCTAACCCCGACCTTGTCAGTAAATCTGACTCCTTTGGGAGCAACCTGAAAAGGAATAGAATAATAATACTAATAATGACAAATCAGACCCAAAGTTGTACTTTGTTGTGCACAGGATTAGTGTGCACACAGCTCTTTTGTTTTTTTCACTGGAAAGCACTCAGGTCTGAGAACTGGGTTCTAGTCTGAATTAAGTTCTTGTTTCTCTTTATCAATCTATTAATCAATGATATTCATTGAGCCCCTATCATGTGCAGAATACTGTACTAAACACTTTAGAGAATACAATCTGCTAAGAGAAGCAGAATGGCACAGTGGAAAGAGCACAGGCTTTGGAGTCAGAGGTCATGGGTTCAAACCCTGGCTCCGCCAACTGTCAGCTGTGTGACTTTGGGCAAGTCACTTAACTTCTCTGGGCCTCAGTTACCTCATTTGTAAAATGGGGATTAAGACTGTGAGCCCCCTGTGGGACAACCTGATCACCTTGTCACCTCCCCAGCGCTTAGAACAGTGTTTTGCACATAGTAACCACCTAATAATGCCCTCATTTTTATTATTATTATAAGGCTGGTAGACATGTTCCTTGCCCACAAGGAGCTTAGAGTCAAGAGGAGGCGCTTACAGTCTAAACCGTACAGGCTTACTCATTCTCCCTTCTACATCACCTGTGTACTTGTATCTGTACTCCGCAAGCACTCTAGACTGTTAGCTCATTGTGGGCAGGGAATGTGTCTGTTTATTGCTCTATTGTACTCTCCGAAGAGCTTAGTACAGTGCTGGGCACACAGAAAGCAATCAACAAATACAATTGACTGACATTTTATGGGTGAGGAAACTGAGGCACAGAGCAGTCAAACGACTTCCCAAGGTCACCCAGCAGACAGATGACAGAGCCGGGATTAGAACCCAGGACCTCTGAGTCCCAGGCCTGTGCTCTTTCCCCTTTCAGAGCCCGGGTACAAGCAAATTCTGTGCCTTTTCATCCCCACAACATGGCTTGGGATTCTCTGCCATCTGGATGTTTCTTTCTAAGAAGAGAATCTGGAAGGGGTCAAAAAAAAGCTGTTCTCTCTTCCTTGCTTATGGGTAGAGGGAGAAAGCTGTAGGTGAGCCACCATCTGCTATCAATAATAATAATTATGGTTTTAGTTAAGCACTTACTCTGTGCCAGACACTGAACTAAGCACTGGACCCACTTAAAGGGGAAAACTGGTCTCATAGGTTCCAAGCTCTCTGAGGGCAGGAAAACAGGTCTTGCTTTTGCAGTACTCTTTCAACAGCCTGGTTCAGTCATTCTTGCTCAGTAAATTCCATCAATTGATCATTTTTATTCCCTCTATCACATTTACTCCTCCAATTAGTAAAATCATGGGTAAGTACTGCTTTCTATCTGGAGACTTTCAGGAAATATTCGGAGAAATGCAGCATCTCTTTCCTTAGTATAGGCATAACTCCAAAAGAAAGGAAAGAAAAATACAAAATTGCTCCACTATATTTCTTCTTATAGGGCTGATAATCTTCTTAAAGTCTGAATAAAAAGATTCACTGGAAATTCTGCTTTGTGGCTGAATATAATTTAAGCCTTAGTTCCCAGATATTGTAAATTCCATCCCTGGAGAGAATCTCACGGGAAAATGAAATCCGCAGCATCCATAAATCTCGTGGAATCCATCCTCAGCCAGAACAAGTATTCATTCACTGAGAGCAACCTAGAAAATCGGGATTGAAAATAGAGGCCTTGCTCTTATCGCTCTCCCCTAAATCTCACCTGGCAGATAAGAAAACCCTCTGAAGCTGCAACCAAATTGAATTTCTTTCGTGCTTGAGTGTCCCGATAGAATACCAGATCTTCTTGACAATTACCATTTTTATTTTTCATTAACACTGTGGCCAGTAGTTTTTTTCAGCATCCAGATTTTCCAAGATTAGTTTACCATGCAGCAGAGGACGTGAATGGTCTTGGCAGTTGGAAAAATCAACCAATTGTTCAGGGGCCTGAGTTACTTTGTTCTGGGATGAGAGTTGGAGAAAAGAAAGAGAGTCTAACCTGCAAAAGGAACAGAGACACAGGATCTGAGCTGACAGGTTAGTTGAGATATTCAATCAATCGATCGTATTTATTGAGTGGTTATTATGTGCAGCACACTGAACTAAACACTTGGGAAAGAAGCATGATGGTCTAGTAGAGAGGGAACGAGTCTGGGAGTTAGAAGGACCTGGGTTCTAATCCTGGCTCTGCCACTTGTCTGCTGTGTGATCTTGGGCAAGTCACTTAACTTTTTTGTGCATCATTTACCTCATCTGTGAAATGGGGATTAGCTCTGTGATCCCCAAGTGGGACAGGGACTGTGTCCAACCCAGTTGCTTGTAGCTACCGCAGCAGTTAGTACAGTGCCTGGCATATTATAGTCTTCCAAGCACTTAGTACAGTGCTCTGCACACAATAAGTGCTCAATGAATACGATTGAATGAATATTAATATCTCTCTTCCCCTTTAGACTGTAAGCTCATTGTGGGCAGGGAATGGGTCCGTTTATTGTTATATTGTACTCTTCCAAACACTTAGTACAGGGCTCTGCATACAGTAAGTGCTCAATAAATAAGACTGAGTGAATGGCACATAGTCAGCACTTAATAAATACCATAAAAAAGACAGTACATTATAAATGAGCTGGTAGACATGTTCTCTCTCCACAGCAAGCTTACAGTCTAGAGAGGATATTTACAATTCTACATGAATATTAATGTAGGATGAATGAAGGTTGGTACATTCAGGAACTGGGAAGGGATAGCCTGTTTGGAAGGAGGAGAGTTCAACCTGTCTAAATTTGAACTAATTGACTCTCCAAACATTTTCACCTCTATTGCTGAATTGTACATTCAAAGTGCTTAGTGCAGTGTTCTGCACACAGTAAGCACTCAGTAAATATGACTGAATGAATATTGCTAGCTCCACCATGTTCTCTGCCCCAAAATCCTGAAAAGTTTATATCATCCTCAACTCTCACTGTCCTTTGGGCTCACCTTCATTCTTTCATTTGTTTTGGCTTACTTTTATCGTTACCATTTTTGCATATGTTTTCCATTTGTTTCCAAAGTCCATGCATTTTCTTCACAACTTGACTTTCTCATCTGTTAAACGGAGACTAATAATAATAATTATAGTATTCGTTAAGCATTTACTTTGTGCCAAGCACTTGTCTAAGCACTGGGGTAGATACAAGGTAAACAGGTCAGACACAGTCCCTGGCTCATATGGGGCTCACAGTCTTAATCCCCATGTTACAGATGATGTAACCAAGGCACAGAAAAGTGAAGTGACTAGCCCCAGGTCACACAGCAGATCTGTGGCAAAGCTGGGATTAGAACATATGTCCTCTGGCTTCCAGGCCCGTGTTCTTTCCAGTAGGGCTTGCCACTTTTAAATACCTGTTCCCCGCCACTGATCAGCTGTTTGACTTTGGCAAGTCACTTGACTTCTCTGTGCCTCAGCTTCCTCATCTGTAAACTGGGGATTAAGACTGTGAGCCCTATGTGGGACAACCTGATTACCCTGTATCTTCCCCAGTGCTTAGAGTAGTGCTTGGCACATAGTAAGCGCTTAACAAATGCTGTTATTAGTGTTATTATTATTATTATTATTCTCTCTCCCACTTGATAGGGACTGTCTAAGGTAGCCAGGTAGATTGGGACTGTGTCTGACTGTGGGCTGATCTGTTCATTCCTGTTGGGTCTTTCTCCAGTCTCTTCTCCCCACTTGCACACTTAGATTGTCAGCTTCCTGAGGGGCAGGATTCCTGTCTAATTTCTCACTTGTTCATTCTCTCCCAGTACTTAGTACAGTGCTCTGAACACAGCGTGCACTTACTAAATACTATTAAATAAATACTCAATGAATACTATTACAAATATTCAATCAATCAATTGTATTTTTTTGAGAGCTTTCCATTGAAGAGCACTAGACAAAGGGCTCGGGAGAGTGCAGCATAGCAAAGTTTATAGAGAAGCAGCGTGACTTAGTGGAAAGAGCCCAGGCTTGGGAGTCAGAGGTCTTGGGTTCTAATCTCGGCTCCACCACCAATCAGCTGTGTGACTTTGGGAAAGACCCTTCACTTCTCTGTGCCTCAGTTACCTCATCTGTAAAATGGGGATAATAATAATAATAATGATGGGATTTATTAAGCGCTTACTATGTGCAAAGTACTGTTCTAAGCGCTGGGGAGGATACAAGGTGATCAGGTTGTCCCACGGGGGGCTCACAGCCTTCATCCCCACTTTACAGATGAGGGAACCTAGGCCCAGAGAAGTTAAGTGACTTCCCCAAAGTCACACAGCTGACAAGTGGTGGAGCTGGGATTTGAACCCATGATCTCTGACTCTAAAGCCTGTGCTCTTTCCACTGAGCTACACTGCTTCTCAAGCTGAAGACTGTGAGCCCCACGTGGGACAACCTGATTACCTTGTATTTGCCCCAGCATTTAGAACAGTGCTTGGCACATAGTAAGCGCTTAACCATCATTATTATTGACACAATCTCTGTCCAAAGTGAGCTTACAGTGTACAGGGGGAGACGGTCATTAATACAAATAAACCAATTATGAATATGTACAAGTGCTGTGGAGTGAAAAAAGGCTGCAAATCCAAGTGAAAGGGTGATGCAGAAGGGAGACAGAGAAGAGGAAATGAGGGCTTAGTTGGGGAAGGCCTCTTGGAGGAGATTTGCTTTTAATAAGGCTTTGAATGTGGGGAGAGCGATTGTCTCTTGGATACAAAGAGGGAGGGAATTCCAGATCACAGACAGGATATGGGTGTGAGGTTAATAGGGCGAGAGGTCGGCGGTGAGATAGACAAGATTGAGGTACAGTGAGTAGGTTGGCATTAGATGAGAATAGTATGCAGGCTGGATGGTATTAGGAGATCAGGGACTTAAGGTAGGAGGGGGCAAGGTGGTTGTTCGCTTTAAAGCCGATGATAAGGAGTCTCTGTTTGATGCGGAGGTGGATGGGCAACTGCTGGAGGTTCTTGAGGAGTGGGGAAACATGAACTGAACAGTTCTGTAGAAAAATGATCGGGGTAATAGAGTGAAGTATGAACTGGAAAGGGGAGAGACAGGAGGCAGGGAAGGCAGCAAGGTGGTTGATGAAGAGATCAAGGTTGGGGATGATAAGGGCTTGGTTCAACACGGTAGCAGTCTGGGTGGAAAGGAAAGGATGGTATTTAGCAATATAGTGAAGGTTGGACTGACATAATCTGGTGACAGATTGAATATGTGCGTCGAATCAGTCAGGTAGGCAGTCAATCAAATTTATTGAGCACTTACTGTGTGCAGAGCACTGTATTCAGCTTGAGAGAGTACAGTAAAACAATAAACAGGTGCATTCCTTGCCCACATCAAGCTTAAGTATAGAGGGGGAGCTTGACATTAATCTAAATAAGTAAATAAATTACAGATACAGCAGGGGAGAGAGACGTTAATATAAATTACAGATCTAATAAAATCCAGATATAATGAATGAGTTAAGGGTAATGCCAAGGTTACAGGCATGTGAGACAGGGAGGATGGTTGTACTGTCCAAAGTGATGGGAAAGTCAGGAGACGGACGGGGTTTGGAAGGGAATACAAAAAACTCTATTTTGTGCATGTACTACTACTACTATTAATAATAATAATAATAATAATAATAATGGCATTCATTAAGCACTTACTATGTGCAAAGCACTGTTCTAAGTGCTGGGGAGGTTACAAGGTTATCAGGTTGTCCCACGGGGGGCTCACAGTCTTAATCCCCATTTTCCAGGTGAGGTAACTGAGGCACAGAGAAGTGAAGTGACTTGCCCAAAGTCACACAGCTGACAATCAATCAATCATATTTATTGAGCGCTTACTATGTGCAGAGTACTGTACTGTATGTGCAGACAACTGGTGGAGCCGGAATTTGAACCCATGACCTCTGAGTCAAAGCCTGTGCTCTTTCCGCTGAGCCACGCTGCTTCCCCATATTACTATTATATTACTATTATAGCATGGCCTAGCATGGATAAAAATGGGGCTGGGAGTCAGATGGACCTGAGTTCTGGTCCCGGGTCCGCCAGCTTGCCTGCTCTGTGACCGTGGGCAAGTCACTTCACTTCTCTGTGCCTCAGTTATCTCATCCGAAAAATGGGGATAAGTGTGCGAGGACCATGTAGGACAGGGAACTATGTCCCAGACTGAGTCCCCTCCTTCCTCTCCCTCTCCCCATCCCCCCCGCCCTACCTCCTTCCCCTCCCCACCGCACCTGTAGATATGTTTGTACAGATTTATTACTCTGTTTATTTTACTTGTACATATTTGCATTTTCTATTTATTTTATTCTGTTAATATGTTTTGTTTTGTTGTCTGTCTCCCCCTTCTAGACTGTGAGCCCGCTGTTGGGTAGGGACCGTCTCTATATGTTTCCAACTTGTACTTCCCAAGCGCTTAGTACAGTGCTGTGCACACAGTAAGGGCTCAATAAATACGATTGAATGAATGAATGAATGAATGAATGAACCTGATTAGCTTGTATCTACCCTGACACTTAGAACAGTGCTTGGCATATAATAATAATAATAATAATAATAATAATAATAATAATAATAATAATAATGATAACTACGGCATTTGCTAAGCGCTTACTGTGTGGCAGGCACTGTACTAAGCACTGGAGTGGATAAAAGCAAATCGGGTTGGACACAGTCTCTGGCCCAAATGGGCTCACAGTTTCAATCCCCATTTTATGGATGAGGTAACTGAGGCCCAGAGAAGTGAAGTGACTTGCGCAAGATCATACAGCAGACAAGTGGCGGAGCCGAGATTACAACTCGTTTAGTACAGTGCTCTGCACACAGTAAGCACTCAATAAATACAATAGAATGAATGAATGACCTGACTCACGGGCCCAGATTCTATCCACTAAGCCATGTTGCGTATTATGAAGTAAGCACATAACAAGTACCATCATCATTATTATCATTACTACTAGAGAAGCAGCGTGGCTTAGTAGAAAGAGAATGGGCTTTGGAGTCAGAGGTCGTGGGTTCAAATCCCGGCTCCACCGCTTGTCAGCTGTGTGACTTCGGACAAGTCACTTCATTTCTCTACGCCTCAGTTACCTCATCTGTAAAATGGGGATTAAGACTGTGAGCTCTCCGTGGGACAACCTGATCACCTTGTAAACCCCCCAGCACTTTGAATAGTGCTTTGCACATAGTAAGCGCTTAATAAATGCCATTATTATTATTATTATTTGCACATAGTAAGAGCTTAATAAATGCCATCATTATTATTATTATTATTATTACTAAACTACCACCACCCAGGGCTTAGTACGGTACTGTGCAAACACCCCAATTATAATTATTATCAGGAACTCTGGAACATCCCTACTTGAAGCCCCAGGATTCTTTGGGGACTTACATTGAGCATGGACTTGAACATGCTCCAACTCTGATAGATTGGTCCATGCATTTTAAGGGAGCGAGGGTAGCAGGGAATCAGTTCATGCTTCCATCAGCTAACCAACCTAACTAGGACAACCTCAAATCTGGGGAAATTATGTGGGGCAATTGTGAGGGACAATTGGATGGTTCAGTGGCCCGGAGCTCTCCACAAAAACCCGTGCCTGTCCACGCTAAACTTCTATTAGGATCAGCCAATTTATAAGAAATCAATTTGAAAAGTTCTGCAACGAGCAGCTATATTTTCTGTCAGGTAACAATAGCTAAGACCTTCCACTCAATCCGAGGTTGCACTTCATTTTGGTATGACCTCCATCCCTTCACCTTCAGCTCTGATGCTTCCTGGGTGAATCGTAAGATCCACTAGGGAAGAATCATCACTCCATTCCAGGATATTGCATAGGCCTCCTTCGACCTGAACGGGATAAAGTAGGTAAACCAATCACTCGCCGTGTCCTTTCATCCTCACTAAGTGAATTCAAATCTGGCTGAGGTTCAGAAAAGAAGATTGACGGTTGGAAATAAGTTTAACAGTGAAGGTGCTGCCGTCAGCGATCACTTCTTCCTGAAAGTCCTGATGTGTCTCCTTAACCGAGAGCCACAGTGGATGGAGATTAAACTGCTTTTCACTCAAACCTGCAAGTCTTTATCTCGTGTGTGGGTAGATCCTGACATGTAAGTTGCATTTGCAGATCTCATCGCTATTTGTCTTGTTATGCGGATGAAGCGAATAGTGTATTCTATTTTCCCTGGAGTGGCAGGGGTGCTTTGATGTTATGCAAATTGGTTTCTTTGTCTTAAAAGCTCACCCTTTAAAATGAAACGCAGAGTTATAATAAATTAAGGTTCAACCAATGCAGTGGTTTCTTGTAATAACAGGTGAGACTTCACCCTCCATATATTGTCTTCTCTTGACATTCCACTTATACCATTTTGTGCACGTTTGATGATATTTGGTACGATTTGGGTTTGTGCTTTTGTTATTTTGTATTCTGGTTAGTTAGTGCTCTTAGGAAAAGCTTGACATATCCACAGTAAGATCCAGCCCCTGTCTCTTCGGCAATCAAAGCATTGAAAAGGAAGCCAGAGAGCCCAGCCTACTTTGAATAAATAGCAATTTGGGGCAACATGTTAGGGGAGAGAATTGGGTATTCTTACCACGGGTTGGACAGTAGAATTAAATCCTAGGAGTCAGAAGGACCTGGGTTCTAGTCCTGGCTCTGTCACTTGTCCCCTGTGTGATCCTGGGCAAGACACTTCACGTCTCTGTACCTCAGTTACCTCATCTGTAAAATGGGGTTTAGGACTGTGAGCCCTATTTGGGACATGGATTGTGTCCAACCTGACTACCTCATATGTACCCCAGTTCTAGAACAGTGCTTGGCACAAAGTAAGTACTTAACAAGTACCAGAAAAAAAAAAAAAAAAACCTGGCCTCTCCTATGAAACTCATAAAATGCAGAGTTACCCTCTCATCTCACCAGCCATAAATTAATTATTCAATCAGCGGCATTTACTGAACCCTTACTGTGTGCAGAGCACTGCAATAAATGCTTGGAAGAGTACAACAGAGTTGGCAGACACATTCCCTGCCAACAGAGAGCTTATAGTCTAGGAAGGAAGAAAGGCATTAAAATTAATTACAGAGAAGCAGCATGGCTCAGTGGAAAGAGCGCGGGCTTGGGAGTCAGAGGTCATGTGTTCTAATCCTGGCTCTGCCACTTGTCAGCTGTGTGACTTTGGGCAAGTCACTTCACTTCTCTGGGCCTCAGTCACCTCATCTGTAAAATGGGGATTAAGGCTGTGAGCCCCACATGGGACAACCTGATCACCTTGTATCCCTCTTAGCGCTTAGAACAGTGCTTTGCACATAGTAAGTACTTAACAAATGCCATTATTATTATTATTATTATTATTATATGTCCATATGTGATGTTGGGCTGAGACAATACGCCTATTTAAAATGATGTTGGTACCAATGCAAAATATTAAGGACAGACCAGGGGTCATTAGAGAATTTTTAAGAAAGCTATTCATTTAGAAATTTTTTTAACTGGTTAGCCATGCTTAATAGAATATAAAACCATGTACTATGGTGACAAAAATTGTACATCTCAGTATGTGGTTATCATAAGAAACTGGATCCTTTAAAAAAAATATCCTGGGGAACATTGAAAGAAAAACTGTTGATAAGAAATCAGGACTCAGACTTTGTTCTCTTGGTTAAACATGCATTTATGTTCCCTATCATATGAAATGATACCGAAGATTTTAGCTCTAAAATATTCAGGGGAATTGTTCTTAGAAGTGAGTCAATGTGAAATTCTCCTATATATGAAAGATAGCTTTCTTATGAAAGAATCACTGAATTACAAACTTTTAACTTATGCTTGAAAACATTTTCCTAGCTCTCACCTCTACAGCCAAAAGTAACCAAAAGGAATATAAAACAGAAGGAAACTGACCATCTCACCAAAATCTGATTTTTTCACTATTTTTTTTATATTTTTTTCCCCACACAAGTGTGGTTGATAGTAAAACTGGAATTGTTTATGGGCACTTCAGTGGCTTGTTTATCCAACAAAAGTTTCCAAGAAAACTCATCATGCTAGGAGTGACTACGGTATACCTAATATAACACTTATATCTCTTGTGACAAACCAGATGCTTTCAGAGAAGGGAAATACACTCTTTTCGCAATGTAAATTTGTCTTTCATTCATTCAGTTGTATTTATTGAGCACTTACTGTGTGCAGAGCACTGTACTAAGCGCTTGGGAAGTACAAGTTGGCAACATATAGAGATGGTCCCTGCCCAACAGCGGGCTCACAGTCTAGAAGGGGGAGACAATCTTTCTTTATTGCTTGCTCTGCCAGTCCAGATGCTTCAGTGACACACTTGGCATTCAACATAAATGATCCAAGCCCTTGTTGAGGTCATAATAATGATAATAATAATGGTATTTGTTAAGCACTTACTACGTGTCAAGCCCTGTTCTAAATGCTGGAGATGCAAGGTAATCAAGTTGTCCTATGTGGGGCTCACAGTCTTAATTCCCATTTTACAGATGAAGTAACTGAGGCACAGAGAAGGTAAGTGACTTGCCCAAAGTCACACGGCTGACAAGTGACAGAGACGGGATTAGAACCCACGACCTCTGACTCCCAAGCCCAGGCTCTTCCCAGTGAGCCATGCTGCAGCTTCCTGACACAAGAACTGCAACTCTTGTGTAAGGTGGCCCTTTCTAGCCTTTCTCTCCAACCCCATTCCACAGCTGCGGTAAAAAGAGCTCCTTCCAGATGTAGACTTCATTCATTCAATTGTATTTATTGAGCTCTTACTATATGCAAAGCACTGTACTAAGCACTTAGGCGAGTAAGATATAACAGACACATTCCCTGTCCACAATGAGCTTACAGTCTAAAGGGGGAGACAGACATTAATATGAATAAATAAATAAATTACCTTGACAAACTATGAGCCATTTGGTTAAAGGAAAAATTTTCTCTCTATTGATCGATGCAACAGTGGTAATTATCAGGCACTTATCCGGTGCAGAGCACTCAACCAAGCACTTGAGGGAACACAGCCTCCCGTAGCCGAGGCTGGTAGAGGACTGGAAACTTTCCAGGTGCCATCCTGAGAAGGATAGCTCCTTCTACCAACTCTCTTATATTGCACTCCCAAGTGCTTATAGTACAGTATCCTGCACAAAGTCAGAGATCAATAAACATGATCGGTTATGAAAGCAACTATGACTAGTTTGAGCCCACATTGTGTTTTGGGACTGTGTTTCACTGCGTTCTTAAAATACGTATTCCTTACTCTCCCTAATGCTTACTACAGAGCTCCATGCATGGTGAGTGTGAAATAAATACAACGGATTGTTCTGCTCTCCCTGACTGGGTTTATTTCCCCATGCAGTCTGAGAGACCAGTGCTTGGCACATAGTAAGTGCTTAACAAATACCAGTATTATTATCATTATTATTATTATTATTATTAAAGAAGAGTGGCCAGTTATAGCATAGGGCTGGGACACCTCTCAACTGGAACGCACTGGGACATAACTGGGAGCCCAGTTATAAAGCCAATCAGCTGGGGGAAAGAATATTTATGTTCAAGAAAGAGTTAAGAGCTTCCTTTACCTACCTGAAGGGTAAGGTGAGAGTCCGACAGGGTTGCCTGAGGCTCAAAGGAAGGAAAGTCATCAGAAGCTGTTGACTAAAAGAACAGACTAAAAAGGAAAGTTTTCTAAAGCTTTCTCCAGATGCTGGGGAAGAGGCTAAGAGTATGAGGGATTAATAATAATAATAATAATAATAATAATAATAATAATAATAATGGCATTTATTAAGCACTTACTATGTGCAAAGCACTGTTCTAAGCGCTGGAGAGGTTACAAGGTGATGAGGTTGTCCCATGGGGGGCTCACAGCCTTAATCCCCATTTTACTGATGAGGGAACTGAGGCACAGAGAAGTGAAGTGATTTGCCCGAAGTCACACAGCTGACAAGTGGCGGAGTTGGGATTTGAACCCAGGACCTCTGACTCCAAAGCCCGGGCTCTTTCCACTGAGCCATGCTGTTTCAATGATTGTGATCATTGGTTGAATCTAGCTGGCCAGTCAAATAATCTTTCATCATTGTGGACAGGGAATGTGTCTACCCATCTCTGTTATATCATCCTCTCCATCCACTTCCCACATGGGGCTCACAGTTTTAATCCCCATTTTACAGATGAGGTAACTGAATCACAGAGAATTCAAGTGACTTGCCCAAGATCCCAAAACAGAGAAGTGGTGGAGTCAGGATTAGAACCCAGGTCTGTCTGCCCTGCACCCAGTATGGGTCCAATCAATACTATTGGTTATTAGCCTTCTTTGTTCCAAATGTATTCGGTCATATACACCTGATTTGGGATGTTGTGAGAAGGGAGTGTGCCTGTTTTATTGTTGTGTTGTAGTCCCTCAAGTGCTTAGTACAGTATCCTGTACGTAGTAAGTGCTCAATAAATATGATTGGTTGATTGATTGAATGAAAAGGAAACTACTGATATTTTAATTCCACATTTCAAAATTGAGAAAAAAAAAAACTTGGTTCTGAAAGTACTAACCATTAAGAAGGTTTGTACAAGGAAAAGCCAGCCACCTGAATTAATTAGGATCAAGATAACCCAGCTAATCGGGACTAGGGCTAACTTAGATGTTAGCAAAACCTAATTTTGTTTTAATTTTCTCTCTCAGACATGTGTTGGCTAGTTTTGTTCATTTTTTTCAGAATTTTTCTCTAATTACCTGAATCAACCTCAATTTCGATAAGCCACGTTAAATCATCGGCCTTCCACTGGAGTGGATATGAAAGGGGCAAAAAAATCAAATTTCTAAATTGTGCTTTTGATGTGACAACCAACATCTCATATGATAAATTTCAGTCGGAGTGCAATCTCCAGTGGAAACTGAAATGAAAAGAAGACTTGAAATAAACAGTCTTAATAGGATTAATGAGGTAAATTGAATACCGACTAAATAATTGATCAGTGGTATCAATGAGAGCTTACTGTGTGCTGAGCACTGTAAAGATCCAGACACAGAAAATGAGGAGAATCAGACAATGGGAACTTTATAAACACCTTGGATTTCACTATCTCCATTGACTCCTCATATCCACACTAAAATTGTCCCTGAAATATCTGCTCTGCACAGAAGACACCACACACAAATAAACCATTGTTCCATTATCCGAGTGTCAAAATGAGCATTGTGACATCTAAGGTCATGTCAGCCAACCTTGTTACAGAATCATCCAAGCCGAGCTCACTTGGAAAAACATTTTCACCTGGGCTGAAGGCGGAAAATTGACTGACTGACATAGTGTACAGTGATTAGTGAAATGTAACAATCCAGAAAAATGCTTTGTGTTGGGGTCACGTGGGAAAGGAAAATATTGCCAGAAATCGGGATGAGTACTCTCTCAGGATGGGGAGCAGGGCTCCCACTAGAGATTCAAAAGTAGCCCCAAAATAAAAACAGGTCAGAAGCATTGAAGTTCATAAGCCATGTCTAAACGTGTATGGAGAGATTGAGATAGAATATTTCTCTTCTGGGCAGTGAGGGTCAGTGGTTAGAGCACGGGCCTGGGTGTCGGAACATCCTGGCTTCTAATCCTAGCTCTGCCACTTACCTGCTTGTGTGACCTTGGGTCAGTCTCTTCACTTCTCTGTGCCTCAGTTCCCTCATCTGTAAAATGGGGATGAAGACAGTGAGGCCCGTGTGGGGCACGGACTGTGTCCAGCCCGATTTGCTTGTACCCACCCCAGCGCTTAGTACAGTGCCTGGCTCATAGTAAGTACTTAACAGAGACCATATTGATAATAGTAACAATAATAAAATGAATAATTGTGAATAATAATAATAAATACATAATAATAAATAAATCTGAGCTTCACTCACACATAGAGACTGTAGACCCTAAGCCCATCTCCAGATTGTAAACTAATTATAGGCAGGGAATATGTCTGCTCATTCTGTTAAATCGTACTCTCCCAAGCACTTAGGACAGTGCTCTGCACATAGTATGCACTCAATAAATACCATTGATTGATTGAAATATGTTTGTCCCATGCAGTTACAAACAAGTACTGCATTCATATTTGGGGAAAGAAAAGAAACAGGTATATTGAGGACTTGTCATGCACTTCAACAGAAAGAAGGGATAAACACAAAGGAACTGATTAACTTTAGACTCATTTAGTTACAAAGAGTCCTCAATCCATCTTTCAATTAATCATATTTATTGAGGGTTTGCAGTGTACAGAGCACTGTACTAAGCACTTAGGAGAGTACAATATAACAATATAACCGAGTTGGTAGACACATTATTTTAAAGAAGCATTAACCACTGTACTTAGAGGACTGAACTGTGTATGGTTTAGGTCAATGGGAAGGGAAATGGTCAATTGATTCATTTAGGTTTTTTTACCTTTAGGATGACAAAATATGATTTTAAAACCCACTGCATAAATAGGGAGCTGTTTCATTGACTGAAAACCTGGTAGGAGATGTGAACAAGACTATGCAGAAACATGTAATGTTCTCATCATGGAAGAGAGCTGGAGAGACTTCAAGAAAACCTAATGAAAATGATTCTGGATCAGAGAATTGATTTCCAGAAAAGCTGACGTGAATTGTCTGATGGAGATGGGCAGGGAATGTGTCAGTTTATTGTTGTATTGTACTCTCCCAAGCGCCTAGTACAGTGGCCTACGCACAGTAAGCGTTCAGTAAATAATTGAACGAATTGAATGAATGAATGAGAGATAAGACATGATGGATGTCTACAGATGTTTAAAAGGGTAAACCATGAGAGTAGAGAGAGATGATTCCAAAGGGCATGAGGAATCTTTAACAAGGAAATAGAAGTCCAATTAAAGAAATTTTAGACAAGGATTCCAGGGAAGAAAACTTCCTGACATGAGATGTATTAGTGTACAATTAATGGCCTACCAGGAGAATTAATTCAGACCTAATTACCACAGTCATTTATAACAAAACTGGAAGAAATGGAAGAACAGAACATGTTTTGTCATGATTCCTCTTAAAATAGTACTTTAAAAATGAGAAAAGAATTCCAACTTTCATTACAACACCAAGCAGCCAGCTTAACAATAAGCACTTAAAATGGTGTGGTGAATTTAGTAACAATAATAATAATAATGACATTTATTAAGTGCTTACTATGTGCAAAGCACTGTTCTAAGCACTGGGGCGGTTACAAGGTGATCAGGTTGTCCCACGTGGGGCTCACAGTCTAAATCCCAATTTTACAGATGAGGTAACTGAGGCACAGAGAAGTTAAGTGACTTGTCCAAAGTCAAACAGCTGACAATTGGCCGAGCCGGGGTTTGAACCCATGACCTCTGACTCCAAAGCCTGGGCTCTTTCCACTGAGCTACGTGCTAATTGAATAGCCTTACTACTACGAAAGTCCATAGAGTCAAGAGACTGGGTCACGTAGTTTACCTCAATACCCTCTCCTAGGTCCATGTTCAGCGTCACAGGATGTGGAGCAATGAAAGTTTTCTAATGATTCAGAAAGTGTTCAGATGGAAGTTGCCCTTCTTTTGACGTTTTCTTTGTCATATGCTTCCTTGAAACCTGTTAAACTGTACTCAGCACTTGGGAGAGTACAATATAATAGAGTGGGTACACACTTTCTCTGCCCACAACGAGCCTGGGCCTGGGCCATCCACCAATCCCTGCGTGTACCCAAGGACTTCACCAATCACAGAGTACCACACCTCTGTGCTCCTAAGTCCCTTAAGGCCAAAGGAGGGCCTTGACTCTGGAATAATAATCATAATAATCATAATAATGGTATTTGTTAAGCACTTACTATGTGCAAAGCCCCGTTCTAAGTGCTGGGGAGGTTACAAGGTGATCAGGTTATCCCATGGGGGGCTCACAGTTTTAATCCCCATTTTACAGATGAGGTAACTGAGGCACAGAGAAGTGAAGTGATTGGCCCAAAGTCACACAGCTGACAGTTGGTAAAGCTGGGATTTGAACCCATGACCTTTGACTCCAAAGCCCAGGCTCTTTCCCACTGAGCCACACTGCTTCTCAAGCTACTTCTTCTCTGGAAGCAGCCGGTGATCAACAGATTCTGATCCTGGGAAAGGAGGGATGGAAGGGACAGCATAGATTCTGGAGAAGCAGCGTGGCTTAGTGGAAAGAGCCCGGGCTTGGGAGTTAGAGGTCGTGGGTTCTAATCCCGGCTCTGTCACTGATAAACTGTGTGACTTTGAGTGAGTCACTTAACTTCTCTGTACCTCAGTTACCTCATCTGGAAAATGGGGATTAAGACTGTGAGCCCCACGTGGGACTACCTGATTACCTTGTATCTACCCCAGAATTTAGAACAGGGCTTGGCACATAGTAGGCACTTAACAAATACCATTATTATTGTTATTATCATTATTTCTCTCCTGACAGTTAAAATAGTCATAATAGTTATGGGAATCAACCTGACAGATGATTCCCTCCTCCAGGAGGCCACCTCCTCCAGGAGGCCTTCCCAGACTGATCCCCCTCCCCACCCCCCCCGCCTTACCTCCTTCCCCTCCCCACAGCACCTGTATATATGTATACATGTTTGTAAGTATTTATTACTCTATTTATTTATTTATTTATTTATTTTATTTATACATATTTATTCTTTTTATTTTATTTTGTTAATATGTTTTGTTTTGTTGTCTGTCTCCCCCTTCTAGACTGTGAGCCTGCTGTTGGGTAGGGTAGGGATCGTCTCTATATGTTGCCAACTTGTACTTCCCAAGTGCTTAGTACAGTGCTCTGCACACAGTAAGCGCTCAATAAATATGATTGAATGAATGAATCCAAGGTCACACACTAGAGGAGTGGTGGAGCCAGGATGAGATCCCATCATTGAGGGCAGCGTCGCTTAGTGGAAAGAACACAGGCTTTGGAGTCAGAGGTCATGGGTTCAAATCCCACCTCCACCAAGTGTCAGCTGTGTGACTTTGGGCAAGTCATTTAACTTCTCTCAGTTCCCTCATCTGTAAAATGGTGATTAAGACTGTGAGCCCCCCGTGGGACAACCTGCTCACTTGTAACCTCCCCAGTGCTTAGAACAGCGCATTGCACATAGGAAGCACTTAATAAACGCCATCATTATTATTATTACTATTGTATCCACTACACCATGCTGCTTCTCTAAAAGGCAAACTTCTGCCTGAACAGAGACATGAACCCTGGATCCTCTGATTAAAAGTCTGATGCTCTACCGACTGAGCTCTCTGGATAAACCCATCCATCCAACCATCCATTCATCCATCCATCCATCCATCAATCAATGGCATTGATTGCACATTTACTCTTACTTAGAGAAGCAGCGTGGCTCAGCAGAAGGACCCTGGGCTTGGGAGTCAGAAGTGTGTTCTAATCCCAGCTCCACCACTTTCATGCATTCATTCAATCGTATTTATTGAGTGCTTACTGTGTGTAGAGCACTGTGCTAAGCGCTTGGAAAGTACAGTTTGGCAACAGATAGAGATGATCCCCACTCAACAATGGGCTCACGGTCTAGAAGGGGAAGACAGACAACAAAACGACACCAGTAGACTGGCATCAGCAGCGTATCACTTATCAGCTGCGTGACTTTGGGCAAGTCACTTCACTTCTCTGTGCCTCAGTTCCCTCACCTGGAAAATGGGGATGGAGATTGCGGGCGCCACGTGGGACCACCTGCCAACCTTGGGTCTACCCCAGGGCTTAGAACAATGCTTGGCACCTGGTAAGCTCTTGGCAAATGCCCTCGTGATGATTATTCGTTATTACTCTGTGCAGGGCACTGCGGTAAGCGCTGGGGAGAGTCCAGGAGAAGAGGAGCAGGAGGCGAGGGGTTTCCCCGCTCCCTCCGGGTCTGGTCCTGGCTGGGGCGGCTGTCCATCAGGCCAGCCTCGCGCCTGGCATTGGCGGGCAGGGGAGGGGGCGTGGGCAGCGTTAGCTGGCACCGCCCCCGCCCCTATAGGGAGGGTCGCCCCTCGGATGGCACGCTTTCTCCCGGAACATTGGGGTCCTCGCTGCCGGCTGGACCAGGGGCCCGAGCGGCTCGCGGGGGGTGAGAGCCCTCTGCCCACCGCCCCCTGCCCTCCTGCCGCGGCTTCCCGCTGCAGCCCACTCCCCAAGTGGGGGAGCCTCGCCGGAAAAACTCTGCGGCAGCCCTGCCAGCGGACGGGGAGCACACCCTGCTCCCTGCCCTCTCCCGCCTTGCCAGCCTGCTCAGCTCCTGCTCCCTGCCCTCTCCCGCCTTGCCAGCCTGCTCAGCTCCTGCTCCCTGCCCTCTCCCCCCTTGCCAGCCTGCTTAGCTCCTGCTCCCCGCCCTCTCCCTCCTTGCCACCCTGCTCAGCTCCAACTCCCTGCCCTCTCCCCCCTTGCCAGCCTGCTCACCTCCAGCTCCCTTCTCTCTCCCCCCTTGCCAGCCTTATCAGCTACAGCTCCCTGCCTCTCCCCCCTTGCCAGCCTGCTCAGCTCCTGCTCCCTGCCCTCTCCCCCCTTGCCAGACTGCTCAGCTCCTGCTCCCTGCCCTCTCCCTCCTTGCCAGACTGCTCAGCTCCTGCTCCCTGCCCTCTCCCCCCTTGCCAGCCTGCTCAGCTCCTGCTCCCTTCCCTCTCCCTCCTTGCCAGCCTGCTCAGCTCCTGCTCCCTGCCCTCTCCCCCCTTGCCAGCCTTCTCAGCTCCTGCTCCCTGCCCTCTCCCCCCTTGCCAGCCTGCTCAGCTCCAGCTCCCTGCCCTCTCCCCTCTTGCCAGCCTTCTCAGCTCCAGCTCCCTGCCCTCTCCCCCCTTGCCAGCCTGCTCAGCTCCAGCTCCCTGCCCTCTCCCTCCTTTCTAGGCTGCTCAGCTCCAGCTCCCTGCCCTCTCCCTCCTTGCCAGCCTGCTCAGCTCCTGCTCCCTGCCCCCTTTTGAGAACTGCTCAGCAACTGCCCCTTCCTCCCTTCCCTCTTTGCAGCCAGCCCAGCCGGTGCCCCCTCGCCCTTGCCAGCCTGCCCAGCTCCCCCCTCCCCTTTTGACAGCTGCTCAGCAACTGGCCCTCGCTGCCTCCCGGGTTGCCAGCCTGTGCAGTCGCATCCCGGTGGCCCTCTGCCCCGTTGCCAGGCTTGCCCCGGTCCCGGGGGCGATGGCGGGGGCCCGGGAGGGAGGGGAGGCCGGAGCGGGGCCGGGGGCGGCAGCCGGGCAGGCCGGACAGGGCGAGGCGGCGGGCACCGGCCGCTGGCCGCCGTGCTGAGGCCCGGGGGCATCCTCTGCCCGCCTGCCCGCTGCCCACCGGGCTCCGGAGGACCATGGGCCCGCCCAGATTCCCCTCCGGATTCTCCTTCTGGGAAGCCGCCCTGCTGCTCAGGTGAGTCACCCGGGGGACACAGTGGCCCGGACCCTTCTTCCAACCTACTGTCCCCAGCGCTCTGCACATAGTAAGAGCTCCATCAATACGACTGGGCAAAGGAAGGCATGAGAAACCCCGAATGTCACTCTTTTTTCTTGGTTGGCACTTTCCCCAGCGCTTAGCCCGGCGCTCTGCACGTAGTAAGCGCTTAATCAATACGACTGGGTAAAGGAAGGCGTGAGAAACCCCGAATGTCACTCTTTTTTCTTGATTGGCACTTTCCCCAGCGCTCTGCACATAGTAAGTGCCCAATCAATACGACTGGGTAAAGGAAGGCATGAGAAACCCCGAGGGGAGGGAGTGCCACTTTTTTTTCTTGGTTGGCACTTTCCCCAGCGCTTAGCCCAGCGCTCTCCACATAGTAAGCGCTTAATCAATACGACTGGGTAAAGGAAGGCATGAGAAACCCCGAATGTCACTCTTTTTTCTTGGTTGGCACTTTCCTCAGCGCTTAGCCCAGCGCTCTGCACATAGTAAGTGCTCAATAAAGACGATTGGATAAAGGGAAGGCATGAGAAACCCCGAGGGGAGGGAATGCCACTTTTTTTCTTGGTTGGCACTTTCCCCAGCGCTTAGCCCAGCGCTCTCCACATAGTAAGCGCTTAATCAATACGACTGGGTAAAGGAAGGCATGAGAAACCCCGAATGTCACTCTTTTTTCTTGGTTGGCACTTTCCTCAGCGCTTAGCCCAGCGCTCTGCACGTAGTAAGTGCTCAATAAAGACGATTGGATAAAGGGAAGGCATGAGAAACCCCGAGGGGAGGGAATGCCACTCTTTTTTCTTGGTGGGCACTCTCCCCAGAGCTTAGTTCGGCGCTCTGCACATGGTAAGAGGTCAATAAATGCGATTGGATAAAGGAAGGCATGAAAAAATCTGAGTGGAGGGAATGTCACTCTTTTTTCCTGGATGGCACTTTCCCCAGCGCTTAGTCCAGTCCTCTGCACATAGTAAGTGCTCAATCAATAAGATTGGATAAAGGAAGGCATGAGAAACCCCGAGAGGAGGGAATGCCACTCTTTTTTCTTGGTTGGCACTTTCCCCAGAGCTTAGTTCAGCATTCTGCACATGGTAAGCGGTCAATAAATACGATGGGATATAGAAATGCATGAGGAACCTCGAGGGGAGGGAATGTCACTTTTTTCTTGGTTGGCACTTTCCCCAGCGCTTAGCCCAGCGCTCTACACGTAGTAAGTGCTGAATAAAGACGATTGGATAAAGGAAGGCATGAGAAACCCCGAGGGGAGGGAATGCCACTCTTTTTTCTTGGTTGACACTTTCTCCAGTGCTTAGCCCAGCGCTCTGCACATAGTAAGTGCTCAATCAATACGATTGAATAAAGGAAGGCATTAGAAACCCCAAATGCCACTCTTTTTTCTTGGTTGGCACTTTCCCCAGCGCTTAGCCCAACGTTCTGCACATAGTAAGTGCTCAATAAAGACGATTGGATAAAGGAAGGAATGAGAAACTCCGAGGGGAGGGAATGCCACTCTTTTTTCTTGGATGGCACTTTCCCCAGCGCTTAGTCCAGTCCTCTGCACATAGTAAGCGCTCAAATAATACAATTGGATAAAGGAAGGCATGAGAAACCCCGAATGCCACTCTTTTTTCTTGGGTGGCACTTTCCCCATCGCTTAGCCCAGGGCTATTCACATAGTAAGTGCTCAATCAATATGATTGGATAAAGGAAGGCATGAGAAACCCCGAGGGGAGGGAATGCCACTCTTTTTTCTTGGTTGGCACTTTCCCCAGAGCTTAGTTCAGCACTCTGCACATGGTAAGTGGTCAATAAATACGATGGGATAAAGGAATGCATGAGAAACCCCGAGGGTAGGAAATGTCACTCGTTTTTCTTCGGTGGCACTTTCCCCCTCGCTTAGCCCAGCGCTCTGCACACAGTATGCGCTCAATCAATACGACTGGATAAAGGAAGGCATGAGAAAATCCGAGGGGAGGGAATGTCACTCTTTTTTCTTGGATGGCACTTTCCCGAGCGCTTAGTCCAGTCTTCTGCACGTAGTAAGCGCTCAAACAATATGATTGGATAAAGGAAGGCATGAGAAACCCCTAATGTCACTCTTTTTTCTTGGATGGCACTTTCCCCAGTGCTTAGCCCAGCGCTCTGCACATAGTAAGGGCTCAATCAATACGACTGGATAAAGGAAGGCATGAGAAAATCCGAGGGGAGGGAATGTCACTTTTTTTCCTTGGGTGGCACTTTCCTCGGCACTTGGTCCAGTGCTCTGCACAGAGTAAGTGCTCAATTCATTCATTCATTCATTCACTCATATTTATTGAGTGCTTACTGTGTGCAGAGCACTGTACTAAGCACTTGGGAAGTACAAGTCGGCAACATATAGAGATGGTTAGAATGCATGAGAAACCCTGAGGGAAGGGAATGTGACTTTTTTTTCTTGGATGGCACTGTCCCCAGTGCTTAGCTCAGAGCTCTGCACATAGTAAGAGTTCAATAAAAAAGATTGGATAAAGGAAGGCATGAGAAACCTCGAGGGGAGGGAATGTCACTCTTTTTTCTTGGATGGCACTTTCCCCAGCGCTTAGGCCAGCGCTCTGCACACAGTAAGTGCTCAATAAATTGGATTGAATGAATGAATGAAAAACCCCGAGGGGAGGGTATGTCACTCTTTATTGTTGGACTGTATTTTCCCCAACGCTTAGTACAGTGCTCTGCTCACAGTAAGGGCTCAATCAGTATGATTGGATAAAGGCATGAATGAGAAACCCCGAGGGGAGAGAAGGTCACTGTGTATTGTTGGACTGTACTGTCCCCAGCACTTAGCCCAGTGCTCTGTGCACAGTAAGCGCTCAATAAATATGATTGAATGAATGAATGAAAAACCCCAAGGGGAGGGCATGTCACTCTTTATTGTTGGACTGTACTTTCCCCAGCACTTAGTACAGAGCTCTGCACATAGTAAGGGCTCAATCAATACGATTGGATAAAGGAATTAATGAGAAACCCTGAGGGGAGGGAATTTCACTGTTTATTGTTGATGGTACTTACCCCAGCGCTCAGTACAGTGCTCTGCACACAGTAAGGTCTTAATCAATATGAATGGATAAAGGAATTAATGAGAAGCCCCAAGGGGAGGGAATGTCACTGTTTATCATTGGATGGTACTTTCCCCAGCACTTAGTACAGTGCTCTGCACACTGTAAGTGCTCAATAAATAGGGTTAAATGAATAATAATAATAATAATAATGGCATTTGTTAAACTCTTCCTATGTGCAGAACAATGTTCTAAGCACTGGGGAGGATACAAGGTAATCAGGTTGTCCCATGTGGGGTTCACATTCTTAATCCCCGTTTTACTGATGAGGTGGAGACACAGAGAAGTTTAAGTAACTTGCCCAAAGGCACACAGCTGACCAGTGCCGGAGTCAGGATTAAAACCCATGACCTCTGAGTCCCAAGCCCGTGCTCTTTCCACTGAGCCACGCTGCTTCATGGAAAACCCCGAGGGGAGGGAACGTCACTGTTTATTGTTGGATGACACTTTCCCCAGCCCTTAGTACAGTGTTCTGCACACAGTAAGTGTCCAGTAAATATGATTGAATGAATGAATGAATGAATGAGAAACCCCCAGCTTCGACCCACCCCCCTCCCCATAGCTTCCTGTCAATCACTCCCCCTCAGCTCTGTTCCTGGTGTGAGCGGGCATCCCATGCCCCCTGGGATACTGAAGACAAGGGGGTGGCTTTGGATAACTCCGATCTACTTCCTATCACAAGTCACCCCAGTGTCTCCTTCATGGGCAGCTGGAATTTGCCCTGGATACATCCACTCAGATTTGGATTCTGATAATCTCTTAAAAAACGGCATCACTCGATGGTATTTATCGAGCGCTTACTGGGGCCAGAGCACTATACTAGCACTTAGTAGATGCCTTCTTGGACTTTCTGAGGAACTCCGCAGCCTTATTGGGTCTAGGGGTTGGGGTGGGGGGCCGAACTTGCACAAAGTTTGAAAATAGTTCTGGAATCTAGGGGGTTTTAATTTTTAGCTGTAGGTAATTATGTCATTAAGGAAATTCCTTTCTGAGGAAAAACACCCATATTCAGGTCTCCCGTGTCACATTATCACTGAAACGGTGTCGGCAGATTGTGTGAGCATTCTTGACTAGTTAGAAAAAACTGTAGCTGCTTAGGTATTCAATCATTCATTCATTCAATCAATCAATCAATCGTATTTATTGAGCACTTACTGTGTGCAGAGCACTGTACTAAGCGCTTGGGAAGTACAAGTTGGCAACATATAGAGACAGTCTCTACCCAACAGTGGGCTCACAGTCTAGAAATCACATTTATTGAGATCTTACTGTGTGCAGAGCACTGTACTAAGCACTTGGGAAGTACAAGTGGGCAACATTTAGAGACAGTTCCTACCCAACAACGGGCTGAGAGTCCAGAGGTAGACTAGAGGGATGGGAAACCAGCCTCCAAAATTAGAAAACTTTCAACTGCAGGACGTTTTTGGCTGTCAGTTCAAGCCATTTCTGGGAGAGAAATATTTCTTCATGTCCAGGGAACAGTCTTCTGAAATGACAAGATCATATCTGTGGTAATACGACTTGGATGAGAACTCCTTTCAAAATCCTGTGCCTCTTTCCTCACAGTGGTGGGGGTGAAAGGGTGATATTTACAAAGCAAAAATCTAAGGCAACTTGTTGGGTTTTAAAGATTTGATGTACATAGGTTGATCACATATACATAAGAATGGAAAGCCCTGAGGGGAGGGAATATCACTGTTTATTGTTGGACTGTACTTAGGACTGTATATTTATGAGGTATATATAGACATCTCTATATATAGATAGATATCTACATATCTATAGATATATAGAGGTAGATATCTATATGTAGATATATTGATATCTACATAGATAGATATATAGATATATGTAGATATAGATGTATGTATAGATCTATATCTACCTATAATGTACATAGATCTATAAACATCATGCTTTAAAACTGCTCAAAGTAGCCCTATTCCTACTTTTCTTCAAAGAAAGGTCAAATGCAACAGTGAAGATAGCCAGCATTTTGTTGTAAATATAATACATATTTTATCACCAAAAAGCATATGATATTAGTGATTCGGGACAACTGCTGATTTTAGGATTAGTTTTAAAATTGATTTAAGAAACACATTTTGAGAATATGGATTTTACTCGTTCCGTTCCATGAAAGGAAGAGGTGGACTGAATAGGTGTAAAAGTGATTGTGTTCCTACTGTTAGCAAGTATTCAATTTCTGGAGTGAAAGGCTTATAAGTAAACCCTTGTAGACTTGAGTGATTTTTGAAGCACGATTCATTGGCGCTATATTGAGTCTTCTACAGTCGAATAGCTGTTTACTGCTAAAAGTGCAATAATTTAGTATTTAAGCTGAATGTATATGCTGTGCTATATAAGGAAAACATTGCTTTGCCAAATTCTACTGAACCTATGTTACCAAATGACAGATTGCTCATTTAGTTCTGAAAGAGACATTCCAGAGAAAATAGGGAAAATAATTGGTGCCTTTTTGTATTTGATAAGTACATTGAGTTAAGGGAGGATATATAAATTGCCATCATTTTCCAATTTCCCTTATATGCAATACTAGTGTGGTTCAGTTTCTCTTGAAGATATAGGTTCTGTTGTGCTTAGGTTCATTAAAAGCAAAAAGCCACACTAATTCAGGGTTCAGCATCAATTCAGCATCAAAGTTCAGCATCAATTACTTCGAAGCACAGAGATTCTTAAAAATTCTGGGTAACGTCTCAAATCTTAGTTTTGGTCACAGCCGTGAAATACTCCTAAATTACAGATCGAATGAATTCCTACTCTTATTCAGTCTTCCTAAGTGTCCTCGACTGAGTTGCTTTTGATGAATTTACAGAATCTACTTACGCTTTCTTTCCTTAATCCTGGAATTAACTCATCCCTCCTCAAATGAGAGAGTCGCCTTCCCGTTGGGAAAATTCTGCTCTTCTTCAGACCCAGTCCCTGAAAGGAATTGAAAACTACCCCTGCTGGTAGTTTTGCTGTCTATTTATTTATTTATTTTATTTGTACATATTTCTTCTATTTATTTTATTTTGTTAATATGTTTTGTTTTGTTCTCTATCTCCCCCTTTTAGACTGTGAGCCCACTGTTGGGTAGGGACTGTCTCTATATGTTGCCAACTTGTACTTCCCAAACGCTTAGTACAGTGCTTTGCACACAGTAAGTGCTCAATAAATACGATTGAATAAATGAATGAAATGCTATGATAGTGGAAATACATGGTGGGGAATATTCAGGAAAGAACAAATTATTTTGATGCTGTGGAATGGTGAACTGGACTATCTGAAAGTTGTTTTGTTTCTGCACATAGTGTTCAATAAATAGGATTGATTGATTGATTTAGAAGTGGGTTTTCCAATACTCTTTCCCATGGAAAGTTAGAGGCATCACTTGAGACTAGAAATAAGACCCCAGGAAATGTTCCCACGGTAGAACATGTTGGGAGAAAAGTTTGGCAATGCCTAATTTCGACAGTCCAGGATTTCACAGCTTCAACACATTCTTCTCTATTTTATTTGCTTATTTATTTATTTGGATTAAGCAATCAAGCGCTTAGTATAGTGCTCTGCACACAATAAACGCTCAATAAATACGATTGAATGAATTCTGGGAAGGACACCATCACATAAGGTAGCAACAAGTTCTGTAGGGTAATGCCATTAGAGTTTAAGGAAAGGCCCATTCTAATCTATAATAATAATAATGGCATCCGTTAAGCGCTTCCTATGTGCAAAGCACTGTTCTAAGCGCTGGGGAAGAAACAAGGTGATCAGATTGTCCCAGGCGGGGCTCACAGTCTTCATCCCCATTTTACAGATGAGGGAACTGAGGCCCAGAGAAGTTAAATGACTTGCCCAAAGTCACACAGCTGACAAGTGGCAGAGCCGGGATTTGGACCCATGACCTCTGACTCCCAAGCCCGTGCTCTTTCATTCGTTCATTCAATCGTATTTATTGAGCACTTAATGTGTGCAGAGCACTGTACTAAGCACTTGGGAAGTACAATTTGGCAACATATAGAGACGGTCCCTACCCAACAGCGAGCTCACAGTCTAGTCTCTTTCCATTCAGCCATGCTGCTATGCACCGCAGTATAGGAGGATTCTAGTCTCTCTACCATAATTTCTTCACAATTCAAACCAGCTTTTACGAACATGGTGTCAAGAGAGCCTAATCTAATGTGTAGAATGGCATCTCTTCAGTGACCAAATGCCACAGGATTCCTCTGCAACTATCGGGGTCAATGAAAATGACTCTATTAGACCTTCAATTTCCATGTCTTCCAGCTCTGTCTAGAAATAGCTGTAATCATGCTGCAGGGAAGGGAGTGGGGAATCAAATTGACAGTAAAAAGTGCACAGATAATGCCCTGAGGTCCCTATTACCTGAAGACCACAGTGGATTTGAACCAAGGGCTTTTCTTCATTATCATCAACAAGGTTAACCGAGTGTCCACGGTAGTCAGAGCACTGGACTAAGCATTTGGGAATACTGCCGTTCATAAGGACCTTAAACTAGGGATGGTTGGGAATTCCCTTAATAATACATGTGGGATTAGATCATCTTCCATGTAGAAAAATATCCCTTTGGCAAAATCAAAATTTCAGAACTCTTTTTGTTCAACTTGGCATACAAGCTAATTGAGAAGTGATTCAATTTCTGTCTTTCAAATGTAAGAGCCCCACCTAAAGATTCCCAACTTCTACTGTTGGGAAACCCATTTGTTTCCTTCATACCCAACTGAGTTCCTTGGCCCTTGGATGTTCCCAACCTGCCCAGCTAGAGTCTTTGAGACGGATGAAGGGAAGGGGTGAATGGGGTTGCCAGATTGACTCTTTGTGCCATCTGTCTACCCACCTCCTAACCCTCCTGTTGGATGGGGCAGTGAGTGTGCTGATGGGGAGAGAGTTTGCAGGACAGATGCATTAATAATAATAATAATAACAACAGCAACAATAATAATAATAATAATAATAATGTTGGTATTTGTTAAGTGCTTACTATGTGCCAAGCACTGTTCTAAGCACTGGGGCAGATACAAGGCAATCAGGTTGTCCCACGTGTGGCTCACAGTCTTCATCCTCATTTTACAGATGAGGGAACTGAGGCCCAGAGAAGTGAAGTGACTTGCCCAAGGTCACACAGCTGACAAGTGGCAGAGCTGGGATTTGAACCCACGATCTCTGACTCCAAAGCCCGGGCTCTTTCCACTGAGCCATGCTGCTTCTCCAATTGACCAACTGGGGAGGGTCCCCTCATTCTTGCTGCCCTGGTGAAATTCATTATGTTTCCCACATTAGTTGTCTCCCCTTCCTAGACTGTGAGCCCGTTGTTGGGTAGGAATTGTCTCCATCTGTTGTTGAATTGTACTTTCCAAGCACTTAGTACAGTGCTATGCACACAGTGAGCGCTCAATAAATACTATTGAATGAATGAATAATAGAGACATAGAGTGAAAGGAGACCGATTCGAAGATGGGGAATGAGAGAACTGAAATATAGAGATGAGGAGACATTGATCAATCTGAAAATACATTCTGTGGAGCTAGTTTGAACTTTGCATGTGATCCTGCTTAGTTCTCAGATGTAAAAAACACCGGCCATAAGAATGTCTGTTTTGTTCTGTTGTCTGTCTCCCACTTCTAGGCTGTGATCTTGTTGTTGGGTAGGGATTGTCTCTATCTGTTGCCGACTTTCCAAGCACTTAGTACAGTGCTCTGCACACAGAAAGCAGTCAATAAATACGATTGAATGAATTCGAAGTGCTTGAAAGAGTGGACTTAAGAAGAGCCACTCTTGGGTCACATCAATGGCCCTTCCAGCCTAGCAAGTTATCTTTATTGGCTAATCAATCAGTCAGTCATAATTACTGAGTAGAGCAGTGTACTTATTTTTGGGGAGAGTTCAATAAAACTACTCCCAGTGAGCTTACAGTTTAGAGGGGGAGACAGACATTCATATAAATAAATTATGGATATGTGCATTATTTCTGTGGGGCTGAGGGAGGGGTGAATAAAGGGTGCAAATTCAAGTGTAAGGGTGACACAGAAGGGAATGGGAGAAGAGAAGCAGCGTGGCTCAGTGGAAAGAGCACGGGCCTTGGAGTGAGAGGTCACGGGTTCAAATCCCGACTCTGCCAGTTGTCAGCTGTGTGACTTGGGGCAAGTTACTTAACTTCTCTGTGCCTCAGTTCCCTCATCTGGAAAATGGGGATTAAGACTGTGAGCCCCATGTGGGATAACCCGATCACCTTGTATCCCCCCAGTGCTTAGAACAGTGCTTTGCACCTAGTAAGCGCTTAACAAGTACCATCATTATTATTATTAAGAGGAAAAGACGGCATAGTCGGGAAAGGCCTCTTGGAAGAATTGTATGATTAATACGCTGTGAAGGTGGGGAGAGTGATCTTCCATCGGATGTGAAGAGGGAGGTCATTCCAGGCCAGAGGCAGCGGTGAGATAGATGCGATAGAGGTCCGATATCGACCAGCTAGCATAATCCATCCCAGACCTGGCACTCAAGATGGTGAGCAACACACCTGAAACCCTGAAACTCAGAATAAACTGGGCTTCTAAGTACATCTTCTTCCTAGGTTTTCATCAGACTGTCTGTTTGTGGAAAATCCTTGGGGTACTTCTTAACAAACAACCTGGATCCCATCAGAAAGAGGTGAGGGAAATGCAGAAGGGAAAGGGGTTTTACACTTAGTTCTTCTAAATGGGCATTTTCACTTGAATGATAAAACAACTGTTATCCCACTTCAAAGCCTTGTTGAAGGTCCATCTCCTCTAGGAGGCCTTCCCTGACTAAGCCCTCCTCTCCTCTTCTCTCACTCCGTTCTGTGTCCTGACTTGCTCCCTTCATTCCTCCTCCCACCCATCCCCACAGCACACACACACACATAGATAGATAGATAGATAGATAGATAGATAGATAGGTAGATAGATAGATGCATATCTATATATATATATATGTGTATATATATATATATATGTAATTATTTATCTTTTTATTTATTTAGGTACATTAATATTTGTCTCTCCCTCTAGACTGTGAGTTCACTGTGGGCAGGGAATGTGTCTGTTTGTTGTTATACTCTCCCAAGCGCTTAGCATGATGCTTTGCACACAGTAGGTCCTCAATAAATACAACTGAATGAACAAATGAATCCTTCAATCTTAAAGATCTTAAGGATGTTATTTTCTATATGGAATTTGTTAAGCGTTTACTGTGTGCCTGCACTGTACTAAGACCTGAGGTAGATTTATTCATTCATTCAATCATATTTATTGAGCAATTACTGTGTGCAGAGCACTTTACTAAGCGCTTGGGAAGTACAAGTTGGCAACATATAGAGATGGTCCCTACCCAAAAGTGGGCTCTACAAGACAATCAGGTTGGATACAGTCTGGGTCCCACTATCACAGTCTTAATTCCCACTTTACAGATGAGGTAACTGAGGCACAGAGAGGTGAAGTGACTTGCCCAAGTTCGTGCATCAGATGAGTGATAGAGCTGGGATTAGAATCCAGGTCCTTCTGACTCACAGGACCGGGATCCATCCACTAGACCATGCTGCTTCTCTATCCTTAGTCTTCATAAGGTATTAATTCATTTACTCAATCGTATTTATTGAGCAATTACTCTGTGCAGAGCACTGTACTAAGAGCTTGGGAAGTACAAGTTGGCAACATCTAAAGACAGTCCCTACCCAATAACGGGCTCACAGTCTAGAAGGGGGAGACATTGTCTGCTGTGTGACCTTGGGCAAGTCACTTCACTTTTCTGTGCCTCAGTCTCCTCATCTGTAAAATTAATTAATCAAAGCAGCACAGCCTAAAGGAAAGAGCACAGCCCTGGGAGTCTGAGGACCTGGATTCTAATCCTACCTATACATGCCTGCTCTGTGGCCTTGGGCAAGTCACTTAACAATGATAATAATAATTAATAATGATGGTATTTTTTAAGTGCTTACTATGTGCAAAGCACTGTTCTAAGCACTGGGGAGGTTACAAGGTGATCAAGTTGTCCCACGGGGGGCTAACAGTCTTAATCGAAGACTTAGTCAAAGACTGAGCTCCTTGTCTTCCCTCCCAAACCTTGTCCTCTCCCTGACTTTCCCATCTCTGTTGACGGCACTACCATCCTTCCCATCTCACAAGCCCGCAACCTTGGTGTCATCCTCGACTCCGCTCTCTCATTCACCCCTCACATCCAAGTCGTCACCAAAACCTGCCGGTCTCAGCTCCGCAACATTGCCAAGATCCGCCCTTTCCTCTCCATCCAAACCGCTACCCTGCTCATTCAAGCTCTCATCCTATCCCGTCTGGACTACTGCACCAGCCTTCTCTCTGATCTCCCATCCTTGTGTCTCTCTCCACTTCAATCCATACTTCATGCTGCTGCCCGGATTATCTTTGTCCAGAAACGCTCTGGGCATATTACTTCCCTCCTCAAAAATCTCCAGTGGCTACCAATCAATATGCGCATCAGGCAGAAACTCCTCACCCTGGGCTTCAAGGCTGTCCATCACCTCGCCCCCTCCTACCTCACCTCCCTTCTCTCCTTCTACTGCCCAGCCCGCATCCTCCGCTCCTCCACCGCTTATCTCCTCACCATACCTCGTTCTCGCCTGTCCCGCCGTCGACCCCCGGCCCACGTCATCCCCCGGGCCTGGAATGCCCTCCCTCTGCCCATCCGCCAAGCTAGCTCTCTTCCTCCCTTCAAGGCCCTGCTGAGAGCTCACCTCCTCCAGGAGGTCTTCCCAGACTGAGCCCCTTCCTTCCTCTCCCCCTCGTCCCCCTCTCCATCCCCCTGTCTTACCTCCTTCCCTTCCCCACAGCACATGTATATATGTATATATGGTTGTACGTATTTATTACTCTATTTATTTATTTATTTATCTTGTACATTTCTATCCTATTTATTTTATTTTGTTGGTATGTTTGGTTCTGTTCTCTGTCTCCCCCTTTTAGACTGTGAGCCCACTGTTGGGTAGGGACTGTCTCTATGTGTTGCCAATTTGTACTTCCCAAGCGCTTAGTACAGTGCTCTGCACATAGTAAGCGCTCAATAAATACGATTGATTGATTGATTGATTGATTAATCCCCATTTTACAGATGTGGTAACTGAGGCCCAGAGAAGTGAAGTGACTTGCCCAAAGTCACACAGCTGACTCCCCATCCCCCCGCCTTACCTCCTTCCCCTCCCCACAGCACCTGTATATATGTATATATGTTTGTACATATTTACTACTCTAGTTATTTTTCTTGTACATATTTATTCTATTTATTTTATTTTGTTAATATGTTTTGTTTTGTTGTCTGTCTCCCCCTTCTAGACTGTGAGCCTGCCGTTGGGTAGGGACCATCTCTATATGTTGCCAACTTGTACTTCCCAAGCGCTTAGTACAGTGCTCTGCACACAGTAAGCGCTCAATAAATACGACTGAATGAATGAATGAATCTACCGCTGCATCAAACAAAAGCTTACAGCTTTTACAGATGAGGAGACTGAGGCACAGAGAAGTGAAGTCTCCCCCTTTTAGACTGTGAGCCCACTGTTGGGTAGGGACTGTCTCTATATGTTGCCAATTTGTATTCCCAAGCGCTTAGTACAGTGCTCTGCACATAGTAAGCGCTCAATAAATACGATTGATGATTGATGATGAAGTGACTTGCCCAAAGTCACACAGCAGACAATGTCTCCCCCTTCTAGATGGTGAGCCCATTGTTGGGTAGGGACCATCTCTATATGTTGCCAACTTGTACTTCCCAGGCGCTTAGTACAGTGCAGTAAGTGCTCAATAAATACGATAGAATGAATGAATGAGTGAATGGATGAATTAGCAGAGCCGGGATTTGAACCCATGACCTCTGCCTCCCAAGCCCGTGCTCTTTCCACTGAGCCACGCTACTTCTCTTAACTTCCATGTATCTCCACTTCTTCATATGTAAAACGAGGATTCAATCCCAGTTCTCTACTCTACTTAGATTTTAAACCCAATGTAGGATGGGGACTGTGTCCAACCTGATTATTTTGTATCTTTCCCAGCATTTAGTTCAATCATACTAATAATAATAGTATTTGATCAGTGCTTACCATGGGCCAAGTACTGGGCCAAGTGCTGGACAGGTACAAGATAATCAGATTGGCCACTGTTCCTGTCCCACAGAGGGCTCACAGTCTTAATCACCATTTTACAGATGAGGTAACTGAGGCCCAGAGAAGTGAAGTGACTTACCCAAGGTCACACAGCCCGCAGGTCACAGAGCCAGAATTAGAACCCAGATCCTTCTGACTTTCCGCTCCATGCTCTATCCATTAGGCTTCACTGCTTCTCTGCACTTGGCACTGAGTTATTACTGAGCCATTGGTACAATACTGGGCACTGAGTCATTATTTTTTTTAAATACCATGATTACACTTATCATTTCCTTACAAAAAGTATTCTAAGGCAAGTAAATGTTAGCTGGGGCTGGGCTGCCTCAGGGCCTTGGCAACTTGCCCTTTCAAGGTCACAGGTTCAAGTCCGGATTAAACTGGTAACTGTCAATCACCTCCTATTTATTTTATTTTGTTAATATGTTTGGTTTTGTTCTCTGTCTCCCCCTTCTAGACTGTGAGCCCACTGTTAGGTAGGGACTGTCTCCATATGTTGCCAACTTGTACTTCCCAAGCGCTTAGTACAGTGCTCTGCACACAGTAAGCGCTCAATAAATACGATTGATTGATTGATTTTAAGTGGTCAGCACATGTCGGCATCCCTCTGAAAGGGCAGATATCCCTGACCCAAACAGAATGTCAGGGTATTTGACATCTGTGCCGCCTGACATCTAGGCAAAAAGACCAAGAATGGAGCACTGTACATCCTTTGAGAAGACTAAATTCTCAAGCGTAATCCTGCTGGTCCAGACTGTTAATTGCCATGTCCTTCTATTTGTTGGTGAGAATTCTTAATTGGTTTCATGAAACTAGCATTGTTAAAGAAGTAGAGCATCCCACGGAGGGAAAAAAATGTCAATTCCATTAATGTATTTCCAAGATCCCCCAAATCGACTAAAGCAATATGAACAGAGTAGAGCAATGATTTTCAAATTGAGGCTCAGGAAGGAGGAGTTTTAAGCCAAGTTAAACTTTGCAGTGTTGCCGCAAATTTAGGGAAATTTATATGTTGCCAACTTGTACTTCCCAAGCGCTTAGTACAGTGTTCTGCACACAGTAAGCGCTCAATAAATACGATTGATGATGATGATTTAGGGAGTGTTGTAAGAAATCCCTGCAGAAAAATTTGCTAAGATAAAATAAAATAGCACTATCAAAAAGAGAACTAAATCAAGAGCTTTATTGAGGGGGTGACTGTACATTTATTCCTCTTGTGTTTCTCTTGCTGTGGTTCCAGTGTAGTAAATAGAACTGAGAATTATGTATATATATAAAACCCACACCAATTAGTAATGGGAAGTTTGGAAAATATCCATCAAATTACTTCACATGATTGGTATTCTGGCAGTTTATCATCTAATCCTTTATGACTGAGGTGAAAAATGGGATAAGATCATAAATCAGGAGTAAGCAGGACAGATGATAAAGGGCCAGTTTTCAAAGCTGTTCATCTCTTGAAGTCTGTCCAACTAAGATGCGCAGAGGGAACATGAAGATATCTGAACATATATTTTATGAGAAAGTGAATGCAACAGTGTTGGAGTCTTTTCAGAGATACTCAATGTAATTCCCAGATAATTAAGTGCTTAGTACAGTGCTCTGCACATAGTAAGCGCTCAATAAATCCGATTGATTAATTGATTCCCAGATTGCTGTCTTGACAGATCTCATTTTCTATTCAGTCTTCAAATCCTAGTTAGCATATTAATAGGACAAAAACACCAAACACCAGAGTTCAGTTTAATCAATCAATTGTATTTGTTGAGCACTTTGTGTGGAACACTATACTAAGTGCTTGGGCGAGTTCAACAGAGTTGTCGACACATCATTTGCCCTTAAGAAGCTTACAGTCTAGAGAAGGAGCTGTTTTTGAAATGGCTTTCTTTGAAGGGAGGATCATGGAGAGTATACAGAGCAAATGCCATAAATAGAAATACTTCAAACATTTAATTATTTTCACAATGTACCCTTCAGCACTATCTATCCGATAAATAATACCAGTTCTGCTTTGCTATATGAATACATCTCGGTAGCTGTTTTCTAAGTTTTGAATGTGCATGATATCGCAAAGCTGAAGGCATGAAGCATCAAATTTGACTGTAATCAGGGAGAAAATGGGATCTCGCTTTAATTCAAAGAATAAGAAATGCATTTTTGGCAAAGTGGCTGTGCTTGGTAAGCCCCTCTTCCTTGAAAACAACTTTATTTTTGGATATGCTGAAAGGGTCAGTGCTATTTTGCTGGGCAATGAGCTGAAGAAGTTTACTTTACAGCTCAGCACTTCCTGATCATTGCATCTTCTCGTGTCAAAGCAACTTAAGACCAAAGCCCTGATTTCATTCATTCATTCATTCATTCACTTAATCATATTTATTGAGCACTTACTGTGTACAGAACACTGTACTAAGCACTTGGGAGAGTACAATACAATAATGAAACAGACACATTCCCGGTCCACAACAAGCTTACAGTCTAGGAGTGACTGATTATTGTTCTTCCTATGACCTTCTCATACAATAATAATAATAATGATAATGGTGTTTGCTAAGCGTTTACTATGTGCTAAATCTACCATGTACACTGTACTACCTGCATATATGTATATCTGTTTGTATAATGTATATATGTTTGTACGTATTTATTACTCTATTTATTTTATTTGTACATATTTATTCTATTTATTTTATTTTGTTAATATGTTTTGTTTTGTTCTCTGTCTCCCCCTTCTAGACTGTGAGCCCGCTGTTGGGTAGGGACCATCCCTATATGTTGCCAACTTGTATTTCCCAAGCGCTTAGTACAGTGCTCTGCACACAATAAGCGCTCAATAAATACGATTGAATGAATGAAATGAATGAATGAAATTCTGGGATAGATACAAACAAATTGGGTTGGACAGAGTCCCTTTCCCACATGGGGCTCACAGTCTTAATCCCCATTTTACAGGCGCGGGAACTGAGGCCCAGAGAAGTGAAGTGACTTGCCCAAAACAGCGGAGTCAGGATTAGAACCCATGACCTTCTGATTCGCAGGCCTGTGTTCTGTCCATAAGGCCATGCAGTGACTCTTGAGTATCTATTGTAGGTAGAATTCTTTTTTCTTTCCGCAAACTGTCTCCTTAGATTTAGTATCTATCAGTAACACTCAAGATTTTTCAAATCATGCCACATACTCCGTGTTGGAAGGGATCCTACCAACTTGTACTTCCCAAGCGCTTAGTACAGTGCTCTGCACACAGTAAGCACTCAATAAATACGATTGATGATGATAATGATGATGATCCTGTCCATCATCTCTGTTGTATTATACCCTCCCGAGCAGTTAGTATAGTTCTCCTCACACAGTAAGCATTCAATAAATACTATTGATAGATTGATTGTTTCACACCCTCTGGTAGTCTACTCAGTCCTAATCGTATCACTAACGATTAGGAGAAGCATCGTGGACCAGTAGAAAGAGGAGTCAGAGAACCTGGGTTCTAATCCTGCCTCCACCACTCACCTGCTATAAGACCTTGGGCAAGTCACAACTTCTCTGTGCGTCAGTTACCTCATCTGTAAAATGGGAATTAAATTCTACTCTCTCTGATTTAGACCGTGAGCTCTGTGTGGGACAGGGACTGTTCCCCACCGGATTATCTTGTATCTAGCCCAGTGCTTAGAACAGGGCTCGGCACCTAGTAGGCACTTAACAAGTACCATAAAAAAAAATTAGAGTAGAGGAAATAAATATACCTGGTTAAATCCTGAGCTCAATACTCAGGGTTCTAGAAAAGTGAATCACAGGATCAAAGAACTCTCCCCAGGGAAAATATCATCTTTTTCTCCTCAAAGACTCTCACAGCTGGTGGTGCCAAATGTCAGCTGACAATATCCCCTCCTCTTTAGCCCCTCCAGTGAGTGAAAGTGGATCTGAGAACATTTCCTGCTCATGGACTAGGCAGGACATGTCCTTAATCCCAAGTCACTGTGTTAGCTATTTCTGAAATCATGAGTACAGCTTCAGTGAGTCACAGAATTCCAGAACCTAAACCGGCATTGATCAGCATCTTTGGAAATGTATTGTCTCTGAGCTAATCCTATATATTCATTCAATCATATTTATTGCATGCTTAGAGTATGTGGGGCACTGTACTAAGCGCTTGGAAGAATACAATACAACAACGAACACATATTCCCTGCCCACAGTGAGCTTTTTCAACTCACAACACTGGGCCAGACTCTGTGGAGAGTTACAAAAGCAGGAAAATACAAGATTCCTGTGCTCTGGAGAGTTTCAATCCTAGTAGGGAGATGGGCAGATGAATCAATCAATCGGTTGTATTTATAGAGTACTTAATGTGTGCAGAACACTGTCCTAAGCGCTTAGAAGAGTATGATACAAGACAGTTGGCAGACATGTTCCCTGCCTACAATGAGCTTACAATCTAGATATCTCATGACTCTCTTGAAAAGCTATTTATATAGTACAGCCAAAGAAGACAGGTTTCCAAGAGGGGGTGGTTTAGAGTCATCGTGGAGGTAGACAATGGGAAGTCACTTCCATATTTTGACCAAGAAAACTCTATGGATCCACTACCACAACGATGGCATATGGAATTCAAGCTCTCATCCTATCCCGCCTGGACTACTGCACTAGCCTTCTCTCTGATCTCCCATCCTCGTGTCTCTCTCCACTTCAATCCATACTTCATGCTGCTGCCCGGATTATCTTTGTCCAGAAACGCTCTGGACATATTACTCCCCTCCTCAAAAACCTCCAATGGCTACCGATCAATCTGCGCATCAAGCAGAAACTCCTCACCCTGGGCTTCAAGGCTGTCCATCACCTCGCCCCCTCCTACCTCACCTCCCTTCTCTCCTTCTACTGCCCAGCCCGCACCCTCCGCTCCTCCACCACTAATCTCCTCACTGTACCTCGCTCTCGCCTGTCCCGCCATCGACCCCCGGCCCACGTCATCCCCCGGGCCTGGAATGCCCTCCCTCTGCCCATCCGCCAAGCTAGCTCTCTTCCTCCCTTCAAGGCCCTGCTGAGAGCTCACCTCCTCCAGGAGGCCTTCCCAGACTGAGCCCCTTCTTTCCTCTCCCCCTCGTCCCCCTCTCCATCCTCCCGTCTTACCTCCTTCCCTTCCCCACAGCACCTGTATATATGTATATATGGTTGTACATATTTATTACTCTATTTATCTATTTATTTATTTATTTTACTTGTACATTTCTATCCTACTTATTTTATTTTGTTGGTATGTTTGGTTCTGTTCTCTGTCTCCCCCTTTTAGACTGTGAGCCCACTGTTGGGTAGGGACTGTCTCTATGTGATGCCAATTTGTACTTCCCAAGCGCTTAGTACAGTGCTCTGCACATAGTAAGCGCTCAATAAATACGATTGATTGATTGATTGATTGATTGATTCTGACAGAAATGTGTCCATGGAGTTACCATGGGTTGCAAACGACTCAACAGCATGAGACAAGGCAATTCCCCTCAGTCAGCATGTTCCCAGGCTGGAGAGTCCAGCATTTTCAGTCTATCCTCATATGGAATCAATAGATTAGTCAACGGTCTTCATGGCACTTGGGTGAGTATAAGAGAGTTAGCAGACACAATGGCTGTCCATTCCTCTGACCATCTTGGTTGTCTTTATCGGTATCACCACCAACTCTGTGTTCTGACAACCGCACAAGATCAGGGCTAGAGAAGCAGCATTCATTTATTCATTCAATTGTATTTATTGAGCACTCACTGTGTACAGAGCACTGTACCAAGCGCTTGGAAATTACAATTCAGCATTTAAGAGAGACAATCCCTGCACACACAGGGCTTACAGTCTAGAAGGGGGAAGACAGACATAAGACAAGTAAACAGACATCAATATAAATAAATATAATTATAGTTACAAAACAAGTATATAGGCATCAATATAAATAAATAGAATTATACATATATATAACGTGGCTCAGTGGAAAGAGTATGGGCAATGGAGTCAGAGGTCAGGGATTCAAATCCCAGATCTACCAATTGTCAGCTGTGCAACTTTGGGCAAGTCACTTCACTTCTCTGGGCCTCAGTTACCTCATCTGTAAAATGGGGATTAAGACTATGAGCCTCCCGTGGGACAGCCTGATCAACTTGTAACCTCCCCAGCACTTAGAACAGTGCTTTGCGCATAGTAAGTGCTTAATAAATGTCATTATTATTATTATTATTATTATTATTATTATAAACATAATTGCATAAGTGATGTGTGGTAGGGAGAGGGGGAAGAGCCAAGGGAGTGAGTTGAGGTGATGCGGATGGGAGGGGGAGCTGAAGAAAAGGGGGGCTTAGTCTGGGAAGGCCTCTTGGAGGAGGTGAGCCTTCAGTAGGGCTTTGAAGGGGGGATGAGTGATCTTTTGGCGGATTTGAGGAGGGAGAGCATTCTGGGACAGAGGTAGGACGTGGGCCAGGGGTCGACGGTGGGACACACGAGATCGAGACACGGTGAGAAGGTTAGCGCCAGAAGAGCGGAGTGTGCGGGCTGGGCTGCTGTGTGATCTTGAACAAGTCACTTCACTTCTCTGGGCCTCAGTTCCCTCATCTTTTGAGGCTGGGTAGGATCCACGCTCTCCCATGGCTCTGGCTTTTGGGACCTGCTGAGGTTCTGTGGTTGCGCTCGAGGGTCACTGAGAGATGGACTGCTCCGGACCATTGTCAAGCATTGTCATCCGAGTCACGGCACCAAATTACGATGGAAAAAAAAACTTTCCAGACTCAATCTGAATGGCTTCCCCAAGTTTCCTGAAGATAGTCCCACATCACAGGAGTTTCAAGGAGTCTGGATCCCGCAGCATGCCATCCTGGTTCAATTCTTAGGTGCTTTGGCCTTGGCCCCAATAAGGTGTCTCAGTGCAGATCTTGGATATTTGTTTTCTTTGTTCCACAGCCCCAGGGCACTAGTTTTTCCCCCTTTTATCGGGTGTTTCGGGTTTTTTGGGGGGTGTGGAGGGGGGAGTTGCGGAGGAAGTTCTCATTTGCGCTCCGACTCCCTGCTAGCATTGCTTAGTGCAAAGAGCACAGGTTTGGGAGTCAGAGGATGTGGGTTCTAATCCCAGCTCCACCATTTGTCTGCTGTGTGAACTTGGGCAAGCCACTTAACTTCTCTGTGCCTCAGTTACCTCATCTGCAAAACGGGGATTAAGACTGTGAGCCCCACGTGGGACAACCTGATTACCTTGTATCTCCCCCAGCACTTAGAACAGTGCTGGGCACATAGTAAATGCTTAACAAATACCATAATAATAATCATTATTATTATTAAGATCAATCAGTCAATCATATTTATTGAGTACTTACTGTGTGCAGCGCACTGTAGTAAGCTCTTGCTGGAATACAATACAACAATAAACAGACATATTCCCTGCCTACAATGAGCTTAAAGTCTAGAGGGGGAGACGGATTAATATAATTAAATAATTACTGATACAATAAAGATGGTATTTGTTAAGCACTTACTATGTGCCAGACATGGAACTAAGCGCCGGAGTGGATATAAGTAGACTGTTGGATACAGTCCCTGTCCCATGTGGGGTTCACACTCTCAATCCCCATTTTACAGATGAGGTAACTGATGCACAGAGAAGTGAAGTGACTTGCCCAAGCTC
Source organism: Tachyglossus aculeatus (assembly GCF_015852505.1). Classification (NCBI taxonomy): domain Eukaryota; kingdom Metazoa; phylum Chordata; class Mammalia; order Monotremata; family Tachyglossidae; genus Tachyglossus; species Tachyglossus aculeatus. Next base: position 37,722,299 of record NC_052077.1, on the reverse strand, counting down.
ACACAGCAATCAATCAATCAATCGTATTTATTGAGCGCTTACTGTGTGCAGAGCACTGTACTAAGCGCTTGGGAAGTACAAGTCAGCAACATATAGAGACTGTCCCTACCCAACAGAGGGCTCACAGTCTAGAAGCAAAGCACAGACACAGGCACAGCAGACAAGTGGCAGAGCTGGGATTAGAATCCATGACCTGCAGACTCCCAGCACTATGCTCTATCCACTAGACCACGCTGCTTCTACATAAGCAGCATAAGAGAAGTAGCGTGGCTCAGTGGAAAGAGCCTGGGCTTTGGAGTCAGAGGTCATGGGTTCAAATCCCGGCTCCACCACTTGTCAGTTGTTTGACTTTGGGCAAGTCACTTCTCTGTGCCTCAGTTACCTCATCTATAAAAATGGAGATGAAGACTGTGAGCACCCCGTGGGACAACCGGATCACCTTGTAACCTCCCCAGCGCTTAGAAAGGTGCTGTGCACATAATAAGCACTTAATAAATGCTATTATTATTATAAGTGCTTTGGAGCTGGGACAGGGAGATGAATAAAGGGAGCAAGTCAGGGTGATGCAGAAGGGAGAGAGGGAAGAGGAAAGGAGGGCCTAGTTAGGGAAGGTCTCTTGGAGGAGTTGGGCCTTCAATAAGACTTCGAAGGGTGGGGAGAGTCATTGTCAGATATGAAGATATGGTGGTTCACTCTGCAGGAGAAGCAGAGCTTTAAAAGTGGCAAAGCCAGGGTTTTGTTTGTTGTCTTGTCTGTGCCCTTCCTGGTAAATCCCTGGCTTGAGGATGGAATTGCTCAGGGCCTAAAACCCAGTTGCCTACCCACTGGGTCTCCTGACACCCAGGAAGGGAACCAGGCTCAACAATTAGCACAGATCTGTCACCTGCTAAAGAGCCCCAAGATTAAGACTTGGTTTTTCTCAGTGCATATCAGAAGTCATGTCAAAACTGGGAGAGGTATGAGGGTAATTCAAAGCTCATTGTGGGCAGGGAACGGGTCTATCAAGTCTATTGTTTATCGTTCAGTTAAATCATACTCTCCCAAGCACTTAGTGCAGTGCTTTGCACACAGTAAGCTCCTAATAAATACGATTGAATGAACGAATGAATGTTCTATTGTACTCTCCCAAGCTGTAGTACAGTTCTTTATACACAGTAAGGTCTTCATAAATGCAATTCATTTATTGAAGACAATAAATGTTGTATTTGTTAAGCACTTACTAGGTGTCAAATAATGTATTAAGTAATGTGGTAATAATAATGATAATGGTGGTATTTCTTAAGCACTTACTATGTGCAAAGCACTGTTCTAAGTGCTGGGGGGATACAAGGTGATCAAGTTGTCCCACGTGGGGCTCACAATCTTAATCCCCATTTTACAGATGAGGTAATTTAGGCACAGAGAAGTTAAGTGACTTGCCCAAACTCACACAGCCGACAAGTGGTGGAGTCAGGATTAGAACCCATGACCTCTGACTCCCAAGCCCGTGCTCTTTCCACTGAGCCACGCTGCTTCCCATAAGATGTTATAAACAGCAGATAGGACAAAATTCCTGTCCTATGTTCAGCTCACAGGGAAGAAAGAACTGCCATCTTACCCCAATTTTTATAGATGAGGAAACTGAAGCACAGAGAAGTTAAGTGATTTGGCTGAGGTTGCACAGAAGGCAAGTAACGGAACCATGATTAAAATCCTTGTCTTCTGACTTCCAAACCCATATTCTTTCCACTTAGAATAGACTGCTTCTCTAAGCCATGTGGAACAAACTAATTTCTCAAGCAAGTTCTTCTTATTCCAAGCCCACGAAAATGTGAGAAGGAAATTTTAGAGGATGCAAAACTGCAAAATGGAAGACTCCTCTCACTAAGAAAGCAGTTAAGCCATCTCTGGAAGAACACAACCTGTCTTGTTTGTATTCTGTTTCTTTGGTCTATGTACTAATAACAAAAAAAACACTACGTTATAGGACATTTCAGATTGATAACTTGGTGTTTTTCATCACCAGATTATTTTGTTACATCTGAGAATATTGTTGCTCTATCAGACAAGAAGTTGGATATGCAGGAAAACTGCTAATGAATTTATAAGAGGAATTTCAAATCAATGTTTCACTTCGGGGGTTTAAATCCATGATAAGAAATTGGTATAATCCCTGTGACTATTTTCTGCTCAAGAACATTAGAAAACCCAATGATAAACAATGCAGAACAGTAGGCAGTCCAAATAATTATTCTCTTAAAAAGGTATTTATCTACCCACATCTGACTTCAGGCTGCTGCAGTTCTTTCTTTCGCTGTTGTTTTCTCATTAATGTAAGAGAGCAATTTTGAAGGCTACCTTTTCTCCTTTGAAGGCTGGGTTCTAGTCCCAGCCCTGCAGGATAATTAGTCTAAAAATCATTCTGTGCACATCTTTCCACCGTCCCAAAATCTACAACGGTTGCATCTATCTCTGAATCAAGCATGGACTTTAAGGTACTCAATCGGCCTCCCCTCCACCCCCCGACCTAATCTCAGTCTTTTCTTACTGCAATCCAACCTGCACACTTTAACACAAATCTACTTACCGTACCTCGATTTCATCTCTCTTCTCGTCAGTGGCAATCTCGTATCCACCCTCTTACCTGGAACTCTCTCCCCCTTGTTAACCAACAGTCTGCCTCTCAGCCTGTCATTAAAAATCCTATTAAAATCATATTTCCTCCAGAAAGGCTTCCCTGACTAATTTGTCATCTTCTTTCTGCATCACCTATGTACTTTGTTGTTCTTCCCCTTCCCTTAGCACTTATATACATAGCCTTATACTTTGCTTGTATACTTGTAATTTATCTTAGTGACTGTTTCCCCAACTAGATTATAAAGTCCTACCAATTGTACTATACTCTCCCAAATGCCAAGTACAGTACTCTGCCTGCAGTTAGCACTCAATCAATACAACTGATTGATTGACTGATTGATTGATTGATTGGCTGGGTTTAATCCCAGGATTCAGATGCAACAAGCAACTAAATACACTAACCCAATCTTGAATCATAGTCATGACAGAGAGGGCACCCCAAGCTTGGGCAGTCACTCTGAATTCCTCTCAATAGGCTTCCATTACATGGCCTAGTGAATACAGCATAGGCTAGGGAGTCTTAAGGACCTGGGTTCTAATCCCGGCTCCACCACTGGTCTGCAGTGTGACTTGGGCAAATCACTTCACTTCTCTGTGCCTCAGTTCCCTCATCAGTAAAATGGGGATTAAGAGTGTGAGCCCTATGTGGGACAGGGACTGTTTCCAACCCGATTTGCTGGTATCTACCCCAGCACTCAGAACAGTGATTACTTGTTTTACTGTTAAGTAATTTCTAATTACTTAGCAAATACCACAATTATTTTCATTATGACACCATGATTTCCTGAATACTGGAACTGCTTCCAAGGAAGACTGTAGAGTCTAGCCAAGCCTGGAGATCTTTAGAATAGAAGCAGAGTGAAATAGTGGATAGAACTATTCTCATCCTGAGTCCACCACATGTCTGCTACGTGACCTTGGGCAAGTCACTTCACTTCTCTGTGCCTCAATTACCTCATCTGTAAAATGAGGAGTAAGACTGTGAGCACCATGTGGAACAGGGACTGTGTATAACCTGATTTGCTTGTCTCTTCCCCAGAGCTAAGTGCGGTGCCTGACACATACTAAGTGCTTAACAAATACCATAAAAAAAGAATAAATCTTCACCTGCCCCAAAATGACAGATGGATTCATCTGGAGGCAGGGAACAGGGCCCTGTGACTGTTCAGTTCCTTTACAGATGTCTGACTTTCTCATCCACTGCTCCGTAGATAAAAAATCACTCCTTTCATATCATCAGTGTCCCAGGAAACATTCACCGACCTCGAATTTCTCAGAGGTGTCCTTGGAACACTATCCTCAGTAAATCTTTTCGCACTCTTCAACCAACTCTCCAGAGCTTCTGCTCTCTTTGGAGGAACAGTTTATGGAGCCAGTTGTCAACCCCCAGGCATGTATTTCCTTCCATTTACACCTGTGGTCTGATTTCCCCCTTGGGCTTCCAAGGGGTGTAAGATGGGGCTTTACTTTTCAGGATGGCTCTGGGGATCTTATAGCCATGGGCAAAGTGTGAACCTTGGCTTTCCTGACTGCCAGTCTCACTCAGGAGACACCAAGTAATGAAATTCCTTAGGATACTGTCAGCTTTTTCCTGACAAGTCAGTCTCATTATAAAGATGAAAAAGGAAGACATTTTAGTAAGCTTCCTATTTTAATGAAAGTGTAACTTTCTAGGTAGCCAAGACAGTGCTAATGCCTCCAAGTTGTCTTGTCTTAGGCCGTCGAATTGTCTTCGATCCATAGCAATGCCATGGACATATCTCTCTGAGAACGATCCACCTCCATCTGCAATCGTTCTGGTAGTGCATCCATAGAGTTTTCTAGGTAAAAATATACAAGTGGTTTACCATGGCCTCCTTCTACACAGTAAACCTGAGTCTTAGCCCGTGATTCTCTCCCATGCTGCTGCTGCTCAGCACAGGTAAGTTTTGACTTGCAGCAGATTGCCTTCCATTTGCTAGACACTGCCCAAGCTGGGAATGGAATGGATATGCCTCTGCCTGACTCTTCCTCCTGCAGTCGAGACTGGTAGAGTACAGTGCTCTGCACATAGTAAGCACTCAATAAATACGATTGATGATGATGATAGAATACTGGGAACTCTCCAGGTGTGACCCTGAGAAGGGCTCCAAGTTGTAGTAAGTTAATATTTTCATGCTGGGGATCACCCATGAGTGATGAAAGCAGCAGCAGCAGCAGTAGTGGTTGCAGTTGAAGTTAATAGTAGTAGTAATAGTTGTAGCAGAAATAAGAGTAGTAGTTATTGTAGCATTTATTGAGCATCACTTGGTGTGGTATTCTGTACTAGGTACTTGGGAAGTATAGAATTATGGAGTAACACAATCCTTGCCCTAAAAGGGTTTACAGTATAATGGGGGTGATAAAGAGAACTATTAAAAATATATAAATTATTTAATAGTATACACACACACACACACATATGTATATGCATATATATAGACTGTGAACTCACTGTGGGCAGGAATTGTCTCTCTGTATTATGTTTTCTCAAGCACTTAGTACATTGTTCTGCACATAGCTCTCAATAAATACAATTGAATGAATGAATATATATCTACACACGTATATATATGTACATATATATATGTACATACATATATACACACACACGTATTTATTTATGTAGCTCTCCTATGAATCAATGCCTTACTGTGGAAGGAGAGCTTGCATACACCAATGAAGCTTAGAGCTATGCCATTGAGAGATATTCTCACTGAGAAGCAGTGTGGCTTAGTGGAAAGAACATAGGCTTGGGCATCAGAGGTCGTCGGTTCTAATCCCGGCTCTGCCATTTATCAGCTGTGTGACCTTGGGCAAGCCACTTAACTTCGCTCGGCCTCAGTTACCTCATATGTAAAATGGGGATTAAAATTGTGAGCCCCACATGAGACAACCTGATTACCTTGTAACTAGCCCAGCGCTTAGAACAGTGCTTGGTACATAGTAAGCACTTAACAAATGCCATCATTATTATCATTATTCTCTCATCAGGGTTGCCCATAATGGAAAGGTCTAAGCAGAAGCATCTGACAAAGTCGATTCACCTGTGCTGGGCAGCAGCGGCTTGGGAAAGAGTCAAAGGCAGATGATCAAGTGATCAAAATAATAAATAAAATAATAATAATGGCATTTATTAAGCGCTTACTATGTGCAAAGCACTGTTCTAAGCACTGGGGAGGTTACAAGGCAATCAGGTTGTCCCACAGGGGGCTCACAGTCTTAATCCCCATTTTACAGATGAGGTAACTGAGGCACAGAGAAGTTAAGTGACTTGCCCAAAGTCACACAGCTGACAATTGGCAGAGCTGGGATTTGAACCCATGACCTCTGACTCCAAAGCCCATGCTCTTTCCACTGAGCCACACTGCTTCTCTGTATTGTTGATCAAGTGTTGATCAAAAACAATGGCAGAGGCTTAAGTTTTTACTGCATGGAAGATGGCAATGGTAGACCACTTGACTGTGAGCCCATTGTGGGCAGGGATTGTCTCTGTTGCTGAATTGTACTTCCCAAATGCTTAGTACAGTGCTCTGCACTCAGTAAGCACTCAATCAATACAACTGAATGAATGAATAAACCACTTCCATATTTTTTACCAAGAAAACTCTACGGATGAAAATCCACAAAGTCACTATGAATCAGACAGATAATTTTTCTCCCCTATTTCAAAGCCTTAGTGAGGGCACATCTCCTCCAGGAAGCCTTCCCTGACTGAGCCCTCCTCTCCTCTTCTCCCACACCCTTCTGTGCCACTCATACTTGCTCCTTCATTCATCCTCTCTCCCTTCCCCATGGCACATATGTACATATCTGTATGTAACTGTAATTTATGTATTTATTTATCTATTTATTTACATTAATGTCTGTCTCCCCCTCCAGACTGTGAGCTCGTTGTGGGCAGAGAATGTGTTTGATGTTATATTGTATTCTCCCAAGCACTTAGTACAGTGCTTTGCCCCTAATAAGCACTCAGTAAATGCAATTATTATCATTATTATTAATAATAATAATAATAATAATAAATGACTCGATGGCATTTGATCACCATATATGCAGCAGTTCCATGAAAGACTCCAGCTAAATGACATTCTTGCCCTAGAAAGGAGATAATCTAACTCGCTAACCGGTATCCTCAAAATTCAACATTTTCCGAAGACAAGAAAAGAGAGTTCAGTCAAATGCTCCGGATGTTGTATCTTCAGCATCCAACAAAAACCAGAGGATAGGCAGACTGGTGCTCTAGGAAACATGTAGGACCTCACCCTTTTAGATCCTGATTGATTTTGGCTTATAAAATTCCAATTCAACAAGATGTTCACTGAGCACGGGCACAGTTATCTGAGAGCAAACCAAGCGGGCCCCCGACCACCCCCTACCGCTGCCAATCAAGTTAACTTTGACTAGGCTATTGCCTTTCTGGTCTGATTTATCCAGCAAGGGAAGAGATAAGCTGTGCATTCGGTTTAAATGTTGAGAAATTCAAGTTCTGTCACACGTGTTTAATTCCTGATGGTGAATTTCCACAACTACAACCCCCAGCCCAGCAACAGGAAGAGTGGAAAGCTATGGCTGAGTCCAGTCTGCTAAGGGAGAATGGGCAGAGTGTGGCCTCTTGGTTACTTTGAGGTTGTAATCATGCCAGACATCTGGACTGGTCAGCTGGAATAAAGGAGTTCTCTCAGCCCATCGCCCCAACCCCCTGCTTCTCCAAGTGCTTTGAAAGTCATTTTGGTAACGGAAGTGAAATCTGATGGTTCACAGTCCTGATTGAGGGTGCCTCAGGAGGGCTGAAGTAAAAACTAAAGTTCCCTTTCCCTTCCCTAAAAGAATAGTGGGACAAGCGGTGTGACTCAGTGACAAGAGCATAGGACTGGCAATCAGGAGACAAGGATTCTAATATCTCCACCACTTCCCCATCGTGTGACTCTGGCCAAGCCGCTTGGCTTCTCAGGGCCTCGGTTTGCTCATGGGTAAATTGAGGCTTAAACCCCTCTTCTTCTCTCCTGCTTCAACTATGAGCCCCATTACGGAAAGGATTAGCTCTGCTCCACTTGAATTGCTTATGCTTAACAAGTACCTCGATCATTACTTCACCTATTTAAATTTCATTCTGCTCAAGCTTTCAGTAAACCTTTTTAATAAATGCTCTCGGAACTTGAGGTTCTTAACCCCCTAAACACTTTGATAGCCCAATCTCACAGCACTCTTGTACATTCTTTTCAATCCAGTGTTTCACCTGACTGTAATTTCTTTAATGTCTGCCTCCCTAACTAGATTGGAAGCTCCTCGAGGGCCAGACATCCTGCCCTCTATCTATTCTATTACATTGTACTCTCCCAAGCATTTAGCTCAGTGCTCTGCACACAGTGATTGTTCAATAAATACGATTGATTTTCCACATTTTAAAAATGGGGATTAATAATAATTATTATTATTATTATGGTATTTAGGAAATGCTTATTATGTACCAAGCACTGTACTAAGTGCTGGGGTGGATATAAGCAAATCAGGTTGGACACATTCCTTTGTCCCATGTGGGGCTCCCAGTCTCAATCCTCATTTTACAGATGAGGAAACTGAGGCTCAGAGAAGTGAAGGGATTTGCCAGAGGTCACACAGCAGACAAGTGGAGGATCTGGGATTAGAACCCATGACCTTCTGTCTCCCAGGCAAATGCTCTATTTACTACACCATGCCGCTTCTCATTAAATGTCTGCTCTCCCTCCTCATAAGACTGCAAGCCTGATGTGAGACTGGCTCTTTGTCTGATCTGTCTGTTTTATCTACCCCAGCTCTTAGTTCAGTCCTTTGTACCTAGTAAGTGCTTAGCAAATACCACAATTTTCAGCAAATCCTTAACTCTACTGTAGCTAAGGGCTCCTCACTTTCCCTTAGCGACACATATAGTAGATACAGTAGCCACGTTGTTCAGAGGAAGACCTTCTGGAAGCCCAGCTCCACCAGGCCCATGACTAATTATAGCCTCTAGACTGTAAGCTCCTTGTGGGCAGGGAACAAGCCTACCAACTTTACCAACCCTAGAGAAGCAGCTTTGCCTAATGGATAGAGCAGGGTCCTGGGAATCAGAAGGCCCTGGGTCCTAATCCCGGTTCCACCACTTCTCTAGTGTGTGACCTTGGGCAACTCACTTCCCCTCTCCTTGCCTCAGTTTTCTCGACTACAGAATGGGAATTCAATACCTGTTTCTCCTCCTTCTTAGACTGAGAGCCTCATGTAGGGCAGGGACTATATCTGACCTGAGCGTGGCTCAATGGAAAGAGCCCAGGCTTTGGAGTCAGAGGTCATGGGTTCTAATCCCGGCTCCACCACATGTCAGCTGTGTGACCTTGGGCAAGTCAGTTAACTTCTCTGTGCCTCAGTGACCTCATCTGTAAAATGGGGATTAAGACTGTGAGCCCTACGTGGGACAACCTGATCACCTTGTATCCCCCCCAGCACTTAGAACAGTGCTTTGCACATAGTAAGCACTTAATAAATGCCATTTAAAAAAAAAAACAAACTTATATCTACCCCAGCACTTGTAACAGTGCTTGACATACAATAGGCACTTAACAAATACCACAAAAAAATGTATTCTTGCTAGGGACAAGCTGATGAAGCTGAGGTAGGGTCATATCAAGATGTGCTCTCTGCAGGTAAAAGTACATTTTGCTCAACATTCGTATGGTTAGCTAGTTCAAACTTACTAAATGGCTCTACTGTCCACTTCACTCTCCTGGCAGAGATAGGTAGTATTTAGATATGATTTCTATTTTGCCCATTATCATATGTCTTTCTCCCTCTTTTAAGGGGCCCTTTGAGTGTATTTTCGTGGTATAAAGTAGTTTGTTCTTATTTTAGCTTTCAAGCACTCGTTTTATACTTAGTAGAAGGCAAACTAATTTGAGCTTCTTCCTTTTGATGTGTTCTCGTTTCTGTATTTTTAGATGTGCATACTTGACTATGCCTGTTGGCATGTTTGCTGTTTGGATTCTAGTGTTTCAGGAGGGAAAGCAAGAATAAAAGAAAAGAGGCAGCTTTTGGGGCAGGGAGGGGGGTTGGGGGGAGGGGATTCCCAACCTTTCCTTTAACATGGAACACAGACTTGACCCCAAAATTAAACTCCACTTAACAGTACTAGTCACCTTGGAAGAGAGGAATGGATATTTCACCGCCCCTTTCTAGTTTTACCAAGCATCAAAAAATGGGCTGCAAGCCTTGTAAAAATCTCTTCCTACTTCCAGCCCTACAAATGGCTGAATCCATTTCACTTCCTCTCCTTTCTCCCATTCCTCTCCCACGCCCTATGAAGGGCTAGATACATGCATCTTCTGAGGTGATTAGCAATTAACAAATCAATGGTACTCGTTGAGTGCTTACTGTGTGTATATGTATATAGAAATGCAAATATGAATAAATGAGTCAGATCTCTTTAATTAGGCCCGGGGTGTGTGTGTGTGTGTGTGTGTGTGTGTGTGTGTGTGTGTGTGTGTGTGTGTGTGTCTGTGTGTCTGTGTGTCTGTATGTGTCTGTGTGTGTGTGTCTGTGTGTGTGTGTTTGACTATAATAAATACCATTGAATACCCATGAGAATTTCCACTGAGCAATATAAATATTTCTATTCTATGAACATTTCTATTCCATTTAAGGATTTTTATACTTACCTTTATAGCATATTTCATATAATCTATATATTTCATATAATCTATCATATATGTATTATATATACTCATATATATATAATTTACATATTTATTTATATTATGTATATGGATATATATTTTCCCTTCTTCCTTTATAGATTTTATCTAATTTTTTGTTTCCCTTTCCACTTGAATAGTAAGTTCCTCCAGGGCAGGAGTCATACCTAATAACTCTATTAGACAATGTTCTGCACACTTACCACTCAATAATTGCCTCAACTTTCTTCCGGAGGGACCCAAGATACTTCATTTCTTAGTAAAGGAGGTTGCTCATTGCCTCCATCTTGAAAGAGAGAGGTGAAGTGTCCTTTAAGCTCAAGGGAAGAGAAAAGTGTACAGATAGCAATACCTGTCGAATTCCCACTTGAAGGAATCCCAGCCCTCAAAATGGACTTTAGGTGCCCGGTTACTGAAATTGATTTTTGAACATGCCCAGGGGTTACAATTGCTCAATGAGGTCTCTTCACTCTTATTCTTACTTACTGAAATTGATTTTTGAACATGCCCGGTGGTTACAATTGTTCAATGAGGTCTCTTCACTCTATGCCTGTAGGCCTGATGGAAAAGGGAATGTCAGCCCCAGATAGACGTCAGCTCCCTTGTCTTATGCTGTCGAGTCATCTTCGACCCATAGCGATGCCATGGACACATCTCTCCCAGAAGGTCCCACCTCCATCTGCAATCATCCTGGTAGTGGATCCATAGACTTTTCTTGGTAAAAATACAGAATTGGTTTACCATTGCCTCCTTCCATGCAGTAAACTTGAGTCTTCGCCCTTGATTCTCTCCCATGTTGCTGCTGTCCAGCACAGGTGAGTACCGACTTGTAGCAGATTGCCTTCCACTCGCTAGCCATTGCCTAAACTAGGAATGGAATGGACAGGTCTCTGCCTGACTCTCACTCCTGTGGTCGAGACAGGTAGAATACTGGGAACTCTCCAGGTGTGACTTCTAGACTGTGAGCCTGCTCTTGGGTAGGGACTATCTCTATGTGTTGTCGACTTGTACTTCCCAAGTGCTTAGTACAGTGCTCTGCACACAGTAAGCGCTCAATAAATACAATTGATTGATTGATTGACTGATTGACTCTCAGAGGGGTCAGCTCCCCTAGGTTCAGTTCATCTATCAATTTTCTCAGTTAGGCTCCTCCATCCAATGGGCCCTACTGGATTACCTAATAATAATAACTGTGGTATTTGTCAAGTACTTACTGTGTGCCGGGCAGTGTACTAAGCACTGGGGTAGATACCAGATAATAATAATAATAATAATAATAATAATAATAATAATAATAATAATGACATTTATTAAGCGCTTACTATATGCAAAGCACTGTTCTAAGCGCTGGGGAGGTTACACAGTGATCAAATTGTCCCGAAGGGGGCTTGCAATCTTAATCCCCATTTTACAGATGAGGGAACTGAGGCACAGAGAAGTTAAGTGACTTGCCCAAAGTCACACAGCTGACAATTGGCAGAGCCGGGATTCGAACCCATGATCTCTGACTCCAAAGCCACACTTCCACTTTCCACTTTCTTTCCACTGAACCACACTGCTCAGTGGCTCACTGAGCCACTGATAATCTGATTTGATAATCAGGTCGGACATAGTCCCTGTCCCACATGGGGTTCACACTCTTAATTCCCATTTTACATATGAGGTAACTAAGGCACAGAGAAGCTAAGTGACTTGCCCAAGATCACCCAGCTGACAATTAGCAGAGCAGGGAACCCAGGTCCTTCTGATTCCCAGGCTCAAGCTGTATCCACTAGGCTATGCTACTTCTCTCTTACCTCATGTAAAAGTCTTGCTTTTCTCTCCCTAATCTCACCAATGAGTTACTGATATGTTGATGATTCTCAATGTGTGGAGTGTTATGCTCAGTAGAAAACAGAGCTAGATCCTGTCATCTCACAGCACCCCCACATTCCAGAGAAATGGAAAAGTGAATCAATGAGTTAGGGCTATTTAAGGATGTTATTCTTCTTCTATTTCTGAAATTTAGGCAACTGGTGATAAGCAATTATTTCCCAGTGGATAAAGAGGTTGTTTGGTGTCTGTTTCTGTCTTGATGACTCCTTCAAAGATCAATAAATGAAGCAATGGTATTTACTGAGTGCTTACTGTCTGCAGAGCACTGTATTAAACGCTTGGGAGAGTCCACTACAACAGAGTTGGTAGAAACGTTCCCTGCTCACAACGAGCTTACAGTACGTAGTGGTAGCCTTTAGATGTGCAATTGGTTTTAAATTAAAGTTGCTGTTCTCAGATCAAAGACTGACAAGTACTAAGCCCAACTTAGTGAAACATGGAATTAGACTTTGCTTTCTCGTATGTGTTTATTGGTCCACAGGGTCTGTTACTCGATTATATGTTATTAAGCGTCTGATGAAAGCTAGTCAACTCACCAAGTCTCTGTGCAAGGTTTTTTTCCATGTCATTTTCTCCAACTCGGTGAATCCTTACACACATTCCGTAAGATAACCCATTTACAGATAGACAAACTAATTGAAAATCTCATGGGGAAAAAAAAAAGCTTTGTTTTATGGATGTGTGTGTGTGTGTGTGTGTGTGAGAGAGAGAGAGAGAGAGAGAGAGAGAGAGAGAGAGAGAGAGAGAGTGTTCAGTAAATATCTAGGTAGTTAATCTGGATTCTAAATGCTAGATAACTGAATTGTTGTAGCCTACCACTTGCAGGAGGCCAGATTTTTTTAGCTCCAAAATGCTATTTGACTTAGTTTCAGGGTTGGGTGAGATTTCTCCCTCTCCCAGTATGAAGACCACTTCCCTACCACAGGTTCCTTTAGCAAAATATAGACTCGATAAACACGGCTGTGTCCCTTCAATTTTCCCAACTGGAATGCTATCTGACTTAGTTTCAGGGTTGGGCGAAATTGCTCCTTCCTCATCCTACCAGGCATCAGGGGCTTGGAAGAAGCAAAAGGAGTACCTCGGGAATTATGAACTCTTGGTGGGCAGGGAGTATTTCTACCAATTCTGTAATATGGTACTCTCCCAAGCACTTAATAATAATGATAATAATAATAATAATAATAATGCTATTTATTAAGTGCTTACTATGCACCAAGCACTGTTCTAAACTCTGGGGTAGATACAAGGTCATCCAGTTGTCCCAAGTGAGGCTCACAGTCTTAATCCCCATTTTACAGATGAGGTAACTGAGGCCCAGAGCAGGGAAGTGATTTGCCCAAAGTCACACAACTGACAAGTGCTGGAGCCGGGAGTAGAACCCGTGACCTCTGACTCCCAAACCCAGGCTCTTTCCACTAAGCCACGCTGCTTCTCTAAATACAGTGCTCTGCACACAGTAGGTGCTCAATAAATGTGATTGATTGATTATGCTGTGAACCTGTTGTTTGGTAGAGACCATCTCTATATTGCCAATTTGTACTTCCCAAGCACTTAGTACAGTGCTCTGCAGAAAGTAAGCACTCAATAAATGTGATTGATTGATTATGCTGTGAGCCTGTTGTTTGGTAGAGACCGTCTCTATATTGCCAATTTGTACTTCCCAAGCGCTTAGTACAGTGCTCTGTACACAGTAAGCACTCAATAAATATGAATGAATGAATGAATACGATTGAATGAATTTTACTGGAGAGCCCTCTCAGAGGACTGCCGAGAACTCAGAGCGAGAATCACTTATCCTATCCCACCTTGGTTACTTTATCAGCCTCCTTGCTGACCTCCCTGTCTCCCCCTTCTAGAACGTGAGCCCACTTTTGGGTAGGGACCGTCTCTATATGTTGCCAAGTTGTACTTCTCAAGTGCTTAGTATAGTGCTCTGCACACAGTAAGTGCTCAATAAATACGATTGAATGACTGAATGAATGAATGAATACGATTGAATGAATTATACTGGAGAGCCCTCTCAGAGGACTGCCGAGAACTCAGAGCGACAATCACTTATCCTATCCCACCTCGGTTACTTTATCAGCCTCCTTGCTGACCTCCCTGCCTCCTATCTCTCCCCACTGCAGTCCATACTTCACTCTGCTGCCTGGTTTGATTTTGTACACGTCCAGTCCACAGTTGTGGTTGTCCATCCACCTCCTCATCAAACAGAAACACGTTACCATAGGCTTGAAAACATTCAATCAGATCACCCCCTCCTATCTGATCTCCCTGATTTCCTCCAAAATCCCAACCCACACATTCCTCTAAATAGCAGGGTAAAGGCAATAGAAATGGCAACAATTGAATGGGAACAATATTCAATTGTTCACGGGGAAGCAGCGTGGTTTAGTGGAAAGAGCCCGGGCTTGGGAGTCAGAGGTCATCGGTTCTAATCCCAGCTCTGCCACTTATCTGCTGTGTGATCTTGGTCAAATCACTTCACTTCTCTATGCCTCAGTTCCCTCATCTGTAAAATGGGGATTAAGACTGTGAGCCTCATGTGGGACAACCTGATTACCTTGTATCTACCCCAGCACTTAGAACAGTGCTTGGAACATAGTAAGTGCTTAACAAATACCACTATTATTATTATTATTATTATTATTATTATTATTATTAACAATAGGGTTAGCAGTATATAGCTAATAGGGGCTCTCCACTGCAAGCTTCTTGAGAGTAGGGATCCTGTCTCACCACTATATTGTACTCTCCCGAGTGCTTAGTAAAGTGTTTTGCACTCAGGAAGTACTCAATAAATACCAGTGATTGACTAAAAGAGTCTTCATCACCCCATACAAAGCCATCCTGGGTTGAAACTACCTAAATATTGTGGCAGATAATCATAATTGTGGTATTTGTTAAATGCTTACTATATGTCAACCATTGTTCTAAATACTGGGTAGATATAAGTTTATCAGGTCAGGCATGGCCCGTGTCCCACACAGGATGCACAGAGTAAATAGAAGGGAAAACAAGTTTTATTTAATCCTCCATTATACAGTTGAGGAAACTGAGGCTCAGGGAAGTTGTGACTTGCCCAAGTTCAATCATTTTTTTAATAGTAGCATCTAAGTGCTTACTACATGCCAGGCACCATACTAAGCACTGGGGTGGATAGAAGTTAGTCAGGTGGGACACAGTCCCTGTCCCTCATGGGGTTCACAGTCTTAATCATCATTTTACAGATGTGGGAACTGAGGCCCAGAGAAGTGAAGTGAGTTGCCCAAGGTCACACAGCAGACACGTGTTGGAGCTGGGATAAGAACCCATGTCCTTCTATCCACCGGGCCATGCTGCTTCTCAGGTTGATCAGAAAGGCATTTTTGATGGTATGCCATGAACTGAAAGAGGGGCTCTTCTCCCGGAAATCTCCATCATTCAACCCTGCTTTAGGAGAGGACTTACTGACACAGTTTTAGAATCCATTGCTTAATCTTCTCTGGAAGTAATTTTCTGGTCTATCTCCCCTGCAGAGTGTAAGTGCCTGGAGGGTGGAGATCTTGTCTTCCCAAGAGGTTAGTACAATGCTCTGTACACAGTGAGTTCCCAATCAGTCAGTCATTGGTATTTATTGAACACTCACTATATGCAGAACACTGTACTCAGTCAACTGATAGCTGATGGCAATTTCAGAATAGGAGCACTGGTCACCACCTTCTTTGTCTTCAGTCTTAAGAGCACAGGCTTGGGAGTCAGAGGACATGGGTTCTAATCCAAGTTCCACCTCTTGTCTGCTGTGTGACCTTGGACAAGTCACTTAACTTCTCTGTGCCTCAGTTACCTCATCTGTAAAATGGGGATTAATAATAATAATAATGGTATTTGTTAAGTGCTTACTACATGCAAAGCACTGTTCTATGCGCTGGGATGGATACAAGGTGATCAGGTTGTCCCATGTGGGGCTCACTGTCTTAATCCCCATTTTACAGATTAGGTAACTGAGGCACAGAGAAGTTAAGTTACTTGCCCAAAGTCACACAGCTGATAAATGGTGGATTTTGGATTAGAGCCCATGACCTCTGACTCCCAAGCCCAGGCTCTTTTCACTGAGCCACACTACTTCTCTAAGCCTGTGAGCCCCATGTGGGACAACCTGATTACCTTGTATCTCCTCCAGCGCTTAGAACAGTGCTTGGCACATAGTAAGCACTTAACAAATACCATAATTATTATTATTACTCAACAAAATTCCTTTAGTCCTAGTAATCTTTATTTCTCATTATTATTATGAAGTGCCATCGAGTCATTTCCTATTCATAGACTTTACGTTTTCTCCAGAATGTCCTGTTTAAATGTTTAATGTCCATGTTTTTGCTCGTTCCTTTACTTTTAATAGTAAGCCCTTTAAATCTTCCACATTTTCTGCTAGTAGGATAGTATCATCAGCATGATTAAGGTTGTTTTTACTCCTTCTTCAAATCTTTACTACCCGTTCATCTTCATCCAATCGAGCTTCTCTCATTATGCACTGGTATAAAGGATGAACAGATAAGGTGATAAGATACATACTTGTCTCATTTCCTCGGTATGACTAAACCATGTGAGAGCAACTTCCTCCAAACAAGAGTCCGACTGCAGGCAGCGCTTGTCCAAGAACAAAAGATTTAGGAATCTTTTTGACGCCATCAGAGAGATAAAAAATAACTGGCCAGTCAGGAAATGTGGAGAAAAAATGCCAGGGGGGAATAAACACACACACAAAAATAAATGGGTTCAAACCTTTAAAAACACTGCCAGATCAATGCATCTTTCTGAACTTTAGACTTCTACAATGGTCTATCAACAGAACTAAGTATTTGGGGAAGTCCTATAGAGTTGTTTGACTCTTTCCCTCCCTTCTAGAAGCTTTAATGGTGTAAATAATTTGATATATACGCTTTCCTGTGGATCCATTTATTGGTATCAGGAATTCTTAAGGCAGTAATGTGCAGCACAGTATTTTGAAATTATTTCAAATGATTTAATTGCAATGGCTCAAAAACTGTGGACTCCTTTGTATAATAATTGAATAATAGTGCATTTTTCCTTCTTATCAGTTAGACCTCAGCTGGTTTTCAGTGAAAAGGATTAACAGGCCACAATGTACCTAATAGTCGCAGGATTAAGAACTGCTTCCAATGATTTATCTGTCTTAAAGAAGTCTAATTAAATGGCTCCGAATGCTAGTTGCCAAATCTACAGCCATGGAAATTTCCTCCCCGTTCTTCCAAAACGAAATGAAAGAGAGCGTATAAATAACAGTTGAGAGTGATGCCTATGTGTGTTATCTCTCTCTCTTCCTGAATGGAAGAAACTACTGGTGTTCAGATTTATTTTAAGAATTAATTCAGGGCGACTGAGACTTCCTGCGATCCACTGGGCCTGTAGCAAGTATGGAAATTCACCACTAATTCTTAATGGAGTTCTTGGTGGTTATAGTTTCTCTTCAAATGTCTCTTTCATGTGCATTTTGGATTGCTTCAATTTTATGAAAGAGGAATAACTGAATGTTTACTTGGGGGACTCACCCCCCAGTGAAAGATCTGTCTATCAGCGGTGCGAGTGGAAGAGTTACAACTGTGTTTCATAACAGGGTGGGGTAAAAAGAAAATTGTGGAATTAATTCTTGAGGGCCTGTCGGATGGTAGTGAGCGTTTCAGACAGTAGACTGGAAGCCCGTTATGGGCAGGGAATGCATCGGCTAATTCTGTTGTATTGTACTCTCCCAAGTGCTTGGTACAGTGATCTGTGTATAGTAAGTGTTCAATAAATATGATTGATCGATTGATTTCAGCGTGAGGGCAGAATGGAGTAATTTTTCATGGCATTCCAAGAGCTCCTTTAGGCTCCTTCTCTAACTCTCCACCTCCATTCAATCAATCAAGCAATCTTATTTGTTTCGTTGTGGGCAGGAAATCTGTCTTTTATAGTGTCATATGGTACTCTACCAAGGGCTTAATAAGTGCTCTGCACACAGTAAGCACTCAGTAAATACAATTGATGGGCTTACTGAATGCAGAGCACTGTACTAAGAGCTTGGGAGAATACAATATAACCGAGTTTGTAGACACCTCCCACTCCAACAACAAGAAAGGCGGGGGTCATACATTCACGTAAATAAATTAGGGATATACACATAAATGCTGTGGGGCTGAGGGTGGGGTGAATATTAAAAACCTAAAGCATACCAATCCAAGTGCTAAAGTGTTGCCGAAAGAGAGGAGTTGGGAGAAATGAGGGATTAGTTGGGGAAGGCCTCTTAGAGAAGATGTGATTTTAATAAGGTTTTGAAGGTGGGGAAAGTGGATTGTCAGGTCTAATCTTACAGTATGTTCATGCCAGCAGAGTATTGCCTACAAGAAGCAGAATGGAACCCCAAACGGAAAGATCTTTGTGTGCCTGTTCATTGTTGTATTGTACTCTCCCAAGTGCTTAGCACAGTGCTCTGCACATGTAAGCGCTTAATAAATATGATTGACTGAATGAACTTCTCTATTGACGGACAACCTTTGAGTTGACTTACAAATACCAGAATTGAAGATTGCTATTTAGTGCTTATCTTTGCAACAGAACATCTCTCTACATACACATGCAGTCAGTCAGTCAGTCGTATTTATTGAGCGCTTACTGTGTGCAGAGCACTGTACTAAGTGCTTGGGAGAGTACACTATAACAATATAACAGATGCATTCTCTGTCCACAATGAGCTTACAGCCTTGAGGGATGCGCTTATTTTACAGATAGGTTTTAAACTTTGATCACCTGTAATAGTGGTGGTATTTGTTAAGTACTTACCATAAGCAAAGCACTGCACTGTACTAAGTCAGAAGGACTTATCCTCGCTCTGCCACATGTCCTCTGTGTGACCTTGGGTGAATCGCTTCACTGCTCTGTGCCTTAGTTACCTCATCTGTAAAATGGAGATTAATACTGTGAGTACCTTGTTGGGCAGGACTGTGTCAAACCTGATTAGCTTGTATATATCGCAGAGCTTAGTATAGTGCTTGGCACGTAGTAAACATTTAACAAATATCATAAAAAAGTGCTAGGGTAGATACAGTATAAGCATATTGGATATTCTCCCTTCCCCACATGGGGCACCCAGTCCAAAGGGGAAAGAGAACAGCTATTTAATTCCCATTTTGCCGATGAGTAAACTGAGGCACCTATAAGTAACTTGCCCGATATCTCGCAGCAGGCAAGCAATGGAGCCCGGATTAGACCCTCGTATCCCGACTTTCAGGCCCGTGTTATTTCCATTTAGCCATGGTGATAAGCAGCATCTTACAAGCATTTGTCTCTTGGGAGTTCTTAGTTTGTCTTGCCTCGCAGTGGAAACATGCAGATAAAGATCGAGTGAATGACAGAGTCCCTTGGCTCACTCACAGCGAACGGAACCCTGGACAGCTTCTAAGAACAGGTAATGGTCATTACAGTGCTTACTTCAATGTCAAAAAAAAAACTCATTTTGCATGTGGGAGGCAAGATAATTAGACCTTTGAGAAAACTGGAAAATTTTTCAGTTCAGAAAACCCAAATTACTAGTCTTTATAGGCCTTTAACCCGCTTTAAATGAGGCCCTCATGGCAAGGTG
This sequence comes from Tachyglossus aculeatus, assembly GCF_015852505.1. NCBI lineage: Eukaryota > Metazoa > Chordata > Mammalia > Monotremata > Tachyglossidae > Tachyglossus > Tachyglossus aculeatus. The sequence goes on along the minus strand of NC_052077.1, from coordinate 37,702,469 downwards.
GGAAAAGACATTTCTTACCCAAAACCCTTTGCAAAGTAACACCAGGCTTCTTAAGTGTTTGATTACCTTGGGTCAATGTGTTCTGAGCACTTGAGCAGGGTTATTGCCTTATTATTCCAAAACTGTCACAATCTGAATTATATGAAGTCTCATACCTCATTGCCAGTTGATAAACTCTTTCAGTTAGCTGAGTCTGCACTGGGCCAAGAATCAGTCCGATCGGAGGGAGAGGGGAGGAGGAGGAAGGGAGAATGGAAGAAAAGAAGAGGGGAAAGGACCCCTGAGTTTTTAAAAAGGATCCACCTCATTTCTCTCAGGCCTACACACTGACAAGATGCAATGTTTGTAGGATCTACCAATAGAATGCATTCTGGCCCCAAGGTTCAGTGAACCCCCCCACCATTAGTAGGTAATGGAAAGCATTTTGAACAGGATTTAAGTAAAGATGAGTCTAATCATTTTGTAATTTCCTTCAGAAAAGACGATGTGTTTCTTTTTTTTCTGAGGGCTGTCTGATTTTTGATACCACAATTTCTGTGAGATCAAGTGGAACTCACATGGCCCAAAGAGCTGCCTGGAATTTTTCCCCAGCTCTATAAGGTGCACCATTTTAATGGTCTTAAGTGACAAAATAGACAAGATTGAGATATAATAATGATAATGATGGCATTTCTTAAGTGCTTACTAGGAGTCAAGCACTATTCTAAGCGCTGGGGGAGATACAAGGTGATCAGATTGTCCCAGGTGGAGCTCACAGTCTTAATCCCCATTTTTACAGATGAGGTAACTGAGATACAGATAAGTTAAGTGACTTGCCCAAAGTCACACAGCTGATAAATGGTGGAGCCGGGAGTAGAACCCATGACCTCTGACTCCCAAGCCTGTGCAGTTTCAACTGAGCCATGCTGCTTCTCTATGTAGTGAATAGGTTGGCATTAGGGGACTGTAGTTTGCCAGGTGGGTTGTAGTAGGAGAGTAGCAAGGTGAGGTAGGAGCAGGAAAGGTGATTGAGTGTTTTAAAGTCAATTATAAGAAGCTTCTTTTTCGTGCAGAAGTATAGTTAGACATGTTCCCTCCCCACACAGTGTTGACAGTATAGAGGGGGAAACAGATTTTAAAAGAAATTATGGATATGTACATAAGTGTGTTGTTGGGTTGAGGGTGGGGTGAACAAAGAGTTTAAACTCAAGTGTGTATATCTATAATTCTATTTATCTATTTTGATGGTATTGACACCTATCTACTTGTTTTGTTTTGCTGTCTGTCTGCCCCTTCTAGACTGTGAGCTCATTGTTTGGCAGGGACTGTCTCTATCTGTTGCCAAATTGTACTTTCTAAGCACTTAGTACAGTGCTCTGCATATAGTAAACGCTCAATAAATGCGAATGAATGACTGAATGAAGTGCAAGGGTGACGCAGAAGGGAAAGGGGTAGAGGAAAAGAGAGCTTCGTCTGGGGAGGCCTCTTGAAGGGGATGTGATTTTTAACAAGGATTTGAAGGTGGGGAGAGTGATGGTCTGTTGTGTTTGAAGGAAGGGCTTGGGAGGAGTCCCAGGTCAACAGCATGATGGAAGAAATTGAGGTGTAGTGAGTAGTTTGGATTGAGGGGAACAAAGCCAACCAGCTAGGTTGAAGTAGGAAATCAATGAGACAATAAAAATAATAATAATGGCAATAATAACAATGATAACAATAATAATAGCATTTATTAAGTCCTTACTATGTACTGGGCACTGTACAAAGCGCTGAGTGGATACTATAGAGAAGCAGTGTTGCATAGTGGAAAGAACCCGGGCTTGGGAGTCAGAGGTCATGGGTTCTAATCCCGTCTCCGCCACTTGTCAGCTGTGTGACTTTGGGCAAGTCACTTAACTTCTCTGTTCCTCAGTTACCTCATCTGTAAAATGGGGATTAAGACTGTGAGCCCCATGTGGGGCAACCCGATTACCTTGTATCTACCCCAGTGCTTAGAACAGTGCTTTGCACATAGAAGCACTTAACAAATGCCATCATTATGATTACTATTGTACAAGCAGATTGGGTTGAAAACAGCCCCTGAGCCACATGGGGCTCAGAGTCTCAGTCCCCATGAGGTAACTTGTACTTACCAAGTGCTTAGTACAGTGCTCTGCACACATTAAACGCTCAATAAATATGATTGAATGAATGAATGGAAGGTAACTGAATCCCAGAGAAATGAAGTGACTTGCCCAAAGTCCCACAGCAGACAAGTGGTGGAGCCGGGATTAGAACCCATGACTTTTTGACTCCCAACTCTGTGCTCTATCCACTCGACCATGCTGCTCTTTGGAAGGTAATGTGTCTTTTTACTGTTATATTGTACTCTACCAAGAGGTAAGTGCAGTCAGTGCTTTGCACACAGTAAGAGCTCAAAATAAGCATGATTGAATGAATGAATAAGATAGGAGGGTGTAAGGTGATTGAATGCTATCAAACCCATTATAAAGAGTTCCTCTTGGATGTAGAAGAGGATGGGAAACCACTGGAGGTTCTTGAGGAGTGGGGAATCATGAGAGGAATGGTTTTGTAGAAAAATGATATAGGCACTCGAGTGAGATATGGACTGAAGTGGGGAGAGAGAGGAGGCAGAGAGGTCAGCACGGAGGCGGATGCAGTGGTAGGATAAGTGTTTCGATCAATGTGGTAGCGATGCGGTAAGAAAGAGCAGATTTTAGTGTTGTTGTGAGGAGGGAACAGACAGGATTTGGTGACAGAATATGATGATAATGATGGTATTTGTTAAGCTCTTACTATGTGCAAAACACTGTTCTAAGCACTGGGGGGGATAACAAGGTGATCAGGTTGTCGTATGTGGGGCTCACAGTCTTAATCCCCATTTTCCAGATGAGGGAACTGAAGCACAGAGAAGTGAAGTGACTTGCCCATAGTCACACAGCTGACAATTGGCGGAGCCGGGATTTGAAGCAATGACCTCTGACTCTAAAGCCCGGGCTCTTGCCACTGAGCCATGCTGAATATGTGGGTTGAATGTGAGAATTGAGTCAAGGATGATACAAAGATTATGGGCTTGTGAGACGTAGAGGATGGTGGCGTGGCACTGCAGTGATGGGAAAGGCAGGCGGCAGGTGAGGGGAGTGTCAGGTGGGGCAGGGTTTGGTTGAAAAGATGAGAAGTTCTGTTTTGGATGTTACAGTTCAGATATCAGAGGGATATCGAAGGATAGATGTCTTGAGGGCAGGAGAAAATGCACGTGGGTTCTAATCCCAGCTCCTGACACTTGTCTGCTGTGTGACCTTGGGCAAGTTATTTCAAGAGAAGCAGCATGGCTCAGTGGAAAGAGCCCGGGCTTTGGAGTCAGAGGTCATGGGTTCGAATCCCGGCTCCACCACATGTCTGCTGTGTGACCTTGGGCAAGTCACTTAACTTCTCTGAGCCTCAGTTACCTCATCTGTAATATGGGGATTAAGACTGTGAGCCCCCACGTGAGACAACCTGATAACCTTGTATCCCCCCCCTCCAGTGCTTAGAACAGTGCTTGGCACATAGTAAGCACTTAACAAATGCCATCATTATTATTATTATTATTTATCTGTGCCTCACTTACCTCATCTGTCAAATGGTGATTAAAACTGTGAGCCCCATGTGGGATTCATTCATTCGATCATATTTATTTGAGAGCTTACTGTGTGCAGAGCACTGTAGTAAGCACTTGGGAAAGTACAATACAGCAATAAAGAGAGACAATCCCTGCCCACAATGGGCGCACAGTCTAGAGAAACTGGACTGTATTAGATCATTTCTACCCCAGCACTCAGTATAGTGCCTATCTCAAAATAAGCACTCAACAAATACCATGATTAAAAATGAAAAAAAAAAAGAGATAGCAGGAAAGGGCTGGAGAGGTAAATTTGGGAATCATCCGTGTAGATGATTCTACATTCTACATGTATTTTCCCCTACTTCTACGCCTTGTTGAAGGCACACCTCCTCCAAGAGGCCTTCCCACACTAAGCTTCACTTTTCCTCCTCTCCCACTCCCTTCTGCATCACCCTGACATGCTCCCTTTGCTCTTCCTCCCACCCAGTGCCACAGCACTTAAGTACATATCTAGAATTTTATTTATTTGTATTGATGTCTGTCTCCCCACTTCTAGACTGTAACCTCATTGTGAGCAGGGAATGTCATTGTTTATTGTTACAGTGTACTTCCCAAGCGCTTAGTACAGTGCTCTGAATGCAGTAAGTGCTCCATAAATATGATTGAATGACTGACAGGGACTGTCTCCAACCTGATTAACCTGTATCTACCCTTGTGTTAGATAATTGTTATTATTTATTACTGGTCTTCCTTATCCCACATCTTTACCAAGTCCCGGGCTCAAAACAACTGATTCTATTCTGTCCCTTTCCAGCCCTGCACTCCCTTCAAATCCTGCCCTCTTTTCACCCTCAGCCTCTCCAAGAAAACTTAGCACATGTTTCAAATACATCTATGATCGGTTCACTACTTTATTGTAGAAGCATCATGGTGTAGTGAATAGACTCCGGGCCTGGGAATCAGAAGGTCATGGGTTCTAATCCCACCTCCACCATTTGTCTGCTGTGTGACCATGGGCAAGTCATTTCACTTCTCTGTGCCTCAGTTACCTCATCTGTAAGAGGGGGATTGTGACTGTGAGCCCTGTGCGGGACAGGGACTGCGTCTAACATGGTTTGCTTGTATCCACCCCAGAGCTTAGTTCAATGCCTGGTACATAGTAAGCACTTAACAAATACCATCATCATTATTATTATTATGCTCTCCTGAGCACTTAGCATAGTACTCTGTGCACAGTAGACGCTCAATAAATACCATTCGATGATGGACTGTTCAATTGCATTTGTTGCCATTGAAGCCAGTTCTGTATTTGTCCTCTTTCAAATCTCTGTCCAGTACCTCCTTTTTGCAATTGTTGCTTAACCTGGTTAGAGAGTGGGCCCCGGTGAAATCTGTCTCTGTGTTTGTTTGTAGTTTGGTGGCCACAAAGGAAACAAGCAGTGCAAGATCACGTAACACACCCATGTCGCCGTCTGATTTTCTGGATAAGCTAATGGGTAGGACCTCTGGTTATGATGCAAGAATCAGACCCAATTTCAAAGGTAACCTCTCTGCTTACTGTCCGGTTCATTTCAACCTAATCCTGCAAATGAATGTTTTGGAAATGCTGTTGGTTTTTTTCATAAGCCCAGGGAAAAATGGATTCTGGGGTCCATCGAAATTGGTTTGAGTTAGCACTGTCTACGTGGCCAGAGTGTTGCGCTATTTATTGCTACTGAAAACTTCGAAGTACAGAAAAAGGTTTGCTATCTGGCATACGAGGGGAAATTCCATAATTAAATAAATAAGAGTCGGGTCTTTCTTTCTGGAGCACTAGGGAGTTCCAAGCAGAAACTGCTATATTAAAGATTACAGTGAAGGGGAATTGTATTTTAATTGGAATAGCAGGTATCTCCATGCTCATCTACTACCCTGCATTGCCAGAGACAGTCCTAATAGGACTTGAGAGAACAAAATCAGAAGGTTCCAGGAAAATTATGCTTATCTTGACTTTTCCCACCCCTCCCTACAGGGGAGGGGTAGAGGGGACTGGGGCAAGGGGTGGATTTATTCATCTCTATCCTGGGGAATACTGGAGGACAAAAGACCTGTTGACTTGAGATTTTCAATTGGTGGGAAGCCAGAAACGAAGCTTTTACTGTACCTGAATTCCAAACCCAACTAAAGGTTTGCATTTTTCTAAATTCGTTGTTTTTATAACTGTCCATTGAGTATAACTAACAATCACATTTAAGGCAAATTTGCCAATATAGTCTTCCTTTAATTGCTCAAAAACTCACCCATGTGAGAGGTAGAACTTCACATGATGAAGATCCACTCACATGAGTAATAATATCTGAATTGGAATTCTGTGCCCAGATCTTAGTGTTTTGCACATGGCAAACACTTCATGTACACTATTACTAGATATGATCCCGTTTTGTTTTAATATACTTGCGTCACACAGGTTAGACAAGCAACTTCCAATCATGAGGAGACACTATTAATGCATCTGCCCTATGCAAAAATAGTTGAGAAATTATCTGAATTCTCAATCTGCTGGAGCGAAGGGGAGGGTGGGTCTTTAGGTTAATTATTTCATTTTGGAGGACTTTTCTTCCCTCATTGTTATTGTAGAATATACTTGGGGAGGCAGTGGGAACTAGTGAAAAGATCACGTGATTGAGAGTCAGGAGACCCGGGTTCTAATCCTGACCCTGCCACTTACATGCTGTGTGGCCCTGGGCAACTTAATTTCTTTGGGCCTTAGTTTCTTCACCTGTCAAATGGAGAGAAAAAAAACCTGCTCTTCCTCTTAGACTGTGAGTCTTGTGTGTAAAGACTGCATTCAATCTCATGACCTTATATGTACCCCAGTGCTTAGCATTCATTCACTCATTCAATCGTATTTATTGAGCGCTTACTGTGTGCAGAGCACTGTACTAAGCGCTTGGAAAGTACAATTCGGCCACAGATAAAGACAATCCCTACCCACCAACGGGCTCACAGTCTAGAAGCGGGAGGCAGGCAACAAGCTAGTTGAGGGCAGGGCTGGTGTCTTCCAGCTCTATTGCATTATACCTACCCAAGCACTTAGCGCTTAGTACAGTGCTCTGCACACAGCAAGCGCTCAATAAATGCAATTGAATGAATGAATGAATGCCCTGGAACTGGCACCTAGAAAAAACTTAATATATGCCATTATTACTATCATCATCATCATTTACCTTTCAGGAAAACGGAGTTGTTTCTAAACCTAAATATCAAGAGGAAGTTGTATATTTTACAAGAAAAGATAATTTTAGGAGGTGAAGAAAGAGAAAAAGACACCATATACTAAACCGTCTACATGACCTTCTCCTTCCCAAGTGAAGAAGTCGTGATTTAAACCCAGCTGCTATTAAGTGGGTACAGGGTGAGAGGAAAATCATTCCCACTGAAAAGTGATCGGTAGTCGAAGTTGAAACTTGTTCTTAATTTAATTAGGGCTTTAGGTTCTTATGGATTGAGAAAAATCAATTTGTGCGAGGAGAGTAGACGGGTTGCTTTTTCCAGAGTGATTCCTGTAAATCGTGGATCCTGATTCACACTTTTCCAGGTTTCACTTCCCTCCTTTGAAAGAAATAAATGTTAAAAAACTTGATTTTGTTACTCTGACATGCCATGCCCAATACTGACCAAAATGAGCAGTGTGGCCTAGTGGAAAGAGCATTGGCCTGGGAGCCAGAGGGACTGGGTTCTAATCCCATCTCCACAACCTGTCTGCTGTGTGACCTTGGGCAAGTCGCCTCACTTTTCTGTGCCTCACTTTCCTCAACTACTTAAGCTGTGAGCCCCATTTGGGAAAGGGACTCTGTCCAAACTGATTACCCTGTAACTGCCCTTGTGCTTAATACAATGCTTGGAACATAGTAAGCACTAAACAAGTACCAAAAAATACTAATGGAAAAATAGAAACAAAATAGGCCTAGTTTAGGCCAAGTTGTTAAAGTGAAGCTCCACTGGTGTTTTATAAAACTTCTCTGTGGCACTTTGTCCTTTGTTAAATGCTTTCCACTCTGTCCTAGGATCTTCCCATTCTTCCTCCTGCTCCTCTAGCTCGTACCCCTGGATCCCATTTTCCTTCCTCTGATCCAAGGTCCTTGTCAGGGTTGGGGCATGTAGGGAGGTAGATGGACACTGTGAATAGGGGAAAGAACTTGGAAGAAAAATCCACTCAACCCATCTGAAGACTGCACAATTAGAAATGTCATGAAATCCACAAGGCCGTCAAAGGTCATTAGCTGAAACTGCAGTCATCATCATCATCATCATCAATCGTATTTATTGAGCGCTTACTGTGTGCAGAGCCTTGTACTAAGCGCTTGGGAAGTACAGTCCAGGGAAGAATAGGAGAGTACTGATGTCTGATTCTTGGGATGGGTTTTGAGATAATGAGGGAGGCCTAACAGACTGCAAATATATTAGATTTCATGCAGAGAATAATCTCTGCTTTCGTCTCTCCCCACCTCCCCCCAACACTGTAGATTGGAATCCTCCAAGCATATTTGGTAAAAAAAAAAACGGGGGTATTCCTCTTAAAATAAAAATTCCTCTCTCAAAATACAATTTTCCCATGGAGACTAGACTAAAAACTATTAATCCCAAGGAGGCAGTATTAAAGAGTCTATGATGCATAATGAAGTGGAGGATTAAAAATGATCTGGCTGGTTTGCTCCTTGTTCATTCATTCAATTGGATTTATTGAGCGCTTTCTCTGTGCAGAGCACTGTACTAAGTGCTTGAGCACTGTACTAAGCACGTGACTGTCCAACTGGGTAAGTGAGGTGAAAAGAGTCAATCTGGAGGCTGAAATATCCAGTTGGAATGTCCTGGAGAAAACCAACTGAATCAGTGGGGATTCAGTAATACTTGGTGGATGAACTATTTCAAATGGGAACAAAAGAACTTGGAATGTTCTCTTGCAACTGATTGGAACTTTGATTTAAGGACATTAGGCTTTTTAAGTAATTCAGTTTTACTTTCAACTTATAGGGACGTAGGTTTCCAAAGCTTAATATGTTCCCCAAATCTGATGATAACTATGATAACCCTTTCATTTAGTGCTGAGCACTAAAGATGAGGTGGATGAAGGAAACCAAGAGATTCCCTCTATATTCATTCATTCATTCATCCATTGGTATTTATTGAGCACCTACTGTATGAACACTGTACTAAGTGCTAGGGAGAACTTTGAGGATGTGGGGAAGGCTCACAATCAGAAAAGGGGACAATGTGAGATGGTGATAGGTATTCCGAGGAAAGATTCAATTCATAAAGATAAAACAGAAGAACCCAAGGACAACAACAAACACAAAAAAAATCAGTTGAATGCTGTGGTTATAATAATAATAATGATAATAACATTGATATTTGTTAACCGATTACTATATGCCAAGCACTGTACTACGCTCAGGGGTAGATACAGGAAAATCAGTTCGCACATGGGGCTCAGAAAGTAAGTAGGAGGGAGAACAGGTATTGAATCCCATTTTGCAGATGAGGAAACTGAGGCACAGAGAAGTTAAGTGACTTGCCCAAGATCACATAGCAGAAAAGTAGCGGAGTTGGAATTAGAACCCAGGGCCTTGGACTTTTATACTTAGGCTCCTTCAGCTAGGTCACTCTGCTCCCCATTGTGATTAAAGTAGCTGTTTCTGGGTCTCCTCACTGTATAGGCGGGGCTTTTCAGAATCTGGAAGACTCACAGCCTTCCATAATATTCGAAAATTCACGTTCCAGCCTCTCTTAGCTCTACTCTGGAGAAGCAGTTTAATTCACATCTTTTAAATTCTTTGAGTTAGAGCAGGTCTTGGGAGTAGAGGATAAGGTCTGAAGAATCGATCCCTAAGCAAGCCAATTTGAGGTTGAATTGGGCATGGGCCTGGAGACCTGACCATTGCAGTTTAAATCTGATGAGGCGGCAAAATTGCATAACTCAGAGTTTAAGTGGCTGCTGTTCTTGACTTGCTTCTCTGTTGCAGAGATGTGGGAGCTTTTATATCGTCCTCTCTGTATGTAAAATATTTGAAATGCTTCTCTATTTAAAAGATAGCTAGCTGTTCAGGTAACTGAAGCTTTAACAAATCAGCCAAGTCAAACTCAAATTGACAATTGAAGCTAAAGAGCTCTTTATTTTTGCAGTCATTTGACTGGCAACTGGAGTTTTGCATCACTGAAAATTATGCAACCCATCAGTTCTTTTAAGCTACAGAACCAGGGAGAGGTACTGGAGAATAATTCCTGGTATAGCTATTGACTCATTCACAGGAACATATTACTCAGAGTGAAGTAATAATAATGATAATGGTAGTTAATCAATCAATGGTATTTATGATGATAATGATGGCATTTGTTAAGAACTTAGTAAGTGCCAAGCACTGTTCTAAGCGCTAGGGAGGATACAAGATATTCAGGTTGTCCCACGTGGGGCTCACAGTCTTAATCCCCATTTTACAGATGAAGGAACTGAGGCACAGAGAAGTTAAGTGACTTGCCCAAAGTCACACAGCTGACAAGTGGCAGAGACGGAATTAGAACCCATGACCTCTGATTCCCAAGCCCAGGCCCTTTCCACTGAGCCACGATTACTGTGTACAGAGCCCTGTACTAAGGGAGGGTATATTACATAGGAGAAATGTGCCTTCCAACTACAAGTTTAGAGTCTATAGGGAGAGACAGACATTAATATAGATAAAAAACATTATGGGTAGGTGCCAGTGTGAAAATTCAGAGGGAAGTTTGAAGAGAGGAAGCTCCTTTACATCTACTGTGATGTGTTCTTACCTTAATATTACTGCCATTTACAATGATCAAGGAGCTGGGGTTAATTACGTGAAATTGATCAGGACATTGCATCTGGCCACAAAGGACTCACAATCTGAAAGAGAGTGGAAAGACTCATGGAACAATAAAACCGATCGAAAACCAAAACCAGTTAAAGGTCAATAATTTGAAAATATCAAGAGAAAGTGATGGAGATCAAACAGTAATTAGATTCAGGAGCTGGAAAAGAGCCCAGAGGGAGAAGAGTTGAAGTTTCTACACCACAGTGAATGTTGAAGGAGGGAGAGCATTCCAGATAAGTACTGTGGTGTTGTGCTTTCTTTTCAGGTCCTCCGGTTAATGTTACCTGCAACATATTTATAAACAGCTTTGGATCCATTGCAGAGACTACCATGGTAAGGCATTTAACATCCTAAGTTATGGGGCAAATATCATTTCCATGATATTCTTGTCAACGTGCCTCAGAGAAAGTTAAGCCATCAGTAATTATGATTAGTGCTTGGGACTTGGTAAGCACTTTTGAAATATTATTATTAAGCACCAGGATAGATACAAGATAATCAGGTACCACTTGGGGCTCATCATCATTGGAGAAGCAACGTGGCTCAGTGGAAAGAGCCCGGGCTTTGGAGTCAGAGGTCACGGGTTCAAATCCCGGCTCTTCCACTTGTCAGCTATGTGACTTTGGGCATGTCACTTAACTTCTCCGGGCCCCAGTTTCCTCTTCTGTAAAATGGGGATGAAGACTGTGAGCCCCCCGTGGGACAGCCTTATCACTTTGTACCCTCCCCAGCGCTTAGAACAGTGCTTTGCACATAGTAAGCGCTTAATAAATGCCATCATTATTATTATTATTATTATCTAAGTTGGAGAGATGACAGGCATTGAATCCCCATTTGAGGTTGAGGAAACTGAGGCCCAGAGAATGATGATGATGATGATGATGATGACATCTGTTAAGCACTTGCTATATTTGATGCACTGTTCTAAGCACTGGGGAGGATACCAGGTGATCGGGTTGTCCCACATGGGGCTCACAGTCATAATCCCCATTTTACAGATGAGGTAACTGAGGCACAGAGAAGTGAAGTGACTTGCCCAAGGCCACATAGTAGGATTAGAACCAAGTATCTCTGGCTCCCAGGACCGTGGTTTGTCCACAAGGTAATTCTGAACAGAAGTGAGAATGCCATTAGTATTACATTTAAATGGCTATCACCCGAACAAGCAGTCAATTTAGGTTTCACATTTGAGAATGCATGTACGGATAGAAAATCAATATGGATTCTTTGCCAACACTTTTTCAGGAGTTTCAAAGTTAAAAGGATTAGAAGCTCCTGAATCTTTGCTTGGCTAATTCAGTGGCTTATCTTTAGACTCATTATTAGGGTTTTAATTGGCAAAGCACTTTAGCTTTTAAGTTTTCTAAAAGCCGCCACTCACCTGCTCTGTAACCTTGGGCAAGTCACTTCACTTCTCTGATACCACAATCATCATTATTATCATTGTTGTCATTATTATATCTAGGTGCTAATTGGGTTATCCTATTGTCGGCACCCTTTCCGTTGCATATTCCAAAATGATCAAAATGATGAAGTAAGCAATCATTGAAAATAATATTACATATTTCAATTAAATGCCATGGATGAAGGCAAATGAAATTTGAGGGATGAAATCAGCCTAGGTTTTTAAAGTCAGATACTAGAGAAATGTACATTTCGTTTTTCAAAGGGATCTGAACTGCTTTATTCAAATTGAGCCTATTAGTATCTCAACACTGAACTTTAATCCATTTATCATACCCCATTTGGGGGGTTTCCCATAGATATAAAGCCCCAGTGCACCCTCAGCCCCACACTACCTATGTTCATATTTATAAATTATTCATTTATATTAATGTCTGTCTCCCCACCCTAGACTGTAAGCTCCTTGTGGGCAGGGAATATGTTTATCAACTCTATTGTATTGTACTCTTCCGAGCATTTAGTACAGTGCTCTGCGCATTGTAGGTGCTCAATAAGTCTGATGGACTAATTCAATAAATACCATTGATTGGTTAATTGACTGACTAACTTTGAACTTGAACGGATGCTTTAAAAATTTGCTTTCTAGCCGCTTCCCAGTGCAGCTGCCTTCATGTAAGATCATTTTGTTCTTTTGTTATTTTAATCATTTCTGCATACGCTCTTGGGTCTGCTTTCTCCTAAAGACCAATATTATCTGTATAATTCACTTAATAATGATCCAATCATTAGAAAGAAATAATGCTTCTAAGGGCCCTAGAATTGCATTTAATTCTCCCAATACATAACTCCTTTATCTGTTTAATAAATGGACTAATTTTTCCAGGGATTTATCTTGTCCCCAGTCATGAATGATTCACCTTTGTAAACTGCATTTGTGGTTACAGGCCAGTAATAAATAATGACGGTATTTGTTAAGTGCTTACTATGTGCCAAGCACTGTTCTAAGCGCTGGGCTAGATACAAGGTTATCAGGTTGTCCCATGCGGGGTTCACAGTCTTAATCCCTATTTTACAGATGAGGTAACTGAAGCACAGAGAAGTTAAGTGACTTGCCCAGAGTCACACAGCTGACAAGTGGCGGAGCCGGGATTAGCACTCACGACCTCTGACTCCCAAATCTGTGCTCTTTCCGCTAAGCCACGCTGCTTAGTGTGGCTAGAGAGCAGGATAGTGGCCAAGCTGACCACTGAAGGAAATAAGAAGCACCGTGACCCAGTGGATAGAGCCCAGCCCCGGAGTCTGAAGGAAATGGCTTCTAATCCCAGCTCTGCCCCTCGTCAGCTGCATCACCTTGGGGAAGTCATTTATCTTCTCTGTGCCTCAGTTATGCCATCTACAAAATGGGAATTAAGACTGTGATCCCCATGTGGGACCTGGACTGTGTCCAACCTGACTAGTTTGTACCTAACCCGGGGTTTAGTACAGTGTCTGGAACATAGTCAGTGCCTAACAAGTACCGTTTTAAAAAAAAGAGAGAAATAGAATGGGGAGATGAGAGATTTGTCAGGGAAGCCTTAGTTGCAGAGATATGCTTTTAATAGGCATTTAAGAGAAGGAAAGCGGTGGTCTCCCAGTTATGAGAAGCAGTGGCTTAATGGAAAGAGCACAGGCTTTGGAGTCAGAGGTCATGGGTTCTTATCCCATCTCCGCCACTTAGCTGTGTGACTTTGGGTAAGTCACTTAACTTCTCTGCACCTCAGTTACCTCATCTGTAAAATGGGGATTAAGCTGAGAGCCCCACGTGGGACAACCTGATCACCTTGTATCTAACTCTGGGACTACCTGATTACCTGTAACCTTGTATCTACCCCAGCGCTTAGAACAGTTCTTGGCACACAGTAAGCACTTAACAAAAACCATCATCGTTATTATTATGAGAGCGGAGGTTCCCCTAGGCAAGCGGCAAGGTATGAGAAAGGAGTCGAAAATGGGTGAGAAACGTAATAACAATTATAGTAACAATAATAATAAAATTGTGACATTAGTTAAGTGCTTGATATGTGCCAGAAACTGCACTAAGCACTGGGGTAGATACAAGCAAATTGGGTTTGAGTCCAGTCCCTGTCCTACCTGTAAAATGGGAATGAAGACTGTGAGCCTCAAGTGGGACAACCTTGATCACCTTGTATACCCCCAGCGCTTAGAAGAGTGCTTGGCACATAGTAAGCGCTTAACAAATACCACCATTATTATTATCTGGGGCTCAGAGTCTTTATCCCCATTTTACAGATAAGGCCCAGAGAAATGAAGGGATTTGCCTCAGGTCACACAGCGGAGAATGATAGCATTTTATTGATGATAGCATTTTATTAAGCACTTACTATGTGCAAAGCACTGTTCTAAGCACTGGGGAGGTTACAAGGTGATCAGGTTGTCCCACGGGGGGGCTCACAGTCTTCATCTCCATTTTATAGATGAGGTAATTGAAGCCCAGAGAAGTGACATGACTTGCCCAAAGTCACCCAGTTGACAAGTGGCAGAGCTGGGATTTGAACCCATGACCTCTGACTCCAAAGCCCAGGCTCTTTCCACTGAGCCACACTGCTTCTCCAAGCGGCAGAGCTAGGATTAGAACCCAGGTCCTTCTGACTTGCAGATCCAGGCTTTATCCACTGGGCCATGCCCCTTTCATTCATTCATTCAATCGTATTTAATGAGCGCTTACTGTGTGCAGAGCACCGTACTAAGCGCTTGGGAAGTACAAGTCGGCAGCATATAGAGACTGTCCCTACCCAACAACAGGCTCACAGTCTAGAATGGGGAGACAGACAACCAAACAAAACATGTGGACAGGTGTCAAGACGAAAGAACAAATAGAAATAAAGTTAGATGCACATCATTAACAAAATAAATAGAATGGTAAATATGTACAAGTAAAATCGATAGAGTAATAATTCTGTACAAGCATATATACAGGTGCTGTGGGGAGGGGAAGGAGGTAGGGTGGGTGGGGATGGGGAGGAGGAGAGGAAAAAGGAGCCCTTCTGTAGGCACTTTTCTGCTTGACTTCAGGATTCTCCTGGCTGTGACACAGGGAGGTGGTAAATCACACACTGTCCAAGCAGCGAAAGTTTCCATCGCACCTCAGCATTTTTAGTAGCCAGAGGGGATCCCCACCCATCAGTCCCAACCTCCATCCCTGCTCCTCTTAGAATCCATATTATTTATTTTCCCGTGCTCTGCCATATGAGCTCCTCTGCACAGGGAAATTTGGAACCGATATTTCTCCGAAACTCAGCTAAACCAGCAGTGGGCAGACTAATACAGCTTCCTTCAATCCATCTGTTTCGGCTTTGTCGCTTACTAATCTGTCTTCGGCATTTGATATTCTTCCTACAGAGCTGTGCATGTATGTGCTCACACAGACACACAGACACACACACACACAGACACACACACACACACAATTCGACTTACAGAATTTAAAAATACCAACTCAACCCACTTACAGTTAGGCTTTTTCAGCAAAGATTCCCAGCACCACTCCTGACCAGTATTCCCAAAATCCCCATTCAAATAAGAATAGACTCCCATTGATGATGATGATGATGATGATGATGATGATGATAATGGTATTTGTTAAGGGTTCCACTATGTGCCGAGCACTGTACTAAGCGCTGGGGTGGATACAAGCAGATCGGGTTGGACACAGTCCCTGTACCACTTGGGGCTCACAGTCTCAATCCCCATTTTACAGTTGAGGGAACTGAGGCCCAGAGAAGTGAAATGACTTGCCCAAGGTCACACAGCAGACAAGTGGCAGAGCCGGGATCAGAGCCCAGGACCTTCTGATTCCCAGGTTCTTGCTCTATCCATTATGCCGTGCCATTCTAAAAAGGTAATAATAATAATAATAATTGTGGCATCTGTTAAGTGTTTACCATGTGCCAGGCACTGTGCTAAGCTCTGGGGTAGATACAAGCAAATTGTGTTGGACACAGTCCCTGTCCTACGTAGGGTTTCCGGTATTAATCCCTATTTTACGGATGAGGGAACTGAGGCACAGAGAAGTGAAGTGATTTGCCCAAGGTCACACAGCAGACAAATGGCAGAGCCAGGATTAGAACCCAGGTCCTTCTGACTCCAGGCCTGTGCTCTATCCACTAAGGCACCCTGCAAATAATCACAACTGGGGTATGACAAGACATGTAGTAAGCACCGGCGTACAGACAAACATGACTGCCTCCTCCATTACATAATTGGTTCAATCAATCAGCAGTATTTATTGAGCACTTTGCTTTGTGCAGAGCACTGTACTAAGTGCTGGGCAGAACACACTGCAAAGGAGTAGATATAGGTGATTTTTGCCCACAAGTATCCTACAGACTAGAGGGGAAAATATTTAAGATTTAAGATCACTTGAAATAATCCCCCAAAACTGATATTTGTAAATGAAAAAATAATTCATTCTTCTATTCACCTTTCCCCCCCTGTTTCTCTTATCCCTGGATGACTGACAAAGAATGTCAGTTTCCCATAGGCAGGGAATGAGTCACTTGCCTGTTTTACTTCCCAAGCATTTAATATATTGCACTTCACCCAATGGGTAAATATTTTTACTAATACTGCTAGAACTACTAGGGCTCGGAGCCAGCTTTCAGCATCAACCAAAAGAAGCAGTTTTGCCTAGTGGATAGAACACGGACCTGGGCATCAGAAGGACCTGATTTCTAACCCCAGCTCTGCCACTTGTCTGCGGTGTGTCCTTGGGTAAGTCATTTCACTTATCTTTGCTTCAGTTACCTTATCTGTAAAATGGGGATGAAGACGGTGAGCCCCCTGTGGGACACGGACTATGTCCAATCTGATTAACTTGTATCTAACCCAGTGCTTAGAGCAGTCCTCGGCACATAATAAGCGCTTAACAAATACCAAAATTATTATTATTATTATTCATTCATTCATTCAATCGTACTTATTGAGTGCTTACTGTGTGCAGAGCCCTGTATTAAGCACTTGGGAAGTACAAGTTGGCAACATATAGAGGACAGTCCCTACCCAACAGCGGGCTCACAGTCTAGAAGGATCATCATTATTATTATTAATCCCAATTCTGCCACCTGCTGCTGTGTGACCTTGGGCAAGTCATTTCATTTCTCTGTTCCCCTGTGGGGATGAAGACTGTGAGCCCCATGTGAGACATGGACCGTGTCCAATCTGATTAGCTTCTATTTACTTCAGTGCTTAGTACAGTACCTGGCACATAGTAAGCACTTAACAAGTGCCATTATTATTATTGTTATTATTAGTATTATTAACTGGCATAACACAAGCACCATCACCTGGATTGGAAAGACAAACCAAGAGGTTAGCATTTTATTTCCTGCGTCAGGGACATCAAATCTCTGGGGAGGTGGGCCCTTCTAAGGTTCCCAGAGTTTTCTCATCTGATCAGCAAATGAGAACTTAATACAGTGCTTTGCACACAGTAAGCGCTCAGTAAATATGAGTGAACGAATGATTGACTGCCCCATGGCAGATGAGATTTAGAGTTGTATTTTGCTGTTTCTGTTTCTTTTTTTCTTTTTCTGATGTTCAGGCTATGGGAGCATGCTTTCAGGAGTGATCTGGCAGTCCTAAAGATTTAAAGCAGGGTTCCAGCGGCCATAAACCTGTTCCTTGTGCATGGATTTAGCATGTCGATTAATGTTAAGTATTTTGCCATCCATCTCAATTGCACATGGCCCCCGTTCAGCTGGCCTGCTAAAATCTTTGGCAGTCTGAGGAGTAATGGCGAAGGGCGGCAAGCGGCTAGCTCGGAGTGGGGTGGCAGATTTCTTTGATGTGATGAGGGCTGCCAGGGTACATACAAATGAGATCCAGTTTTCAAGCACTCCACGGGGACCCTCGAAGCAGAAACGACAGAGACAAAAGGGCAACCCCCAGAAGGCCTCCAAACAAATCGAACAGATGCTGGCAGGAGAGTCAGATCCTCTCTGATGGCTCCGGCAGGCAATTAGAAGCTACAGTTTCCACTTAGGTATTCTGGGTCTGCATTCACACTAGTTGTAGCCTTAAGTCCTTGAGGAAGGCAGGGAAGGAGCAAAATCTCTGAATAATGATCGTGGTATGTGTTAAGCCCTTACTATGTGCCAACCACTGTTCTGAGCGCTGGGGTAGATATGAGGTAATCAGTTCGGACCCAGTTCCTGTCCCACATGGGGCTCACAGTCTTAATCCCCATATTACTGATGAGATAACTGAAGCACAGAGAATTGAAGTGACTCACCCAAGGTCACACAGCAGACCTCTGCTCCTCCTCCCCTCCCCATCACCCCAACTCACTCCTTCAGCTCTATCCCCCTCCCTGCAGCACTTGTGTATATATTTACATATTTATTATTCTATTTATTTCATTATTGATATGTATATATCTAGACTGTGAGCCCACTGTTGGGTAGGGACCGTCTCTATATGTTGCCAACTTGTACTTCCCAAGCGCTTAGTACAGTGCTCTGCACACAGTAAGCGCTCAATAAATACGATTGAATGAATGAATCTCTAATTCTATTTATTTATACCGATGCTATTGGTGGTACCTGTTTACTTGTTTTGATGTCTGTCTCCCCCCTTCTAGACTGCGAGCCTGTTGTTGGGCAGGGATTGTCTCTATTTGTTGCTGAATTGTACTTTCCAAGTGCTTAGTACGGGGCTCTGCACACAGTAAGCGCTCAATAAATACGATTGAATGAATGAACATGTGGCAGAGCTGGGATTAGAACCCATGCCCTCTAACTTCCAGGCCCGTGCTCTTTCCACTAGGCTTCACTGCTTTTCTCCTCTTCCTCTACTGCTCACCCGATGGCAGTGATCTTCCTCACTGATCTGGGCAAAAGCCAGTGATTTTATTTTGGTTTTCTTTTGATCCTTTTAAAAGTGGCATAGTGAACAGTTGGTAGTAGTTGAACGTTCACAGTGGGGCAGAGCACTGTACCCAGATTGTGGGAAAGGCACAAAAGAATTGGTATATGTGATTCTGAGCCTTGAGGATCTTGCTGTCTAGTAGGGAAGATTGACTAAAAGCTCACTGTGGGCAAGGAATGTGTCTATTAATTATTATATTGTAATCAATCAATCGTATTTATTGAGCACTTACTGTGTGCAGAGCACTGTACTAAGCGCTTGGGAAGTACAAGTTGGCAACATATAGAGACAATCCCTACCCAACAGTGGGCTCACAGTCTAAAAGCCCCAAACAGTACAGAGCTTTGCACATAGTAAGCGCTCAATAATTATGACTTACTTTGGAGTCAGAGGTCACAGGTTCAAATCCCAGCTCCACCAATTGTCAGCTGTGTGACTTTGGGCAAGTCACTTAACTTCTCTGCGCCTCAGTTACCTCATCTGTAAAATGGGGATTAAGACTGTGAGCCCCACGTGGGACAACCTGATCACCTTGTATCCCCCCAGTGCTTAGAACAGTGCTTTGCACATAGAAAGCGCTTAACAAATACCATCATTATTATTATTATGACTGAATCAATGAATGAATGGATACATGGATGAGCAAGTTCTTAAATCAGTCACTCATATTTATGTCTTATGGTATTTGTTAAGTACTTACTATGTGCCAGGCACTGTACTAAGCGCTGGGGTAGATACAAAATAATAATAATAACTATGGTATTTGTTAAGTGCTTTCTATGTACCAGGCACTATACTAAGTGCTGGGTGAATACAAGCAATACACGGTCCCTGCCCCACGTGGGGCTCACGGTCTCAATCCCCATTTTACAGATGAGGTCACTGAGGTACAGAGAAGTTAAGTGTCTTCCCCAAGTTCACATAGCACACAAGTGGCAGAGCTGGTATTAGAACCCATGACCATCTAACTCCCAGGCCTGTGATAATAATAATAATAATGTTGGCATTTATAAAGCGCTTACTATGTGCAAAGCACTGTTCTAAGCGCTGGGTCTATCCACTACACCCATGACCTTCTAACTCCCAGGCCTGTGATAATAATGATAATAATGTTGGCATTTATAAAGCGCTTACTATGTGCAAAGCACTGTTCTAAGCGCTGGGTCTATCCACTACACTATTGGACCCAGTCCATGTCCCACTTGGAGCTCACAATCTTAAATCCCCATTTTACAGATGCGGTGACTGAGGCACAGAGATGTTAAGTGACTTGCCCAATGTCACACAGCCAGCAAGTGGCAGAGAAGCCCAGTTCCTTTAATTCCCCGGCCCGTGCTCTATCCATTAGACCAGGTTGATTCTCCTTGAGCTCTTACTGTGGAAAGCCTCCTGGAGGAGAGGGGATTGCAGAAAAGCTTTGAAAATGGGGAAAAATGAAGTTCTGTGTGTTTGAAGTGGGAAGAAATTCCAGTCATAAGGAAAGCCATTGCTGAGTAAAGAGTCAGGGGCAGGAAAGACCAGATTTATCAATGATCATTAACTGAACAATTTTATTAAATAGCATGTAATACCACGCACTTGAAGACAGATCAAGTAACTGCCATCATTTCCCTGCACATGGATTTCCAATTTACATGGTATTATTACCTAAATCTTCTAGAGAGAACCAAATATTTCCAATGCCACTTGCTGGCATTGAGTTAACCAACATACTGTGTAATGCATATTAAGCCAAATGAATATTAATCCATATTCTTCCTAGTGCTTGCCTTCGTTAAAAGTCAGATACATGTGGAAGTGTTTTCAATCTTTCAGGCACGTCGGGCATCATTTCGTGCACCACTGAAGTTGGTGATTACATTACTAAATAGACCGTAAATTTAAAATAATCCCTAAAAAGCTGATGCTTGAAATTGGAAAAATTTCCAGTTCATCTTTCCCCACATGTTTCTCTTGTCTCTGGGTGACTGATGATAACAAAGACATGACAAGAATAGTCAGGGATGTTTGGAAAGACTTTGGAAAGATTAAGACATGAAATATTTCTTTTCCTTCATTAGTTGATGATACTTGTTAAGTGCCTACTTTGTGCCCAACAATGACAAAATACTGGGGTGGATACAAGATAAGCAGTTTGGAAGATGTTAGTAATGATAATGCCGATGATAATAATAATGGCACTTGTTAATCGCTTACTGCATGCCAGTCACTATTCTAAGCACTGGGGTAGATATAAATTAATCAGGTTGGGCACAGTCCCTGCCCCACATGGGGCTTACAGCTTTAATCCTCATTTTATAGAGGAGATAACTGAGGCGCAGAAAAGTGAAATGACTTGCCCAAGGTCACACAGCAGACATGTGGTGGAGCTGGGATTAGAACCCAGGTCATTCTGACTCAGGCCTGTTTTCTATCCACTAAGCTATGCTGCTACTCCTCCCAGGACTCCTTTTCTGCCCAATCACTCATTCATTCATTCATTCAATCATATTTATTGAGCACTTACTGTGTGCAGAGCACTGTACTGAGCGCTTGGGAAGTACAAATTGGCAACATATAGAGACGGTCCCTACCCGACAATGGGCTCACAGTCTAGAAGGGGGTGACAGACAGTAAAACAAAACATGTGGACAGGTGTCAAGTCATCAGAATAAATAGAAGTAAAGCTAGATGCACATCATTAACAAAATAAATAGAATAGTAAATATGTACAAGTAAAATAAATAGACTAATAAATCTGTACAAACATATATACAGGTGCTGTGGGGAGGGGAAGGAGGTAGGGCAGGGGGGATGGGGAGGAGGAGAGGAGAAAGGGGGCTCATATGAGTGGCTCAGTGGAAAGAGCCCGGGCTTTGGAGTCAGAGTTCATGGGTTCAAATCCCGGCTCCGCCAATTGTCACTTTGGGCAGGTCACTTCACTTCTCTGGGCCTCAGTTCTCTCATCTGTAAAATGGGGATGAAGACTGTGAGCCCCCCATGGGACAACCTGATCACCTTGTAACCTCCCCAGTGCTTAGAACAGTGTTTTGCACATAGTAAGTGCTTAATAAATGCCATCATTATTATTATTATCATTATTATATTGAATAATCCAGTTTATTTCTCTAGTGATTGGGAGGTTATGTGGCTAGGCCTCTTTTATCCTGCTAATATATTTTCCCGAATAATCAGTTTTAAGTCTACTAATGAAGCAAAGGTCTTGGGTAGTTGTTTAATTTATCAAATGAGATCTATTGAAAGGCTCAACCCCCCTTGGAAAATTTAAATGAATGCCATCTACCCCTCATTTTTAAAACTCAAAATAGAAAACAGATGATACCCAAGAGGTATATAAGTCACTGGAAAAGTGTGGAAGAGAGGGAAAGGTGGGTAAGAGGAAGAAAAAAGTCAAATCTGATTTTCAGCAACTAAGCTACGGTTGCTTAAATATGTTTTTTGAATAGATCATTATATATTCTCCTACCATCGAAATTCAGATGGGAATAGCTCTGTGTCAGGAAAATGACTAGTGTAGCTGTCTGGAAAATAGGAAGCTAAAGATTTCTTTTTTTTATTCAGAGTAATTAGCAGGCTCCAAAATTGTAGTCTTGTGAGTAGGGACCTGTGAGCAAATGCAATATGGAAAGATTAGCATTGTGGCACAACCCTAATCAGCCACGGGGCAGTGTAACTAATTATACTAATCAAAGCCCGATTAAAAAAACACATCAAGTTCCATATTTTCAGAAAGTGAGATGTCTACCTTGAAAATTCAGCCTCCTAAGAGCCAACTCTATTACCGGTTTTGTGGCATGCTACTTTTTCGTTATAACCGAGACACAAAAGGCAGCGGTGGAATTATACCACATCATCATCCTTCACCTTTTGTTGACTATACTCTTCCCCATTCAATTTGGTGTCAAAACAGATGACATTCCGGCTACTTGTCTAATTCACTGATAGTCAATTACTCGAATTTCTCTCCAGCTGGGGATAGACACAAAAGGCTCTGAGTGTAATCGTCATTTTTGTTACATTAAATAGGAATGTTGAGCCCCTTAGCTGTAAATCATTTTATTCTTTTATTGGACTCCAAAGCTTCTTCCTGCCTAGAAACCTCCATTCATCTGTTTTACAATTTATTTTTGCCCGGTCATCCTCTGTGGGCTTTTCAATTACACAATCCAATTTTATCATAACGCGAATGAAGGAAAAATATTTGAGGAACAGATTACTTTGGATGTTGGCAGCTAGACTGTTGTGTAATCAGCCAGTTCGAGCGAACGATATTGAACTTTGGTAGACGAGATGGGTTTTAGATAACTAAAGATAAGTGCTGTATACTCCACGGGCAGTCAAGAAATGTCTCTGATGAGGAGATAAAGACCTGCAAGATTAAGTGCCCAAAATGTCTCTTATGAGGTCGAATGGACAGGCTTGCTTCCGTTTAAAAAGAAATGATATCAGAAAGAAGGCATCAAATATCCCTAAGGATATCCTTGAATGATTACTCTGCACTCATATGGAGCTATCGTAACAATAGTCACCTTGTATCCCCCCAGTGCTTAGAACAGTGCTTGGCACATAGTAAGTGCTTACTAAATGCCATTATTATCATTATTATTATTATTAGTCATTCATACATTCATTCAATTGTATTTATTGAGCACTTTCTGTGTGCAGAGCACTGTACTAAGCGTTTAGGAAAGTACAATACAGCAATAAAGAGTGACAACACTGCCTATAACGAGCTCATGGTCTAGATGAGGGGAGACAGACATCAACACAAATAGACAGCCATATAAATAAATCAAATTACAGGAATATACATAAGTGCTAAGGGGCTGGGAAGGGGAAGAGCAAAGGGAGCAAGTCAGGGCGATGCAGAAGGGAGTGGGAGAAGAGAAAATATGGAGCTTAGTTTCAGAAGGCCTCTTGGACGAGATGTGACTTCAGTAAGGCTTTGAAGAGGGGGAGAGTAATTGTCTGTTGGATTAGAGGGGGGTGGGCATTCCAATAAATCAATCGTATTTATTGAGCGCTTACTGTGTGCAGAGCACTGTACTAAGCGCTTGAAGCCACGAAGACATGAAGACATGAAGCCATGAAGACATGGGCCAGGGGTCAGTGGCGACACCGGCAAGGTCGAGGCACCGTGATAAGTTTAGCACCAGAGGAGCAAAGAATGTTGACTGGGTTGTAGAAAGAGAGAAGCAAGATGAGGTAGGAGAGGGCGAGATGACGGACTGCTTTAAAACCAATAGTTAGGAGTCTTTGTTTGATATGGAGGTGGATGGGCACCCACTGGAGATTTTTGAGGAGGGCGGTGACACATCCTGAGTAATGATGGCATTTATTAGGCGCTTACTATGTGCAAAGCACTGTTCTAAGCACCGTCATTGAACGACAACTATTTAGACTACCTACCCATAACCCAGCTGGGCATCTGTTCTTGTGGAAGTGACAGTTTGGTCAGAGTCTTCCCACTTCAGAGAACAAGGTTGTAACAGACCCTGGTAATTTAATAATAATAATGATAATGATTTGGAACTTGTTGGCCTCTCTTGGGGAGAATCCATTCCAGGGCGCCCTGCCCTTCACAAAGAAAAGAGAACTCTCCCTGGGGCTCCCACTGACTTCCCCGGGATAGGCTGCATGCCAAACGCTGTTCTAAACACTGGGGTAAGATACAAGTCTTGTCTTATGCTGTCAAGTCATCTCTATCCCATAGCGACACCATGGACACATCTCTCCCAGAACGTCCCATCTCCGTCTGCCATCGTTCCGGTTAGTGGATCCAGAGAGTTCTATTGATAAAAATCTGGAAGTGTTTTACCATTTCCTCCTTCTGTTCAGTAAAATTGAGTCTCCGCCCTCGACTCTTTCCGAAGCCACCGCTTCCCAGCACAGGGAGCCTTGACTTGTAGCAGATTGCCTTCCACTCGCTAGCCACTGGCCAAGCTTGGAATGAAATGGGTAGGCCTCTGCTTGACTCTCCCTCCTATAGTAAAGACTGGTATTAGAAACTCTCCAGGTGCGATACTAAGCGGTCCGATACAAGTAGATACGAGTCAACCAGGTTGGACAAAGTCGCCGTCCCATATGGGGCTCCCACTCTAAATCCCCATTTTTCAGATGAGGTAACTGAGGCTCAGAGAAGTGAAGTGACTTGCTCAAGTTCACACAGCAGTAGTGGAGCTAGGACTAGAACCTAGGTCCTTCTGACTCCCAGGCTGAGGCTCTACCCACCAAGCCAACATAGTCGAACTTTTGCGAACAACGAGGAGGATGATGGGTTGACTTTAAGTTTTGGAATCATGGAAAATCGTTAAGGGTTGGTTTCTAGTTCTAATTTAAATTTAGATGATTCTGTTTCCCCACTTTCTATCGGCTGTGCGTGAGGGGATTGGAATCAACAGTCAAGGATCAGAGGAAGCAGGAGTCTGGAGTTATTAATAGTAGACTGTCATAATAATGATGATATTTGTTAAGTGCTTATGAGGTGCCAAGCACTGCTCTAAGCACTGTAATTGAGCTGTGAATTTCGTGAAGAAAATGAAAATAACTAGCTCTGAGACAGAAATAGCAGCAAAATCACCTGTTACTGTAGTGTAATCTTTTTCATGAAAAAAAGAGTTTGTAATGTCTCATTATGGCTTCTGTAGAGGTTAATTCTTTCACAATTTTATAATGCAGTCAACAGCCACCATATGGCTGGCTGGCTTATGTCCAACTCATTATATATCTACTTCTGTATGTAGGTATATATCTATATTTAATTGCACCACCACCCTCCCTATCTCACAAGCCCGTAATCTCGACATTATCCTTGACTCATCTCTCTCATTCAGCCGACATATTCAATCTGTCACCAAGTGCAACCTCCGTAACATCCCTAAAATCCACACTTTTCCCTCCATCCAAACTTGTACCAAGTTGATCCAAACCCTTATTCTATTCCTCCTTGATTACTGTATCAGCCTGCTTTCTGACCTCCCTGCCTCTTGTCTCTCTCCCATTCCAGTCCATATTTCGCTCTGCTGCCCGGATCACTCTTCTACAAAGCCATTTAATAATAATAATAATAGTAATAATAATAATAATAATGCTATTTCTTAAGCACTTACTATGGGCAAAGCACTGTTCTAGGCACTGGGGGGATACAAGGTGATCAGGTTGTCCCACGGGGGCCTCACAGTCTTCATCCCCATTTTACAGATGAGGTAACTGAGGCTCAGAGAAGTTAAGTGACTTGCCCAAGGTCACACAGCAGACATGTGGCGGAGCTGGGATTTGAACCTGTGACCTCTGACTCCAAAGCCCGTGCTCTTTCCACTGAGCCATGCTGCTTCTAGTCAGTGCATATTTCCCATATTCTATCCATCCCATATGGATTATATCCATTATATGGATTATATCCCATATTATATCCATCCCATATTATATCCATCCCATAGTCAATCTATCCCATTCCGTATTCAATTCAATCCATATTTCCCCACTCCTCAAGAACCTCCAGTGGTTTCTCATTCACCCCTGCCTCAGACAAAAGCTTCCCACCATAGACTTTAAAGCCCTCAATTACCTTGTCTCCTCCTACCTCACCACGCTGCTCTCCTACTACAATCCAGCCCATGGACTTTGCTCCTCTAATGCCAGACTTCTCACCATGCCTTGATCTTGTCTATCTCACTGACGACCTCTCACCCACATCCTGCCTCAGGCCTGGAACTCATTCATTCAATCGTATTTATTGAGTGCTTACTGTGTGCAGAGCACTGTACTAAGCACTTAGGAAGTACAAGTCGGCAACATCTAGAGACTGTCCCTACCCATCAACGGGCTCACAGTCTAGAAGGGGGAGACAGACAATAAAACAAAACATGTAGACAGGTGTCAAGTCGTTGGAACAAATAGAATTAAAGCTAAATGCACATCATTAACAAAATAAATAGAATAGTTAATATGGACAAGTAAAAGAGAGTGATGAATCTGTACAAACATATATACAGGTGCTGTGGGGAGGGGAAGGCAACAGACAATCACTCTCCCCATCTTCACAACTTTATTAAAAGCACATCTTCTCCCAGAGGTCTTCCCTAAGTCCTCATTTGCTCTTCTCTCCCTTCTGTGTTACCCTTGCACTTGGATTTGCACACTTTTTCCACCTCTCCCTCATCCCCATAGCATTTATATCCATATACGTAATTTATCTATTTGTATTTGTATTGGTCTCCCCCTCTAGACTGTAAGATCACTGTGGTTAGGAAGCATGCTTACCACACCATTATACTGTACTCTCCTAAGTGCTTAGTACAGTGCCCTATACACAGTAAGTGCTCATGAAATATCATTGATTAATCGAATATTAAGTATTAAATGAATTGCTGATAGGCAGACTGACTTTCCAATCAATCAGTGGAATTTATTGAGTGCTTACTGTGTGCAGTGCTTGGGAGAGGACAAAACAACAGAAATGCTAGACATGTTCCCTGCCTAAGTTTAGAGGCATAGCGTGATATTGTCTATCCTACCCTTTTTGAGTACAGGGTAGTGCAGGAGAGATAATATTCTCCCAACTGCCATATTTCCAAGTGGAATCCATACATTTTTCTCCCATCTCTCTAATATTTGAGAAGCAGCGTGGCTCAGTGGAAAGACCACGGGCTTTGGAGTCAGAGGTCATGGGTTCAAATCCCAGCTCCACCAAATGTCAGGTGTGTGACTTTTGGCAAGTCACCTCACTTCTCTGGGCCTCGGTTCCCTCATCTGTAAAATGGGGATTAAGACTGTGAGCCACCCATGGGACAACCTGATCACCTTGTAACCTCCCCAGTGCTTAAAACAGTGCTTTGCACATAGTAAGCGCTTAATAAATGTCATTATTATTATTATTTGATATAGTTTAATTCCCACCTGCTTATTCTTGACCAGCACTTACTACATTGCTCTGAACATGGTTAGCCCTTAATAAATAATATCACCGCAAATACTACTACTACTATTACTTAATGAAAGGGCCCAAACCATCATCATTCCAAAATGTGGGATAATGAAATTCTGAAAGCCACCTCATTGTAGAGAAAATTTGAGGGAGCAAACTCTATTCAACTGAATGACATTTAGGATTTTTGCAAAGTTATCCTGGATTTGTATTGAAATGGCATAAATTACTTATCCAGCATCAAGTGGTTTGAGGTCTTTTGAAGAAAAGCCCCAATCAATGGTTTTTATTGAGCACTTACTATATGGAGAGCACTGTACAGTCCAATACAACTGAACTGATAGGTGTGATCTATGTTCACCAGCTATAAGCTTGTAGGGGAAGATGCAATAAAATAGATTAGGGACACAATAACTTCACCTTTTGATTTACTGAGCAGGATTCTCCTTAGTCCCTAAGGCCATTCCCTATTAGGAGACTAGGAAGGTATGGAAAGGTATTCACATTTATATGGTATCTATTTTGCCCTGGTGCTGAATTCCCAGTGCAAATGTGATTAATGCGTAGAAGAGAATAAGTAATCATCTATTCATCTCTTCTGTATTTATCAGTCAATTTTGACTGATATGATTTTTGTTGAAAAGTGGAACTGTGTACCTCCCTCAAAGATATTAGAGCTATTCTTTTATTCACCGCCCCCTAAAAAGCCCATCTCCTCCAGCAAGCCTACCCTGATTAATTCCAGCACCCCAAATTGTATGTACCTATGAACTTATGTCCCAAAGGGATGAGAATGGGTATCAATATGATAGTCTGAATCTGGGAGTGCAAACCCATCTGGTCTGCAAATCAATAACATGTATGTAATAACATTGGCTGGCATCTACTGGATTTTGACTTCCTGTCTATTGGCTTACTTGTTAGTGGTGGCTGCAAAAAATATTCTTCTGAGGCATGTTTGAGAAAAACTTTTTGGAGGACTTCTACTGACTTTATTCTCATATTCTTTGCTTAGTTATTCAAGTGCAAAAGATAATAGTGATGACCTCCTGTCATGAAGTGAAACAGGTCAAATAATGACATAAGTCTACACAGCTCCTAGTCATTAAGAGATTACAATGTGTCTGGTTTCTTTTTGGCTGTTTTCGTTTGAGATAAAGACTTTTGAGTAAAGTTTTCAGCTGCATGAATTCTTATTCCAATCCATCAGTCACTGGTATTCATTGAAGGCTTACTGAGTGTAGAGCACTGTACTAAGTTCTTGGAAGAGTATAATAAAGTACACATTATAATAATATTGTTAGTATTTCTTAAGCGCTTACTATGTGTCAAGCACTGTTTTAAGCGCTGGGGTAGATACAAGGAAATCAGGTTGTCCCATGTAGGGCTCACAGTCTACATCCCCATTTGACAGATAAGGTAACTGAGGCACAGAGAAGTTAAGTGACGTGTCCAAGTCCACACAGCTCACACTTGGCAGTGTCAGGATTAGAACCCAGGGCCTTCTGACTCCTGGGCCTATGCTCTATCCACTAGATTATGCTGCTTCAAGGAACTTTCAATCTTGCAAAATTGTAATGCTCATCCTCCTTGGTCAGACTCAAAGGAACTAGTAGGGTTTGCGAAGGAATAAAGATAATGAAGCATGGTTATCCAATGATCCATTTCTCTACCCACTCCTGCTTGAGAAATGATGTCCAAAACCTCTTCTTGGCTTATAAAGGGCAACATTAAACCATCTCTCCCTCAACTTTTTATCCGATCAATCAATCAATCATATTTATGGAGTGCTTACTGGGTGTGGAGCACTGTTAAGTGTTTAAATGAGTTCAATATAACAGAATTGGTAGACACATTCCCTGCCCAGTGTCATATTGATAAGAGAATTGCAGCTTAGAATTCTTCAGTTTGCACCATATGCCAACCACAGTCTGCCCAGTCATTATTGTCGATGTTTTGCCTGAAGTTATTCTTCAACAGACTGTGTCCAATTTTCTGCCCCAGAATTTAGGTCAGTGCTCAGCACATAATAAGTGATTAACAAATGCCATGTACATAAACTAAAATGGATATATTGATCATTGTCCAGAAATATGTTTGGTCATTTTCCTAGCTGGAAACAAGTTTGTGTGTTCTTCTGTGAGCGCACTCTCAGTACCTTTGGCATTAAAATCCCTGCTGTGAATCAAGACAAGAAGAGAGGAAAAATGGCTTTGATCAAAACTAATGTATTTCTTTTATCTTGCCAACCATCCATGGAGCTGATTCCAGGAAAAGCTCCTGTGACTTGGACAGTGATATAAAGGTGCCAGAAAAATCTGGCAATAATAAAATGAAAATAGTTCTTTTCACCTCAGGAATATTGTACTTGCCCAAGCATTTTGTGCAATGCTCTGCATACAGTAAAAGTGCTCAGTAAATATGATTATTGATTGATTTACTAATATTTTCAAATAAGCCTCACTCTTACAGAAGTCTCCCAATGTGATGATGATAAAATAACAATAGTGATATTAATAATGAGTAGTATTTGTTAAGCATTTACCATATGTCAGCACTCTATTAACTGCTGGGGCAGATATAAAATAGTTAGGTCCCACATGGGGCTCACAGTCTAAGTGGGAGGGAGAACAGGTATTGAATCCTGTTCAATCTAGACTATGAGCCCATTGTTGGGTAGGGACCGTCTCTATATGTTACCAACTTGTACTTCCCAATCACTTAGTACAGTGTTCTGCACACAGTAAGCACTCAATAAATATGATTGATTGAAAGAATGAATGAGAGACAGAGAAAGAGAGAGAAAGAAAATCAATCCAGGAAGCCCTCCTGGTGGTAGTGATCTTGAGAATTTGACACTGTCTACATGTTTTGTTTCATTATCTGTCTCCCCCTTCTAGACTGAGCCCGCTGTTGGGTAGGAACC
The DNA here is from genome assembly GCF_015852505.1 of Tachyglossus aculeatus. Lineage (NCBI taxonomy): Eukaryota > Metazoa > Chordata > Mammalia > Monotremata > Tachyglossidae > Tachyglossus > Tachyglossus aculeatus. The sequence continues at coordinate 37,671,843 of NC_052077.1, read as the reverse complement.
GTCTCTATATGTTGTTGACTTGTATTTCCCAAGCGCTTAGTACAATGCTCTGCACACAGTAAGCACTCAATAAATATGATTGAATGAATGAGAGAGTGAGAGAGAGAAAGAGAAAAAAAATCAATCCAGAAGCCCTTCTGGAGGTAGTGATCTTGAGAATTTGACACTGTCAGCATGTTTTGTTTTGTTGTCAGTCTCCCCCTTCTCAACTGTGAGCCCGATATTGGGTAGGGACCATCTCTACATGTTGCCAACTTGTACTTCCCAAGCACTTAGTACAGTGTTCTGCACACAGTAAGCGCTCAATAAATATGATTGAATGAATGAATGAATCCCCATTTTAGAGGTGAAGGAACTGAGGCCCAAAGAAGTGACTTTTCCAAGGTCATGCAGCAGACAAGAGTCAAGATTAGATCCCGGATCTTCTGACTATGAAGCCTGTGTTCTTTCCTCTAGGTCATGCTGCAGTAGAGTGGCTGATCATCCATTTTAGTACAGCACAGTCCAGTTTCCTGCTGATCTATCTCCCGTCCAGTATGGAAATGACAGGAGATGCCTCTAAGGGTGGAAGTTTAAGCGTCCTGCCTGCCTCTACCTCAGCTCCAGCTGCTGAGTGCCACGGCTCAGAAGTGGTGCCCGTGTTCACAGGGACCTGGAAGGAATCACAAATTCTCAGGAGGAAATGGGGAGGGAATAATCGTCCCTGGGAAAATACTCTAAGAGCACACAGCCTCTGACAAACTTCTGCAAAATAGATCTACCTAATCCAGAAAGTCTTGGGACCACAGATGATCAATCATTCAGAATGGTGCACGTTTGTGTCTGATATCGAGAAGCAGCATGGCTTACTGGGAAGAGCTTGGAATTCAGGGGTCGTGGGTTCAAATCCTGTCTCTGCCACTTGTCAGCTCTGTGACTTTGGACAAGTCACTTAACTTCTCTGTGCCTCAGTTATCTCATCTGGAAAATGGGGATTAAGACTGTGAATCCCCCCGTGGGACAACCTGATCACCTTGTATCCTCCCCAGCACTTAGAACAGTGCTTTGCACATAGTAAGTGTTTAACAAATATAAAGATTATTATTACCAAGTGCTTAGTACAATGCTCTGCACACAGTAAGCGCTCAATAAATACAATTGAATGAATATCCTGAAAGTCATCAGTGGCCACTTGGGTATGTCAAAACACACCTACACTACAGATGATGATGATTTCATGTAGAGAGATTATGTTACACAGGAAACCAAGGGAGGCTGTAAACCCTACTATCTTTGAAGCATCTTACTGTCACCTGAAGCACATAAAGAAACTCAAGCATCAAAGACAGGCTCCGGAAAAACGCCATTTCTCTTTCTCCTCTCATGTAGGATTACCGCGTGAACATCTTCCTCCGTCAGAAGTGGAACGATCCACGCCTCGCCTACAGCGAGTATCCGGACGACTCGTTAGACTTGGATCCATCCATGTTGGATTCCATTTGGAAGCCAGATCTGTTCTTTGCTAATGAAAAAGGAGCCAACTTTCACGAAGTCACCACCGACAACAAGTTACTGAGAATTTTCAAAAACGGAAATGTTCTTTATTCCATCAGGTGAGTGCTGATTCCCTGCCAGGTGAAGACTTGGCTTCTGTGTTTTAGTTGGGAGTGTGACAGCTGCCTCCAGTGAGCTGGCTCCTGCTGTCACTTATTGATTGATCAGGAGAATCAAAAATTGGAAGAGGAGTTCAGCCCTAGCCTGGAAAAATAAATACAAAACAGCACAGGTTGTGAATTCAATCAATCGATTGATCATATTTACTGAGCGCTTACTGTGTGCAGAGTACTGTGCCAAGTGCTTGGAAGAGTCCAATGTGTACACCGCCCACAGTGAGCTTACAATCTAGAGGGGGAGACAGACATTAATATAAGTGAGTAAATGAATAAACAAATAAATAATTTAATTGCAGATGTGAATTCTCTAAATCACTACACAGAGAGGAAATTTCAAGGTTGACCAATTGGCAATCTTTTCAGTTACATTGATAATTCTGTACAAATTCTTTTCTTGCCTAACATTTTTTTGCCTTCTCCAACTGACCTTTTTTTTTTTGGATCAAACACACCAAATTCTCCCTGGACCAATTTCAAAATACCAGTAGGTGGAAGGGTGGAAGGGGAGGAGGAACTGTAAGAAGAAAGATGCTAATTAATCATTCAATCGATCATTGGTATTTATTGAGAGTTTACTTTGTGCAGAGCACTTTATGAAGCTCCTGGCGGGGGGGAAGTACGATATAACAGAATTCGTCTATAATAAGCTTACGGTCTAGAGCATGTTAACTAAAACTCTCTCCCCCCGATCCTATTGAGAGCCCCTCAATTCATGGTTTCAGGGGGTATTTGCCTCTACTGCATCTACCTAGTCCAAAAGGCTCAGGACCACAACTGATTGATCATTCAATCAACAATTTGTATTCAATAAGTTAATTAATCATGTCTATTGAGCAGTACTGTGTGCAGACTGTGAGCCCCACGTGGGACAAACTGATTACCTTGTATCTATCCCAGCCCTTAGAACAGTAAGTGCTTAACCAATGCCATCATTATTATGATTACTGCACTAAGTGCTTAGGAGAGTAATAATAATTATTATTATGGTACTTGTTAAGTGCTTACTATGTGCCAAGCAATGTTCTAAGCTCTGGGGTAGATACAAGTTAATTAGGTTGGAGAGAACATAGAGTTGGTAGACATGTTCCCTGTCCACAAGGAACTTACAGTCTAGAAGGGAAGACTGACATTAAACTAAATTGCCAACATGGACGTAACTGCTGTGGGGCTGAGGGTGGGGTTGAATAAAGGGCACAAATCCAACATTCAGATGAAGATCATCTTTTGACCATTTTTCCTGTTTGATCTGAAGTGTCCAATATTTTTTCTTATTTTTCCCACTTCTGTCTTGAAGTAGTAATTTGAAAGCCATGGAAACGATCCCTTTTGTGAAAAATAAGCCTCATAGCTCGATAAATCAACAACATTTATTGAGCGCTTAGTGTGTGGAGAGTACAATACAGCAGAGTTGGTAGACACATTCCCCGCCCACGAGGAGGTACAGTCCAGAGAGGGAGGCAGACATTAATATAAATAAATTAATTACGGCTATGAACTGAAGTACTCTGGGGCTGAGGGTGGGGTGAATATGAAGTGACTAAAGGTTACATATCCAAATGAATAGGTGATGCAGATAGGAGAGGAATTAGGGGAAAATAGGGCTTAAATGGGGAAGGTCTCTTGGTAGACATTCTGTGCCCAGAAGTTTACAGCCTAGAAGGTGAGACAGACATTAAAATAAATTACTGATATATAATAATAATAATGATAATGGTATTTGTTAAGCACCTAACTATGTGCCAGGCACTGTACAGTGTGGCTCAATGGAAAGAGCACGAGCTTTGGAGTCAGAGGTCATGGGTTCAAATCCCAGCTCTGCCAATTGTCAGCTGTGTGACTTTGGGCAAATCACTTAACTTCTCTGAGCTTCAGTTCCCTCATCTGAAAAATGGGGATTAAGACTGTGAGCCCCTTGAGGGACAACCTGATTACCTTGTAACCTCCCCAGTGCTTAGAACAGTGCTTTGCACATAGTAAGCACTTAATAAATGCCATCATCATCATTTTTATTATTATTATTACACAAGTGTACAAGTGCTGTGGGGCTAAGAGTGAGGTGAATAAAAAGAACAAATCCAAGTGCAAGGATGACACAGAAAGAAAGGAGAGGGCATAGGGGAAGTGAGGAATTAGTCAGGGATGGTCTCTTGGAGAAGATATGATTTTAGTAAGGCTTTGAATGTAGGGAGAGTGTTCGTCTGTCAGATAATAATAATAAAGGTACTTGTTCATTCATTCATTCAATCATATTTATTGAGTGCTTACTGTGTGCAGAGCACTGTACTAAGTGCTTGGGAAGTACAAATCGGCAACATATAGGGATGGTCCCTATCCAACAACGTGTGGTTAAGCACTGACTATGTGCCAAGCATTATTCTAAGTGCTGGATATGAAGAGGAAGGGGAGTTCCAGGCCAGGGGCCAGATGTGGGCAGGTGAGATAGAAAAGATCAAGCTATGTGAAGGAACTGAACGTACTGAATTGCTGTAGGAAATCAGTGAAGTAAGGTAGAAGCAGGCAAGGTGACTGAGTGCTTTAAGACTAAGGGTAAGGACTTTCAGTTTGATTTCTACCTGGCCCCTTTTAAACACATTTTTGCATTCTTTCAGATTGACTCTAATACTCTCCTGCCCAATGGACCTCAAAAATTTCCCTATGGATGTACAAACATGTATTATGCAACTGGAAAGCTGTAAGTGTTAAAAGAGTGTACTCTCCCTGACTGCTTTATAATGATGTAAGATTGCAATGATAGCTTGATTTTTTTTTCTTTTTGCCAGCATTGATTTAATCTACAGATATGCTATTTGGACAGTTTATCTCATCACCTAACACACTCTTCCTAAGGGCAGAGGTAATGAGCATTTAAAATTGGAGGGCTGCTGAAAACATATAATAAGCTTACCAAACAAAATGAAAGATGGGAAGGACTTATTTTGAGTCCCTTTAATACATTTTCACTTTCAATAATAAAAATAGTACATAATAGTAGTCATAGTATTGATAGAACATCCACTAGTACCATGCAATGCACTTGAGGGTATTCAATAAATATTACAACTACTATTGTATTTCCCAAGCGTTAAGTCCGTACTAAATGCTTTGGAAAGTACAAAATTTAGACATGACATACTCCCTTCCCACAAGTTGCTTACCTGCCAATGGGGGAGACGGACATAAAAATATTTACTGCCAGAGTAATCAGAAGAATAATTGTTCAGTTGAATACACAAATATCTCAAATGCTTAGCGCCTCAGTTTCCTCACTTGTCAAGTGGGGATAAGATACTGGCTCTCCTTTCAGCTAAACCTTGTCTTGTCTTATGCTCCAAATGCAAAAAAGTCATCCAGTGCCAAGTGGAGAACAAACTGTTAAAATAGACAAGCAGCATGGCTTAGTGGAAAGAGCCTGGGCCTGGGATTCAGAGGTCGTGGGTTCTAATCCAGGCTCGGTCACAAGTCTGCTGTGTGACCTTGGGCAAGTCACAACTTCTCTGTACCTAAATTACCTCATCTGTAAAATGGGGATCAAGAGTGTAAGCCCCATGAGGGACATGGACTGTGTCCAACCTGATTACCTTATAACTACCCCAGCTCTTAGAATAGTGCTTGGTACATAGTAAGTGCTTAACAAACATCACAATTATCATTATTATTGAAGACATTTATTCTCTCTGTACAAGTAGAAGACTTCAAAGGCTAAAAATGTGAAGAAAGAGACAGAGTGAGAGGAGGAAGGGTTCTCATTCACGCATTTAGTCAGTCATATATGTACAAAACACTGTACTAAGTGCTTGGGAGAGAACACTATAACAATAATCAGACATATTCCTTGCCCACAGCGAGTTTGAGCCAAGGTATAGCACAATCTGCCAAATGAGAACATAGTCATAATGAAGATGGCACTATCGGAATTCTTGGCATTAAAATATGAAGGCGGCATTGAAAGAGTGATAAGTGAGAAGCAGCATGGCTTAGTGGCTAAAGAGTGGACTTGAGAGTGAGAAGGACCTGGGTTCTAATCCAGACTCTGCCAAATGTCAGCCAGGTGACCTTGGACAAGTCACTTCACTTCTCTGTTCCTCAGTTACCTCATCTGTTAAGTGGGGATTGAGATTATGAGCCCCATGTGGGACATGGGATGCGTCCAACCTGAGTATCTTGTGACTACCCCAGTGCTTAATACGGTGTCTGGCACACAGTCAGCACTTAATGAATACCCTTAAAAATGAATTGATGGTGGGGAAATCGTACATATAAATATTGGTTTTTTTATCTGTATTTGAATCTCTTTCCCTGTGGCATCTATACTCACAGGGAAACAGGCCTTTATCAGTCACCTAAATGCTTCCAATTAGTGGGCCATTATTATCCAATTGATGACCACTTAGTTGAGCATTCTGCAGAAATTTAAAAGTTCTAAATGGATAAAAGAAATCAATCTGCTGGCTTTCATTTATAGCATCCATAACATTCTTGAACAGAGATTAGTTCACATCCCTGAGATGTATTTTCGAGGCAAATGTCCAACTTCACTTATCTCTTGGTCGTGAAGCGAGTCATAACCAAATAAGACAAGGAGGGTGGCCTAGTGAAAAGAGCACGTGCCTGGGAGTAAGAGGACCTGGGTTCTAATTCCAACTCCTGTCCAACCTGATCAACTTGTATCTACCCTAACGCTCAGTAGAGTTCTTGGCACATGGTAAGCGCTTAACAGTTACCATAAAAAGGAGCAGGGGCAGAGTTAGATTCACAGCCTTGATAGAAAGTTAGGATGAATGTACTCACCGTGCCGGGACTGATGACAATCATCCAGATGTTTTAGAGACCCTCTGACAGGATCTCAAAATGGGTTCTTTCTTGTGATTATTATCTTTTATTCTCTGGTACTTCTGTGGGGGTTTGGGGAAAGTAGTTTAGAAATAGGCAGTGGGAATGAGCGAGAGAAAAATCTGGAACTTGTGTTACGGAAGTGGGTAATTTTCTGGCTTTCAGAAAGTCAAATAATGAATTTGAATTTCATTGGCAATTCAGACATAATCAATTTAAAATATTTTTTTCCCAGTTCACCAAAATATAAGGTCTGCTTAGGGTAATATCTTTGAGATGTGGCATATTTAGCACCAAGTGACAGGTTAAAGGCAGGTTTCTCATTCTTTATGCTTAAACCATGCTTAGCTTTACCTTTGGGAAAACAGTAAGTCTTATGGCATTCAAACCAGTGCAATGTTTCACCTCCTTCAGAGCCTAGAGGATAGTCTCGTTCCAGTCAGCAAACCAAGACGTGAACAGATGCCTTGTGTAATCAGTCGGTTCACAAAGGGAAATTGACGGCTTCAAAGCAAATGTGACTACATCTGTGCTGAAGAAGCTGATTTTCTTTTTTTTTTTTTTTTGACCAATTACTTAGGTGCAGACATTTTGGCTCATGATCCGAATATGACCAGGGCAAAGCCAAAATAAACATCGGTGGAGGGATTTTACCCTCACTCTAGGTTACCATTCCCAGAGTCATGTAGTACCGTACTGCCTCTGGGCATAGTTCACAAACTTTGGCATCTGAATGTTTGATTGGTGGAGAGAGATCATGGCAGACCCAATCCATTGAATTTGGACAATTTATTAGGCCTAGATGAATTGGTCCCCTGATTGGGGGGTGTCCAGTTTGGGCCAGAGGTCAGCTCTAATTGGTGATTATCTCTGATAAGTCAGAGATCCATCAAATTCTTCTTAAAGAGTTTTATACACACACCCGAGATGCCTGAGCATGTTTTATGTGGGCCTGTATATCTCTTTGTTGTGTGTGTGTGTGCGTGCATGCGTGCCAGTGTTCCTTTAATAGTAGTAATAATAATAGTAGTAGTAATATAATTAATTAGTGGATAGAGCAAGAGCCTGGGAGCCATAATGCCATGGGTTTTAATCCTGGCTCTGCCTCTTGTCTACTGTGTGACCTTGGGCAAGTCACTTTACTTCTCTGGGCCTTGGTTACCTCATCTGTAAAATGAGGATTGAGATTGAGCCCCGTGTGGGACAGGGACAGTGTCCAACCCGATTTGCTTGTACCCACCCCAGCGCTTCATATAGTGCCTGGAACGTAGAAAGTGATTAACAAATGCGATCATGATTATAATTCATTAAGGATCCACAGGGTCCAAAGTACTGGGAAAAGCCTACGTCTTTGAAAGGTAAGTAAAATCCTTTGGTGTGTTAATAATAATAATATATGTTGCCAACTTGTACTTCCCAAGTGCTTAGTACAGTGTTCTGCACACAGTAAGTGCTCAGTAAATACGATTGAATAATGATGGTATTTGTTAAGCACTTATTATGTGCAAAGCACTGTTCTAAGCGCTGGTTTGCCTGTTAGCCTGCTGTTAGCCTGCTGTTATAAAATCCAGGGTATAAAGAAATACATTATTTAAAACAGTGAATTTATCATTTTTTTTCTTTTTCTGCTTACTTTTCAGACTTCATTTAAGTCACTCTCCCTAGACCTAAGAGTAATTGAAAAAGCCTTTCTTGTTATCTCGTTGGGTATTTTTTCCTGCAGCTTATCGTGTAGCCTGATCATAGAACATGGGGTCAGAAATCCTAAGTCCTCAACCTTACCCCTGTCACTGCTAAATAAGAATCTTTCCCTGATATCATTATCATTTTTCGACAATTACCAATTTTCTTCCGTAAAATGGGTGTTTCTTGGCTTTGTAGAATGGTGTGAAATAAATAGCTAGTCTCTAACTGCAAACATTTTAAAATTAGAGATGGGTACATCAATAATCCATGCTCACATAAATATCGTATACTTGGCAGAGTTGAGAGAATGCCTGAAGGAGAGAAAAGGAGGAACCCAACACATTCATTGTGGTTTTGAAGCCTTATAGGTCAAATACTCTGCTAAGCGCTGGGGTGGATCAGGTTGGACACAGGTAATCAGGATGGACACAGACTCTGTCACCCATGGGGCTCACAAATTGAGTGGGAGGAGAAGCAGCCTGGCCTTGCTGAAAAATCATGGGTGGTTTAGTGGAATAAGTAGGCGCCTAGAAATCAGAGCTAATGCCGGTTCTGCCTCTCGTCTGCTCTGGTACCTTGAACGAGTCACTTCACTTCTCTGTGCCTCAGTTACCTCATCCGTAAAATGAGGATTAAAACTGTGAGCTCCATGTGGGACATGGGCTGTGTCCAACCTGATTAGCTTCTATTTGCCCCAGCATTTAGTCCAGTGCTTGCCATATAGCACTGAACAGATTTCATTAAAAAATAGGTATGTTGTTCCACTTTTTTAGGTAAGGAAATTGAGGCTTAGAAATTTAAGTGACTTGTTCAGGGTCACACAGCATGCAAGTGACAAAGCTGGGTTTAGAACCCAGGTCTCCTGATTCCCAGGCCCCTGGCCTTTCCGCTTAGTCTAGGATGCTTCCCTGGGCAAGCCATTTTTTTAGTCTTATTTTCTCTGAAATTCTCAATTATTTCCCCTTTTTTCTAGTGCATCTTAAGCATCTAGCTCAAGGTGAAAAGAATCTCAAGATATGAGCTGAAGATATGGGAAGCAGCGTGGCTCAGTGGAAAGAGCCCGGGCTTTGGAGTCAGAGGTCATGGGTTCAAATTCTGACTTTGCCAATTGTCAGTTGTGTGACTTTGGGCAAGTCACTTCACTTCTCTGTGCCTCCGTGACCTCATCTGTAAAATGGGGATTAAGACTGTGAGCCCCCTGTGGGATAACCTGATGACCTTGTAATCTACCCAGCACTTAGAACAGTGCTTTGCACATAGTAAGTGCTTAATGAATGCCATTATTATTATTATTATTATCTAGCAGCAAGATGATACCTTCCTGCAGAATCACATTTATTCCCAATCTATCACTTCCATTTTATTTGTCCCGTCCCCAGTTTATGATATTTGATCCCTTTCATCTGTCTCACTATTTTCCCAGATGTTACATTTTGGAAGCACCATAGGCAATACTTTTAATATCAATGACAAGTTGCCATCTCTTGTGATCGTAGATAAGCAGAACGAAAAGGGAAATAGTGCTCTGGTTACAGGTATGAGGATGGTGCTGAGAAATGAAAAGAAGAGAACCTGCATGAGCTAATCCTTTCTCAGTCAAGCAGCTGGTTGGGTGCCAGAATTGGAGAGAATCCCGGAAGTGTAACACAAGCGATAATAATTTTGATACTAGATAAACCTCGGTTATCTAATAATATTTGCAGTATTTGTTAAGTGTTTACTGTGTGCTAAGTACTGTGCTAGGCACTGGGGTATATGCAAGCTAATCAGGTTCCAACTGGGGCTAACAGTCTAAGTGGGAGGGAGAACAGGTGTTGAATCCCCATTTTGCAGAAGAGGGAATAGAAGCCCAGAGAAGTGAAGTGACTTGCTCAAGGTCACCCGGCAGGCAAATGACAGAGCAGGGATTGGAATCCAAGTCATTCAGCATGGCTCAGTGGAAAGAGCCCGGGCTTTGGAGTCAGAGGTCATTGGTTCAAATCCCGGCTCCCCCACTTGTCAGCTGTGTGACTTTGGGCAAGTCACTTCACTTCTCTGTGCCTCAGTTACCTCATCTGTAAAATGGGGATGAAGACGGTGAGCCCCCCATGGGACAACCTGATCACCTTATACTTCCCCAGCACTTAGAACAGTGCTTGGCACATAGTAAGCACTTAATAAATGCTATTATTATTATTATTATTATTATTATTATTATTATTATTATTATTATTAGACACCCAGGTCCATGTTCTATAAACTAGACACATTGCTTCTTTTCAAAAGTGTGTGTGTGTGTTTTTGTGTGTGTTTGTGTGTCAATTTGTTAAGCACTTACTATATGACAGTCACTGTACTAAGTAGTGGGGTAGAGACAAGCTAATCATGTTGGACAAAGTCCATGTCCCATAGGAGACTTAGAGTCTAAATTCCCATTTTACATTTGAAGGAATCGAGGCACAGAGAAGTGAAGTGAACTGCCCAAAGTCACACAGCAGATAAGTGGTAAAGCCAGGATTAGATCTCAGGTCCTTCTGACACCCAGCCCTGTGCTCTATACCATTCAAATCCCACTGAAATATTTAAGCATTTCATTCATTCAGTCGTATTTATTGAGCGCTTACTGTGTGCAGAGCACTGTACTAAGCTCTTGGGAAGTGCAAGTTGGCAACATATAGAGACGGTCCCTACCCAACAATGGGCTCACAGTCTAGAAGGGAGAGAGACAACAAAACAAAACATGTTTGGACAGGTGTCAAGTCATCAAAATAAATAGAAGTAAAGCTAGATGCACATCATTACCAAAATAAATAGAATAGTAAATACGTACAAGTAAAATAAATACAGTAATAAGTCTGTACAAACATACATACAGGTGCTGTGGGGAGGGGAAGGAGATAGGGTGGAGGGGATGGGGAGGAGGAGAGGAAAAAGGGGGCTCAGTCTGGGAAGGCGTCTAGAACAGTCCTCCCCAGTTTGGGACAACAAAAAGGAAGCGTCGCACCCGGGGCAGGGTGGCCCGTCCCCCACCAAATGTGACCCACCACCGCATCCCCCCTCCCCAACTCCCACCCCTCTCTCTCCCCCCGAAGGGAAAAGAAAGAAGGGGAGAATAAGCATCATTCTTATTAGCCTAGAGCATCGGCACAAGGGAAAGGAGGACCTGAGTTCTGATTCCACCTCCACCACTTGTCTGTTGTGTGACCTTGGGCAAGTCACTTAGCTTCTCTGAGCCTCAGTTACCTCATCTGTAGAATGGGACTGTGAGCCCCATCTGGGACAGTGACTGTGTCCAACTTGATTAACTCGTATCTACCCTGGAGCGTAGTACAATGCCTGAGACATAGTAAGTGCTTGAAACATACCATAACAAAAGGATAATAGATGGTGGTTCTGGTTATTGTGGTTGCAGAGATGCTTGCTGGCTCTTATCGTTTACCACGTAGGGGAGAGCAGAAGGAATTTTGGTTATCATGGTGATGACAGAATCAGTCAATCAGTCAGTTATTCGTATTTATTGAGTGCTTACTATGTGCAGAGCACTGCACTGAGTGCTTGGGAGAGTACAGTAGAAAAATAGACACATTCCCTTCCCACAACGAGCTCACAGTCTAGAGACCATTCTCAGGGGCAGCCCAGGTACCAAGTATTTAGTGCACTGATCTGCACGCAGAAAGTGCTCAATGATTATCATTGATTAATTGGTCAAGGTAGCAAAACATCCTGGCCTAATGGAATGATCATAGGCCTGGGACTCAGGAGAGCTGGATTCTAATCCCAGCTCTGCTACTTGTTTTTGGTTTTTTGGTTTTTTAAATGGTGTTTTTAAGCACTTAATCAGTGTCGGGCACTGTACTAAGCACTGAGGTAGGTCATCAGGGTTGGACACATGGTTGGATCCATGTACCACATGGGGCCCATAGTCTTATTCCCCATTTTACAGATGAAGTAAAATTGAGATGCTAAGTGACTTGCCCGAGGTCATACAGCAGACAAATGGCAGAGCCAGGATTAGAACCCAGGTCTCTTGAGTCCCAGGCCTATGATCATTCCATTAGGCCATGCTGCTTCTCACTTGACTGACCTGTGTCCTTGGATGTGTCACTTGACCTCTCTGTGAGCCCGTTGTTGGGTAAGGACCACCTCTATATGTTGCCAACTTGTACTTCCCAAGTGCTTAGTACAGTGCTCTGCACACAGTAAGCACTCAATAAATACGATTGAATGAATGAATGAATGTGCCTCAGTTTCCTCACTTGTAAAATAGAGACAAAATACCGATTCTCCCTCCCCACATAGATCGTAAGCGTTCTGTGGGATGGGGATTCGATCCAACCTGATTACCCGGTACTCACTGCAAGTACTTAATACTAAGCACTTACCAAAAACCACATATATTACAATTTCCTCCTTCCCTAGTGGTATTTTTGTTCTAAAGGGCTTATTCTCTCTGTATTAAGCTACACATGACTTTTTCCTCCTTCCTCCACTTAGAGATTTCATGCCATTTTTATTGACTGCCTTCTTCGTTCAGTGCCAAGCTTCAGGGTCTAGCAGGCGATTCCAAGCTCACGGAAATCGTTTTCCTACTTTAGAAGTCTGATTAAGATTGCATTGATTTGACGTGATTAAGGTCAATTAGGAAGTAAGACGGGTGGCCTTTTGGGACATTTAGGAAGTCAGGGGCTTTTCACTGATGATGGAATAAATATTGGCTCATGAACTGAACCCTAAAAATGCTTTTGAGTGTCAGTAAAAGCAGTTTATGATCATCATCTTCCATTTTGGTTTGGCACCCTTTGAATATCCATCTGTTTTAATAAAAAAGCGGGTGAAAAGAGTTCTCCCTCCCCAGAACTATCCATCAAACCTAATCTCCTCTATTAAAATGCCCATCTGATAAAATGATTAAAATTAAAAATAGGGATTATTAACAAATGAATCTGATTTAGTTTAATGCATTTTGACACAACAGTTGTTTCTTGTCAGTTCAGTGAATCTTAGTTAAGGGTTATTTCTTCTGACAAGGGTCTTCATGCTTCAAATGATAATCTTCCTTATCCCAGCTGAATTTCTTCTGAATGTGCTGGGTGCTTAATTTAATGTTAGCTACATTCCTGTAGTTTCCTTGTTCGGGGGCTAAAAACCACATCTAGAAGAGATAAGTAAACTGTTTGGGGGAGACGATGGCTTTTCATTTAGCAGTGAAACTGGAGTCTCAGCAGCATGCTTCCCAAAAGCAATGGAGTTCTTTCAATCAAGGAATACTATTTATTGAGCACTTTGCAGAGTACTTGTGCTGAAGAGAATTTTCCAGCCAGAATTCCTCACCCAGGTCATTAGAGAAGCAGCTTGGCTCAGTGGAAAGAGTAGGGGCTTGGGAGTCAGAGGTCATGAGTTCTAATCCCGGCTCTGCCACTTGTCAGCTGTGTGACTTTGGGCAAGTCACTTAACTTCTCTGGCCCTCAGTTCCCTCATCTGTAAAATGGGGATTAAGACTGTGAGCCCCTTGTGGGACAACCTGTTTACCTGTTTACCTTGTATCCTCCCAGCACTTAGGACAGTGCTTGGCACATAGTAAGTGCTTAACAAGTACCACAATTATTATTATTATTATTATTATTATTATTATTATTATTATTATTATTATCTGAAATGGTTTGTTGGCCACTGCATTTTGATCTCAACCTTTAAAGCACTTGATATTCACCCCACCCTCAGCCCCATAGCTCTTACATATATATATATATATATATATACACATATATATATGTATATATATAAAAATATATATGTGTGTATATATGTATATATGTATATATATGCATGTATATATAGCTCTTATGTATATATATGTATATATATTTATATATATAATATGTATTATGTATCTATATATATATATAAATACCACAAAAAATTCCATATATATATATATATATATATATATATATATATATATATATGGATTTTTTGTGGTATTTGTTAAACACTTATTATGGGCCAGGCACTGTACTAAGCACTGGGGGAGGTATAGGTTAATCAGGTGGGACACAGTCCATGCCCCACATGGGTCTCACATTGTACAGATAAAGTAACTGAGGCACAGAGAAGTTAATGCCTTGCCTAAGGTCACACAGCCCTTTTACCTCTCCTCCTCCCAATCCCTCCGCCCTACCTCCTTCCCCTCCCCACAGCGCCTTTATATCTGTTTGTACAGATTTATTACACTATTCATTTTACTTGTACATATTTGCTATTCTATTTATTTTGTTAATGATGTGCATCTAGCTTTAATTCTATTTCTTCTGATGACTTGACACCTGTCCACATGTTTTGTTTCGTTGTCTGTCTCCCCCTTCTAGACTGTGAGCCCGGAGTTGGGTAGGGACCATCTCTATATGTTGCCAACCTGTACTTCCCAAGCGCTTAGTACAGTGCTCTGCACACAGTAAGTGCTCAATAAATACGATTGAATGAATGAATGAATGAATAAGTAGCAGAGTCGGGGTTAGAACCCAGGTTCCTCTCACTCCCAGGCCCATGTTTTAACTACTGTTTCTCACATTGGCTCAGTGGAGAGAGCGTGGGCTTGGCAGTCAGAGGTCATGGGTTCTAATCCTGGCTCTGCCACTTAGCCTCTGTGTGACTTTGGACAAGTCGCTTAACTTCTCTGTGCCTCAGTTACCTCATCTGTAAAATGGGGATTAAGACCCATGTGGGACAACATAATTACCTTTTAACTCCCCCAGCACTTAGAACAGTGCTTGGCATATAGTAAGTGCTTAACAAATACCAAAATTATTATTATCATTATTATTATTATTATTATTATTATTATTCATTTTAATGTCTCGCTGTTTAGACTGTAAACTCCTTAAGGGCAGGTCACCTGTCTACCAACTTTGTTGTAATGTACTCTCCCAAGCACTTAGCAGAGTGTTCAACACACAGAAAGTGCTCCATTGATACCATTTGTTGATTTGAGTGAATGCGACCCCACTGAAACTCTCCTCTGTACATGGACTGCAAGCTAGAGCATGGGAATCAGAAGTACCTGGGGTCTAATCGCAGCTCTGCCACTTGTCTGCTGTGTGACCTTGGGCAAATCGCTTAACTTCTCTGAGCCTCAGTTACCTCACCTGTAAAATGGGGATTGAGACTGTAAGCCCCACGTGGAATATGAGCGGTATGCAGCTTATTTAGCTTATATCTTCCCCGGTGTTTAGAGTATTGCAAGCACACGGTAAACACTTTAAAAATACCATAAAAAATTAAATGAAAAAACTAGAGTGAAAGGAGATGACTTTATAAGTGCATGAGCTGAGCACTTGGGCTGGAATGAGTGTATTGTGAAGTGCCAATGTAGGGAAAGCACATCACCCAAACCACTAATAGTTGCTCTGCTGTAACCATAGCAACACTGAAACCCAGTTCACGGAAGGACCCAAGGAAAAGTCAAGGAGAAAAACATCTCCAGCCACGTCATCTGATGTGGAAACCCCTCGGGCATTGAAAGTCATGAACAATCCATATCTCTGCCTCCCTTTTTTTTTTTTTTTACTGTATTTGTTAAGTTCTATGTGCCAAGCCCTTACTAAACCCTTACTTACTAAGTCCTGGGGTAATTACAAGCTAATCAGATTGGACACAGTCCATGTCCCACATGGGGTTCTCAATGTTAATCCCCATTTTACAGATAACAATTATTATGGTACTTACTAAGCGCTTACTGTGTGCCAGGCACTGCGTAAGCACTGGACAAGCTAATCAGGTTGGACATAGTCCATATCCCACAGGGGGCTCACAGTGTTAATCCCCATTTACAGATGAGGGAACTGAGTCACAGAGAGGTTAAGTGACTTGCCCAAGATCAACAATAGATAATAATAATAATAAAGGCATTTATTAAGTGCTTAGTATGTGCAAAGCACTGTTCCAGGCGCTGGGGAGGTTACAAGGTGATCAGGTTGTCCCACAGGGGGCTCACAGTCTTAATCCCCATTTTCCAGATGTGGTAACTGAGGCACAGAGAAGTGAAGGGACTTGCCCAAAGTCATACAGCTGACAATTGGCGGAGCTGGGATTTGAACCCATGACCTCTGATTCCAGAGCCCAGGCTCTTTCCACTGAGCCACGCTGCTTCTCTATAACACAGATAACACAGCAGACACGTGGCAGAGCAAGGATTAGAACCCAGGTCCTTCTGACTCTTAGGCCTTTGCTTTATCCATGCCATGCTGCTTCTCTAAAGGATTGATTTCAAGGCTAATTATATTCTGGAGCACAGATGACAGAACATGGAGTTAATGAACCAAATTAATGAACCTGTTTGGAATCCTTCCTATCACCAAGACACCACGGCATCTGCCACTGGGCCGTTATTGAAAATCAGGACTTTGGCTTGAAAACTTCACTTCTTTCTAATAAAATATAAAGCAATTAATTTGTTTGAATAGACAAGAGAAGCCGTGTGGCCTAGTGGAAAAAACAAGGGCCTGAGAGTCAAAGGCCCTGGGTTCTAATCCTCTAATCTCTGCTTTGTGAAGTTGGGCGAGTCACTTAATTCCTTATGCCTCAGTTACCTCATTTGTAAAATGGGGATTAAAACTGTGAGAATTTTGTGGGTCAGGGACTGTGTCCAACCTGATTATCTTGTGTCTAACCCAGTGCCTGGTACAGTTTCTGGCACGTAATAGGTGCTTAACAAATACCATTAAAATAAAGAACTGTTGATTCAAAGTACACATTTAAGTCACTTAATATGACAGTCATTATATGCCATTGTTGATAGGCCTAACTGGGTTTGCACCACAATAAACATCTTCCAACCTTCTGCTGTGAATGCAACTCAGAACTAATGTCAAACAAAAAAGAGGGAGGTAACATAATTTAGAGGTTAGGTTAAGGGGAAAGGGATTACGGGAATCAAATGCTAGTCCCAGATCCACCATTTGCATGAATGAATGAAGAAACTTAACTTGACTCTGCCCCAGTTTCCTCATCTGCAAAATGAGAAGAAAATAGCAGTTCTCATTTCTTCCTAGACTGTGAGTTCCATGTGGAACAAAGACTGTGCCTGATCTGAGTCATCCCAGTGCTTAGTACAGTGCCCGTGTTTACTAAACACCATCATTATGGAACACTTGGACCAAATAATGAAGAATAAAATGCCCCACAGCTGATTGGTTTCTCTCCTCAGTCAGTCAATCATATTTATTGAGTACTTACTGTGTGCAGAGCACTATACTAACAGCTTGGGACGGTACAGTGCAACAATAAACACACATTCCCTGCCCAAACAGCTTTTCCCAGCAGCTCAGTGGTCTCTTCAAAAAACTAAGCTTATGCCAGTCAGGCTATAAATTGTAAGCTCATTATGGGCAAGGAATGCAACCATTGTATTATTGTATTGTATTCTCCCACGCACTTAGTACAGTGCTCTGCATACGTTAAGTGCTCAATAAATATGACTGGCTGAATTGTTGCCTTTTTTGTTGGAGGGGAAAGGGGGCAGGGAGAGGAGCTGGATATATGTAGAACTTCGGTCATAAAGAAGATGGACCGATCCACCTTTTTGCAGGAGAAAAATCTATATTCTAATTGTAGCCAAGATTGCTTCAGATCCTCAGAACCGCAGATAACGAACGGGGCTCAGTGCTGGCAATCAAACAATTTGGTCTGTTAGTTAAGGACTCAATTTTTCAAGAACGTGAGTAGGTTACATTGGACATTAAAATACTTTTCCTGGTCTAATAAGTGTTAAATCTGAATACCTTCCAGACTAGGTTTGAGAGGCATGCTCCATTGACTTACCTACTCATTTTTTTTTCTAGTTTTTTATTTTTTGTATTTCGTGTAAGGCGATGAGTGACGTTTTAATAGACGAGGTCTGTGTGATTGTTTTTTGCCCAGTTGGCTACACGATGAACGATCTCATCTTTGAGTGGCAAGAAGAAGCTCCAGTCCAAGTAGCAGATGGACTTACGTTACCGCAGTTTCTTTTGAAAGAAGAAAAGGATTTGCGTTACTGCACCAAGCATTACAATACAGGTAGGGGCTGCTTCTGCTGCATTCTATTATTTCCCTTATCTGTAATTTATTCTAATGCCCGTCTCCTGCTATAAACTGCAAGCTCCTTGTTAGCAGGGACTGTGTCTGGAAAATCTGTTGTCCTGTAGTCTCCCAAGAGCTTAGTATAGTGCTCTCCACACAGTAAGTGTTCAATAAATACCACCGATTGATAACAATACAACAGAGTTGGTAGTCATGACCCCTATAGCTAGAGATGTTGAATTCACTCTCCAATTGTACTTTTCCTTTCCTCTGTCCCACTGGCCCAGGACTCCCTCCCCCTTGAAACCCACCGACCACAATTCTCCCCACCTTCAAAGTCCTCCTGAATTCCCATCTCTTCCAGGAAGCTTTTCCTAACCAATTTTTCCTCCCCATGGGCTTTTCCTCCCATCTATCACCTCAGCGCTTAGAGACTCACAGCCACCCTAAGGACTTAGGTTTAGATCAATTTATGCAATCTGCAGTTTAAGTATTTTTATCTTTCCATTCTCTTCTTTCTCCTATCTGCACTAAGCAGTGTACTTGCCAAAGTATAATAAGGAGAAAAGACATATGGTCCGCCCTTGCAATCTGATGGTTGTAAGATTTTCTTCCCTCATTATCTGCTCCTACCCCACATCAACGATTGTCCCAATACTGAATATCAATCAATCAATGACATTTATTGAGCACTTACTGTGTGCAGAGCACCATACTAAGCACTAAAGAGAGTGTGATACAACAGAGTAGGTAGACACATCTCTTGCCCACAAGGAGCTTACAGTCTAAGAGGAGAGGGGCATTAGAATTATTTAATCAATTAATTCACCTCTCCCTTGGTAGAGCTGAAATCTACTAGAGATCAAAGAGCTTCCTCTTACTGAAGTAAGGAATTCAAAAAGTAAGGAATTCACTATCCATTGCCTTAGTAAATATTATTCTTTCCTGTCCAATGAAACTCTGGCCAAGCCAAAGGTTTTCCATGGATACTACCCAAAATAAGCAGAGAGCTGGCCATTTACCTTGGTCAAAAAAAAAAAGCAATCATTGTTTCATCACTGCTCTGCAGCAAATTTTGGGTTTTTTCCCGCCAAGTGAAAAATGATATTTTTTCCTGACAAAATCACTTTATCTTAGTGAACTAGTTTCAAAATATTACTGACAAGATTGTCTCTGTGATCTCAACCCCTTCTCTCTGAAACCAATATTATTTTATTGCAATATTAAACGGAGTTCCTGAAGCTAGAGGAAGAATCCAATGGTCGATATTCTTTCTTCCTCTTTCCGTGTTCTTCCACTAACTCATTTTGTCTTGTAATCAAATCACAGGAAGATTGAGCCCCCACTGTGTCAGTGTATGAAGCACCAGGGGGAATTAATAAATGTGGTGTTAAAGATGGTTCCCTTACAGTTGTTTGGTAACAAATTTGAATTCAGTCAGTGGTACGTATTGAGAGATTACCGTATGCAGAGCACTGTGCTAAGGACTTAGAAGAGTAGTAGGTCAGTCGGTCACATTTACTGAGTACTTTCTTTGTACCGAACACTGTACTAAATGCTTGGGAGAGTACGATATAACAGTATAACAGCCACATTCCCTGCCCACAATGAGCTTACAGTCTAGAGATGAGCTAAACCAGTACTAAGAGTATTTAGAGCAAGTAGACTCAATCCGACCCTCAAAGAGTTTCTACTCTATTCCTTACCTGTCTTTTACTTTGATTGCCGTAACTCTTCGGGTGGGTTGAGAAGGATAATAATAATAATAATAATAATAATAATAATAATAATAATAATAATGATAATAATAATAAGAGTTAAGCACTTACTATGTGCCAAGCACAGTTCTAAGCACTGGGGTAGATACAAGGTAATCAGGTTGTCCCACATGGGGCTCACAGTCTTAATCCCCATTTTACTGATGAGGTAACTGAGGCACAGAGAAGTTAAGTGTCTCCCCCAAAGTCACACAGCAGACAAGTGGTGGAGCCAGGATTAGAACCCTTGACCTCGACTCCCAAGCCCAGGCTCTTTCCACTAGAGAAATGGAATCCTATAGAGGTCACTTGGATCTGTGACATTTGGGCATTTGATATTTGCCCCACTTTCGGCCCCACAGCACTTCTGACTATATCTATAAACCAGAGATTATAATATATGTTGCCAACTTGTACTTCCCAAGTGCTTAGTACAGTGCTCTGCACTCAGTAAGTGCTCAATAAATACGATTGAATGAATATACCTATTTATTTCAATGTCTGTCTCCCAATCTAGACTGTAAGCTATCTGTGGGCAGGGACTATGTCTACAAATTCTGTTATAGTGTACTTTCCCATTTGCTTAGTTCAGAGTTCTGCACAGAGTAAGCGCTTAATAAATATTCATTCATTTATTCATTCAATCATATTTATTGAGCAATTACTGTGTGCTGAGGACTGTACTAAGCGCTTGGGAAGTACAAGTTGGCAACATATAGAGATGGTCCCTCCCCAACAATGGGCTCACAGTCTAGAAGGGGGAGACAGACAACAAAACAAAACATGTGGACAGGTGTCAAGTCACCAGAATAAATAAAAATAAAGCTAGATACACATCATTAACAAAAAAAGTCGAATAGTAAATATGTGCAAGATATTATTGATGATGATGATGATGATGGATCAGACTTCACCAAGAAAGGGCCCACAGTAAATCCAATTAGCCTAGGGCCCAAGTTTGGTACTTGTTAAGTGCTTACTTATGTGCTAAGCACTGTTCTACATGCTGGGGTAGATACAAGTTAATCAGGCTGGGCACAATCCCTGCCCAAAATGGGGCTCACAGTCTTAATCTTAATTAAGCACTTAGTACAGTGCTCTGCACACAGTAAGTGCTCAATAAATATGAATGAATGAATGAATGAATAATCCCCATTTTACAGATGAGGGAACTGAAGCACAGAGCAGTTAAGTGACTCGCCCAAGGTCACACAGCAGCCAAGTGGCAGAGCAGGGATTAGAACCCAGGGCCTTCTGACTTTCCAGGACCATGTTCTATCCACTAAGTCATGCAGCTTCTCAACTAAAAAAAATTAATGCTTTTAGATCTCCTTGGGACCATTTATTTAGTGTGACATCCATTGGGCATATGTTCTGGCTATACACTACCCATTCCTCTATGGATCTGCCGGAGTTATTTCTCCTTCCAAACTGCCTCACCAATTCCAGCAGAGTAAACTTGGACCCTGGAAGAATCAAGCTCTTTTTGACCTTAGGCCGGTCACTTAACTTCTCTGAGCCTAGGTTTTCTCATTTGTAAAATGGGGATTCCATATCTATCAATTGATCAGTCAGTGGGATTTATTGAGCCCTTACCATGTGCAGAGCACTGTAGTAAGCACTTGGGAGAGTGCCATAAAAGAATCAGCAGTCATGTTCCCTGCTTATAATGAATTTACAGTCTAGAGGCCAGTTTCTAGTCTAGAGACTGCTTTTCTTCCTACCTAGACTTTGAGTCCCATGTAGTACAGGAATTGTGTCTGCCCTAATTATTCTATATCAGCCCAGGGTTTAGTACAGATTTTGGTCCATAGCAAGTGGTTGGCAGATAATAATAATAATAATTGCGGTATTTGTTCAGCACTTACTATGTGCAAGACACTGTACTAAGCGCTGGGCTGGATACCAGCAAATCAGGTTGGAAACTGCCCCTGTCCCATGTGGAGCTCTCAGTCTCAAACCCCATTTTACAGATGAGGTAACTGAGGCCCAGAGGAGTAAAGTGACTTACCCAAGGTCACACAGCAGATAAGTGGCAGAGCCAGGATTAGAACTCCTGACCTTCTGGCTCGCAAGCCCTTGCGCCATCCATATACCATGCTGCTTATACCATACTACAATCATTATTGTTTCTACTCTGCCATAGGTCCTGAACTCACTGTCCCTTCAGAAACCTTGGGAACTGGATTTTTTTGTTTCTATTTTTGCCTTTTTCTTTTATTTAGGGAATTCTTTCTCAGTCTTGCTTTCTCACGTCCATGCTTTTAACACTTTAACTCTGCCTAGTATCCATAGAAACAAGAATTTTCATTACCCCAATTTCTAATGTTAGAGTGGAGTGACAAGGTAAAAGCATCGCTAGAGCTGTAGAGGGACCAGCTGTGAGTCTAGGGGAAAGAACACAGTGCCGGAAATCAAGAGACCTGGGTTCTTTTTCCTCGCTCTACAAGGAGGGGACAGCCGACTGATTGATTGAGTCATCAGAGAGGAGAAGGTTTATGACAGAAGAACTGCCTAGGGTATTCCACAAAATCAAAGGCCCAGCAAACTATGACAAGTCTCATTGGTTAGCATGATGATGGATGGCATTTATTAAGCACTTACTATGTGCAAAGCACTGTTCTAAGTGCTGGGGAGGTTACAAGGTGATCAGGTTGTCCGACGGGGGGGCTCACAGTCTTAATCCCCATTTTCCAGTTGAGGTAACTGAGGCCCAGAGAAGTGAAGTGACTTGCCCAAAGTCACACAGCCGACATTTGGCGGAGCCGGGATTTGAACCCATAACCTCTGACTCCAAAGCCCGTGCTCTTTTCCACTGAGCCACACTGCTTCTCTAAAATAAAAATAAGAATGTTGGCATTTGTTAACCGCTTACTATGTGCAAAGCACTGTTCTAAGCACTGGGGGGGATACAAAGTGATCAGGTTGCCCCATGTGGGGTTCACAGTCTTAATCCCCATTTTACAGATGAGGTAACTGAGGCTCAGAGAAGTTAAGTGACTTGCCCAAGGTCACACAGCAGACATGTGGCGGCGTCAGGATTCGAACCCATGACCTCTGACTCCAAAGCCCGTGCTCTTTCTACTGAGCCACGCTGCTTCTCATGAGCAGCATTAGCATGAGCAGCAGAGATGCAGCATCCATTAAGCAACCATTTATTGGGTCCCAGGACTAAAGCATAGCCCTGGCAACAGGCTGTGGTCCTTTCAGCCATAAATCGGTCTTGCACGTGAAACACTCCTTGTGCTGTTGGCAACGTGCCGTGCCCTCTCTCCATTCTCCAGCAGAAACCGACAAGTAGGAGGTGAGAGAGTGTGAGGGGCACTCCAGTGGTTGCCCTTCCATTCCCTATCAAACAGATCCTCCCCACAATCTGTTTTAAAGAACTCAATCACCCTGCCCCTCTCCTACTGTAACCTAGCCCATTCACTTCTCTTTCCAAACCTCGATCTCGTCTATCTCACTGCTGACCTCTCGCCCATGTCCTGCAATGCCCTCCTTCCTCATATCCAACAGACAATTACTCCCCCCCTACTTCAAAGCCATCTCCTCCAAGAGATTTTTCCTGACAACCCTCCTTTCCTCTTCTCCCACGCCTTTCTGCGGTGCCATGAGTTGCTCCTTTTGTTCATCCCCCTTCCCAGACCCACAGCAATTATGGACATATCTGAAATTTATTTATTTGTATTAATGTCTGTCTCCCCCTCTAAACTGTAAGCTCACTGTGGACAGGGAGCGTGTCTGTTTATTGTTATATTGTACTCTACCAAGTGCTTAATACAGTGCTCTGCACCCAGTAAGCGCTCATAAATATGACTGACTGAGGGGGCTTGTTAAACCTCCATTACTACAATCAGTTCGTCCTCACAGATTCTGAGTCCTGCAGTCTCAGGATTGAGCCTCTTCTTTTCTTCCCCAAATACGAAGAAACCATCACTCTCTGTTTAAGTCCTAGCCATGGGCAGGTAGGCAGTGTGGCCTACCGGAAAGAGCTTGTGAGAGATCGAGAACCAGGAGACGTGTATTTTAGTCAGTGTGTTCTGTCACTGGACTGCTGAGTGACCTTGATAAAGTCTCTTAGCCTCTCCCTTCCTCAGTTTCCTCGTCTTAAAAATGGGAGGATAAGATATCTGCCTTTTAGTTTGTGCGCCTCAAATGGGTCAGGATAATGGATCTCATTATCTTGAATCTACTCTGCCACTTGTCTACTGGGCCACGTTGGGCACGTCAATTAACTTCTCTATGCCTCACTTACCTCATCTATCAAATGGGGATTTAATAATAATAATGATAATAATGGTATTTGTTCAGCACTTACTATGTACAAAGCACTGTTTTAAGCACTGGGGAGGTTACAAGGTGATCAGGTTGTCCCACAGGGGGCTCCTAGTTTTAATACCCAGTTTACGGATGAGGTAACTGAGGCACAAAGAAGTTAAGTGGCTTGCCCAAAGTCACACGGCTGACAGTTGGCGGAGCCAGGATTTGAACCCATGACCTCTAAGTCCAAAGCACGTGCTCTTTCCACTGAGCCACGCTGCTTCTCCAAGACTGAGCCCCACATGGGACATGGATTGTGTCCAACCTGATTATCTTGTATCTACCCTAGTGCTTAGAACAGTGCTTGAAATACAGTAAACACCACAAAAACCTACTAAGAACAGTGTTTTTTCAAATAGATTACACCTAACCAATGGTATTTATTTAGCGCTTACTATGTACTGAGCACTGTAGTAAGCCCTTAGCAATAGCTCTGGTCATCATTATTATTGTAGAAGTTTAAACCATGCTCTGCAGGTATCAGGGCAACACTTAGAACCTCAACTTCCTCTCCTGATTAACTTTTCCCATTCTAAGCATTTACCTGGAATTTGTCCTTTGGTTGATTGCTTGAATGGGATTCTCCTTTGGATGTATTGAACACTAAATGAGGAAATGGCCAGTCCAAGTTATGAGCCACAGCTCAGAAGAACATTTCCTTATGGGCACTGTCTACAGCCCCCCTGTTCACAGAGAAACTGCAACTTTTTAAGTTTGTTGCCGAAATAACACTGTCCAGTCCATTAGCTATTAGTGCAGCCATTTGATGTGTTGATTAGCAGAGACTTGAGTGCATTTCATCAGAGGAATTGGAGGGAGAATCCACAGATTAAAATATCTGGATGATCCCCAGACTCATAAATGAAAACAAGTTGTTGCTCTCCAATTTACCACTGGAGATTTAAATAATAATAATAATAATAATAATAATAATAATAATAATAATAATAATAATAGTATTTGTTAAGCACTTACTATGTGCCAAGCACTGTTCTATTCAATGGGGTAGACATAAGGTGATCAGGTTTTCCAACGTGGGGCTCACAGTCTTAATCCCCATTATACAGAGGAAGTAAGTGAGGCCCAGAGAAGTGAAGTGACTTGCCCAAAGTCACACAGCTGACAAGTGCTGGAGTCGGAATTGGAACCCATGACCTCTGACTCCCAAGCCACCCAGCTCCTGTCTGCCAGAGTTACATCAAAGGTTTCTCTTAAAAATACATTTCTACAGTGGCCAGGACATGGGTCCCGACTCTGCCACATGTCTGTTGTATGACCTTGGGCAAGTCACTTAACTTCTCTGAGCCTCAGTGACCTCATCTGTAAAATGGGGATTAAGACTGTGAGCCCCATGTGGGACAACCTGGTCACCTTGTATTCCCCCCCCAGCGCTTAGAACAGTGTGCTGCACATAGTTAGCGCTTAACAAATGCCATTATTATTATTATTATTATTATGGGTCTGTGAGCAGGAGACCTGGGTTTATTCCCACCTCTGCCATTCACCTGCAGTGCAATTTAGAAGACAGCAAAACTTCCAGGGCCTCAGTTTCCTCACATATAAAGTGAGCATGATGATATCTACCTTTGCTTACCTCCCACTGAAGCTGGGAGAGCAAAGTAACATAAGAAATGTACAAGCACCAGATGATCATTTTTTTATGATATTTGTTAAAGGCTGACTATATGCCAGGCACTGTATTAAGCACTGGGGTGGAACAAGTTATGTTGTCAACTTGTACTTCCCAAGCGCCTAGTACAGTGCTCTGCACACACTAAGCACTCAATAAATACGATTGAATGAATGAATGAATGAATTAGTATTTATGATATTTGTTAAGTGCTTACTATGTGCCAAGCACTTTTCTAGTCCTGGGATAGATACAAGGTAATCACGTTGTCTCATGTGGGGCTCACTGTTTTAATCCCCATTTGGCAGATGAGGTAACTGAGGCACAGAGAAGTTAAGTGACTTGCCCAAAGTCACAGAGCAGACAGGTGGCAGAGCTAGGATTAGAACCTGTGTCCTCTGGCTCCCAAGCCCATGCTCTTTCCACTGAGCTACACTTCTTCTCTATTCAGAGTATTCCGGTATGAAACAATCCAGATCCCACATGGGGCTCACAGTTTTTCTTCCCATTTTACAGATGAGGGAACTGAGGCCCAGTGAAGTGACTTACCGAAGGTCACACAGCAGGTGAGTGGCAGAACTGGGATTAAAACCCAGGTCTTTCCAACTCTCAGGCCCATGTTCTATCCACCAGGTCACACTGCTCCATGGGTGGTGGCTCAGTGGAAAGAGCACAGGCTTGGGAGTCAGAGGTCATGGGTTTTAATCCCAGCTGTGTGACTTTGGGCTAGTCACTTAACTTCTCTGTGCCTCAGTTACCTCATCTGTAAAAGGGGGATTAAGACCGTGAGCCCCACATGGGACAACCTGATCACCTTGTATTCTCCCCCAGGGGCTAGAACAGTGCTTTGCACATAGTAGCCCACTGTTGGGTATGGACCATCTCTATATGTTGCCAATTTGTACTTCCCAAGCACTTAGTGCAGTGCTCTGCACACAGTAAGCGCTCAATAAATACGATTGAATGAATGAATGAATAGTTAGCACTTAACAAATACCATCATTATATTAGTATAACTCTTGGAAAAAAGTGCTTTCTCTAGACCATAGGCTCCTTGTGGACAGGGATCGGCTCCCCAACTCTCTTGTAATGTCCTCTTCCAAGCACTTAGTACGGTGTCCTGCACACAGTAAGTGCTCAATAAATACAATTGATTGAATGATTGATTATCTCCCTTATGGTCCAAGAGAAAGCTCTTTGCTGGATTTAGAAATTCTCTTTTCACTAAAGGCCATCTTTTTTCTTTCTTTTTCCAATCAAACCCAGGAAAATTTACCTGCATAGAAGTTCGATTTCACCTGGAACGGCAGATGGGATACTATCTGATCCAGATGTATATTCCCAGCCTCCTGATTGTCATTCTGTCTTGGGTCTCATTTTGGATCAATATGGATGCCGCTCCCGCCCGGGTGGCCTTGGGAATAACAACGGTGCTGACCATGACCACGCAAAGTTCGGGCTCGCGGGCCTCCCTCCCCAAGGTAGGAGAAAAAGCCCTCCTCTCTTCTGCACTACCGATGTCCCTGCTGTCATCTGAAGCCAGCCCACAGGGTTTTCAGCATCCTTCTACCACCCCAGCTAGCTTGCGTTCATTCCTCTCTCGTTCATCCATTCAATCATATTTCTTGAGCACTTACTGTGTGCAGAGCACTGTACTCTAGCTCTGACTCCCACCTTTCCTGACAAATCACTCACCTTTCCCCCTACATGAAATGCCACCCTCACTCAACTGGTCAAACCCCATCCTGTCTTTAAAATCATCCGGAGAAGCATTGTCTTCCAAGAGGCCTTCCCTGATTAACTCCCACCTTCAGGTTATTATGGTAATTATGGTACTTTTTTATGGTATTTGTTGAGAAGTTAAATATTTACTATGCTATTCATTTTATTTTCTTAATATGTTTTGTTGCCTGTCTTCCTCTTCTAGACTGTGAGCCCGCTGTTGGGTAGGGACTGTCTCTATATGTTGCTAACTTGTACTCATCAAGCACTTAGTTCAGTGCTCTGCACACAGTAAGTGCTCAATAAATATGATTGAATGAATGAATGAATGAATAGCAGGACAAGTGGCAGAGCTAAGATTAGAACCCAAATTCTCTGAGGCCCAGCCCCATGCTTTCTCCACCAGGCCACATTGCTTCTCATAAATAGCTACCTCAGCATATATGAGCATAGCCATTTATTTATTATTCCTTTATGCGGTTTTGCTTTTATCTTTTGCAGTACTGTGCTCTGCACACAGCATTCAGTAAATACAAACGATTGATTGATCTCTGCTATTATTCTAGATTGTAAACTCCTTGAGGGGAAGGATCGTGTCTTTTAAATCTCTGGTACTAATCGTTCAATCAGTGGTATTAGTTGAAGAGTTTATGGAGAGCACTGTATGAAGCATGTGGGAGTGTACAATAAAGTTGTGGAGACTATCCCTCCCACAGGACGCTTGCTGCTTAGTGGGAGGCTTTTCCAAGTGCCTAGTGTTTCACACAGTAGGCACCCAATAAATATTATTCATCTTAGCTAATGAGTATTTGACCGTCTGCATCTGCTTGTCTTCCTGATGAGATTGTAAGTTCCTTGAGGGCATCAATAGTTATTGCACCTCCCATGGCCACACTAAATCCCAGTGAAGAGCAACAGCATGATTGGTGGAACCTTGAGACCCACATTATGGGACCCTCAGGACATTCTGGGGCCCCCAGTCATTCTGGGACCCGTAGAGATTTCTGCCTGAATACAAATCCACCTACAATATCCCAACCAAAAATGGGAGCCCTACAGTTAAACACCTCCAGAAAAATAGGTTCCTGCACCCAAAATTGGCATTTTTTTAATGGCATTTATTAGGCGTTTACTAGGTGCAAAGCACTGTTCTAAGTGCTGGGGAGGTTACAAGGTGATCAGGTTGTCCCACATGGGGCTCACAGTCTTAATCCCTATTTTACAGATGAGGGAACTGAGGCACAGAGAAGTGAAGTGATTTGCCCAAAGTCACATAGCTGACAATTGGCAGAGCCAGGATTTGAACCCATGGCCTCTGACTCCAAAGCCCAGGCTCTTTCCACTGAGCCACGTTGCTTCTCTACATGGTATACTCTTCCTGTGTCTGAGTACAGTGCTCTGCACACAGTAAGCGCTCAATAAATTTGATTGAATGAATGAATATGTCTAACCTCCCACCCTGTCAATGAGTTATTTAATAATAATAATAATAATAATACTAACAATAATAATGACATTTATTAAGCACTTACTATGTGCAGAGCAGTGTTCTAAGTGCTGGGGAGGCTACAAGGCAATCAGGTTGTCCCACAGGGAGCTCACAGTCTTCATCCCCATTTTTACAGATGAGGTAATTGAGGCCCAGAGAAGTTAAGTGACTTACCCAAAGTCACACAGCTGACAATTGGCAGAACCGGGATTTGAGCCCATGACCTCTGACTTCAAAGCCCGTGCTATTTCCACTGAGCCACACTGCTTTACTCTCACTCAAATGCTGTAATTTAGAAAGCTCTCACTTTTGTGGGGACCTCTGCTTAGGCCTAAATGAAGTGCCTGAAAGCAGGCCCAACCCCTCTTTCTCCTAACCAGCTGAAATTTGAGGTGAAATTTCCTAAGCATGAAAAACAGAACGAAACCCCCAAGTATATAGAAAAAATATGGAGACTCTGAGCCCATTGTTGGGTAGGGACAATCTCTATATGTTTCCGACTTGTACTTCCCAAGTGCTTAGTACAGTGCTCTGCATTCATTCATTCATTCAATCATATTTATTGAGCACTTACTGTGTGCAGAGCACTGTACTAAGTGCTTGGGAAGTACAAGTTGGCAACATATAGAGACGGTCCCTACCCAACAGCAGGCGCACAGTCTAGAAGGGGGAGACAGACAACAAAACAAAACATATTAACAAAATAAAATAAATAGAGTAAATTTGTACAAATAAAACAGAGTAATAAATAGGTCAAACATATGTACATATATACAGGTGCTGTGGGGAGGGGAAGGAGGTAAGGTGGGGGGATAAATACAATTGAATGAATGAATGAATGAATGAACCATTCTCTCATTGAAAATGGAAATAAATGGACTATATATTATTGTCCTTTGTATTGGAAGAAAACAACAGTGACAGTGAAATTCACCTATGAGTGTGTTTGTGGCTGAAAGTCTGCTTCAGGATCTGCAATCCTAGAAACATTGTGCGCAAAAGAACACTGTTTTTCCTTGTCTTCCGGGCTGGACTGGGCGATGAAGTCTTCAACTCTTTGCTACTCTCCCAACTGCCTAATACAGTGCTCTGAACACAGTAGACTCTGAATGAAAGCTAATGATGATAACGATGATGATGATGATGAAGATGATCAATTTTTAAAGTTTGCACTTGGTTCTTTCTCGTGAGTTCAAAACTGCCTTTCGTGAGTCAGAATTCAGCAAGGAACAAACTGGTTCCTTTTTCCCCTGTCCCCACTCGGAATAACTCAGATGACACAGACACTTGTTCTTCCGTCCATAGGTGTCATATGTCAAAGCGATTGACATCTGGATGGCAGTGTGCCTCGTCTTTGTGTTTTCAGCACTTCTGGAGTACGCTGCTGTGAATTTTGTTTCACGGCAGCACAAGGAACTCCTGAGATTCCGCAGGAAGCGAAAGAAGAGCAAGGTAGGCTGTCCAAAGACTAACAGCTGAGTGACATATTCATTTTAACAGGAAAACAAATTTGCTTTAGTTCTCGTAACCAGAACGTACTTCATAAAAGGGAATGAAGCCATGTCAGGGGATAGATGAGATAGCATATTTCATTTTGTCTCTATAATCTCTAGGTAGAAGGGTCACAGGCAGCTGTTTTAGCAATTTGAAAGTGATGAAAGCTTTATCGGATTACTCTCTGATGGATTCCTTTATACACAAATTAGTAAAAGCCATTACATATTTTAGCACTTCTGCACTGTCCAGGGGAAACTCTTGAAGTGAGATTTGACCCATATCCATCAGATGATAGAGGTTGTGGGGGTTTTAATGGGTTTTTAGCTCTACTCACTTTAAAGATTGTTTATTCATTACAGTGTTGGCAAGAAAGAAATGTAAATATTCTTGAGTCTTTTCCTCCCACATCATGAGGCAAGGATGCCTTTATCAAAAGGGAAATCTGTCCCTATTGGTATGGAGGTGTTTCTCTAGGAACGGTTCTCCCAGGCGAATGGAGAGGTTCAGGGTGGGTGAGTAGATGAAACCACCCCAGGGGCAGGGAGAAAATTTTGGTGAGCCCTGCTAATGTGGGAGGACACAACGAAGTTGGTTTTATTTTCTCCCCATCTGGTGCAATCTGAAATTGCTGCTGGATCCCCCTTTCTCAAGAAAGACTTGTCTCCTGCCACCCCAACTCTACTCTATCCCTTTCTCTCTCCCCTCCCTCTTTCCTTCCCTCCTCTCCCTCCTGCTCTCTTCCTCTCTTCCTCTTTCTCCCTCTCTCTCTCCCTTCTCTCACCTTCCCTAGCTCTCCCTCTTTCCTGCTCTCTGTCTTCCTCTTTTTCTCCTTCTTTCCCTCTTTCTTCCTTTATCCCTGTCTCCTTTGGTCTTCTGGTCTTCCTTTCTTCACCTCTCCCCCTTTCACTTTCTATCCTTCCCTCCCTCCTTCCCTAGCTCTATCACCTTCTGTCTTGTTCTCTTCATTTCTCCCTCTCTCTTTCTCTCATTCTGTTTCTTTCATTGACCTTGGCTCTCTGAGGGAAAACTGAGTTGATCCATTAATCTGTCGGTCAGGGGTGTTTCTTGAGCACTTACTCTGTGTAGAGCACTGAGATAAGTGCTTGGGAGGGGAGTACAGTAGTGCACAGCATCAGGAAGAAGTTTCCATTTTCTTCTCCAAGTAAGGTTTACCAATCAGACATTTCTCGTCATCTAAATTGGATAGAGAAGAGGAAGAGGAATCCCTGGAAATCCCTTTTCCAAAATGATTTTCAGTGGTCCTAAATGTACCAAAGCATCAAACAGTGAGTGACGGAAAGTCTTAGACCTTGCTTCTTACAAGTCCTTTTTTCTTAGATCCTTTACCCAGATTCTGCAAGTGACTTAATTTACCTCAGGGGCAGAGGCCTAGGAAGGGTTGTGCTCACTGTTTTAAAGAGAAAGCAATATTAGCAACTAGTAGCATATACTAAGTGCTTACTACGTGCAGAACACTGTATTAAGCACTGAACACTAGTATTCCATGTCTCCAAAATGGCTGCAGTACTGAAAAAAAAATTGTAAAAGGAGAGAATTTACCATCGCAGCCAACTTTCTCTTCCCCTTCCTCCCTTCTTCTCTCTCTTCTGATGTATCATTCCTCTTTTTCCTCCTATAAATTAATCATATTTATTGACCACTTGCTGTGTGCAGAGCACTGTGCTAAGCACTTGGGAGAATACAGTGTAAAAATATAACAGCCATATTGTCTTACAGTCTAGAGGGGGTGACGGACATTAATAATGATAAACAAATTATGGCTATGTGCATGAGTACTGTGCGGATGAGGGGGATGTGAATAAATGGAGCAAATCAGGGTGACACAGAAGGGAATGGGAGAAAAGGAAATGAGGGCTTAGCCAGGGAAGGCCACTTGGAGGATATGTGCCTTCAATGAGGCTTTGAAGGTGGGGAGAATAATTGTCTGTTTTGTTGAGTATATATCTACAATTCTATACATTTATATTGATACATGTTTACTTGTTTTGATTTCTGTCTTCCCCCTTCTAGACTGTAAGCCCGGTGTGGGCAGGGAATGTCTCTATTGCTGAATTGTACTTTCCAAGGGCTTAGTACAGTGCTCTGAACACAGTAAGAGCTCAATAAATACAATTAAATGAATGACTGAATATGAAGAGGGAAGGTGTTCTCCTTTCCTTTTCTTCTCTTTTTCCTTGCATCAGATGGAACTCTAAAACCATTCAAAGAACAGTTAATCCTCCATCCTCCTTTTGTCTATACCTCTAATTTCTCAGATCCAAACTTTCTCCCTCCACTCTCTTGAGCTCTTCATCTCCCTCCTCTCCTTTCCTTATCTGGCTCAGATTATCTCTTTGTCTAGACAGTGAGCCTTAGGAGGAAGTCTGGTGTAGTTTATTTGGACACATTCCCTCCAGAAAAGGCTAGGGAATGTATCAGGAGACATAGAAAGGTCAATGCAGTCACATCTAGTAGGGCCAATAATTATTATTCATTCATTCGATCATATTTATTGAGCGCTTACCGTGTGCAGAGCACTGTACTAAGCATTTGGGAAGTACAAGTCGGCAACATATAGAGATGGTCCCTACCCAACAACGGGCTCACAGTCTAGAAGTGGGAGACAGACAACAAAACAAAACATGTAGACAGGTGTCAAAATCGTCAGAACAAATTATTAAGCGCTAACTCTGGGCAGAGCACTGTGATAAGCATTCTGTGAGATATTGGAAAGCTGCAGTATAATCTAATGCAGTAGGGGTGGCCAAGATTGAAATCTTCCATTCATTCATTATATTTATGGAGCACTTACTGTGTGCAGAGCACAGCACTAAGCACTTGAGAGAGTACAATATCACAATAAATGAACATATTCTCTGCCCACAGTGAGCTTACCTTCTAGAAGGGGAGACATATATTAATATAAATAAATAAATAAATGACCGAAATGTATGTAAGTGTTCTGGGACTGGAGGGCAGGGGATGAATAAAGGGAGCAAATCAGGGTGACGCAGAAAGCAGTGAGAAAAGAGGAAAGGACAGCTTAGTCAGAGAAGGTCTGTTGGAGGAGATGTGTCTTCGATAAGGCTTTGAAGCTGGGGAGAGTCATTGTAGCTCTTATGCAATCTGTAAAATTCACTGGATTTTTCCACCAGTGGTAGTCCCAAAAGAGTGCACACTGTAGCACTCTGCTCCTTATTTGAAGTTTTCTGGCTGGTTTGACTTCCCATCTTGCAGCATAAGGGTCACTTCTAGTGTGGTTCACCACCAAAACCACCCATCCTGCTCAGTCTCTTCCATTTGACCATCCGTAGGGAGGTGAGCTAGTTGACATAAACTAAGGGGTATTGGTGGTGGCCTAGTGGCCTAGTCGGTGGCCTAGGAGAAAGAGATTGTTTCAGGAATCCTGCACCTCCCATCCCAGCCGGTTTCAGACTTCTGAAGAGAGTGTCCGGTTTCCAGTTCCAGTGAGTTTACATCTTTTCCCTCCTCCCTCTTCTCTCTCTCCCACTGGCCTTTGCTCACCCCTGAACATACTGCGTAAATGATAGCTTGCCAGCCCCGCTCAAAAAAAAAACAAAAACGATATTTGCTTCTTTCACTTAGTACCTACTTACTGGAGTAAATTGAGGTGAGTGCCCTTTGACCTCTCTTCCTCATGTGTGAGTGTGATTATGATACAGGCTGGCCCCTGGTCCACACACCTGAAACACCAGGAGGACTGGACAATAATCTCCAGGGTGAGACTGGTGCTTCTTGGAAGAAATACATTGGATAAATTTTGTGGGTTATTCTTGTGTGGAGTTATAATTATCCGTGGTTGAAGGAAGTAGAATGCCAGCAATTTTGATGCAGTTAAAAAAAAAAGCTTTTGCAATTCCAATCAATCAGTGGTGTTTACTGAGTACTTATGGTGTGAAAAGTACTGTACTAAGTGCTTGGGAGAGAGTGCCATGCAATAGAGTATGATATGCAGTAGATATGAGCCCTGCCTTCAATAAGCTTGACAAAATCTCATTCTCCCTCTAGACTGTAAAGCTCCTCGTGGAGAGGAATTGTGTCTATTCATTCGTTCATATTCACTGAGCACTTGCTGTGTGCAGAGCACGGTACTTAGTGCTTGGGAAAGTACAATATAACAATAGCCAGACACATTCCCTGCCCTCAACGAGCTTACAGTCTAGCTGGTGTCTACGAACTCTATCATATTGTACTCCCCCAAGCACTTAGTACAGCGCTCTGTACACGGTAACTGCTCCAGATATAGCGTCAATCAACCAATTGATTACTATGTTGATACCTGAGAATGTTGTGATGCCTGTATGAGATGGAAACAAATTGTGCAACTCGACTGAATTGTGCATGATCTGCCTCTGATGTTCTCAATCCATGTTGGTTCACTTTACCTTCCCACAGACTGAAGCTTTTGCCTTGGAGAAGTTTTACCGTTTCTCAGACACGGTAAATCCACTTATTTCAACTTCAAATAGAGGCTTGGCTTGTGGTCATACATGAAAAGCAGACAGCATCATTTCTGTAAACAGACAGTGTCTGGTGGGGAAACACACCCCCTCTCGCCTTTAAGGACAAAACAAGCCATTGGCATTATTCGCTATTTTCACAAAAAATAGTCTAGCCTGGAGAAACCCTCCTCCAAATGTTCTACATCAACCTCCTCCTCTTCAAAAGTCAGGCTTTTCTGACCCCTCTGAAAGGGTGAGCTGATTTTATAAACATCCTTCAGAGGGAAACAGCAACTCATCTTTTCTCTAATGATCCAAATGCAGCCATGACACATTTTGGCCGAATTAAGCATCGTCTCAAAGCAGAGATGAACATTTCCCTTTCCTTAAAGCTGGTGCACATCAGAGAGCTAGCCCCAGTACAACCCGTTCTGACGAGAAAAAATAAACTCATGTCAAAACACATCTTGCTTCATTAGGAAAAAATGTATTCTAGGATTCCACATTCATTCTGAATCCTTCTCATGCACAATCTTTCATCTAAGATGCTCTGCGGCTCATGCGTTGAGAACAGGGAACGTCCAAGTGTGGAGTGATAATAATAATAATAATGATAATTATTATTATTTTGGTATCTGTTAAGTACTAAGTGTCAAGTATGGTACTAAGCTCTGGGTAGACACAAGAGAATTACATCAGACATAATCTTTGCCGCATATGAGACTCAATCTAAGGAGAAAAATTATTTAATCACCATTTTATAACTGAAAAAAACTAAATCACAGAGAAGTCAAGTGATTTGCCCAAGAGTGTCAGAGTTGGGACTAGAACCTAGATCCTATGACCCCCCCAGGCCCGGGCTCTTTCTACTAGACCATGTTGCTTCCCTGGTTACACTGCAGAAAACAAACCCAAAGAGTGAATTTGCCTCCCCAGTTAGACAGAAAGAAAACTGTCAAATCTTGACAACTGGGATCTCGTTTATTGTTTGACTGAGAAGGAGGTCAGTAATAAGGCAAAGAAAATCAACAGGATCAAAGAATGTTGAAATTAGTTTGGGGTGCCACTGCCTATTTAATTTAATAATGATAATAATAATTATGGTACTTGTTAAATGCTTACTATGTGCGAAGCACTGGTCTAAGTGCTAGATTATTGATTTCCTGTCAGCAAATGACAGCAGCTCACAAGGTCCTTCAGCAGAACTCCAACTCAGAATATATTTCAGTACTAGTGGAAAAATCAAAGGGATTTTGTAATCCTTTTGGAGTTTCCTATGTAGCATGTCAATCAGTCCAT
This sequence comes from Tachyglossus aculeatus, assembly GCF_015852505.1. Taxonomy (NCBI): domain Eukaryota; kingdom Metazoa; phylum Chordata; class Mammalia; order Monotremata; family Tachyglossidae; genus Tachyglossus; species Tachyglossus aculeatus. Next base: position 37,635,463 of record NC_052077.1, on the reverse strand, counting down.
CAATCGTATTTATTGAGCACTTACCATGTGCAGAGCACTGTACTAAATGTTTGGGAGAGTGCAATGTAACAATAAACAGACACATCCCCTGCCCACAACAAGCTTACAGTCTAGCAAGATGCTAATTTTAACTTTCCACGAGCAATGCGGGCATTCTCCCAACCTGCTGGCTATTTCCCTCCATATTTCCATCTTCTTGTCAATTTTTCACAAGTTCCACAGAGAGGAGACACTCTCTGAATTGAACTGTTTGACTGGGTAATTGCTTGGCCTTTGCATGCACAGATTTGGCAGTTGTCTGGCTGATTTATTCTTTGGTGGGCTAGCTGTGATCATTTCCCATGTATACTGTGCAGTAATTACTTTGGTGATCTCATCAATAAACGGCCCAGTCACAAATGTAATGGGTTCTACTGAATGTGATAATAAAGTCAATGAGTCCTTCTGAAAGGGAGAAAAAAGAAAAGCAGCACAGCATAGCGGATAGAGCACTGGCCTGGGAATCAGAAGGACCTGGGTTCCAATCCCAGATCCTCTGCTTGCCTGTTGTGTGTCCTTAGGAAAGTCACTTCTCTGTGCCTCAGTTACCTCATCTGTAAAATGGGGATTAAGATTGTGAGCCCCATTTGAGACAGGGATTGGGTCCAGTCTGATTAACTTGTATCTACTCCAGCACTTAGCCTGGCACATAGTTAGCACTTAGCAAATACCATTAAAATAATATTCTAAGGGCATCTATGCAGATACTCTGTGAAAGTTTACTGATGATGGTGATAATGTATTCACAATGAGGTCACCTGCCCAGTACAGTGCTCTGCACACAGTAAATGCTTAATAAATACGATTGATGATATGTCATAAGGACTGCTTGGTTTTCTCCACCAGATAGGCAGATGTACACATACACCTAAAGCATTGTAGAATCATTTTGTCCAACTTCCTCTCCCCTCTTACCCTCTAGAAAACAAGTAACCAACAATATGATAGTTTCACATATTCTACCCAAAACCTGATCCTACCATTTGGTGATCAATTGGGTTTCCAGAAAATGTGTTCATTGCCTTTGGCTTGAAAATTCCCCTCAGGGAAATGGCCAAAGGATTAACTGCTAACACATATTGAAACCACAAAGATGGGTTGGCCTTATGCTCTGAAGACAAGGAAACCAGGAATGTTTGGAAGGCTATAAGTGAGAACCCCCTGAGAAAAATTTACAATTATCCCAGCCTAGTCCTGAATAATAATAAATATAATACTTGTGGCATTTGTTAAGTGCTTACTATGGACCAGGCACTGTACTAAGAGCCAGGGTGGATACCAGCAAATTGGGTTGGTACAGACCCTGTCCCACATGGGGCTCAAAGTCTTAAGCTGCATTTTACAGATGATGTAACAGACACAGAGAAGTGACGTGACTCACCCAAAGTCACCCAGCGGACAAGTGGCGGATCCCGGATCAGATCATCATCAATCGTATTTATTGAGCGCTTACTATGTGCAGAGCACTGTACTCCCAGGTCCTTCTGATTCCCAAGCCTGTGCTCTATCCACTAGACCACCCTGAACCTAGCAAAATCCATTCCCATTGACCAGTTGTTTGGAGAAACAGCCTGTGTCATTAGCTGTATATCTCAGTTGGTTAGAGCAGGGTACTAACATTACCACGGTTGCGGGTTCGATCCCCATATGGGACACTTGCATCTCACAGAAAAATCATAGCCTAGTGGAAAGAGGCTGAGTCTGGGAGCCAGAGGACCTGGGTTCTCATCCCAGCTCCACCACTTGTCTGCTTTGTGACCTTTGGCAAGTCAGTTCATTTCTCTGGGCCTCAGTTACCTCATCTATAAAATGGGGATTATGACTGTGAGCCCCACCTGGGAATTGGACTTTGTCCAACCTGAATAGCTTGTATCTACCCAGTACCTAATGTGTTGCTTGGCACAGATTAAATGATTAACAAATAGCATTGAAAAAATCGGTTGGAGCAAGGGGAGAGGGAGATGACTGACCTTCAGAACCACAATCTCAGGAGCCCCTGCAACATGCAGGTCTAAATATTAACCCTGCTTGAATTTTTATCCTTTATCCCACCCTATTTCCAGTGATGACGTGCATAAAATCAGGGGAGCTAGGATGTTCCTACTGTGAAGTGGTTTTTTTCTTGAATGGGGCACTGAAGTCCCATATATATCTCAGGACAATCAGCCAGTCAGTTGTATTTTTTCTTGAATTGGGCACTGAAGTCCCATATATATCTCAGACAATCAGTCAGTCAGTTGTATTTATTGAGCACTTAATGTGTTCAGCGCTGGCGAGAGTACACTACAACAATAAACAGACACATTCCCTGCCCACAAAGAGCTTACAGTCTAGAGGAGGAGCGCGACTACGATGGCAAGACTTTGAAAAGCTCTTTGATTCACCAAACTCTCAGGGCCAAATGTGCAAATCTGTTTTATCCCAACAACCTTCTCTTTGGTCAAAGCAATACCCAGCTTCTATCCCTTTTCTTATGATCAGCTATCAGCCCCATTTCCCTGACCCAGATTTCCCCACCCCACACTGTGGTAGAGTGCTGTGTGCTGGCTATACACCTCCTTGTGTACCTTCATCCTCAAGTGCTCTGTGTGGGTGGGTGGGTGGGTGGGTGTGTGGGTGTGTGTGTGTGTGGAGTGTGGGTACACACGTAGCGTCCTATGTCTGCAAAATGATTCGGGATGGAAGTTGTCACGCCCATGAATGATGTTGTTCTATGTGTCTGGCGAGGTTAAAAAGAAATGCTAAAATGACTCTGAGCACACCCCGGAAGCCACTTGAGAGATGGGTAGATTGGACTTCCTTCGGAGGGGCTCAACCAGACCATATAGTACCATAACCCTTCAAGATCCTGGAGAGGGAAGACGTGATGTTTTCGTACATCCATTTTGCAACGTTACTACTGGATGATAAAGCAGTGGTGATGATGGTTTTTCCAGCCAAGTCATAGTAATTGTTTTGTCAATCAATCGGTAATGTTTACGAAGCAGCTGTTCGGTGCAGAACACAGGACTAAGCCTCGGGAGAGTTCACCAGGGGTCAAAGTCATGATTCTCTGCCCTCAAGCAGCTTACAATCTCGTGGAATTGCTAAATGAGGTGAACTATTCTCTGCCTCTGAGTTTTAAGGGTTTTTCCTAGGCAGGAACAGTCATTGAAGCATACTCATCTTAGTTATCTTTGGCTGTGTTTCCTTATGAAAAATACATATCCTCTGACAGTAATAACATTAGATTAGGTTGGCTGGATTTATTCTGAGTCATGACAGAATCTGCCATGGTTAAAAAATGCCTGCAATTGAGCATGTTACACTGTTACTTCATTATGCCATATTAAGTTATTAAATGAATGCTGGAGATTACAATGCCAAGAGGAATGGCAATAAAGTTTTCCGTGTGCAGAAGTTTCATGAAATTTCTCAGGGGTTCCAGAGGCATCATCCATTTAAGTTAAAGGTTTCAGCACTGCAATTGAAAATTCTACCACTCTCTTTTTCTTTTTCAAACAGAATGACCTTTATGCAACCGAATAGCTTTGCACGGATAATATCTACATCCAGTTGTCCTATTGATATTTAATAGCTTCCTAAATTCGGTGCTATTTGTAGATATGTTTGAAATGTGTTGTGGAAACGTATGTAATAGGTAAATGGCCACGGGGTTGACATTTCAATTTCTTAAATGCAAATTACAGGTTACTGGCATTATACAGTCAAAGGGGTATAACTAGAAGAGAAAGAGGCAAGTTATTTCTTCACGGTCTGCTGAGCAGTGTAATAGTTATTGATCCAGTTGCACCAGGACTAGAATTTTAAAACTGGGCCCCTAGAAAATCTGCTACTGTATAGACAGACATATGGTGATCCATGCATGTGCGTACTTGTAAACACCTCTTCTATTGCTAGCTTATATTTTATTTTGCTTTTGAAAATACAACTAGTTCTCCTATAATGTGGGGGCTATGCTCTTCAGGACCTTTGTATTAAGGAATGTTCACTTCCTAGAACTTGGGTCTTCCAGTGTCTTACCTAAATAATTATAAATTGTCGTATTTGTCAATCGCTTACTATGTGCCAGGCACTGTACTGAGCGCTGGAGAACATTTGAGGTCATCAGGTTGGACACAGTCCCTGTCCCACATGGGCCTCACAGTCTTAATCTCCATTTTACAGATGAGGTAACTGAGGCCCAGAAACATGAAGTAACTTGACCAAGGTCACACAGCAGACAAGAGGCAGAGTCAGAATTAGAACCCAGGTCCTTTTAACTTCCAGCCCTGTGTTCTATCCACTAGGACTCGCTGCTTGATTCTTCCAGTAGATATAAAATAACGAAGGACAGATCACACATTGTCATAGATGCTTGGGAAACCCATTATAGCTTGCCTTTTTTTTTCCCAGTTCCAGCGACTTGTAAAGCTGGCTTAGGAAATGGGGGCAAATGGGATTTAAGCTGACCATGGCTGACTACTGGGAACTTCTCCTCAGTCAAGGGAGCAAGAGTCACAGAGGACAGTGTATCATGGGCCTTCTGGCCACCATGATATCAAGCTTCCTCTGTGGGTGTTAACTGCATTTGGAAGCTGAATAAATATAGATCCGCAACTGCATAGCACCGGAAAAGGAGGGGTCAACCTTGAAATTAGGAATTACTCCACTCGCAGAAAAGCAGAATTCTTCCAGGACTTCATTTGTGCACTCACAGTACAGGCTGTATCCAGCGCTTAGAACAGTGCCCAGTGCTTAGAATAGTGCGCCAGCGCTTAGAACAGTGCTTTGCACATAGTAAGTGCTTAACAAATACCATTATTATTATTATTATTATTATTATGGTAATTCCAAGCAGAGAGAAACAGGGAAATTAACTGTTTCTATGGAAATGAGATAGGCAGACTGTACAGGAGATCTGGACGTAGATGATTGTTATTCAGCTATTGAGAAGTCAGGGGCAGTAATACCCAAAGGAGATTCTCTTGGCTAATTGATTCATTTTTCATATCGAAGATGTGCTCTACTCTTCTGGGCAAGCATCCTGCAATTCGTCCTCTTTTCTGTCGAGCTATTTTCCAGGGTTTTGAGGGTTCTAATTTAGGAAAATAGTTTCATTAATTGTACTATGCGACTTCGTGTTTGACTATCCTTCTCCATATTGGCTGATCGTTTCCTGAGCATTTTTCACAGTCAGGTTTCCCACTCATTCCTTCGTTATTACTACTTTATTGTTATGCTATTCTGCTTCACTGACTTAGCTCATTAGCACTGATTCAGTGTTCCTTTTCTTTTATGTTCCTGATTTGAAAGGAGATATACATCCCTGGTGTAACCTTCTGAAGTTTCCACTCAGAATCTGTTATTAATGCATGGTCTAATGTCTACTTCCACAGTCTTAGCCCCTTCACTGTTGCAATTCTCTCCCATTGGATCCATCTGTCACAAAGTTTATCAGTATTGTCTTTTGGTTTAGGTATACTTAGTCCTTTCAAAAATCAAGTGTGTTTTGTGACCAGTGAGTGATTCCAGGAATTAGAGATGAAAAACTAACATAAGAATTTAAGAGGGGCCGGGGAGAAAATTTAGAAGCTGTATTAGAATTTTCTGTCATCTTTTCAACTAATCAGTAGTATTTACTGAGCAGCTACTGAAGCCAATGCACTGTATGAAACATATCAATCAATCAATCGATGGCATTAATTTAGTGCTTTCTGTGTACAGAGTGCTGTATTAATGACTTGGGAGAATACAATACAACAAAGTTGGCAGTCACATTCCCTGCCCACAAAGAAGTTACAGTCTAGAGGGGGAGACAGACATTAAATTAAATTACAGATAAGTACATTAGTGCTGTAGGGCTAATGACAGTGTCTAACAGGAGTCAGCCAGTCAACCGTATTTAATGAGCACTTAATTTGTGCAAAGTACTAAGTGCTCGGGAGAGTAAATATAACAAAAAACAGGCACATTCCCTGCCCTCACGAGCTTACAGTCCGCAGTAACCAGAAACACATTTCCTTCCCTCAAGGAGCTTGCGATCTCTCCATTTGTATTTTGAGGTTTATCAGTTTGGCACTGCTAACTATACCAAAGTGACTATTTTTCAGAGAAATAAGCTATTTTAGCTTCTCAAAAGCACACACGAGGCTCAGGTGTTTTGTATAGCTCTCTGCCCACAATAGGTGCTCAATAAATACTGTTGGTTTTTTGGTACTTGTTAAGCACGTACTATGTGCCAGGCACTGTACTTAGCACTGCGGTAGATAAAGGTTAATCAGGTTGGACACAGTCCCTGTCCCACATAGAGCTCACAGTATTAATCCCCATTTTAGAGATGAGGTCATTGAGTCACAGAGAACTCAAGTGACTTACCCAAGGTCTCACAGCAGACATGTGGCAAAGCCAGGATTAGAACTCAGATACTTTCTGACTCTCAGGACCATGCTTTATCCACTAGGCCAAGCTGATTGATTAAGTTGGCAGTTATATCCTTACTGTTACTCCAAAACCTTCATTCTGATATGTCACTTCTTTTAAACATGGATTAAACTCCTCAGAAAATGTATTTTGGCTTCGCCAAATCCAATAGGCTTAATAAATAGTTTTGAGTGTTTTTAACAACAAAGATAAAACTGGCAATATTTTTATTAACTCCTTTCTTCACCCCAAATGGCAAATAGGAATTTAGGAGGAAGGATTGAAAGGAAATGATTGATTTCAAATCTGTTAAAATAGTGTCCTTCATCCACAGACAATGGCAAAACCCCATTCTTAATATGTAAATCATTAAAGCTTTGATCAAATGTAACATAAACATTCATCCAAGAGTCTTCTTTCGCATTTCTGTCTCATGCTGACATTTTTATTTGTGTTTGATTTTTGACATGTGAATTATCAGGTCATTAGAGGGTCTCAGGATTCTGATTATTAATTAGAGGGTCTCAGGATTCTGATTATTGATGACCGCAATTAAACCTTATAATGAGTATCTGTGTCCTGTAACTGCTAAAAATAAAATAGTAACTGTCCTTACTGAGCACCTATAGAGTACAGAGCACTTTACTGGAAGAAGGCAACAGGAACCAAAGATAAATCCCTGCCCATGAGGAGCTCACAGTCTAATGGGGGAGGTAGACATTCAAAATTATCGACTGCTATTAATCACAGCTGTAGGAAGAAGATAAATGAGTTAGGTAGCAGAGCCATCATGCCAGGATGAAATAAGAGGATAAATGATGGAATGAACCATGGCAGATTCACACCTACGTAAGTGCCAAGCGTGGGTAAAAGCAACATGTGTGCTTCATTCGGGAAGCCATATCATGTCCACAAGTGGCTTCTTCCTGGAACTTATCCTCCCGCTGAAGGTCGTTCTTCGTTTGTGTTTCTTGGGACAGGACGACGAGGTAAGAGAAAGCCGGTTCAGTTTCACAGCCTACGGCATGGGGCCATGTCTGCAAGCAAAGGATGCTGGGACCTCGAACAATCCGGCCCAGGCTGTCCCCAGGAGCCCCGATGAAATGAGGAAGGTATTTATCGACCGAGCCAAAAAGATTGACACCGTGTCCAGGGCCTGCTTCCCCATGGCCTTCTTGATTTTCAATATTTTTTACTGGATCATCTACAAGATCCTTAGACACGAGGGTATTCATCAGTAGTAGGATTAAGGCTCCAGAAGCACATTCATGTGTTTGAGGTGGGGATGGGGAGTGAAGAATGTAGAAATGTTCAACGGCATAAGGGGAAATGAGGTTATATTTTGACTTGCTGTGCGAAGTCATACCCGGACTAGTGAAGACGATCTTTCACGAAGACAACAGTTATCGGCTACTGTGAACTTTCGATTCCGTACTAAATGTGACCGATTTTTTCATAGTAAATCATACCACTCTATACTTGAGCTTTACTGCCAATGTGTTTCTATAGTAAATATTCTTAAATGATGGTATATATAAATGGGCAGTACTCTTCGGAGTTCCTTATGATTTAAAAAAAAATCCATTGTATTTTCTATCAAAGGTGAAATCGTCTAAGGTGAATCCCATAGGGAAACAAAGACCAAGTTTTCAAGTATCCATTTTTGTTTTAAGCTTAGCTGGCAGTGTCAAATCGATGGTTTCACCCGTTTTCTTAAAGATTAAGATCAGTGTGTTTTGTAATGACCCTCATCAGCATTTAAAGAAGCAATGACTTCATAAACAGGCCAACTCCTTTGAAACATCTCACAAATGGCCCAGGAGATCTGATGCTCTGAATAGGATGTTCATCCATTGCAGCCAACTCCACAGTTTCAGGGAATTATAGGGGGAATGCATTGCTGTTTTTAATGTATTTAATGTATTTTTTATTCATCCCCCAAAAGACCCTTTGATAAAATTTCAAACTGAGAGCAATTTTTAAAAATCTTTTTACCGGATGCTTAATTTTCCTCATCTAACTCTGTTTAACATTTCATCTTAATAAGAGAGAAATGGAGTGACCCTGATTGATTTGAATTTGTCATGTTGTACCCCCACAAAAAACCTAGATGATCATTTAAAATAGAGTCTGGTTTCCTTACCCAGTAGTTGAAATTAAATAGTTGTAGCATGTTTCTTTATTAGCATTGATTTTTGCTGCGGAACTAATCAAAAATTTGACCCAAAAGCCTAAGGGGAGAATTTTCGCTTGATAATTTTCAAATGGGTTTCCTCACTCCCTACCCTCCTGGAAACACAAGTTATTTGGGTGAGTGACTTTTCCACTGAGAAGTTTCAGATTTGAAATATTAGATGAAAGGTCCATGATTGGCTATTGGAGGGAAAAGCTGCGGAAGTTAGATAGACTCATGGATAATAAAGGAGACAATGGGAAAGTTAGATGGTGCATCTTTAACTATCAAGATGGATGAAGAAGGACAATCATCACAGTTCTAAAAGCTGCTGTCAGGGACGGAGTTTTGGACTTGATCATCAAGTTTCTGTCTCGAGTGAATTGCTTCTATTATTGTTTCCCAGCTGCAGAAGTGAGCCAGTGGGCAAAAGAATCCAGCTTCCAAATTGTCAGTAGGGACAAACTCTTACCCTAGGAGGGTTGAGTTAATAGGTAAGAGGAGCTATTTTTTTCAGAGCAAAGCTAGTGAAATTATTTTCCTTTTGGGCCTCACACTGTCAAATGAGGAGCTGGAACTGCCATTCCAATGGAAGATTTCTTGTTTGGTTTTTTTTCCAAATAAGAATGAGTCACATCAGGTACCTCTCTGAAGGCCTTTCAACCAATAGCTGCACTACAAACAATTCTTAGGTAACTGAAGAGTTTTTAATGTTGGGTACATCTTTCACCATCTAATGAAGTGCAAGACCTCACCCCGAAAAGTGTTTTTCTTGTTTTTATGGTGGGTGAGTCGAACAGTACCACTGAACAGCTCCTCTCTTTCAATTTTCCTTATTCTGAGGTTGTTTTTTGCAGTTGGATAACCAAAAGCTAAATGCAGCTGCTGGGAAATGCAAGCCGGATTGCTAGAGGCACCGTGCATATGAACTAAACCATAAAAATGTATCTTTATGCTGAAGATTAAAGCGCGGTAATATCACATCTTGTCTTTTTGAGGATTAGACAGAGTAATTAAAGATAATGTTTTCCCAGATCATTTTAAATAGCCTTGGGGAAAAAAATGCATGATCCTATTGAGGATTTTCACTCATTTGAGTCCAGTCTTTTAAAAGAATTATTATTTATAGAATGATCTACCAAAAACATGCACCATTTTGTAAGGGTATTGTGTGTGTATGTGTGTGTATGTGTGTGTGTGCATGAAGCATAGGGAACTTTTCACATCAAGTACTAAAATCTCTTCCAAAACATCATCTGGGTTCCAAGGAGATTTTGTAGTGTAAGCGACCATATTGAGGTATTTATGCGTGTGTTTTCGCCAATCAATCAATGGTGTTTATTGAGCACTTTGTGCAGAGCACTGTACTCAATGCTTGGGGGAGCACAGTGCAACAGTTTGGGTAGACATATTCCCCACCCACAAGGCACTTATAGTATAGAGAGGATGAGAGTCATTTATATAAATAAATAAATAAATCATGTTATGCATTTAGTCATTTAGTAGATGGCTTTTAATGAGCACCTGCGGTGTGCAGAGCATTGTACTAAGCCCTTGGGAGAGTTCAGAGGAAGTGAAAGATGCAATCCCTGACCTCTTAGAGCCTACACTTTATCCGGAGGACCTGTCTGCCTCCCAAATCTTCAACTCCCAAATCTTCAATTAAACCATAACAATGTATCTTTATGCTGAAACTCTTAGTACAGTGCTCTGCACATAGTAAGCACTCAATAAATACGATTGATTGATTATGCTGAAGATTAAAGCACAGTAATATCACATCTTGTCTTTCTGAGGATTAGACAGAGTAATTAAAGATAATGGTTTCCCAGATCATTATCATTCAATAATAATAGTAATAATCATGGCATTTGTTAAGCACTTACTACGTGCCAAGTACTGTACAAAGTGCTAGGGTAGATACAAGACAGGCTAATTGGATATAGTCCCTGTCTCCCATAGGGCTCAGAATCTAAGAGGGAGAGGGAACAGGTCTCTTATCCCCATTTTTATAGGTGAGGAAATCGTGGTGTAGCAAAGTTAGGGGACTTGCCCAAGGTCACACATCTGGCAAGATGTGAAGCCAGGATTAGAATCCAGGCCTCCTGACTCCCACCCTTGAGGACCCCAAAATGAATGGGACTAGGGAAGTTGGCCCAATCCAGACTTTCCCATTTTCATTCATTCATTCATTCAATCATATTTATCAAGTGCTTACTGTGTGCAAAGCACTGTACTAAGTGCTTGGAGAGTACAATTTGGCAACAGATAGTGACAATCCCCACCCAACAACGGGCTCTTATCTAGAAGGGGGAGACAGACAACAAAACGAAACAAAGCTAGTAGACAGGCATCAATAGCCTCAATATAAATACATAGAATTATAGATATAGACGCATCATTAATTAAATAAGTAGAATAATGAAAATGTGCATATATACAGAAGTGCTGTGGGGCAGGGAGGGGGGTAGAGCAGAGGGAGGGAGTCGGGGAGATGGGGAGGGGAGGAGGAGCAGAGGAAAAGCGGGGCACAGTCTGGGAAGGCCTCCTGGAGGAGGTGAGATTTCAGTAGGGCCTTGAAGGAGGGAAGTAGTTTAAGATCCCACTGGTACGCACAGCAGGAAAGGCAATTTAAATTGAAAGGAGTCCCATGTGGGATTGTCCAACATTACCCACTTGCAGAGCCAGACCCATAGATCAGTCAATTGAAGGTATTTTTTGAGCACTGATTTTTGTGAGGAGCACCTTGGAAAAGTAAGATACAAAAGAGTTGGTAGATATGATCCCTGCCCTCAGGAAGCTTACATTCTAGTGGGACAAACCACATGTCCTTGGGCCAGAGTTGCTCTTGCAGCCAACAAAAGTTTCATTTACTGCTCAAATCCACCGCACATCTGCTCACTGCCTCTGGCTCTATGCCTGATACATGGGGTGGGCAGACAGCTCATAAATTCACAGTCTGTACCAGTGTTTGCGGCAGAAGGGGCAGAGGTGCGACTGTGTGTCTGAGTGTTCCTACACCGCGTGTGACTGCCGACATTCCATGATCATCCAACGGCCAGAAAAGAATGAAACGGCCAGGGTATGTAGAGCAGAAATGAACAGCAGTCAGAACTCATCAGATGGAATTCTTGGCCAGAAAAAGGTAAAACAGAAATGGATGACACTTCTCCTCCCAGAGGCCTTCCCTGACTGAGCCCTCCTTTCCTCTTCTCCCTCTCCCTTTTGCGCCGCCTTACTTGCTCCCTTTTTTCATCCCTGTCCCAGCCCCACAGCACTTGTGTACATATTTGTAATTTTATTTATTTACATCAATGTCTGTATCCCCCTCTAGACTGTAAACTTGTTGTGGGCAGGGAATGTGCCGCTTATATTGTTCTATTGTACTCTCCCAATCACTTAGTGCAGTGTTCTGCACACAGTAAGCGCTCAATAAATACGATTGACTGACTGACTGACTGATTGAATGACTCACAGGAGTCAGGCCTCACCAGACTCAAGGGACAATGGCTACAACATCCTCAGGTGACCTGGCCGCTGTCAACAGAAGAGAGAAGCAAGTCCCACTCGTTGTCTCAGGACCTCCTTGCTCCCCCCAGGAATCCTTCCAATCTATATCCATCAGCACATCCTCTTACTCATCTTGCCTCCCTTTTCCCTTTCTAGGTTTACTCCCTTCCCACTGTCCTTTCTGTGTTCACTTTCTCACACCCAGCACCTAATTTCTGCCCAGAGGTCAGTGAACTTTGATTTTCCGCTGGCCGGCCGGCTGCCCCCCCCCAAGACCACCAATCCCTTTTGGCCAAGTGACCTCTTCTACATTCTCTACCCCTATGACCCCCCCACATCTCCTGCCTGCCATCCAACAGTTCCACCCGAACCTGTCCTGCCATCACCCAGAGAAGCAGCGTGGCCTAGTGGATAGAGCAAGGCCTTCAGACTCAAAAGGACTTGGGTTCTAATCCCGGTTATTCTGTTGTGGGAGACTTGGGTTCTAGTCCTGGTTATTCTGTTGTGGGACTTTGGGCAAGTCACAACTTCTATGGGCCTCAGTTACCTCACCTGTAAAATGAGGATTAAGACCGTGAGCCCCACGTGGAACAGGGACTGTGTCCAACCAGATTAGCTTGGATCTACCCCAGTGCTTAGTACGGTGCTTGGCACTTAGTAAGCACTTAACAAATACAATAAATACACAAATACCCACACCACCAACTCCATAAAACGGGATTGGGGGGCAGCCGGCAGCCAATCAGTTCTACATAAAACGTACTCTATTTTACTTCTCATCCTGCGAAAATCACTATAACTAGTTTCTAATTTGCTTATCACTAGTTTGTGTCACTATCCTCCTTTGCCCCCCTTCTGCATCACCTATGAACTTGGGTCTTTTCCCTTTAAGCAGTTGGAATGTCACCCCAATCCCACAGCATTTATGGATGTACCCATCTGTAAATTATTTTAGGGCCCGTCTCCCAATTTAGACTGGAAACTCCCTGTGGACAGTGAAAATGTCTACTTATTCTGTTTAGTATACTCTCCCACCCATTCGGTACTGTACTCTACACACAGTAAATGCTCCATAAATACCACTGATTGACCGGTCACCTAGCAACTGCTAGCTATAGAAAAGTCCTGCTGCAAAGGAACAGAATCTATTAAATGTGCTGCAGGAGAAACAGTAACTATCCGCTCATAGTGGATAGACCTACATTCTAATCTCTGCTCCACCACTTGTCTGCTGTGTGACATTGGGCAAATCTCTCAACTTCTCTGCACCTCAGTTTCCTCATCTGCAAACTGGGGATTCAACGCCTGTTCTCCCTCCAATGTAGACTGTGAGTCCCTAGTGAGACAGAGGCCGTATCCTACCTGATTACCTTGTATCTACCTCTGGGTTTAGAATAGTGCTTGCACATAGGAAGTGCTTAAAAAATACCCAAATTATTATTATTAACCAAATCCCAAGTCTGTAATTGTAACAATGGAACGGATTTAGTACTTTCTCTTTGCCAAGCACTGGGGTAGATACAAGACAATTGGGTCAGAATCACTCTCTGTCCCTCACACGTTTCTAATCCCGGTCCCACCCCTTACCTGCTGTTTGACCGTGGGCAAGTCACTTAGCTTCTCTGTGCCTCAGTTACCTCATCTGTAAAATGAGGATTAAGAACGTGAGCCCTATGTGGAACGTGAACTGCGTCCAACCTGATTAGGCTGTATGTACCCCAGTGCCTGGCACATAGTAAGCGCTTAACAAATACCATTTAAAAAATATCAACTATATTTTCCCCATTTTACAGATGATGAAATGGTGGCTCAGAGAGGTTAACTGACTTGTCCAAGGTCACACAGCAAGTTAGGGACTAGAATCTGGGTTTTCTGGCTCCCAATCCTTTGCTCTTTCTACTAGACTCACTGCCTCTCTCATTTAGAGTCTAGGATTCAAACTGGTTTGATTAAACCACATAATCTCCCTGCACATAATCTCTTCTCAGGAAGAGAGCTTGGCCCTTCTGAAAGCAGTGAGAATGTTCAGACTCCAAAGGTGCAGTTTAGTAAGCTGCTTCTTCAAAGCAGCCTAAAATATTTTCTAATTAACAGTCATGCCCTTCTATTCTTAAAAAATGGAAACCTTTAAAGAATGGGCATACTATCAGTGCTGTGAAGAAGAATCTGCAGCAGGTGTCAGACAAACGGAACCTTTCTTTATAAATAAAAATCGACTTTGACATTAATCCACTATTTGGAACTTCCTAGAGCCAATTCCATATGCCTCCTCGAAGTAACAGAATTTTAGGCTCTTTGGCCTTGGCAAGCAGCAATCAAAGGTGCATTTTCCAGATCTGAATTATCCTGCTACAATCTACATTTTACCGTTTTAAAATCTTTAGAATGATTGTATATTTTCTTGTAATTTTCAAGTGATTCACTCAGTCTCCAGAAAGGGTCTAGGTGGCCTAAGGGATTTAACCACATACAAACATTGTCCAACAAAAAATTAAAAAAAAATAGTAGAAGGTGTCTGTGTACTTCTGATTGTAGTTTATTAATACATCTATAAATATGCATAAATACATCTGATTATCCTCCATCTACCCCAGTGCTTAGTACAGTGCATGGTACTTTACAGAAAACACTGATTAAATACCTCTGTTATTATTCATATTTATTTCTACCAATGGAATGAAGTCTGCCTTGGGACATGGCCTTTGTCCAATGTGAATAGCTTGTCTGTACCCCAGTGCTTAGTACAGTACTTGAAATACCATTTAAAAAACCAATATTTATCTCCCATTTACCCATGACTAGGGAAGTTTTTATGCCTGAACAAATTTCATTCAATCATCCGTGTATGCCTTGGAGAAGGGTAGACACTTTATAAAAAAAGAAAAAGGAATGGGCTGGTAATGATTTTGTGCTTGTTTTCACTGCTGTATTAGAGGTTGTTATCAAAGCCTATTTTTCCAATCCTCCGGAAAATTTCTTTTCCTTAAGGCAAGAAACACCAGAAAAGTCTAATGCCTAGCTTCAACAGCTGAGGAAAGCAATGGACATTCATTACACCTGAAACCTTTCCATTCTTTGAGAAATTATTTTCAACTTGTGCTACGATATCTGTTGTCCAATTCCTCTCAAAGCATTCCCTGAAAGAAATATATATAAACTTTATTGTCAAGAAGGTGAGCTGTTCACTTGGGTTTTATTCCCTCGGTTTTAGCCAACACTGAAATGGTGAAGTAGGGTACGTAGGGGCTATGCCTCTCAGGTCGCTGGTTTTAATGATGGGGTCTCTCTTGGAATGGGTTTCACTTTGGAGGCCTAGACTTCTTTATAAGTGTAAATCTGTTGGGTCCACGAAGCTAAGTTTAGTTGTGACATTGTGGAGATAATGTTTGGGTTTTCCCTTAAGGCAGGACGGTACCTGGGAGTGTATTTTTGTGACTCAGAGTTGTCATAGAATGATGTGAACCACACTTCTTTGATAAAGATCTAAATCATTATTTTTGCACAGAGGTAGCGTGCATGAATAGACACAGGTTCAGTCTGCCATAACCAAGAGCAAGGGCCTCAGTGCCAAGATCCTATAATACTTCACACTTTTCCAGAGAGCAACTTTTCAGGGGGAAAAAAAAAGATTTCTCTCACACTATAACAAGTTGCTAAAGATCACGGCTATTCTGTCTCTTTCCTCTTTAGTTTATTTTGACAGACCTGTGCCAAACTCTTAAAGGATTTTATTTCTTTAAAGAGTACCTAATCTTTTTCATCTGAAACTCAAGTATCTCTCTATCCTGCCTTATTTTCATCCTGATTGGCTTTAAAAATGGAACTGCCACAGGTCCGTGGCCACCATCTTCATGTGTGGAGTGAGCAGAGTGTTGTCATCCTTTATCCCTTCAGATACTGTTAGGCTGACACCGTGGCCATTCCCAGAAGATCATATCTGTTTCCTGGAGCACTTTCAACCCACAGCAATGTTGCTGTGCGCCTAGAGCTCAAACTAGTGCAATATGTATATATTGAATTTAATTTTCCATTTGGTAAATTGGTATAAACAGAGAATAATGGGTGATATATTCTACCACTACTTGAGCCTAAACCTGAATATCCTTTGAACAAGACAATTTTTTTATGGTATTTATTAAGCACTTACTATATGCTAGGCACTGTACTAAGCCCTGGGGGTAGATATAAGCTAATCAGGTTGCACACAGTTGAGCTCTAATTCCCCCAGAACCTAAATATCTTCTCTGGTTGGTCCTTGGATCAGTACATTAACTCTCTTAAGTCCATAGAGTGATAGTTGTGCCCGTGACCTATTTTGTGTGACTTCAATGTAGCTGAAACTAGTCAGTACCAGCCAAAATGTAAAATGTATTGGTCTGTTGGCAGCATGGTTTGCTTTACAGGAGGTCAAAAGGACTCTTTTAAAGTAGAAAATGGAGAAAAAAATCTTTATTTATAGAAAAAAGATGTTTAAGTTGAGTTGTCTTGTTCATTGCCCTAGAGGTGGGAGCCTGAAATCTCCAAATCAGTGGATTTGGCCAAACTGAATACTGAATACAAGTGTTTTGTTGCAAAACTCTTCTGATGACAGCTTTTCTTCTGTTAATCCCCACCTAAAGAATGCCAGATAGGTTGTCCCTTTAAAATACATTCAGAGAAGCAAAGTTTTTACAGCCGCTTTAATCAAAAATTGCCTTGCTTCATTAGTGGCCAACTTGTTTGGTCCCATTCTTTTGATCTAGTTGGAAAAAAAGAAATGCTGAACTAGAGTGAAGCACATAAGAAAATTCTTGAGTCCTTTTCCCCAAAGGTAAGTCTGTGTTGATACCCATAAACTAAATGGATTTAAAACATTTTTCAATTTGCTTTTTGATTTAAAAGTATTTTTGCTTTCTTACTTTCCTGCATATAATTGATTCAGTTTTAGATCTCTCTCCCTCCCTCCCTACCTCCCTCAAGTTATTTTTTTCATTTAGGCCCTATTGAGACCCCTTCCTTTACTCTTATCACTAGTTCTGCTTTGGTTTGAGCAATCCATAGGTGCACTTTAGTCTCAAGAAATAAAGATATGCTTCCACTTTTCTACTGTAGTCAACTACAGAGCAATGAGTTGATAACAAAGACAATGTTGCCCAGTTAAACCGATGAGAAAAAGTCTTCCTTACTCAGCAATAACTTTTTTCATTGGATTAAAATGCAACAGATTGCCCCTCATAGACTTTAAGAATAAAAAAAAGCAACACGCTTATTGTACCAGTCCCCACCTTTGATTAGTTTCCTGAAGAACGATTCCAGCCCACTGTAACAAACAGGTTTCCTTTCCAGTAAAGAGATGTGGAAAATACAACGAACGATTTGAGGTACAGTTGGTCTTTCTTTAAGGTGATTTTTATCAAAGGTGACTTTAAAGCAGCCCACATCTGACGCGTGACATAAACATCCCTGATAGCTTGTGAACGCAGGTGAGGTATGTGGAAACCGTGAAGTATATGCCAGTAAAGGAATAGATCCTACTGTATTCTTGACATGCTTGAATATTATTGCACTTCTTCACTTTCATCTCTGTGAAATATGCAAGAGACATTCCTTATGTTTGTATGGTACAATCCAATCAAATGATGTGATCAGATAAATGGACAGAAGTAAGTTTTGACATTCCACGGATGTGTTATTGTGTGCTGTCCACAGCAACGTGCCACAAGCATTTGCCATGAGATTTTGACATTATATGCGGTAGCTGATGTGATTGTGAGGCAAGCTGTTTTAAAACTACAGAAACGATTACTGTGATTAGTGTGTTAATTACTTGTCTGTAATTTTTCAACCTAACATTCTGGGAATTTTACCAGATGACAGATGGCGTAGTCCATCGAGAGGGATTTCTTTCTTCTACCGTTCGATGAGAATGCCACATGCATGGATTTGATTCAATCGCATTTGTTTCTATTTCCCATTGTTTGGCGCTGCAGGTAACCAGCTCTTTTGTCAGAGTTGTTACAGCCCTCCTGTGATTTATTGTACTCACCATATGTAATTGTAGATATTTTGATCTAAAGAATAAAGATTGTTTTTTTTTCCAGAATTTGGATATCATTTCTATTTATAGCTTACAAAAGAGTCATCATCGCGTGAACCAAATTTTTCAAGGAATCCTAACAAAATAATGGTGGTATTTGTTGAGTACTCACTCTGTGTCAAGCACTGTATTAAGCGCTGGGCTAGATAGAAGTGAAAATTGTACAGTAAGCGCTCAATAAATACAATTGATTGACTGATTGAAATCAGGTCAGACACAGTCTCTGTTCCACCCAGCATTCACAGTCTGAGGAATGAGAGACTGAGAGCCAACCTAAGACAGATTAATCATGGATGGCTCCCTGAAGGAGTTGGATTCTTCTTCTTTCTTTCTTTATGGTGTTTGTTAAGCATTTACTATGGATCGAACACTGTTCTAAGTGCCATGGTAGGTATACGTTTATTAAAGTTGGTTGCAGTCCCTGTCCCACATGGAGCTCACAGTTTAAGTAGGAGGGAGAACAGCTATTTAATCCCCATTTAACAGTTGAGGAAACTAAGGCAAAGAGAAGTGACTTGCTGAAGGTCACACAGCAGACAGGTGGAAGAGCCAGTATTAAGATCCACGTCCTCTGATTCCCAGGCCCAGGCTCTATCCTATAGGCCTTGCTGCTTCTGTGGCAGTTTAGAAAGACTGTGGAGGAATAGAAGTTGAGAAAAGTGGCTATTCTAGGAAATGGAAGGAGAAAGACAAATGAAGAGAAAATTAAAAAGCAACAATCCCATGCCAAAATTCAGGTGAATATCTTCTATCCCATCACTATTCCAGAGGAGAAATTATCAAAGGTGTGTGGTAGCCTACAGTGGTTATGGCTCAGAACTTTGTTTCCTAGCCATGTACTCTGAAGTGTGGGATACTTATAGAACATCCTCTGTGGTGTTCTAATTAAAGGGGCTTTGAATATCCATGAATTAAGACACTTTATGTGCATCTTGATTCCTTTTTTTTTGGGGGGGGCGTATAGAAGTGGATAATGTTCAGTATCCCAAAAACAGAAACAAGACACAAAATATGTAGTGGATATATACATATAAGGAAAGGGCATCTAACTTTGTATGGCATTTGAGTCTTAACTGCTTTGCCAAGCAATGTCCAGAAGCAGCTTCGTGGTCTAACCAAACACCTCAGTCCCTTCAAGGATCAATCAGTCAATCAGTGGTATTTATTGAGCACTTAAACTGTGTGCAGAGCACTATACTAAACTCTTCTTTCATTCATTCAGTCGTATTTATTGAGCACTTACTGTGTGCGGAGCACTGTACTAAGCGCTTGGGAAGTACAAGTCAACAACAGATAGAGATAGAGGGCTCACAGTCTGAGGGGTGGGGGAACAGACAAGAAAACAAAACATATAGACAGGTGTCAAATTTGTCAGAACAAATAGAATTATAGCTATATGCACATCATTAACAAAATAAATAGAATAGTAAATATGTACAAGTAAAATAAATAGAGTAATAAATCTGTACAAATATATACAGGTGCTGTGGAGAGGGGAAGGAGGTAGGGTGGGGGGGATGGGGAGGAGGAGAGGAAAAAGGAGGCTCAGTGTGGGAAGGCCTCTTGGAGGAGGTGAGCTCTCAGTAGGGCTTTGAAGGGAGGAAGAGAGTTAGCTTGGCGGATGTGCGGAGGGAGGGCATTCCAGGCCAGAGGAAGGACGTGGGCCGGGGGTCGACGGTGGGACAGTCGAGAACGAGGCCCAGTGAAGAGATGAGTGACAGAGGAGCGGAGGGTGCAGGCTGGGCTGCAGAAGGAGAGAAAGGAGGTGAGGTAGGAGGGGGCGAGCTGATGGACAGCCTTGAAGATGAGTGAGGAGTTTTTGCTTGATTTGTAGGTTGACAGGCACTTGGAACAGTATAATACAAAACAGTTGAAAGACACGTTCCCTGCCCACCAGAAATTTAAGGTTTAGAGATGGAGACAGAGATGGAGACAATAAATTATGGCCATGTGAATAAGCACTATGTGGCGGAGGACACAGTCCCTGTCCCACATGGGGCTCAAAGTCTCAATCCCCAATTCCCAGATGAAGTAACTGAAGCCCAGAGAAGTGAAGTGCCGTGCCCAGAGTCACACAGCAGACAAGTGGCAGAGGTGGTATTCGAACCCATGACCTTCTAATTCCCAGGCCCATGCTCTATCCAATACACCATGCTGCTTCTCCACCTACCCAACGTATTCTTGACTAACCTTTCTCTCTAACGCTTGATATCAAGACTCAATGTTTTGAGGAGACTAAAGTTCATTTGTAGGAGTTGGTATTTGTTTTTCTCTATGATGTAAAGGTTTAGCACCGAACCTCCACTCAGTGATTAGTAAAAGTACTGAAGGCTGTACCAACCGCTCCTCTCCAGAACTCCATGCATTCTCTCCCTCTCCTCAAACTCACAGCATCATCGGAACAGCGACCCTGAGGGAAGGCAAAGTATATCACTACTGTAGGCCCCCTCCAGACTGTAAGCTTGTCGTGGGCAGGGAACAGGTCTACCAACTCTGTTATATTGTACTCTCCCAAACACTTAGTACAGGGCTCTGCACACAGTAAGCTCTCAATCAGTGGCATTGATTGACAGATAGGCAGCATTCATGTTTTGTACATATCTATTCTATTTATTTTATTTTGTTAGTACGTTTGGTTTTGTTCTCTGTCTCCCCCTTTTAGACTGTGAGCCCACTGTTGGGTAGGGACTGTCTCTATATGTTGCCAACTTGTACTTCCCAAGTGCCTAGCACAGTGCTCTGCACACAGTAAGCGCTCAATAAATATGATTGATTGATTGATTGATTGATTTTAGCGAAAATGGCTGATGCTGCCCTTCTCATCCCTCCCCATTCTAGAACATTCTCACTCCACAAACCTAACTCCACCAAAGGAGCTGCCACCACTGAAGACACATTATAGTAATGATGGCATTTATTAAGCGCTTACTATGTGCAAAGCACTGTTCTAAGAGCTGGGGTGGTTACAAGGTGATCAGGTTGTCCCACGGGGGGCTCACAGTCTTCATCCCCATTTTACAGATGAGGTCACTGAGGCACAGAGAAGTTAAGTGACTTGCCCAAAGTCACACAGCTGACAATTTGAGGAGCTGGGATTCAAACCCGTGACCTCTGACTCCAAAGCCTGTGCTCTTTCCACTGAGCCATGCTGCTTTTGTTTTTTGTTTTTTAAATGGTATTGGTTAAGCACTTACTATATGCCAGGCACTGTACTAAGCTCTGGGGTAGATCCAAGCTAATCAGGTTGGACACTGTCCCTGTCCCACACGGGGCTACCAGTCTTCATCCCCATTTTACAGATGAGGGAACTGAGGCATGGAGCAGTGAAACGGCTTGCCCAAGTTCACACAACAGACAGGTGGCGGAGTCAGGATTAGAACCCTGGTCCTTCTGAATCCCAGGCTTGTGCTCAGTCTTCTAGGCCATGCTGCTTCTCTGATGAGGTGGATGGGATAATAATAATGATAATGGCATTTATTAAGCACTTACTATGTGCAGAGCACTGTTCTAAGTGCTGGATGCTGGACCCTAGGAAAAATAGCAAGTTGTATATAGGGAATTCTCCAGGAATGAAGGTGTTTGTGTGTGTGTGTGTATGTCTGTGTGTCTGTGTGTATATGTGATATTATATAGACGAAGAACAGGAGGTTAGAACCAAATTGCTCTATAGCAAGTCAGGAAAAAGGAAACCTGTAAGTGATAGAATAACTGGCCTAGTACAAGGAAATTGGTTATGAAGACGATGTCCCCTTGACATTTCTCAGTATCTCCGCAGCGGAGAGAATCTGATTAAGTGACAAAAAAAGAAACTGAGAAAAGCCAGGAGGATGGCAGCAGACTCTTGAGGATTGCTGTAAATGTCATTTTCTGGTATTATCCAAAATACAAGAGATATACCAAACACTATGACTTTCAATGTAGGATTCCACATTCTTATGGATCAATACAGAAACAATGTTGTTTGACTTCTAGACTGTGAGTCCACTGTTGGGTAGGGACCGTCTCTATATGTTGCCAACTTGTACTTCCCAAGCACTTAGTACAGTGCTCTGCACACAGTAAACGCTCAATAAATACGATTGAATGAATGAATGAATTCAATCGTACTTACTGAGCGCTTACTGTGTGCAGAGCACTGTACTAAGCGCTTGGAAAGTACAAATTGGCAACAGATAGAGACAGCCCCTACCCAACAATGGGAAATGCTGAGACTCTAGCAGAAGGAAACACTTTTTCCCCAGAAAGGATCATCCAGCTGCAAGCCAAAGTGGAAAATTCTCCAACATGTGCTTAAATTGATGCCGATGGGGTTGCTTAGAATATTTTAAAAGGAGAAGGAGTCTGATGTGATGTTCAGTTTCCTTGATTAAAGGATAAACGGTGGATAAAAATGTCTGAAGTGTTCAAGACTTGCATTTTGCCTCGAATTCTAAAGTGAGATTCATTCAGTTATGTCTGATCTGACATTAGATATGATTTGTGAATGACAGTTAATGAAAACAGAGACAACTGAAAGGAGATGGAATTTTAAATCAGAGTGGAGCCAACCTGAAGAAATGATACAAATGTCACTTGTTCAAGGAGGAGAATATACAATTTAGCACACTCTGTACTATAAAAATGAATGTCCTTCAACATCATGACCCAAATTTGACTAGGTAAATCACTTATACTAGAGAAGCTAGTACATCTTTAGTAAATCACTAGAGAAGCTGCATATCTCAGTGGAAAGAGTCCGGGCTTTGGAGTCAGAGGCCATGGGTTCAAATCCCGGATCCACCACTTGTCAGCTGTGTGACTTTGGGCAAGTCACTTCACTTCTCTGTGCCTCAGTTCCCTCATCTGTAAAATGGGGATGAAGACTGTGAGCCCCACATGGGACAACCTGATCACCTTGTATCCTCCCCAGCGCTAAGAAAAGTGCTTTGCACATAGTAAGTGCTTAACAAATGCCATTATTACTATTATTATTATACCAATTTATGTAGGGAAATGTATGCTAAATGCAGATTAACTTTTAGTATAGACATTTCATATTCTGTTCTTGTCCTGGAATAAATATGTTCTGAAAAGGTGAATATAACAAATAAAATGTTGGGTTCCCATAAAGATTTCAGCAAGAATATGGAAATGATCTTGCATATATATGGAATGCTGAGAGTTTGGATTGGGATAAGCATTTTTTAATCATATCTGACTGGCCAAACATCTGTTTTTACAGCCTTGAAACTGGAAATCCATTGCATATTGTGGAAGATAAAATTCCACTTCTTGTAGTTGAACTTGATTGTTCTGTTATTCCAGATGGAATTTCCCTTGAAATCAGAGATTTGCGGTAGCGAGAAAGCAAAACGCTCCAGACAGGAACTCTTTCCAATTTAAGTAGCTTGGCCTAGTGGATAGAGCATTGGCCTGGGAATCAGAAGGACCTGGGTTCTAATCCCAAATCTGCCACTTGTCTCCTGTGTGACCTTGGGAAAGTCACTTCACTTCTCTGGGCCTCAGTTACCTCATCTGTAAAATGGGGATTAAGGCTGGGGGTCCCACGTGGGGCAGGGACGGTGTCCAACCTGATTAATTTGCATCTACCCCAGCACTTAGAATAGTGTCTGGCACATATTAGGCACTTACCAAATATGACAAAAAAAAAAAGAATCACTCATACACACACACCAATTTTTCCAGTACAATTAAACGTGTTTCATTTGGGCTTCCCTTATTGCCTCCTCATTCCTTGCTGTCCACTAAATCTTGCCTCAGTGGACTGCAGCCATTTCGTCCAAGCTTAGTAGAGGAACGTAAATCTCTTTGTATTTGTCCAATATCATACTTAGTTCATTCATTCATTCATTCAATCGTATTTATTGAGCGCTTACTTTGTGCAGAGCACTGTACTAAGCACTTGGGAAGTACAAGTTGGCAACATATAGAGACAGTCCCTATCCAACAGAGGGCTCACAGTCTAGAATGGGGAGACAGACAACAAAATGACACATATTAACAAAATAAAATAAATAGAACGGTAAATATGTACAAGTAAAAAAATAGAGTAATAAATCTGTACAAACATATATACAGGTGCTGTGGGGAGGGGAAGGAGGTAAGGCAGGGGGGATGGGGAAGGGGAGAGGAAGGAGGGGGCTCAGTCTGGGAAGGCAGGTTGTTTTCTTGACTAACTTTCAACTGCAGAGAGTCTTCTTAAAATGTACCTAAAATGTACCACATACATGTACGAGCCCACTCTTTTAGACTGTGAGCCCACTGTTGGGTAGGGACTGTCTCTATATGTTGCCAATTTGTACTTCCCAAGTGCTTAGTACAGTGCTCTGCACAAAGTAAGCGCTCAATAAATACGATTGATGATGATATCTTCACCTTTGCCTCTTTGCCTCGGTTCTCCTGGCCTCCCTCCTACTTAGACGGTGAGCTCTTTGCAGAATAGGGACTGGGCCCAACTTAATCAACTCACACCTACCTCAATGCTTAGAACAGTGTTTGACACATAGTAAGTGTTTAACAAATACTAAGCCCCATTTTCCCTCATCTCCCCCTTACTTCTGTCTCCCCCTGACTTACTCCCTTTGGTCTTCCCAGCCCCGCAGCACTTAAGTACATATCTGTCATTTTATTTATTTGTATTGATGTCTGCCTCCCCTGTCTAGACTGTTATGGGCAGGAAATGTTACTGTTTATTGTTGGATTGTATTTTCCAAGCGCTTAGTACAGTGCTCTGCACACAGTAAGTGTTCAATAAATACAACTGAATCAATGAATGAACTAGAAATAAAAACAATAATAATAATGATGACTAGTTGGGGAGCTTGCAATGTAGTGCTGAGTCATGGGGATGCATTTGAAATACTGACTGTGTACTTCCATTTAGTCCCTGGGTAAATTGGCTGAAAAAAGAAATCAACATTTAATAATAATAATAGTAATAATGATGATGATGATGAAATTTGTTAAGTGCTTACTCTGTGCAAAGCACTGTTCTAAGCGCTGAGCACTGCTTCCCACATAATACCATTTATAAGCATTTTCTACATGTATAAAGAGCTAAAAGATATTAACAGCATCCATCTCTGAAACTTGGCCAATGTTCTCCAACACTTTCTTGTGTTGGAGTTGATTATCCAGGGCATATGAGATTTGGAGATCTTCGCGTCTAATTCTTAACAGATCTCATTGCGGGCAGGGAGTGTGTCAGTTTATTGTTGTATTGTATTCTTCCAGGCGCTTAGTATAGTGCTCTGCACACAGTAAGTGCTCAATAAATATGACTGAGTGAGTGACTGGAGTTGATTATCCAGGACATACGAGATTTGGAGATCTTCGCGTCTAATTCTTAACAGATCTCATTGCGGGCAGGGAATGTGTCAGTTTATTGTTGTATTGTACTCTCCCAGGCGCTTAGTATGGTGCTCTGCACACAGTAAGCGCTCAATAAATATGACTGAGTGAGTGACTGGAGTTGATTATCCGGTACATATGAGACTTGGAGATCTTTGCGTCTAATTCTTAACAGATCTCATTGTGGGCAGGGAATGTGTCAGTTTATTGTTGTATTGTACTCTCCCAGGAGCTTAGAGTAGTGCTCTGCACATAGTAAGCGCTCAATAAATATGACGAAGTGAGTGACTGGAGTTGATTATCCAGGACATATGAGACGTGGAGATCTTTGCGTCTAATTCTTAACAGATCTCATTGTGGGCAGGGAGTGTGTCAGTTTATTGTTGTATCTTACTCTCCCAGGAGCTTAGAGTAGTGCTCTGCACATAGTAAGTGCTCAATAAATATGACTGAGTGACTGGAGTTGATTATCCAGGACATAAGAGATTTGGAGATCTTCGCGTCTAATTCTTAACAGATCTCATTGTGGGCAGGGAGTGTGTCAGTTTATTGTTGTATTGTACTCTCCCAGGCGCTTAGTATAGTGCTCTGCACACAGT
This sequence comes from Tachyglossus aculeatus, assembly GCF_015852505.1. Lineage (NCBI taxonomy): Eukaryota > Metazoa > Chordata > Mammalia > Monotremata > Tachyglossidae > Tachyglossus > Tachyglossus aculeatus. The sequence continues at coordinate 37,609,314 of NC_052077.1, read as the reverse complement.
AAGCGCTCATTAAATATGACTGAGTGAGTGATTGGATCCAAAATTGCTGGCTTTAAGAGTTTAGAGTTGAGTTTAGAGAGCAAATGAGAACAGAAGCAGCCGTTCTCGCGGTGAAGCTTGGATGGAGCCACAAGATGGCACCCTCCCATTGGTTTACCAGCAGTTGGCCAAGTTAATTTCATTCATTCATTTGTTCAATCGTATTTATTAAGCACTTTCTGTGTGAAGAGCACTGTACTAAGCGCTTGGGAAAGTACAGTGCAACAGTAAACAGTGACATTCCCTGCCCACAAAATCAGGCAGAGGATGAGAGCTACTCTGTCTGCTCAACCATGCCGGAGTCCACCTTTCCCCGTAACCCTCCCAAGGATTCTCTGGGCCTTAACCAGATGATAATAATAATAATAATAATAATAATAATAATAATAATAATACTAAATAGCATTTATTAAGCGCTTACTATGTGCAAAGCACTGTTCTAAGCACTGGGGAGGTTACAAGGTGATCAGGTTGTCCCACGGGGGTTCACAGTCTTAACCCCAATTTTACAGATAATAATAATAATGATGGCATTTGTTAAGCGCTCACTATGTGCCAAGCACTGTTCTAAGCGCTGGGGGTGATACAAGGTGATCAGGTTGTCCCACTGGGGGCTCACAGTCTTAATCCCCATTTTACAGATGAGGGAACTGAGGCACAGAGAAGTTAAGTGACTTGCCTAAAGTCACACAGCTAATTGGCAGAGCCAGGATTTGAACCCATGACCTCTGACTCCGAAGCCCGTGCTCTTTCCACTGATAATAACTGTGGCATTTGTTAAGCGCTTTCTATGTGCCCCACACTATGCCAAGCACTGGATACAAGCATACTGGGTTGGACACAGTCCCTGTCCTAAATGGGTCTCACAGTCTTAATCCCCATTTTACAGATGAGGAAACAGGCCCAGAGAAGTGAAGCAACTTGCCTAAAGTTATATAGCAGACAAGTGAGCTTCTAGACTGTGAGCCCGTTGTTGGGTAGAGACCGACTCTATATGTCGCCAACTTGTACTTCCCTAGCGCTTAGTACAGTGCTCTGCACACAGTAAGCGCTCAATAAATATGATTGATTGAATGAATGAATGAGTGAAGTGGCAAAGCAGGGATTACCAAGCACTTAGTACAGTGCTCTGCACACAGTAAGTGCTCAATAAATACAATTGATTGATTGATTAGAACCCACATCCTTCTGATTCCCAATCCCGTGCTCTATCCATTAGGCAAAAGTGCTTCTCTGTCATTTTGGAGGATTTCTTTTTTTTTTTTTAGGATTTAGGATCCTTCTAATATTTAGAAGGATTTTTCTCAAGGAACCTGTGGTCATCCTACAGCCTTGAAATTCTCGAAATGATTTGGCTCTCCAAAATTCATCCATTCATTCATTCATTCAATCATATTTTTTGAGCACTTACCGTGTGCAGAACACTGTACTAAGCGCTTCGGAAGTACAAGTTGGCAATATATAAACACAGTCCCTACCCAACAACGGGCTCACAGTCTAGAAGGGGGAGACAGACAACAAAACAAATCTTGTAAACAGGTGCCAAAGTCATCAGAACAAATAGAACTAAAGCTATATTGGCTCCATCCAAGCTTTACCACGAGAACAGCTGCTTCTGTCCTCACTTTCTCTAAATGCAGAAGGAAGATGGGTTTCTACGGATTGTATTTCAATCTGTACTTCCTGGCTGATGCAGGAGTCTTTCCTCTGCTCCTAGCTTTGAGTTTGAGGGCCGACAATGGGACTCAGAGTTGGGCATGGCGAGTGTTTTTGGAGGGGAGGCTTATAGTAGCTGATGATTTTTGCTCCCCATCTCCTGTGAATGTGTATCAGGGAACCAGATCACTAAACGGACTAACCAAAGACCAGATGCAAAACCGTTTTCCAGGAATGCTTAGGAATTTCAGTCAAGCCCAATGTGAAGAGGTGTCTCCACTCATAATGGTGAGTACACAGAGGCGGCAGCAGGGAAGTAGAGAGAGAGGAGCTCTTTACCGACCGCTGGAATATCTGCTTTCCAGCCAATTTGAGAAACAGAGCAGCCTAGTGGAAAGATCACAGGCCTATGAATTAGAGGACCTCGCTTTTAATTCCCGCTCTGCTTCTTGCCTGTTGTGTGACTTTCGGCAAGCCACTTTATTTCTCTGCGACTCAGTTACCTCATTTGAAAGGTGGGAATTAAATCCTACTCCCTCCTACTGAGTCCCATGTGGGACAGGGACTATGTCGAGCCTGATTCTTTTGTATCTAACCCAGCACTTGGTACAGTGCCTGGTACATAGTAAGCGCTTAACAAGTGCCATCTACATAATCACAATAATAAAAATAATAACAGTATTCGTTAACTGCTTACTATGTGCCAGACACTGCACTTAGAACAGTGCTTCGCACTTAGTAAGCGCTTAACAAATGCCATCATTATTATTACTAAGCACTGGGTGGCGGGAGGCAGATAGAAGCAAGCACGGTTGGACACAGTCCCTGTCCTTCATGGGACTCACAGTCTTAATCCCCATTTTACAGATGAGGTAGTTGAGGAATGGAGAATAATAATAATTGTGGTATTTGCTAAGCACTTACTATGTTCCAGGCACTGTCCCTCATGGGACTCACAGTCTTAATCCCCATTTTACAGACGAGGTAGCTGAGGCATGGAGAAGGAGAATAATAATAATTGTTGTATTTGTTAAGCACATGCTATGTACCAGGCACTGTACTAAATGCTGGGGTGGATATAAGCAAATTGGATTGGACACAGTCCCCATCCCATGAGGGGCTCACAGTCTCAATCCCCATTTTACAGATGAGGGAACCAAGGCCCAGAGAAGTGAAGTGACTTGCCCAAGGTCACACAGCAGACAAGTCGCGGAGGCAGAATTCAAAACCAGGTCCTCTTGTCTCCCAGGCCCGTGCTCTATCCACTATACCATGCTGCTTCTCATGCAAAAATAATGGTATTTCTTAAGTGCTTACTATGTGCCAAGCACTGTTCTAAGCTCTGGGGTGGATACAAGCAAATCAGGTTGGATATCCCCATGTCGGGGGGCTCACAGTCTTCATCTCCATTTCACAGATGAAGTAACTGAGGCAAAAAAAGTGAAGCTACTTGCCCAAGGTCACCCAGAAGTAGAACGCATGATCTTCTGACTCCTAGGCCTGCTCTCTATCTACTATGCCACGCTGCTTCTCCGCATGACTTACGCAAGGTCACACAGCAGACAAGTGACGGAGTCAGGATTAGAACCCATGACCGTATTAGATTCCCAGGCCCGGGCTCTCTCCATTAGGTGCATTTTCTCACAGCATTCTAGGAGAGCCATTAAGAACCTGCAGTATTTCTCCAGAAACTCCCACAAGGCAGCATCTGGGAGCACCGTTTTTGCTTATGTTGCCAACTTGTCCTTCCCAAGCGCTTAGTACAGTGCTCTGCACACAGTAAGTGCTCAATAAATACAATTGATTGATTGATTGATTGATGGGACCACTGCGACTTTCTTCTGGGAGCCTCCAATAAGTCCTCTGCATGAGTCACAGGGGAACTCAGTCACTGTTGGCCAGATTCTGGAGCAGGGAGATAATTAATTGGTGTGTTGTATCTATGCAACAGTTTGTCTCTCTAGGGCATCTGTATGTACCTTTTGAGTTTATACCACCTCACCCCCTTCCACATTCTGCTCCTCCCTCATGCCCTCCTAGACCTCTGCCTTCAATCTCCCATTTTCAGTCAGTCAACCATATTTATCCAGAGTTTATTGTGCTTGATCGATCTGTCCTCTCCACCCCCATTCTGTCCTCCCTATTCCTCCCTCCATCCACCCCATCACCATCTCTGTCTTCCTCATCCCCACTTCTGTCCTCCCTATCCCCCTCTCTGTCCTCCTTTAGCTCTTCCCTTCATCCATCCCGACCTTCCTCCACCCTCCCTTCCCTCCCTCCCTTCTCCCTGTCCATGTTCCTTGCTCAGCCTCTCTCTTCCTCTCCTCATCCAGCGACGGACCGCTTCCTCAAAAACCCAGTCACCTCAGTCAGGCCAAGCCAATAAACATTCTGAAAACTCGACACCCCCCTCACCTCTTAACCCTGTGAAATGTATGTTGAAATACACACATCTTGTTTGAAACAGAAGCATTAAAGATTACGCATTTGAAACACTCTCTGAGCCTTTTTTCCACTCCACCAACCTAGTTTCCTCTTTTTAGAGCTAAATTTGTCCAAAGCATTTCGCAGAATTCTCACGGAAGAAGGACAGGCTTGTGGTTCAGGTTTGGTGGTTTGAGACTAAGCTAAGAGGTTGTTATTGTTTTTTTCCATTCCCTCATCAGCAAACCGAGATCATCTTCACTGTCTATGCGTCATTTAGGAAGAGAAGTATTACTAACAGGGCACGTTTGTTTCTTTTTATATAATGTAAATATATTCCCTTTCTCCAATCATGGAGAAATCTTGGAAAGCAAAAGACTTGAAGACAAAAACCAGCCTTGCGGGATAAGGGAATTAGCTAAGACGTCAAGGTATGAAGTTGTTACCTTATTCAAAGATTCATTCATTCAATTCATTCAATCATATTTATCGAGTGCTTACTGTGTGCAGAGCACTTATTAAGCGCTTGGGAGGGAAAGCTCAACACAAAAATAAACAGTGACGTTACCTGCCCACAACTGGCACTTTTGATGGTAAAATACTCTTTGTGAGTTGATGGGGCTGAACAGGTAAATACATGGCAGACAAGGCCCTCCATAAAGCGCACATAAATGTTATCTTTGGTTATAACCTAGTGGGAAGAGCACCAGACTCAATGGTCAACTCTGCAACTTGCCTGCTGTGTGACCTGGGCTAGTCACTTCACTTCTTTGAGCCTCAGTTTTCTCACATGTAAAAGGGGAATTCAATACCTGTTCTCCCTCCTACTTTGACTTGGAGCCCCATATGGGACAGGAAATGTGTCTTGCATCTAAGCAGCAGAAGCAGAAGTAGCAGGGCTTAGTGGAAAGAGCACGGACTTCGGAGTCAGAGGTCGTGGGTTCCAATCCTGGCTCCGCCACTTGTCAGCTGTGTGACTTTGGGCAAGTCACTTTAGAGAAGCAGCGTGGCTCGGTGGAAAGAGCACGGGCTTTGGAGTCAGAGGTCATGGGTTCAAATAAGAGCTTAGTACAGTGCTCTGCACACGGTAGGCGCTCAATAAACATGATTGAATGAATGAATCCCGGCTCTGCCAATTGTCAGCTGTGTGACTTTGGGCAAGTCTGGGCCTCAGTTATCTCATCTGTAAAATGGGGATTAAGACTGTGAGCCCTACATGTGACAACCTGATCACCTTGTAACCTCCCCAGCGCTTAGAACAGTGCTTTGCAAATAGTAAGCACTTAATAAATGCCATTATTATTATTATTATTATTCCCTGTGCCTCAGTGGCCTCATCTGTAAAATGGGGATTAAGACTGTGAGCCCCACCTGGGACAACCTGATAACCTTGTATCTTCCTCAGTGCTTAGAACAGTGTGGGGCACATAGTAAGCACTTAACTACCGTCGTTATTATTATCTACCCCAGTGCTTACTGGCACATAGTAAGTACATAACAAGCACCATAACAATTATTATTTACGCCAGTGCTTAGTACAGTGCTTGGCACATAGTAAGTGCTTAACAAACACCATAATAATTATCATGCTAATGTGCTCACCATTTGCAGGACCTCACCCCGTAAGAATCTCAATCCTCCTGAAAGAAAAAATTCCAGCCACACAAGCTATAATGACTGAGGCAATTCCACCTGATCAATTTTTTTGTTTACATGATGATTCAGACCTATGATACAGCCACAATTAAAAAATCACGTGTCAGCACCCGTATCTTTGACCTCATGCAATCTTTATGCCAGGGTTTGACAGGATCATTTTGCTTATGTTTATTATGCTTTCGCTGCTTGAGAAGCAGCGTGGCTCAGTGGAAAGATCACAGGCTTGGGAGTCAGAGGACATGGGTTCTAGTCCCATCTCCTGTGTGATCTGCTGTGACCCTGGGCTCAGTCTTAGACCTCGGGGATTGGAAGCTCACAGCCTCAGCCCCTCTGGGATTTGAGGTTCACACTTTGTGACTTAGAGAAGCAGCGTGGCATTGTGGAAAGAGCCAGGGCTTGGGAGTCAGAGGTCATGGGTTTGAATCCCGGCTCCACCCCTTGTCAGCTGTGTGACTTTGGGCAATTCACTTCACTTCTCTGTGCCTTGGTTACCTCATCTGTGAAATGGGAATTAAGACTGTGAGCCCCACGGGGCACAACCTCATTACCTTATATCTCCCCCAGAGCTTAGAACAGTGCTTGGCACATAGTAAGTACTTAACAAATACCATCATTATTATTATTGTTATTACTTTGACCTGGGTTATTAATGTTCTGATGTTCCAGTGCTCTTTTTTTTCATGGTATTTGTTAAGCACTTACTAAGTGCCAGGCACTGTTCTAAGCACTGTAGCAGATACAACCTAATCAGATTGGACAAAGTCCCTGTCCCACATGGGACTAAATGTTAATCCCTATTTTAAAGATGAGGTAACTGAGGCCCAGAGAAATGAAATGACTTGCCCAAGGTCACATAGCAGACAAGTGGCAGAGCTGGGATTAGAACCCAGGTCCTTCTGATTCCCAGACCCGGGCGCTACCCATTAGGCCATGTTGCTTTTCAGCATGTCTGAGATTCAGCTAGTGGAAAGGTCACAGGGTGGAGAGTCAGGAGACCTGGCTTCTAGTGCTGCCTCCCTGACTTTTCTCCTGCAACCTCGGATGGGTCACTTAATCTCACTAGCCCTCAGTTTCCTCCTCTGTGAAGTAGGGCATTAAGTCCCACCCTCTTAGACTGTGATCCTATGTGAGACAGGGACTGTGTTTTCTCAGATGTCTTAGCTTCAGGACATCTTTACGCAGATGTCCTGCCGACACCCCAAACAAAACACATCTAAAACAGAACTCCTCACCTTCCCACTCAAATTCTGTCTTCCCCATCTTTCCTATTACCATAGACAACATCAGTCTTTTCTCCCAAGCCCATAAACTCAGCATTAACCTCAACCCTCCTCTCTCATTCAACCCGCACATTCAATCTGCCACAAAAACCAGTTGGTTCTGCCTTCACAACATCTTTAGAATCCTTCCCTTCCTCTCCATCCAAACTACTCCCAAGAACTTATCATATCCCACCAAATCTAACTGCTTCAGTCTCCTCGCTTACCTCCTGCTTTCACTCTCTCCCTCTCTAACCCATACATTTCTCTGATGCCCTGATCATGTTTCTAAAAAAAACCAAAACCTCAGTTTACATTTCCCCTCTCCTCAAAAACTTCCGATAATTGCCCATCCATCTCCACATCAGAGACACCTTTCCATCCATGTTATTAATAGTAGTAATAATGATAATGATAATTGTGGTATTTGATAAGCACTTACTGTATGCCTGGCACTGTAGTAAGCGCAGGGGTGGATAAAAGCAAATCGGGTTGGACACAGTCCCTGTCCCATGTGGGGTTCACAGTCTCAGTTCCCAATTTACAGATGATGAGGTGACTGAGGCCCAGGTCATACAGCAGACAAGTGGCAGAGTCAGGATTAGAACCCATGACCTCCTGATTCTCAGGCCCATGCTCTATCCACTACACCATGCTGCTTCTTAAGGCACTTAATCAGCTGGATATTTACTCTAAGATCACAGCACTTATGTGCATATTCCCCTGTAATTTATTTCAATGTATTCTCCCCCCTCTACTGTGAAGCAGAAGGAGATGAGTTCTAATACTGGCCCAGCCACTTGTCGGCTGTGTAGCTTCAGACAAATCATTTAACTTCTCTGTGCCTCAATTACCTCATCTGTAAAATGGGGATTAAGACTATGAGCCCCACGTGGGACAGGGACTCTGTCCAATCTGATTATCTTTTATCTACCCCAGCGCTTGGAACAGTGGCTGGCATGGAGTAATCACTTAATAAATACCAAACAAAAAAAATTGCTCCCAAAAGCACATACTTGTTTTCTCTCTCTCTCTCTTTCTCTCTGTGTGTGTCTGTGGAATTCTCTCTGAAGAGGCAAAGAACAACCAGAGACACTCAGTGATGCAGGGGCTAGCACAGCTGAAATACTAGGGCTTGAAAAATGAACTTAAAAATATAATTTCAGCTTAGAAATGGCTTTCTGAGGGACCCGCTCCAGAAATATCCCAGAAACAGTTTGACTATGGATTGAGGAAGTCGGGAATTACAAAGGAAATTCATCTTTCCATTTTGATCTTCAAAATAGAATTCTACAAAGCGGAGGCTCTTTAGAGTACATTTTTTTTCAGAACACTAAAAGGTGGCCGAATATAAACCAGATAGTGCAGTAAGGTTGTAAAGTTGAAAAGTTCACTTTATCCACACAGGGTTGAGCATGCAGGAATCGATCCAAAGTGACTTCTGGTAAAAGAGTTACACATTCCTGAAAAACCTCATTAAATAACATCATACTCACTGAAGGTGAAAGAGGTGTCCTGCTTGGGCTTGCTTCCTTTTGTATTTATTTTCACATTAAAAACAAAACCTTCAGTGAGCAAACCTTTCCAAGAGGGAAATAGTACCGGAGGATTATAATTCTCATCAACACCCCTGAAACACCCAAGGTCTCCGACACACACGGCAGTTGTTACCTGAAGTGGCATAGCCTAGTTGAAAGAACAGGGGCCTGGGTGCTAGAGGATATGGGTTCTAATTCTGACTCTACCTCTTATTTGCTGTGCTAACTTGGGCAACTCACTTAACTTCTCCGTGCCTCAGTTCCCTCAAATGAAAATGGGGATTCATTACTTGTTCTCCCCCATACATAGTCTGCAATCCCCATGTGGGACAAGGACTGTGTTTTTGATAGCGATACTCAAGTGAGGAAGAGGATAGAAACATTTCTGCGGTTTAATACTAGAATAAAAATAGGAGGGAAGATGAGGATTTCAATTTTAGACAATATTAAGTTTTGAAGGGGTGAAAGAGACCTCCAAGTAGAAGTGCCCTGGAGACAAGAGGAAACAAAAAACTGAGAATCCCATAAGAGGTCAGGGCTGGAGTTGTAATTTTCAGTCATTTGCACGGAGTTGGGAGTGGAAAATGCATGAATTGATTGAGGCAATGTAAGGGGAGAAGAGCAAAGGACCCTCAGCTTTCATTAAGACATGATCTCAGCTAATGGTTGAGGAGTGGGGAAGATGTGATAAAGGAAGTAGAAAGGGAGCTGTCTGAGACAGTGGAAAAGAATGTGTTTTGGAGCCCTGGCCAGAAAGCTTTCAGAAGAGGTGGTGATGGTCAGAATGGTCACAAGCCACAGAGAGGTCCAGAAGGGTGAGCAGGAACAAATGACTCTTTGAATCGGCCATAAAGACCATGATGAAGACCTTAGGGAGACAGTTTCAAGGGGGCAAAGTGAAAGGAACACAGTTGTAGAGCATGCAATGGGCTTGAAGGAAAGGACTTACTCAATCACATAATAATGATGGTATTTATAATAATAATAATAATAATAATAATAATAATAATAATAATGGCATTTATGAAGTTCTTACTATGTGCAAAGCACTGTTCTAAGCGCTGGGGAGTTTACAAGGTGATCAAGTTGTCCCACGTGGGGCTCACAGTCTTAATCCCCATTTTACAGATGAGATAACTGAGGCCCAGAGAAGTTAAATGACTTGCCCAAAGTCACACAGCTGACAAGTGGCAGAGCCGGGATTTGAACCCATGACCTCTGACTCCAAAGCCCGGTCTCTTTCCACTGAGCCATGCTGCTTCCCCTTTGTTCAGTGCTCACTCTGCGCCAGGCACTGTGTTAAGCACTGGGCTGGATACAAGCAAATCAAGTTAGACACAGTCCCTTTCCCACTTGAGATTCACAGTCTTAATCCCCATTTTACAGATGAGGCACAGAGAAGTCGAGTAATCTGACAGACAATTACTCTCAGCCCTTTCAAAGCCTTATTGAAGGCCCATCTCCTCCAAGACGTCTTCCCAGACTAAGTCCCACTTTTCCTCATCTCCACTCCCTTCTGCATCACCCTGACTCTCTCCTTTTGCTCTTCCCCCCTCCCAGCCCCACAGCACTTACATAAAAATAGCTATAATTTTATTTATTTGTATTGATGTCTGTCTCCCCTTCTCTAGACTGTAAACTCATTGTGGGCAGGGAATGTCACTGTTTATTGTTGTAAGCGCTTACTATGTGCAAAGCACTCTTCTAAGCTCTGGGGAGGTAACAAGGTGATCAGGTTGTCCCACAGGGGGCTCACAGTCTTAATCCCCATTTTCCAGATGAGGTAACTGAGGCCCAGAGAAGTGAAGTGACTTGCCCAAAGTCACACAGCTGACAAGTGGCCGAGCCAGGATTTGAACCCATGACCTCCGACTCCAGAGCCCGTGCTATTTCCACTGAGCCACGCTGCTTCTCTAATCATCATGGCCTACTAGGAAGAGCCCAGGCCTGGGAGCCAGAAGGATCTGGGTTCTAATCCCAGCTGTGACGCTTGTCCACTGTGTGACCTTGGGCCAGTCACTTCACTTCTCTGTGCCTCAGTGACCGATCTGTAAAATGAGCCTTTAGACTGTGAGCCCCATGTAGGACAGGGACTGCGTCTGGCCCAATTTGCTTGTATCTATCCCAGCGTTTACAACAGTGCTCAACACGTAGTAAGCACTTAAAAAATACCACAATTATTATTGCCATTATCATGGTCATTGCATCTGATGACCTCCTTCCTCTCCCCCTCCTCTTCCTCCCCATCCCCCCCACCCTACCTCCTTCCCCTCCCCACAGCACCTGTATATATGCTTGTACAGATTTATTACTCTATTTATTTTACTTGTACATATTTACTATTCTATTTATTTTATTTTGTTAATATGTTTTATTTTGTTGTCTGGGTCCCCCTTTCTAAACTGTAAGCCCACTGTTGGGTAGGGACCGCCTCTATATGTTGTCAACTTGTACTTCCTAAGCACTCAGTACAGTGCTCTGCATGCAGTAAGTGCTCAATAAATATGATTGAATGAATGAATGTTGTACTTTCCCGAGCACGTAGTACAGTGCTCTGCACACAGTAAGCGCTCAATAAATACGACTGAATGATTGAAGTGACTTGCCCAAGGTCACACAGAAGACAAGTGGAGGAGGCAGGATTAGAACCCATGACCTTCTGACTTTCAGGCCTGTGCTTTATCCACTAGGCTATTCTGCTTTTCCCCAAGAAGCTTGTCCCAATTAAGGTCTCTTTTCCCCAACTCGATTTCCTTTCTGCATCAATACACTTGGATCTAGGACTTTAGGACATTTGATATTCACCTCACCCCCAACCCCACTTATGCACTTATGTATATACCTTTAAATTATATATTATAAATGACTTATTTATTCCTATTTTTGCCTGTCTTCCCTTCAAGACTATAAACCTGTTATGGGCAGGGAACGTTTCTGCTAATTGTGTTGTATTGTACTCTCCCAAGTGCTTAGTATAGTGCTCTGCATCCAGTAATCTCTCAATCAATATCACTGATTGATCGATTGACTGATGGAGAGGAAGATGAAGGGAGGAAAGATTCCTTGATTTCCCTCTAGTTTTGTTTTTTTCTGACAAGCTACTGCTATAAGAGACCATTCTTACAAAAACATTTGTACAACCTTTTCTGAAATGATCCAGTGATTATTTCATATTTGGCAGAGATTAGTTTGTTTTGGGAGAAGTTCTGCTTAATTTGTTTTTCTCAGTTTTGCAGCTGCAGGAGACACATCCTTTTCTCTATGATTTATTTGAAAGAAGTTCCAATTCAGAGCCTCTGTTTTTAATACCTTGTGGATCTGTATTTTGAGTCAAAGTTGAAAAAAAGTCCTTCCATAATAATAATAGTAACAATAATGATATTTTTAAGTGCTTACTATGGGCCACACACTGTTCTAAGTGCTGGGGTAGATACAAGGTAATCAGATTGTCCCACATGAGGCTCACAGTCTTAATCCCATTTTACAGAAGAGGCATATCTCCCACATCCCTCAATCCTTACTTCAGCAAATGCCAGGCAGTATTTAAGTTTTCTGTACAAACTTTTTTCACTCAATTGAAATCAAATTTTGTCAGCATTTATGGGTAGTTGTACCTTAAAGCCTCCACCAGATACTAGAATTGGTTTTTTTCAAAGGTTTTCTGTAATGTGAGACCATTTTACTGGCTTACTTTTTTATCTTCCCATTGTTCAACTATTGTTTTCTCAACCACAGCATCTTCACTTTACAGATTAGACAAGGTTGCCCACCCCAAAGAAAGTCAAAGATTGACCAATTATCTAGTTGACGTTGCAAGGGATTATCCCTCACAAATCAATTAATCCATCAGTCAATTTTGTATTGATTATTTGCTATGTGCAGAACACTGTTCTAAGTGCTTGGGTGAGTATAGTATATCAGATTTAGTAGAGATGTTCCCCCGCTCACAAGAAGTTTATGGTCTAGACACCAAAAAAAGTCTACTTTTAGGCTGGAAACTAAGTACCTTCATGAGACAAATTAACTGGTCTCCCTCCATTTGGATAGAATGACTCAATTCTCTCCTCCCTATATTTCTACTCAGGACCTGCTTTCTAAACCCAGCTCTGCCACCTGTCTGCAGTGTGACCTTGGGGAAATCACTTCCTTTCTCTGTGCCTCAGTTCCCTCGTCTGTAAAATGGGGATTAAGACTGCGAGCCTCCTGTGGGACATGGATTGTGACCAATCTGATTAGCTTGTATCGACCTCAGCACCGTACTAAGTGCACTTCTAGACTGTGAGCCCACTGTTGGGTAGGGACATGTTGCCAACTTGTACTTCCCAAGCGCTTAGTACAGTGCTCTGCACACAGTAAGTGCTCAATAAATACGATTGATTGACTTAACAAAAACCGTTTTGAAATAGGGTGGGGAGATGAGAGATTAGTCAGAGAAGACTTCCTGGAGGAGAAATTAGTTTAGTAGGCCTCTAAGGAAAGGAGAGTGATGGCCTCCCAGTTATGAAAGGGGAATTAGCTCTAGGCAGGAGAGAAAGTGTGAAAAAGGGGTCAACAATATGAGACACACAGGAGTCTGAAGCAGGCTCTATTTTTTGGCATTTACTAAGCGCTTACTCTATGCCAGGAACTTTACCAACTGCTGGGGTAGATACAAGCTAATCAGGTTGGACAGAGGCCATGTCCCACATTCATTCATTCATTCATTCATTCAATTGTATTTATTGAGCGCTTACTGTGTGCAGAGCACAGTACTAAGCGCTTGGGAGGTACAAGTTGGCAACATATAGAGACAGTCCCTATCCAACAACGGGCTCACAATCTAGAAACACATAATAATAATAATAATAATAATAATAATGATGGTATTTGTTAAGTGATTACTTACTATGCAAAGCACTGTTCTAAGCACTGGGGAGGTTGAGAAGTGATCAGGTTGTCCCATTGGGGCTCACAGTTTTAATCCCCATTTTACAGATGAGGTAACTGAGGCACAGAGAAGTTAACTAACTTGCCCAAAGTCACACAGCTGACAGTTGGCACAGCTGGGATTTGAACTCATGACCTCTGACTCCAAAGCCCGTACTCTTTCCACCGAGCCACGCTGCTTCTCTTGCTTCTCTGCTTCTCTGCTCCTCATGGGGCTCACTATCTTAATCCTCATTTTACAGAGGAGGTAACAGAGGCACAGAGATGTTAAGTGACTTGCCCAATGTCATACTGCAGATTCAGGATTAGCATCGAGGTATAGCTGATTCCCAGACCTGGACTCAACACACTAGACCACCTTGCGTCTCACTTGGAACTCATTGGAATCTGCCTGTTTCCTGATCCTTTCAGACCTTCTTGCAAAGAGCCATTTCTTGTTTGATTGCACTGTTTTGGCAATACGACTCTCCTAAGCATTTAGTACAGTGCTCTGCATGTAGTAAGCACTCAATAAATATGAGTGAATGAATGACTGAGTGAATGGGCTGTCAGTTTTCAGCTGGGATGCCATATGGTCTGAGCCTTCATTTTATTGCTGAAATGCTTCCTCTGTCCTTGCTTTCTGTTCCTTGCTTTGTCTCCCCCTCTAGACTATAAGCTCATTGTGGGCAGGGAACATGTCTGTTATAATAATAATGATAATTATGGTATTTGTGAAGCATTTACTATGTGCCAAGCACTGTTTTATGCACTGGGGTAGATACAAGGTAATGAGTTTGTCCCACATAGAGCTCACAGTCTTAATCCCCATTTTACAGATGAGGTAACTGAGGCACAGAGGAGTGAAGTGCCTTCCCCAAGGTCACACAGCAGACAAGTGGTGGAGCCGGGATTAGAATCCATGACCTCTGACCCCCAAGCCAGTGCTCTTTCCTCTAAGCCAAGCTGCTTCTCTATTATTTAAGCTAAAAATGTATTGTTATATACAGTCTTTTAGACTGTGAGCCCACTGTTGGGTAGGGACTGTCTCTATATGTTGCCAACTTGTACTTCCCAAGCACTTAGTACAGTGCTCTGCACACAGTAAGCGCTCAATAAATACAATTGATTGATTGATTGATTTAGTGTACTCTACCAAGCACTCACTGCAGTACCATGCACATAGTAAGCACTCAATAAATACAACCGATTGATTGATTTTGGTTTCTTGGGTTCAGATCCCCCTCTCAGGGTCATACCTGGAGAGTTTCCAGTCCTCTACCAGTCTCAGCTATGGGAGGGAGAGTGAAGCAGAGGCCTACCTATTCCACTCCTACCTGGCCAGTGGCTAGCGAGTGAAAGGCAATCAACTACGGATCAAAACTCACCTGTGCTGGGCAGCAGCGGCATGGGAGAAATTCGAGGGTGGAGACCCAAGGTGACTGTGCGGAAGGAGGCAATGGTAAACCATTTCCTGATTTTTTACTGAGAAAACTCTGTGGATCCACTACCAGGACGATTGCAGATGGAGGTGGGGCGTTCCGGGAGAGATGTGTCCATGGCGTCGCTATGAGCCGGAGACGACTCGACAGCATAAGACAAGAAAAGGTTCCGATCACTATTTTTTTATGGCATCTATATATGTATCTATCTATCTATCTATCTATCTATCTATATATATATATATATATCACCTGTATATATGTATATATGTTTGTACATATTTATTACTCTATGTATTTATCTTACTTGTACATATCTATTCTATTTATTTTATATATCTGTATATATATGTATATATATATATACAGGTATATAAAAGTATTGAATCCCTATTTTATATATACATATATATCACCTGTATATATGTATATATGTTTGTACATGTTTATTACTCTATTTATTTATCTTACTTGTACATATCTATTCTATTTATTTTATTTTGTTAGTATGTTTGGTTTTGTTCTCTGTCTCCCCCTTCTAGACTGTGAGCCCACTGTTGGGTAGGGACTGTCTCTATATGTCGCCAACTTGTACTTCCCAAGCGCTTAGTACAGTGCTCTGCACACAGTAAGCGCTCAATAAATACGATTGATTGATTGATTGATTGATCTGCAAAACGTTTACTGCGTGCCAGGCACTATACTAAGCACTGGGATAGATCCAAGCTAATCAAACAGAGTTCATTCATTCATTCAATCAATCATATTTATTGAGCACTTACTGTGTGCAGAGCACTGTACTAAGCACTTGGGAAGTACAAGTCGGCAACATATAAAGACGGTCCCTACCCAACAATGGGCTCACAGTCTAGAAGGAGGAGACAGACAACCAAACAAAACATGACCCACATGGGGCTCACATTCTTATTCCCCATTTTACAGACGAGGGAACTGAGGCACAGAGAAGTGAAGTGACTTGCCCAAGTTCACCCAGCAGACAAGTGAAGCAGCATGGCTTAGAGTAAAGAGCCCGGACTTGGGAGTGAGAGGACGTGGATTCTAATCCCAGCTCCACCATTTGGCTGTTGGGTGACCTTGGGCAAGTCACTTAACTTCTCTGTACCTCAGTTCCCTCATCTGTAAAATGGGAACTAAGGACTGTGCACCCCACGTGGGACAACCTGATTACCTTGTATCTACCCCAGTGCTTAGAACAGTGCTTGGCACATAGTAAGCACTTAACGAATACCATCACCATCATCATTATTATTATTAAGTGGAGGAGCTGGGATTAGAACCCAGTTCCTCTAACTCTTCCGTGACAGCGGTTGTTTGCGGTGCCCACCAAAGCCACATTGAGGTTGTTGCCAACACATTGCCAACACATTGTTGCCAATTTGTACTTCCCAAGCGCTTAGTACAGTGCTCTGCACATAGTAAGCGCTCAATAAATACGATTGATGATGATTGAGGTGAATATCTTCTTCATCATCCTCTTCCTCATCCTCATCATAATAATGATGGCATTTGTTAAGAGCTGACTATGTGTCAGGCATTGTAGTAAGCACTGGGGTGGGTTACAAGCAAATTGAATTTAATTCATTCAATCGTATTTATTGAGCACTTACTGTGTGCAGAGCACTGTACTAAGTGCTTGGGAAGTACAAGTCGGCGACATATAGAGACGGTCCCTACCCAACAACGGGCTCACAGTCTAGAAGGGGGAGACCGACGACAAAACAAAACATGTGGACAGGTGTCAAGTCGGCAGAATAAATAGAACTAAAGCTAAATGCACATCATTAACAAAATAAATAGAATATTAAATATGTACAAATAAAATAGAGTAATAAATCTGTACAAGCATATATGCAGGTGCTGTGGGGAGGGGAAGGAGGTAGGGCGGGGGGTGGGGAGGAGGAGAGGGAAAAGGGAGCTCAGTCTGGGAATTGGACACAGTCCTTGTCTCAATCCCCATTTTACAGATGATGTAACTGAGGCCCAGAGAAGTGAAGTGACTTGCCCAAAGTCACAGCAGACAAGTGTCGGAGCTGAGATTAGAACCTTCTGGTTCCCAGGCCCATGTTCAATCCACTACACCATGCATCGTCATCGCGATCAGTATTTTCTGAGCACTTACTGTGTGCAGAGCCCTGTACTAAACCCTATGGAAACTACAATATAATGGAGTAGGTAGGCACGTTCTCTGCCTAGACCAAGCTCAAAATTAAGCCGCTTTTATATATCTGTACTACCTCATAGGGTGAGATTAAAGCCCAACAGATAGTGCCAGCAGAATTGAATTTACCTTTGCTTTTTGTGGTCAAGTCATCGTCAACTGCTCGGTTAGAGGTGGCAAAACGGAGACAGTTATTTGGAAGCATATCAAGATCTTTATTGAGTCACAGGAAAGAATTAGTCCAATACCCTTGAGCCAGGCCACAATAACCCCTTGATAAATCCATGATATATCTGCCATCTCTTAATCACGCGGAGTGAAAACATTTTGTTCTTCAGAAAATCCTGAGGGCAGTAAAATGAACGCGTCTGCCATGAGTCGAATGAAAACATGATAAACCCATTTTTCCTGCTCCTCCCTCTTCCCATTCCCTCTCCCTTTTCCTCTTTCTCCTGCAGAGGGCAAGATGAGGCCTATGAAATTCCTGAGACTCCTTTCACTGCCCCAGCTCCACGTACTCCCAGATTTTCTCCAAGACAGAAGGCAGGTTTTTTCTAGAAATGCTTCCCTAAATCAGTTCTACCATTTCCCGCAGGTTTTTGAGAAGAGTGTGTCCTAGAAATGCTTCGGTTGGGGCCCCGCAAATAGTAACTTATTGAGTGAGATTCCTTCCTGGAAGTCATCAAAAACCTCTCCCTGCAGAGTAGTAGTAATAGAGAGGAGTAGTAGTATTACTAATATTAGTATTAGGAATACCAGTAGCAGTCACAGTAGTAATAATAATAATATTATTAGTATATAATAATAACAACTGCTTAATAATATTAAGCAGCTTAATCGGAAGCAGCGTGGCTCAGTGGAAAGAGCCCGGGCTTTGGAGTCAGAGGTCATGGGTTCGAATCACAGCTCCACCAATGGTCAGCTGTGTGACTTTGGGCAAGTCACTTAAGTTTTCTGGACCTCAGTTACCTCATCTGTAAAATGGGGATTAAGATTGTGAGCCCCCCATGGGATAACCTGATCACCCTGTAACCTTCCCAGCACTTAGGACAGTGCTTTGCACATAGTACGTGCTTAATAAATGCCATTATTAGTAGTAGTAGTAATAGAAGTAATAATAAGAGGGGTAGTAGTATCTGCAGCAAAGATCAAATGCAGTGCACTGTACTAAGTGCCTGGGAAGTGCTAAGGTAAGAAGTGACACATTCCCTGCTCAAAAAGACCTTACTCCTCAATGGAGAAAGAAAGACTTAAAAATATTAAGCACTTAGTACAGTGCTCTGCACACAGTAAGAGCTCAATAAATATGATTGAATGAATGAATTGACCAATAGAAGAATCGTAACAAATAATAAGCACCGGGGTAGATTCAAGCTAATCAACTTGGACACAGTTCCTGTCCCACAAGAGGCTCATAGCCTTAATCCCCATTTTACAGAAGAGGAACTGAGGCATAGAGAGGTTAATTGACTTGCCTCGGGTCACACCCCTGACAAGTGGGGGAGCAGGATTGGAACCCAGTCCTTCTGACTCCCAAGCGCGGGCTTCTTTCACTAGGCCACGCTGCAGTGAGGCCAAACGAGAAGCAGCGTGGCTCAGTGGGAAAGAGCCCGGGCTTTGGAGTCAGAGGTCATGGGTTCAAATTCCGGCTCCACCACTTGTCAGCTGTGTGACTTTGGGCAAGTCACTTCACTCCTCTGGGCCTCAGTTCCCTCTTCTGTAAAATGGGGATGAAGACTGTGAGCCCCACGTGGGACAACCTCATCACCTTGTATCCTCCCAGCACTTAGAACAGTGCTTTGCACATAGTAAGCGCTTAATAAATGCCATCATTATTATTCTTATAAATGCTCATGATTCCCAGGTTAAAGTTGGACACTGCTGCCTAAAGGAGCAGGGATTGTCTAAGGTCACAGAGCAGCCCCAGATGGTTATAACTGCAGCTTCCTGCCGTTGTGCCATTTCCCTATTATTCAGGGCAGTCACAGGAGAGTTTATTTAACCGCATGAACTAGTTTATTTATACATTTTCATCTATACACAAGGAAGACTTCCACTTCCTCAGCTACCTCTGCTCCCAGAGCCGTCGCTGGGATTGTCACTTCCTGTCTTGAGAAGTCTTCCTCATCCTCCTCTCCCTCGACAGCCTCCCCATAAGGTCAGTATCTTTTGTTCACAGACGAACCTGTTCAGATGCTTGAAGTAGCTGTCCCCGATTTCCTGTGCAACATCCGCGTGGCTTCGTGGAAATAATAATAATAATAATAATAATAATAACAACAATAATAATAATGATAGCATTTATGAAGTGCTTACTATGTGCAAAACACTGTTCTAAGCGCTCTCCCCCTTTTAGACTGTGAGCCCACTGTTGGGTAGGGACTGTCTCTATACGTTGCCAACTTGTACTTCCCAAGCTCTTAGTACAGTGCTCTGCACACAGTAAGCACTCAATAAATACGATTGATTGATTGATTGATTGATTGATTGAGGAGGTTACAAGGTGTTCAGGTTGTCCCACGGGGGCTCACAGTCTTAATTTCCATTTTACAGAGGAGGTAACTGAGGCCCAGAGAAGTGAAGTGACTTGCCCAAAGTCACACAGCTGACAATTGACAGAGCCGGGATTTGAACCCATGAACTCTGACTCCAAAGCCCGGGCTCTTTCCACTGAGCCACGCTGCTTCTCCCAAGTGCTTAGTACAGTGCTCTGCACATAATAACCACTCGATAAATATGATTGATATTTCTCAAACACTTTCAGTGTGCAGAGCACTGTAATGATAATAATTGTGGTATTCGTCAAGCACTTACTATGTGCCAGGCACTGTGCTAAGCACTGGGGTATATACAAGCCAACAGAGCTAGAAACAGTCCCTATCCCATGTGGGACTCACAGTTTCAATCCTCATTTTACAGATGCAGTAACTGAGGCCCAGAGAAGTGAAGTGACTTACCCAAGGTCACAAAGCAGATAAGAGGCAGAGGCAGGATTCGAACCCATAACCTTCTGGCTTCAGGCTGTATCCACTAGGCCATGCAGTTTCTCTACTAGGCTCTTGGGAGAGTACAATGCAATCGTGTCAGTAAACACAATCCCTGCCCCTTAGGGGCTTACACTCTAAAACGCTATAAGAATCATAAATACGATTGAGTGATTGAAATTAAAATTAAATTCAATAGCATTATCGGGAAAGAGAGCTAAAAGAAGGGTGGTATGATGGGGTGTGGCTGTCTAAGGATTGTCTGGAGAGATTGAGAGCTACCTGTCCTTCTTGGATCTAAAGTTTCCACACATCTTCCTATCTAGAGGAGAGCTCAGGACAGAATTAATTCCAGGCTACACTCCATTACCTCCCCGGAACACCAGAGTCATCATCGTCATTATCATCAGTGGTATTTATTGAGTGCTTACTGTGTGCAGAGCACTGTACTAAGTACTTGAGAGTATAATGCAGCAGCGCTGATAGACACGTTCCCTGTCCACAAAGAACTTACAGCCTAGAGGGGAACACAGGATAGATTATACTCCAAAAATGTAACCTCGTTAAAGGCAGGGAATGTGTCTGTTACAGTCTTAGAATGTACTCTCCCAAATGCTTAGTCCAGTAAGTGCTCAATAAATTCGATTGACTGCCTGACTGCCCGTTAGAATCAACAGAGAAGCAGGGTAGCTCAGTGGAAAGAGCACAGGCTTGGGAGTCAGAGGTCAATCAATCAATCAATCAATCAATCAATCAATCGTATTTATTGAGCACTTACTGTGTGCAGAGACTGTACTAAGTGCTTGGGAAGTACAAGTTGGCAACATATAAATATACATATATATAAACATACATATTAATAATAATTAATACATATACATATAAACATACATATAGGTCATGGATTCAAATCCTGACTCCACCACTTGTCAGCTGTGTGACCTTGGGCAAGTCACTTAACTTCTCTGGGTCTCCATTCCCTCATCTGTAAAATGGGATTAAGACTGTGAGCCCCACGTGGAACAACCTTGATCACCTTGTATCCCCCCCAGTGCTTAGAACAGTGCTTGGCACATAGTAAGCACTTAAAAAATACCATTATTATTATTATTATTATTATTATTATTATTATTATTATTATTATTATTATTATCCACTACACTGAAGCATCGCCGTTCTTTTCCAGGCAACCTTCCATTACCTCCCTGAAGTACCAGAATTATCATCATCATCATCATCATCAGTGGTACTTATTGAGCGCTTACTCAGTGTGGAAAGCACTGCACTAAGTGCTTGAGATAGTAATAATAAAAGTAATAATAATGATGATAATAATAATGTTATTTGTTAAGCGCTTACTGTGTTTCAGACACTGTATTAAGTGCTGGGGTGGATTTGAGGGAGTTGGGTTGCACACATTGGGCTCACAATCTTAATCCCCATTTCACAGTTGAGGTAATTGAGGCACAGAGCAGTAAAGTTGCTTGCCCAAGGTCACACAGCAGACTCATGGTGGAGTGGGATTAGAACCCAGGTCCTTTTGGCTCCCAGGCCCGGGCTCTATCCAGTAGGCCAGGGAGACACACTCCCTGACAACTAGGATCTTGATTTAAAAGCTTTTCCCACGTTCTCCCCAAAGTAACATAAACCCCACAATGAAATGTAGTACTAAACTGACAGTGGGTCACAATTTAAAGATACGGACAGGAGTTTGTTCTCTTTAAACTTTTTTTAACTTTGCTTAAAGGCTTTCAAGGACAGTGTGATGCTAGAAATGTTCCATCTAGTACATCCAGTTCTGCCAGAATGTGTGTTTACCGAATGCGTTTCTGCTAAGACGTTGTTCGGAAGTTAAAGAATATTGCGAGGGAATTAGGGGTGAAGAAAGTCAGTTTGGATGCAGGTGTCAAAAGATACTTGGAGAAGCAGCGTGGCTCTGTGGAAAGAGCCCGGGCTTTGGAGTCACAGGTCATGGGTTCAAATCCCACCTCCGCCAATTGTCAGCTGTTTGACCTTGGGCAAGTCACTTCACTTCTCTATGCCTCAGTTACCTCACCTGTAAAATGGGGATTAAGATTGTAAACCCCACGTGGGACAACCTGATCACTTTGTATTCCCCCAGTGCTTAGAACAGTGCTTGGCACATCATAAGCACTTAACAAATACCATCATTATTATTATTATTATGTGCCCTCTGAATTGAATACTAGTTGTTCTACAATGCGGGCTTTCATGAATGCGGGATTTGAAGAATGAAACCTCCCTTTCTGGAGAAATGGATGTATTGCATTTGACCCACCCAAACACATCCTTGCTAAAATGAAACATTAGTAATAATGAAACATTAATAATAATAACAATAATCGTTAGTTAATAATAATAACAATAATCGTGGTATCTGTTAAGCATTTATTATGTGCCAGGCACTGTACTATGCTCTAGGATGGATATAAGAAAGTCGGGTGCATTGGACACAGTCTCTATACCACATGGGGATCACAGTCTTAATCCCCATTTTATAGATGAGATAACTGAGGCTCAGAGAAGTGGAGTGACGTATCCAAGGTCACTTAGGAGAGAGGTGACTGAGCTGGAATTAGATCCTAGGTCCTTCTGACTCTCAGACCGTTCTCTAACCACTAGGCCACACTGTTTTGGAGTACAGACTCAAGTGCAAAGACAGTGCAGAAGGGAGAACGAATAAGGGGGATGAAAGTTTAGTCCGGGAAGGCTTCCTGGAAGAGATGCGATTTCAGGAAGGCTTTGAAGACGGGACAAATGGTGGTCTGGCAGATACTAAGGGGGAGAATGTGCGTGAGGGGCTGTGAGCAAGACAGAGCAGGTCGAGGTAAGTGTAGGATGGTGTTAGAGGAGCGAAGCGTGAGGGCGGGCTTGTCATTAATAATAATAATAATAATAATAATAATAATAATAATAATAATAATGGTGTTTGTTAAGTGCTTACAATGTGCCAGGCACTGTACTAAGTGCTGAGGTGGATACAAGCAAATTGGGTTGGATACAGTCCCTGTCCCATGAGGGTCTCACAGTCTCAATCCATATTTTACAGATGGGGGAACTGAGGCCCAGAGAAGTAAAGTGACTTGTCCAAGGTCACACAGAAAACAAATGGCAGAGCTGAGTTTAGACCTTTGACCTTCTAACTCTCAGGCCACTATGCCACTATCCACTATGCTGCGTAGTTGTAAATCAGTGAGGTAAGGTAGGAGAGGAGAAGGCCTCGTCCTCTCAGCTGCCTTTGACACTGTCTATCACCCCCTTCTCTTGGAAACACTATCCAACCTGGGCTTCATGGACACTGTCCTCTCCTGTTTCTCCTCTTATCTCTCTGGCTATTCATCCTCAGTCTCCTTCACGGGCTCCTCCTCTGCCTCCCACCCCCTAACTGGGGGGGTCCCACAAGGTTCAGTTCTGGATCCCCTTCTATTCTCCATCTACACCCACTCCCTTGGAGAACTCATTCGCTCCCACGGCTTCAACTACTATCTCATGCCGATGATTCAAACACTTAATACAGTGCTCTGCACGCAGTAAGCGCTCAATAACTACAAATAAATGAATTCCCAGATTTACCTCTCCAGGACTCAATCTTTATCTCTTACTACAACCCATCCCACAGACTTTGCGCCCAGACTGAGCCCCCTTTTTCCTCTCCGCCTCCCCATCCCCCCCACCCTACCTCCTTCCCCTCCCTACAGCACCTGTATAATGATGATAATAGTAGTAATGATAGCATTTATTAAGCACTTACTATGTGCAAATAATAATAATAATAGTAATGAGGCATTTATTAAGCACTTACAATGTGCAAAGCACGTTCTAAGCACTGGGGAGGTTACAAGGTGATCAGGTTGTCCCACGGGGGGCTCACAGTCTTCATCCCCATTTTACAGGTGAGGTAACTGAGTCACAGAGAAGTGAAGTGACTTGTCCAAAGTCACATAGCTGGCAGTTGGCGGAGCTGGGATTTGAACCCATGACCTCTGACTCCAAAGCCCGGGCTCTTTCCACTGAGCCACGCTGCTTCTCTATTTGTACAGATTTATTACTCTATTTATTTTACTTGTACGTATTTACTCTTCTATTTATTTTGTTAATGACGTGCATATAGCTGTAATTCTATTTGTTCTGACGATTTTGACACCTGTCTACATGTTTTGTCTTGTTGTCTGGCTCCCCTTTCTAGACTGTGAGCCCATTTTTGGGTAGGGACTGTCTCTATATGTTGCCGACTTGTACTTCCCAAGCGCTTAGTACAGTGCTCTGCACACAGTAAGCGCTCAATAAATACGATTGAATGAATGAATGAATGAATGAATAATGCCAACATTGTTCTACCCCACTGTTAGAATGGGAGCCTCATGTCAGACAGGGACTGTGTCCAGCCTGATTATCTACCCCTGTGCCTAGCACGTAAGAAGCACTCAATCAATCAATCAATCAATCAATCAGTCATACTTACTGAGCTCTTACTACATACAGGGCACTGAACTAAGCGCTTGACAGAGAACAACACAACAGATTTGGAAAACACGTTCCCTGCCCCACTTACAGATTGGAGGGGGAGACAGACTTACAAAATTTATAATATAAGCTTTATAATAATAATTCGAGAAGCAGCGTGGCTCTATGGAAAGAGCAAGGGCTTGGGAATCAGAGGTCTTGGGTTCAAATCCCGGCGCTGCCAATTGTCAGCTGTGTGACCTTGGGCAAGTCACTTAATTTCTCCGTACCTCAGTTGCCTCATCTGTACAATGGGGATTAAGACTGTGAGCTCCACGTGGGACAACCTGATCACCTTGTATCCTCCCCAGATCTTAGAACAGTGCTTTGCACATAGTAAGTGCTTAACAATTGCCATCATTATTATTATTATATTAATAATAATTCATTCATATTTATTGAGTGCTTACTGTAGGCAGAGCACTGTACAAAGCACTTGGAAAGTACAATGCAGCAATAGAGACAATCCCTGCCCACAGCAGGCTCATAGACTGTTAAGGACTTACTATGTACCAGGTACTGTACTAAGCGCTGGGGTGGATACAAACAAATCATGTTGGACACAGTCCCTGTTCTGCATCGGGCTCCCGGTCTTAATAATAATAATAATAATAATGGTATTTATTAAGTGCTTACTATGTGCACAGCACTGTTCTAAGCGCTGGGGAGGTGACAAGGTGATCAGGTTGTCTCCCGGGGGGCTCACAGTTTTACTCCCCATTTTACAGATTAGGGAACTAAGAACAGAGAAGTGCAGTGATTTACCCAAGGTCACACAGCAGATAAGTAGCAGACATGGGATTAGAACCCACGACCCACTGACCCCCAGGCCTGTGTTCTCTCCACTACACCATGCTGCTTCCCACAATATGAACCTAAGTGCTGTGGGGTTGAGAGTGGGGAAAATATCAAACGTCCAAAGGTCACAGATCCAAGTACGAGGATGACACAGAAGAGAGAAGAAGCCGTTATTATCACTACTATGGTAAAGAGGCAGGATGTGGCGTTTTGAGTGTGGAAACGGAGATGATTGGGAGAAGGAAGGTATCAGGCCATGGGGCTGGATGCGGAGACATGAGAGAAAGAGGATCAAATCAAGCAATCCCATTTATTGAAGGGTTATTGTGGGCCGGAGGGAGTGAGAGCAGGCTGAGGAAGGGATTGAAGGAAAAAGTTAGAGGTGGCAAATTAGGCAAAGCCCATAGTGGCAGACTTGACACGTGAGACTGATTTCGCACGAAGAAAACAGCCCTGAGATAAGCAAGGGTCATCACCAGCTCAGAACCCTTAGAATCTGCTGCATCACTGCAGTGATCAATCAATCAATCAATCAATCAATCGTATTTATTGAGCGCTTACTGTGTGCAGAGCACTATACTAAGCGCTTGGGAAGTACAAGTCGGCAATACATAGAGACGGTCCCTACCCAACAGCTGGCTCACAGTCTAGAGGGACAAGCATCAGAAGCATCAGAAGCAGCATGGCACAGTTGCTAGAGCATGGGCCTAGACTGTGAGCCCACTGCTGGGTAGGGACCGTCTCTATATGTTGCCAACTTGTACTTCCCAAGCGCTTAGTACAGTGCTCTGCACACAGTTAGTGCTCAATGAATATGATTGAATGAATGAATGAATGAATGAATGGGCCTGAGAGTCAGAACATCGTGGGTTCTAATCCAGACTCCATCACTTGTCTGCTGTGTGACCCTGGGTAAGTCACTTCACAGCATGGCTCACTGGAAAGAGCCCGGGCTTTGGAGTCAGAGGTCATGGGTTCAAATCCAGGTTCCACCAATTGTGAGCTGTGTGACTTTGGGCAAGTCACTTCACTTCTCTGTGCCTCAGTTCCCTCATCTGTAAAATGGGGATTAAGACTGTGAGCCCCCCATGGGACAACCTGATCACCTTGTAACCTCCCCAGCACTTAGAATAGTGCTTTGCATGTAGTAAGCACTTCATAAATGTTGTTATTATTATTATTATTATTATTATTATTATTATCATTATTATTCTCTGTGCCTCAGTTACCTCATCTGAAAAATGGGGATTGAGACTGTGAGCCCTACATGAGACAGGGGCTGTGTCCAACCCTATTTGCTTGCACCCACCCTAGTGCTTAGTACAGTGCCTGGCATATAGTAAGTGCTTAATGAATACCATAATAATAATAATAATAATTACTATTATTATTATTATAATTACTATTATTATCATTAAGTATAATTATAATATACAATTTTATAGTTATAATTACTATATTTATAATATAATTCATATAATATTATATTTATATATTTATAATATAGTCATAATAATTATTGATAATGATAATAATGGTATTTATTATTATTATACTATTTTAATAGTAATTATTATTACTGTTATTGTTGTAATAATTACTATTATTATTATTATCATAGATGGCAGCTCCGTTCCTCCATCATGCCCAGGGGCACCACCAGCTCAGACCCTTTGGCATCTGCCGTATTGCCTCAGTGGTCAGCCAACAGAGGTGGCAGCTCAGCTCCCACATCATCCCCAGGCCCCTGAAATGGAGCAAGGGTTAATGATGATGATGATGATGATAATAATAATAATAATAATAATAATAATAATAATAATGGTATTTGTTAAATGCTTACTATGTGCCAAGCACTGTTCTAAATTCTGGGGTAGATACAAGGTAATCAGGTTGTCCCTCGTGGGGCTCACAGTCGGTAACTGAGGCACAGAGAAGTGAAGTGGCTCACCCAAGGTCACACAGCAGACAAGTGGTGGACCTGGAATTAGAACCCAGGTCCTTTGACACCCAAGACCGTGCTCTTTCCACCGAGCCACACTGCTTCTCTAGGTTGCAGTCCAGCAGGTGGGCTGGGGTCTGTCCGGTTCTTCGGCATGGCGTTTCCAATTGATTTTCCACCTGACTTCCACTTTCCACCCTTCCAGACCTTAGAGGAAGAATAAGCTCATGATCTTGGAGTTTAATTGCAGAGCACACGGTGACTGTTGGAAGCACCCAAGTCTAAGACCATTTTTCCTTTCAGCTGACATAATAACCAAAGTCCAGCTCTCCTGCTGATGATTTCATGCAGTTTGAAAATATACATTCCTTGCACTAGGACTGTACCTTTCCGACATAATGGAAAGCTATGTCGGTTAGTTGAAAATTGAAGCGGAATAAAAAGGTAAAATCCGCGTGAGGCTTTATCTGCTTGCTCAGCTCTGAGATGGCATATGAATTGATTATGAAATAATTCTGTTCTCGAGAGAAATCTAAATGTTGGGACACTCTGTACCGAAGAGACAATCTTGTGCAATGAATATACCCAGTGTTCTCCTTAACTGGTCTCAGGAAATCCATTTTGATGATAAGATTTCAAAAGTAATGGTTAAGGGATGAAGTGTTACATGTCCCTGTTTACTAGCTGTGGTCAAGAACCATCCAACTAAGCAGATGTTATGGCACAGTGATTTGAACTTTTGCACAAGCCTGGGAACCAGGAGACCTGGGTTCTAATCTTGGATCCATCACTTGCCTGCTCCATGACATTGGCTAAGCCGCTTAACATCTTGATGCCTCGGTTCCCTTATCTGTAAAATGGGGATTAAATACCTGTTCTCTGGGGGTGTGGGACAGGGATTGTGTCTGATTTCTTTATATTAATGTCTGTCTCCCCCTCTAGACTGGAAGCTTGTTGTGGGCAGGGAAGGTTTTTGTTATATGGTTATAGTGTACTCGCCCAAGTGCTTAGTACAGTGCTCTGCACACAGCAAGTGCTCAATAAACGTGAATGACTGACTGATGGGATTCTCTTGCATTTATCCCAGCACTTAGCACAGTACGTGACACTTCTAGACTGTGAGCCCACTGTTGGGTAGGGACTGTCTCTATATGTTGCCAACTTTTACTTCCCAAGAGCTTAGTACAGTGGTCTGCACACAGTAAGCACTCAATAAATACAATTGAGTGATTGATTGATTGATTGATAGTAACTCACCAATCAGTGGTATTAATTGAGCCTTACTATTGTCCAAAACATGCAGGGTGTAGTAAGCACTGGGAAAGTTGGGTGAAATAGAAGTAGTAATAATAATCATGGTATTTGATGAATGCTTACAATGAACCAGGCACTGTTCTAGACTGTTTTATACTGTGAGCCCACTGTTGGGCAGGGACTGTCTCTATTTGTTGCCAATTTATACTTCCCAAGCGCTTAGTACAGTGCTCTGCACACAGTAAGCACTCAATAAATACAATTGATGATGATGTTCTAAACGCTGGGCACAGTCCATGTCCCACATGGGGCTCACAGTCTTATTCCCCATTTTACAGGTGAGGTAACTGAGGCACAGAGAAGTCAAGTGATACACACAGGGTTAACAAGTGGCAGATTCAGGATTAGGACCCAGGTTCTTCTGATTTCTAGGCCCATGCTTTTGTTGTCTGTCTCCCCCTTCTAGACTGGATAGGGACCGTCTCTATGACTTGCCGACTTGTACTTCTCAAGTGCTTAGTCTGCACACGGTAAGAGCTCAATAAATCTGATTGAATGAATGAAGGAAGGATAGATATTGGTAGACACAATCTCTGCCCTCAAGGAGTTTGTCTTGTCTTATGCCGTCGAGTCGTTTCCAACTCCTAGCGACACCACAGACACATCTCTCCCTGAACACCCCCCTCTCCATCTGCAATCGTTCTGGTAGTCGAACTGTAGAGTTTTCTTGGTAAAAATCTGGAAGGGGTTTACCATCACCGCCTTCTGTGTGGTAAATTTGAGTCTTCACCCTCGACTCTCTCCTATGTGGCTGCTGCCCAACACGGGTGAGTTTTGACTTGTAGGAGATTGCCTTCCACTCGCTAGTCACTGCCCAAGCTCGGAATGGAACGCGTAGGCCTCTGCTTGACTCTCCCTCCTATAGCCGAGACTGGTAGAGGACTGGAAACTCTCCGGGCGTGCAATCCTGAGAGGGGTTCAAGGAGTTTACCATCCTGTAAATGCTTAATAAATACCTCAGGAATTGTCCAGTCTGATTATCTTGCATTGTTCTTCAATTTTATCCCAGAATTTAGCATACTTTATAGCACATAGTAAGCACTTAATAAATACCATAATTTATGCAAACATCAGTTATGTATAAATCACTTTCTCGGGTGTCTGGGGCAAGGTACGGCCATCAGGTCAACACATCATGGAATGGAAAGAGAATGTTATGGTTGCCATTGGTTTATTCAATTCTCCTGTCACTGCTGCCCTGCTTCTTGCTGGGTTCCCTGTAACTCTAGTTTCTGCTAGGGACCCAAGAAGAAGGAAAGTAGCAGGAGCAGGAAAGCAGAGAAGTTCCTAACAGCAATAGTAATAATAACTGTGATATTTATCAAGCGTTTACCAAGTGCCAGGCACTGTACTAAGCAAGCACTGAAGTAGATACTAGGTAATCAGATAGGACACAGCCCCTGTCCCACACAGGGCTCATGGTCCTAATCCCCAAATGAGGTAACTGAGGCCCAGGAAAGTGAAGGGATTTGCCCAAGGTCACACAGCAGATGAGTGGGAGAGCCAGGAGTAGACCCCACGTCCGTCTGACTCCCAAGCCCTGGCTTTATGGACTAGGCCACACCGCTTCTCATCAAGGATTCTGCTCCTTCTTCCGTGACTTGAATTTTAACTGGGGTCGCTATGGTTCCTGTTCCTCTCCCCATTGCTGTTGCTCCCACTGCTGCTACTCCCGCTGACAAAGACAGAGATGGATCCCTTCAGCTCGAGGTGGGAAAAGAGAGGGGAAGGTGGAGAGCTCACCAGGTTCCTCCACAAACAGCTCCCTCCAACACTACTACCCAGCTCTCACACTACTCATCTTCAAGGCTCTCAATCCCCTCTCCCCCTCCTACCTCACCTCCCTTCTGTCCTTCTCCAGCCCAGCCCTCACCCTCCGCTCCACTGCCGCCGCTAACCTCCTCACCGGGCCTCGTTCTCACCTGTCCCGTCGTCGATCCCCGGCTCACATCCTTCCTCCGGCCTGGAATGCCCTCCCTCCACACTTCTGCCATACTAGCTCTCTTCCTCTCTTCAAAGCCTTATTGAGAGCTCACCTCCTCCAGGTTGCCTTCCCCGACTGATCCCTTCCTTTTTTCCTCTCCTCCTCCTCCCCTCCCCATCGCCCCCCCGCCCTACCCTCTTCCCCTCCCCACAGCACTTGTATATATTTATACATATTTATTACTCCATTTCATTTGTACATATTTACTATATTTATTTTATTAATGATGCATACATAGCTATAATTCTACTTATTCTGATGGTATTGACACCTATCTACTTGTTTTGTTTTTTGGTCTGTCTCCCCCTTCTAGACTGTTAGCCCGTTGTTGATAGGGACCGTTTCTATATGTTGCCATTTTGTACTTCCCAAGTGCTTAGTACAGTGCTCTGCACACAGTAAGCACTCAATAAATACGATTGAATGAATGAATGAATGAATGATTATTCCCTATTGATGCCAACCTACTCACTGTTCCTCCATCTCATCTCTCTCTCCATCGACCTCTTTCTCAGTCCCTCCCTTCTGCCAAGAACTCCTTCCCCCTTTATATCAATCAGTGGTATTTATTGAACGACTACTTGGTGCAGAGCACTGTACTAAGCTCTTGGAAGAGTACAATATAACAATAGAACAGATACATTCCCTCCCCATAGCAACCTTGCTCTCTAAAGGGGGAGACAGACACTAACATAAATAAATAAATTCATATCTGAACGACCTCTATCTTCAAAGCCCCACTACAAATCACACCTCCTCCAAGAAGTCTTCTCTGACTAATCTTCATCTTTCTGCCTTCTGTGTCACCTATCCACTAAGTCTCACCCTCTGAGGACGCATGTACTCCCCCTTTCCCCCTTCCCTCAGCCCTTACGAACATATCTTTATTCTCATTTGCTTCCTGTACCAATAATTTATTTTAAGTTTCTCCTCCACTAGATTGTAATGTCCTGAATGGCAGGGATAATTTCTACTAACTCGATTGTCCTTCCCCAGGAGCACAGTACAGTGCTTTGCACAGAATATATACTCAATAAATGCTTTTGATTGATTGATTAGTAGTAATAATAATTATTTATGGTATTTGTTAAGCGCTTACTCTGTACCAGGCATAGATATGCAATGAGAAGTATTTTATAAACATTGCTCTGTTCTGATGAAGGATGTGAAAATTCGGTTGTCACATTGGGTGGAGAGAAGATAAGTAGAATGACAGAGCAATTTTAAGTTTGCAAGATTGTGCAAGGATTTCCCCTCTTCCAGAAGCTGCTGCTGCTGCTGCTGATGGTGGTATTTGTTAAGAGCTTACTGATGAAAGATATGAAAAGTTGGTTAAGCCAGTTGTGTGGAGAGAAGATAACATTAAATAGAATGCCAGAGCAATTTTAAGCTTGCAAGATTGTACAAGGCTTTCCCCTCTTCCAGAGGCTGATGATGATGATGAGAAACAGCGTGGCTCAGTGGAAAGAGTGCAGGCTTGGGAGTCAGAGGTCATGGGTTTGAATCCCAGCTCCGCCACTTGTCAGCTGTGTGAGCTTGGGCAAGCCACTTAACTTCTCTGTGCCTCAGTTGCCTTATCTATAAAATGGGGATTAAGACTGTGAGCCCCACGTGGGACAACCTGATCACCTTGAATCCCCCCAGCGCATAGAACAGTGCTTTGCACATAGGAGATGCTTAACAAATACCATCATTATTACTATTATTATTATGATGTTGGTGGTAGGATGACATGCAAATTCGTGAAGCATTCCATATTTTTCTATTTATTTTGTTAATGATGTGCACATATATATTTGTTCTGACGATTTTGACACCTGTCTGCATGTTTTGTTTTGTTGTCTGTCTCCCACTTCTAGACTGCGAGCCCGTTATTGGGTAAGGACCATCTCTATATGTTGCTGACTTGTACTTCCCAAGTGCTTAATACAGTGCTCTGCACACAGTAAGCGCTCAATAAATACGATTGAATGAATGAATGAATGAATTCGTTAAGAGCTTACTATTTGCCAGGCACTGTACTAAATACAGGATGGATTTTATAAGCAAATCAGGTTGGACGCCATCACTGTTCCACGTGGGGCTCACAGTCTCAATCCTCATTTCACAGATGAGGAAACTGAAGCACAGAGAGGTGAAATGACTTACCCAAGGTTACACAGCAGGCAGGTGGTGGAGTCGGGAATAGAACCCATGACCTTCTGACTCCCGGGCCCATACTCTATCCACTAGGCCATGGTGTTTCTTAGTAGTAGTATTTATTGAGAGACCACTGGGTGTGATGCACAGAATTTAGGGTATGCAAAGTACCAAATGAAAAAGTGGGTTGTTCCCTGCCCACAAGGAAATGGAAACTTTCGAGTAAATTAGACCTAAATTCAAATTGACCACTTTCCTAACTTTCTGAATTCTACGTCTACCTCAAGACAAATTTTGTCCCACAGAGGAGGGAGCAGTAAACTGAGATTCCTTGACATTTTTATTCCACCTTTGACTTCACGTATTCCTTCAGCACATGCAACTCCCAGGAACATCTAAACAACTCAGTCCACATTTATAAAAACCTCTCTCATACCAAACAGAAGAAGATGCAATGAGATGTTCTATAAGCAAATATGGTTTTAAAGAAACCTGTCTGCCCCCCAACTTCCTTTCCTGTTGCCATGACCATCTGTCCAAGGTGACGTTTGACCACAGATATGTAATGAAAAGTATTTTTCAAACATTTCTCTGCTCTGATGAAGGCTGTGAAAATTTGGCTAAGCTGGGTTGTGTGGAGAGAAGATAACATTTGGTAGAATGGCAGAGCAATTTCAAGTTTCCATGACTGTACAATACTTTCCCCTCTTCCAGAGGCTAATGAAGATCATGGTGGTGGTATTTGTTTAATGCTTACTACGTGGCAGGCACTGTACTAAGCACTGGGGTGGATACAAGATGGATTTTCCTTTTTTCAGGTCATATCCTCCCTGCTATGATCTCAGTACTTGTGCTTCCTATAGCACTTTTTATGCATAGTTTACAGGCTATACTACTGGGGCATTTCTTCCTTCTATTTGTAAATGATTTCACCCCTGTCTTCCCCAATAATAATAGTAATAATTAATAATAATTATTACATTTGTTAAGCACTGACTATGTGCCAAGCACTGTACCAAATGCTGGGATTGTAAGCTCCTTATGGGCGAGAAAGATATCTACTGACACTGTTTCACTTTCCGAAGTACTTTCTCTACAGTGTAAGCAATCAGTAAAGACTATTGATTTACTGCACCTGCAATCAGACACATTTGAACTTTTGCACTTTTCATAACAGGGAAGAATTAAGACTACTGGAGAGTATTAAAAATTCGCCACAAACATAAATCCTCATCCTGAACTCAACTCTCCCCCTGTGTATGGGAAGACAAGTTCACCAAGAGTTCCTGGTGGGGCTGGAATACACACTTATCTGCTCTGTGACCTTGGGCAAATCACTTAAATTCTCTGTTCCTCAGTTAAGTCATCTGTAAAATAGAAATTGAGACTGTGAGCCCCAAATGGGACAGGGACCGTGTCCAACCCGATTTGTTTGTATCCACCCCAGCACTTAGTACAATGCCTGGCACATAGCAAGTGCTTCACAAATATTGTTATCATTATTATTATTATTATCAGTGTTGGTATTAAGCTTGACATATGCCCCGATGGAAAGCGAAGTCCCTGAGATTGGGCTAAATGAAGACTGCGATATTTGTGATGAGCTTACTAAGTGCCAAGCACTGTGTTCATTCAATCATATTTATTGAGAGCTTATTGTGTGCAGAGCACTGTACTAAGTGCTTATGTTAAGTGCTGAGGCAGTAACAAGAAATATCATAGCAGAAACAGTTTCCGCATGAAGAAATACAGAGTAGGGCTTGAAAAACTAAACTAAAGAAATGTGAAGCATGGAGTAATTATCACCTGATTATCTTGAATCTATTCCAGCCCTTAGTACTGTGCTTGTCACACAATAAGCACTTAACAAGCTCCACAGTTATGATTATTATTACTTCATGATCGGACTGCATACAGTGAAAGATCAACCGATTTTCATCCACTTCCAGCATCTCCTGTCCATAGAACTGTTAAGAGCCATGGGGAGTCCTACACTACTATCAATCAGTGGTATTTATTGAGCATTTACTGTGAGCAGAGCACAATACAACAGAGTTGGTAAATACATTCCCCGCTGACAAGGAGCTGGATATTGGCCCTATGGGTGTCAAGGATGGAGTCTAAGAGAAGCCTCCATAATAATAATAATAACAATAACAATAATGATAATAATAATAGACTCACCTTCCATAATAATCATAATAATAATAACAGCGGCATTTGGTAAGCACTTTACTGAGTGCAAGCATAGAGGCAATTAATGAGGCCACACTCAATCTCTTTCCCATATAGGGTTCAACATCTTCAACGCACCCAGGGGAAGAGGAGAGGGGAGAGGAAGATAATAATAGAGAGAAGCAGCAGCGTGGCTCAGTGGAAGGAGCATGGACTTTGGAGTCAGAGGTCATGGGTTCAAATCCCAGCTGCACTAACTGTCAGCTGTGTGACTTTGGGCAAGTCACTTAACTTCTCTGGGCCTCAGTTACCTCATCTGTAAAATGGGGATTAAGACTGTGAACCCCCTGTGGGACGACCTGATCACCTTGTAACCTCCCCAGTGCTTAGAACAGTGCTTTGCACATAGTAAGTGCTTAATAAATGTCATTATTATTATTACATTATTAATAATAATAATTGTGGTACTTGTTAAGCACTTACTAGGTGCCAGGCACCGGACTAAGCTCTGGGGTGGATACAAGCAAATTGGGTTGGACACGGTCCCTATCTCAGGTCCCCGTCCCACGTAGGGCTCCCAATTTCAATCTCCATTTTCCAGATGAGGGAACTGAGGCACAGAGAAGCAAAGTGACTTGCCCAAGGTCACACAGCAGACAAGTGGCGGAGCTAGGATTAGAACCCATGACCTTCTGACTCTCAGGACCGTGCTCTATCCCCTATGCCATGCTGCAGGCCTTAGAATGCCAATTCAACTTGGAATCGCAGGCAGAGAACTCCTCCCTGAAAACAAGCTGGCCTCGGGACAGTAAACGAATTCCCCCAAACCACAAGGGCAGATTTCCTCGACCAGTGCTGTGTGAGGAGTGAGTGTGCTGGCGGCAATCCATGGACCATCTGTTCACATCTGATTTGTTCAGAAGTTTCATCATCACCCTCGTTAAAATAAATTCTTGGACTTTGGCTTCTGTGGTAATGCTTCCCCCAGTAACAGTTCAGTACGGTTCAGGGCCCGGACCCAGTGAGTCTCCATTAGGAAGAAGAGGCTCTTCACATTTTTTGCCTCTTTACTTTCCTTGGGAGGTTTTTAATTAATCAATCAGTCAATCAGTGGTATTTATTGAGCACTTATTAGGAGCAGAGTACTAGTCTAAGCGCTTGGAAGAATTAGACAAGCAATGTGGCTCAGTGGAAAGAGCACGAGCTTTGGAGTCGGACATCGTGGGTTCAAATCCTGACTCCAGTAATTGTCCGCTACTGTGTGACTTTGAGCAAGTCACTTCACTTCTCTGTGGCTCAGTTACCTCTTCTGTACAATGGGGATTAAGACCGTGAGCCCCCCGTAGGACAACCAGATCACCTTGTAACCTCCCCAGTGCTTAGAACAGTGCTTTGCACATTATAAGCACTTAATAAATGCCATTATTATTATTATTAATATATGACAATAATAATATTAATAATGGTATTTGTTAAGTGCTTAACTATATGCCGGGCATTAAGCACTGGGGTGGATACAAGCAGATCAGGTTGGACACAGCCCCCTGTCCCATGTGAGGCTCACAGTCTCAATCCCCATTTTACAGATGAGGTAAACGAGGCCCAGAGAAGTGAAGTGACTTGCCCAAGGTCACACACAACAGAGTGGGCAGACATATTCCCTGCCCATAACGAGCTTACAGTCTAGAGGGGGAGATGGACTTTTATAGCAATAAATGTTATAATATTCAAAGATATGTACATAAATGCTGTGGGTTTGGGGGTGGGGTGAATATCAATACTCAAAAGTCAGAGATTTAAGTGTCTAGGTGACACAGAAGGGTCATTTAGCAATAATAATAATCATCATTGCATTTGTTAAGCACTTACTATGTGCCAGGCACCATACTAAGTATGAAATAGATAAAAGCAAATCAGCAAATCGGGTTGGACACAGTCCCTGTCCCACCTAGGGCTGGCTCTCGGTTTAAATCCCCATTTTATGGATGAGGTAACTGAGGCCCAGAGAAGTGAAATGAAGTGACTTGCTCAAGGTCACACAGCAGACATATGACAACCAGGCCCGGGGTCTATCCATTAGGCCATGCTGCTGCTCTTTTAAGACCTTTACAAACAAATGGGTGTGGTAAAACTCGTCAGTGGGAGAGGAAGGAAAGATTTTTGCTGCAGAAACCCTCCTGCCTCTGGATTATCGGGACAAAGTAATCTTTCTATTTCACTGTTCTCCTGAGAAATAACCCTCCTTGGTCTCTCTGAGCCTTTGGACTTTCCCACCTCTGATATCATCTCTCAGTCAAGCCATTATCAATCTATCAATGCTACTTATTGTGCACTTACTGTGTACAGAAAACTGTAATAAACACTTGGGAAAGAATCTTCTGTATATATGTTTGTACATATTAATTACTCTATTTATTTATTTATTTTACTTGTACATGTCTATTCTATTTATTTTATTTTGTTAATTTGTTTGGTTTTTTTCTCTGTCTCCCTCTTCTAGACTGTGAGCCCACTGTTGGGTAGGGACTGTCTCTATATGTTGCCAACTTGTACTACCCAAGCACTTAGTACAGTGCTCTGCACACAGTAAGTGCTCAATAAATATGATTGATTGATTGATTGATTGATTCTAGAATATGAGCCTGTTGTTGGGTAGGGACCGTCTCTAAATGTTGCCGACTTGTACTTCCCAAGTGCTTAGAACAGTGCTCTGCACAAAGTAAGTGCTCAATAAATACGATTGAATGAATGAATGAATGAATGAATGAATGAATAGAATGTGAACCTGTTGTTGGGTAGGGACCATCTCTATATGTTGCCGACTTGTACCTCCCAAGCGCTTAGTACAGTGCTCTGCACACAGTAAGTGCTCAATACATATGATTTAGTGAATGAATGAACACTACAATATAGTCAGGAGGCAAGATCCCTGCCCGCAAGAAGTTTACGGTCTAGAGGGTCTTGATTATCCTTTATCTACCCCAGCGCTTAGTGCGGTGTTTGACACATAGAAAGTATTTAACGAATACAGTTCTTTTGTTGTTGTGGGACAAGAGAAATTAATCGAGGAAGAATTCATATAGGTGACTTTTGCTGATAATAAGGATAGGAATAAGTTGGTATTTGAAGGACAGAGATATAGAATGGTGAAGAGGACCAGAGGGGCATTCCATGGAGGGCATTTGTGATATCTCAAAGGGAACAATGATGAGGGGGCTTAGAGAGTTGGCTTACTTGGGCAAAATGGAGGGCTTGAACAGGGGGAGCTTGTGGGGGGAGACAGGAAGAGCTGGGGTTTTCTTTGTTTTTTTTTAATGGTATTTGTTAAACACTTACTATGTGCCAGGCACCATTCCAAGATACAAGATAATCATGTCGCGCACAGTCCCTGACCCACGTGGGGCTCACAATCTTAATTTCCATGAGGTAACTGAGGCCCAGAGAAGTGAAGTGACTTGCCCAGGGTCACACTGCGGGCATATGACAGAGTCGGGATTAGAACCTGGGTCCTTCTGAATCCCAGGCCCGAGCTCTAGCAACTGGTGAACCTCTTAGTCCCAGTCCATTTTAGGGGAAGAATAACATGATTCGATTGGAGTTGGAGAAAAACCATTCTAGAAAGGGAGAGAATGGAAGCTGTTCAGTGCTGTGCACAATGTAAACGCTCAATAAATACGATTGAATGAGTGAATGAGTATGGGAAATTAGTGATGAGACGGCCCGCAGTCCTCTCAGGGGCAGATTAGGATGTGATTTGGGATGAGTCTCGTGGCAGCAGAGAGGAAGGGGTGGATACAGGAAGCACTACAGCAGAGGAAATGGCAGAGCTCAGTGATGGAAATTGCAAGTGAGAGTGAGGAGTCGAAAGGGACCCAAAGGTTAAGAGCACATGACAGGAAGGATATTCACGGGGGAGGGAGAATCCTGAAGGGCACGGTGATGGAAATCGCAAGTGAGAGTGAGGAGTCGAAAGGGACCCAAAGGTTAAGAGCACAGGAGAGGAAGGATATTCATGGGGGAGGGAGAATCCTGAGAGAATGCAACCTCCACCGTGGGCCCAGTCCTTTCCCATCAGAACGAGTCAGATCACTCCATCAATTGAAGTATTTCTTGAACACCTTCTGGGTCCAAGATCCCTGGGCTAAGCACCTGGGAGAATACAAGAGAATCAGCAGACTAGTCCTCCTCCTCGAGAAGCTCACAATCTAATGGGAGAGACATACGTTAAGATACATTTCAGAAAGGAGAAGGAAGAAAAAGAGCAATCCCTCTTATCTGCTTTCCCATAGGACAAAAATGACAAAGATAGACCATTTTTGAAGACGTCTTCAGAGGCCTTCATGGTCCAGTAACTGATGAGGTTGCAAAAGCGATGTTACTAAATAGCTGGACCCAATCCAAGATGATCTGCAATCTTCATCATGGGGGTTAGGTGGAAACCCAAGTGTCAGCAGGGGAGGGTTTGGCAAATCCCATCCTCTCCTCATCCCCTCATCGCCATGAATTCCAGGACCTGCGTTCCTGAGAGATCTGTTTTCCAGGAGAGTCATCTGTTATTTGCTCCAGAGCTGGCTTATTGAAGATTGCATCTACTGCTTGGCAGGTCTCTCCGACCCCATAAACTCTGAGCTGTCCTGTTCGCTAGGCTTGCTTCAAGATGACTGGAGCGCCAACTCATTCTGCTTTCTTCCAAAATTTGGGGTTAAATTAGAGCAGCACAGCTATTGGATCCTGAAGCAGAACCAGTTCTGTACTCTTTGAAGGCGGATTAGGAGAGCTCAAGCCCTTCCTTGCAGGGTGGGAGAAAGGATGAAAAGAGAAGGTACCGACGGAATGTTGGATGGTCGTCAACAGCTTAGCGATGATTTCACTTTGTTCTCCCTGGTATCTTCTCTTGCTCTAGGATGTTCATTAAAATTGCAATGCTCAGCACAGTGCTTACCACGAGGTGAAAGTCTCTCCGATAGGAAACGATGGATGGAACTTGTGTTCCATCAGTTCCTGGGCATTTGGGCAGGAGGGACAGAGCTTTGATGCTTAGTTAATAATAATAATAATAATGGCATTTGTTAAGTGCTTGCTATGTGTGAAGCACTGTTCTAAGCTCTGGGGGGATACAAGGTGATCAGGTTGTCCCATGTGGGGCTCACAGTCTTAATCCCCATTTTACAGATGAGGGAACTGAGGCTCAGAGAAGTTAAGTGACTTCCCCAGGTCACACAGCAGACATGTGGCAGAGTTGGGATTAGAACCCATGACCTCTGACTCCCAAACCCGGGCTCTTTCCACTGAGCCATACTGCTTCAGGCTTCTTAGGTTTTGTGGGGTTTTTATGATATTTGTGTAGTGCTTACTATGTGTCAGGCATTGTACTAAATGCTGGGTAGATACACATTAATCCAGTTGGATTTGGCCCCTGTCCCACATAGGGATGACAGTTTTAATCCCCATTTTGCAGAAGAGATTCCTCAAGCCCAGAGAAGTGAAGTGACTTGCCCAAGGCCACCTGGCAGACAAATGGAAGAGCTGGGGCTAGAACCCAGATCTTTCTGTCTCCCTGGCCCTTTCTCTATCCACTAGGCCACACTTCTTCTCTATTTCCACGTTCCCTCTCCCCACTTTTCGGAGAGATAGGTGTGAACTGACAGTTATGTATTGCTTTGCAAGTTCCCCAGTGAACTTCAAATCCCGGCCAGGTTAGACCAAACATGCTATAAGC
This sequence comes from Tachyglossus aculeatus, assembly GCF_015852505.1. NCBI lineage: Eukaryota > Metazoa > Chordata > Mammalia > Monotremata > Tachyglossidae > Tachyglossus > Tachyglossus aculeatus. Next base: position 37,568,634 of record NC_052077.1, on the reverse strand, counting down.
AAAGAATAATTGAATTACCTACTTGCCTCCAGGGCTGGTATCTCAGGAAAGAAAGAGGCTCATGTGCCAGCATGTATTAAACCAGATGATTGGCTCGAAGCTGGTCATGAGCTGTTTCCAGGAGCCTGCAGCGGAGACCACCAAACTTGTCCACGTCCATGGATTCCTGCCCGAGGCAATCAATTGTTTCCATCAAACTCACTCTTCGTGTTACCCAGGGAGAGAGGTGAGCGCCCAAAAGCTCCATCAGTTTTTTGCATGTCAATCCCCAGCTGTCTTTAGTTAAGACCGGTGTGGGCAGGGATTGTCTCTCGTTATTGCTGAATTGTACTTTCCAAGAGCTTAGTACAGTGTTAATAGTGATAATAATAATGATGGTATTATTATTGCCAACTTGAACTTCCCAAGCACTTAGTACAGTGCTCTGCACACATAAATACTATTGAATGAATTGAACGAATGAATGAATGGCATTTGTTAAGTGCTTACTATGTGCCAAGCACTGTTCTAAGCGCTGGGGTAAATACAAGGTAATCAGATTGTCCCACGTGGGGCTCACAGTCTCAATCCCCATTTCACAGACGAGGTAACTGAGGTACAGAGAAGTTAAGTGACTTGCCCGAGGTCACACAGCAGACAAATGGTAAAACCGGGATTAGAACCCCCGACCTCTGACTCCAAAGCCATGCAATAAATACGATTGAATGAATTGAAGGAATGAATGAATGAATGAATATATGCTGAACATTTTCATTATCATCATCATCATCATCAGTAGTAGTAGTAGTAGTAGTAGTAACAGTAGTAGCTGTAGAAGCAGCATGGCCTAGTGGATAGAGCACGGGCCCGGGAGACAGAAGGACCTGGGTTCTAATCCCAGTTCTGTCACATGTCTGCTGTGTAACCTTGGGAAAGTCATTTACCTTCTCTGTGCCCCAGTTGCCTTATCAGTAAAATGGCCATTAAGAGTGTGAGCTGCATGTGGGACAGGGACTGTGTCCAACCCGATTTACCAGTACCTACCCCAGTGCTTAGAACAGTGCTTGACACGTAGTAAGTGCTTAACGAATGCCATCATTATTCATTCAATTGTATTTATTGAGCGCTTACTGTGTGCAGAGCACTGTACTAAGCGCTTGGGAAGAACAAGTTTGCAACATATAGAGATGGTCCCTATCCAACAACGGGCTCACAAAACATGTAGACAGGTGTCAAAATCATCAGAACAAATAGAATTAAAGCTATATGCACATCATTAACAAAATAAATAGAATAGTAAATGTGTACAAGTAAAATAAATAGAGTAATAAATCTGTACAAATATATATACAATTGTTTTCATTATTAATATTTGTTAAGAGCTTACTACGCCAAGTGCTGGGATCTAGCCAAAGTGATCAGATCAGTATTAATCCCCGTTCCACATGGAGCTCTCCATCTGAGAACGAGGGAGAGCCGATATTTTACTCCCATTTTCAAATGAGGAACCTGAGGCACAATGAGGTTAAGTGACTTGTTGAAGCTCGCACAGAAAGCCTAGAGCTGGATTGAGAACCTGGGCCTCCTGTCTTCCGGATCCATGGTCTTTCCGCTAGGCCATGACGGGAGACAGCTAGGCGGTTCATGAAGTCCCAAAGGAGAAGCACCCTGAGGATTATGGATGAGGATTTGTGCTCTCCACCAGAATTCCATGGGAGAAGAACAGATGTCAATATGGCTTATCTCCAGCAGATCAATTATGACAACACTTCCTGAGGCCTAAATATTGCGCATTAAAAAAATTACAGTTTTAGCTGTGACCAATCAATCAATCAGTGGCATTTCTTAAGCTCTTACTACGTCCTAAGCGCTTGGGAGAGTACAATGCAACAGAATTAGCAGACACGTTCCCTTCTGAAAACGAGTTTACAGTCTAGAAGGGGTGACGTACATTAATATCAATAGATAAGTAATTTCTAATATATAATTTAAAGATGTATGCATGGAGACCTGTGGGATTGGGGGCGCGGCCAATATCAAATCTCCGGAGGCCACAGATCCAAGCGCATAGATGACGCAGAAGGGAGAGGGAGCGGGGGAAAAAGGGCTTCATCGGGGAAGGCCTCTTGGAGAAGATTCATTCGATTGTATTTATTGAATGCTCACTGTGTGCAGAGCACTGTACTGAGCGCTTGATTTGACCTTAGTAACACTTTGAAGGTGAAGAGAGTGGTGGTCTAGGGTAGATGGAAGTGGGGGGAGCTCCAAGTTAGGGACTTGATCCTGTACTTTGACCAAAGGTGTAATTTCATCTCAGCTTCTCCACTTGGGTTCTTTCCTGAAAGGATCAAAGGAAGTAGTGAGCAGAGCTCACGTTGCTTCTACCCCATTGCTTCTAGACAGTGCTAGGAGCACACAGTACAGTGCTCTGAACACAGTAAGCGCTCAATAAATACGATTGATTGATTGATTGATTCTAGACAGAAAGCCCAACCAGCCATGGTAATTACTGAATGCTGTGTGCAGAAATGAGTAAAGAAAATCAGTAGAGTACAATAGACTTGTAAGACATGATGCCTGCCCTCAAGGAGCTTACTCTAGCATGGGAATCAGACACTAACTCAAATTACAGGTACGGGAAAGTAATAAAGTATAAATATATCTATAATTCTATTCATATTGATGCCTGTTGTATTGATGTCTGTCTCTCTTCCATCTAGACTGTGAGCCCACTGTGGCCAGAGATTGTCTCTCTTTATTGCTGCGTTGTGCTTTCCAAGTGCTTAGTACAGTGCTCTGCACACAGTACGTGCTCAAGAAATCTGATTGAATGAATAAATGAATAAAGATATTTCCATAACTGCTATGGCGAAGGAGGATATGGGAAAACAATGTCCAAATGTTGTGTGAAGTCACTTAACTTCTTTGTGGCTCAGTTACTTCAACTGCAAAATAGGGATTCAAATCTGTTCTCCCTCCTACTTAGATTTTCAGCACCATGATAATCTAGTATTTCTCCAGTGCTTAGTACAGTGCTAAACACATATTATATCATTTTAAAGGCACTAATATATACATAAATATAATGCCGCTGAGTCATTTCTGATTCATAGCTATCTTATGGACATATTTTCTCCAGAACGTCCTATCTTCTGCCATAATCTGTAACTTTGCTAATGTCTCTTTTGTAATCACTGTTATGGTTTCTATCCATCGAATCAGCTGGTCTGCCTCATGGGACATAGGCACATAGTGCAGAGTAAGGGCTTAACAAATACCACAATCATCAAAGGCCTGGATGGGTGGAGGAAGGAAATTAGGAATGATAACGCATTGATTTCCCCCTTTTTTAGCCTGTCCACGAGTCACAGATAATGTCCTCTCCCGGAAACAAGATAAACTCTAGCACAATCTTAGTCATTCAAGCTATGGATTGATAGCTGCAGTTGCACTGTAATTCTGCCAAAATGCTAAGTGGAAACTACTTAAGAAAAAAGGAGTAATATTCATTCATTCATTCATTCATTCATATTTATTGAGCGCTTACTGTGTGCAGAGCACTGTACTAAGCGCTTGGTAAGTACAAGTTAGCAACATCTAGAGACGGTCCCTACCCAACAGCGGGTTCACAGTCTAGAAGGGGGAGACAGACAACAAAACAAAACATATAAACCAAATAAAATAAATAGAATAAATATGTACAAGTAAAATAAATAAATAAATAGAGTAATAAATATGTACAAACATATATACATATATACAGGTGCTGTGGGGAGGGGAAGGAGGTAAGGCAGGGCGGATGGGGAGGGGAAGTAGGGGGAGTAGTAATATGTTCCCGTGCCTTTTGTTTCATTGCTTTTTTACAGTGAAAAGCACTTTCCTTTAAGTTCTTACTAAGAGCTGGGGTAAATATAAGCTAAGCAGGTTGGACTAAGTCCCTATCCCTCATGGAGCTCACAGCCTTAATCCCCAGTTTACAGATGAGGGAACTGAGGTACAGAAAAGTTAAGGGACTTGCCCAGGGTCACACAGCAGGTAAGTGGTGGAAATGGGATTAGAACCCAGGCCCTTCTGACTCTTAGACCCATTCTCTAACCACTAGGCAATGCTGCTTCTCAAGAATGAGAGTGATTCCACTCCTATTTGCATTACAAAGCTGCTAAGACACTTTCTAACTTTTTTTAGGGATTTCTTAAGCAAAAATGCCTTCCCACATTAATTTCCCTATTGTTTCACTCTGAGACAGAACGATTCCAAGTGGTAAACAGCTTTAAGTAAGAGTTTAAATGGTCAGTAAGACACTTGAGTGTTAAACGCTTTCGTTTGTGAATCTCTGCCAAGGGACCAGTTCATGTGACTCTTATACCATAATGAATGCATTATAGTATTTCATAATTTTTGTTCAGAAAGGTCTTTAAGAGCCTCTGGAATTTTTTTATCCATATAAATTATGCTTAGTACCACCAATAATAACAGTGATAATAAAAACGTTTAGCCTCAGGTTTATAGGACTAACTTATCCAGGGTTCAGTTCATTAAAGTAACAAGAACCATCAGGACAGGATTTTATGGCCACCAGTTGCCATTGGCTATTATGAATCCCGGGGAACGTGTTTTAGAGAATGCTGTTTTGAACATCCTCTGGCCCTGGAGTCTGAGAAGGGCAGGATAAGGAAAACTTTCAGCAATCCTTAAGGGGCTTACCGATAAAAACAGAGAAGCAGCATGGTCTAATGGATAGAGCATGCGTTTGGGAGTCAGTTGTGTTCACTGAGCACTTACTGCATGCAGAGCACTGTATCAAGCATTTGGGAGGGTACGATGTAATCAAAAACAGAGGCATTCACTGCCCACAGTGAGCTTACAGTCTAGAGGCGGAGACAGACATTAATAGAAATAAAGAAATTACAGATATGTACATAAGTTCTGTGGAGCTGTGGGGGTGAAAAAATAGAGGAAGTCAGGGGGATGCAGAAGGGAGGGGGAGAAGAGGAAAGGAGGGCTTAGCCGGAGAAGGCCTCTTGGAGGAGGTGGGCCTCAGAATCCTCATCTGTAAAATAAGGATTCAATACTTGCTCTTCCTCCTACTTAGACTGTGAGCCCCAAGTAGAACATGTAGTGGAACAAACCTGTTTATCACAGAGTTACCCAAGAGCCTAGTACAATGCTAGGCACGTAGCAAGTGCTTGGCAAATACCACAGTAAAATTAAGGCCATGTCTACCTCCCCCTCTAGACTGTAAACTCTGAGTGGGCAGCCATCTTGTCTACCAAACCTATCGAAATGTATTTCCCAGGTAAATTTCTAGTAAAGTTCTCTGTAATTGATCAATCAATCAATCAGTGGCATTTATTGACTGTTTGCAAAGCACTGTTGTGTTTGGGAAAGGACAAGGTAACAGAGTTGGTAGATGCGCTCCCTGACCACAAAGTAGCATGACTTAATGGATAGATCCCAGGCCTGGCAGTCCCAGGCCCGCCTCTTGTCAGCTGTGTGAACTTGGGCAAGTCAATTCCTTTCTCTGGTTCTCAGTTACCTCATCTGTAAAAGGAGGATGAAGACTGGGAGCCCTATGTGGGACAGGGACTGTGTCCAACATGATTTAACTTGTAGCCACCCCATCTCTTAGCACAGTGCCTGGCACATAGTAAGTGTTTAACAAGTACAGTGCTCTGCACACAGTAAGCGCTCAATAAATACGATTGAATGAATGAATGAACAAATACCATTAAAAAAAAAGTGCAAATGAGTAAGGAAGAGCACTAAGGACAAAAAAAAAAAAAGAGGAGAAGCAGAGCAAAAAGAAACCAGAGCCAGTTCACACTCCTCCCAAGGGGCAAGATACGGGACCACCTCCAGAGCTTTCTGAAAGACTGGAAACTCATCCTCTAGACTTTAAACTTGCGGTGGGCAGGGAACGTATTTGTCATATTGTTGTGTTGTACTCTCCCAAGCACTTAGTACAGTGCCCTGCACAAAGTAAGTGCTCAATAAATATGATTGTTTGATTGATTGACTGATGCAAAGACTGCAAGGATTGAAGTCTGGCAAGACACAAGCGTTTTCAAACAGGGCTGAAAATTAATTAATTAGTTGACTAATCATAGTTTTTCTTAAGGGCTTACTGTGTGCCAAGTTCCGTACTAAGCCCTGGGATGGATGCAGTTTTAATCAGGCTGGACACAGTCCGTGTTTCACGATCTAGAGGATGGGGAGAACAGATATTGAATCCCTATTCTACAGGTGAGAAAATTGAAGCACAAAGTGACTCGGCCAAGTAGCAGATCAGGGATGAGAACCCAGGTCCTCTGACTCCTAAGCCTGTGCTCTTTCCACTAAGCCATGCTGCTGTGCAGGTAAGAGCCCAATAAATAGCATTGATTGATCGATGGCACCAGTGGTACATTTTATGACAAAATTAAAAGTAGCTAAAACCCAGAATCTGGGTTCTAATCCAGTTAATCCAATTCTAATTAATTGATCAATCAATTAAAAGGGTTGACTTCAGACATCGGGTCACCCTGATTTAGAAACAATTGCTCGCCCCTTCCATTGGGCATCATCCCCTCCCCCCGCCCCAGGTGGCGAGCCCCGGATACCCAGGACCACGTAATGCTGAGCGTTTCAGGGTGGTCACATAGCATAGCTTGATGATGAGAAGCAGTATGGCTCAGTGGAAAAGAGCCCAGGCTTCAGTGTCAGAGGTCATGGGTTCAAATCCTGGCTCGGCCAATTGTCAGCTGTGTGACTTTGGGCAAATCACTTAACTTCTCTGTCCCTCAGTTACCTCATCTGTAAAATGGGGATTAAGACTGTGAGCGCCCCGTGGGACAACCTGATCACCTTGTAACCTCCCCAGCACTTAGAAAAGTGCTTTGCACATAGTAAGCGCTTAATAAATGCCATTATTATTATTATTATTATGTCACACAGTTCTTCCACATCTGCAGTACATCTCTGGGGGGTCTCCAGTGCCACTGCATTCCCCTCCTGGATTCCCCGGACACCTCTTCCGAGCCCCAGAATTCATTGGTCAGCCAATCATATGTATTCATTCATCCACTCATTCAATCATTTATTGAGATCTTACTGTGTGCAGAACACTGTACTGAGCACTTGGGAGAGTACAATAGAATGATAAACAGACACATTCCCTGCCCACAATAATAATAATGACACTTATTAAGTGCTTACTATGTGCAAAGCACTGTTCTAAGCACTAGGGTGGTTACAAGGTGATCAGGTTGTCCCACGGGGGGATCACAGTCTTAATCCCCATTTTACAGATGAGGTAACTGAGGCACAGAGAAGTTAAGTGACTTGCCCATAACCACACAGCTGACAATTGGCAGAGTTGGGATTTGAACCCATGACTATTGACTCCAAAGCCCGGGCTCTTTCCACTGAGCCATGCTGCTTCTCAATGAGCTTACAGTCTAGAGGACTGTGCTGCAAATCTTTCATGGCCTGTTGCCTGTTGCCAACTTGTACTTCCCAAGTGCTTAGTACAGTGCTCTGCACACAGTAAGCGCTCAATAAATACGATTGAATGAATGAATGAATGAATGGCCTCCCTACCAGTTCCTTCAAGGTGCTATTTAAGGAGCAGCATGGCATAGTGGAAAGAACATGGGCCTGGGATCAGAGGACCTGGGTTCTAATCCTGGCTCCGCCGCTTGCCTTCTGTGTGACCTTGGGTAAGTCACTTCACTTCTCTGTGCCTCAGTTCCCTCATCTGTAAAATGGGGATTCAATCCCTGTTCTCCCTCCTACTTAAACTGTGAGCCCCATGTGGAGCAGGGACTGTGTCCCACATGATTAAATTCTGTTCGCTCCAGCACTTAGAACAGTATTTGTTGAGCACTTATTGTGTGCAGAGCACTGTACTAAGCACTTGGGAAAGTACAGTAGAACAATAAACAGACACATTCCCTGCCCACAACAAGCTTACAATCTAGAGGGGGAGACAGACAGTAATATAAATGAATAAATAGTAAACACTTAACAAACAGCATGGTTATTATCATTATTATTGTTATTATTAGCCGCCATCTGAAACCCACCCCGCTGTGAAGCTAAGTGTCCTTGTCTGACTCCTGGAATATCAAGCTCAAAGATAACATGTCCAGAGATAACATCAGTTATGTTTACCAGCCTGAGTCCACACCCAAAAGGCATTATATAAACTTGGAATGAATCCTCTGGAGTTGATGGCCAGGATGACTCCTCAAGAAAAGACACTGAGGAAAGCGTCATTAAATGTCTCCAGGACATCAGGTGATTTAGGAGTTTTCCCTTGAGGAACTTTGGGCGTCGGTGTCACAGAGTAGGTGGCAGGAGCTCTGTGGAGGGAATAATATGTTTTCTTTAAAATTATGAAAGACCAGAGAATGGAGTGATCTGAGATCATTGCAAAGTTGGCAGATTCAATTACCACGGAAGATTCAAGGGAAAGGAATGCCCTGAGCTTAGGGATTCCGGACAGCTGAACTGAGCTCATCCCAAGGAATCCCCACTTTACTGGGAGTCAGAAGGAACTGGGCTCTAATCCCGGTTCCACTATTTATCTGCTGGGTCGGGGAAAGGAAGAGAGAAAGAGGAAAAGGAAGGGAAAGGGAGGGAGAGGAAGAGAGAGAGAGAGAAAAGGAGAAGGAGGAAGAGAAAGTTGACATTTGTATTCAGAGATGACTCTAGTGATGGTGAAGTTCATCTATGGGTGTAAGTGCTTGTGTGTTTGTGTGTGTACACAGTACTTATGTACATATCTGTAATTTATTTGTAATGACATCTGTCTCCACCCCTCTAGACCGTAAACTCATGTGGGCGGGGAATGTGTCAGTTTATTGTTGTAATGTTCTAAGTGCTTAGTACAGTGCTCTGCACACAGTAAGCGCTCCATAAATACGATAGAACGAATGAATAAATGAGAAAAGGATAACGAAAGGCTAGCAGAGGTGACAGCACTATACACACAGAAACATTCTCCTTTGATGGGCCGATTCCTGATACTTCTTGGTAAGCGTTTTTTCCTCTTACACTCACCTTTTTAAGGAGAGCAAAGAGGTCTCTTTAGCTTAAGGGAGAATCAGCGTGGCTCAGTGGAAAGAGCACAGGCTTTGGAGTCAGAGGTCATGGGTTCAAATCCCTGCTCTGCCAACTGTCAGCTATGTGACTTTGGGCAAGTCACTTAACTTCTCTGTGCCTCAGTTACCTCATCTGTAAAATGGGGATTAGAACTGTGAGCCCCCCCCCGACACGCAACCTGATCACCTTGTAACCTCCCCAGCGCTTAGAACAGCGCTTTGCACATAGTAAGCACTTAACAAATACCATCATTATTATTATTAAGGATGTGCGAAAAGGCACTGAGACGAAGAAATGGACTTTTTAATTCTCCCCTCAGGTCCAGAAGGGCCTTATCTGCACTTCCCGTCACAGTGGCCAACTCCACTCATTCATTCATTCGATCGTATTTATTGGGTGCTTACTGTATGCAGAGCACTGTACTAAGTGATCACAGTCGTAAGCCCCATTTTACAGATGAGGTAACTGAGGCTCATAGGATTTAAATGACTTGCCCAAGGTCACACACACCAAGCCAGTGGTGGAGCTGGGATTAGAACCCAGGTCCTTACGGCTCCCAGGCCTATGTTCTAGCCACTGCACGCCTCCGCTGAGTCTTCCAACATCTAATACTAATAATGGTACTTGTTAAAAACTAACCACGTGCCAAGCACCGTACTATGTGTTTGGGTAGACACAAGATAATCAGGGTAGATGCAATCTGTCTCCCACATGGGGCTCTCAGTATAAATAGGATTTAATCCCCATTTTAGATCTAAGGAAACTGGGACACAGAGAAGTTAAGTGACTTGTCCAAGGTCAAACAGCAGATGGGTGGGGGAGCCAGGATTAGAACCCATGTCCTTTAATGCTCAGGCCTGTGCTCTTTCCACCAGGCAACACTGCATCAGAACATCCATTTCCACTAGATGTAAGGTCTTTGATGGCAGGGATCACGTCTACTCAACTCTACTGTACTGCAGTCTCACAAGAGCTTAGTACAGTGTTCTGCACACAAAAAGGTTCAGTTAATACTATCAACTGTCTGATTGAGGGTGAGGAGGGCTTCCTTACCAGACATCAAATAACTTTCTCCCCCTCTCCTTTGCAGGCTCCTCAGATTTGCTATTTAAAGGCCCTGTTCCAACCAAGGTCAAATTAAGAATTCCTAGGGGACTTGGGAAGCTTTGCAAGAATTCTCAAAAATGACTGTTCCACAACATGGTTACATCAATAAGACATTTTGGGTACCTTGGGTAAAAAAACAATAACCCATCCTGAATAGTAATAGTAATAACAATATTAATAATGATATCTTTCAGTGCTTATTATGTGTCAATCACTCTGCTAAGAGCTGAGGCAGATAATCAGTTGGGACACAGTCCCTGCCCCATATGACAGTCACCATCTATGGGAGAGGGAGAACAGATGAGGAAACTGAGGCACAGAGAAGTTAACTGACTTGCCCAAAGTCACACAGCAGGAAAAGTCAGTATTAGAACCCAAGTCTCCTGTGTCTCAAGCATGCTCTGTTTCCAAATACATAGAAGGGTTCCTAGTCTTGTGTCATGCAAGCTGGGGGTACTCCACAAATGTATGGTGAAGAGGATGAGAGTAACATTTAATGCTGAAATAGCTCATTTAAAGCCAGTTTTCAAGGCAGTCACTTTACTCCATCCAGGCTCTACTTCTGACGACTGTAAAATTGTGATTTGGGACCCAAAGCAAAAACCACGACAGAAGAGGTCAAAAGGGGTTTCTATTTCTCAATTTTCATTGTGGGGAATAAGAAAAAGATTGTAACAATATCCTGGTTATTATTATTTTTTATGGGCACATATGAGTGCATTTTCAGAAATCCATGGAAGCCCTCTTTGGCAAATAACTTAGCCAGTTTTACACTTATCGTTAAAAATAACAAACAACGTTCATTTATTCGAGCTCTCTCTATACATAATCTACCGATGAATAGAAGTAGATTAAGACTAAATCAATACATGTGTTCCTATTTTAGCTGAAAACTGGAAACAGCTAGTTGGATGCATAAATAAAATAACATATTTTGGAGCCTAGGTTCAAGCTGATCTAACGATTAAAAGATGAAAACAGAGTTGTTGGTTCCATATAGGATAGCCAGATGTCTGGGTTAATACTCCCGACTGGTTTGGATTTAATTGAACTTCTTCTTGAGGGAACATTTCCCATCCAAATCCTCCCAAACCTTTCAGTGGTGGCTCATAACCACCCAGCAGATGCCAAGAATTTGAGGGAGTCTCCCCAGACCTACAGTTTATGAGCTTATGCTTTTATTTAGCACCATCTTAGATAAGAGTGACTTGGCCCTCCTTCCTGGAGCATCCTAAACTCATCCTGGAGTCCCTGTCTGCCCCACTTTTATCTTTTCAGCCTGAGGTTTGATACCCTCCAAACCCACCCTCCTACAACCACCACCACCATTTCCGCCATCCTAAAGGCCACAGAGACTTGCGTTCTTATCTAGAGCAGTCCCACAAATGAAAAATGAAAATGAAAATTCCTTCTCCGCAGAACTCTTACTCAGCTCCTTCCCCGCCCGCACTCTGGTCATTAGAAAATTAAAATGTCCCATATTTGGGGAAGTATTTCGACACTCTCCTTCCTTTAAGCCGTGAGTAATGCTTCTGATGAAAAGGTACGTAGGACAGAGTCCGGAAAGGGGTCAGATGAGTGGACAGGGACAAGGTCATTGATTTAAAAGGAAGATATTGTCAGAGTGAATAATGTTCTTTTGGAGTTATCTCAGTTGGCTGTGAATGAAGTTCTTTAATAATAATAATAATAATAATAATGGCACTTATTAAGCACTTACTATGTGCAGAGCACTGTTCTAAGTGCTGGGAAGGTTACAAGGTGATCAGGTTGTCCCACATGGGGCTCACAGTCTTAATCCCCATTTTACAGATGAGGTAACTGAGGCACAGTGCAGTTAAGTGACTCATTCTTAGAAAGATGGAAGTAGCATGATCTGAAGAAGAATCAGCATTGCCTCTTGGATAGAGCATGGGCCCTGGAGTCAAAAGGACCTGAGTTCTATTCCCAATTCCTCCACTTTTCTGCTCTGTGACCTTGGGCAAGTCACTTCACTTCTCTGTGCCTCAGTTACTTTACCTGTCAAATGAGGATTAAGACTGTTAGCCCCATGTGAGATGTGGACTGTGTCCAAACTGATTAGCTTGTGTCTACCCCAGCGCTTAATACAGTGCCTGGCACATAGTAAGTGCTGAACAAATGTGTCATTAAAAAAAAAAAAGATAGAACATTCCATCTCTTTCCTCTTCTCCAACCCCCAAAGTGCAGAAAGGTGAAATGTCTCCTTTTTTAATGTATTTGGTAAACACTTGCTATTTGCCAGGCAATGTATTAAGTGCTGGGGTAGATACAAGCTAATCTGGTTGGACAAAGTCCATGTCCCACGTGGATCTCACAGTTTAATCCCCATTTTACAGATGAGGTAACTGAGGCACGAAGAAGTGAAGCGACTTGCCCAAGGTCACACAGCAGACAAGTGGGAGAGTCGGGATTATCACCCAGGTCCTTCTGACTCCGTGGCCCATGCTCTATCCAAGAGACCCTGCTGATTCTTCTTCCTTGTCTCCATTATCCACCCTCCCACTTACTTTGCCCTCCATGGCCAAGATTCCACTGGCTTCCTTGAAGGGCATTCAAGAAGCAGCATGGCTTAATGGAAAGAGCCCAGGCTTTGGAGTCAGAGGTCATGGGTTCAAATCCCAGCTCCACCAATTGTCAGCTGTGTGACTTTGGGCAAGTCACTTCACTTCTCTGGGCCTCAGTTACCTCATCTGGAAAATGGGGATTAAGACTGTGAGCCCCCACCATGGGACAACCTGATCACCTTGTAACCTCCCCAGCGCTTAGAACAGTGCTTTGCACATAGTAAGTGCTTAATAAATGCTATTATTATTATTATTATTATTATTATTATTATGATTATTATTTAAGCAGTCCGTCACCTCGGTCCCTCTTACCTCACCTCACTTACTCTATTTATTTATTTATTTATTTTACTTGGACATATTTATTCTATTTATTTTATTCTGTTAATATGTTTTGCTTTGTTCTCTGTCTCCCCCTTCTAGACTGTGAGCCCACTGTTGGGTAGGGACCATCTCTATATGTTGCCAACTTGTACTTCCCAAGCGCTTGGTACAGTGCTCTGCACACAGTAAGCGCTCAATAAATACGATTGAATGAATGAATGAATGAACCTCGCTTCTCTCCTTCTCCATCCCAGCCCACACACTCTGTACCTCTGGTGCCCCTAACCTTCTCACGGGGCCTCCATCTCTCCTGTCTCATCACTGAATCCCTGGCCCACGTCCTGCCTCTGGCCTGGAATGCCCTCCCTCCTCAAATCCAAAAGACAATTACTCTCCCCCCTGCCTCAAAGCCTTGCTGAAGGCACATGTTTTCCCAGACTAAACCCCACTTTTCCTCATCTCCCACTCCCTTCTGCATCACTCTGACTTGTTCCCTTTGCTATTCCCCGCCCAGCCCAGTCCCCCAGCCCATATGTACATATCTATAATTTTATTTCTTAATAATAATAATAATAATAATAATGATGGCATTTATTAAGCACTTACTATGTTCAAAGCACTGTTCTAAGTGCTGGGGAGGTTACAAGGAGATCAGGTTGTCCCACAGGGAGCTCACAGTCTTAATCCCCATTTTACAGATGAGGCAACTGAAGCACAGAGAAGTTAAGTGGCTTGCCCAAAGTCACACAGCTGACAATTGGCGGAGCCGGGATTTGAACCCATGACCTCTGACTCCAAAGCCCGTGCTCTTTTCCACTGAGCCACGCTGCTTCTGTGCTGATGTTTATCTCCCCTCTCTAGACACTAAGCTCACTGTGGGCAGGGCATGCCACTGTTTATTCTTGTGTTGTTCTTTCCCAAGTACTTAGTGCTCTGCATACAGTAAGCGCTCAAAATATATGAATGAATGAATGAATGAATGAATGAATGAATGAATGTCCCTGTCTGTCCTGATCTAGCTTGTCTTTCCTCAGGAGTAAGGGGAAGTCCAATGAGCTGGAAAAGGTAATTTGGTGGACTGCACAGACAAGACTATTATTTAGTGATTAACAATTAATTCATCATTTACTTGGGATTGCCCGTGTAATTTTCAAGACTACTTATGAGATTGTAAAGTACTTGAAGGCAGGTATCATGACCATTTCCTCTATGATATTCTTCCAAGGGCTAAGTTCAGTGCTCTGCACACAGTACATGCTCAATGAATGCCACTGATAGAGTGATGTATTAGACAGAAGAGATTTGGGGAAATGAGACTATATCATCCACACAAAAACATCCCCCACATCTGTGAACAACCACAGTGATATATGATAATAGTAATAATAATATTTGTAAAGCACTTACTATGTGCCAAGCACTGTTCTAAGCACTGGGGTAGATACAGGGTAATTGGGTTGTTCCACATGGGGGTCACACTCTTAACCCCCATTTTACAGAGGAGGTAACTGAGGCACAGAGACGTTAAGTGACTTTCCCAAGGTCACACAGCAGACAAGTGGTAGAGCCGGGATTAGAACCCAGGTCCTCTGATTTCCAAGCCTGTGCTCTTTCCACTAAGTCACGCTGCTTCTGTACATATCAGTTACCAACCCTGCGGACCAAAGAAGAAAAGGAAGAGTAGGGGAGAAGATAGGCTATTGATTCATTCAATCATATTTATTGAGCGCTTACTGTGTGCAGAGCACTGTACAAAGCGCTTGGTAAGTACAAGTTGGTAACATATAGAGACGGTCCCTACCCAATAGCGGGCTCACAGTCTATGTGACTCATTCAATCAATCGATCAATCAATCTTGAATTGGATATCGGATGAGGCTTTGAGTGGTCTAAAGAAACAAGGCGGTTGAAATTTTAGCATAGAAGACATTGTAATAGAATCTGCCAATAATGCATCTCCCCCAGCACTTACTAGATGTTTGGGTTGATATCAAGTGCCTAACAAATGTCACTGTTGCGGGTATGTGTATAATAATAATACTAATTATGGTATTTGTTAAACCTTACTATGTGCCAAGCACTGTTCTGTTATCTATTTTGTTGGTATGTTTGGTTCTGTTCTCTGTCTCCCCCTTTTAGACTGTGAGCCCACTGTTGGGTAGGGACTGTCTCTATGTGTTGCCAATTTGTTCTTCCCAAGCGCTTAGTACAGTGCTCTGCACATAGTAAGCGCTCAATAAATACGATTGATTGATTGATTGATTGAAGTGGGGCTCACAGTCTTCATCCCCATTTTATAGATGAGGTCACTGAGGCCCAGAGAAGTGAAGTGACTCACTTCACACAGCAGACAAGTGGTAGAGGCAGGATTAGAGCCCATGACCTTCTGACTCCAAAGCCTGCGCTCTAGCCACTATTCATTCATTCATTCATTCAATCAATCAATCATATTTATTGAGCACTTACTGTGTGCAGACCACTGTACTAAGCGCTCGGGAAGTGCTGTGAGCCCACTGTTGGGTAGGGATCATCTCTATATATTGCCAACTTGTACTTCCCAAGTGCTTTTAGTACAGTGCTCTGCACACAGTAAGTGCTCAATAAATATGACTGAATGAATAGAGACGTTCTCTACCCAACAGCGGGCTCACTACAACATGCTGTTTCCCTATATGCCACATAGGTTAGGATATCTGTGCTTAGAATTGTGCTTTTCATTTATTCATTCAATCGTATTTATTGAGCACTTACTGTGTGCAGAGCACTGTACTAAGCGCTTGGGAAGTACAAGTTGGCAACATATAGAGATGGTCCCTACCCAACGACGGGCTCACAGTCTACAAGGGGGAGACAGACAACAAAACAAAACGTGTACAGGTGTCGTCATCAGAATAAATAGAAGTAAAACTAGATGGACATCATTAACAAAATAAATAGAATAGTAAATATGTACAAGTAAAATCAATAGAGTAATAAATCTGTACAAACATATATATATAGGTGCTGTGGGGAGGGGAAGGAGGTAGGGCTGGGGGGATGGGGAGGGGGAGAAGAAAGAGGGGGCTCAGTCCTTTAGCAATTCACTTGAATGGCAGGATAAAAGACCCTCTTGTTTTAATAATAATTTTGGTACGCATTAAGCGCTTACTATGTGTCAAATAGTGTTCTAAGCACTGGGGTAGATACAAGTTAATCAGGGTGGACACAGTCCTTGTCCCACCTGAGGCTCACACTCTTGCACCCCAGTACTTTTTAAACTATCTGATGAAAGCTTCCAACAGAAAGAGGAAGAAGCCAGGGAGAACTGAGGAGGTTTTCCTCCTCAGATAAATTGGATCTGGGGAACTATTAGCTCCAGTATGGAGGTCTGGAAGAAGGGTCCTTCTCTTCTCATCTGGGTGCCTTGAGTGGGTAGGGTAGTGTGGATCTCTTATACTGGGGCCTTCCTCCCCAATGCTTGATCATAGTATGTGCTTAACAAGTACCATAATAATGATATTTTGGCCCGTAGCAAAAACTAAAGTCGGGGATGGCTACCGAAGTGGTATTTGAAGTGGAAGCGTATTTATCCAATGTAGTCTCAGAGTTCATGTCTACATTAGCTATTTCTGGTATTTATACTGGTGACAAGGAAATTGCATGAGGCAATATCTGTCCCAGGCACACAGAATCACCATCCAAAAGACAGGTGGATCGGGTGTTTGAGCTCCATTTTACACAGTATGAAGCTGAATGGGAATGTCGGAGGACTTTTGTCATCATCATTTTCTCCCTCTTTTAGACTGTGAGCCCACTGTTGGGTAGGGACTGTCTCTATATGTTGCCAACTTGTACTTCCCAAGAGCTTAGTACAGTGCTCTGCACACAGTAAGTGCTCAATAAATATGATTGATTGATTGATTGATCATCAGTTCCTTGTGGGCAGAATTCAGACCTACTGAGCTTATTGTACTTTCCAAAGTGCTTAATACAGTGTTATGCAAACTGAAAGTGCTCAATAAATACCACTGATTAATCTATTATTATTATTATTTTTTATATTATTATTATGATTATTTATTACATGCTTACTGTAAGCCAGGCACTGTAGTAGATACAGAATAAATAGGGTGAACACAGTCCTTGTCCCACCTGGGAGTCGCAGTCTTAATCCTCATTTTAGAGATGAAGGAAATGAGGCACAGAGAAGTTAAGTGAGTTGCCCAGGGTCACAAGATAAATAGGTTGGACACAGCCCAACTCCCACATGGAAGTCACAGTCTTCATCCTCATTTTATAGATGATGGAACTGAGGCACAGAGAAGTTAAGTGACTTGCCCAAGGTCACTCAGCACAGCAGTGGCAGAGCCAGGATTAGAACCCAGGTCCTTTGATTCCCAGGTCCGTGCTCTTTCCACTAGGACAATTTAGCAGAGGAGTTCACAATCTAATAATTGGTCATATTTGTTAAATATAATGAAAATATGTTTTCTTTCCCTTATGATCTCTAAGTTCTCAAATGTGATTTCCCCGAAAGGGGAAGCAGGAATTATCCTTGGACAATCCCAAAACCAGAGCAGGTGGGTTTTTTTGTTGTCTGTTTGTTTGTTTTACGGTATTTGTTCAGTGCTTACTATGTGCCAGGCACTATACTAAGCACCAAGGTAGATTTGAGTTAAGATGCGAGTTAAAAACTGACTGTCAGGTTGGACACAGTCCATGTCCCACGTGGGGCTCACAGTCTTAATCTCCATTTCCAAATGAGGTAATTGAGGCACAAAGAACAGAAGTGACTTGCCCAAGACCACACAGCAGACAAGTGGTTGAGCCAGGATTAGAACCCAGGTCCTTCTGATTCCCAGGCCTGTGCTCTATCCACTAGGCTTCATTGCTTCTTTGCTTAGGTATGCTGAGATCAATGGTCCCATAGAGAAATCTGACCCATGCAGTGGAATCGCCCAAGTCAAGAGAAGCAGCATGGCTCAGTGGAAAGTGTCCGGGCTTGGGAGCCAGAGGTTGTAGGTTCTAATCCCAGCTCCGCCACTTGTCAGCTGTGTGACTTTGGGCAAGTCACTTAACTTCTCTGTGCCTCAGTTACCTCATCTGTAAAATGGGGATTAAGACTGTGAGCCCCACGTGGGACAACCTGATCACCTTGTAACCTCTCCAGCGCTTAGAACAGTGCCTTGCACATAGTAAGTGCTTAATAAATGCTATTATTATTATTATTATTATACCTATTTCATACCTCAAACATGCAATTTTTTTCATTTGTTACTAACAAGGATGATGCGAATGAAAAAATTTATTATTATTTCTGGAAAGCTGCTGACAATTCCTTTTTCTTGCCAAGTTGGAAAATTCTTCAAAACATACACTGGAATCTTTATTTTCTCAGTTCTATCTTCTGCTTTTCACTTCCTTTATTTGGGATTTCCCCTTTTAACTGAAAAAAAACTCTTTATCTGCAGGATTTCAGAGTTAGTCCTTGCCTATTCCTCTATTTGTTTCTGCTAAGGGAAACCTATGAATCCCAGATTCTTGGTTGCATTTGAGGATACCAGAGAAATTCCTAGCAGTACTAGCAATAGTAATAATGCTAATAACAATAATAATGATAGTGGTATTTATTAAATACTTAGAGAAGCAGCGTGGCTTAGTGGAAAGAGTCCGGACTTGGGAGTTAGAAGGCCATGGGTTCCAATCCTGGCTCCGCCACTTGTCAACTGTGTGACCTTCTAGACTGTGAGCCCGTTGTTGGGTAGGGACCGTGTCTATATGTTGCTGATTTGTACTTCCCAAGTGCTTAATACAGTGCTCTGTATGCAGTAAGCACTCAATAAATATGATTGGATGAATGAATGAATGACATTGGAAAAGCCACTTACCTTCTCTGTGCCTCTGTTACCTCAACTGTAAAATGGGGATTAAGACTTTGAGCCCCACGTGGGATAATCTGATTACCTAGCATCAACCCCAGTGCTTAGAACAGGGCTTGGTACATAGAATCAATCAATCAATCAATCAATCGTATTTATTGAGCGCTGACTGTGTGCAGAGCATTGTACTAAATGCTTGGGAAGTCAAGAAAGCACTTAACAAATACCATGATTATTAGTTATTATTGTTACTACTTTCCAGGGACTGTACTAAACTCTGGAGTAGATAGCAGATATCAGGTGAGACATAATCCCTGTCCCACACAGGGCTCACAGTGTGGTAACACTACTAAATATTGAGGGTCCATCGCCGTGCAATGCACTGCCCTAAGCACTTGGGAGGTACAAAACAAAGAAGTGACACATTCCCTGCCTTCCTGGAGTTCTCCCTCTAATGCTTTCTGCCATTTTCCCACCATAACACAGCACATGGAAGCAGTTCTGATTTTCCCAAAAACAGCAGTCCTCTATCTTTCTAGAGTAGAATCAATCCATTAATTGCAGTTATTGAACAGTTACCGTGTGAAGAGCACTGTACTAACTGTACAAACTAACTAAAGAACTGTCTTCTTGGAAATGCACAATAACTGTGATTTTCTTCAATTTCAAGCATCCCAGCTAAACCTGGCCATTCCAGAATTAGGCCATGAAGCTGGCATCTAAGTCCCTTAATAATAATAATAATAACAATTAGAATAATAGTAATTGTGGTATTTCATAAGTGCTTACTATGTGCCAGGCACTGCACTAAGAACTGAGGAGTATACAAACAAATCACAATGGACACAGTCCCTGTCCAACAAGAGGTTCACAGTCTCAATGCCAATTTTACAGATGAGATAACTGGGGTTCATAGAATAACAATGATAACAATAATAATAATAATAACAATGATAATAACTGTATTTGTTAGGTACTTACTATGTGCCAGGCACTGTGCTAAGCACTGGGGTGGATACCAGCAAATCAAGTTGGACACAGTCCCTGTCCCGCATGGGGCTCACAGTCTCAGTCCCTGTTTTACAGATGAGGTAACTGAGGCCCAGAGAAGTGAAGTGACTTGCCCAAGGTCACACAGCAGACAAGTGGCAGATCAGGATCAGAACCCATGACCTTCTGACTCCCAGCCCTGGCTCTATCCACTGATCCTTGCTGCTTCTCTCTATTTACTACGTCAGACAAATGGACAATGAATCCATCAATCTATCTGTGCATTTATTGAGCGTTCACTGTTCAGAGCACTGAACTAAGCGCTTGGGAGAGTACAATACAATGGAGTTCATAGGTATGATCCCTGCCCACAGTGAGCTTACAGACTAGATGAGGAGAGATAAATTACAGGTAGGGAAAAGGGGAGAGTGTAAGGGTATGTACACAAATGCTGTGGGGCTGAAGCAGGGGTGAATATTCAGTGCTTAGGGGCATCGTGGCTCACTGGAAAGAGCCTGGGCTTTGGAGTCGGAGGTCATGGATTCGAATCCCAGCTCTGCCAACTGTCAGCTGGGTGACTTTGGGCAAGTCACTTAACTTCTCTGCGCCTCAGTTGCCTCATCTGTAAAATGGGGATTAAGACTGTGAGCCCCCCGTGGGATGACCTGATCACCTTGTAACCTCCCCAGCGCTTAGAACAGTGCTTTGCACATGGTAAGCACTTAATAAATGCTATCATTATTATTATTATACATCCAAGGGTATAGGCAACGTAGGAGTAAATGAGGACTGAGTCAGGGGAGGCCTTCTTGGGGAGATATGATTTTAGGAAGATGCTGAAGATTGGGAGGGCAGAATAATAATAATAATAATAATGGTATTTGTTTAGTGCTTAATTTGCCAAGCACTCTTCCAAACGCTGGGGTAGACACAAGGTAATCAGGTTGTCCCACGTGGGGCTCACAGTCTTAGTCCCCATTTTACAGATGAGGTAACTGAGGCCCAGAGAAATGAAGTGATTTGCCTAAAGTCACACAGCTGACAAGTGGTGGAGCCGGAATTAGAACCCACGACCTCTGACTTCCAAGCCCGGGCTCTTTCCACTAAGCCATGCTGCTTCTCTAAAGCAACTGTTTACTTAGCTTAACCCAGTGACTCCAGCAGGGCACCAAGGAGAAGTGGGGTGGCCTAGTGGGTAGAGCATGGGTTTGGGAGTAAGAAGGACCTGGGTTTTAATCCTGGCCCTGCCGCTTGTCTGCTGTGGGACCTTAGGATCTTGTCTTCTCTGAGCTTCAGTTATCCCATCTTTAAAAAGGAGATTTAGACCGTGAGACCCATGTGGGACAGGGACTGTGCCCAACCTGATTAGCTCGTACCTACCCCAGAGCTTAGTACAGTTCTTGACACATAGTAAGCAATCAGCAAATACCAAAGCAAAAAACAAAAAAAGAAATCACATGGAGAATTGAGGTCCATTCTCAAGTTGAGGGCTAAGCCATCTAACAGTCTTAATGTTTTCTTCCTCATCTCCAAATGTCCCTTCCATTCTGGGCAGCTCACCCACACATTTATCTTCCCCCTTTGTGAAGCTGTTGCTATTTTCATCCTGCACTACATCCTGTGGTTACAAACTCCACATGTGTAATACCACCAGCTGTGGGGAGAAGTGCTTCCTTAAATTTGCTTTGAATAGACCTCTTTTGATTTCCAGGGGATGCCTCTCCGTTTAGAACGGTGCTAAGCACTTAGTACAGTGCTCTGCACACAGTAAGTGTTCAATAAATACGATTGAATGAATCCTTCTGTGGTATTTAGTGAACACTTCTTTATAGAGTTTCAATGATTGCTTCTCTTCATCATTCTGTAGTACGCAGTGAACAGCTTCGTGATTTTAAACAAAATGCTGTCTCTTGGGAAAAGCTTATATAAACAACAATTGTAATTCAACATGAGACTTAAAGTGTCTTTTGCTGAGAGGAATTTGAACTGCTTTATAAACACTTTATCACCCATGGGTCCAAGCTAGGTAGCAAATCTGTAACAGTTATTTATAGTAATGTCTGTCTTCCCCTGTAGATCGTGGGCTCACTGTGGAAGGAGAACATGTCTACAAAATCTGTTGTACTGCACTCTCCCAAGGGCTTAGTGGAAAGAGCCCGGGCTTGGGAGTCAGAGGACATGGGTTTAATCCAGGCTCCACCACTTGTCTGCTGTCTGACCTTGGGCGAGTCACTTCACTTCTCTGTGCCTCAGTTACCTCATCTGTAAAATGGGGATTAAGACTGTGAGCCCCCATTTGGGACAACCTGATTACCTTGTATCTACCCCAGTGCTTAGAACAGTTCTTGGCACATAGGGAGCGCTTAACAAATACCATCATTATTATTACTATTATCGGTAAAATGGGGATTAAGAATATGAGTCCCACATAGGATGTGAACTGTGTCCAACTGATTAGCTTGTATCTACCCCAACGCTCAGTACAGTGCCTGGCACATAGTAAGCGCTTAACAAGCACTATTAAAGACAGAAACCAAGAACCAAACACCCCGCAAATCTTAGAGTTACTGAATCTGAGCTTTATCTACCTATCGTTTGCCCCAATTCCTTCATTCCTCCCTCTCCAGACAGCATGACGCTTTTCCAGCCTCCAGTGAAGCTGAACGTTTTCAGGGGCTTCTGCACTATGGATCATTTACTTGAAGAGTTGGCATCACTAGCAGACTGAACGTCTACAGTTGGCATCTCAAACAGATCAGGTTAATAGACGCTGATTTAAGAGCACACTGGCAAAGAGCCTGGATGAGCAGGGTGTGGGACAGCTCAACATGTTGATTTGGGCGGCTGTTTTACAAGCCCCACAGGTATTTCACAAATCACTTTGCGTTCTTACCTATTAAAAGGTTTTAAGAGAAGCTGAAGCCCCTTAGGTGGCTTGCAAATGGAGACATCTTCAACAGGGAGTGATAGATCCATCAGTTGGGAAGGTGTGTTTGCGAGTGTGCACATACAAAATAGGTTGGGATATCGGTCCTTAAAATAAGAATTATGGTATTTGTTAAATGCTTACTATTTGCCTGTCATAAACTCTGAGGGAGACACAAGATGATTAAGTTGGACACAGACCCTGACCCATGTGGGGCTCACAGTCTCAATCCCCACTTTACAGATGAGGTAACTGAGGCATAGAGAAGTGAAGTGACTTGCCCAAGGTCACACAGCAGACAAGTGGTGGAGCTGGGATTAGAACCCATGTTCTCCAACTTCTTAGTCTGGGCTCTTGCCTCTAGGCCATGCTGCTTCTCTAGAATAGTGCTTGACAAGTAGTAAGCACTTAACAAATACCCTATCAATAATATTTTGGCACATAATGAATATTAAAATATTTTGGCACATAATGAATATTAAAAGTGGTATTTAAAGGGAGGGCTTATTCATTTGGTGTCCCTCAGAGACCCTGTCTAAAATAGCTTGTTCTGTTATTAGCTTGTTATTTATTAAGCTCTCACTATGTGCTAAGCACTAGGGTAGGGATGTCAGGCGTTTCAGCGTGGTCTACTGAAAATAGGGTGGGAGTCCTAACTCTTCTTCTGACCCACCAGGCGCCTTCAGGCAAGTCATTTAACCTCTCCAGGACTCAGTTTCTGCATCTGTAAAATGGGGACAAGACACCCGCTCTCCCTACCTCTTAGACCTTGAGCCATTTGTGGGTCTGGGATTATCTGCTCCGATGATCTTTTATCTACCCCAACATTTAGCGCCGTGCTTGGCCCGCAGTGAATGCTTAATAAATACCGTAATTATTGTTATTATCATCAGTGAGATTTGAAAAGAACAGGATTAGTCAACCTAATTAGTCCAGACTTGTTTTGTCAAACATCAGTAGGCTCCCCCTGGGAGTTATTCTGCTGAAAATGGATCCCAATTAGAAGCCGCACTGGATATTGGAGAAAGAACCTTTTATCCCGTTATAGACTGAGAAAGTGTACTTTATTCACTCAGGACTTGTGTTTTCACCCCCGGGATACAGCTCCCAACAGTGTGGGAAGAAATGGGAGTTTCTGGCATGCGGGTTCAGACACGATAATGGTAGTATTAATAGGTGAGGCCTAATGGATAGAGCACAGGCCTGGGAGTTCGAAGGACTAGTGTTCGAATCTTCACTTTGCCACTTATCTGCTGTGTGACTTTGGACAAGTCACTTCATTTCTCTGGCCTCAGTTACCTCAACTGTAACATGGAGACTGAGCCTGGGAGCCCTCTGTGAGACAGGGACCGAATCCAACCCAATCATCTTGCATCCACCCCAGCGCTTAGTACAGTGCCAGGCACGGAGTAAGCGCTTATGAAATACCACAGCTATCATTATGATGATGATTATTATTAGGAGTAGCAGTAATAGTACTTATTAATTTCTTACTGAGAAGAGAGCACTCTACTAAGTGCTGGGAGATAACACCCAGGTGGGAACTTGACATGGTAAATTAGACAAAGTAATTTACTTTAAGCAGCATGGCTCAGTGGAAAGAGCACGGGCTTTGGAGTCAGAGGCCATGGGTTCAAATCCCAGGTCCAGCAGCTGTCAGCTGTGTGACTTTGGGCAAGTCACTTAACTTCTCTGTGCCTCAGCTACCTAATCTGTAAAATAGGGATTAAAACTGTGAGTCCCCTGTGGGACAACCTGATCACCTTGTAACCTCCCCAGCGCTTAGAACAGTGATTTGCACATAGTAAGTGCTTAATAAATGCCATTATTATTATTATTACTATTACTTAAGGTCTGTCTCTCTGCCAGATTAAGCTCCTTGAGGGCAGGAGTCATGTCTACCAACTCTATTATTACTAGTAGTAATAATAATAATAATATTTGTGGTATTTGTTAAGTGCTTACTCTGTGCTAGGCACTGTACTAAACGCTGAGGTGGATACAAGCAAATTGAGTTGGAAACAGTCCCTGTCCACAGGGGGTTCATTCTATTGGCATCTCCCAAGTACTTAGCGTAGTGTTCTGCACATAGTAAGCACCCAGTAAGTACCTTTGACTGATGCTTTTTCCACTAGATCATGCTAGTCTCCTGTGGGTCACCTAGATTGGAAAGGCAGTGTAGCCTAATGGAAAGCACTCAGGGAGCTGGGAATCAGAAGGACCTGGATTCTAGTCCCAACTCCTGCACTTGCCTACTGTGTGACCTTGGGCAATTCACTTCACTTCTCTGGGCCTCAGTTACCTTATCTGGAAAATGGGAATTAAAGCTGTGATCCCCATGGGGGACAGGGACTATGTCCAACCCTATTTGAATGTATTCATTCAATTCATTCGATCATATTTATTGATGACTTACTGTGGGCAGAGCACAGTACTGATGCTTGGGAGAGTACAATACAACAACAAGCAGACACATTCCCTGCCCACAACATGCTACAATCTAGAAGGGGAGACAGACATTAATAGAAATAAATAAATTACAGATACATACTTAAGTGCTGTGGGGCAGGAATTCACCCCTGCTCTTAGTACAGTGCCTAGCACATAGTAAAAATGATGGCATTTATTAAGCGCTTACTATGTGCAAAGCACTGTACTAAGTGCTGGGGAGGTTACAAGGTGATCAGGTTGTCCCAGGGGGGGCTCAGAGTCTTAATCCCCATTTTACAGATGTGGTAACTGAGGCCCAGAGAAGTGAAGTGAGTTGCCCAAAGTCACACAGCTGACAATTGGTGGAGCCGGGATTTGAACCCGTGACCTCTGACTCCAAAGCCCGAGCTCTTTCCACTGCGCCACGCTGCTTCTCTTAAGCACTGAACAAATGCCACAATTATTATTATTATTCCTCGGTGCTTCAGTTTCCTCATCAGTAAAGAGGGAATTAAATCTTCCTCCTTCCTACTTAGACTATGAGCCCTATGTAGATCAGGGATTGTGTCCAATCTGATTATCCTAAAACTACTCCAGCACTTAATGAAGTGCCAGGAACATAGTAAATGCTTAACAAATATGATAATTATTACTAGATGTTGAGGTGTTCTGGGGGCATTTTCTAGTAAATCCAACAGTCAATCTGGGGCAGGTTGACTATTAAAATTCTTTGCACAGGTCTGTCAATCCCAGCCCAACCAACCCAATCCCAGCCCAACTCTTCAGTTCCTCCAGCGCAGTGACGAAGAGATTATGAAGCTAAGAAGTGGGAGGGTGGGGGTGTAGAGGAAAGAGCACTGGTCTGGGGGCTGATCTTCTTCAAATGACAGTTGTTTCCAACTCATAGCGACTCCAAGAGCACACCCTCTTCAGAACGCCCCATCTTCTGTCATAAAGTCGTTCTGGTGTGTGTATCCATAGAGTTTGCTTGGTAAAGATATGGAAATGGTTTACCACTGCCTTCTTCCGCGCAGTAAAACTTGAGTATCTGCCATAGTATGGCTCAAATTATTATTAATAATAATAACAATAACAATGATTTTGGTACTTGTTAAGTGCTATGTGTCAAGCACTGTTCTAAGCGCTGGGATCTTGTCTTCTGCCGTCGAGTTGTCTCTGACCCATAGCGACACTGTGGACGCGTCTCTCCCAGGAGGCCCCACCTCCATCTGCCGTCGTTCCGGTAGTGGATCCATAAAGCTTTCCTGGTAAAAATATGGAAGTGGTTTACCATCGCCTCCTTCCATGCAGTGCTGGAGTAGATACAAGCTAATCAGTTAGGACACAGTCTCTGTTCCACATGGGGCTCACAGTCCTAATCCCCATTTTACAGATGAGGTAACTGAGGCTCAGAGAAGTGAAGTCACTTGCCCACAGTCATACAGCAGACGAGTGATGGAATCGGGATTAGAACCCAAGTCCTCCTGACTCTGAGGCCCGTGCTCTATCCACTAGGCCACATTGCTTCACTGCACACTGTATACTTACACTGTAGAGTGTAAGTTCCCTGTGGGCCAGGATCATGTCTACCAACTCTGTTGTACTGTACATTTTCCCAAGCACTTAGTACAGTATTCTCCATGAAACGATATTGAGAAGGAGCATAACCTAATGGGTAGAGCACAGGCCTGGGAATCAGAAGGACGTGGGTTCTAATCCCGGCTCAGCCACTTGTCTGCTGTGCAACCCACAGCAAATAGCTTCTCTGTGCCCGTGACTTCATCTGTCAGATGGGTATTAAGACTGTGACCCCCATGTGGGACATGGACTGTGTCCAACCTGATTACCTTGTATCTACCCCAGCTCAAAGAACAGTGACTGGTACAAAGTAAGCGCTTAATTAATACCATAAAAAAGCTCTCAATAAAAATACCATTGGTTGAAAAGTAGCATCTGTTGATTGATTGGGCTACCCCTTAGCCTTTTCCAGCATAAACCCTCCCCCTGTGAGATGAAAAGATCTGTTTGATCTTTCAGCTAAAACAGTTTTATCTTTCAGACTGATGAGCACTCCTGGCTGTCCTCTAGTTAAGGGAAGCTAACCATCTGCCTCTGAAACTTTGTCTGAACAAGCCTTAGGGAACCAGGACAACATGTCTTCAAGCAGAGATTGTGTTCCAGGACAAGTTAGGGAATTTTCCTTCCCTCGAAATTCCAGGTAAGACATGAACTTTATCAAGAGGGTCCGGAAACCTGGAACACGAGAACGTGAGCTGGAGAATTTGGGGGAGGTAACTGAAAGAGGCTTGAAACAATAATTATGATATTTGTTAAGCGCTTACTATGTGCCAAGCACCGTTCTAAGCACTGAAGGGCACACAGAGTTATCAATGCAACTGATCATAGGCGCTCATTAAATCCAACTGACTGACTGACTAAAATCAATCAATGGTATTCACTGAGTACTTACTGTGTACAGAGCACTGTACTAACTTCAGAAAGGGAAGATAATCTTCCATAACGTTGGTTGTTGTTTACCATTAGGTTAAAGGCCCTCATCGTGAAGTAGCATACAACTCAATGGGATCTGGGTTTTCCTATGATTTCAATCAACCAATCAATCAAACCAATGGCAGTCACTGAGTCAGAGAACTTGGGTTCATTCATTCATTCATTTAGTCAATCGTATTTATTGAGCACTTACTGTGTGCAGAGCACTGTACTAAGCACTTGGGAAGCATAAGTCGGCAACACATAGAGATGGTCCCTACCCAACAAAGGGCTCACAGTCTAGAAGGGGGAGACAGGCAACAAAACAAAACATGAAGACTCATGTCAAAACCATTAGAATAAATAGAATTATAGCTATATGCACATCATTAATAAAATAAATAGAGTAGTACATATGTACAAGTAACACAAATAGAGTAATAAATATGTACAAATATATACAAGTGCTGTGGGGAGGGGAAGGAGGTAAGGTGGGGGGGGCGACAGGGAGAAAGAGAGGAGAAAGGGGGCTCAGTCTGGGAAGGCCTCCTGGAGGAGGTGAGCTCTCATTAGGGCTTTGAGGGGAAGAAGAGAGCTAGTTTGGCGGATGTGTGGAGGGAGGGCATTCCAGGCCAGGGGAAGGACGAGGGCCAGGGGTCGATGGTGGGACAGGCGAGAACGAGGCACAGTGAGGAGGTTAACGGCAGAGGAGCGGAGGGTGTAAGTGGGCTGGAGAAGGAGAGAAGGGAGGTGTTCTAATCTTGACTCCGCCACTTTGCTGTGTGACCTTGAGTAAGTCACTTCACTTCCCTGGGCCTCAGTTACTTCAACTGTAAAATGGGGATTTAAAGTGTAAACCCCATGTGGGACAGGGATGGTTTACAACCTGATTTCCTTTTATCCACCCCAGCGCTTAGTACAATGCCCGGCACAAAGTAAGCACTTAACAGATACCACAGTGATTTACTGTGTATAGAGTACTATACTAAGGGCTTGGGAGAGTACAAACAGTAGAGTGGGGAGGTACAATCCATGCCCACAGGGAGTTTACAGACTAGAAAGGGAGACAGAGATGAAAATAATTTACAGATGGATACATCTGTCCCCCTCTCAGGAACGCATGTGGAGAGTTTCCAGTCCTCTACCAGTCTCGGCTATGTGAGAGAGAGTCAAGCAGACGCCTACGCTTTCCATTCCTAGCTTGGCCAGCGGCTAATGAGTGGAAGGCAATCCGCTACAAGTCGAAACTCACCCATGCTGGGCAGCAGCGGCATGGGAGAGAGTCGAGAGTGGAGACTCACGTTTACTGCGTGAAAGACGGCAGTGGTGAACTAATTCTATATTTCCACAGAAAACCCTATGGAACCACTACCAGAATGATGGCAGATGGAGGTGGGGCACTCATTCATTCATTCAATCGTATTTATTGAGCGCTTACTGTGTGCAGAGCACTGTACTAAGCGCTTGGGAAGTACAATTCGGCAATGGGCTCACAGTCTAGACAGGAGGGGAAAGGGAAGAAGGAGGGGGAGAAGGGCAGGGGAGACACAGAATTAACACCCAGAGCCTCCTCACCACCATTTACCCAGTTGCCGGAGAAGATAAGTCTGGTGCAGATTTTGGGGTTGGGGAAGAAATATCACTGCCCTGGCTGGCCCAGTCAGTAGCCTCAAAAAGTCCAGAGGGGCTCTGCTTCCCTCTTAGTCCCCACACCCCAAACCCAATACCTTGGGGATAATGTGTCCCACAATAGTTCTGCAAAATTTGGGGTGGTGAAGGGGGGCAGCACCAATCATCTTGGCTTTCTTCTCAAACTCCAGAGATTTAGTGGCCCTACAAATATATTTGCACACAAGAATAACAAGGAAATGTAGTTCCAGTTATCCTTCTTGTATTCCCGTGGATAATGATAAGAAAGACTTTCATCTGTTAGGGACTGGAAGGTTTGGATCAGATGCCAGTAGGCAACTGATGTCTATTAATAATAATAATAATAATGGCATGTATTAAGTGCTCACTATGTGCAAAGCACTGTTCTAAGCTCTGGGGAGGTTAGAAGGTGATCAGGTTGTCCCACGGGGAGCTCAAAGTCTTAATCCCCATTTTACAGATGAGGTAAATGGGGCACAGAGAAGTTAAGTTCAACCATTTCTAAAATAATAACATGTCGATACACAGGAGAACTTGTCGGTTAGATTATATTATTCAAATTTGGGAATGATCTGAATGGCACACTTGATTTATCAAGTACCTCCTCCTCTTTCCTTTTCTTCCCCTCTCACCTCTTAAAGGACAAAGTTCAAAAGATTGTTTTTCATCCCCGGATCTAATGGTGAGATGACTATCACCCTGCACCTTTCATTTGGACTGTGGAAAACAAATAGGCACAGACATTCAGCATCTGTTTTAAAATTTCTGACTTAAGAGGTTTAAGGAGACCATTCATTCCTCAGACTTCTAAAGATTGTTCTAATGTTAATTGTAAAGTCATTTTTCATCGTCTCTGGTAACATAGTCCTGAGGATTAGTCCTGAGGATGTCAGTGACTTCAAATGAATAATCATATGAAAGTAATAGTATTTATTAAGCACTTACTATGTTCAGAGCACTATACAAAGGACTGGGAAAGAATACGCAGGAGGCAATTGGACCATTTCCTGTCCTTCGAGGGGCTCACGACCTAAGAATATAAGTGAGAGACAGGCCCCCATGGAACAATGAAAAAGTTAAATGCCGAAACAGTCTAAAAGGCACGGACTAAAACACAAAATAAAAAGAAAATCACTCTGCTGTGGCTAGAGGAGCAGAATTTCAGGCTCCTCGTGGTTAAGGGTCCACAGGCCCAACCACAGCCACAGGAATTGCTACAACAGCTGCTGCCGTGGTCTGCCCGAGGTTTTGTGGAAGCCTTGTGCTTCCAGTGTTTGGATGGTGGAAGGCAGGATGGGATGAAGTCTCCTGGACGATGCCGGGAGACAGTGAGGTTGATTGGTGGGGGTGAATGCTGAAAGCACTCGACTGCAGCTAAAATCTCCGTGGCCTGGAACGCACAGAGTAACTCCAGCCCAGGGGCCCTTGGTAGGAGGCCAGGAGACTGATTTCCGGTGGATTCCGCGGTGAAGAAAGGCCAAGGACACACAGCTGCGGTTTGTAATCCCGCAGTCCAGGGAATCAATTAATAATAATAATAATAATAATAATAATAATAATAATAATAACAACACTAATGATGGCATTTGTTAAGTGCTTACTATGTGCAAAGCACTGTTCTAAGTGCTGGGGGAATACAAGGTGATCAGTTTGTCCCGCGTGGGGCTCACAGTCTTAATCCCCATTTTACAGTTACCTAACTGAGGCTCAGAGAAGTTAAGTCACTTGCCCAAGGTCACACAGCAGACATGTGGCAGAGCCTGGGTTCGAACCCATGACCTCTGACTCCAAAGCCCGGGCTCTTTCCACTGAGCCATGCTGCTTCTCTAATTAATCAATCAGTCAATCAATATCTTATAGTCTAGAAATATGAAATATGTCTAGGTAAGAAATCTAAAGTGATCTGAGTGAAAGAGGATTGAGTGAGAAATGTTCCTGGGTAGAGAGTTGATAGCCTACCAAAAGGGAGAGTCAGGATTAGAGTTCTGCTACCTCCATTTATGAGATGTGAAAAATTTCCAGAATGTGCTCAGTAAAATGTCAACAGTCAAGAGCAGGGGAGCAAACCCCTAGACTGGAGAATGACTAGATGAACGAAAGCGAAGCAGGGTGGTCTAGTGGAATGAGTGGAGTCAGAGGACCTGGGTTCCAATTCTGGCTCCACTACTTGTCTGCTGTGTGACCTTGAACAATTCACTTTTCTGTGCCTTGGTTCCCTCATCTGTAAAATTCAATAATCTCTTTTTTTTGGTATTTGTTAAACACTTACTAGGTGCCAGGCACTGTACTAAGCACTGAGGGAGATAAGAACTAATCAAGTTGGACACAATCCATGTGCCACATAATAATAATAATAATAATAATAATGGTATTTGTTAAGTGCTTACTATGTGCAAAGCACTGTTCTAAGTGCTTGGGGGATACAAGGTGATCAGGTTGTCCCACGTGAGGCTCACAGTCTTAATCCCCAATTTACAGATGAGGGAACGGAGGCCCAGAGAAGTTAAGCAGCTTGACCAAGTTCACACAGCTGACAAGTGGCGGAGCCAGGATTCGAACCCATGATCTCTGACTCCCAAGCCCGTGTTCTTTCCACTGAGCCATGCTGGCTCACAGTCTTAATTCTCATTGTACAGCTCGATTTGTACTTCCCAAGCGCTTAGTACAGTGCTCTGCACACAGTAAGTGCTCAATAAATATGATTGAATGAATGAATGAGGTAATTGAGGCACAAAGAAGTAAAGTGACTGTCCCAAGGTCACACAGCAAACAAATGGCAGAGCTGGGATTAGAATCCAGGTCCTTCTGACTCCCCAAGCCTGTGCTCTATCCACTAGACCATGCTGCTTCTCCCTCCAATTTAGATTGTGAGCCCCTATGGACTATACCAAATCTAACTCAGCATTTAGCATAGTGCTTGGCTCATAGTAAGTACTTAACAAATACCCCTATTATTATTATTATTATTATTATTATTATTATTATTATTATTATTATTATCATTGTTATCATCATTATTTATCCACTTCCCTAGCTCTGGGCATGCAACCATCGTGTTTAAGGAATTCTGTCCCCCCGACAGATGTGTTTAAACCACAAAGTCAATAATTTCAGACTATTCCATTTTGATAGAAAAAAGCAACTTGATATATAAGAGGTTATTCATCAAAGTCTGCTGTTTCTAAGTCTGTAGCAGCAATATCTGATTCCTAGATGTTTTTTCTTCAGTTAAATGAGGGAGAAATGGTTCTTCGGGGCTGGGAGACTCCTCCTGGTCACTGCCTTGAGTGGCCACAGGCAAGTCATTTTAACACATCTTGCCTTCCTTTGCTTCAACTGTTACAGGGAGATAAGAATCTGCCTTCAAGGGGTATTGTGAGAAACAACTAGTAATAAAACAAGAAAGGTTGATGCTCCTACAATGGAGTGATTGATAGCTGCTGAGGTAGCAAGGCATCAAATGAATTCCAAACCTTGCTCAGTTGTTTCATCAGAAATCAACTTGTCTAACTCATATCACTGATTTCAACTCACTTCTTCAGTGACCTAGTATGGCTCTCCAAAGGCTCCGGAATCAAGATGGCATCTTTCTGGCAACTCAGTGTAAGTTGATGCCCTTCTGAGGTGTTTTGCCTTGGACATTTTGTTCTGCACAGCCATATGTGACCACAAACTAGTCAGACGAGGTTCAGAATGTGCCAAAGAGGTTAAAATAGGTCAAAGTAGAGCCAGAAAGAATGTGGTGTCACTGGTAAACTACTCTGTGGGTCTGTCAGAAAAAAAGAAAAAAGATGAGTCTTGAAAACTTGCAGAGCACCAAAAGAAAGGTCAGTGTCAGTAAAATTGTCCTGAAAATGGGTAAACATGAATCATTCAGTATTTCGTGGGAATTTTCTGTAGGATCAGAGCCAGAAAAGACAAAGGATTGAATCACTAGAAGCTTAACGGCTCCTACAAAGAATCAGGATTTTAAGGATTTTTGACTCTGCCTTCTTCTGAGGCTCCTGACTTACCATGAACCCTATCACATGGCAACTGAGACTAAGATTGCAGGAACTCTGGGAACATTTTGGAAGTTTGGCCAGCAGGTCTGAGCCCCAGAGCCCAACCTGAGACAAATTAATTCATTAATTCAATAGTATTTATTGAGCATTCATTCATTCAATCGTATTTATTGAGCACTTACTGTGTGCAGAGCAGGAAGTACAAGTTGGCAACATATAGAGACAGTCCCTACCCAACAGTGAGCACTTACTAGAGAAGCAGCGTGGCTCAGTGGAAAAGAGCACGGACTTTGGAGTCAGAGGTCATGGGTTCAAATCCTGGCCCTGCCAATTGTCAGCTGTGTGACATTGGGCAAGACACTTAACTTCTCTGTGCCTCAGTTACCTCATCTGTAAAATGGGCATTAAGACTGTGAGCCCCCTGTGGGACAACCAATCACCTTGTAACCTCCCAAGCACTTGGAACAGTGATGTGCACATAGTAAGTGCTTAATAAAGGTTAAGGTGCTTTAATAATAAAGGTTAAAAGTGCTCTCCCCCTTTTAGACTGTGAGCCCACTGTTGGGTAGGGACTGTCTCTATATGCTGGCAACTTGTACTTCCCAAGTGCTTAGTACAGTGCTCTGCACACAGTAAGCGCTCAGTAAGTATGATTGACGATGATGATGATGATGATAAATGCCATTATTATTATTATTACATGCAGAGCACTGGGAAAGTACAAAACAATGATAAACAGTGACATTCCCTGCCCAAAACGAGCTCACAGTCTAGACTCGGGGAGACAGACATCAGTACAAGTAAATAAAATTACAGATCTCTACGTAATTGTTTTGGGGCTAGGAGGCAGGGAGTGCAAAGGGATAGATAAAATCATATATATATGAACATGAGTTCTTTGGGGCTGGGAGGAGGAAAATGAGAAGCAGGCAAGTCAGAGAGATGCAGAAGGGAGTCGGAGCTGAGGAAAAGTAGGGCTTAGTCTGAGAAGGTCTCTTGGAGGAGGTGGGCCTTTGATGAGGCTTTGAAATGGGGGAATGTGGTTGTCTGTTGGAATCAGTACAGATTTGGAGGGCTGCTACTCTGGACTGGATCTTGCTTGGATGAGGTAGGCCCCAGGAGGAGCAGAGGTAAGTGCCGTCAGGAAGGTAGAAAAATATCAGTAAAATATCAGAAAAATAAGAGAAGCAGCATGGCTCAGGGGAAAGAGCCCGGGCTTTGGAGTCAGAGGTCATGGCTTCAAATTCTGACTCCACCACTTGTCAGCTGGGTGACCTTGGGCAAGTCACTTCACTTCTCTGGGCCTCAGTGACCTCATCTATAAAATAGGGATGAATACTGTGAGCCCCACACAGGACAACCTGATCACCTTGTAACCGCCTCAGCACTTGGAACAGTGCTTTGCACATAGTAAGTGCTTAATAAATGCCATTATTATTATTATTATTATTATTATTATTATTATTATTGTTATTATTGTTGTTGTTGTTGTTGTTAGAGGAGGGAGGGTGTTCCTAGCCAGAGGAAGGACGAGGGCCAGGGGTCAACATGTGAGATGGAGGCACAATGAGAAGGTTAGAAGGCACCAGAGGAGTGAAATGTGTGGGCTGGGTTGTAGAAGGAGAGAAGGGAGGTGAGGTGGGAAGAGGCAAGGTAATGGAGAGCTTTAATGCCAATGGAGATGAGTTTTTGTTTGATAAATCAATCAATCGTATTTATTGAGCACTTACTGTGTGCAGAGCACTGTACTAAGCGCTTGGGAAGTACAAGTTGGCATGTAAAATGGAGTCAAGTTAAATGGAGTCAAGAGAGGTGGTCTCTGCTCCACTTTGCTGGATGTTTCTTGAGTTCTCAACTGTAGACCTATCATCCTTCCTCTTCCAACTGAAGGCATGGGAATCAATCAATAAATCAGTGGAATTTAGTAGTTGCTTACTATGTACAGAGTACTGGCACTGTACTAAATGCTTGAGAGAGTCCAATACAGGAGAGCAGCCCGGCATAGTGGATAGAGCAAGGATCTGGTTTCTGATCCCGACCCCACCACTTCTTTGCTGTGTGACCTTGGGCAAGTCACTTCACTTCTCTGTGTCTCAGTTCCCTCATCTGTAAAATAGGAATTAAGACTGTGAGCCCCACGTGGGACAGGGACCCTGTTCAACCTGATTAGCTTGTACCCAGTGCTTAGTACAGTGCCTGGCACATAGTAAGTGCTTAACAAATCACCTGTCGACATGTTTTGTTTTGTTGTCTGCCTCCCCCTTCTAGACTGTGAGCCCGTTGTTGGGTAGGGACCGTCTCTATGTGTTGCCGACTTGTTCTTCCCAAGTGCTTAGTACAGTGCTCTGCACACAGTAAGCACTCAATAAATACAATTGAATGAACAAATGAATGAAATACCATTTATTTAAAAAAAAGGAGAGTTAGTAGGCACACTCCCTGTCCACAACGAGCTTCCAGTCTAGAAGGGGGAGACAGACATTAATATAAATAAATTACAGATACATACATAAATTCTGTGGGTCTGGGTAGAGAGCTAAGTGAATAGTTGGTGCAGAAGGGTAAAGGAGTGGGAAAAAGAGAGTTTAATCCCAGAGAGGGGTCAGGTTACAGCTGAGAGATGCTCTCAGTGAGAAACATTGAAAAATCACTCCTTCAAGGTAATAAGCTTGGTTCAAATTCCAGTTGAACTTTAACCTTAAAGGGGAGTAAGTAAAATCCATCTGAGAAAAGAACAAATGACTTTTGACCCATATCTAACATTGCGATGATCAAATTATGTCCAAGACAGAGTGGCTTCTTGTCTTTGAGTAACAATTGCTTAACCTTGTTGGCCAACCCTTTGTCCGAGCGACAGTAAATATTCCTCCACGGTTTCTGAACAGGTGAACCGTGCTCTAGTCTCTGCCCTGATGCAATCTTCTCATAAGATAAGTTGGAGCATGTGTGTGAAATATATTCCATAATACCTACGGTATTTATGAAATGCATGCAGAGTGTCAAGCATCATTTGTGGGCAGGGAGTGTGCCTGCCAACTCTGTTTTAATTGTACTCTCCCAAGCACTTAGTACAGAACAGTAAACATGCAATAAATATCATTGGTTGATTAAATGATTGATTTACTGAAGACAGAAGAGAAGAAATTGATCTCATATTACCACATGAGGAATTTCAGTGACTTCTTGAAGTGAAGGTTACCAATCACTGATTGGTTTGGGGAATAGCCTCTGATAGAATCAGTGTGGCTTAGTGGAAAGAACACGGGCTTGGGAGTCAGAGGATGTGGATTCTAATCCTGACTCTGCCACTTGTCTGCTGTGTGACTTTGGCCAAGTCACTTAACTTCTCTGTGCCTCAGTTCCCTCATCTGGAAAATGGGGATGAAGACTGTGAGCCCCCCTTGGGACAACTTGATTTCCTTGTATCAACCCCAGAGCTTAGAACAGTGCTTGGCACATAGTAAGAGCTCAACAAATGCCATACAAAATCCACATATCTATCTATCTATATATAGATAGATAGATATGTGGATTTTATTATATATATATATGTATGTGTGTATAGTATATGTTAAGCGATTACTTTGCTCCAGGCACTGAACTAAGGACTGGGGTGGACACAAGCTAATCATGTTGGACACAATCCCTGCCCCACATGGGGCTCACAGACTTAATCCCCATTATACAGATGAGGTAACAAGCCCAGAGAAGTGAAGTGACTTGCCCAAGGTCACACAGCAAACAGGTGGTGGAGCTGGCATCAGAACGCAGGTCCTTCTGACTCCCAGTCCCGGGCTCTTTCCATTAGGCCACACTTTTTCTCTTAGAGTTGGATTGATTCCTATCTGAGAGAAGCAGCATGGCTCAGTGGAAAGAGCACGGGCTTTGGAGCCAGAGGTCATGGGTTCAAATCCCGGCTCCACCACGTGTCAGCTGTGTGACTTTGGGCAAGTCACCTCACTTCCCTGTGCCTCAGTTACCTCATCTGCAAAATGGGGATTAAGACTTGTGAGCCCCCCGTGGGACAAGCTGATCACCTTGTAACCTCCCCAGTGCTTTGCACATAGTAAGCTCTTAATAAATGCTATCATTATCATTATTAGGGTAGTCATTCATTCATTCAATCGTATTTCTTGAGCTCTTACTGTGTACAGAGCACTGTACTAAGCACTTGGGAGAGTGCAATACAATAGATACAGTCCCAGCTCTCAACAAGCTTACAGTCTTGAAGGAGGGGAGACAGGCAACAGTAAAAATAAATAAATTACAGATATGTACTTAAGTGCTGTGGGGCTGGGAGAAGGGAAGAACAAAGGCAGCAAGTCAGGGCAAGGCAGAAGGGAGTGGGAGAAGAGAAAAGGAGGGACTCAGTCTAGGAAGGCCTCTTGGAGGAGTTGCGACCTCAATAACAGCTAATGTTCTGAAATGACCCTGCCTGTGGGCAGGGGACTGGATTGCATTAACCCTTCAGCCTGTGGTTAAGGAATGAACAAATTTTTACAGTTCGGTAATTCCTCTTACTTTGTAAACCAAATGAACACAGTGAGCCTTTTAAGCCTAGTCATTAAGGTGCTAAGCCTTGCATTCACTGAGACTTTGATCTGAGAGTTCGAGGTAAACTAGGTTCTTTGACTTTTGTTTGGACCCTGTGTACAATGTGTACAATGTACCACAGTGTGTGACTCCTCCGCAAATACTTTTGTTGTTTTGAGGGGGAAGAATTCAGAACAGTTAATTCCATTCAACTCAGAACTAGTACTGAGCACACCTGGCGTAGTAGAGCACGGGCCTTGGAGTCAGAAGGTCATGGGTTCTAATCTGCTGTGTGACCTTGGGGAGGTCAATTCACTTCTCTGGGCCTCAGTGACCTCATCTGTACAATGGGAATTGAGACTGTAAGCCCCATGTGGGACAGGGACTGTGTCCAGCCCGATTGGCTTGAATCCATCCCAGCATTTAGTACAGTGCACAGCTCATAGCAAGCGCTTAACTATTGCCTTAATTATTACTATTACTATTATTATCAAATGGCAGAAACCAAACAAGACAATTAAATTTCAGGAAATTAAAGTAATCTGCCCGACCAGCCCCTGGATAATTTGTCATGCAAGTTCTTCCCAAGACCAACACGAGGAAACCGAGGAACAGGGAGGTTCAGCAGAATTAGAACTCAGCTCCCCTCATTTCCAGGCCAATATTTTTTTCCCACTACACCATGTTGCTTTTGATTTTTTTTTGTTAATATTCTTATGTCTCTTCTAGACTGTGAGCCCGCTATTGGGTAGGGACCGTCTCTGTATGTTGCCAACTTGTACTTCCCAAGCGCTTAGTACAGTGCTTTGCACACAGTAAGCGCTCAATAAATACAATTGAATGAATGAATGAACGAATGAATTTGAGCGTAAATACTTCATGGGTCCTTGGAAATGAGCCGTTTGCTTTTTGTGTACTTTTCAAGTGTTTCTATGCAGTGCATTGTACACAGCAAGTGCTCCAAAATCTGATCACAACTATTGCAGCTGTTTGAAGGTACCATAAGTAGCCTGGCCTCGTGGAAAGTGCATGGGCCTGGGACTCAGAGGACCTGGGTTCTAATCCCAGCTCTACCGCAAACCTACTCTGTGACCTTGGACAAGGCACTTAACATCTCTGTGCCTCGGTTTTCTCAACTGTAAAATGGGAATTCAATAGCTGTTCTCCCTCTTCCTTTGTCTGTGAGCCCCACATGGGACCTGATTATCTTGTATCTACCCCAGTATTTAGTACAGTGCTTAAGACAGAGTAAGCATTTGACAAATACCATAATTATTATCATTTTAAATGCCTTCATTTTCTATAACACCCATTCCTGAACTCAACCTCCACTCTCTCAAGTAGGAGAGAATATGTAGGTGTCCCTGTTGGAGATCCGCCAATTGGAGAATTAATTACTTTCTGGTAGGCAGCATTAATTTGTGTGAGGACTTCCAAAAGCAAACATAATTCAAGCAGAAACCAAACACAAGTCAAAGCATGAACTGAGATTCAGGTTAAAAGTTAATTCTTTGGGCCTGCACCAATTCAGAAGGCTTCGAGAGGATTTTGCCAAGAATTTCCATCAAGTCATCTTTTGGGTTCAAAGCTCATTGTCTCCACTCAGGAATTTCATCCCTGGTTGTAGCTTTGGTGGCAAAAGACATACAGCAATCAATCAATCAGTGGTATTTACTGAACGATTACTATGTGCAAAGCACTGTGCTGGGGAGAGCACAATACAACAGAATTAGCAGAAACGTTCCGTTCTCCACGAATTTATAGTCTGGGTAGGGAGAGAGATATTAATTACACACAACCAGGAGATATGTGCAACCGATAGGCCCCATCCTCTAGACTGTATGCTTGTTGTGGGCAGGGAATGTGTCTGTTATCTTGTTAGATTGTACTCTCCTGAGTGCTCTGCACACAGTAAGTGCTCAATAAATATGATTGACTGAATGATAGTCTCTGTCCACTGGGCTGAAGAAACAAGACCTTCTATTCTCCGAGTTCAGCAGAGAGAGGAGACTACGGAATTGAATCAATAGACTGTCAGCTTCTTGAGGGCAAGGATCGTGTCAACCGACTCTATTATATTGGACTTTCCCAGGCATGTAGTACAGTGTTCTGCATATGGTAAAAATTCAATAAATGCCACTGATTGAATGAAGCAGACAGCCTGCATGCTTCTCTCCTCTAGTGCTAAGCTTCTCACCATGCCTCCATCTCGCCTGTCTCGCCGCCAACGCCTGGCCTATGTCCTGCTTCTGGCCTGAAACTTCCTCCCTCCTCAAATCCAACAATTAATATCTCCCCCCTTCAAAGCCTTATTGAAGGCCCATCTCCTCCAAGAGGCCTTCCCCGACTAAGCCCCACTTTTCCTCATCTCCCAATCCCTTCTGCGTCGCCCTGACTTGTTCTCTTTACTCTTCCCGGTCCCAGCCCCATAGCATTTATGTATTTGTCGGTAGTTTTATTTATTTGTCCTGTTGTCCGTCTCCTCCCTTCTCGATTGAAAACTCGTTTGGGCAGGGAATGTGACTGTTTATCATTGTATTGTACTCTTCAAAGTGCATAGTACAGCGCTCTGCAAATAGTAAACGCTCAAAAAATACAATTAAATGAATGAATGAATGAAAGAATGAGCCAGACTCAAACAGGAGAAGCAGCATGGCCTAATGGATAGAGCAGAGGCCTGAGAGCCAGGAGGTCCTGGGTTCTAAACCCAGATCTGTCATTTGTCTGCTTTGTGTCCTTGGGCAAGTCACTTAACTTCTCTGTGCCTCAGTTACCTCATCTGTAAAATGGGGATAATATTGTGACCCCCCCCCAAGTGTCTGGTTTCATTAGCTTATATTCATTCATTCATTCAATCGTATTTATTGAGCACTTACTGTGTGCAGAGCACTGTACTAATCGCTTGGGAAGTACAGGTTGGCAACATATAGAGAGGGTCCCTACCCAACAGTGGGCTCACAGTCCCAGCACTTAGTACAGTGCCTCGCATATAGTAAGCACTTAACAAATAGCAGTTGGGCCCAACATGAGTCAAAACTATCCAACGCACGAGGCTACTTTTAGCGGTCAATAGGCTCAGAGGCTTTTATTTGGGGAATATTGTTCTAACCTACCTCGAAAGATTTGTTTCCCTCTTTCGACTATACCCCTAGCTTTCATTCAATCCATCCATGGTATTTACTGAGCACTTACTGTGTGAAGAGCACTGTAAACACTCTTTGGGAGAGTACAGTGCGATATGAAAAGCAACATCGTATAATGGCTAGAGCCCTGGCTTGGGAGTCAGAAGGTAATTCATTCATTCATTCAATCGTATTTATTGAGCGCTTACTGTGTGCAGAGCACTGTACTAAGCGCTTGGGAAGTACAAGTTGGCAACATATAGAGACGGTTCCTACCCAACAACGGGCTCACAGTCTAGAAGGGGGAGACAGACAACAAAACAAAACAAGTAGACAGGTGTCAAAATTATCAGAACAAATAGAATTAAAGCTATATGCACATCATTAACAAAATAAAAAGAATAGTAAATATGTACTAAACGTTTTCCAATGGCTGTTAACACTGTCCAAATATTTCCTAACATAATGTGGTGATGACCCATGATTTGTCATCCCAGCTCTGCCACTTGTCCGCTGGGTGACCTTGGGGAAGTCACTTCACTTCTCTGGGCCTCAGTTACCTCATCTGGAAAATGGGGATCAAGACTGTGAACCTCACGTGGGACAGGGACTGTGTCCAACCTGATTTTATCATATCCGCCCCAACACTTAGTACAGTGCATGGCACATAGTAAGCCCCCCTTTTCCTCTGCTCCCCCTCCCCTCCCCATCGCCCCTACTCCCTCCCCCTGCTCTACCCCCTTCTCCTCCCCACAGCACTTGTGTATATTTGTACATATTTATTATTCTATTTATTTTATCAATGATGTGTATATATCTAGAATTCTATTTATCTATTTTGATGTTATTGATGTTATTGTTTTGTTGTCCATCTCCCTCTTCTAGACTGTGAGCCCGTTGTTGGGTAGGGATTGTCTCTATCTGTTGCCAAGTGGTACTTTCCAAGCGCTTAGTACAGTGCTCTGCACACAGGAAGCGCTCAATAAATATGATTGAATGAATGAAAGCACTTAACAAATACTATAATTATCATTATTGTTGATAGACAGTACCCTGCCTCCAAGAAGCTTACAGTCTAGTCTAGCCTGGCACACAACACTTCTGAATCTACAAACTCAAAGCAATATGTTTCTCAAGGGAAACCAGAGTTTGGGGAGTAAAATAATTCATTGATGTGGTGCAGACACAGCTTGTGTGTTCAAAATGTTTCAGCTGTGTTTCTCTGCTCTCTAGGAAATCTTGTTTTGTCTAGAAACTATTCCTCCAGCCCAAGGAGAGGCTAAGTGTAGGGATTTGGTCTTTCTGCATAGAGATCCGTTTGGGGAGCTGCCCCATTGAACATTTTATAAATGATGGAGGGGGAATCGCACATTGAAATATCCACACTCAAAGTCAAAACTGCTCCTTTCATTCCTATGGCTTGTACTACTACATGAATACTGTGGACTCTCCCCTTTTTAAAGTCATTATTTCCTTTTCTCGCACTCCCATCCCTGTCGCCCTGATTTGCTTCCTTTATTCACCCCTCCCTCATAGCCCTTATGTACATAGCCATAATTTATTTATTTCTATTAATGAATGTCTCCCCCTCTAGACCATAAACTCATCTTGGGCAGAGATGGTGTGCTCTGCACAGAGTAAACACTCAATACATATAAGTGATTGATTGATTGATTGATTTAAATGGAATTTGTTAAGCACTGTCTGCTAGGCATTGTACTAAACTCAGGGTAGAAACAAGATAATCAGGTTGGACACAATCCCTATCTTACACAGGGCTCACAGTCTTATTCCCCATTTTACATATGAGGTAACTGAGGTGCAGAGAAGGTAAGTGACTTGCCCAAGGTCACCCAGAAGACAAGTCGGGACCTAGTGGATAAAACACAGGCCTGGGAGTAAGAAAGACCTGGGTTCTAATCCCACCTCTGCCACTCCTGCTATGTGATCTAGGGCAAGGCACTTACCTTCTCTGTGCCTCAGTTCCCATATCTGTAAAATGGGGATTGAGACTGTGAGCCCCATGTGGGACACGGAATGCGTCCAACCTGCTCTGCTTGGGTCCACCCCAGTGCTTCGTACAGTGCCAGCTTCATAGTAAGCACTTAACAAAGACCCTCCCCATCCCCTCTAGACTATGAGCTCATTGTGGAGAGGGATTATCTCTCTTTATTGCTGTATTGTACTTTCACAAGAGCTTAGTACAGTGCTCTGCACACAGGAAATGCTCAATAAATACGATTGAATGAATGAATGAATGAATGAATGAAATACCACAATTATCGTTATTATAAAGTGGAGGAACTGGGATTAGAACACAGGTCCTCTGAGTCTCAGGCCCGTGCTCTTTCCACCAGGACACGCTGCTCGTTTGCAGCTGTTAGCTGAGCGGAAAGATGTCAGCTCTGGAGATGAGGACCCCGCCTCTGCCTGCTGAAGCAGAAATGGACATCACGGCCATCCCTCAAGGTAGACAGGCCCAGCCGGAATTCTTGTGAAATAGCTGGCTGACGTGGGCTATTGAGCCAGTAGGCGCTGCTTGATTGTTGTTGATGGTGAAGAAATCACGGGTGGCTTTAGCCCAATTTATAGCCGTAGCCAAGAATTTTACACACCTTGAGGAAGGGCAGAGAAAGCTGCACAGCTCACAGTGTTCCAGCAGAGCCATTCCGGTGAGCGTGAGGAATTCGTTGACACAGAAAGGTTCCCCGGGCGGAAGATAAGCAAAATGGCATAGTGGAAAGAGCACCTGGAAGTCAGAAGGTCATGGGTTTTAATCCCAGCTCAGCCACTGGTCTGCTGCGTGAACTTGGGCAAGTCACTTGGCTTCTCTGGACCTCAGTTACCTCATCTGGGAAATGGGGATTAAGACTCTGAGCCCCACGTGGGATGGGGACTGTGTCCAAACTGATTAGCCTGTATCCACCTCAGTGCATAGTATTCAGTAAGTGCTTAATAAATACCATAATCATTATTATCATTAATCATTATTATTAACAGCAGGTTCGAGAAGAGCTTGATAAAACGCAGCAATCAATCAATCAGTGTTATTTAATAGCTCTTAGTCTGTGCCAAACATGAGAAGCTTATAATCTACATAAAGATGGGGAAGGGGTGGTCAGGCCCTAAAATAAATTATGGGTAAAGGTAACAACCCCCACTCAGGGTCGCACTTGGAGAGTTTCCAGTCCTCTACTAGTCTC
This sequence comes from Tachyglossus aculeatus, assembly GCF_015852505.1. NCBI lineage: Eukaryota > Metazoa > Chordata > Mammalia > Monotremata > Tachyglossidae > Tachyglossus > Tachyglossus aculeatus. Next base: position 37,524,350 of record NC_052077.1, on the reverse strand, counting down.
GATTATGGGAGGGAGAGTCAAGCAGAGGTCTACCCATTCCATTCCCAGCTTGGGCAGTGGCTAGCGAGTGGAAGGTAATCCGTCACAAGTCAAAACTCACCAATGCTGGGCAGCAGTGGCAGGAGAGACAATCGAGGGCGAGACTCAGTTTACTGCATGGAAAGGGCCCAGGATAAACCACTTCCAGATTTTTACCAAGAAAACTCTCTGGATCCACTACCAAAACGATTGCAGATGGAAATGGGGAGTTCTGGGAGAGTTGTGTCCATGGCGTCACTATGGGTCAGAAACGACTCGACAGCGTAAGACAAGACAAAGGTAACAACCAAATAGAAGGGCTGAGAAAAAACGGGGGCATGAATCAGGGGGTGAGGGCTCAGTGCTTACCTGTTGTCCTTGTTACTTAAACTGGCAGCCTCATGCGGGACAGGGACTGCGTCTGACCTGATTAACCTGTATCTACCTCAGTACTGTTCTTTATCATCATCATCAATTATTATGTGCATGGGTGAAGCAGCAAGGGGAAGATTAGGATGAGATGAGAGATTAATTAATCAGGTAAGGCTTCCTGGAGGACATGGGGAGAACCGTGATCTTTCAGAAATGAAGAGGGAGTTCCAGACAGAAGGAAGGGCATGACTAAGAGATGGAATGGAAGAAAAAACAGCGGGAAGTACAAGGGTGAGAAATCCAGGCTGCATTATTAACTGGAAGCTTTAGAAATCAATCAGTGTTATTTATTTATTGAGCACTTACTGTGTGCTGTGCACCATACCAAGTACTTGGTATAAACTGATAGACACGTTCCCTTCACCAGAGGAGATTACAATCTAGAGGGGAATTTCTCCAGCCTCTCATTCTCAGTCTTTTTCTCAAGCTCCTTCTACTCTCCATCTACACCCACTACCTTACGGAACTCATTTACTCCCATCGCTTTAACTGCCACCTCTACGCAGATCATTCCCAAATCTACATCTCTAGCCCTGATCTCTCGCCTTGTGTACAGTTTTGTATTTCCTCCCACTTTCAGGACAGCTCTATTTGGATGTCCTGCCCACACCTCAAACGTAACATGTACGAGACTGATCTCCTCATCTTCCCACCAAAACCCCGTTCTCGACCTGACTTTCCCATCAATGGAAAGAGTCCATGCTTCACCCTGCTACCTGGATCATTTTTCTACAAAACCAGTCAGTCCATTTTTCCCCACTCCTCAAAAACCTCCAGTAGTTGCCCATTCTCCTCCATATCAAACAGAAATTCCTTACTGTAGGCTTTAAAGCATTCAGTCACCTTGCTTCCTCCCACATTATCGAGAAGATCTACTATGACCGATTCTGCGTATTTCACTCCTCTAAGGCCAACCTACTTCAGTCTTGTCTATCTCACTGCTGACTCCTCACCTTCCACCTGCTTCTGGCTTGCAACTCCCTCCTTTTTCATATCCGCCAGTCAATCACTCTCCCCACCGTCAAAGCCTTATTCAAATCACATCTCCTCCAAGAGGCCTTTCCTGACTAATCCCTCATTTTGTCTTCTTCCACTCCCTTTTGCGTCATCCTTGTGCTTGTCTTCCCACCTTTTGTTCACTTTCAGCGCCAGAGCACTAAACGTACATATTGAGAAATAGCATGGCCTGATGGAAAGAGCACGGGCCTGGAAATCAGAGGACGTGAATTCTAATCTTAGCTATGCCAACTTATCTCCTGGGTGAGCTTGGACAAGTCACTTAACCTCTCTGTGCCTCAGTTCTCTCACCTACAAAATAAGAATTCACTACCTGTTCTCCCTCCTACTTAGAGTGTGTGTCCCAGGTGAGACCTGAGTATCTAGTATATGCCCCAGTGCTTAGTGCAATGCTTGGCACAACGTAAGCATTTAACAAATGCTTGTACTTTGTACTAGTACTTCCCAAGTGCTTAGTACAGTGCTCTAGACACAGTAAGCACTCAATAAATATGATTAATAATAATATATAATAATAACAAATACCACAGAAAATCAGTAAATTAGTTATTTATATTAACGGCTATCACCCCCGCCAGGCTGTAAGCTCCTTGTGGACAGGGAGTATTTCTACCAACACTGTTCTACTGTATTCTCCCAAGCGCTCAGTACAGTGCTCTGCACATAGTAAGCACTCAGTAAATATGATTGATTGATTGACTGATTGATTGAATTGTCAATAGTCCATCTCTATCCAGTTGGTTGTTGTCAAGGATGGCAGCCATCACTTAGTTCCAGCATATTTTCTCAGCACTTTGTACAGTACTTGGCACAAAGTAAGTGCTTAACAAATACCAGAATTATTTATAATTATTGGAGCCACCATCAGAGGCAATCACCAGCTTAGATAGACTACTGGTCTACGCCAATGTGATACTGCTTCTTTTTAGCCTTTAGGAAAGAAGGATTCACACATCTTAAAAAGCATTCATTCATTCAGTCAGTCAATCATATTTATTGAGCGCTTACTGTGTGCAGAGCACTGTACTAAGCGCTTGGGAAGTACAAGGTGGCAACATATAGAGATGGTCCCTACCCAACAGCGGGCTCACCTAAGTGAAAGATTAGAACCTGGGTTCTAATCCTGACTCGGCCAATTGTTTGCTGTGTAACCTTGGGCAAGTCACTTAACTTCTCTGTGCCTCAGTTTCCTCAATTGTAAAATGGGGATTAAGCCCCTGTTTCCCCTCTTACTGAGACTGCAAGCCCCATGCAGTTCAAGGACTATGTCCAACTAATTGTTGTTCCTTTCCCAGCTCTTAGAACAGTGGTTGACACATAGGAAGTGCTTATCATATGCCATAAAAAAAAAATAAGTAGTGACTTTAAAGTAGAAGTAAAGTAGAAGCAGCATGGCATAGTGGAGAGATCACAGGCCTGAGAGTCAGCAGGGCATGAGTTCTAATCTCACCCCGCCACTTGTATGATGTGTGACATTGGGCAAGTCACTTCACTTCTCTGTGCCTCAGTTACCTCAGCTGTAAAATGGGGATTGACACTCTGAGCCCCCCTGTGGGTCAGGGACTGTGTCCAACTCGATTTGGTTGTATCCACCCCAACGCTTAGTACGGTGCCTGGCACATAGTAAGCACTGAACAAATACCACCATCATCATCACTATTATTATTGTCTGATTTGCTTAGCTCTAATTAACTTTATGTTGGTTAATTACTCACTAACCTAAAATGACCTATTAATGTATCGAATGACATAATCCCACTCTGATAGCATTCCATTTAGTAAGAAAAGAAGTGGAGCAGGAATCTTGGAAAAGTACAAGGAATTTTAATATTCCAACCTTCCTGGTTTCAAAGTCACTTATTAATAGATTCATTCATCTGAGATTTAACAGACAGTAATATAGTAACTAGTATTTATTCACCCTATGGTTTCCATAATGAGGTTGACACTTTAACTTCTTTTCTGTTATTACAGTCAACTAGAATGAAACAGGACATCATTCCCGGGAACTCTGTCTTTCCAGGGAACCTGCTCAAAATACCTCTCATGAATGGGAGGTCCTTAGTGTGTAAAAGGTCTCTAGTATTTAAGTGATGCTTGCATACCACATAGTGAAGAGCAGTGTGGCCTATTGAATAGAGCACAGGCCTGAGGTCAGAAGGACCTGGGTTCGAATCCTAGCTCCACTTGTCTGCTGTGCGACCCCGGACAAGTCACTTCACTTCTCTGTGCCTCACTTACCCCATCTCTAAAATGGGGATTATGATTGCGAGCCCTATTTGGGACAGGGACTGTGCCCAACCTAATTACCTAGTCTCTACCCCGGTGCTTCGTACAGTGCAAAGTACATAGTAAGTGCTTAACAAATGCCACATTTATTTTATTATTATTCCATTAGATTTTAAGATACTTGAGGCAGGAATCATGTCGGTCAACTCTACTGTCCCCTCCCAAGTGCTTTCTATTGTGCGCTGCACACTGCGAGCATTGTAGAAATCCCATTGTTGATTCATTTCGACAAAGTCTCCGGGGGCTGGCCATATGTAGAGAACACATGGCCATGGGATACCCAACCAGCTACTATATGATGAGTTAAATTGGGGCAGTCATGGACTGACTGGTGTTTCAGATATCCAGTTGAGAAATTCTGGGAGACAAGAACATTACAGATGATTACCCACCCCACCTTCAAAGCCTTATTGAAGGCCCATCTCCTCCAAGAGGCCTTCCCTGACTCAGTCCACATTTCCTCTTCTCCCACTCCCTTCTGCGTCACCCTGACTTGCTCCCTTTATTCACCCCTCCCTCAGCCCCATGGCACTTATGCACATATCCATCATTAATCTATTTTATTTATGTCTATCTCCCCCTCTATCAATCAATCAATCGTATTTATTGAGCGCTTACTATGTGCAGAGCACTGTACTAAGCGCTTGGGAAGTACAAATTGGCAACATATAGAGACAGTCCCTACCCAACAGTGGGCTCACAGTCTAAAAGGGGGAGACAGAGAACAAAACCGAACATACTAACAAAATAAAATAAATAGAATAGATATGTACAAATAAAATAAATAAATAAATAGAGTAAAAAATATGTACAAACATATATACATGTACAAACATATATACATGTACAAACATATATACATAGATATATATGTATTTATATACTCTAGATTGTAAACCCATTGTGGGCAGGAAAGGTGTTGGCCAATTCTGTTATACTGTTATATTGTACTATCCCAAGCACTTAGTAATGATAATAATAATAATAATAATGGTATTTATTAAGCACTTACTATGTGCCAAGCACTGTTCTAAGCAGTGACTAGGAGTGAGAAGACCTGGGTTCTAATCCCTGCTCCATCATTTGCCTGTGGTGTGACCTTGGGGAAATCACTTGCACTGCTGTTCCTCAATCTCCTCATATACATGGTAAGCTCCATGTGGGCAGGAATTGTGTCTTGATGGATTGTACTTTACCACAAAGCTTAGCACAATATTTGCTACATAGTAAATGCTTAATAAATATCACAACTTTAATATTATCACTTTACTTTTCTGTGCCTCAGATTCCTCATATATAAAATGGGGATTAAATATTTGGGTTCCCTCCCCTTTCGACTGTGAGCCTTATGCATTCTGATTGAAGTACATTTACTCCAGTGCAAATTTTTCCATCCTCTCAACCATTTCCTCAATCCAATCATCTTTAAATGTTGAGAGAGAGAGCATTTAGTGAACATTCAGGTTTCGAAGGTTCACAGGAAGAAATAAATTTGGCGGGTTTAGTCTTTTATCCTGCATACTGGTTTTCTTCCTCTAATGGCCTTTATTGAAGCCAAAGTTCATGTAACTACTTGTACATTTTTACTATTCTATTTATTTTATTTTGTTGATATGTTTTGTTTTGTTGTCTATCTCCCCCTTCTAGACTGTGAGCCCATTGTTGGCTAGGGACAGTCTCTATATGTTGCCAACTTGTACTTCTCAAGCGCTTAGTACAGTGCTCTGCACACAGTAAGTGCTCAATAAATACGATTGAATGAATGAATGAATGTGTGCTTACAGGCTACATTATTTTAATATCCAGCTACGTTACTTTAGTCAGAACGAGATGTGCGTTGAAAATGCTCATTGAGCAGGAAGTCTGGTCACTGATAAATAAGGAAACCTTTGTTTTAAGAATCTGTATACAATTGCAAACATGCTCCGTGTAGCCCGCTTCTGTGATTTGAAAAGAATAAACCATCTTCTTGGGAAGACTACAGTTGCTGGAAACAGCACGGTGTAGTGGATAGAGCCTGGTTCTGCCGTTTGTCTTCTGCGTGTCCCTGGGCAAGTCACTTCACTTCTCTATGCCTCAGTTCCCTCATCTGTAAAATGGGGATTGAGACTGTGAGCCCCACGTGGAATAGGGACTGTGTCCAGCTTGATTTTCTTAGTACTTAGTACAGTGCCTGGCACATAGTAAGTGCTTAACAAACACCATCATCATCACCATCATCATCATAGACAGCTTGTGTTCTCTCCCCGGCACTGGGAAATACTAAGAAGTTATAAGCAAACACAGCCTCCAGCTCGAATATTATCCATCCCAGTTCACATCCGTCCAGAGGACCTAGCGTGGTCTCCACAAGAAATCATTGCATCTGAGAATAACAATAATAATAATAATAATAATAATAATAACAATAACAATAATAATAATAATAAATAGTGGTGTTTGTTAAGCACTTACTATGTGCCAGTCACTATGTACTAAGTGCTGGGGGGATATAAACAAATCGGATTGGTCAAAGTCCCTATCCCACATGGGGCTCACAGTCTTAATCCCATTTTACAGATAAGGGAACTGAGGCACACTTCATCCATTCGTTCAATTGTATTTATTGAGCACTTTCTGTGTGCAGAGCACTGTACTAAGTGCTGGAAAGTACAATTCAGCAACAGAGACAATCCCTACACAGAAGTGAAGTAACTCCACAAGGTCCCACATCATTCATTCATTCAGTCAGTCAGTCATATTTATTGAGCACTTACTGTGTGCAGAGCACTATACTAAGCGCTTGGAAAGTACAATTCAGCAACGGAGACAATCCCTACACAGAAGTGAAGTAACTCCACAAGGTCCCACATCATACATTCATTCATTCATTCATTCAATTGTATTTATTGAGCACTTACTGTGTGCAGAGCACTGTACTAAGCTCTTGGGAAGTACAAGTCGGAAACATACAGCGATGGTCCTTCATCAGACAAATAGCAGAGTCAGGATTAGAACCCAGGTCCTTCTGACTTCTAGGACCATGTTCTATCCACTAGGCCATTTATTATTAGGCCATTGGCGTTCTAGAGGGGTCAAGAAATTTGAACAGCATAAGCCAATTTCTCTGAAGACCACGTAAGAAACGCATAATAATAATAATAATAATAATGGCATTTGGTAAGTACTTACTATGTGCAAAGAACTGTTCTAAGCATTGGGGAGGCTACAAGGTGATCAGGTTGTCCCACAAGGGGCTCACAGTCAATCCCCATTTTACAGATGAGCTAACTGAGGCAAGAGAAGTGAAGTGACTTGCCCAAAGACATACACCTGGCAATTGGTGGAGCTGGGATTTGAACCCATGACCAATGACTCCAAAGCCCGGGCTCTTTCCACTGAGCCACGCTGCTTCTCCATGGCTTTGTAGTATTTAAATTGGGTAGATCCTCATTCTCTAGGAGGAGGCAGTGTGTCCTAGTGGAAAGAGAATGGGACTGAGAGTGTGGATTCTGATCCCAGCTCCACCACTTGCCTGTTGTTTATTTATTTTTTTATTTTATTTGTACATATTTATTCTATTTATTTTATTTTGTTAATATGTTTTGTTTTGTTCTCTGTCTCTCCCTTCTAGACTGTGAGCCCACTGTTGGGTAGGGACTGTCTCTATATGTTGCCAACTTGTACTTCCCAAGCACTTAGTACAGTGTTCTGCACACAGTAAGCGCTCAATAGATGCGATTGAATGAATTAAATGAATGAATGAATGCTGTGTGACCTTGGAAATAACGATAATAATAATAATAATGGCATTTGTTCATTCATTCCATCGTATTTATTGAGCGCTTACTGTGTGAAGAGCACTGTACTAAGTATTTGGGAAGTACAAGTCGGCGACATATAGAGATGGTCCCTACACAACAAAGGACTCACAGTCTAGCAGGGGGAGACAAACAACAAAACAAAACATATAGACAGGTGTCAAAGTCGTCAGAACAAATAGAATTACAGCTATATGCACATCATTAACAAAATAGAGTAGTAAATATTTACAAGTAAAATAAATAGAGTAATAAAACTATACAAATATATACAAGTGCTGTGGGGAGGGGAAGGGAGTAGGGTGGAGGGGGAAGGGTGGAGGGCGGGTCAGGAGGATGGGGAGGAGGAGAGGAAAAAGGGGGCTCAGTCTGGGAGCCCCCATTTGTTATACACTTACTATGTGCAAAGCACTGTGCTAAGCACTGGGGAGGATACAAGGTGATCAGGTTGTCCCATGGGGGGCTCACAGTCTTAATTCCCATTTTACAGATGAGGTACCTGAGGCACAGAGAAGTTTAATGGCCTGCCCAAAGTCACACAGTTGACAATAAGCAGAGCCAGGATTTGAACCCATGACCTCTGACTCCCAAGCCCGTGCTCTTTCCACTGAGCCATGCTGCTTCTCTGCCACTTAACTTCTCTGTGCCTCAGTTTCCCCATCTGCTCTCCCTCCCTCTTAAACCGTGAGTCTTATGTGGGACCAAGACTCTATCTGATCTGATTCTCTTGTGTCTGCCCTTGAGCTTGTCATGCAATAAGCACTTGATAAATATTCCATTATTATGCAGACATACTCCCTCAGACTGTAAGCTCCCTCTAGGTATGGAAGGTGCATTTTGCTTCCACTGCAGTTTCTGAAACGCTTAGTACGCTGCTTTGCATTCAGTAGAGTTCAATAAATATCACTGATTCATGCCCGAAGCTACATCAATGGACAACAGTTGTGTCAACCTTGGGATTTAAATGATGTCGTCTGAAGTTTTATGAAGCAGCGTAGCCTAAGGGAGAGAACACAGGCCTGGGAATCGGAAGGACCTGGGTTCTAACCCTGGCTCAGCCGCTCTGCTGCGTGACCTTGGACAAGTCACTTAATTTCTCTAAGCCTCCGTTACCTCATCTGTAAAATGGGGATTACTACTGTGAGCCCCATGTGGTCATGGACTGTGTCCAACCTGATTAGCTTTTATCTATCCCATTGCTCAGTACAGTGCCTGACATGAGCACTTAACAAATACTCGTGGCTAAGTGGAAATATCCTGGGCTTGGGAATCAGAGGTCGTGGGTTCTAATCCCAGCTCCGCCACTTGTCTGCTGTGTGACCTTGGGCAAGTCACTTCACTTCTCTGTGCCTCAGTTACCTCATCTGTAAAATGGGGATAAAACCTGTGAGCCCCACGTGGGACAACCTTGTATCTACCCCAGCACTTAGAACAGTGCTTGGCACATGGTAAGTGCTTAACAAATGCCATTATTATTAGTGCCAGTAGTAATAGTAGCAGTAGTATTTTGTCTAAGAGTTCACTCTTCTAGAGAAGCAGTGTGGCTCATTGGAAAGAGCCCGGGCTTTGGAGTTTGAGGTCATGCATTCGTATCCTGGCTTCGCGACATGTCTGCTGTGTGACCTTGGGCAAGTCACTTAACTTCTCTGAGCCTCAGTTACCTCATCTGTAAATGGGGATTGACTGTGAGCCCCATGTGGGACAACCTGATCATGTTATATCCCCCCCCAGCGCTTAGAACAGTGCTTTGCACATAGTAAGCGCTTAACAAATGCCATCATTATTATTATTATTATTATTATTACTACATGTGGTGGTCTAATTTCCTGGGTCAACAGAGAGATAATCTTCGATGAGATTGCCAGTCAAAAGTGCCCATTATTTGAAAAGAATCTGGTCTCTGAATTTGCTAAGAAACTGCCCAGAAAGCAGCCTTAGTCACTAGAATCAATCAATCAGTAGTATTTATTGAGTATCTACTGTGTGCAGAGCACTGTACTAACTCCAGAGCATTGCACTGAACTCAGGGAGTTTATAATCTAGCAGGGAAGGCAGACATTAGATACGTTACAGATAGGAGAAAGTAATAGGTAATATAAATATGTATATACACACTACAAAGATGGGGTGGGGAGTGTGTATCCAAGTTCTTAAAGTGGTTGCTGAACTGTTTCATTGTGGGGGGAAAGAGGGTGGAGGGATTAGAGATTAATCTGGGGACAGTCCCTTTGAGGAAATGTGATCCTGTGAGTCAGCAGACACTTATTTATTAATTCATTTAATCAATCATATTTATTGAGCACTTACTGTATGCAGAGCACTGTACTAAGCACTTGGGAAGTACAAGTTGGGGATATATAGAGACAGTCCCTACCCAACAACGAGCTCATAGTCTACTGATCTGTATCTTGTAATCTAAAGACATAGACTTATAGCTAAAAACAAACATCAATGACTAAATCCACAACAAACAGATCAATTGGTAACCATTGAAAATGGTTGAGGTAGACTCCCACATAATAATAATTAATAATTATGGTATTTGTTAAGCGCTTACTATGTGTCAAACACTGTTCTAAGCACCGGGTTAGATACAAGGTAATCAGGTTGTCCCACAGGGGGTTGACAGTCTTAATCGCCAATTTTACAGATGATGTAACTGAGGCACAGAGAAGTTAAGTGACTTGCGCAAGGTCACCCAAGCAGACAAGCGGTGGAGTCAGGATTAGAACCCATGATCTTCTGACTCCCAGGCTTCTGTTCTAACCACTAAGCCATGCTGCTGTCCACATGAAAACAGAGGACAGTCTAGACAACCTTACCAAGTCCCTTCCACCAGAAGATTCAATTGCCAGTTTTCCAGAACCCATAGACACAATCAATCAATCAATCAATCATATTTACTGAGCACTTACTGTGTGCAGAGCACTGTATTAAGCACTTTGTAGGAAACAACAAAGTTGACAGACATCTTCCCTGCCCACAGGGAGCTTCCAGGGGGAGACAGGCATTGTAAAAAAAAATACAGATATGTATATAAGTGCTGCGGGGTTAAGGTTGGAGGAAATAAAGGGTACAAATCGAAGTGCAAGGGTGATGCAGAAGGGAGGAGAAAAGTACGCTCTTCAAAGAACAATGATGACTTTTTCTCTCACTCCATTTACACAATAACCACTGATTTCATCTTCTCTTCCTCTGCTAACCAGGACCAATGGACCATCCAAAACCCTCCAATAGTAAAAATAATAATAGTAATAATAATAATAATAATGGCATTCGTTAAACACTTACTATGTCAAGCACTGTTCTAAGTGCTGGGGTCGATACAAGGAAATCAGGTTGGACACAATCCTTGTCCCATGTGGGGCTCACAGTCTTAATACCCATTTTACAGATGAGGTAATTGAGGAGCAGAGAATAATAATAATAATAATGATGGTATTTGTTAAGCACTTAGTATTTGCCAAGTACTGTTCTAAGTGCTGGGGTAGATTCAAGGTAATCAGGTTGTCCCAAGTGGGGCTCGCAGTCTTAATCCCCATTTTCCAGATGAGGTAACTGAGGCACATTTATTACTCTATTTATTTATTCATTTATTTATTTATCTTACTTGTACATATCTATTCTATTCATTTTATTTTGCTAGTATTTTTGGTTTTGTTCTCTGTCTCCCCCTTCTAGACTGTGAGCCCGCTGTTGGGTAGGGACTGTCTCTATGTGTTGCCGACTTGTACTTCCCAAGCGCTTAGTACAGTGCTCTGCACACAGTAAGCGCTCAATAAATACGATTGATTGATTGATTGATTGATTGAAGTGTCTTGCCCCAGGTCACCCAGCAGACAAGTGGCGGAGCTGGAATTAGAACCCAGGTCTTTCTGACTCTCAGGGCCCTGCTCTATCTACTAGGACATGCTGCTTCCCTAAGGAAAGGGAAGAATCAGGTCACCCAACAAAGCACTCTTTTCCCCTATGATGCTTCCAGCCATGAGGAGGAAGATGTGCCTGGATTAGAGTACTTCCTAGAGGAAAGCCTGAAGGAGGTAGAGAGTGAACTCCGGGATCAGGGATTTGTCTGAAGGGCTCTGCGACGGGAAAAGGGGCCTCCTGAAATCGGCCCTGGTGCCTCTGAGAAACTAGTGGGACCTGCTGTTCTGTTGCCAGAATTCCTGTTGAGCCTGTTGCTGCACCCACGGAAATTGTTTCTGGACACCTGGATGAGCCTGTTTCAGCTGTTGCTGAGCAAGAAACGCAGGACGGATACTCACAAAGAAGCATTATGGGGAAAAGCCGCCATAATCTCCCTTTCTGCAGAAATGAACCTGAGGAGGTAGAGCAATGGGTGGAAAAATCCTCTTCTCTTTCTTCCCATTGGTCCAGTCGGTTCTCGGTTCTGCTGTTTCATCCTGATATATTTATTCTACTTCCTACCAAAAGCACTTTCTTCCTCCTTCATTCGTTCATTCAGTCATATTTATTGAGCGCTTACTGTGCGCAGAGCACTGTACTAAGCACTTGGAAAGTACAATTTGGCAACAGATAGAGATAATCCCTACCCAGGCTCATAATCCTGTCCTTGCTCTTTGCAGATCGTGGGAAGGTGGGAATCAGGGGACTTGGGTTAGTACAGTGCTAAGCTCTTGGTACAGTGCTCTGCACACAGTAAGCGCTCAATAAATAGGATTGATTGATTGGGTTCTAATCCCAGCTACGCCACTTGTCAGCTGTGGGATCTTGGGAAAGTCACTTAACCTTTCTATGCCTCAGTTAGCCCATCTGTAAAAGGAGGATTAAGACCGTGAATCCCATGTGTGACATGGCCTGTGTCCAATCTGACTGGCTTGTATCTACCCCAGCACCTAGTATAATGTCTAACACAGTAAACACTTAGCAAAATAACATTTAAAAAAAATGATGAGTTTGGAAGAGGGGTAAAGAGGGCAAAATGAGAGTTGTTGGAAGGAAAAACTGATACGTAAAGAAGTTTGACGGAAATTGTGATTTTTTTTAAAGTTACAGTTTACTTGAAAGTGTTGAAAGAAATGCAATTTACTTATGTGACCAAGAATTGTAGAAACAATGACAAAATGTATTCCAAAATTTGCATGGCTAATCTGTTCCTTTATCTCCACCAACATGAAACTTATTTTCCTGTTAGAAATATTGTGTTTTAAAGACACACGCTCAGAAGATGGATTTTTTTTGTGCCGTGTTGTTGCAGCTCTGTTTTCTTTTGTTTCTGTACCAAAAGAAACTTCCTCTTTTTCCCGAATCCATAGAGCACTGTACTAAGGCTTAAAGTCTAATTGAGCTGCCTCAGTATGAGGAACCAGAAATTGTTAGTTTTAGCCCCTGCAATTTCAACATGCAACTGACAAGGCCCTGGGCAACCCAACAGCGCTTAGAACAGTGCCTTGCACATAGTAAGTGCTTAACAAATGCCATTATTATTATTATTATTATTATTATTATTATTATTAACTGAGATGCTGCAGTTCACCCGGTCAGACAGTCAACATCATTTACTGAGCACTGAAAAGAGCACTGTACCAAGCACTGTGAAGAGTGCAATAATTGCTTCCATCTCTCTGCCATCTTCCTAATAGGAGAGGCAGAACAGGCAGAACTGAAAACTCACAAAAACACAAACGAGGGTAAGATTTAAGCACCAACAGGACAATGAGGCCGAGATACCACCTTTTCTGAGGAATTCTGTGAGAAAAATTCAAAATCTCCGCTGCAGGCTCACAAACAAGAGTGACCTCTCCTCGCTCTCTAATCTGCAAAAGTGCCTGGGTCCAGGGTGGTGTTTTGGAAACATCAGAGAGTAGAAAAGTCATGCTCTTTCAAACATGGTCATTCCATTTAAGTTAAATTCGGGGCCTGGCAAGGAGAAGTAGAATGAGTTTTCCCGAAACAGCTGCACTCCAGTTGTGGAAAAAAAAAAGCACTGGGTACTGTGGGTTCCCTAGAAATGATCCCATTGGAAATAGCAGCCCCTCCCAGATGCCTTAAGGATGGGAAATAACTAGAACCACATTGAATTAAAATAAGATTTTGCACAGTGAGAGCAGGTTTGAGAGTAGATTCCCTTGAACGCAACAGGGTCAACTGATCCCATCTTGCCCTGCTCCTGACTTCTGATGTGGTGACTCCCCCTTAAGAGTCCCCTCTTGAATTGATCTGAGTCTCTGAAATGTGAAAAAAAAAAAATCACAAGGCGTTCTTTAGACTGATCGATCCATCAATAAATCAATTTTATTTATTGAGTGCTTACCATGTACAGAGCACTGTACTAAGTTCTTGGGAGAGTACTATGTAACAATGCACCAGATTGGGTAGACGTGTTCCCTGCCCACAGCAAGCTTACAGTAGAGAGGGGTAAACGCATTAATATAAATGAATAAATTATGGATATGAACATAAGTGTTGTGGGGCTGAGGAGAGGGTGAATAAAGGAAGTAAATTTGTTTGGGGGGGTCATTATGTGCATATCTAATGGACCTCGTTACCAAAACAGTAGCTCCTGTAACTATCTTTGTTTCCTAGAGTAGCAGAGGGGCACAATGGAAATAGCACTGGCCCGGATGCCAGGGGACCCAGGTTCTAATCCCCACTCTGCTCCATGTCTGCGGTGTAACCTTGAGCAAGTCACCTCACTTCTCTGGGCCTCATTTTTTCTTTTGCAAAATGGGAATCCAATATGTATTCTCCCTCCTACTTAGTGGTGAGCCCCCTGAGGAACAGGAATTGAGTCTAACCTGATGAAATTGTATCTACCGCAGCACCCAGAACAGTACTTGACACATAATAAGTGCGTGCTTAGCAAATGCTATTATCATTATTAGTTCAGTGCTCTCCCCACATTAGGTGCTCAAAAAATGCTACTAATGATGGCTTCACGGTGCTGTGATTGAAGCTTTTCCTCATTTTACCTTGATGAGCCAGGCTGGGTAGGGGCAATGCCAGTTTCACCATGCTGAGAAGCAGCGTGGCCTACTAGATAGAGCATGGGCCTGGGAATCAGAAAGACCTGGGTTCTAATCCTGACTCTGCCATTTGTCTGCTGTGTGACCTTGGGCAAGTCACTTCACTTCTCCATGCCTCATCAGCAAAATGAGGATTGAGCCTGTGAGCCTAGGGTGGGACAGGGACTGTGTCCAACCTCATTAACTAGTATTGACCCCAGTGCTTAGGGCGGTGCTCAACATATAGTAAGCACTTACCAAACACCATCATCATCATCAGTGGGCACCTCCAAGGGGGAGAGTGAACAGCTACCCTGTGTAGTTTTTCCACCAGCGCGTAGTACAGTGTTCAATGAATTACCCACTCCCTCTTATCGTCTTCTTACCCCTGAGTTTGTCAGTCACACGGAAGAAACCCCCCTGCCTGACCCCTGTGGCATTTATGCCCTCTGACCCTTCTCTCCCACCCCCAACCCCAGTTCACACTGTTATCATTCCCCACCACAACCACCATTTGCTTCTCCTGAAAAATCTTCGGGGAGGGGATGACGGGAACAATTCCGTGAGGAAATACGGTATGTTCAGTATTCCCCGTAGCCACTTCAACAGCGTACCAGAGGGGACAAGGGCATGGAAGAGTCAGGTTTCACAGAGACGGACCGCAGAGCACAGCACTAAGCCACGGCAGTTGCTGTGGTGGTTGAGAGGCAGGGGTTCACAGTGGGGAGGGGCAATGTGTACTTTTGTCTGATTAATCTAGCATATGAGTGTGTGTCTAAGCTGTGCCACATGTGTTCAGGGCTGTTGGAGAGAGGAGAGTGTTTCCCAAGGGGTTCTGGCTAGGCATTTGGGCAGAGAAGCATGTAGGAGGTGGGAATGCTTCTGGAGGAAAGAGACAGCGGGGACCGTGTCTACCAACTCTGTTATATTGTTCTATTGGGCCCTTCCAAGCGCTTAGTACCACGCTGTGTACGCAGTAAATAATAATAATGATGGCATTTGTTAAGCACTTATTATGTGCAAAGCATCGTTCTAAGCACTGGGGAGGATACAAGGTGATCAGGTTGTCCCACGTGGGGCTCACAGTCTTAATCCCCATTTTACAGATGAGGTCACTGCGGCCCAGAGAAGTCAAGTGACTCGCCCAAAGTCACACAGCTGACAATTGGCGGAGCCGGGATTTGAGCCCATGACCTCTGACTCCCAAGCCCGTGCTCCAGCGCTCAATAAATAGGGTTGGGATTGATTGGGTTTCCAGAAGGAGACTCTGCTGAGGGCTAATCGGTTAAAGGCTCAGGAAGGGGGATTTTCCTGAAAGGAGGGGCCTGTTTATTTTCCCAGCTGCCACTGTTTTAGACTATCGAATTACTAGCCTGGCCACGTCAACATGTTCATATGCACCAGAGGGCTTTCTTGTCTCTGGCGTGGGGCTGGAATTGGAAAGCAGCCAAGGCAAACGTTTCCTTGGGCGATAAGATTATCTTTTCTCCTAAGCCTCTTCCTCCAGCTGTGTGCAACTGGCCCCTTTCTGTTCAGTAATGCCTGAATACCTGCTGGCTAGTCTAATAATCGTGGTGTTTGTTCAGGGCTTTTTTGTGCCGAGCAATCTGCTAAGCCCTTGGTTAGATACCGGATAATCAGGTTGGACCGAGTTCCTGTCCCACATAGGTTCACAGTTCAAGAGATGGGTAGAACAGGTTTTAAATCTCTATTTTAGAAGATGGGCAAACTGAGGCACAGAGAAGTTAAGTCAGTTGTCCAAGGTCACCCAGCAGGGAAGTGTGCACCCAGAGAAGCAGCATGGCCTAGTGGATAGGACACGGACCTGGGACCTGGGTTCTAATTCTGGCTCCCGCACTTGTCTGCCGTGTGACCTTGGGCAAGTTGCTTCACTTCTCTGGGTCTCAGTTGCCTCGTCTGTAAAATGAGGATTAAGACTGTGAGCCCCATGTGGGACAGGGACTGTGTCCAAACTGATTTGTTTGTATCTACCCCAGCGCTTAGTACAGTGCCTGGCACATAGAAACCAGGCCAGAGCTCTTTCCACTGGGCCTTGCTGTCTCCCCTTTTATTTGTGTTCTTGGGTTTTATTTTTCCATCTTTCCTTATGGCCACCAATTCCATCTTCCCCTTTATTCTTAGATTAGTGCAGATAGGGGTTCAGGGACTCTGTCTAATTTTCCCAGGTAATAAGTATGGCAGAGAAGCAGCTTGACTCAGTGGAAAGAGCACGGGCTTTGGAGTCAGAGGTCATGGGTTCAAATCCTGACTCGGTCAATTGTCAGCTGTGTGACTTTGGGCAAGTCACTTAACTTCTCTGGGCCTCAGTTACCTCATCTGTAAAATGGGGATTAAGATTGTGAGCCCCACGTGGGACAACATGATTACCTTGTGTCTCCCCAGTGCTTAGAACTGTGCTTTGCACATTGTAAGCGCTTAACAAATACCATCATCACTATTATTATTAAATGGAGGAGCTCAGCCTGCTCTATTCTACAGATTTGGGGGCTCTGCCTCATACTAAACCTTGGGAGAGTAGAATGTCAATAAAATATGCAAGTGCTGCCTTTAAGCCATTTACAGTCCTTCATTTAGAGAAGCAGTGTGGCTCAGTGGAAAGAACACAGGCTTGGGAGTCAGAGGTCATGGGTTCGAATGCCGGCTCCACCACCTATCAGCTGTGTGACCTTGGGCAAGCCACTTAACTTCTCTGGGCCTCAGTTACCACATTCTGTAAAATGGGGATTAAGGCTAAGTGCTGTAGTAGATGTGAGATAATCAGGTTGGCCACAACCCCTGTCACCCTTGGGGCTCACAGTGCAAGTGTGAGGGCGATCGGGTTTTGAATCCCCATTTTTCAGAAAAAGAAGGGAAAGGAGTTAGTAAGTTGCCACTTTCCTTTCTACCTCACCCCTGGCACTAGTATTACTTCATAAAAATGGAAATCCTTTTTATACTTATTATGTCTAAATGACACTCTGTGACCCAACCTACCTTGGGTTGGGTCACAGAGTATCATTTAGACATAATCATTCCAAATGTCCAGAAGCCCAAGACATTGGGAAACTCTTGCTAAATAATAAGTAAGGCAACTGGTAAATTGGAGAATTACATCCTCATAAAGTTAAGGGAAACTAGTTTAAGTGCCTCATTAAATTTATAGGGGAATAAACCTAATAGACCCAGGAAAATGAGTGTTAATAGAAAGAAGAAATGAGATTCTCTGCTTTTCCTTCAGAACTGCTATGCTTATGATCCTACATGAGGATAATATCTGTTAGTCAGTGTACTATGCACCAAGCACTAGAGGAAATACAAGATAATCAGGTCAGATACAGTTCCTGTCCCTCATCCGGCTGGCAACCTGAGGAGAAGGGAGATCAGGTATGGAATCCCCATTTTACAAGTGAGGAAACTGAAGCTCAGAGAAGTTAAGTGGCTTGCCCAAGGTCACAGAGCTGGCAAGCAACAGAATGGGAATTAGAACCCAGGTCCTCTGACTCTCGGGCCCAGGCTCCTTCCACTAGGCTACCCTGCTTCCCATAGGTTCCTACAGACTTTGATTCAAACGTGAGAACATCGTGTTGGATCTAGGACCTATTTAGGATTTTTATTTGACCTATAGTCAGAGGGTATGAAAAAGCCCCCAAAGTTATTGAAGTGAGTCAGTGGTTACTTTCATGCAGTTCTGCCATAACACGAGATTCTTTTATTCTATAACCCTTATGTTATATAGAACTCTCTGTACTGGGGGAAAGATGGCTTCAACATACCATTATAGGGACTGTGGCTGATCGGATTGTAATGGTTCTACCTCAGCTCTTAGCACAGAGCATAGTACATAGATATTGCTTAGGAAATACCACAATTATTAAAGAACCAAAGTTGTCACAGAGTTTTCCAAAACAAAACCCTCGTAGTCTTGGGCAGAGGAATTCTAGTTTATCTCTCACTAACTACCTCTCCCCTGCTCCGGAAAATTATTTAAGCCTCCTCAGTTCCCTGTAAATTGTAAAAACTTAAGCCTTCCTAGGCATGAGAATATTTTCTCCAACCCAAATACTTACAAGTCCTTCACAAGGGAAAGTGGGAGAAAGGAAAGAGGGATAGAAGAAGCAAAAACTGTCGAAATGAGAGAAAGAGGCACAGAGAGAGAGTGAGAGAGAGCTAAAGAGTACGTGAGACAGAGAGGAATCGATTTGTCTTTGGAATTTTTAAAGCTCTGCTTGAAATATCGACTGACTGGGATGTTTCCAGGATCCAAGTGACCAGATCTGCTTACTTCCTGAAGATTCCAGTTCCCAAGGGATTCTGGAAAGCATGGCCTTTCAAGATTATCAGCTGTTTGATCCCCAGAAATGCTGAGGCTAGTGGAATTAGATTTCCTAGTCAATCAATCAGTCAAATTAATTGAGCACTTGCTGTTTGCAGAGCACTTTACCAAGCTCTTGGGAGAGAACAAGGGAGTTGGTTGACACATTCCCTGACCACAGCAAATTTACAGTCTAGACTCTACAGGCTAGTCCTTCAGCCTTGCCTTCTGTAATGTTCAGGACATTTATAGGCTCAAGTTCTGCCAACACCAATGAAATCTTTGAGTCTATAAACCAAAAAATGTAAAAAAAACCCCAAAAAACCAAAATCCCCAGCCTAAGGAAATCGCTTCTATGGAAGCAGCATGGACTAGTGGATAGAGGACGGTCCTGGGAATTAGAAGGACTTGAGTTCTAATCCCAGGTGGGCCACTTGTCTGCTGTGTGACTTTGGGCAAATCACTAGCTTGTATCTACACCAGCACTTAGTACAGTGCTTGTCACCTAGTAAGCACTTAACAAATAACAGAAACCTTGAGGATCCATCATAATGCATGGTTTACCCTACATCCCTCTTCTCTTGGGTACCCAAGTAGGGTCAGAGGTGCCTGTCCCCAACTCATTTGAGAATCAATCAATGAATTACATTTATTGCATGCTTACTATGTGCAGAGCACTGCGCTACGCACTTGGGAGAGTACAATATAACAATTCCCCTGCCTTATGAGGAACTTACATGCTAGTAGGGGTGACAGACATTAAAATAAATTAAAGATAAGGGAAATAGTAGAGTATAAGAATAAGTGCTGTGGGGCTAACAAATACTTAAAAGGTATAGATCCAACTGTATAGGTGATGCAGAAGGAAAGGCAAATGAGGGCTTAGGCCAACAAGGAGAAGAAGTGATTTTAGGGTGGCTTTGACAAGGGCTTGGAGGCGGTAAAGACAAAATCAAGGTATAGTGAGTAGGTTGGTGTTAGAAGAGCCACGTTATGTGGGCTGGATTGTAGTAGGAGATTGGTGAGGTAAGGGAGAACCAGCTTAGTGCCTTAAAGCCAATGATAAGGAATCCCTGCTTGATGAGGAGGCAGATGGACAACCACTGGAGGTTTCTGAGGTGTGGGAGATGTGCACAGATTGTTTTTTAGAAAAACAATCCAGGCTGAAGAGTGGGAAGAGTATGATGAGTGTTTGGATCTGTTGATAGCCATGTGGATGGAGAGTAAAGAGTAGATTCCAGAACCTTGTAAAGGTAGAATCGCTACGATTCTGTGACAGATTAAATATGTGGGTTGAATGAGAGAGAGATATTGAGGTTAATGTCTAGCTTTCAGGCTTGGGAGACAAGGAGAATGGTGGTGTTGTCTGTGGTGATGGAAAATCTGGGAGAAGAAAGGATTTGGGTGGGAAGGTGAACAGTTCAGTTTAGGACATGTTAAGTTTGAGGTGTTGGTGAGACAGTCAAGTAGAGATGTCCTGTGGTAGGAGGAAATGTGAGACTGCAGAGAAGGAGAGAGGTGAGGGTTGGGGAAGTAGATTTGGGAATCTTCTGCATACAGATGGCAATTGACACCATGAGAGAAAATGAGTTTTCCAGGGGTATAGGGGTAGAAGGAGAACTGAAAGGGACCTAGAACTGAACCCTGAGGCACATTCACAGTTAGAGGCTGGGAGGCAGAGGACAAGCCAGTGGAAGAAACTGGGAAGGAGTGTTTGAAAAAATGGAAGAACCAGTAATAATAATAATAGTAATGATGATGGTATTTGTTAAAGCACTTATTCTGTGCCAAGCACTGTTCTAAGCACTGGGGTAAATACAATAATAATAATAATAATGGCATTTGTTAAGCGCTTACTATGTGCAAAGCACTATTCTAAGCACTGGGGAGGTTACAAAGTGATGAGGTTGTCCCACAGGGGGCTCACAGCCTTAATCCCCATTTTACAGATGAGGTAACTGAGGCACAGAGAAATTGAGTGACTTGCCCAAAGTCACACAGCTGACAGTTGGCAGAGCTGGGGTTTGAACCCATGACCTCTGACTCCAAAGTCCATGCTCTTTCCACTGAGCCACGCTTCTTCCCCATGGCAATCATGTTGTCCCATATGGGGCTCACAACCTTAATCCCCATTTTACAGATGAGGGAACTGAGGCACAGAGAAGTGAAGTGACTTGCCCAAGGTCACAGCAGATAAGTGGCGTACCTGGGATTAGAACGGATGACCTCTGACTCCCAAGCCCAGGCTCTTTCCACTAAGCCACACTGCCTCTCATCATCATCATCATCATCATCATCATCATCATCATCATAATGGGTTTTTTAAGTGTCAGGCACTGTACTAAGTTCTGAGGTAGATACAAGGTTATCAGGTTGGACACAGTCCCTGTCCCACATGGGGTTCACAGTCTTAATCCCCATTTTACAGATGAGGGAAGTAAGGCACAGAGAAGTGAAATGACTTGCCCAAGGTCACCCAGCAGACACGTGGCAGAGCCAGGATTAGAACCTATGACACCTGACTCCCAAATTCAGGCCCTTTCCACGAAGCCGCGCTGCTTCCCGTAGCGTCACCGTAGCTGACGGTGTCAGGAAAGCCAAAGTTAAATAATGTTTCCAGGAGAAGGGGATGGTCAGCAGTGTCAAATGCAGCTGAGAGGTTGAGGAGGATTAGGATGGAGTAGACGTAACTGGATTAGACAAGAAGGAGGTCATTGGTGACCTTACAGAGAAGCCATTTCTGTGGAGTGAAGGGGACATATTGCAAGGAGTTGAAGAGAGACCTGCAGGAGAGGAAGTTGAGACGACCCAAACCCGAGTGATGAGCATAGGCAAATTTGATACCCGAGGGATCCAGGACCCCCATTCACTTCCAGACCCCCACTTCCTAAATGGTGAGCTCACCAATCAGATGCAGCAGTCATTAAGATCAGATCATGGTGACTCACTCTAGCTTCAACAGGGAATCTTTGGCTTCATTATGTAAGCAGTTTCTAGCTAGAGTTTCAAGAGAAGCCCCAAATCCCCAAATCTAACTCTGAGGTGATGATGAGTCACCGGCATAAAGTGTTTACGGATGTATGAATACAGTTTAGCTCTCAAGACTGAGCAGACCAAAGACGATCATAAAATGACTTTTCTGGCAGTTGGGTTTTCTAATCATTATCTGCATTTGGGATTAGCTTTCATGACAGAAGACTTATGGTTGTCAGGTTTCTGTTGAAGTCTAGAAGGTTAGGTCTCCGTAGTAGATGAGGCCCTAGACCAAAGCTGATCATCTTCATGCCCACACTTTGTCCATATTTCCCCTGTCTTCTGGATTGACTGATCAGGAAACTGAAGCCAAGCTGCTACCAGGATTTACTTACTATTATTACTACTACTACTACTACTATTACAACTACTACTACTTATTAATTAATTAATTTATTATTTTTTCACATTGATATCTTTCTCCCTCTCTAGACTGTAAACTCGCTGTGGGCAAGGAATGTGTCTGTTTATTGTTACTCGCTGTGGGCAAGGAATGTGTCTGTTTATTGTTACTCGCTGTGGGCAAGGAATGTGTCTGTTTATTGTTACAGTGTACCAAGCATTTGGGGGAGTCCAATACAACAAAGTTGATAGACGCGTTCAATGCCCACAGTGAGCTCACAGTATACTCAGTCAATCAATTAATCAATGGTATTTATTGAGTGCTTACTATGTGCAGAGCACTCACTGGAACTAGAAAAATTGCTAAAGGAATAACGACTGTCTCCCACTATTATTATTACTATTGTATTTGTTAAGTGCTTCCTATCTTTCAAGCACTGTTCTAAGTGCTGGAATATTATTATTAGTATACATAAAAATAATAAAATAATTACTGGAAATTATTATCATGCAGTAATCAACGATTATTCATTGACGTGAGAGCAGTAATTAATACTACCAGTAAATATCACCCTAGTAATAAAACGTAAGGGATTTTCAACTCTGTCTACAGGAGAACAGAAAGGAAAAGGACATTTTAAAGTGAAAGCTGCCAAAATCCATTTAGACTTTGAAAAAAGACTTGGGGAGACAGTTTATATAAATTCACATTATCCATGTGACTGCCGACGAAAGTAAAAAGATGGAAGAACTTCAAGCAGGCGCTATATATGAAAAGGGGAATTACTTCTCAATCAATCAATCAGTCAGTTGGTCTTATTGAGGACATACTGTGTGCAGAGCACTGAACTAAGCATTTATGAGAGTATCATATAACAGAGTCGGTATCACATACCGCCCCACCCCGAGCTTACAATCTAAAGTTTACAGTCTACACAAGGTACAGCCTCACCCTAAGGAAAGAGGTTAAGGCACTTAGCGTTGATTGAAATGGTTCAAGTGTGTGGGTGAAAGGAACAAATAAAGTATGTGACTTGTCAGGTGTTCAGACAGAACAGAAACAGGGAAGAGACCAAAAAATAGATGAATCTGGACACAGGAGACAGTCAATCTATTACTGTAGGTCAAATACAAATTGAGTAATAGTAATAAGAATAATAATGGCATTTATTAAGCACTTACTATGTGCAAAGTACTGTTCTAAGCACTGGGGAGGTTACAAGGTGATCAGGTTGTCCCATGGGGGGACTCACATTCTTAATCCCCATTTTACAGATGAGGTAACTGAGGCCCAGAGAAGTGATGTGACTTGCCCAAAGTCACATGACTGACAAGTGGAGGAGCCGGGATTTGAACCCATGACCTCTGACTCCAAAGCCCAGGCTCTTTTCCACTGAGCCACGCTGCTTCTCTAGAGTGCTGCACTCCGCACTGTGTACATATCTGGAATTTATTTCTGTTAGTGTCAGTCTCCTCCTCTAGAATGTAAGCTCCTTGTAGTCAGGGAATGTCAGTTCTATTGCTATATTGTACTCTCCCAAGCGCTTAGTACAGTGCTCTCTGCTCAGAGTAAATGCTCAATAAATATGATTGACTAGCTAACTGACTCTATCCTCTAATGTGTCAGGGCTGTGTCACTGTGTTTTGGAGATGTTTCCACAGTAGAGTTTCTTTCAGCTGATCGTGGGTGTTGAAACACGCCCTGTCCTTTCGACACCTGGTATCCAGATTTAACAAGCTTTTAAATGCTTCTGGTGTTCAGGCTCTTGACTGAACAATAGAACAGTAATCTGGGGAATGAGAATAAATTCACAAACATTTCCTAAACTTCCGTAGCCTCATGCCATGTATCCTCGGGTGCAGGTGATCTAGGACTTAAATGCAGATCAATTTATAATTTGAGGACTTACAGGGTATCAATTACCCTGCGGTGCTTTGGTGCCATCATTTATTCAATGGTCCTTTAATGGACAGCATTAAATGAGTAGTGGTTAAATAATTCAGTGACTCTATACTGGCCTGAAGGGGTGGGTTAGGTCTGATATTAGTTCCATCCCTGTCAGGTGCTATTTTCTCATGACTCTTTACATAGGTCTTCAAGGCATGAGCTGGACAATCAGTAAAGCATCAATGGTATTTAATTATTATTATTATTATGGTATTTGTTAAGCTCTTATTACATGCTAAGCACTGTTCTAAGCACCAGGGTAGGGTAGATACAAGGTAATGAAGTTGTCCCATGTGGTGCTCACAGTCTTAATCCCCATTTTACAGATGAGGTCACTGAGGCACATAGAAGTGGCTTGTCCGAGGTCACACAGCATACTGGATTTGAACTCACGTCCTCCGACTCCCAAGCCCGTGCTCTTTCCACTAATGAGCATCTTTTGAGTGTTGAGCCCTATAAGAGGCAATTGGGCCAACACAACAGAAGCAAGGCACACATTTCCTGCCTTTAAGGAGCTTACAGCCTAATGGGGAAGAGAGAGAAAAACGGATGTACAAATACTGAGATTAGGAGGAAGAGCAAGGATAAAGCAGAAACTAACAGAAAAATGTCAATGTCTACATCTCCTACGACCCAATCCACACACCGCTCCTCTAAACGCCAACCTACTCATTGTACCTCCGTCTCATCTATCCCACCACCAAACTCTGTCCCCCATGCTCCCTCTGGCCCAGAACTTTCTCCCCCTTCGCAGCGGACAGTCCACCACTCTCCCCGCCTTCGAAGACCCACTAAAATCACACCACCTCCAAGAGGTCTTTCCTGACTAAGCCCTCTTTTCCTCCTCTTCAATTCCCTTCTGCGTCTCCCTGACTTCCTCCCTTTATTTATCCCCCCTCCCTGCCTCACACCACTTATCTGTAATTTATTTATTTCTGTAAATGCCTGTCTCCCCCTCTAGAGTGTAAGCTCATTGTGGGCAGGAAATGGGTCTGTTTGTTGTTGTATTGCACTCACCCAAGCGCTTAGTACAGTGCTCTGCACACAGCATAGGCTCAGGAAATGTGACTGACTGACTGACTGACTCACTGACACAACTATAAGCATCTCCGAACCCATGAGGGGTAGCCCAGACCCCCGAGCCACTGTGAATTTGCCAGCTGAAAAACCAGCCCCACCCGCTCTCCTCCCCCAAAGACCCATAGTGTGGGGCGGTTCGGCACTGATTTTTAAACACCATCCGTTCTGAAGTCATTCTTACCGCATCATCATCATCATCATCATCAATCGTATTTATTGAATGCTTACTATGTGCAGAGCACTGTACTAAGCGCTTGGGAAGTACAAATTGGCAACATATAGAGACAGTCCCTACCCAACAGTGGGCTCACAGTCTAAAAGGGGGAGACAGAGAACAAAACCAAACATACTAACAAAATAAAATAAATAGGATAGATATGTACAAGTAAAATAAATAAATAAATAAATAGTGAAATATGTACAAACATATATACATATATACAGGTGCTGTGGGGAAGGGAAGGAGGTAAGATGGGGGGGACGGAGAGGGGGACGAGGGGGAGAGGAAGGAAGGGGCTCAGTCTGGGAAGGCCTCCTGGAGGAGGTGAGCTCTCAGCAGGGTCTTGAAGGGAGGAAGAGAGCTAGCTTGGCGGATGGGCAGAGGGAGGGCATTCCAGGCCCGGGGGAGGACGTGGGCTGGGGGTCGATGGCGGGACAGGCGAGAACGAGGTATGGTGAGGAGATTAGCGGCGGAGGAGCGGAGGGTGCGGGCTGGGCTGGAGAAGGAGAGAAGGGAGGTGAGGTAGGAGGGGGCGAGGTGATGGAGAGCCTTGAAGCCCAGGGTGAGGAGTTTCTGCCTGATGCGCAGATTGATTGGTAGCCACTGGAGATTTTTGAGGTGGGGAGTAATATGCCCAGAGCGTTTCTGGACAAAGATAATCCGGGCAGCAGCATGAAGTATGGATTGAAGTGGAGAGAGACACGAGGATGGGAGATCAGAGAGAAGGCTGGTGCAGTAGTCCAGACAGGATAGGATGAGAGCTTGAATGAGCAGGGTAGCAGTTTGGATGGGGAAGAAAGGGCGGATCTTGGCAATGTGATGGATCTTGGCAACCATATGGTTTAACCCATGCAGAATTATTAATAATCATAGGAGTAATAATGCGGTATTTGTTAAGTGCTTACTATGTGCCAGGGACTGTACTAAGCACTGGAGTGGATACAAGCAAATCGGCTTGGACACAATCCATGGCCCACAAGGGGATTCCCACTCCCACTCCCACTCCCACTCCCACTCCCACTCCTAATCCCCATTTTACGGATGTGGGAACAGAGGGGCAGAGAAATGAAATGACTTCCCCAAAGTCACACAGCAGACAAGTGGTGGAGCCAGGATTAGAACCCAGGTCCTTCTGACCCCAAGGCTCTTGCTGTGTCCACTAGGCCGTGGTGCTTCTCAATAATTCCAGAAGGTTCCTGATTACTTTCATGAGTTACTCTGTATGTGTGTGTGTGTGTATTTGTTCCTTGATGTGTTCATTCATTCAATGATATTTATTGAGCACTTACTGTGTGCAAAGCACTGTACTAAGCAATGGAAAGTACAAGTCGGCAACATATAGAGACGGTCCCTACCCAACGACCGGATGTATCTTTGCAAATGTTTGTGCGCATGTATGTATATGTGTGCATTTATATTTCTTTGTATATGTGCGTATGTGTGTTTATGCATGTCTTTGTATGTGTGTATTTATATCTTTGTGTACGGTTTGTATTGTGGTATTGTGGATATATGTATGTGTGGTTGTATGTTTTTTGTGTGTGTTTGTATGTACGTTGCAAGTTTTGTGTGGATGTGTGCACAAATGTAACTATCAATCAAAAGTATTTATGGAGTTTTTACTGTGTGCAGAGCTTTGTACTAAGCACTTGGGAGAGTATAATAATAGTAATAAGTGTGGTATTTGTTAGGTGATTACTATGTCCCAGGCACTGTACTAAGCACTGGGGTAGATACAAGCAAGTCGAATTGGAGACAGCCCCTGTCCCACATGGTGCTCACAGTCTCAATCCCCATTTTACAGATGAGGGAACTGAGTCACGGAGAAATGAAGTGACTTGCCCAAGGTCACACAGCAGACAAGTAGAAGAGATGGGATCGGAACAGATTTGGTAGGCACATCCCCTGCCCACGACAAGCTTACAGTCTAGAGAGGGAGACAGACATTATTTTAATATATTAATTTATTATCTTAAGTAAATAAATAATGGATATGTACGTGAGTGTTGTGGGGCTGAAGATAAAGTGAATATCAAGGGTCCAAATCTGAGTGCACAGACAATGCAGAGGAAGAAGGGGCTGGGGAAGAAGGCTTAATTGCGGAAAGCCGATTGGAGGAGAAGTGACCTTTAATAAGACTTTGAAGAAGTGGAGTGAGGTGATCTGAAGTCTATGAAGGGAAAAGGAAACTCTCCAGGTGTGACCCTGAGAGGGGTGAGATTAAGGTGCAATTAGTAAATTGGGGCTAGAGGAGCAAAGCGTGTGGTCTGGGTTGTAGTAGGAGATCAGTGAAGTTAAGGAAGGAGGGAGTGAGCTGATTGATTGCTTTAAAGCCAAGCGAGAGGAGATTCTGTTTGATGCAGAGATGGATGGACAGTCAGTGAAGGTTCTTGAGGAGTGGGAAGACATGGACTGGATATCTTCCTAGAAAAATGTTCCAGACAGCAGGGTGAAGTATGGACCGGAGAGGGGAGAGACAGAAGGCTGGGAGGTCAGGGAGGAGATAGATGCAGTAGTCAAGATGAGCGAGGATGAACATGGTAGCAGTTTGGATAGAGAGAAAAGGGCAGATTTCAGCAGTTATGAAGGTAGAACTGACGGGATTTAGTGACAGAATGAATATGTAGGTTAAATGAAAGAGATGAGTCAAATGTCGAGGTGACCCGTTGGTCAGTTAAGGAGGATAGTGGTATTGTCTACAGTGATGAAAGACGGGGGATGACAGGGCTTGTGTGGGAAGATGAGTTCTGTTTTACATGTGCTTAGCTTTGAGGTGTCGGCAGGACATCCAGGTCGAGATAGCCTTAAAGTCCGGAGGAAGTGTGACACCGCAGAGGACAGAGGTCAAGACTGGAGAATCGTCTGTATTAAAGTGGCAGTTGCAGTCATGTATGTAAGAGTGCATTGACGTTTCTTTGTGCATGTGTGTGCGTGTTTGCATATGTCTTCAGGTGTGTCTGTACGTGGGTGTGTGTGCAAACACTGGCATTGTCCCTACTCCTCCCCCTCCCACCCCCTTACTGTAGGGGTTCCTCAAGGTTCAGTTCTTGGTCCCCTTCTGTTCTCGATCTACACTCACTCCCTTGGTGACCTCATTTGCTCCCACGGCTTCAACTATCATCTCTATGCTGATGACACCCAAATCTACATCTTTGCCCCTGCTCTCTCTCCCTCCCTCCAGGCTCGCATCTCCTTCTGCCTTCAGGACATCTCCATCTGGATGTCTGCCTGCCACCTAAAACTCAACATGTCCAAGACTGAACTCCTTGTCTTCCCTCCAAACCCTTCCCTCTCCCTGACTTTCCCATTACTGTTGACGGAACTACCATCCTTCCCGTTTCACAAGCCCGCAACCTTAGTGTCATCCACGACTCCGCTCTTTCATTCACCCCTCACATCCAAGCCGTCACCAAAACCTGCCGGTCTCACCTCTGCAACGTTGCCAAGATCCGCCCTTTCCTCTCCATCCAAACAGCTACCCTGCTCATTCAAGCTCTCATCCTATCCCGTCTGGACTACTGCATCAGCCTTCTCTCTGATCTCCCATCCTCGTGTCTCTCTCCACTTCAATCCATACTTCATGCTGCTGCCCGGATTGTCCTTTTCCAGAAATGCTCTGGGCATGTTACTCCCCTCCTCAAAAATCTCCAGTGGCTACCAATCAACCTGCACATCAGGCAGAAACTCCTCACCCTCAGCTTCAAGGCTGTCCATCACCTCGCCCCCTCCTACCTCACCTCCCTTCTCTCCTTCTCCAGCCCAGCCCGCACCCTCCGCTACTCTTCCGCTAATCTCCTCACCATGTCTCATTCTCGCCTGTCCCGCCATCGACCCCTGGCCCACGTCCTCCCCCGGGCCTGGAATGCCCTCCCTCCCAACATCCGCCAAGCTAGCTTTCTTCCTCCCTTCAAGACCCTACTGAGAACTCACCTCCTCCAGGAGGCCTTCCCAGACTGAGCCCTCTCTTTCCTCTCCCCCTACTCCCCCCTCCATCCCCCTGCCTTACCTCCTTCCCCTCCCCACAGCACGTGTATATATGTATATATGTTTGTACGTATTTATTACTCTATTTATTTTATTTGTGCATATTTATTATATTTATTTTATTTTGTTAACATGTTTTGTTTTGTTCTCTGTCTCCCCCTTCTAGACTGTGAGCCCACTGTTGGGTAGGGACCATCTCTATATGTTGCCAACTTGTACTTTCCAAGCACTTAGTACAGTGCTCTGCACAAAGTAAGCGCTCAATAAATATGATTGAATAAATGAATGAATAGGTCATAAGGGGGGAAAGCTAAGATCACCCCCAACTGACTCAGCAGTTCTAGACTAGAAAACCTGGATTTCTAGCTCTCCAGATAGTCGATCCAAGGAGAATAAGAGAGTCCCTCCGGAAAGGGTGGGTGGAACAAATGGAGGGAATCCTCTCTCTACCATTCCTCTTCCCTCTCAAACCCGTTTTTCAGCCCCTCCTAGCTTCAATTTTCTGCTCCGCTTCACATCAGTTCTCTCCCGCATTGGAGCTGTCTTTCTGAAGGGAAGTAAACAGGAAACAGCAGAGGGTAAAAAGGATTTTCCACAGATTATGCTGGGATTCTTGGAATGATTTACCTCTTTTTGTTTGTCCCTTCTCTAAATAATAAGGCAAAAGGTCCTTGAGGTGTCAAGGAAGACGGCACCTTATCCAGGTACTTGGTTTCCATTATATACATTATTGTAAATTATTACTGGTAGTACTAATATTATAATCAATAATAATAAATTATATTTAAGGAGGGCTGATGAGCACTGTACTTACTTTGTGAAAAGCTATTGTGAGAGAATAATGCAGTTGGTAGACATGATCCCTGCCCTCAAGAATCTTACATCATCATAATTATTATTAATAATAGTGCATGTTTACTGTGTGTTAAGCCCTGCGATAAATATAAATTAATCAGACTAGACACAGTCCTTTTCACACATGGTATTTACAGTCTAAGAGGGAGGGACAGCAAGAATCTTGTGCTCATTTTACAGGTGAAGAAACTGAGGCAAAGAGAGATTAAATGATTTGCCCAAGGTCACAGAGGACACCCAAGTATGCCAGCTATTGTTTGACAGTGGGTCGATTAAAGTGTGTAACAAGATGTAGCTTGTGAAATGTGTTTTTCTCTCTGTGTGTGTACATGTGTGTGCGTGTGTGTGTTTGCGTTATTTTTATTCCTGATAGAGTTCAAAGGTTTTCATGTCCTGACACCAGGTATATTAAAGGACAGGGTGTGTTTCAAAAACCCCCATTACCTGGAGGAAATTTTAACTTGGAAACTTCCCTAAAATGCAGTGACATACAGTGTCACAGTATCACTACAGGTGGCATATTCCCTCAAGAGTCCTGAAAGTCTTTGGGCTTGGAGGACCAAATAGTAGTAATTCAGCGCTTAGACAGTGCTTTGCACATTGTAAGCGCTTAACAGATACCATTATTAGTAGTAGTAGTAGTAAGAGTTGCATTTATTAAGTGCTTACAGTGTGCAGAGCATTGTACTAAATAATGGGAACGTCTACCCTGGTGGGAATTTAGGTATAGTCCCTGGCCTAAAATCCCAGGTCTACAGACTATCAGGTCAGTGTCTGTGGTTATATTGTACTCTCCCAAGCGCTTAGTACAGTGCTTCACGCACAGTAAGCACTCAATAAATATGATTGATGACTGACTGGTGAAGGATTCCCCTCTCCACCCCCTGCTAGTTCTCCATAGAAATGGTGTGTCAGATGGACTTTAGCTAAATGATTGGTTTCCATCCAAATCATTGGATCCAGGCGAGAATCTAGGTCACCTTTGCATCTCCCCTCACCAGGGAGAGCCACTGCAATTTTCCTGATCAATAATCAATCAATCATATTTACTGAGCCTTTCTCAATGTCCTAATTGTTGAGCAATTGGCTTCTGCCCCACTCTCTTCTCCTGAAGGGGTTGATCGGGCTGTAGAGACACAGACATTTGGGAAGAGAGAGACAGAGGAAGAGAAAAAAAGGCAAAGACAGAAGAGCAAAGCACTCTAGTAAGCACTGGGGTAGACACAGTACAATCAGATCCCACACAATCCTTGCCTCACATGGGGTTTACCATCTAAGATGGACAAAGAAGAAGTATTTAATCCCCAATTTGAAGAGGAGGAAACTGAGATGCATAGAAGTTAAGTGACTGTCCAAGATTCCACCACCAGGGAACTTAGAGCCGAGATTAGAGCCCAGGTCATCTGACACCCTTTAGTCCCTGAGGAGGAGGAGGAAAAAAAAAGAAGAAGAAGAAGGAGAAAAAGGAGAAGAAGAAGAAGAAGAAGAAGAAGAAGAAGAAGAAGAAGAAGAAGAAGAAGAAGAAGAAGAAGAAGAAGAAGAAGGAGGAGGAGGAGGAGGAGGAGAAGGAGAAGAAGGAGAAGGAGAAGAAGGAGAAGAAGGAGAAGAAGGAGAAGGAGAAGAAGGAGAAGAAGGAGAAGAAGGAGAAGAAGGAGAAGGAGAAGAAGGAGAAGAAGGAGAAGGAGAAGAAGGAGAAGAAGGAGAAGAAGGAGAAGAAGGAGGAGGAGGAGGAGGAGAAGAAGGAGAAGAAGGAGAAGGAGAAGAAGGAGAAGAAGGAGAAGAAGGAGGAGGAGGAGGAGGAGGAGGAAGAGGAGGAGAACAAGAAGAAGAAGAAGAAGAAGAAGAAGAAGAAGAAGAAGAAGAAGGAGGAGGAGGAGGAGGAGGAGGAGGAGGAGGAGAAGGAGAAGAAGGAGAAGGAGAAGAAGGAGAAGGAGAAGAAGGAGAAGAAGGAGAAGAAGGAGGAGGAGGAGGAGGAGGAGGAGGAGGAGGAGGAGGAGGAGGAGGAGGAGGAGAAGAAGAAGAAGAAGAAGAAGAAGAAGAAGAAGAAGAAGAAGAAGAAGAAGAAGAAGAGTATTTGCTAAGTGCTTATTATGTGCCAAGCACTGTTCTAAGCACTGAGGTAGATACAAGGTAATCAGGTTGTCCCATTAGGGCTCACAGTCTTAATCCCCATTTTCCAGATGAGGTAACTGAGGCATAGAGACGTTAAGTGGCTTGCCTAAATTCACACAGATGACAAGAGGTGGAGCCGGGATTAGAACCCACGACCTCTGACTCCCAAACCCGGGCTCCTTCTGCTAAACCATGCTGCTTAATGGCACGGAAGCTCTAGGCTGCATGAATCTAGAAGGCACAACTTCATTAAGCCTTTCCTGATTAGGCCCTCATTTATTTATTCATTCAATTGTATTTATTGAGCGCTTACCGTGTGCAAAGCAGAGTACAACACCAAGGGCTGAGTACTGTGCTCTGCACACAGTAAGCGCTCAATAAATACGATTGAATGAATGAACAACATTCCCTGTCCACAATAAGCTTCTCCCACTGCCTTTTCTATAGCTCTTTCCCTTGGATTTAACATCCTTTCTTCACTTCTCCCTCAGCCTCCATGGTACTTATGTTCCTATCCATATCCATTTCTATCGATGTCCGTCTCCCCATCTAGACGTTGAGGGCAGGAAATGTGTCTACCAACTCTGTTATATTGTGCTCTCTGGAGCACCTGGGACTCAATAAACACGATTGATCTATTGACAGATACCACCTACCTTGCACACTTTGCTCCTCTAGTAACAACCGCAGCATCCCTGACTGTGGCTTTGGTTGTCTGGCTGTCCACCACTCGCTCCCATCCCCTCTATATGTTGCCAACTTGTACTTCCCAAGCGCTTAGTACAGTGCTCTGCACACAGTAAGCGCTCAATAAATACGATTGATGATGATGACGATGATCCCCGCTTCTGTCCGGAGTTTCCTCCCCCTTCAATGGCAGACCATCACTCATCATCAAAGCCTGTGTGAGAATCACATTTC
Organism: Tachyglossus aculeatus; assembly: GCF_015852505.1. Classification (NCBI taxonomy): domain Eukaryota; kingdom Metazoa; phylum Chordata; class Mammalia; order Monotremata; family Tachyglossidae; genus Tachyglossus; species Tachyglossus aculeatus. The sequence goes on along the minus strand of NC_052077.1, from coordinate 37,491,022 downwards.
CTCCAGAACCTGTTCTCTTCCCTACTGCATCCCCCATCCACGTGTGTGTGTGTGTGTGTGTGTGTGTGTGTTTGGTGTGTGCACTTATGCATGGAGATACTTCATCATTCCTATGTGTGTCATAGGTGGATTGTTCCTGGTTGGGGTTGTTGAGTGTGACTTCACCGGTAAGTGACGTGAGAGGCTCCTGCAGGGAACTCTTGGGCTGTCCTAGAATTTATAATAATAATGATGGTATTTGTTAAACGCTTACTATGTGCCAAGCACGAGGTAATCAGGTTGTCCCAAGTGGGGCTCACAGTCTTAATCCCCATTTTACAGATGAGGTAACTGAGGCCCAGAGAAGTCAAGCGACTTGTCCAAAGTCACACAGCTGATAAATGGTGGAGCCAGGATTAGAACCCACAACTTCTGATTCCCAAGCCCATGCACTTTCTACTAAGCCACACTAAATAAATGATAATAAATATGGTACTCCTTAAGCACTTACTATGTGCCAAGCACTGTTTTAATCGCTGGTGTAGATACAAGTTAATCAGTTGGGACACAGTCCCTGTCCTCCAAGGAGCTCACACTCTTTACCCCATTTAACAGATGAGGTAACTGAGGCCCAGAGAAGTCAAGTGACTTGTCTGAAGTCACACAGCTGATAAATGGTGGAGCCAGGATTAGAACCCACAACTTCTGACTCCCAAGCCCATGCTCTTTCCACTAAGCCACGCTAAATAAATGATAAATAAATATGGTACTCCTTAAGCACTTTCTATGTGCCAAGCACTGTTTCAAGTGCTGGTGTAGGTGCCAATTAATCAGTTGGGACACAGTTCCTGTCCCCCAAGGAGCTCACACTCTTTATCCCCATTTAACAGATGAGGTAACTGAGACCCAAAGAAGTGAAGTGACTTAATAATAATGATAATGATTACGGTATTTGTTAAGCACTTACTATGTGCCAAGCTCTGTTCTAAGCACTGGGGTAGATACAAGGTAACCAGGTTGTCCCACGCGGGGCTCACAGTCTTAATCCCCATTTTACCGATGAGGTAACTGGGGCACAGAGAAGTGAAGTGACTTGCCCAAAGGCACACAGCTGACAAGCGGCGGAACCGGGATTAGAACCCACGACCACAGACTCCCAAGCCCAAGCTCCTTCCGCTAGGCCATGCTGCCTCGCATAGCAGATGTGGCAGAGCTGGAATTAGAACTCAGGTCCTTATTTATCTTCTCCAACCAGTGTTCCAGGCTGTCCAAATCACGGAAAAACCACCCCTGGTGTTTAGCAGATCACTGGATTCCTGTAAACACAAAACCATTCCTTCAGGAGTACACACACACACACACAAACACACACATACACACACACTCTCTCTCCCTCGCTCGCTCGCTCGCGTGCTACAGACGGAATAAAAGATTCAGGGCGATCTGCATAAGGCAGTCTTCAATACCAACAGCCCATCTGACCCTGAAAAAAATTTATGTCGCAGGGGAGAGAGAAGAATAAGGGGCGAAGAGGAATGAACAGTAATCACAGAGACTCTTTTGCCTTCTGGCAGCAAAATCTCTTTTCCCTTCTTTTCGAGTCGTACTGCTTCTTCCACATTCCAGGACCGGAGACTGAGAGCTGGGTGTAGGGCTGATGGGTTGGGGGGTGGCTGGCGGAGGAGGCCTGGGAGGGGAAAAAGCCAGCAATTATTCTTCTTATTGTTTATCCCAGCCACTTATCTCCCTCTAGAACAGCTCTGACAGAGCCCAGAAGGTGGAATCTGGGCCTCCTCTGGAATACGTGATAAGTGAATGAGCCAGAAGACTGGAAGAAAGGCTTGATTTTATCCAAACCAGCCAGTCAATCCATCAAACACTAATATTTATTGCGAGCATTCATTCATTCAATCGTACTTTTTGAGCGCTTACGGTGTGCAAAGCGCCGTACTAGGCGTTAGGGAGGGTTCGACAGAGTGAATAGACAGGATCCCAGCCCTCAAAAGAGCTAGCAATCTAGAGGTTATAAAGGCTTTCTTTACGTTCTTCATCAAAGGTGCCATTTCTCCCAGTCACACGCACAGACCTGGGCTGCATTTTGCTTGGATCACTTTTTAAAAGATGTTTCCAAGCCTAGAAGCAAGTGTAAAGTGGAATTTGTCGAATGGAAATCAGTCTCAGCTCCAGAAGACTCTTTGGTGAAACTCTGGCAAAGGAGAACTCTGGAAGTTTGCTCACCCTGAAAGGACCTGTTGAGTGCACATTTGGATTGCTCTTTGATTAGAAATGTCCCTTCGAGGTGAAAGTTACAAATTCATTCATTCATTCAATCGTATTTATTGAGCGCTTACTGTGTGCAGAGCATTGTACTAAGTGCTTGGGAAGTACAAGTATATATTGCCATATATAATAATAATAATAATGATGGCATTTATTAAGCGCTTACTATGTGCAAAGCACTGTTCTAAGTGCTGGGGTAGATACAAGGTAATCAAGTTGTCCCACGTGGGGCTCACAGACTTAATCCCCATTTTCCAGATGAGGGAACTGAGGCCCAGAGAAGTGAAGTGACTTGCCCAGAGTCACACAGCTGACAAGTGGCGGAGTCCGGGATTCGAACCCATGACCTCTGACTCCAAAGCCCGGGCTCTTTCCACTGAGCCACGCTGCTTCTCTCATAAAGATGGTCCCTACCCAAGAAGGGGCTCACAGTCTAGAAGGGGGAGACAGACAACAAAGCAAAACACAAATGAAGAAACTACCTGAATGACGTTGAAGTCACTCTCGGAAATGGGGTAACGCTTCTTTTATTTCATTGCTCTATAAGGATAATATACATGCAACTCATGGACACTGTGATTCTTTGACCATGACGAAAATAATAATGATGATGATGATAATAATGATAATAATAAATTACGGCAGAGCATGTATTCACCATTTCTCCCTCCTCGAGGTCCTGTGACGGGATTTCACAGCAATGGAAATAGTAATATTATTTTAAGGTTTAAACAACTCTGATATCCAAAATGCAGTTTAAGGTCATCGTACTCATCGGGCAGAGAACTGTTTCCAAAGAGTCATCCTCTTGGCCATTTCATAGCCCGCCGGGCTCAATAAATGTCAAACAGCAGCGTGTAGAATTCTGACAGTCGTGAATTCGCAAATGTAAATATTCAAAAGACAAACATCCCGATTTATTCAGCGTTTTTGCCTGTGGTCAAAAACCCCAGTGTGGTGCCGTTTCTTGCCATTCTATTTGAACTTGTGCTTGTACCGCCAGCCTCTTTCGAGGAGAATCTGGATGAATAACCCAATTGACACAATCACCCGCACTCCGTGAGGCACGAGTGTTTATTTGGACTTGGAGAGTGCACTCCTAACTTCCTGACGACTCAACTAATTGAGGAAAAATAAACTCTGGAGGGAGTGTGAGCAAGACCAAGAACCTTCTTTTTTTTTTTCTTTGAAACAAAATCCACAGGAAGGGAATTTGAACTGGGGCAGGCCTGAGTCCAGAGTTCAGTGGGCTTTGTTGCTTAGTGGAAAGAAACGTGTATGGGGCCAGCCCCTGCAAACAACCCACAACTCTTCGACCTTACACCCCAGTGGATAGTGTAAGCTTGCATCCCTCAAACCCCCAAACACAAAAAAAGAACACAAAACACACGTTCCCCCACAGTCAATGACTCTGTTGTATTTGTGAGCTCCATTCATTCATTCAATCGTATTTACTGAGCGCTTACTGTGTGCAGAGCCCTGTATTAAGCGCTTGGGAAGTACAAGTCGGCAACATATAAAGACGGTCCCTACCCAACAACGGGCTCCCAGCCCAGCGCTTAGAACAGTCCAGCGCTTAGGACAGTGCTTTGCAAAGAGTAAGCGCTTAATAAATGCCATCATCATTATTATTATTATAAGGGGGAGACAGACAACAAAACAAAACATGGAGACAGGTGTCGAAATCGTCAGAACAAATAGAATTATAGCTATATGCACATCATTAGCAAAATAAATAGAATAGTAAATATGTATAAATAAAATAGAGTAATAAATCTGTACAAATATATACAAGTGCTGTGGGGAGGGGAAGGAGGTAGGGACAGCAACTGTGTCTAACCCTATTTACCGGTATCTGCCCCAGCGTTTAGTACAGTGCCTGGCACAGAGTAAGCACTTAACAAATACAACCATTATTATTATTATTATTATTATTATTATTATTAATGGGGCATTTACTGTGTTTACAGCTCTAGACTGAATCCTGTAGTAGACGAGATCTCTGCCCTCAGTGTATACACACACACGCACACACAAACACAAAACACACATTCACCCAGTTAATGAATCTACCATCTTCATAGGGTGCTTTACTGTGTTTCCAGCTCTGTCCTGAATTCTATAGTAGACACACACGCACACGGGGAAAAACCCAGAAGCACACCCGACACCGGAACAAAAACCCACAAATCCATTCACTCATTCTTTCCTTCAATCGTATTTATTGAACGCCTACTACCGTGTGCGGAGTCCCGTACTGAGGGCTCGGAAAGTAGAATTCGGCCACAAATAGAGATCATCCCTGCCCAACAACGGCTCAAATCTAGCCCCTTCCTCCAAAGGCACAAATACAAAGTGACCCAGCCAGGCCCTCCCCGAAAGTCCCACACCTATACAAAGACTCTGTGCTGCCTGCCACATAGGAAGCGCTTAACAAATGCCATTAAGAAAACCCCAACCTCCCACCCCAAGAGATGTCCCCAGTTGGATTTGGTCACACCTGGCCCCCCAGGCAGACCCCCCAGCCCCGGTTTGCCCCCGGCACAAGTCTATGGAGGCGGGCAGGGATGGGGGGGAGGGAGAGGAGGAGGAGGAGGAGGAGGAGGAGGAGGAGGAGGAGAGGAGGGAGGAGGGGGACTGCGAGGGCGAGGAGGAGAGGGGGAGGAGGGAGAGGAAGAAGAGGGGGAGGAGGAGGACGGGAGGAGGAGGGGAAGGAGGAGGGGGAGGAGGAGGAGGAGGAAGGGAAGGAGGAGGAGGAAGGGAAGGAGGAGGGGGAGCAGGCGGAGGAGGAGGGGGAGCAGGGGGAGCAGGAGGGGAGGGGGAAGAGGAGAACGAGGAGGAGGGAGAGGAAGAGGAGGGGAAGAGGGGAGGAGGAGGGGAAGGAGGAGGAGGGAAAGGGGAGGAGGGCGAGGGGGAGAGCAGAGGGAGGAGGAAGGGGGGAGGAGGGAGGGGGGAGGAGGGGGAGCAGGAGGAGGAGAAGGAGGGGAGGAGGAGGAGGAGGAGGGGAGGAGCAGGGAGAGGAGGAGGAGGAGGAGAGGGAGAATGAGGAGGAGAGGAGGGGGAGGAGGAGGAGGGAGGGGCCCGTTGTTGGGTCGGGATTGTCTCTATCTGTTGCCGAATTGTACTTTCCAAGCGCTTAGTCCAGTGCTGCGCACAAAGTAAGCGCTCAATAAATGAAGGAATGAATGACTGGATGGATGGGGGGAAGAGGAGGAGGAGGAGGAGGAGGGGGCGGGTCAGAGCAGGGGGGCGGCCCCAGGGGGCGGACCGCTCCCCTTTCTGCCTTCCCTCCCTCCGTCCGTCGGTCGGTGGGCCGGTGGGTCGGTGGGTCGGTGGGTCGGTGGGCCCGGCCCCGCCCCGCCCCGCCCCGCCCCGCCCCCCCGGAGGACCGGCCGGCCGGCTCCCTCCGTCCGGCCGGCTCCCTCCGTCCGGCCGGCCGTCTGTCTGTCCGGCCGGCCGTCTGTCCGGCCGTCTGTCCGGCCGGCCGCCCACAGCAGCGCAGGCCAGAGCAGCGCCCCATAAATAGCCCGCCCGCCCGCCCGCACCGACACACACACATACGCACACGCACACACACACACACGCCGACACGCATCACACAGCGCACATCACACACACTGACCCACACCACACTACCTCCCCATATCTACACATCTCCCCCCCACACTGACACACACCGCACACTGACCCCCAAACTGACCCCCCACACAGACACACAGACACACACACAGAGACACACACACACAGACAGACACACACACACACACACACGCAGACACACACACAGACACACAGAGACACACACAGACACACGACAGAGGCCGAGCAGCATGCACGTCAACGGCAAGGTGGCCCTGGTGACCGGGGCGGCCCAGGGCATCGGCAGAGCGTTCGCCGAGGAGCTCCTCAGCAAGGGGGCAAAGGTCAGACACAGACAGACAGCACAGACAGACAGACAGACAGACGGAGACAGACAGTTAGGGACGGGCAGACAGACAGAGACGGAGAAACTGAGGCAGACAGACACAGAGACAGAGAGGCACAGACAGAGACGGAGAGACAGACGGATGGAGAAACTGAGAGAGACAGACAGACAGAGACAGACAGTCAGAGCCGGAGAGACAGACAGAGACGGAGAAACTGACAGAGAGACACAGGCAGAGACGGAGAGACGGAGAGACAGACGACAGGCAGAGAGACAGACAGAGAGACAGAGACAGACAGAGACGGAGAGACTGAGACAGACAGAGAGAGACAGAGACAGGCGACGGGCAGAGAGACAGAGACAGACGACGGGCAGAGAAACAGAGATGGAGAGACAGACAGAGAGACGGAGAGACTGAGACAGACGGACAGAGACAGACAGACAGGGACAGACGACAGGCAGAGAGAAAGAGACAGAGAGACAGAGACAGACAGAGACAGACGGCAGGCAGAGAGGCAGAGACAGACAGAGACAGACGACAGGCAGAGAGACAGAGAGAGAGACAGAGACAGACAGAGACAGACGACAGGCAGAGAGACAGAGACAGAGACAGAAGACAGGCAGAGAGACAGAGAGAGAGACAGACAGACAGACAGACGGACAGATCCCAAGCAGGCGGAATACCGACGGTCCCGGGGAGGCGCTGACTATGTGCCCGGCCTGGACTGAGCGCCCCCCCGCCCCCCGTCCCTCCGTCCCTTCCTCCCTGCCCCCGGCCCCCCGGGGGTCCCCCCCCCCCCTTGCCCCCGGGCCGTCCCCCGGGCCGTCCCCCGGGCCGTCCCCCGGGCCGTCCCTGCGGGCCTCCTGAGTCCCCCGGGGTCCCCGCCTTAGGTGGCCCTGGTGGACCTCAATGGCGAAGCGGGGGAAAAGTGCAAAGCCGCCCTGGACCAGCTGTTCGACGCCCAGAAGACGCTGTTCCTCCAGTGCGATGTGGCCGACCGGGCCCAGCTCAGAGGTAAACCGAGGCAGGGGCGGCGGCGGCGGGGGGGTGAGTGGGGGGGGGGGGCACCTGGCAGTCAGCACCCACCCCGGCATAACACGCAGCTCGGCAACACGGGCTCCCCCACCTCGTCCTTTCTTCCATCAATCGTATTGATTGAGCGCTTACTGTGTGCGGAGCACTGAACTAAGCGCTTGGGAAGTACAGCTCGGCAACAAATAGCGACAACAGTGCTCTGCATACAGTAAGCGCTCAATAAATGCAGTTGAATACATGAATGAATGAATCCCTACCCAACAACGGGCCCCTCCTCCTCCTCCTCCTCTTCTTTCTCCTCCTTCTGTCCTCCTCTTCCTCCTCCCCTCCTCCTCCTCCTCTTTCTCCTCCACCTCCTCCTCCTCTTCCTCCTCACCTCCTCCTCCTCCTCCTCCTTCTTCCCTCCTCCTCCTCTTCTTCCTCCTCTACCTCTTCTTCTTCCTCCTAATCCACCTTCTTCTCTTCCTCCTCCTCCACATCCACCTCCTCCTCTCTGCCTCCTCCTCCTCCTCCTCCTCCTCCACCTCCTCCTCCTCCTGCTCTACCTCTTCTTCCTCCTCCACCTCCACCTCCTCATCCTCATCCTCCTCCACCTTCTTCTTTTCCTCCTCCTCTACCTCTTCTTCCTCCTCCACCTCATCCTCCTTCACCTTCTTCTTCTCTTCGTCCTCCTCCTCCCTCCTCCTCTTCCTCCTCTACCTCTTCTTCTTCCTCCACTTCCACCTCCTCATCCTCCTCCACCTTCTTCTTCTCTTCCTCCTCCTCCTCCACCTTCACCTCCTCCTTTCTTCCTCCTCCTCCTCCTTCTGCACCTCTTCCTCATCCTCCTTTCATCCCCAAGAGCAGTTGGGGCAAGCCATAAGTCCACTAATGCTCCCCCCCCACACACACACACACACACTTCAAAGCCCTTCTGAAGGCCCATCTCCTCCAAGAAGCCTTCCCAGACTAAGCCACACTTTCCCTCTTCTCCCGCTCCCTTCTGCCTCACCCTGACTCCCTCACTTTGCTCTCCCGTCCCCCCTGCCCCACAGCACTTATATACAGATCTGTCATTTTATTTCTTTATATTGATGCCTGTTTATTTGTATTGATGTCCATCTTCCCCTGTCGTCCCCCCACCGCACCCCCCAGACTGTGAACTTGTTGTGGGCAGTGATGATCATGCTTTTTGTTGTTGCATTGTACTTTCCCAAGTGCTTAGTACAGTGCCACACACATAGTAAGCGCCAATAAACATGACTGAATGAATGAATATTGAGTGCTTTACTATGTGCAGAGTGCTTTGTTGAGTGCATCCTTGTCCTTAAGGAGTCTAGAGGGGGAGACAACAGACATTATTAGAAATAATTAAAATTTAAAAATGTGGTTTGAAATTGCGAGCCCCATGTGGTACAGGGATTGTGTCCAATCTGAGATGCTTGTACAAAGCCTGGCATGTGGTAAGCGCTTCAAAAATACCACAGTTCTTATAAGTGCTGAGGTCGGGGGAGGGAGAAGGGGAGGGCTTTCCACAACCACAAACAAAACCTTGGAAGTGTCATGCTTTAAAATTAGGGAAACTGCACTGTAAATCAAATTCTAAGCTCCTGGAGGGCAGGGTCCTGCTCTGTAATCCTCTCCCAAGGACTTATTGCAGGGCTTCGCAAGGAGTAAGGGCCCAATAAATACCACCGATGATTGATTGAAAGGGAAGATTGATTTGAATTTCTCACAGAACCATGCTCGGACTGGGTAGGGTCAGTCAGCAAAGGCAGCAGTGTTTTCAGCAAAGGCAGGATTGCTACTTTTCTAAATGAGTTAAAACGTTTGAGTGAAAGGATCACGTCCCAAGCATTCATTCCTCTGTTCTTCCCTGTCAAAAATGTGTTCCTTTTACCGTCCGTGTCACATTATATCATTGCTTTCTGCGAACAATTGTAAACTTGGCTTTGGAGGAAATCTCTATAAGAGACTCACCCAAAAGCATTATTGTTCCACGCTCCTCTCCCCGGGGGAGGTCAATGGACTTGTGTAAAGTTAATGACAATATTAGTTTAGGGAAGATTCTAAACAGATGGGATCACTTGGAATCCTGGCAGATTTGAATAGACTCTTTTGGTGTCTTCCAGTGTGTCAGCTACGAGGAAACATGTTTTTTGCAAATGTTTCAACGCCCTCACGTTATCTATAATAAGGGGGGCATTTTAAAAATGTAACTTTCTCTTTTTTATGTAATGGAGAGGCTAAAGGTTAACACACAACTCAAGATTTCTCAAAACATATTTCATCTCTCATGACCAAGAGGGAATTCAGTGGTGGTTCACTCCGTGGTATTTATTGAGCACTTACTGTGTACAGAGCACTGTACCAAGTGCTTGGGAGCAGATGGTAAGTTGTCAGCCGTGACCCCTGCTCCGAGGAATCGATCCATGATATTTATTAAATGCTTACTGAGCATGGAGCCCTGGGCTAAGCCCTTGGGAAAGGACATTACGGCGGGATAGGTGGTCAAGTTCCCTGTCCACGTCAACGAGCTTAAAAGTATAGAGGGGGAGACAGACATTGAAATAAATAAAAAACTTAAGAAGCCTGCAGTCTTGGGGGTGAGGGACCAGACATTAAAATAAATAACACATCGGGGAAGACGTGTTCAAGATAAAATCACACCAACAACTCTTCAGAAGGAGGATGTGCTCGGGAGAGGAAAAGGAATATTCTTCGGTATCTATTAGGGGAGGTCTGGTGGTTGGTTGTTTGAGGAAATTGGGCAGCTGGGTTCAGAAAATGGGAAGGAGGAAAAGGGGGCTAAAAATCAGTGGGCAGAGGAGAACCCCCACCTAAAAATAGAATTCCGAGTAACAGTGTGGGCTTTGGAGTCAGAGGTCATGGGTTCAAATCCCAGCTCCACCACTTGTCAGCTGTGTGACTTTGGGCAAGTCACTTCACTTCTCTGGGCCTCAGTTACCTCATCTGTAAAATGGGGATTAAGACTGTGAGCCCCACGTGGGACAACCTGATCACCTTGTATCCCCCCAGAGCTTAGAACAGTGCTTTGCACATAGTAAGTGCTTAATAAATGCCATTATTATTATTATTATTATTATTGTTATTATTGGGTGCAGATGGCACAGCGCCTTTCTCATCAGCCTTTATCGACTTCCAACCCTAATCCTTTGTGGACCATGTACCCAGAACACAAAGGACAGTTGACTGAGTGCTGCTTAGGCATTTCAACTAGTTCCTAGTGAAGGCGGCTTCCTCTGAGCGAAATGCTTGTTTTACATTGTGGAATTGGGGGTTGGAAAATTCTGGATAAGGCTACAGATACTGCTTTGGTTTAGCTGAATGGCTATGGTCGAGTCTGCGCCCCATAATAACGGCGAGGTGATAATGATATTTGTTGGGTGCTTACTATGAGTTCTAAGCGCTGGGGTAGATACAGGTTTTGCAGGTGGGACACAGTCTGGAGAAAGGGGGTGATGTCGGCTGGTGTCAGCCCACTGCCCTCTGGGAACGGTGGACTGTAAGCTCGCTGTGGGCAGGGGATGTGCCTGTTTATTGTACTCTTCCAAGCGCTTAGTACAGTGCTCCATGCACAGTAAGTGCTCAATAAATAGGATTGAATGAATGAGACAGCTGCCCAGGACCCACATTCTTGGGGGCCAGGGCAGAAACTTTAGACTCCCCATTCCTGATTAGCCGGACATGCTGCTGGAGTCACTGTGTGATTCCCCAACCCATTCCTCCTCTCGCTCCCTCCTCCCTTATCGCTCCTCCCCGCACCTGACCATGGAACAGACTCGGATGCTGTCTCCCTCCTCCCTGCATCACATCCCCTCCCACCTCCACTCCTGGTCTGCTCCATTCCCAGACTGAGCCCCCTTTTTCCTCTCCTCCACCCCATCCCCCCCCCGCCCTACCTCCTTCCCCTCCCCACAGCACCTGTATACAAGTTTGTACAGATTTATTACTCTATTTATTTTACTTGTACATATTTACCATTCTATTTATTTTGTTAATGATGTGCATTTAGCCTTGTTCTGACAACTTGACACCTGTCCACGTGTTTTGTTTTGTTGTCTGTCTCCCCCTTCTAGACTGTGAGCCCATTGTTGCGTAGGGACCATCTCTATATGTTGCCAACTTGTACTTCCCAAGTGCTTAGTACAGTGCTCTGCACACAGTAAGCAATCAGTGAATACGATTGAATGAATGAATGAATGAATGAATGAATGAATGAATGAATTCCCAGGGAATTGGCCCAGACCCCGGCCCGGCTCCCAGATCTGACCTGGGCCGCTGTTTGCAGGATGGAAGGAGGCAGGCCGGGAAAACCCAGGAGAGAAGGGAGTGAAGGAAGGCCCCATCCTTAGGGTGGAGAGGCTCAGAAGCCAGGGAAAGGAACTTGAATTTTAATTCAGAGACGGGTGAAAAACCTATAAAGGCGTCTGAGTAGAGGGATGGTCAGAATAATCCTTTTCGCAGTAGTGCGATGAACGACCTGGGATCGCTCAGGTCCAGGGAGCCAGGATCAATTCATTCATTCATTCAGTCGTATTTATTGAGCACTTACTGTGTGCAGAGCTCTGTACTAAGCTCTTGGGAAGTACAAGTCGGCAACATATAGAGACAGTCCCTACCCAACAACCGGCTCACAGTCTAGAAGGGGGAGTCAGACACCAAAACAAAACATGTAGACAGGTGTCAAAATCATCAGAACAAATAGAATTAAGTCTATATGCACATCATTAACAAAATACATAGAATAGTAAATATAAGTAAAATAAATAGAGTAATAAATCTGTACAAATATGTACAAGTGCTGTGGGGAGGGGAAGGAGATTGGGCGGGGGGCTGGGGAGGAGGAGAGGAAAAGGGGGGGCTCAGTGTGGGAAGGCCTCCTGGAGGAGGTGAGCTCTCATTAGGGCAGGGTGATCAATGAAGGAAGCTGCAGGAAGCTGAAGACCAGCACTAGGACAAGGCTATTGCCCAGAAGGAGTGTGGGAAGATGTGAGAGACTTTGGTAACGGATAAATCTTGCTCTGTGGCCTCACTCCTTCCCCTCTGCCTTTTATGTTCTGTCAGTGAGTCAGAATTCACCCTCTTCCCAAATCAGAGCCCCTTGAGACTGTAAGCTTGTCGTGGGCAGGGAACGTGTCTACCCCTTCTGTTATCTTCTACTCTCCCTAGTGCTTAGTACAGTGCTCTGGACGTGAAAAGCATTCAGTAAATATGATTGATCGATTGATTGATCACTCCAGCCTCTCCTAGGGCCTTCGTAAAGCACAGAGGCTAAAAAAAATGGTGCCTGGGGAGTTGAAATCGGAGGGCGATGAATTGGAAGTTTGTCTGAACTCGCTTAGGTGCCCGCTGCTTCTGCTACAGCTTTTTTCCCTCCCTTTTTAAAATCCCAATCTCTTTTCTCCGTAACCTAAGCTGGGTTGAATCTCTTCAAATAATTTCCCCTCAAAGCTGCATTTCGGCCTCGGGGCTCTAAATCTAGGAGGGTGGGAGGGTGGACAACTTTGTCCCCATTTTAAAGATGAGGAAACTGAGGCACAGGGTGATTAAACGACTTCCCCCAGGTGAGACAGCGGGTCAGAGGCATAGCCGGCATGAAAACCCTCATCTCCTGACTCCCAGTACAGCGCTCTCGACTTTCTAAAGAAGCCGATGATGAGTGTTGTAAATTGTGTCTAGCTGGTGATTAGCTAGCTGCTGAAGGGAAGATGGGAAGGGGAAGAAAAGGGGAGGACGAGAGCGGAGAGGGAGTGATGAAAGGGTTGGGCGATTGGGTTCAATCCCCAAGCAGACCCACCTCAGGCGGGTTAGATTTTACCGTGTCAATCAACAACCGGACCGCCGTCCATTTTGGCCTGAGATAGAAGGCGATAACATTGTCCCTGTATAAACGATGCATCCTTCCGTTTCTCTGGAGAAAGGCTATCCAAGGTCACCCGGTGAATGGGTGGCAGATTTTACTTGAAGGGCTCGATTGCCTGTCCCATTCTTAGTAGCCACATTGTCTGCACAAAAGACAATGCAGTCCCCGGCTTTGCCTTCGAGTAGTAGAAGTAATAGCAGCGCTTACTATGTGCAGAGTACTGTCCTGAACACTAGGAGAGAATACACCATTGAGGACTTTGAGGACTTTGAGGGGTAAAAGACATTCACCAGCCAAGGCTAATCAAATGGTAAAACCGCTGATGATAGACTACATACATCAGCACCACACATACACCAGAGAAGCAGCGTGGCTCAGTCGCAAGAGCCTGGGCTTGGGAGTCAAGGGTCATGGGTTCTAATCCTGGCGCTGCCACTTATCAGCTGTGTAACTTTGAGCAAGTCACTTCACTTCTCTGTGCCTCAGTGACCTCATCTGGAAAATGGGGATTAAGACTGTAAGCCCCATGTGGGACAACCTGATTACCTTGTATCTCCCCCAGCGCTTAGAAGAGTGATTGGCACATAGTAAGCACTTAACAAATACCAAAAGTATATTATTATTATTATCTTCACTGTATGTGGTTGAGGATAATCAGCAACCTCCTTTCCCATTTCTCCCGCTCCTCACATATTGCTTTTGGATTCCAGAGGAATCCTGCAGGTGTGGGGAGGAGGGGGGCTCTTTCCCGGTGAGGATTTAAGTTTTCCCTGCTGAATTGAAATTTAAAAGAGATAGCTGTTTCTAGTCAGAGCCACATTAAGGAGGCCGAACTTTGGTTTGACAGTTGGGTTTCGCCTCAGATATACCAGAGTTCTCTGGGGAAGCTAGGGAGATGGGAAAAGAGTTGTCTGTGGATTTTGACATGGCCTCTCCCTCTTGCCCCCTGCTCTATCCTTCCATTTTCACTAAAGGCTTCTGAGAAAGCGGGGCTGAGCCGGTGATGGTGGGTGAGAAGAGAAAATCAGTAAATGCCAGCCCTGAAGGCTGCATCCTTATATGTTAAACCCAAGGGTAAATGCCATAGGTATGGGCAAATTTTATAATTTTTTTTTGTGCCAATACATTTGTGGTCCTAAAGATCTCCCCATCAGTGAAGGTCTTCAGGGAAGATCCATTTGCACAGGTCTGCATCAATTCTGATGCTGTTTGGAATGGAAACCATCAAAACCCAACATCATTTATAGCAGCAATTAACCTCAATTATGTGTAAAGAAATTAAGAGAGGTGAATGATCGGCTAAAAATACACTCTGCGTATTCCTTTTGTAAACACAGATAACACTGTAGATTCAACATGTCTTTTTAGACCTCCAAGAGTTAACAGATGTTGTTTATCGCCATCTGTAATTGCAGTCTAATAACTTCTTGAGGCTAAAGGAAAGTTTTGGACAGTCCAAATAGACTTATGAAGTAGTTTTGCTTGAGGTGGTGAAAGATTTTACTGTGTTGGGCTCTTGAGAGAGTATAATAGAGTTAGTAAGATATGATCCCTGCCCACAAGGATCTCAGAAGCTAGCAGGAAAGACAGACACTAAAAGAAACTACAGATTCTAAAAATAAGTTGTGTGGCAATGGATCCCGGCTAGTTTTGCTGGCATGACTTTTTTCAGAATCAATATGAATGGAGGCACTAAAGTCAAAATGGTTAGAACAGTCCTCAGTGCTTAGAACAGTGCTTGGAACATAGCACTTAACAAATACCGTCATTGTTATTATTATTATTAAAACAGATTTGCTGTAATCATAATGGAAATACAATTTCATTTGAACAATTCCTTTAAAGCACCTTCAAGATAGAATGCAGGTTTCACACTGGAAAACATGTTAGAATTGTAATTCAAGAGTAATGTTTTATATTGGAAAAATAAATGGAATTGAAATACACTAAACATTTCTTTTTTAAATTAGATACTTTTAGAAAAGTGGTTGACCATTTTGGAAGACTGGACATTTTGGTCAATAATGCTGGCGTGAATAATGAAAAGAACTGGGAAAAAACTGTGCAAATCAATTTGGTAAGTAGACTCTGAATTTTATGCTTTCCCCCTCCAATAGTCAGGCACAAAGACATTTACAGAGAAACAAAATTCAGACCAATTCTTCTTGAGATGAATTGAACTATCAAGAATAATAGGCATACCCTGGGAGAAAAGGGAAACTGCAGAATATGAGAGAGATAGAGAGACCGGGGGGTGGGAGGGATGAGGGAGAGAGAGAGAGAGTATATTTCCCTTTGAAAAACAAGGAAACTTTCTGGTCTCAAGTCTAGAGCTGAATGTGTCTAAAATACAAAGGGGAAGTCGTGGTCATTTTTGAAGTTGTTTTCTAAGACAACAGTGGAAAATATAAACATAGGACATTCTAGTAAAATCAAAACCCACAGCAATAATGTATTTGGCTTGGCAGTATGTCGATTTCAGGACTTTGAGTTATTTTGTAATTGTGAGAGGCTGTCTGTGACGTTGATGATAATTTGATAGCTGCTACTATAGATGCTATGACATTTGTTGAGCGCTTACTATGTGCTAGGCATTGTAGTAAGTCCTGGGGTAGATTCAAGCTAATCAGGTTGGACACAGTCCACGTCCCACATGGGGCTCACCAACTTAATCTCCATTTTACAGATGAGGTAACTGAGGCCCAGGGAAGTTAAGTAATTTGCCCAAAGTCGCCCAGCAGACAAGTGGCAGAGCTGGGATTAGACTCAGGTCCTTTTAACTCCCAGGCCCAGGCTTTAATGCTTAGTACAGTGCTCTGCACACAGTAAGCGCTCAGTAAATACGATTGATTGATTGAATGAATGAATGAATCAATCAATCAATGTCCACTAGGCCATGCTGCTTCTCCGTTCTGCTATAGCTGCCGCAATGAGAAGCTGCCCTCTGACATGTTTTCCTTCTCCCCAAATACCTTTCCAGATGTTCTCACACCGTGTCGCAAGTTCTTCACGGTCAGAAAAATAATAAATAGGTTTATCAGCAGATGGTAGGAATGTTGTTGGATTCGGAAACCCGAACCAGTCAAAACACAGCTAGGTTTGGGGCTTGAGAATAGAATCCAAACCGACAGAATTCTGCCTGGACCTGCAGAAACCTATAACTCTCCACCCAAACAGGCATTTGCTCCTTATCAATTGGCATGGGTCAGGGGAAATGTGTTTCCTCAGTTCTTAGCTTTGCTTTTGTAAAGCAGTAGGATATCTGGCATCTTCTCCAGTGCTTAGCACAGTGGCCGGCACTTAGAAAGTGCCCAATAAATTCAATTAATTGTACTTAGTGTTACCAATGCCAGGTAAGCAACTGATGTTCAGTAAAAATTGGCCGATCCATCAGTCATATTTATTGAGCACTTACAGTGTGCAGGGCTCTATATTAAGCAATTGGGAAAGTGCAGCACAAAAATAAAACAGACACCTTCTCTGCCCACAACAAGGTTACAGTCTAGATGGAGAGACAGAAATGAATAAAAATAAATTACGGATATGTATATAAGTACTGTGGGGCTGGAGGCCGGTGGGTAGGGAATAAAAGGAGCAGGATAGGGTGTCGCAGAAGTGAGTGGGAAAAGAGGGACTGAGGGCTTAGTCAGGGAATATCTCTGGGAGGAGATGTACCTTCAGGAAGGCTTTAAAGGTGGAGAGAGTAATTGCCTGTCAGATCTGAAAAGGGAGGGATTTCCAGGTCAGAGGCAGGATGTGGGCAAGAGATCAGTGGGGAGATAGATGTGCTCAAAGTATAGTGAGAAGGTTGGCATTAGAAGAGCAAAGTGGGCAGGCTGGATTGTAGTAGGAGATCAATGAGGCGAGATAGGAGGGGCAACATATTGAGTACTTTAAAACTGATGATGAGTTTCTGTTTGACATGGAGTTGGATGGGCAACCACTGGGAGTTCTTAAGGAGTGGAAAAATATGGCCTGAATGTTTTTATAGGAAAATGATCAGGGCAACAGAGTGAAGTAGGGGCTGGAGTGGGGAGAGACGGGAGGCAGGGAGGTCAGCAAGGAGGTTGATACAGTAATCAAGGTGGGATCGGGTAAGTGTCTGGATTAATGCATTAGCAGTTTGGATGGAGAGGAAAGGATGGATTTTAGCAGTGTTGTGAAGGTGGAACCGATGGGATTTAGGAATAGATTTTGAATATGTGGGTCGAATGAGAGAGAGGACTCCTGGATAACGCCAAGGTTATGGGCTTGTGAGACTTTAAGGATGGTGGGTGCTGTCTACAGTGATGGGAAAATCAGGGGGAGAGCAGGGTCTGGGTGGGAAGATAAGGAGTTCTTTTTGGATATGTTAAGTTTGAGGTGATGGCAGTATATCCAATTAGAGATGTCTCAAAGGCAGGAGGAATTGCAAGACATCAGGGCTGGAGATGGAGATTTGGGGATCATCCGCACAGATGTGGGAGTTGAAGCCATGGCAGCGAATTGAGTTCTCCAAGGAAGTGGATGGAGATGGAGAATAGAAGGGGATCCAGAACTGAACCTTGAGGGATCCCCACAGTCAGGGGGTGGAAGGCAAAGGAGGAGCCTGTGAAGGAAACTGACAGTGAACAGCCAGAGAGATAAGAGGAGAATCAGGAGAGGACAGCATCCATGAAGCCCAGGTTAGATAGTGTTTCTGGGAGAAGGGGGTGATAGACAGTGTCAAAGGCAGCTGAGAGGTCAAGGAGGATTAGAACGGAGTAGAGGTCATTGGATTTGACAAGAAAGAGATCTTTGGTGACCTTGGAGAGGGTGGTTTCTAAGGAGTGGAGAGATCAAAGAGAATTTGCTGATAACGACTGTGAACTCATTGCGGGCAGGGAACATACCTACCAACACTGTATTGTACTCTCCCAAGCACTTAGTACAATCAGTCAATCGATGGTATTTATTGAATGCTTACTGTGTGCAGATCACTATACTAAGTGCTTGGGAGAGTACAACACAGCAGAATCAGCAGACATATTCCCTGCCCATAGCAAGCAGTGCTCTCCACACCATAAGAACTCAATAGATAGGGCTGATAATGGTGATGGTGATGATTTTAATGAGACACTTGTTGAAAGTATTAAATAAGGGATAATTGACAGAGTTTTCAGTACATCTGAAACTTAGCTTGGTGCCCACTTTCCCAAGTCCCAACAGAAAACTGAAGATTTCAGTTCAGGGGCACTAATATCCATGAGGTTAAACAAAATATGCTTGTCTTTTCAGAATGATCCTCCGGCAGTCAGGAAAACCCTTACGCTTCCCTGTCTTCTTCTTAATACTACTGTCCCCCAATCCAACATGTATTCAGCAAAATCTCAGGATCAGCTGGGGGAACAGGGAAGATTATGAAGGTTTTCTGTTTTGTTTTGTAAGGTATTTAAGTGTGTATTATGTATCAAATACTGTTCTAAACCCTGGGGTAGGTACATGCTAATTAGATCTGACATAGTCCCTGTCCTATTTGGGGCTCACAGTAGGAGGGAGAACAGGTATTTCTTCCCCATTTTACAGTGGAGGAAACTGAGACACAGAGAAGTAAATGACTTGCCCAAGGTCACACAGCAAGCAATTGTCAGAGCCAGGATTAGATCCCAGGTCCTCTGACTCACAGCTCCTGTCTCACATGGAGCTCACAGTCCAAGTAGGAGAAAGAATAGATATAAAATCACCATTCTACAGATGAGGAAATTGAAACACAGAGAAGTCAAGTGATGACTTGCCCAAGGACACCCAGCAGGAAACAAAATGTAGTATTTAAGTGCTTACTTTGTGCCAGGCATTGTTCTGAGCTGTGGGGTAGATACAAGATAATCGGGTTGGACCCAGTCCCTGTCCCCCGTAGGACTCACAGTCTTAATCCCCATTTTGCAGAGGAGGTAACTGAGGGCCAGAGAAGTGAAGCGACCTACCCAAGGTCACCCAGCAGACAAGTGGAGGAGCAGGGCTTAAAACCCACATCCTGCTGATTCCTGGGCCCAGGTTCTTTCCACTAGATCACGCTACTTCTATGTGCTTTGATTTCATTGTCGTTCGGGGGGGACCGAACATAACTCTCTGTCCTCCCCAGTGCAGAGGGTGATGGGGAATATCAGAAGAGGCATCTGTGTCTTCCTGGCTCCAACACCTGGGCCGAACAGGATGGGTGGTGGCCCATTGCCCCCACTCTCCCTACACCTCTGCTAAAGCAGCAGCCTCAATCTCTCCTCAGAGAGGAGTTTCCCTGGGGTCCGTTGGAGAACTCACCCTAACCCCCCTGCTGAGCCCCCCAAAATAAGAATCAGCTCCTGCCAGCCCTTGGGGCAGCCTGCCTCCTGGAGCAGAACCCAGTCCTGTCTGACTAACAGCCCACCCTACAGACCCTTCATAAAGAAGAATAGAGAAGCAGCGTGGTGGCCTAGTGGCCTGGCACACCCCTGGGAATCAGGGGACGTGGGTTCTAATCCTGCCTCCACCACTTGTCTGCTGTGTGACCTTGGGCAAGTCACTTCACTTCTCTATGCCTTGGGTAAAATGAGGGTGCAGACTGTGAGTCCCATGTGGGACAGGGACTGTGTCCACCCTCATTAGCTATCTACCCCTGTGCTTAGAACAGTGTGTGGCACATAGTAATCGCTTAACAAATGATGATGATGATGATAACTTTGAGCCCACTGTTGGGTAGGGACTGTCTCTATATGTTGCCAATTTTGTACTTCCCATGCACTTAGTAGAGGGCTCTGCACACAGTAAGCGCTCAATAAATACAATTATTGATGATGATGATGATGATGATGATGGCATTTGCTAAGCGCTTACTACGCGCGAAGCACTGTTCTAAGCGCTGGGGGGGATACAAGGTAGGTGATCAGATTGTCCCATGTGGGGCTCACAGTCTTCATCCCCACTTTACAAATGAGGTAACTGAGGCCCAGATAAGTTAAGTGACTTGCCCAAAGTCACACAGCTGACAAGCGGCGGAGTCAGGATTAGAACCCATGACCTCTGGCTCCCAAGCCTGTGCTCTTTCCACTAAGCCACTCTGCTTATAATAATAAGTAGTAGTAGTATTAAGATAGTAAGCTCCTTGAGGGCAGGGATTGTGTCTACCAAATCTGCTGAATTGTCACCTTCCAAGTACAGCGTTCTGCACGCAGTGAGGGCTGACTGGGTCTCCTGGTTTCTCCTCCTATCTCTCCAAGTGGGCAGAGCTTCAGATATAAAAGGATGATTTCACATTTTTCTGTGCTGCATAAAGAGCGTCACTAGGCCAGGTTTATGTCTCTTGCTATTCCTCCAATTGGAGAAATCAGATGGGAGTTTTCAGGAGTGGCTCCTTTTGAATTTGGCCATTTTGATTACCGTGCCACTTATTTGAGAGACTGGATCAATAATCGTTATTGAGAGCCTGTTGTGTGCAGTGCACTGTACTAAACGCTTCGGAGAGTACGATAGAATTAGGAGATGTTAGCAGACACAGAGCTTACAGTGGAGCAAGTATGTTTTTTTCCTGAATCTCCCCAACATACTTCAGCACATTCGCTGGGAGAGCAAAATGGTGCTTTAAAATGGCAGCTTTTAGAAAGCTGGCATTTTCAGGAGTTGCCTTGGTTTTGGGGGACTGTCATAGAAAGTTTAAGTAGAATGCATTACCATGCATAGAATTTTGGTTTAAAGCCCAGACGCGAGGCAGTGGTATTAAATATAGAGATGAAACGTTACTCCTCAGTCGTTCTGCTTTGGTTATTGGGAAAGTTCTTTTAGTTCATGGACAGGCATGAAAATGTGTCTGGCCAGTTGAGAGGAACAAGCCCAACACACTAATCCTCACCTTACAAAACAAACAGGCTGACTATTGGCCCTGCCTCACTCTGCAAACAAAATAAGCCCTGCCAGTCCTCACCGGTTTGTTTTGAGTGTAATTCCAGTAAAAGGATAACTTTGGGAAGGTTCAAGAATAGTTTCCCCTTTGTTTTTGTTTTTCAAAGCCAACACCGAGCTCTCTGTCCCCTTAACTAGGCATTTGAACCAAGCCGAGGTGTCTCTCTGTCCCCTTAAGTAGGCATTTGAACCAAGCCGAGGTGTATCTGGGGAGATCATTTCTCTCAGGGTGTCTGTCTTTAAACCTCTCCATAAGTGCTCTTCAAAAGCAATTCAGTCACCCCCCAGGGACCCTTCTTGGATAAGTGAAGAATACATGGAATTAGAGTCTCAACAAAAGGCCAGCCTAGCTGCTGCTCTGAGAAGCTTCAATCAATCAGTCACTCGATGGTATTTATTGAGTGCTTACTGAGTGCTAAGCACTATTCAACCAGTTCTCCTACCTCCTGGGGTTTGCTTTCTAATAATAATAATTATAATGGTGGTATTTGTTAAGCGTTTACTATGTGTCAAACACTGTTCTAAGCCCTGGGTTGGATACAGAGTAATCAGGTTGTCCCACATGGGGCTCACAGTCTTAATCTTCATTTTACAGATGAGGGAACTGAGGCATAGAGAAGTGAAGTGATTTGCCCAAGGTCACACAGCTGACAAGTGGCAGAGCCGGGATTAGAACCCAAGACCTCTGGCTCCCAAGCCCAGGCTCTTGCCACTGAGCCACGCTGCTTCTCATTCAGTAGTATGTATTAAGTGTCTACTGTGTGCAGAGCACTGTACTACCCGTGTGGGAGAATACAAATTAGGAGACAAGTTTCCAGTCTTCCAGGAATTTACAACCTACCATCAAGGAAATCCCACATTAAGTAAATCTCACACTCTCGTGTTCACCCATTCCGATGTCATGTGCATGACCACAACGATTTCTTCCAACATTGTGGCGAGCTGAAGCCAAACAGGGTGAGGTCGTCAGGCTGTTGTTCTCTAGAATCCCTTAACAGAGCTCTCGCCGAGACGGGTGGCGTGAGCATTCATTATTGTACAGTTCAGTGGACAAGGAATAATAATACAGGTGCTCGCTTCAGTCCATTTATTGAGCGCTTACTGTGTTGGGAGCACTCTTCTAAGGACTTGGGAGAATTTGGTAAAATAGAGTTCGTAGACAAATTCCCTGCTCACTCAGAGCTTACGGTCTAAGTGTTTACTACATTCCAAGCAAGCATGGTACTAAGCTTTAGGATAAGTACTGTTGGATCAGACACAGCCCTGTCCCACATGGGGCTCCCAGTCTAAAAAGGAGGAAGCTTACAGGTGTTTTGTCCCTATTTGACAGATGAGCAAACTGAGGCCTAAAAAACAGAAGGGGTCCTACAGCTGGCAAATGGTGGAGCCGGTTCTGACATCAATCAATCAATCAATCGTATTTATTGAGCGCTTACTGTGTGCAGAGCAGTGTACTAAGTGCTTGGAAAGTACAAGTTGGCAACATATAGAGACAGTCCCTACCCAACAGTGGGCTCACAGCTCCCAGATGCTCTTTCCACGAGGCCATGCTGTTACTTCATTTGCAAAAATACACCGGAAGCAAGGCACATATTCCCTGCCTTCAAGGGGGTTTGCAGTCATTCCAGCAAGGGAGACTGATGGGAAACATTAGGAGAACATGACTGAATCCACAGTGGCCAATACACATTATGGGCAGGGAATGTGTCTGCTTAATTCTCTCAAGCACTTAGTACGGTGCTGTGCACACAGTAAGCTCTCAATTAATATAATTGAATGTAGGAATGAATGAATACATTTAATGGTATTTGTTCAACACTTACTGTGTGCCCAACACTGTTCTAAGCACTTTCCTTGCTCCAATCCCAGTGGCCCTTCCTTTACTAAGGATTCTCTTGAGATCTACCACCCTCTCCTTGGCCCGAGAAAGTGATTAGACCTTCTGTTTCCTTTTGCTGGGCCTCTGAAGGAGGAATAAGATATATTTGGGGTTCTCAATCGACTATAGTGGTATTTGTGATGATAATGATGATGGTATTTGTTAAGTGCTTACTATGTGCCAGGCACTGAGCACTGGCGTGGATACAAGCAAATCAGGTTGAAAACAGTCTCTGTCCCCCATGGGGCTCACAGTCTAATCCCCCCGAACAGTGCTTTGCACATAGTAAGAGCTTAACAAATGCCATCACTATTTAATAGTTGAGGTCACTGAGGCCAGAGAAGGGAAGTGATTTGCCCAAGGTCACACAGCAGACAAGTGCCAGAGTCAGGATTAGAACCCATGACCTTCTGACTCCCAGTCCAGTGCTCTTTCCATTTAGGCCCCACTGCTTCTATGCTTACTGATTCATTAATGCATTCGATCTTATTTATTGAGCGCTTATTGTGTATTGACTCACTTACTGTTGTGCAGAGCACTGTATTAAGTGCTTAGCAGAGTACAATTCAGTGGAATTGGTAGACACATTCCCTGCCCACAATGAATGTACAGTAGAAGGGGAGACAAAAATTAAAATCAAATAGGGGAAATGGAGGAACGTAAGCCTATAGCTGTAAATGTTGTGGGGATGAGAGTGGTTAATAATAATAATAATGGCATTTATTAAGCGCTTACTATGTGCAAAGCACTGTTCTAAGCGCTGGGGAGGTTACAAGGTGATCAGGTTGTCCCATGGGGGGCTCACAGTCTTAATCCCCATTTTACCGATGAGGTAACTGAGGCCCAGAGAAGTGAAGTGACTTGCCCAAAGTCACACAGCTGACAATTGGAGGAGCTGGGATACGAACCCATCACCTCTGACTCCAAAGCCCGGGCTCTTTCCACTGAGCCACGCTGGTTGAATAATAAGTTCTTGTGGGGAACAAATCTGAGTGCACAGGTGATGCAGAAGGGAGTGGGAGCCTGTGAGCCCACTGTTGGGTAGGGACTGTCTCTATATGTTGCCAACTTGTACTTCCCAAGTGCTTAGTACAGTGATCTGCACACAGTAAGCGCTCAATAAATACGATTGATTGATTGATTGATTGGGAGTGGGGGAAATAAGAGCTTAGTGTGGAAGACCTCTCTTGGAAGAGATTGTGATTCTAGAGGTGGAGAGAGCGATGGTCTGTCGGATGGGAGGGAGATCCAGGCCAGGGGAAATATGTGCTCAAGGAGACGGCGATGAGGTTGATGGAAACGTGGCGTGGCTTAGTGCATAGAGCACGGGCATGGGAGACAGGAGGTCATGGGTTCTAATCCCAGCTCTGCCACATGTCTGCTGTGTGATCGTGGGCGAATCACTTCATTTCTCTGGGCCTCAGTTACCTCGTCTGTAAAATGGGGGTGAAGAACATGAGCCCTCTGTGGGACAGGGACTGTATCCAACCTGAATACCTTGTCCCTACCCCAGGGCTTCAAACAGTGCTTGGCACGTAGTAAGTGCCTAGCACATACCATTATTTTTATCAAGGTATAGTGAATAGTAGGTGGGCATTAGAGGAGCCAAGTGTGCAGGCTGGGTTGTAGTAGCAGATCAGCAAGGTGAGATAGGAGGGAGAGCTGAATGAGTGACTTAAAGATGATTGTACAATATTCCATATCACTTTTTTTTTTTTATTTCTCATGCCTTTTGAGTTCACCCAGCTCTAGCTTTTCTTGCCTGGCAAGAAGGATGCCAATGCTTCTGCCTAAGATAAATATTGATTCCTGCCAACATTGTGCTCTAGGAGTACTGTATGGTTAGACACCATTCCTATGTTTTCTGGACATAGACGGTATGAGCTGAATCACTGTTTACTCTGCCTTGATATTCCTGCCAGTGTTCCTTCCATTTCAGTCAGTCAGTCAGTCAGTCAGTCAATCGTATTTACTGAGCGCTGACTGTGTACACAGCACTGTTCTCAGTACTTGCGAGAGTACATTACAACAGTAAACAGACATATCCCCCGACCGCAATGAGTTTACAGTCTAGAAGGGGGGAGACAGACATTAATATGAATAAATTCCAGTTATAATAATAATAATAATAATAATAATAATAATGGCATTTGCTAAGCGCTTACTATGTGCAAAGCACTGTTCTAAGTGCTGGGAGGATACAAGGTGATCAGGTTGTCCCACGTGGGGCTCACAGTCTTAATCCCCATTTTATAGATGAGGTGACTGAGGCCCAGAGAAGTTAAGTGACTTGCCCAATGTCACACAGCAGACATGTGGCAGAGCTGGGATTCGAACACATGACCTCTGACTCCAAAGCCCGTGCTCTTTCCACTGAGCCACACTCAGATATGTACATCAGTGCCGTGGGGCTGGGAGAGGGGATGAATAAAGGGAGCAAGTCAGGGTGACGCAGAAGGGAGTCGAAGAAAAGGAAAAGAAGGCTTAGTTAGGGAAGGCTTCTTGGAGAAGATGGGCCTTCAGTAAGGCTTTGAAGCCCGGAAGAGTCATCGTCTGTCCGATATGAGGAGGGAGGGCGTTCCAGGCCAGAGGAAGGACATGGGCGAGAGGTCGGCGGTGAGATAGAAGAGACTGAGGTACAAGTGAGAAGATTGGCATCAGAGGAGTGTAGCATACACCCTGGGTTGTAGTAGGAGAGCAGTGAGCTCCGGTAGGAGGGGGCAAGGTGATTGAGTGTTTTAAAGCCGATGATGATGAGTTTTTCTTTGACGTGGTGGTGCACGGGCCACCTCTAGAGGTTCTTGAGGAGTGGGGAAACATGGCCTGAAAGTCTTTGTAGAAAAACGATCTGGGCAGCAGAGTGAAGTATGGACTGGAGTGGGGAGAGACAGGAGGCAGGGAGTCAGCGAAGACGCTGTTAGAGTAATCAAGGCGGATGGGGATAAGTGACTGGATTAATGCGGTAGCAGTTTGGATGGAGGGGAAAGAGCAGATTTTGGTGATGATGTGAAGGTGTAACCAATGGGATTTAGTGATGGATGGAATATGTGGGTTGAATGAGAGAGAGGATCAAGGATAAGTCCAAGGTTATGGGCTTGTGAGACAAGAAGGATGGTGGTGCCGTCTACAGTGACGGGAAAGTCGGGGGAGGACAGGGTTTGGGTGGGAAGATAAGAAGTTCATTCATTCATTCAATTGTATTTATTGAGCACTTACTTTGTGCAGAGGACTGTACTAAGTTCCGTTTCAGGCGTATTAGATACAAGCTAATCAGATCAGACACACTCCATGTCCCAAATGGGGCGTACGCTCTGAGAAAGGAGAACATGTGTTGAATCCTCATTTTACAGATTTTTACCTTTTATTTGTTTCTAAGGTGTTACGTGCTTACTGTGCGCCAGGCACTGTACTAAGCACTGAGCTAGGTACGAGGTAATCAGGTTGGTCAAAGTCCATGTGACATGAGACACGGAGCCCACAGTTTTAATCCCCATTTTACAGATGAGATAATTAAGGCACAGAGAAGCGAAGTGACTTGCCTGTGGTCCCACAGCAAACAAGTGTCGGAGCCAGGATTAGAACGCAGGTCCTTCTAACTCCCAGGCCTGGGCTCTAGCCACTAGGCCATGCTGCTTCTCCTCTTGTCTGCTGTTCCTGGGCTGGGAAAATTGCTTTTTCCCCCCAGACAATCCAGATGGTACACGCCAGGGTTGTGAAAGAGGAAAGGGTGCGCAGGAAAAGCTACTTGCCAACAGGAGGAAGAGAGAAGCTCCTGCAGCTTTTGACTTTCGGAGCCAGGCTCGTGACGTCAATGTAAATGAACAAAAGGAGCCAGAAATGAATGGTTTCCTGGGGGCCTGAAAGAACCTGAGTATTTACTGAAGCGCCTCATCGGGAAGTGGCTCAGGCCCAGCCCAATCCAGCTTGGCCTGAGTTCTGCACCCTACGCCAGGCACAGGGCATTTTGGTATCTGCCCCACGTGTTTTCACACTTCATCATCATCATCATAATGGCATTTATTAAGCGCTTACTATGTGCAAAGCACTGTTTTAAGTGCTGGGGAGGTTACAAGGTGATCAGGTTGTCCCACAGGGGGCTCACAGTCTTCATCCCCATTCTACAGGTGAGGTAACTGAGGCAAGAGAAGTTAAGTGACTTGCCCAAAGTCACACAGCAGGCAAGAGGCGGAGTCAGGATTCAAACCCACGACCTCTGACTCCCAAGCCTGGGCTATTTCCACTAAGCCACGCTGCTTCTCTAATAATCTGTCACGTCCCCATTGTTCAGTACAGAGTTCGGCACATAGTAAGCGCTTCACTGAATACCACAATGATTATCACTAAGACGGGAGAAAGGCGCCGGGGAAGGCAGGGAACCTACATGGACTCAAACAGAGATGCCAAGGAAAGGGAGTCGATAGTTATCCTGTACAGGATCGAGCTCATTCCTGTCAGAAGCCCATCAGTCCCTTGCCTTTTTCCGTGGAATAGGAAGAGTGAGAGGGAACGACTCAGACCTCCAAAGTCTCCAGTGGGCAGAGAGGCAATGTGGCCTGGTGGAATGAGCACGGGACTGGGAGATTCCAGAGATTCCAGACCCAGATTCCAGTCCCAGCTCCTCCACTGCTTTCAAACTTGAAATGATGTGGAGAAGAAAAGAAGGGAATCTACGGCAGAAGCGTGGGAAGAAAGAGAAAGAAAGCAGAGTCTGGCGACTTTTCCATTATTATCTGAGTCATTGGGAAACACCATCCAGTGGAACCGCGGTCTCCGGCCAAAAAAATCCAAGCACGCTAGGAAGGAAATGTGAGGGAAAATAATGCCTGAGGAGGCCTCTAAAGATACATTTTTCATTCAACATAGTCCTATTGCCCTTCACTTAGTCACAGAAAACTGGGAAACCATCCTACTAGACTTGGGGAGATGTTAAAATTTCTGGAACATAGGGATGACTGAGAATCACAATACGCCAATTCCATTTTCCATGCTTCTTTAAGAATCCATTTTTGGGCCTCTACAAAGGATGGAAAAAGTGTAATTTAGGACTTTGATCAGGCAGAGAATGAGGTGCAGCCATCTGACCTATGAGTCTGAATTCATTTTTACTGGCTATGTAGAATTTTTTTAATTAATTCATTCATTCATTCAATCGTATTTATTGAGCGCTTACTGTGTGCAGAGCACTGTACTAAGCGCTTGGGAAGTACAAGTTGGCAACATATAGAGACGGTCCCTACCCAACAGTGAGCTCACAGTCTAGAAGGGGGAGACAGAGAACAAAACAAATTAACAAAATAAAATAAGTAGAATAAATATGTACAAGTAAAGTAAATAAATAAATTTTACACCTATAGCTCCTCTTGAGCAGAAATCCTGCTGTGGGATTCTGTTATACTTTCCCAAACACTGATCTGTGTTTTTCTTAATTTATTACAGCGCTTGCTATGTGTCAGGCACTGTTCTAAGTTCTGAAGTAGATACAAGCTAATCAATTCAAACACAGCCTGGGTCCCGCATGGGGCTCACAGTCTTAATCCCCATTTTACAGATAAGGTAACTGAGGCACAGAGAAGTTAAATGACTTGCCCAAGGTTACCCAGCAGACAAGTGGCAGAGATGGAATGAGAATCCAGTTCCTGCCAACTCCCAGGCCTGTGCTCTATCCACTAAGCCATGCTGCTTCCCTGTTCTCCGCCCTAATTAGATAGTGAGCCCTGGGTGGGACAGGGGCTGTGTTTGATCCGATCAACCAAATATGCCCCAGTGCTTAGAACAGTGTTTGACACAAAGTAAGAGCTTAAAAAATAAAGAAGCAGCCTGGCATAGTGGATAGAGTACGGGCCTGGAAGCAAGAGGGACCTGGGTTCTAATCCCAGCTCTGTCACTCGTCTGCTGTGTGAACATGGGCAAGTCACTTCACTTCTCTGGGCCTCAGTTATCTCATCTGTAAAATGGGGATTAAGACTGTAAACCCCATGTGGGACGTGGACTGTGTCCAACCTGATTAGCTTGTATCTACCCCAGGGCTTAGTTTAGTGCCTGGCACATAGCAAACACTTAACAAATACCATAGAAACACCCCAACTGTTGTTGTTGTTATTATTATCATTATTGTTATTACTGAGAACAGTGTATTGAACTCAGAAGTTGTTTAATAATACCAATAAATCAATCAGGCATATTTACTGAGCACCTACGATGTGCAGGGCACTCTACTAGAGGTCATGGGTTCAAATCCCGGCTTCGCCAATTGTCAGCTGTGTGACCTTGGGCAAGTCACTTCACTTCTCTGTGCCTCAGTTCCCTCATATGTAAAATGGGGATTAAGACTGTGAGCCCCCCTGGGGGACAACCTGATCACCTTGTAACCTCCCCAGCGCTTAGAACAATGCTTTGCACGTAGTAAACGCTTAATAAATGCCATTATTATTATCATCAATCGTATTTATTGAGTGCTTGCTGTGTGCAGAGCACTGTACTAAGCACTTGGGAAGTACAAATTGGCAACATATAGAGACAGTCCCTACCCAACAGTGGGCTCACAGTCTAAAATTATTATTATTACTAGTCTCTGGGGAGCACTCAATAGAATTAGTAGACAAGATCTCTGACCTCTAGGAATTTACAATGTAATAGGGGAGTCAGATAGATAGGAGGAAGAAGGAGATCTATTCATGGGCTAGTGCTTAGGTAATAAAATAAATGTCACTGCTACTGTTAATACTACACGATTCTGGATGAAGAGAATTATATCTTAGTTGATTAATCGTAGTATTCGTTAAGTGCTATTTGCCAAGCACTATAGTAAGCTTGGCACATAGCACTTAACGAATCTTACGATTACGGGATTATCAGGTCCCAAATGGGGCTCACAGTCTAAGTAGGAGGGAGAACAGGTATTGAGTCCCCATTATGGAGGTGAGGGAACTGAGGTACCGAGAAGTGAAGTGACCTGCCCAAAGTCACACAACAGATGTGTGGCAGAACCGGAATTAGAACCCAGGTCCTCTGACATTTGACATCCAGGCCTGCGTTCTTCCCATCGGGCCTCCCTGCTGCCCATCTTCTCTTTCCCAGGTAAGGCCTGGAAATGAAGCCAGGTTTCTGGAATAAAAAGAGATTGGTTGGCTCCTGGGGGTGAATTCAGTTGTATCTTGGGCATGCGTTGAAAACTGGGGAATTAGCTGTCAGCACGGTTGTAAATGCATAAGAGCAGTTACAGGTGAGATGCCTAATGCAACTCCACAGTGTACACAGATCTGTTCAGGCACGCAAACCATTTGGGCAAATCCTGACGATAGCGGACAAACTTCAATCCAGTCATTCTATCCTTCCCTTACCACTTATATAAACAATTACCTTAAAAAAAAAGCTTCTTTCGGGAGATTTTTATCGGATTTTGTTCATTTAGCCTAAAGACTGCTTAATGACACATTGCTGGATGGCTTTACATTAATAATATATTCAATTTTGTTTCTGCGGTAGAACTTCAACAGCCAAGTGGCTGTGCCCCACCTAGGCCTGGGAGATCAAGCACCACAACATTTCCAAAGGTGCTGAACTTAGTTTTCTTATTCAGTGAACAGAAAAGGGGTCTGGGCTATCAGGGACACAGAGCAGAGCCCCCCTCCTTCCCAAGCGCCTAGTACAGTGCTCTGCACATAGTAAGCGCTCAATAAATGCGATTGATGATGATGATGATCTTGCCATTATCTGCCTCCCTGGAAGTCAAGTCAGCAGGCACTGGGATCTACCAGAAAAAAATTACCCAGTGCCAACTTGAGTCAATCGATTATTGGTATTTATTAAGGGTTTACTTTGCGCAGAGCACTGTACTTAAGTGCTTGGGGGAGTAAAATACAATAGAGATGGTAGACACTGTCCCTGCCGTCTAGGAGCTTGCAATCTAGTCGGGGAGACAGGCTTTAAAATAAATTACATATAGGAAAGTGGTATTTACGCAATTGCTGCGGGGCTAGGGGTGGGGTGAGTATTAAAGTGCTTAATCTCGATCACTCGCTGTGTGACCTTGGATAAATCTCTGCACCTTTCTGTTCTGCCCCCAATCTCATAGGAATCTTGTGAATCGGGGTCACGGTGTGTGAATCATTCCCACTGTGTTTGAAGCCCTCGGATCCCTTCGGTTGAAATGAATTGTATCAGTTATTTTCTTGATTTAGGGAGATCAGAGAGCCCGGGTTCTTTATAGCAGCTCCAACCCTGAACGGCTGTGTGACCTAGGGTTACGTCAATTTGTTTTTCTGAACCTCAGTTTCCTCATCTGTAAAATGGGTATTAAGCGCCTGTTGTCCTTTCTCCTTCGACTGTGAGCCCCATGTGGGTCAGAGACTGTGTCCAATCCGATTAGCCTCTGGGTACCTCAGCATTCAGCACAGTTCCTATATGTAGAGTTTGGAAAAAAATTCACAAATACCTGATCCATGGAGCCCCCAGAGGCTCGCAATCCAACAATGAAGCTAGGAGGGGAATTGACGTGAAACCAGAACAATATATGACAAATTCAAGGGTGACAGAGCAATGTGGCAGAATTTCAGGCTCCCCTTTTTTTGGTATTGTTAAGCACTTACTATGTGCCGGGCACTACTCTAAGCACCCGGCTAGATACAAGGTAACTGAATTGGACACAGTCCCTGCCCCAGGTGGGGCTCCCAATCTTCATCCCCATTTTACAGATGAGGCAACTGAGGCACAGAGGAGTGAAGCGACTGGTTCGATGTCATACAGCAGACAAGAGACAGAGCCAGGGTTAGAACCCAGGTCCTTCTGACTCCCAGGCTCCAAGCCCTATCCACTAGGCCACACTGCTTCTCACGGCTTAGCCTAACAATCACACCAGTCGCAAGGGCGTCCTTCTCGACGATCTGAAAGTTGAGAAAGCCTCACACCTCAGGAGTTTCTTCTCCTCTTCCAGGTCGGAGCAGGGGCCCCTTGCCGGCATTCCAGGGCATTCCAGGGTCTGAGCAGCTTCTCTCCCGTGTGACTCACCCTGGAAATGATCGGTCAATTGTATTTATTGAACACTTACTGTGTGCAGAGTACTTTACTAAGCACTTGATACAAAGTAAAAATAGAACATAAACATTCCCCACCCACAACGACTTTATAGTCTAGAGTCGAAAGTCTAGTGATTAATTAATTCATTCATTCAATCGTATTTATTGAGTGCTTACCATGTGCAGAGCACTGTACTAAGCGCTTGGGAAGTACAAGTAGCAGGCCTTTCCCTTTCTAGACTGCAAGCCCACTGTTGGGTAGGGACCATCTTTATATGTTGCCAACTTGTACTTCCCAAGCGCTTAGTACAGTGCTCTGCACACAGTAAGCGCTCAATAAATATGATTGAATGAATGAATGAATGAATGAGGCCTACCCATACTGAGCCCCCTCCTTCCTCTCCCCCTCCTCCCCTTCCCCATCCCCCCACCTTACCTCCTTCCCTTCCCCACAGCACCTGTATATATGTATATATGTTTGTGCGTATTTATTACTCTATTTATTTATTTTATTTGTACATATTTATTCTATTTATTTTATTTTGTTAATATGTTTTGTTTTGTCTCTGTCTCCCCCTTCTAGACTGTGAGCCCACTGTTGGGTAGGGACCATCTCTATATGTTGCCAACTTGTACTTCCCAAGCGCTTAGTACAGTGCTCTGAACACAGTAAGCGCTCAATAAATACGATTGAATGAATGAATGAAAGTCGGCAACATATAGAGACGGTCCCTACCCAACAATGGGCTCACACTCTAGAAGGGGAAGACAGACAACAAAACAAAACATGTAGACAGGTATCAAAATTGTCAGAACAAATAGAAATAAAAGCTAGAGGCACATCATTAACAAAATAAGTAGAGTAGTAAATATGTACAAGTTAAACAAATAGAGTAGTACATCTGTACAAATATGTACAAGTGCTGTGGGGAGGGGAAGGAGGTAACATGCCCAGAGCATTTCTGCACAAAGATAATCCGGGAAGCAGAGTGAAATTGAGACTGAAGTGGGGAGAGACAGGAGGATGGGAGATCAGAGAGGAGGCTGATGCAGTAATCCAGTTAGGTTAGGATGAGAGATTGAACCAGCAAGGTAATGGTTCGGATGGAGAGGAAAGGGTGGATCTTGGCGATGTTGCGGAGGTGAGACCGGCAGGTTTTGGTGACGGATTGGATGTGTGGGGTGAACGAGAGAGCTGAGTCGAGGATGACACCAAGATTGCGGGCTTGTGAGACGGGAAGGATGGTAGTGCCGTCTACAGTGATGGGAAAGTCAGGGAGAGGACAAGGTTTGGGAGGGAAGACAAGGAGTTCAGTCTTGGCCATATTGAGTTTTAGATGGCGGGTAGACATCCAGATGGAGATGTCCTGAAGGCAGGAGGAGATCTGAGCCTGGAGGGAGGAAGAGAGAGCAGGGGCAGAGATATAGATTTAATTTAGAATGAATAATACTGATGGTATTCGTTAAGCGCTTATGATGTGCCAGCGCCGTTCTAAGCACGGGGGTAGATACAAGATAAGCAGGTTGGACACAGGTTGTGTCCCTGTGCTGCATGGGGCTCGCATTCTAAGTAAGAAGGAGCACAGGGATTGAATCACCATTTTAAAGATGAGGAAATTGAAGCACAGAGATGTTTAGTGGCTTGACTGAGGTCACACAGCAGTCGAGTGGCAGAGCTGGAATGAGAACTCAGGTCCTCTGACTCCCAGGCCTCTGTTAGGCCTTGCTGCTTGCCTAGTCATAGTAATAATAATAATAATAATAATAATAATAATAATAATAATAATGGTATTTGTTAAGGGCTTATTATGAGCAAAGCACTGTTCTAATGCTGGAGTAGATATGGGCTAATCAGGTCGGAAACAGTCCCTATCACACATGGGGCTCACAGTCTCAATCCTCATTTCATGGTTGAGGAAACTGAGGCACAGAAAAGTGAAGTGCCTTGCCCAAGATAACACAGCAGCCAACTGGGCAGACCCTTCTCCCCCCTTTTCAATAGCCTAGTTGAATAACATGCAATTGTGCACATTTTCCTGGAAAGGCAAGTACTCTAGGAAACAAGGCAAAAATGCAGAAGAGATGATGAAATTCTGCAGCGATGCGGGGAGTTCTGCATTTATACCAGGCTTTGGCAGGGTTTGAATAACTGGCAAAGTCACTTCATACAATGTTTACCTCTTTTGTGTCACCAAATCAGGTTTCTGTGATCAGCGGAACATATCTCGGCCTTGACTACATGAGTAAATTGAATGGACGTGATGGAGGAGTCATTATTAATATGTCTTCTCTGGCAGGTAAGCCAACAATAATAATAATAATGATTATGGTATTTACTAAGCACTTACTACATGCCAGGCACTGTACTAAGCACTGGGTTGGATACAAGCAAATTGTGTTGGACACAGTCCCTGTTACACGAGGGGCTCAGTCTCAACTCCCATTTTTTAGATGAGGTAACTAAAGCACAGAGAAGTGAAGTGACTTCCCCAAGGTCATCCAGCAGACAAGTGGCGTAGCAGGATTCTGATGCCCAGGCCCATGCTCTCTAGTTTTTACCAGAAATATCTACCTATTCAAAGCATCTCTTTCTTTTCTCCCTTCTCCGCCTTCTATCACTTCTTCCCATCTGAAATCACATCTGTAAGAAACAGCAGAACTTGCAGTTTGTTCTGCTTTGATAATGATGCACAGCGATTAAGCACTGAGTAATGTTGCTGTTATGAGCCTCTGTGTTTGTCTTCAGGTGGCTGTTGTCATCTTCCTCACTGCTCTCATATTTCCTCTTCTCTTCCTACGTCCGTTAAGGTCTCAGTCTCTTCACCACTTGCTGTGGTTTCAAGATCCACAGTTCCATACCTAGTGCATTGTTCTTGTGATCGAATCAGCTATTGCATCGTTTAACGTCTCAGGTTCACAAATAAGAACGCTAAGGGAATCATTCCCTACCGATCCTTCTGACTTTTCTTTTAGCTTGGCCTTGGATTGTTTGTGTTCTGTTTGCCCGGAATATTGGACTGTAGCCATTTTGGTGATAATAATAATAATAATGGTATTTGTTAAGCGCTTACTATGTGCAAAGCACTGTTCTAAGCACAGGGGAGGTTACAAGGTGATCAGGTTGTTCCACAGTGGGCTCACAGTCTTTATTCCCCATTTTACAGATGAGGGAACTGAGGCACAGAGAAGTGAAGTGACTTGCCCAAAGTCACAAAGCTGACAATTGGCAGAGCAGGGATTTGAACCCATGACCTCTGACTCCAAAGTCCGGGCTCTTTCCACTGTCATACTGCTTCTCTAAGAGTGATAGCAATAGTTGTAGCGGTAGTAATAATAGCAGTAGCAATAACTGGAGCAACAGAAGCAGTAATAGCAGTAGCACTAATAGTAGCAGTAGCAGCAATAGTAGAATTAGCAAGAATAGTAATAACATTAATGACAATAATAATTATCATTATTATGGTACTTGTTAAGTGCTTACTATGGACTTACTAAAGAGGGATGCAAACAAAAATATTCGTAAATGGAGTGGTAAAAAGAAATAGTCGAATAACCACATATACATGACGGGAGAGGACTGGTATAAATAAGCTCATAAGTGCTAGACTGTTGTCAGACTTAGTCAGTATTTAATCTATCAATGTTGCCGAGTGGTTAAAGGCCCAGCCTGGGAGTCAGAGGACCTGGATTCTAATCCTGGCCTGACATTCGTTGGCTGTGTGACCTTGGGCAAGTCATTCGCTGTCACTTTTAGGAAGGATTTGAATGTGGGAAAGCTATGGTCTTTGGGGATTGGGAAGGGAGTGAACGGTGTGAGCAGAGAAACAGATGTGGGGGAGATGAACTAGGAACACCTGGAAGGCAGTGTGTAATTCAGAGACTTCATTCTGGGCAATCAGAGAGTCAGTAAGTCCTGGAATGTTTTCTAATAAACCCTTAAGGGACTTTCTGTAATGGTAGGGCCAAATTCCAAAGGCGATGCTATTTTTCCTCAATAGCAGGGTTTGTGTTGATGAGTGCGGAGATTTGACTCGTGACCCAAATTGTCACTGGCTTTTGGGAGGCTATTTCCCTTCGATTCACGAAGCAGGAGGCCCAATTTCCAAAGTCTTGGTGTTTCTGAAGAACACCATTATGTAATTTTCTTTCTGATCTAGTAGAATCTCAATTATCCCAACTCCCTGGATCTGAGGATATCACTAAGTAAGCTTCTTGTGGGCAGGGATCGTTTCTGTCAACACTTTACCAAGAACTGAATACAGTGCTCTGCATGAATTGCTCAATAATTTCTGATGATTGATTGATTTTTTTTTTCCCCACTCGTATTTGTTAAGTGCTTACTACGTGCCAGGCACTGTACTAAGCACTGGGGTAGAATTAAGATAAACAGGTGGAACACAGTCCCTGTCCCCCGTGGGGCTCACGGCCTTAATCCCCATTTTACAGATGAAAGACCTGAGGCCCATTGAAGTCGCTTGCCCAAAGTCCCACAGCAGACAAGTGGCAGAGCTGGGATTAGAACCCAGGTCCTTCTGCCTCCCAGTCCCGGGCTCTTTCCATTAGGCTACCCAGCTTCCCGATTGTTCGATTGCTCACTTCTTGTCACCGAGGTTTTCGTTCTTCTGACATGTTCCTCTCCAATTCGACGGTGTAATTGACCCGGGACATGGCAGCCCAGAGACGGGCCTGGCTCGTTGTTGACAAAAACTGAAGTGAAACAGTCATGACAAACAATTACCCGTTGGGTTCCGGGTCTCAAGAGTTGAGCACACCCTCCTCCAGTACGCTGAATAACCATTTTTCCCCTCCACCTTCCTCCTCTGTTGTTCAAGCTTATTAGTGGCGTTTGGCTCTTCCCTCACGTCACTGGCCATTACTCATTAACGTCTCTGCCCAACCCAGCTGAACTTTAGAATAGGACACTACACCCCTGAATAGGTGCAAGAGATCGTTCGGATTCCTCCGTTCAAGTTGAATATAATTCTCAGGCACGTCCAGTAAAGGGAAATAGAGAAACAGTCTCTGAGAAAATAGGGGGAGGATGAGGGAGGGAGCGGGTAAGGAGAAAACCTAGAGAGGGAACTCTGTAGACTGAGCTTTAAGATGACCTCTGTGGTGTTTACTTGGAGTTGGGACCGAAGGTCAGCGGTCTGAAGGAGTGGCGTAATTGGAATGGTATTTCCTATAAAAGGTTGAGAGGACACACCACGAAAGCGATAAACACAAATATCGCTCCTTATTGAAAGCTCGGTGTGTTTGCGCACCGTGGTGTCCACCTGGTTAGGGAAAAGGATGCCTTAAAACCTGCTGACTGAGACTGGAAAGTTTGCTCGAGCTAATCAGTGGTTCCTCTGGGTCTCTCTCAGTTGTCTCTCTGGCGACGAAGGCGATGATTTCCATGAGTCTGTCGTTATGGAATCTTAGGAGCCTAAACAGGCAGATCCAGGATCAGCCAGGTTGTATCCTGGATACAAATTTTCAATCCATCACTGATATTTATTGAGCTCTTTCTGTGTACAGAGCACTATACTGAGCACTTGGGAGAGGACTGTACAACAGAATGGGTAGGGGAGATCCCTGGCCACAAGGATCTTACCGTCTACAGGGAAAGGTTACAAACTATTTTCCCATTGAAGGTTAGCCGTGAGTGTTTGCTTTTATCTGAGCTGCACCTTCTCAGTTTCAAAACCGATCCTAAGATCCAAGCAGCAGATTTCTACTCTCATTTTGGCTCTCCTGGTGATATTTCAATTAATTAAATAAGACTCTTATTAATCAATCAATGAATAGTATTTATTGTGCTTACTGTATACAGAGCACTGTGCTAGGCACTCAGCGGGGTTAGACACGGTCTCTGTCCCACATGGGGCTCACAGCCTTAATCTCCATTTTACAGATGAGGTAACTGAGGAAAAGAGAAGTAAAGTGACTTGCCCATGGTCACACAGCAGACAAGTGGCAGAGTTAGGATTAGAACCCAAGCCCACGCTCTATCTGCTAGGCCGTGCTGCTTTTCACTGTGGGCAGAGAACGTGTCTACCAACTCTGTTGTATTGTACTCTCCCAGGCAGTTAGTTCAGTGCTCTGCACATAGTAAGTGTTCTGCACACTAAATACCACTGATGGATTAATTTCTACTCTCCCCTGATTTAGCACCCCAAAACCACCACCCTAGCACTTTATGCCAACCACGCACTATGTACTAACAAGCATCTACATAGCACCTGTGAAGATACCCACCCTATAATGATGACGATGATGATGATGGTATTTTTTAAGCGCTTACTATGTGCCAAGCACTGTTCTAAGCACTGGGGGAGATACAAGTTATCAAGTTGTCCCATGTGGGGATCACTGTCTTAGTCCCCATTTTACAGATGAGGTAATGAGGCAGAGAGAAGTGAAGTGACTTGCCCAAAGTCACACAGCTGACAAGTGGCGGAGCCAGGATTAGAACCCACGACCACTGACTCCCAAGTCCGGGCTCTTTCCACTGAGCCACGCTGCTTCTCCCTACGGCTAAGCACTTAGCCTCTGAACCCCATATGGGACGGGAACTGTGCTCAACCTGATTAATTCGCATCTACCCCAGCGCTTGGAATATGTAAACTCTTAACAAATACCGTAGTAATGATAGTGATAATAATCTGATTATCTTGTATCTGCCCAGTGCTTAGTACAGCGCTTGGTACATAGTAAGAACTTCATAAATACTCTTGTCTGTAGACTGGTAGCTCATTGTGGGCAGGGAATGTTTCTGATTATTGTTGCACTGAACTCTCCTAAATGCTTAGTGCAGTGCTGTGCACATAGTAAGCACTCAATAAGCATGATTGAATGAATAATAATGACAATGGTAATGATAATGATAATATTAATCTCTCAGTGTCTCTCACCACTAGATTTGGATTTCCTCCATCTAAACTGTTGGGTAGGGTCTGTCTCTATATGTTGCCAACTTGTACTTCCCAAGCGCTTAGTACAGTGCTTTGCACACGGTAAGCGCTCAATAAATATGATTGAATGAATGAATGAATGAACACTGTGGAACACATACCTCCTAGAAGCCCATCTAGGGCACATTTAGCAGAGAAAACCTCCAAGTTCCATTTTTCCAGTGCCTGTGGAATGCTCACTCTCTCCTTAAAAGGAGAATGTCTCCCTTAGTTACGGAACTCCAAAGGATAGCATCCCTTGCATGACATGGCTAATTTATAACACAAAAATAAAATAATCCCTGTGGTTTATATTACTGGGATCTACAGAGTTACACGGGTTTTAAATTCTCTCCAGAGTCTGGGCCAGTAATCTTTTTCCTGGGCATGCACGCCCACTGACAGATAGATGGAATGAACTCCAATTAAAGCATCTGAAGCAGGGTGGCCTAGTGGAAAGAGCAGGGGACTGGAAGTCAGAGTTCCTGGGTTTTAATCTTGGCTCTGTCATTTACCTATTGTGTGTGACCTTTTTTTATCAGTTGAGGGCTAACTAGGTGCTGAGAACTGTACTAAACATTTGGGAACAGACGGTACAACATTCCCTGCTCACAGCGAGCTTACGGTCTAGAGGGAGAGACCTTGGGGAAGTCACTTCACTTCTCTGTACCTCAGTTCCCTCTTCTGTAAAATGGGAATTCAATGACTGTTCTTCCTACCTGTTAGAGTGGGAGCCCCATGTAGGACATGATTATCTTGTGTCTACCCCAGAGTTTAGTTCAGTGATTGGCACCTAATATGCGCTAAACGAATACAGGGTCAATTCAGAAGTCAAACGAATACATTTAATTTCAACACGTCATTCCAAATCCACCTTTTAGGGAATCCATCAAATACTACTATTTTTCTTTTATTTGATTTATTTTTTTTTATTAGTTAAGTGCTTACTATTTGCCAGGCTCAGTTCTAAGCACTGGGGTAGATACAAGTTAATCAGGGTGGACACAGCCCGTGTCCCACATAGGGCTCACAGTCTTATTCTTCATTTTACAGATGAGTGAACTGAGGCCTAGAGAAGTTAAGTGACTTGACCAGGGTCACACAGCAGACATGTCAGAGCCGAGATTAGAACCCAGGTCCTTCTGACTCCCAAGCCCGTGCTTTAACCTGAGTGATCTCCCTTCTTCCCCCAGACTGATCCCCCTCCTTCCTCTCCCCCTCCCCATCCCCCCCGCCCTACCTCCTTTCCCTCCCCACAGCACCTGTATATATGTTTGTACAGATTTATTACTGTATTTATTTGACTTGTACATATTTACTATTCTATTTATTTTATTTTGTTAGTATGTTTTGTTGTCTGTCTCCCCCTTCTAGACTGTGAGCCCGCTGTTGGGTAGGGACCGTCTCTATATGTTGCCAACTTGGACTTCCCAAGCGCTTAGTACAGTGGTCTGCACACAGTAAGCGCTCAGTAAATACGATTGAATGAATGAATGAATGAATGTTTACTGCGTGCACAGCCCTGTACTAAGTGTTTGGGAGACTGCAAGATAACAGAGTTGGTAGACACATTCTCTACACACAAGGATCTTAGAATCATTTTAATAAACAAATTACAGATATGTACTTAAATGCTGTGGGGCTGAGGGAGGGGTGAATAAATAGAGCAAATCAGGGTGATGCAGAAGGGAGTGAGAGAAGAGGAAAGGACGGCTGAGTCAGGGAAGGCCTCTTGGAGGAGACGTGCCTTCAATAAGGCTTTGAAAGGGGGGAAGAGTAATTGTCGGATTTGAGGAGGAAGGGCGTTCCAGGCCACAGGCAGGATGAGAGGGAGAGGTTGGTGGCAAGATAGATGACACAAGATACAGTGAGAAGTTTAGCATTAGAGGAGCAAAGTGGTTGGCCTATGTGGGAGTAGCAAATCGGAGAGGCAAGAGAGGAGGGGACAAGGTGGTAGAGTGCTTGCAAGCCAATGTAAGTAGCATTTTTCCCCCCATACCTAGTTCTCACAGCTGGGAGCTGCCTCTATTGACGTGCGTTCATTATGGTCTTGGCACCTCCCTGGATGCTAGACAGACTTCCTTCTGCATGTCCTGTCACAGAAAAAAGTGAGCTTCCTTAACTGGCCCTCTTGCCCCATAGCCGCTGCGGCTCTGGTTAAAGAACAGGGACAGGGAAAAGCCCCAGGTTCTTCGGACTGCCACTCTCAAGTCAACTTGCCCACTCTACCTCACTCTCATCTTTTCTGCCGTTTCCCCCAGCCTGCAGCCCCTTCCCTCTGCAAGTCCAGCGGACCAAGGCGCTTTCCACATCCAGAGCCCTCCTGAAATCTCAAGGCAGTCAGTCAGTCGTATTTATTGACCGCTTACTGTGAGCAGAGCCTGTACTGAGCGCTTTGGAGAGTGCACTGTAAAAATAATAATAATAGTAATTGTTAAGCACTTACTATGTGCCAGGCACGGTTGAGTTGGTAGACACGTTCCCTGCCCACCATGAGTTTACAATCTGGAGATGAGCTTACAGTCTAGAGGTGAATTTACTCTGTCTTACCTCCTTCCCTTCCCCACAGCACCTGTATATATGTATATATGTTTGCACATATTTATTACTCTATTTATTTTACTTGTACATATCTATTCTATTTATTTTATTTTGTTAGTATGTTTGGTTTTGTTCTCTGTCTCCCCCTTTTAGACTGTGAGCCCACTGCTGGGTAGGGACCGTCTCTATATGTTGCCAACTTGTACTTCCCAAGCGCTTAGTACAGTCCTCTGCGCACAATAGGCGCTCAATAAATACGATTGATGATGATGATGATGAGAAGCAGCGTGGCCTGGTGGCTAGAGCATGGGCCTTGGAGTCAGGAGGACCTGGGTTCTAATCCTGGTTGTGCCAGGTGTCTGCTGTATTACCATGGGCGAGTCGCATTGCTTCATCCATAAAACGGGGATTAAGAGCGTGAGCCCCATGTGGAACAGGGACTGCATCCAACCTGATTGACTTGTATCTAATCCAGCCCTTGGAATAGTGCTTGGCACAACGTAAGCGCTTAACAAGTACCATAGTTATCGTTAATTTTTCCGGTTGGCTGAGCCAGGATGACATCTCTCAGTCAGAATGACTTAGCACGGTTGAACAATATAATGGGCATTCAGCATTAATCGTTGATTCCCACCAAAACTGCTAGTTCCTCTTTCAGAGAAACTGAACAAGGAAGAAGTGGTTGAAGGGAAAATGTTACTGAGACAAGTCCAACTGGAAATATTTAACAGACTGGGCTAATAATAGCTAGTCACTATTATTAGTCAACCTTAAGTCTTTACCCATCCACGCAAGGTATTGCAGTTTTTGTAGAAGAGATTTCCCCAGATTTGCTGGATTCTCATTCTATTGCCTGCCCTGAAGAGAGAACAGAAAGCTCTGAAGAATGTTTGGGCTCTTTCAAGAAAATTTTTTGGTTAGCCTGCCCAATTTTCAGTGAGGATGATGATGATGATGATGATGATGATGAAGGTGACTGTGGTACTTGTCAAGCGGTTACTACGTTCCAGGCGTTGTGCTAAGTACTAGGGTAAATACAGTACAGGTCAGACACAGTGTCTATTCCTCATGGGGTTTAGAGTCTAAGTGGGAGAATGATATTTAATCGTCATGAGACCTTGGTCAAGTCACTTAACTTCTCTGTGTCTCAGTTTCCTCATCTGTAAATTGGGGATAGACTATGAGCCCCAAGTAGGAAAGGGACTGTGTTCAACCTGATTAGCTTGTGTCTATCCCAGAGCTTAATACATTGGCTGGCACCTAGTAAGCGCTTAACAGATACTATGAAAAAAAATCTCCATTTTACAGATGTGGAAACTGAGAAGCTGAGCAGTTTAGTGATTTGCCCAAAGTCACATGGCTGTGAAGAGGAGGAGGCAGGATTAGAACCCAGATCTCCTGACTCTTGAGCCTGGGTTTTTCCCACTAGATCACACTGCTTCTAGACTGTGAGCCCACTGTTGGGTAGGGACTGTCTCTATATGTTGCCAACTTGTACTTCCCAAGCGCTTAGTACAGTGCTCTGCACACAGTAAGCGCTCAATAAATACGATTGATTGATTGATTGCTTCTCTATGATACCCATAGGCAAGTAAATGCCAGCAGATTTCCTTTTACACATCAACAGAGCACAGAAAAGTTGAACACAATCATCACTTTGAATTTTGATCA
The DNA here is from genome assembly GCF_015852505.1 of Tachyglossus aculeatus. Taxonomy (NCBI): domain Eukaryota; kingdom Metazoa; phylum Chordata; class Mammalia; order Monotremata; family Tachyglossidae; genus Tachyglossus; species Tachyglossus aculeatus. The sequence continues at coordinate 37,448,006 of NC_052077.1, read as the reverse complement.
ACAAAATTGACATGCCACGTTAATTTCTGAAGATTAGGTTTTCATTTGTTCTGCTTGCTGTGGGACCTTGGACAAGTCACTTACCTTCTCTTTGCCTCAGACTTTTCATCTGTAAAATGGAGATAAAATAACATGTTCTCCCTTCTTCTTTGACTGGGAGCCTCATATGGTCAGAGACTGTATCTGATCTGATTATCATGTGCTGGGGAATCAGAAGGTCATGGGTTCTAATCCCAGTTCTGCCACTTGTCTTTTGTGTGACCTTAGGCAAATCGCTTCACTTCTCTGTGCCTTGGTTACCCCATCTGCAAAATGGGGATTGAGACTGTGAGCCCCACATGGGGTCAGGACTGTGTCTAACCCAGTTTGCTTTTATCCACCCCGCCACTCAGTACAGTGCTTGGCACATAGTAAGTTCTTAATGTATCCCATAATTATTATTATTACTATTACTATCTCAGATCTGCCTGAGCACTTAGAACAGTGCTTGGCACGTAGTAAGGGCATAAAAAATACCGCTGTCATTACAAAGTAGCGTGGCTCAGTGGCAAGAGCCCGGGCTTTGGAGTCAGAGGTCATGGGTTCAAATTCCGGCTCCGCCCATTGTCAGCTGTGTGACTTTGGGCAAGTCACTTCACTTCTTTGGGCCTCAGTTCCCTCATCTGTAAAATGGGGATTAAGACTGTGAACCCCACCGAGGGACAACCTGATTGCCTTGTAACCTCCCCAGTGCTTAGAACAGTGCTTTGCACATAGTAAACGCTTAATACATTTCATCATTATTATTATTATTAAAGTAGTAGTAGTATTGATATTTACTACTGAATCCAATGCAGTGTACTAAACTCTAGAGAGCAAAAACAGAAACAGACTAACCAGATGTGTCCCCTGCCCACAAGGAGGGGAGACAGATGGAAAAATATTCCCATACAGTGGAATAGGAAACATAGAAACTTGAATCCTAAGTGCTCAATTAAATACACTTATGGACACAAGTGCTGACTTCATTTTGAACCAGCTTCCATATCTGGAACCTCAGCAGGTTAGTAGAAAGCCACAGTTCTTCTAAATCCACCTCAACCCATTGTAGACCATAGACCAACCAGTCAGTGGTATTTCCTGAGCGTGTCTTGAATGCAAGGCTCTGGACAAAGTGCCACAGAAGCAAGAAACCCATTTCTTGCCCTTGAGGAGCTGACAGTCGAATGGTTAAGGAGGGGGTTATTGGCCGTTTCCAGTCCAGTGGTGAGAACCTCCCTGGATCCACCATATAGTCAGTCATTTCCAGTCAGCCGGAGTCCAGGTTATGTGGCTCAGTGGAAACAGCCTGGGTTTTGGAGTCAGAGGTCATGGGTTCAAATCCTGGCTCCACCAATTGTCAGCTGTGTGACTTTGGGCAAGTCACTTAAGTCCTCTGTGTCTCAGTTACCTCATCTGTAAAAATGGGGATTAAGACTGTGAGCCCCCCGTGGGACAACCTGATCACCTTGTAACCTCCCCAGTGCTTAGAACAGTGCTTTGCACATAGTAAGCACTTAATAAATGCCATCATTTATTATTATTATGACTCTTTCCCATAAGTGGGCTGTCTCCCAGGACACCCTCTGCTCCACCAGCATATGTGACAGAGACAGTGGGTAGAGGGTCTCCGTCAGGGGCCTGGCTGGGACATTTTGCTAATTTTAATTCTATTCGTTCTGACAACCTTGACACCTGTCTACCTGTTTTGTTTTGTTGTCTGTCTTCCCATTCTAGACAGTGAGCCTGTTGTTGGGTAGGGACCATCTCTGTGTGTTGCTGACTTTTACTTCCCAAGTGCTTAGTACAGTGCTCTGCACACAGTAAGCACTCAATAAATACGATTGAATGAATGAATGAACTTCCCACTTGTCCAATCTTGGCTATGCTCATGACCTAAAGGAAGACCATTCGGAATCACCATGGTGTAGTGGAAAGAGCACGGCTTACTCCTTCCTACTCCACATCCCACTTGCCCAATCTTGGCTATGCTCATGACCTAAAGAAAGACCATTCGGAATCACCATGGTGTAGTGGAAAGAGCCCGGCTTACACCTTCTTACTCCAAGACCTGGGTTCTAATCTCGGCTCTACCGCTTTCCTGCTGTGCGACCTCGGGCCAGTCACTTCGCTTCTCTGGGGCTCAGTTACCTCATCTGTAAAATGGGGATCGAAACCGTGAGCCCCATGAGGGACAGAGACTGTCCAACTCGATTTGCTGGTATCCACCCCGTGCCTGGCATATAGTAAGAGCATAACAAATACCATCATCATCATCATCATTATTATTATTATTAAGTTACCCTTTTCACCCACACTGAAGAGCCCAGAAGCAAAACAGATTGAGTTTCTTGGAATGTGTCTCTTGGGTTTTACAGGGCTCATGCCTGCCGCCCACCAGCCCGTATACAGTGCTTCGAAACACGGCATCATTGGCTTCACGCGATCTGCAGCGGTGAGTGCAAACGGCCAAAGACGGGCCGTCGCCCTACGTGGTTTCCTCTAACCAAAAGACCCAGCCTTGGGGCCTCCTGGGTCCGTGGCTGAATGGTAAACCAGAAGGTGGGGGGGGTGGAAGGGGAAGGTGAAATTCCTCAATAACCCGGGCCCTGGCAAGTAGGACTGTAGGCCCGCTGCTTATTTATTCATAGAGCTATTGACAGTTGACATCGAGTACATGGTTCACCTCCCTTATCCTCAGCTTTTTCTCCAGAATGCAAAACCCACTCCCTTAATTCAGAGCCCTCCCTCTTCCCTCTCTGTTTGTTGGAGGAAAGAAAAACGTTAAGGTGAAAACAAGTCATAGAAGCGGCAGTGAAGATCTTTAAGATTTCGCAGGAGCTCCAGACAGAAAAAAATAAGGATTACTTTCAGAATAATAATAATAGCATTTGTGGTATTTGTTTAGTGCTTATTATGTGACAAGCACCATACTAAACTCTGGGCTTGAGGCCAGATGATCAGGTCAGACGCAGTCCCTGCCCTATGTGGGGCTCACAGCCTAAGCAGGAAGGAGAACAGATCCGGACTACCCATTTTACAGAGGAGAAGATCAAACCATCCATAGTCCACAGTGTAAATGTGGATTGAGACTGTGAGCCCCATGTGAGACAGGAACTGTGTCCAACCCGATTTGCTTGTATTCATTCAGTCGTATTTATTGAGCGCATACTGTGTGCAGAGCACTGTACTAGGTGCTTGGGGAGTACAATTCAGCAACAAATAGAGACAATCCCTAACCACAAAGGGCACGCAATCTCTACCCCATTACTTAGTACAATGCCAGGCACATAATAATAATAATAATGGCATTTATTAAGTGCTTACTATGTGCAAAGCACTGTTCTAAGCCCTGGGGAGGTTACAAGGTGATCAAGTTGTCCCACGGGGGGCTCACAGTCTTAATCCCTCATTTTACAGATGAGGTAACTGAGGCACAGAGAAGTTAAGTGACTTGCCCAAAGTCACACAGCTGACAATTGGCAGAGCCTGGATTTGAACCCATGACCTCTGACTCCAAAGCCCGGGCTCTTTCCACTAAGTGCTTAACAAATACCACAATTATTATTAGTAGTAATTAGGGAATTCCCCAGCGCAGATAACCTGCATCCCTTCACCAGCCCTTCATGAGCAATATGATAGTTTCCAAACAGGATGTTTCAGATGAGGCCCATGCAAACCTCATCGTGTTCAGTGTTGCCATGTCTCCAGCCGAGTGCCCTTTGACCCCCGCCGTTCTCTTTTGCAGATAGCTGCCAAGTGTGCCAACAGCGGAGTGCGACTAAATGCCATCTGCCCCGGCTTCGTGAACACCCCCATCCTCGAGTCCATCGAAAAGGAAGAGAATATGGGACAATATATTGAATACAAAGATAAAATCAAAGACATGATGAAATTCTACGGCGTGTTGGAGTAAGTAAACTATGTCCATTTCCCCTCTGATGAGGTACGATCCTTCTCATTCATTCATTCAGTTCATTCAGTTGTATTTATTGAGTGCTCCCTGTGTGCAAAGCACTGTAGTGAGCTCTTGGGAGAGTACAATACAACAATAAATAGACACATTCCTTGCCCACAACAAGCTTACAATCTGGGGCGTGGGTGGAGGATTCGAGGGGGAGGCGTACACCTTGTAGCCTTTGATATGACATGGACAGGACCCGAGCAAGTGGATGGTTCAGGAATCATTGGGGAACTTATAATAATAATAATATTATAACAATAATAATAATGGTATTTGTTAAGTGCTGACTATGTGCCAAGCACTGTTCTAAGCTCTGGAGGGGATACAAGGTAATTAGGTTGTCCCGTGTGGGGCTCACAGTCTTAACCCCCATTTTACAGATGAGGTAACTGAGGAACAGAGAAGTTAAATGACTTGCCCAAAGTCACACAGCTGACAAATGGCAGAGCCGGGATTAGAACCCATGACCTCTGACTCCCAAGCCCGTGTTCTTTCCACTGAGCCATGCTGCTTCTCTATCAGACCAGTTATACCTCCATAGACTGGGTTTGTTCATCTAATTCATTCATACATTCACTCGTATTTATTGAGTGCTTACTGTGTGCAGAGCACTGTATTAAGCACTTGGGAAGTACAAGTCGGCAACATATAGAGACAGTCCCTACCCAGCAACGGGCTCACAAAAGCGATGGAGAATCGAGTTTAATCTGAGTCATCTCTGGGTACCACACTGTTTCATTCATTCATTCAGTTGTATTTCTGGTGTGCTTACCGTGTGCAGAGCACTGTGCTAAGCACTTGGGAGAGTACAATACAACACTACAACAATACAACAATGAGAAGCAGCATGGTTCAGTAGGAAAGAGCCCGGGCTTTGGAGTCAGAGGTCATGGGTTCGAATCCCGGCTCCGCCAACTGTCAGCTGTGTGACTTTGGGCAAGTCACTTCACTTCTCTGGGCCTCAGTTCCCTCATCTGGAAAATGGGGATTAAATCTGTGAGCCCCACGAGGGACAACCCGATCACCTTGTAACCTCCCCAGTGCTTAGAACAGTGCTTTGCACATAGTAAGCGCTTAATAAATGCCATTAAAAAATAAAAAATAAATAAACAGACAAATTCCCTGTCCACAATGAGCTTACAGTCTAGAGAGAGATAGAGTCTAGAATACTTGGTATCTCAAGTGCTTAAGAAAGATTATTATTTCCCTGCCCACAATGAGCTTACAGTCTAGAGAGAGATAGAGTCTAGAATACTTGGTATCTCAAGTGCTTAAGAAATATTATTATTTTCATAGAGCGCACAATATCTCAATCAGTAATTTTCTTACAGGAGGCTTACTGGGCATAAGGGAACAATGATTGTAGGTCAGAGATAGGGAGGTCCAAGTCTGATGTATGAAATACCCCAGAAGGATCTGTCTGTTTTTGGTTTTTTAATGGTATTTGTTAAGCACTTAATACGTGCCAGGGAAGGTACTAAATGATGGAGTAGATGAAAGATAATCAAGTTGGACACAGTCCATGTTCCACATGGTGCTCACCATCTTAATCCGATTTTATAGATGAGGTCACTGAGACGCAGAGAAGTGAAGTGACTTGCCCAAGGTCTGTTTTCTGAAGGCTTACTCTCACTATCCTGCCTTGAGAAAACTTTAGTATCAAATAATAGTATTTATCATCATCATCAATCGTATTTATTGAGCGCTTACTGTGTGCAGAGCACTGTACTAAGCGCTTGGGAAGTACAAGTTGGCAACATATAGAGACAGTCCCTACCCAATAGTGGGCTCACAGTCTAAAATAATAGTATTTATCAAGAACTTAAGAAGTCCCAAGCCCTGTAGTTGAGATGAGTCAATCAGAAAGGGCACAGTCCTGTTCTCACACCATTTTAGATGTAGGGAAAACATGAAGCCCAGAGAGTCTCAATGACTTGCCCAGAGACACACAGCAGACCCCTTGCAGATCTGAAACTGAACCCCAGGCTTTTTGACTTCCATCCCATGCTCTTTCCACTAGGACATCCTGCCTTGTGTGAGGAGATGAGCCAAAATCAAGTTGTTGGTTTTTCTAATGGTATCTATTAAGCGATTATTATGTGTCAAACACCGGTCTAAGTGCTGGGGTAAATACAAGATAAGCAGGTTGGAGAAATTATCTGTCTCACAAAGGGCTCACAGTCTAAGTTGGAGGGAAAACAGGTATTTTGTCCCTATTTTAGAGATGAGGTAACTGTGAGCCACTGTGAGCCCCATGTGGGACAACCTGATCACCTTCTTTCTCCCCCAGGGCTTAGAACAGTGCTTTGAACATAGTAAGTGCTTAACAAATGCCATCATTATTATTATTATTATTATTATTATTATTATTATTATTATTATTATTATTATTATTATTATTAAGATAGGGAAGCAATATGGCCTAGTGGGAAATATGGCCCAGAGAAATTAAGTGACTTACCCAAGGTCACATAGCAATCAAATGGCGGAGCCAGGAGTGGAATCTAGGTGCTTTCATTCATTCAATCATATTTATTGAGCCCTTACTTTGTGCAGAGCACTGTACTAAGCGCTTGGAAAGGACAATTTGGCAACAATTACTAGGAGTCCTTCTGAATCCTAGGCCCATGCTCTATCTACTAGGCCTTGCTGCTTCTTCTGGGGGCTAGAGAAGCAGCGTGGCTCAGTGGAAGGAGCCCGGGCTTTGGAGTCAGAGGTCATGGGTTCAAATCCTGGCTCTACCAATTTTCAGCTCTGTGACTTTGGGCAAGTCATTCTCTGTGCCTCAGTTCCCTCATCTGTAAAATGAGGACTAAGACTGTGAGCCCCACGTAGGACAACCTTATCACCTTGTATCCTCCCAGCGCTCAGAACAGTGCATTGCACATAGTAAGCACTTAACAAATATTATTATTATTATTATTAGACACTATACCATCAGATCAGATCCAGTCTCTATTCGACTTGTGACTCTATTTCCATTTGGCCTCCACAGACCGAGGGAGAAGGGCTCTCTGTACAGGCAGTGAGTGAAGAGAACCCCTTGGCTGGGGGGAAAGTCCATTTAGTTCAAGTCAGTGGTATTTATTGAATGCCTTTTGCAGACTAAGCTTTGGAGAGCTCAGCATCAGCAAAACACACACCACGTGCCGTCACAGAGCTTACAGTCTTAATGAAGGAGACAGGCAAAAGTGAGAAGCAGCATGGCCTAGTGGGAAGAGCACCGGCCTGGGAATCAGAAGGAAGTGGGTTCTAAAGCTGACTCTGCCATGTGTCTGCTGTTGTGACCTTGGCTAGTCGCCTCACCTCTCTGGGCCTCGGTTTCCTCTTCTGCAATGTGGGGGTTCGTAACTTCCTTAGGCTGTGAGCCCCATGTGGGACAGGAACCGTGTCTGACATGATTACCTTCCATCTACCTCAGCGCTTAGTATTCGGGAAGTGCTTAACAAATACCACAGTCTACCCCAATAATTCAGGGCAGGACCAAAATGAGGATTAGTGTAGGCTACTCCAATCCTTCCAGATTCAACTGATTACACCTATTTGCCTTCCAGCCCTTCCATCATCGCCAAGGGACTGATAACCATCATTGAGGATGATACTTTGAATGGCGCCGTGATGAAGATCACAACCTCTCAGGGGATTCACTTCCAGCACTATGACACGTTGCCTTTTCAGTCCAAAAGTCTGTAAGGCGTCTAACAGCGATGGCTTCATCCAGCTGCCGGCTTCCAAAGGATTTTGCCGGTTGAAGCCTTTTCTGAAAAACACGGAGAGATGACATTTTCCTAGAGTGCGCAATATCTCAATCAGTAATTTTCTTCCGGGAGATTTATTGGGCATAGGGTGATCAGTGATGCTAGATCAGAGATGAGAAGGTCAAAGTTTGATGCACGGAACATCCCAGATGGGTCTGTCTGGTTTCCGAAGGTTCGGTCTCACCATCCTGCCAGTAGAAAAGCTGCGTTCAGCCAGTCAATCAGTCCATCAAGAGTACTTATTGAGCGCTTATTGCGTGTACTAAGTGCTTGGAAGAGTACAATGGAAGACACAATCCCTGCCCACGAGGAGCCTTCGATCCAGTGGAGGAGTTTACACACAAGCATAAAATGGCTTTCGGAGTGGTGATTTTTTTTTAAGATACTTGAATCTTAGTCCTATAATATATATATGTATATATATCCACAACATATTCCTCCCTCCCAAAGGCGTAATTCTGAACAAAACCCTTTTATTACCAAGCCAAGAATGATGACTCGTTCACGCGTTTGAGCCGTCCTATCAACAACTGCGCGGGAATACTATTTTGTACTGCGTCACTCCATGGCTCCACAGAGTTTATTCCCCTCATCTGGATGGGGTCCCTCAGGCCTCAGAGACTGAAGGATGGGCAGTGGGAGGAAAAACAGGGCTCTCAAAGCAACTGCCTACCCAGCGGATACATTTCCTTCCTTCCTGAGTAGCAGCGTGGCTCAGTGGAAAGAGCATGGGCTTTGGAGTCGGAGGTCATGGGTTCAAATCCCGGCTCCGCCAACTGTCAGCTGTGTGACTTTGGGCAAGTCACTTCACTTCTCTGTGCCTCAGTTACCTCATCTGGAAAATGGGGATTAAGACTGTGAGCCCCCTGTGGGACAACCTGATCACCTTGTAACCGCCCCAAGCACGTAGAACAGTGCTTTGCACATAGTAAGCGCTTAACAAATACCATCATTGTCATTACTATTATTACTATTCTGAGGATCAAGACGGTTCTTCCCTCTCTGGCCTCACATCATCCACAACCCATCGTCCATTGATGTCTGCCGGTACACTCTGTACCTTCGTGGATCTTTGAAGACTCTTTGACAAGCTCCGTCTTCGGCTGAGAGAGAGAGAGTAAAGGGGGCAGAAAGGTTCTCCAAAAGAGGGTGTCTACTCGGGGAGGTCATTCATCTTTCCAGCGTCCTTCTGATGCACCGTCGATTCCCAGGGGCCTGACTTTCATCAGGATTTGGAAGCTCCTACTGCTCTACAGCTCCTACACGCTCTATAATCTCCGCTCTTCCAGAACCGAAACTCATTTCATCAGTGACAAACACCATCTGGGTGCTGAAAGCCGTAACGCTTTGACAGCCTCGAGAGCCATGGCATCTGACCTAATTTGTCTCGAGTTTCATTTCGATAAATGATGCTGGACCCCTCGAGGCATGGTGGGGAGGCTCTAGATCGGAAAGGGCCGATCCCCTCATCTATGGGGAAGTGAGAGTTGAAGTGGGTTCTGAGCCTCAGGAGCCTCATGGGGGATAAACCAAGGGGCGCAGCTCCCTGCCGCACAACAAGAATCCTAAACTAGACTGGCAAAAACGATAATTGGATCAGTCAGGGATCACCAATTTTCCTGTGATGTTCGTATTCCTCTTCCTACTTTCTTCCCAGTGACATTTCCTCGGCTGTCTTTTCAGTGCTGTTCTCAATCCATCAATCAATCAATGGTATTTATTGAGTGCTGTGAGCAGAGCACTGTACTAAGCACCTGGGAGAATACAAAAAAAAAGTAGGCAAAAATGATCCCTGCCCACAAGGATCTTACAGACTAGAGGGAGAATGATGATTGTCACCAGGAAGCATTGAGCATCTGCTGTTGTCAGGGCTTTTCATCACCCAAAACCAACCAGTCAGTAGTATTTAATCAATCAATCAATCAATCGTATTTATTGAGCGCTTACTGTGTGCAGAGCACTGTACTAAGCGCTTGGGAAGTACAAGTTGGCAACATATAGAGACAGTCCCTACCCAACAGTGGGTTACTGAGTGCCTACTCTAAAGAGCACTGTACTCAGTACTTGGGAGAGTACAATAGAGGTAAGATACACAATCCTTTTATTTTGGTTTTTGTTAAGTGCTTAGTACCTGCCAGGCACTGTACTAAGCGCTGGAGTAGATACAAGCTTATCAGGGTGGACACAGCCCCTGTCCCACCTGGGGCTCGCATTCTTATTCCCCGTTTCACAGGTGAGGTAACTCAGGCACAGACAAGTGAAGCGACTGGCCCAAGGTCACACAGCAGACTAGTGAGGCGGAGCCAGGATTAGAACCCAGGTCCTCTGATTCCCTGGCCCATGCTCTACCCACTAGACCATGCTGCTTCTCACGGACCTTCCCTCGTTCAGAGCGAGTGAAGATGGGAGAACTTTCCCACTGAGAGTGAGCGAGGATGGTACTTCGAGAAGAACCTCAGGGAGGGTTTTTGCCCCACGGGACTCGGTTGGTCTAACTTTTGTAGCGCTATGGGTGAAATTCCAGTTGCGATTAGCATTCCTTCGCTGCTGCCCATCACAGATGAGGAGGCTGTTTGGCCTTCAGTGGTGCAGCGTCCAAAACACTCCCCTGGTTGGCACCATTCAGCGTGAGGTCACTGCTTTTTTCACGGGTGGTCTCTCATCAAACTCCCCATGGGCACATCTTCTGGTGACCCTTCTATTTCCGTGAGACCCAGGGCTGGGCTTTCTCTCTTTGGTGGAAATAAAGTACCATCCTGCAGACAGACTTTGGTCAAGCCAGCTCACGGAAACATTTACGCTTGGGGAAATTTGTATTTCACCACCAAGGCGACAGTTTCAAATCAACCGCTGAATTGCGGAAATGTGAGTGTAAGTAGATCATATCTTCACATCTTCAGAAGTTGGTCAGCTTGTCTCTCCAAAGTAGGAGGTTCATCCAGTGGCAGGGAGAAACCAACGAGAAATAGATATGCTTCCCTTAGTATGGCTTAAGATTCGTTTTTCTGGATGGAAAAGATCTTTCCGAAGCAAAAGATTGGATTCCACCCCATCAAGAGCATATATCTGCTGAATGGACACAAGCCACCAAAACCTAGGTGAAACATCATTTTAGGAGTGAAAACATTTATTGATTGTGGGAAAATCAAGGTTATTCATCTGATCTGTTTTGTTCTTCTGCTACTGAGTTTTGACTATCTTAGGGAATTTAGGATGTACGTTTTAAATAAAGAAATTATTTAATATACTCTATTGGGTTCCAAGTTCTTTCGTCTTAATAAAGAAATCAGGAGTTTAGACAAGTTAGAGGGCCTGAACAAAGATGAACAGAAAGGGGATTTTTTTTTCATCCTTCAGGTCTAAATACGGTATTGTTTCCTGGGCATAAAAATGCAGGCGTAAAGATAGATGTATGCTCTTTATTCTTCCCCACATCACCTGTTTATATTATTTGAATACATTTGTTTGGCAGGGAAGGGGTCATCCCATCTTCACCCTGCATCACCCTGACTGGCTTCCTTTATCCTTCCTGCCTCCCAGCCCTACATCTGGAATTTATTTCTAGAAATGTGTTTCTCCCCCTTTAGACTGTAAGCTCACTGTGGGCAGGGACAAGTGCTGAGGGTGGAAGGGTATGTAAATAAGAATGTGAGGTTCTACACAAGGGTAGCAAAGAATCAAGCATGAGCTGCTAACAGCTTGGCTAAAGAATATATTCCTTTTCCACAAACATAATCTCCACATCCACCTGTCCCTGCCTGCTCGGGTTGTCCCAATTGACATTTTCAAGTTCAATTCTAATGTCCTGGCTTCCCATCTGTCTCTACCTCTTCACTAAGGAAAGAAGCATAGCTTAATGGATAGAGCACGGGCCTGTGAATCAGAAGGACCTGGGTTCTAATGCTGCCTTTGCCGTTTATCTGTTATGTGACTCTGGACAAGTTACTTTACTTCTCATCTGTAAAATGGGAATGAAGACGGTGAGCCCCCTGTGGGAAAGGGACTATGTCCAACCCACACTACCTGGTATCTACCCCAGCACTTAGAACAGCACTTGACACTTCGTAAGCACTTAAATACCATTATTATTATTATTATTAGTATTATTATTGTTGTTGTTATTATTATTATTATTCACTAGGCCACTTTGTTCCTGCCCTCAAGAAGCTTACAGTGTAGCAGAGAGTAACAACAATTTATAGGTAGGGGGAAGTACTTCAGTTCACAGATTGGTACATAATGACATCTCATTTCCTCTTCCTTGATTCATTCATTCATTCATTCATTCATTCATTCAATCGTATTTATAATAATAATAATAATGTTGGTATTTGTTAAGTGCTTACTATGTGCCAAGCACTGTTCTAAGCGTTGGGGGGATACAAGGTAATCAAGGGTATCCCACATGGGGCTCATAATCTTAATCCCCATTTTACAGATGAGGGAACTGAGGCACAGAGAAGTGAAGTGACTTGCCCAAAGTCACACAGCTGAGAAGTGGCAGAGCTGGGATTAGAACCCACGACCTCTGACTCCCAAGCCTGGTCTTTTTCCACTGAGCCACGCATGTGCAGAGCACTGTACTAAATGCTTGAGAGACCACTATCGTCTGGGCCCTCCAAACACTGGCAGACAGAGCTTTTGTTGTACAGAAATGAGGCCGATCAATTATTCATTCCATCATACTTATTGAGCACCTACTGTGTGCAAAGCACTGTACTAAAAGCACTTGGGAGAGGACAACATATAACAATAAACAGACACATTCCCTGCCCATTGCTCATTGGAGTTTACAGTCTAGAGGGGGAGAAACACATTCATAGAAATAAATTCCAGATCAAGCGCTTAGTACAGTGCTCCACACACAGTAAGCGCTCAATAAATATGATTGAATGAATGTGGGGCTGAGAGGCGGGAGAGATAAAGGGAGTCAGTCAGGGTGATGCAGGGTGAAGACCGGTTCTGGAGTAAGGAGAGGCAACCCACCTGTGGCTGACATTTTTGTGTGTCTCACATAATCCTATTCCTTAAAGACTAGTTTATCTACAGATTGACTTTTCCTTCTTTCATCTATTAGTTGAGAGGCACTGTGGTGGACTAGTGGAAAAACCTCAGCTGTTTCTGCAGCTCTGTCCCACGTGGGGCTCTTAGTCCCCATTTTACAGTTGCAGTAACCAAGGCACAGACGAGTTAAGTGACCCGCCCAAAGTCACACAGCAGGCTAGTGGAGCAGAGTCAAGATTAGAACCCAGGTCCTCTGACCAAAATCTGACTCTGGGAGGAGTGACACTAATATTCGGGCCCCTGCTCCACCACATGCCCATTGTGTGACCTTGAGGAAGTCACTTATCTCCTCTGTGCCTCAGTCTCCTCATCTATTTAATGTGCATTAAATATGAGTTTTCCCTTCCCCTTAATAATAATAATTATGGTATTCGTTAAGTGCTTACTATGAGCCAGGCACTGTACTAAACTCTGGGGCAGATACAAGCAAATCGGATTGGACAGAGTCCCTGTCCCACCTGGGGCTCACAATCTCGATCCCCATTTTCCGGATGAGGGAACTGAGGCCCAGAGAAGTGAAGTGACTTGCCCAAGGTCACACAGCAGACAAGTGGAGGGGCTGGGATTAGAACCCTGACCTTCTGACCCCCAGGCCGCTCTCAATAATAATAATAATGGGATTTATCAAGCGCTTACCATGTGCAAAGCACTGTTCTAAGTGCTGAGGAGGTTACAAGGTGATCACATTGTCCCACGGGGGGCTCACAGTCTTAATCCCCATTTTACAGATGAGGGAACTGAGGCACAGAGAAGTTAAGTGACTTGCCCAAAATCACACAGCTGACAATTGGCTGAGCCGGGATTTGAACCCATGACCTCTGACTCCAAAGCCCGGGTTCTTTCCACTGAGCCACACTGCTTCTCTACGCCATGTGGGACAATGATTGTGTCCGATCAACTCATATCTTCCTTAGCGCTTGACACATAGCCAGTGCTTAACAGATACTATTATCATTGTTATTATAATTCTTATCATTATTGTTATTATTTCAGAGTCGTTTTTCCCCACTAGACTGTAAACTCCTTGAGTGTAAGGACCACCTCCACTTGCTCTATCAATCTCTCCGACTCCAAATCCAACTCTCTCCAATTCTCTCCAACTCCAACCACAGAGTGGGAGCTATCGATGGATTGATTCCACTTCTGCAACACACGCCCGTGTTCTTGGCACTCGATCCCCGGATAAGAATTCTAGGCTGGATTTTCCATCCCGCCTGGAAAGGCACCGGCTGTGTGACAGACGGATGCTTTCCTCCCTGGAAGCAAAGCGATGAATAAGTCCTGGAATCGGCTCCAGTTTAATCTAGAGCTTGGTCAGATAGTACCGAATAAAAAACATTTTAGCTGAGGAAACTGAGAGCGCATTCTTTCTTTGCTCAGCCTATCTAGCTACTCTATCTCTAGTGGTTTTCCCCTCTTTCTCCCAAGCAGTTGAAATGCAGGTTATTTGCCATTTGAAAAGCTTCCAAATGTTGTTGAAGTTTGGAAAGAAAAGCTTTGCTTTGTCCCTTTCTTTCAGCCATATGCTTTCAAAATCTCTTAGTTTCTCTTTCCTATATACCTCTAATGGATGTATCATGGTCTAATTCCTTCCATAGGTTCTGGAGTTTAGGTTGTGGAAATGTTCTAGTATTCTCCCCCTCTAGCCTGTAAGCTCATTGTGGGCAGGGAATGTGTCTGTTGGATTGCTATACGCTATATGAGAAGCAGCGTGGCTCAGTAGGAAAGAGCCCGGGCTTTGGAGTCAGAGGTCATGGGTTCAAATCCCGGCTCCGCCAATTATCAGCTGTGTGACTTTGAGCAAGTCACTTAATCAATCAATCAATCGTATTTATTGAGCGCTTACTATGTGCAGAGCACTGTACTAAGCGCTTGGGAAGTACAAATTGGCAACACATAGAGACAGTCCCTACCCAACAGTGGGCTCACAGTCTAAAAGGGGGAGACAGAGAACAGAACCAAACATACCAACAAAATAAAATAGGATAGAAATGTACAAGTAAAATAAATAAATAAATAAATAAATAGAGTAATAAATATGTACAACCATATATACATATATACAGGTGCTATGGGGAAGGGAAGGAGGTAAGATGGGGGGATGGAGAGGGGGACGAGGGGGAGAGGAAGGAAGGGGCTCAGTCTGGGAAGGCCTCCTGGAGGAGGTGAGCTCTCAGCAGGGCCTTGAAGGGAGGAAGAGAGCTAGCTTGGTGAAGGGGCAGAGGGAGGGCATTCCAGGCCCGGGGGATGACGTGGGCCGGGGGTCGACGGCGGGACAGGCAAGAACGAGGTACAGTGAGCAGATTAGCGGTGGAGGAGCGGAAGTTGCGGGCTGGGCAGTAGAAGGAGAGAAGGGAGGTGAGGTAGGAGGGGGCAAGGTGATGGACAGCCTTGAAGCCCACTTAACTTCTCTGGGCCTCAGTTACCTCATCTGGAAAATGGGGATTGACTGTGAGCCCCACGGGGGACAGCTTGATCACCTTGTAACCTCACCAGCACTTAGAACAGTGCTTTGCACATAGTAAGCGCTTAATAAATGCCATCATTATCATCATCATCAATCGTATTTATTGAGCGCTTACTGTGTGCAGAGCACTGTACTAAGCGCTTGGGAAGTACAAGTTGGCAACATATAGAGACAGTCCCTACCCAACAGTGGGCTCACAGTCTAAAAGGGGGAGACATAGAACAAAACCAAACATATTATTATTATTACTCCCCAAGCGCTTTTTACAGTGCTCTGCCCATAGAAGCACTCAATAAATATGATCGATTGATTGATATTCAGAAACAGATAGAGTTCTTCTTGAGAAACTGGAACCTACAATGATCCTGGGAATCGCATCCTCAATCAGTCGATCAATAGTATTGATTGAGCGCTTACTATGTGCAGAGCACTGTACTAAGCACTTGGGAGAATACAATAAGCGGAATTAGCAGACAGGTTCCCTACCTGAAACGAGCTTACCAGAGACTGATGCTCTCCTCTTTGTCAGAGTACCACGGACTCATCTAGCCACACACTAAGATAATAATAAGCAGCGTGGCTCAGTGGAAAGAGCGCGGGCTTGGGAGCCAGAGGTCGTGGGTTTGAATCCTGGCTCCGCCACTTGTCAGCTACGTGACCCTGGACAAGCCACTTAACTTCTCTGTGCCTCAGTTACCTCACCTGTAAAATGGGGATTAAAACTGTGAGCCCCATGTGGGACAACCTGATCACCTTGTTTCTCCCCCAGCACTTAGAATAGTGCTTTGAACATAGTAAGCGCTTAACAAATACCATTATTATTATTATTATTATTATTATTAAGATAGGGAAGCAATATGGCCTAGTGGAAAAAGCCCAGACTTGGGAGTCAGAGGACCTGAGTTCTAATCCATGCTCTGCTACTTTCCTTATGGTATGTGAGAAGTGCTTACTATATTCCAGTCATTGTCTAAGCACTAAGATAGATTCAAGTAATAAGACTGGACACAGTCCATGTGCTACATGGGGCTCACAGTCTTTATTGTTGTATTGTAGTTTCATAAGTGCTTAGTACAGTGCTTTGTATGCCCTAAGTGCTCAATAAATATGATTGAATGAATTAGTCCCCATTTTGCAGTTGAGGTAACTGAGACACAGAGAAATCAAGTGACTTGCCCACGTCACTACTGGCAGACAAGTGGTAGAGCCGGGATTAGAACCCAGACCCTTCTGATTGCCAAACCTGTGCTCTATCCTCTAGTTCACTCTGCTTCTCATTTACCTGATGTGTGACCTTGGACAAGTCACTTATTTCCTTTGTGCCTCAGTTCCCTCATCTGTAAACACGATTAAATCCTACCTTTCCCGAACTTGGACCGTGAGCCTCATGTGGGGCAGGGCCTGTATTCAACCTAATTTCAACCTGATTATCTTGTCTCTACCATTACTTTAAAGCTGTCATGAGATTTATTGAGTAGCCCAAAGTGAGATATCACCGATTGCAGCTCCTGGAGTGACTACTTCACTCCATGGGGTGATGACTATTGAGCGTTGTCAGCAGCCGTCCCAACCTTGACAGTTCCAGCTCTCTGACAATGATAATAACTGTGGTATTCATTAAGCGCTTATTTGTGCCAAGTTCCGTACTAAACCCTGGAGCAGACGCAATCGCAACTTTTTTGTACTCTACTGAATACAAGCAGAGAAGCAGCATGGTTTAGTGGAAAGGGCATGGATTTGGGCATCAGAGGTCATGGGTTCTAATTCCGGCTCCATCACATCAGCTGTGTGACTTTAGGCAAGTCACTTAACTTCTCTGTGCCTCAGTTACTTCATCTGCAAAATGGGGATTAAGACTGTGAACCCCATGTGGGAAAACCTGATTACCTTGTATGTACCCCAGTTCATAGAACAGTGCTTGGCACACAGTAAGCTCTTAACAAATACTATTATTATTAGTAGTAGTAGTAGTATTAGTATTATTACCCCAGTGTTTAGAACTGTGCTTGGCACATAGTAAGCACTTAACAAATACCATCACTATTATTATTATTATTACTATTATGGACTAGTGGATAGAGCAAGGGCCCGGGAGTAGAAGATCCTGGGTTCTAATCCTGACACTGCCAGGTGTCTGCTGTGTGACCCTAGGCAAGACTGGGGGCCTCGTGTGGGGAGGGACTGTGTCCAAACCAATTTGTTTGTATCCATCCCAGTGCTTAGAACAATGCCTGGCACAAATGCCACAATTATTATTATTATCATTACTACTACTAGCATTTTTTAAGCACCCTCTTGAAGCGGTGTAGACATGTGAAGTGTACAGAATAATGAAGTGATCTGTTTCCTGTTCACTTCAGGGACACAAACATCAAAATATTTACAAATAGAATGCTCAACATAGAGTGGTAATATAAACAGGAATGCTAAGGAGAGTGTAAATATGTTCAAAGCTTTTAGAGATGCTTGATGGGATGATATAATTCGGATTGCTAGAGAAGCAGCATGGCCTAATGGAAAGAACATCGGCTTGGGAATCAGAGGACCTGGGATCTAATCCCAGCTCCACCACTTTGCTGCACACACCTTGGACGCTCTGGGCATGTCACTCCCCTCCTCAAAAATCTCCAGTGGCTGCCTGTCAACCTATGAATCAAGCAAAAATTCCTCACTCTCGGCTTCAAGGCTGTCCATCACTTTGTCCCCTCCTGCCTCAGCTTCCTTCTCTCCTTCTCCAGCCCAGCCCGCACCCTCCGCTCCTCTGCCGCTAACCTCCTCAATCAATCAATCAATCAATCAATCGTATTTATTGAGCGCTTACTATGTGCAGAGCACTGTACTAAGCGCTTGGGAAGTACAAATTGGCATCACATAGAGACAGTCCCTACCCGATAGTGGGCTCACAGTCTAAAAGGGGGAGACAGAGAACAGAACCAAACATACCAACAAAATAAAATAAGTAGGATAGAAATGTACAAGTAAAATAAATAAATAAATAAATAAACAGAGTAATAAATATGTACAACCATATATACATATATACAGGTGCTGTGGGGAGGGGAAGGCGGTAAGGCGGGGGGATGGAGAGGGGGACGAGGGGGAGAGGAAAGAAGGGGCTCAATCTGGGAAGGCCTCCTGGAGGAGGTGAGCTCTCAGGAGGGCCTTGAAGGGAGGAAGAGAGCTAGCTTGGCGGATGGGCAGAGGGAGGGCATTCCAGGCCCGGGGGATGACGTGGGCCGGGGGTCGATGGCGGGACAGGCGAGAGCGAGGTACAGTGAGGAGATTAGTGGTGGAGGAGCGGAGGGTGCGGGCTGGGCAGTAGAAGGAGAGAAGGGAGGTGAGGTAGGAGGGGGCGTGGTGATGGAGAGCCTTGAAGCCCAGGGTGAGGAGTTTCTGCCTGATGCGCAGATTGATCGGTAGCCATTGGAGGTTTTTGAGGAGGGGAGTGATATGTCCAGAGCGTTTCTGGACAAAGATAATCCGGGCAGCAGCATGAAGTATGGATTGAAGTGGAGAGAGACACGAGGATGGGAGATCAGAGAGAAGGCTAGTGCAGTAGTCCTCACTGTGCCTCGTTCTCACCTGTCCCACCGTCGACCCCCAGCCCACGTCCTCCCCCTGGCCCGGAATGCCCTCCCTTCTCACATCCACCAAACTAGCTGTCTACCTCCCTTCAAAGCCCTACTGAGAGCTCACCTCCTCCAGGAGGCCTTCCCAGCCTGAGCCCCCTTCTTCCTCTCCTTTCATTCATTCAATCGTATTTATTGAGCACTTACTGTGTGCAGAGCACTGTACTAAGCGCTTGGGAAGTACAAGTTGGCAACATATAGAGACGGTCCCTACCCAACAGTGGGCTCACAGTCTAGAAGTCTTCCCCAACCCCACTGCCCTACCTCCTTCCCCTCCCCACAGCACTTGTATATATTTGTACAGATTTATTACTCTATTTATTTTACTTGTACATATTTACTATTCTATTCATTTTGTTAATGATGTGCATATAGCTATAATTCTATTTGTTCTGACAATTTTGACACTTGTCTACATGTTTTGCTTTGTTGTCCGTCTTCCCCTTCTAGACTGTGAGCCCATTGTTAGGTAGGGAACATCTCTATATGTTTCCGACTTGTACTTCTCAAGCGCTTAGTATAGTGCTCTGCACACAGTAAGCACTCAATAAATATGATTGAATGAATAAATGAATGAATGGACAAATCAATTCACTTCTCTGCACCTCTGTTACCTCATCTGCAAAATGAAGATTAAGACTGTGAGCCCCAAGTGGATTGTATCCAATCTGATTAGGTTGTATCAACTCCAATGTTTGGTATGGTGCCTGGCACAGAGTAAGTGCTTAGTACAGTGCTCTGCACACAGTAAGCACTCAGTAAATAGGATTGAATGAATTGAGTGAAAGAAGGTTGGTTGGAGGAGGTGGGATTTAATGAGGGATTTGAATATGAGAGTGCTGTGGTCTGTCTGTTGTGGGAATGGAGGGAGGAAGTTCCAAGCCAGGGGAATAGAGTGAGTGAGGGGATGGAGGGAAAAGTAATAATAATAATAATAAAGTATAATACTTGTTAAGCTCTTACTATGTATCGAACACTGTTTTGAGCATTGGGATAAATACAAGCTAATCAGGTTCATTCATTCATTCATTCAATCATATTTATTGAGCGCTTACTGTGTGCAGAGCACTATACTAAGCGCTTGGGAAGTACAAGTTGGCAACATATAGAGACGGTCCCTACCCAACAGCGGGCTCACAGTCTAGAAGGGGGAGACAGACAACAAAACAAAACATATTAACAAAATAAAATAAATAGAATAGTAAATATGTACAAGTAAAATAAATAGAGTAATAAATATGTACAAACATATATACAGGTGCTGTGGGGAGGGGAAGGAGGTAGGGAGGGAGGATGGGGAGGGGGAGAGGAATGGGGGGCTCAGTCTGGGAAGGCCTCCTGGAGGAGGTGAGCTCTCAGTAGGGCTTTAAAGGGAGGAAGAGAGCTAGCTTGGTGGATGTGCGGAGGGAGGGCATTCCAGGCCAGGGGGAGGACGTGGGCTGGGGGTTAACGGTGGGACAGGCGAGAATGAGGCACAGTGAGGAGGTTAGCGCCAGAGGAGCGGAGGGTGTGGGCTGGGCCGTAGAAGGAAAGAAGGGAGGTGAAGTAGGAGGGGGTGAGGTGATGGACAGCCTTGAAGCCGAGAGTGAGGAGTTTTTGCCTGATGTATAGGTTGATTGGTAGCCACTGATTGGTAGGCAGGAGGAGACACAAGCCTGAAGGGAGGAAGAGAGAGCAGGGACAGAGATGTAGATTTGGGTGTCATCAGCGTAGAGATGATAGTTGAAGCCATGGGAGCAAATGAGTTCACCAAGGGAGTGAGTGTAGATAGAGAACAGAAGGGGACAAAGAACTTACCCTTCAGAAACCCCTAAAGTAAGGGGATGTGAGGGGGAGGAGGAGCCCGCAAAAGAGACTGAGAATGAACGGCCAGAGAGATAAGAGGAGAACCAGTAAAGTACAGAGTCTGTGAAGCCAAGGTTGGATAGCGTGTTGAGGAGAAGAGGGTGGTTGACAGTGTCGAAGGCAGCTGAGAGGTCGAGGAGGATTAGGATAGAGTAGAAGCCATTGGTTTTGGCAAGCAAGAGGTCATTGGTGACCTTTGAGAGGTCGGTTTCAGTGGAATGTAGGGGACGGAAGCCAGATTGGAGGGGGTTGAGGAGAGAGTTGGCGTTGAGGAATTCGAGACAGCGGGTGTAGATGACTCGTTCAAGGAGTTTGGAAAGGAATGGTAGGAGGGAGATGGGGCGATAACTAGAAGGGGTGGTGGGGTCAAGAGAGGGTTTTCTTAGGATGGGGGAGACATAGGCATGTTT
Source organism: Tachyglossus aculeatus (assembly GCF_015852505.1). NCBI lineage: Eukaryota > Metazoa > Chordata > Mammalia > Monotremata > Tachyglossidae > Tachyglossus > Tachyglossus aculeatus. The sequence continues at coordinate 37,426,851 of NC_052077.1, read as the reverse complement.
GAAAGCAGAGGGAAAGGAACCAGTGGAGAGTGAGCAGTTGAAGATGGAAGTTAAGGAGGAGAGGAGGGACGGGGCGAGAGATTTCATAAGATGAGAGGGAATGGGGTCAGAAGCACAGGTGGCTGGAGTAGCACTTGAGAGGAGGGAGGAGAGCTCCTCTGAGGATACTGCTGGGAAGGATGGGAGAATAGCAGAGAGGGTTGAGAGCCGGGGGGTTGGAGAAGGTGTTGGAGTGACTTTGGGGAGCTCAGACCTTATGGAGTTAATTTTACTAATGAGGTTGGACACAGTCCCTGTCCCACATAGTGCTCAGAGTCTTAATTCCCATTTTACAGATGAAGTAACAGAGGCTCAGAGAAGTGAAGTGACTTGCTCAGGGTCACACAGCAGACAGGTGGCAGAGTTGGGATTAGAACCCAGGTCCTTCTGACTCCCGGGCCCCTGATCTATCCGGAGCAGATAAAAGATTGGTTGGGAGGAGTTGCTGAGTTAGGAAATTGCAGGAGAAGAGAGCAGATTGGTAAGGTGGGTCAGATGGTGAGGGGCCTTGAAGCCAAAGGAAAGGAGTTCCAGTTTGATGTGAGGAGATACAAGGGAGGAGATGGGCTCTCTTGAGTGAGTGTTCCAAGAAGACTGGTTTTCATTCATTCAATCATATTTATTGAGCGCTTACTGTGTGCAGAGCCCTGTACTAAGCGCTTGGGAAGTACAAGTTGGCAACATATAGAGCTGGTCCCTACCCAACAACGGGCTCGCAGACTGGATGCCCAAGAAGACGATTTTCAAGCAACAACGACAGAGACTGCAGATGGCAAACACATCACCCTGACCCAAGGACAGCTATAGAAGGGAAAGTGACAAGGAAAAACAATTGTCCACAGATGAATGTGTCCACTCCATAAATAAAAGATACCTTCTTAATCTATCGTATAGTGCATTCCCTCCTTAAACAAGTCTGTAATTTAGAATCTCTTCTTCTGCTTCCCTCCCCCCACTGTAACTTTAACACACTTCAGGACAGACAAACACACTGTGTTATTGTAGGACTGACGACACAGGCGACGGTTGGAATGGAATTCCAAAAAAACAAAGCTAAAAGCATCGGCCCAGGCCAAATTGCTTGGGAACGTGAATTCAGCAAGCAGGGCTGAAACGCAAGACCACTCACCTTTTATGAAAAGAAAATGTCAAAGGAATAAATTTTCCTTTTCTCTGCAAGACCAGAGATCTGCTGTGCAGATTGGAAGGAGACTTTAAGGTTTCCTTTCAAGGGGATTAAAGCGTCTGTGTGCGTATCCATCAGGTGAGCTCTGTTTAGTATCTAGTGGCCAATTTTGATTCACGTCTTATTCAGGAGTGTTTTTTTCCTCTGTGTTTGACCCCCTTCATTCTCAGTGAATTGTTTTGGCTTTTATCTACCATCCTGAATAGGCATTCTTTAATATTCGGAATTTGGAGACTCTGAAGACAGAAGAAATTTGAGAAAATGCTATAGTTGGGTTTACCTTGGTTACCATATCGCAGCCTGTGGAAAGCTAAATATTTCCCTCTGTTTTTCAAATGAAGTCAGTTTTCATTTCAATTTGTTTGATCTGGGCTATATGTCTTTACCTGTGTTACACTTGGGACATTTATCTGCCTCTTGTATTTACATAACTATTCCCCTTGGCTTGGGACTTCCATGACATCTTGACATGGAGTTGTTCCTGTCTGGAATCGAAGGAAAAAAATATGTCATCCCCTATTATTCTTTCCTTTTATTAAACCATCTGGATGTCTGGGGTCAGAGCCCAGACCTGTCAACATTTCTTGATAAAAAGCACATCCACCCACTGAGGAGGACCCAGAAATCGAGGTATCTGCCTCCCGTCTCTCCACTTCAAGAAAAGCGGCTTAATTTATGAGTATTTCTGTGAAGGACCTCAGGATTACCCAGAAAAGAGCACAATAATTGCCTGCAGAGATGGTCAAGCTCTTCGAATGCCCCACAGCTGCCCAGGTTTCTGAACACATTTTAGGTAGGAAGGGGAATAAGATACGTTTGGGGGTCACTGTTGTCTTTCAGGGATTGAGATGGAGAGGAGAAACTATGGTCAACTGCTTGGATTGGTCGCTCTGGACGGACCGATGTAGTTTGGCCATCCTAGCATTGGGCTAGTCAGTCAATCAGTCGTATTTATTGAGTGCTTACTGTGTGCAGAGCAATGTACTAAGTGCTTGGGAGAGTACAATATAACAATGATAATAATAATAGGTGAGGTGCTAAAAGCTCCCAGATCATGACTGAGATTAGTGCTCTGCACAAAGTAAGCACTCAATAAATACGATTGAATGAATTTTGAAACTCAGCCTCTCAGAATGGCTGGGAGACTGCAAGCTCCTTGTGGGCAGGAAACGTGTCTACTAACTTTGTTATATTGTACTCTCCCAAGCCTTCAGTACACAGCAAGTGCTCAGTAAATATGACTGCTCAGTTGCTTGATTGCTTTAGGGCCTCTGAACAATTAGGGCAGCAGAAACAACCATGTTAAAAGAAACAGGATGTAACTTGGGGCTTTGGTATAGGGCCCTTATTTTCTAGACTGTGAGCCCACTGTTGGGTAGGGACCGTCTCTATATGTTGCCAACTTGTACTTCCCAAGTGCTTAGTAAAGTGCTCTGCACACAGTAAACTCTCAATAAATACAATTGAATGAATGAATGAATGAACCCAAGCTTCAAATCAATCAATCGTATTTATTGAGCGCTTACTATGTGCAGAGCACTGTACTAAGCGCTTGGGAAGTACAAATTGGCAACATATAGAGACAGTCCCTACCCAACAGTGGGCTCACAGTCTAAAAGCTTCAAAGGTCTTGCTTGGGATTATTTTTTAAATCCAGAAAATATACCCAGCAGGGAAAAGTAAATAAAAAATCCTAGATGTTAGTGATGGTCGAAGAACTCTCAAGGACCTTAGAGCTACTGAACACGTCCCATGGGGGGGCTCACAGTCTTAATCCCCATTTTACAGATGAGATAACTGAGGCGCAGAGAAGTTAAGTGACTTGCCCAAAGTCACAAAGCTGACAATCGGCAGAGCAGGGATTTGAACCCATGACCTCTGACTCCAAAGCCTGTCCTCTTTCAACTGAGCCACACTGCTTTTCTCAATTATGGTATTTATTGCACGCTTGAGTGTCACAAATATTACAGCTTTCTAATTCTTCTACCCGTCTAATCCCCAAGTTGGGTTGAACTGGTAGTCAGTCATCAGCAGCAGCAGCAGCAGCAGCAACAGAGTGGCTTAATGGTTAAAGCATAGGCTTGGGAGTCATAAGGACCTGGCTCCTGGCTCTGCCATTTGTTTTCTGGGTTAACTTGGACAAGTCACTTCACTTCCTTGTGCCTCTGTTACCAAGCAACATGGCGCAATGGAAAGATCAAGGGCTTGGGAATCAGAGGTCATGGGTTCAAATCCCTGCTCCACCAATTGTCAGCTGTGTGCCTTTGGGCCAGTCACTTCTCTGTGCCACAGTTACCTCATCTATAAAATGGGGATGAAGACTGAGCCTCATGTGGGACAACCTGATCATCTCGTATCCTCCCTAGCACTTAGAACAATCAATCAATCAATCAATCGTATTTATTGAGCGCTTACTGTGTGCAGAGCATTGTACTAAGCGCTTGGGAAGTACAAGTCGGCAACATAGAGAGACGGTCCCTACCCAACAGTGGGCTCACCGTCTAAAAGGGGGAGACAGAGAACAAAACCAAACATACTAACAAAATAAAATAAATAGAATAGATATGTACAAGCAAAATAAATAAATAGAGTAATAAATATGTACAAACATATATACATATATACAGAACAGTGCTTGGCACATAGTAAGTGCTTAACAAATGCCATCATTATAAAATGGGGATTGAGATTATGAGCCCCACGTGGGACAGGGACTGTGTCCAACCTGATTTGCTTGTATCTACCCCAGCACTTAGTACAGTGCCTGGCACATAGTAAGTGCTTAACGAATACCATAATATTATTACTGCAATTATTACTCACAACTACCGTTATTATTGTTATTGTTATTAAGTGAGCACTTACTGTGTGCAGAGCACCATATTATTCATTCATTCATTCAATCGTATTTATTGAGCGCTTACTGTGTGCAGAGCACTGTACTAAGCACTTGGGAAGTACAAGTTGACAACATCTAGAGACGGTCCCTACCCAACAGTGGGCTCACAGTCTAGAAGGGGGAGACAGAGAACAAAACAAAACATATTAACAGAATAAAATAAATAGAATAAATATGTACAAGTAAAATAAATCAATAAAGTGCTTGGGAGAGTATAATACAAAAGAGTTGGTAGGCTCGTGCCTTGCCCACAGAGAGCTTACAGTTTCAAGTCGCTCAGTGGATCAAGGCAGCGTGGAAATACCCGAGTCGTTCCAAAGCAGAAGACGCCAGAAAGTGTTGAGCTGTCTTCACACAACAGTGCGAAACGTGAGCCAGCACATCTGTGGCCCAGAAGAGGCAACCCTTTTAACTGCCAAGTCAAAGATGAGACAATGGAGCTTAGACCCTTAGATAGCGAAAGATATTTCAAACAGATCTTCACAACAGGCCCGGGATCAAGACCAGAGAGCGGATAAGAGTGTTGAAAGACAGCATAGGGAAAAACCAAAATACACTCACTCACCCAAAGAGTTCCAGCAGACTGGTTGGCCACTGGAAGGCAGACGGAGATTTTCTTCATCCATAAGAGGTAGAGAAGAGCTACGGATTTGTATCTGGAGGCCCTGAAAATTGCTCCTGTTCCCAGCACCGTTCGATCTCTGTGCCCTGCCCTTCCCTCCCCACCTCGCCCCAACTAAAGGTCTTTGCCAGTCCCAACTGCCAGTCGGTGGGGATCTGTACAGAGTGTACAAGCTCTTAAATAACTGGAAAGTCATTCTCCAGAAAAACCCTCGCTTCTCTGTTGTCTCTGAGGGACGGATATCTCCAAACAATCCCCAGTCAAGCATTTGGCAGGCCGGGCAGATGTGGAAAGTAAAGGTGGGTTGCCAAGTTCGGGGGAGAGTTGCACAATGTGCTCGATGATTTAACTATCCCAGTGGCAGCTCGGATCGACAAACCCGAATTCGCCAATTGAAATCTGAAGCTTCTTCGTCCGGGAGACCCAGCGTTGTCAGCGATATGGAAAGAGATGGAAAACTTTCCTTTGAAAGATGAAAATGAAAAAAAAAAAAAGAACCAAACACCTCCTGTTCCATCTGGAGCCCAGCAAGAGGAATTTTAAAAAACGGTTATTTACTGGGATAGATCATGTCACTATTTCTTCTTGTGATTTGGTTCTTCCAAGGAGAGGGGCGATATAAATAACCAAGGCAGTTACTAAACCGAACTCCAGATTTATAAGTTGGCAGGTTCCCATCGGCACAGTGGGATGGAAAGAAGCATGAACGGCCCTGCTAGATATGAAGAAGAGAAGCAAAAGAATCAAAAAGTGTAATGATGCCACTTGATAATAGACTTCTCTGCTGTTGTAGTGTACTCCTACAAGCGATTAGTACAGTGCTCTGCACATGGTAAACACTCAATATATAGCATTGATGATGATGATCATCTCTAATCTAACAGAAACTCTAATTGGCACCAGACATAGACCCTGCCATGTGGCTGAGGGGATAATAATAATAATAATAATGGCATTTATTAAGTGCTTACTATGTGCAAAGCACTGTTCTAAGAGCTGGGGAGGTTACAAGGTGATCAGGTTGTCCCACAGGGGGCTCACAGTCTTAATCCCCATTTTACAGATGAGGTAACTGAGGCACAGAGAAGTGAAGTGACTTGCCCAAAGTCACAAAGCTGACAATTGGCAGAGCTGGAATTCGAACCCATGACCAATGACTCCAAAACCCGTGCTCTTTCCACTGAGCCACGCTGCTTCTCCCAAGCAGAGCACAGACCTTGGAGTCAAAGGACCTGGGTTCTAATCCACACTCCACCACGTCTGCTGTGTGACCTTGGGCAAGTCACTTAACTTCTCTGGGCCTCAGCCACCTCATCTGTAAAATGAAGATAAGAGTATGAGCCCCATCTGATCACCCTGTAACCTCCCCAGCGCTTAGAACAGTGCTTTGCACATAGTAAATGTTTAAAAAATACCATCATCATTATTATTATTATCATTTAGGACATGGACTGTGCCCGACCTGATTGTACCTACTCCAGCATTAGAACAGTGTTTGGCTCATAGTAGGCACTTAACAAGTTCCGTAATTATTATTGTTATCATTTTGACCAAAGGGATCTCTTGTTCCCAAAACTTCAAGAAATATCCCACATTTTCTTAAAGGTATTTGTTAAGCTTTTACCACGTGCCAGGCACTGTACGAAGCACTGGAGTAGATACAAACTAATAAGGCTGGACACCCTTGGGCCTCACAATCTGAATTCCTGTCAGTCAGTCTATTGTATTTATTGAGCACTTACTGTGTGCAGACCACTGTACTAAGGCCCTTGGGAGAGTACAATACAACCATCTTCTAGACTGTGAGCCCACTGTTGGGTAGGGACTGTCTCTATATGTTGCCAACTTGTACTTCCCAAGCGCTTAGTACAGTGCTGTGCACACAGTAAGCACTCAATAAATACGATTGAATGAATGAACGAACCATATACAGACACATTCTCTGCCCACAGTGAGCTTGCACTTCATTTTACAGATTTTACAGTCTAGTTTGCAGATGAGGTAACTGATGCACCGAGAAGTTAAGTGACTTGCCCAGGGTTACACGGCAGACAAGTGGCAGAGCTGGGAGGAGAACCCAGTTCTAATTCTCCCCAAATTCTCCCCAAAGTCCTGGGCCTGCACGCAGGAAGCTCCAACCTCAATTCAGTTCTGGAGAACTCCCTTCCTAACTCTCTCATGTCAGTCTAGCTTGTCTGTTGTTGCGGTTGGCGGCTCTATCACCTGGTTCAAGATCGAATTTCATCCTTTCATGGAGGCGATAGTTCTGGCTTCCCCGTTTGTCTCGGACCCATTTTAGTTCATCTCACAGCAACTGTTTGAAAAAGAAATGGGCCCAAGCCCCCCTCACTATCTAGACAGTAAGCTCGTTGTGAGCAGGGAACATGTCTACCATGTATTGTGCTCTCATTCACTCTCATTCTCAAAATTCCTCACCCTTGGCTTCAAGGCTGTCCATCACCTCACCCACCTCCTACCTCACCTCCCTTCTCTCCTTCTCCAGCCCAGCCTGCACCCTCTGCTCCTCTGCTGCTAATCTCCTCCCTGTGCCTCATTCTCGCCCGTCCCACCGTCGACCCCCGGCCCACATCCTCCCCCTGGCCTGGAATGCCCTCCTTCCACCCATCCGCCAACTAGCTCTCTTCCTCCCTTCAAAGCCCTACTGAGAGCTCACCTCCTCCAGGAGGCCTTCCCACACTGAGCCCCCTCCTTCCTCTCCCCCTCCTCCCCCTCCCCATCCCCCCGCCTTACCTCCTTCCCCTCCCCACAGCACCTGCATATATCTATATATGTTTGTACGTATTTATTACTCTATTTATTTTACTTGTACATATTTATTCTATTTATTTTATTTTGTTAATATGCTTTGTTTTGTTGTCTGTCTCCCCCTTCTGGACTGTGAGCCCGTTGTTGAGTAGGGACCGTCTCTGTATGTTGCCAGCTTGTACTTCCCAAGCGCTTAGTACAGTGCTCTGCACACAGTAAGCGCTTAATAAATACAATTGAATGAATGAATGAATGACAACTGGCAGAGCCGGAATTTGAACCCGTGTACTCTGACTCCAAAGCCTGTGCTCTTTCCACTGTGCCACACTGGCCCCCACCCCCTTCACCAGAAAGCATGGAAGCAGTTTCCCTCGCCAGCCCAATCTGGACCTCCAAGCACCTCCCACACCAGCACCTTCCCCCCCACCCCACCCCAGGTCTCCCAAGGAGTGGGTGTGGGGCAGTTCCCCCCTCTCCCCCGCCACCCAAAGTGCCTCTGGGGGACATTCCTGAGCCCGTTGTTGGGCAGGGATTGTCTCTGTTCCTGAATTGTACTTTCCAAGTGCTTAGTACAGTGCTCTGCACACAGTAATGGTTGAATGGATGAATGAATCCTCCATCTGATCCTGCATACAATTGCACTTCTCCAAGGGGTTCAGCGATGGAGATGGGATGTCAATTAACTTCTCTGCACCTCAGTTACCTCATCTGTAAAATGGGGATTGAGACTGTGAGCCTCATGTGGGACAACCCGATTACCTTCTATCCCCACCCCCAGCGCTTAGAACAGTGCTTGGCACGTAGTAAGTGCTTAACAAATGCCATCATTATTATTATTGTTATCCTGCACTTTGCAAGTGGGAAGTGCACAAAATCTGATTCCTGTGGTCCAAGGATGGAGGGGAAGACTGCTGCTCTCTTCCGAGCTGTGTAAACTACATATAAGACCGTCCTTCAAAACCCAAGGAGATCGACCAATAAATTGTATTTATTGAGCACTTACTGTGTGCAGAGCATGGTACTAAATGCTTGGCAGAGTAATAATAAGAAGAAAAAGCCCCGTCCTTCCTCTCCCCCTCGTCCCCCTCTCCATCCCCCCATCTTACCTCCTTCCCTTCCCCACAGCACCTGTATATATGTATATATGTTTGTACATATTTATTACTCTATTTATTTATTTATTTATTTATTTTACTTGTACATATCTACTCTATTTATTTTATTTTGTTAGTATGTTTGGTTTTGTTCTCTGTCTCCCCCTTTTAGACTGTGAGCCCACTGCTGGGTAGGGACTGTCTCTATATGTTGCCAATTTGTACTTCCCAAGCACTTAGTACAGTACTGTGCACATAGTAAATGCTCAATAAATACGATTGATGATGATGATGAAGAAAAATTGGGGTATTTGTTGAGCACTTCCTATGTGCCAAGCACGAGGGTAGATACAAAGTAATCGGGTTGAACACGGTCCCAGTCCCACGTAGGGCTCACAGTCTCGATCCTCATTTTACAGATGAGGTAACTAAGGCACAGGGAAGTGAAGTGACTTGTCCAAGGTCACACAGCAGACATGTAGTGGAGCAGGAATTAGAACCCATGTCGTTTTGGGAGACTGACAGCCTTTGAGAAGAAGTGATGGAGTTTAGTAACTTATCTTCAAACCTTTGCCTGTTAAATAATACTTGTGATACTGGTTAAGTATCAAGCACTGGGCTAAACAATGAGGTAGATTAAAGCAGATCAGACACTGACCCTGTCCCACATGGGATTCACAGTTTAGGAGAGGGTGAGAACAGATGTTTAATCCCCATTTAACAGGTGAGGAAATGGAGTCAGAGAGAAGTTAAGAGACTTGCCCATGGTCACACGGCAGGGAAGTGGCAGAGTTGGGATTAGAACCCATGACTCCCAACTCACATCATAAATCGTTCACATTAAGTTATTCATAAAGAGAAATGATATGGAACATTTGGAATTTTGAGACCTTTGCTTCCTCCAGAGGGAAGGAAATACCTGGAATTCCTTTCTGACCAGGAACTTGAAGACCTCTATTTTTTCTTAATTAAACCCTGCTTGGTTCCCACTATGGTTTCCCTGAAAATCTTCTCCCAGGATTCCTAAAGCAGATAAGGTCCAACCCACTGGGCCAAGGTTGCAAAATACACCAAATCAATTTACCCAGACTCAGAGGGTTTTGAACACCCCCAAACTCCCACCCCACTCTTCCAGGGTTGCTGCTGGACTCGATTTCCCATGAAGAACATACATGTCTCACTAAAATCTAGTGATCGGTGGTTGGGGGAGACATACGATGCCTGGATACATCGAGAGATTGACCACAATGGCCCCCGCTGACTACTTGAGCTCCCCGTGGGACAACCTGATCACTTTGTAAACTCCCCAGCACTTAGAACAGTGCTTTGGCACATAGTAAGCACTTAATAAATGCCATTATTATTATTATTATCACCAGAGAAGCAGCGTGGCTCAGTGGAAAGAGCACGGGCTTTGGAGTCAGAGGTCATGGGTTCAAATCCTGGCTCTCCCAATTGTCAGCTGTATGACTTTGGGCAAGTCACTTAATCAATCAATCAATCAGTCATATTTATTGAGCACTTACTGTGTGCAGAGCACTGTACTAAGCGCTTGGGAAGTACAAGTTGGCAACATATAGAGACAGTCCCTACCCAACAGTGGGCTCACAGTCTAGAAGGGGGAGACAGAGAACAAAACCAAACATATCAACAAAATAAAATAGAATAGATATGTACAAATAAAATAAATAAATAAATAAATAGAGTAATAAATATGTACAAACATATATACATATATACACAACTTCTCTGGGTCTCAGTTCCCTCATCTGTAAAACGGGGATTAAGACTGTGAGCCCCATGTGAGAAAACCTGATCACTCTGTAACCTCCCCAGCATTTAGAACAGTACTCTGCACATAGTAAGTGCTTAATAAATGCCATCATTATCATTATTATTATAACCCCCTGTACCATGAGTCAATATTACTTCACAACAGAGAGATGAAGGCAGGAGTACATAACTTTCATTCGCTCATACTTAATTAGCACTTACTGTGTGCAAGAGCACTGCATTAAGCACTTGGGATTTTTTATTTATTCCGGTGACTTGACACCTGTCCACATGTTTCGTTTTGTTGTCCGTCTCCCCCCTTCTAGACTGTGAGCCCACTGTTGGGTAGGGACCGTCTCTATATGTTGCCAACTTGTACTTCCCAAGCGCTTAGTACAGTGCTCTGCACACAGTAAGCTCTCAATAAATATGATTGAATGAGTGAATACGATATGACAATAAACAGACACATTTCCTGCCCATAATGAGCTTACAGTCTAGAAAGGGGGAAACGGACATCAATCTAAATAAACACGCTACAGATACGTACATAAGTGCTGCTGTGGGGCTGGGAGGGGGGAATGAATAAAGGGAATAAGTCAGGGCAATGCAGAAGGGAGTGGGTTAAAAGGAAAAGAGCGCTTAGTTGGAGAAGGCCTCTTGGAGGAGATGTGTCTTCGATAAGGCTTTGAAGTGGGGGAAAGTCCTTGTCGGTCGGCTACGAGGAGGGAGGGCTTTCCAGGCCAGAGGCAGGACTTGTGTGAGAGGTCGGTGGAGAGATAGACAAGATGGAGGTACAGTGAAAAGGTTATCAGTAGAAGAGCAAAGTCTGCAGTCTAGGTAGGAGGGGGCTGAGTGATTGAGTAATAATAATAATAATGGTATTTGTTAATCAATCAATCAATTGTATTTATTGAGCGCTTACTGTGTGCAGAGCACTGTACTAAGCACTTGGGAAGTACAAGTTGGCAACATATAGAGACAGTCCCTACCCAACAGTGGGCTCACAGTCTAAAAGGGGGAGACAGAGAACAAAACCAAACATACTAACAAAATAAAATAAATAGAATAGATATGTTCAAGAAAAATGAATAAATAGAGTAATAAATATGTACAAACATATATACATATATACAGGTACTGTGGGGAACAGAAGGAGGTAAGATGGGGGGATGGAGAGGGGGACGAGGGGTAGAGGAAGGAAGGGGCTCAGTCTGGGAAGGCCTCCTGGAGGAGGTGAGCTCTCAGTAGGGCCTTGAAGGGAGGAAGAGAGCTAGCTTGGCGGATTGGCAGAGGGAGGGCATTCCAGGCCAGGGGGAGTAAGTTAAGCACTTACTATTATGCCAAGCACTGTTCTATGTGCTGAGGGTATACAAGGTGATCAGATTACCCCATGTGGAGCTCACAGTCTTCATCCCCATTTTACAAATGAGGTAACCGAGGCACAGAGAAGTGAAGTGACTTGCCCAAAGTCACACAGCTGACAAGCGGTGGAGTTGGGATTAGAACCCATGACCTCTGACTCCCCAGCCTGGGCTCTTTTCACTGAGCCACGCGGCTTCTCTTTAAAAAATGCTTTAAAGCTAAAGGTGAGGGGTTTTTTTTTTGATGAGGAGGTGGGTGGGCAACAACTGGAGCTTCTTCTACAAGGATGTGAAAGACAGGCTTATTTAAAGCTATCTGAGGGCAGGGATCGTATCTACCAATTCCTACTTTACTGTACCCTCCCAAGAAACTAATTCAGCTCTCTGCGCTCAGTAGATACTCAATAATAATAATAATAATAATAATAATAATGGCATTTATTAAGCGCTTACTATGTGCAAAGCACTGTTCTAAGCGCTGAGGAGGTTACAAGGTGGTCAGGTTGTCCCACAGGGGGCTCACTGTCTTAATCCCCATTTTCCAGATGAGGTAACTGAGGCACAGAGAAGTTACGTGACTTGCCCAAAGTCACACTGCTAACAATAGGCAGAGCCGGAATTTGAACCCATGACCTCTGACTCCAAAGCCCGTGCTCTTTTCCACTGAGCCACGCTGCTTCGCTGCTTTCAATAGATACCATTGAAAGAATCACTGAACTTAAGCATTATCTTGAGAGAAGCAGCGTGGCTCAGTGGAAAAAGCATAGGCTTGGGAGTCAGCGGTCATGGCTTCAAATCCCGGCTCCGCCACTTGTCAGCTGTGTGACTTTGGGCAAGTCACTTAACTTCTCTGTGCCTCTGTTACCTCATCTGTAAAATGGGGATTAAGACTGTGAGCCCCCCATGGGACAACCTGATCACCTTGTAACCTCTCCAGCGCTTAGAACAGTGTTTTGCACATAGTAAGCACTTAATAAATGCCATTATTCATTATTATTATTATTATTATCTCCTTCCAAGTCTAGACAATGAGATCACCGGTATGCCATTCCTCTTCATTTATGCACATTCTCCCAAAGATCAATTTTCACATTACCTGACTGAAATTCTCTAACCACCAGCTATATGAGAAATAGTCCATGAATAAGACTATCTTTATGTCAGCTCACCTTACACCCAAGAGAATCATGTCAGCATTGCTTCCATGCAGAAGTTTTTTTTCCTCTCAAGAAGGCTTGGAATCAGGAGAACGGCCTAGGGGAAACAGCATGAGCCTGGAGTCAGAGCACTGGGTTTCTAATTCATTCATTCATTCATTCAATCGTATTTATTGAGCGCTTACTCTGTGCAGAGCACTGTTCTAAGCGCTTGGGAAGTACAAGCGGTGCTGATAGCTTTCTAGATGACCTTGGGTAAGTCTCTAAACTTTTCTGGTCCTTAATTTCCTCATCAGCAAAATGGGGACTAAATGCTACTCCTTCCTACTTAGATTGTAAACTCCATGTGCGACAGGGACTTTATCCAACCAGATTATCTTATACCTACCCCCATTGTTTAGTACAGTACTTGGTAGAAAGTAAGGGTTTACCAAAAAAAAAATCAATCAATCAACTGCATTTATTGAGCACTTATTCTGTTCAGAGCAACACCTGCTCTACATATTTCACAGGGTTGTCGTGAGGAGAAAAATGAGATAATGAGAGAACACTTTAGGAACAAAAATGCTACACAAAAACTAAGGTAGTATTATACCACTAGATGCTAAACTCCTTAAGGACAGGGAACATTTCTCCCAACTTGTTTGTGTTATAGTCTTCCAAGTGCTCAGCTCAGTGCTGGGCACACAGTAAGCATTCAATTAATACCATTGATTGATTAGGGGACTATTAAACCTGAGTTTAAACCTGCTGTGTGATCTTGGGCACGTCACTTAACTTCTCTGGACCTCAGTTTCCTCACCTGTAAAATGGAGATTAAATACCTGTTCTCCCCTCCTACTTAGACTTCTTGAGCCTCAAATGGGACAGACACTTTGACTGACCCAATTGTCTTGTTTCTACCCCAGAGTACAGTACTTGGCACATAATAACACTGAACAAATACCAAAAATATCATAATTATAAATAATAATAATTACTATTATTGTAAGTGTGGTCAGTGGACATAACCATCTAGGACTTCTTATTGCCAATTTTTCAATTTCGATACCTTCAAACAACCTACCCCTTGCCCTCTTAACCCATTATTTTCCATTGAATAGATGGTTCTTGTATGACTATTCCATAACTCGGGCAATAATTCAATCAATATAATTTATTAAGTGCTTACTGTGTTCAGAGCACTGTACTAAGCTCTTATCTGGGGTATTGTATTATAGAGAAGTGAAGGGATTTATCCAAGGTCACACAGCAGACAAGTGGTGGAGATAGGACAAGAACCCAGGTAGGTCCTTCTGACCCCCCAGGCCCGTGGCCTATCCAATACACCACGCTGCCATGTTACAGTTGAGGAAACTGAGACATACCCAAGGTCATACAGCCAGCAGAGCCGGTAGTTATGTGACTTACCCAAGGTCATACAGCCAGCAGAGTCGGTATTAGAATCCAGGTCCTTCTAGCTCCCAAGCTCTGGCTCTCTCCATGAGGCTGCACTGCCTGGTATCGATCCTAAACTGATTTTTCTATGGCATTTGTTAAGTGCTTACTATGTGCCAAGCGCTGGTGGGGGGGGATACAAAGTGATCAGGTTGTCCCACGTGGGGTTCACACTCTTCATCCCCATTTTACAGATGAGGGAACTAAGGCCCAGAGAAGTGAAATGACTTGCCCAAAGTCACACAGCAGACAAGTGGCGGAGCCGGGATGAGAACCCGTGATCTTCTGCTTGCCGGGCTAAAGCCTCCTCTTTGCTTCGGGGAAGGGAAAGGGCCTGCCTCCTTGAGTCTGCTGAAGAAGATACTCTGAGAAAAAGGCACGTAGTGGGGAGATAAAGGATCTCTATTCAAGCATTTTAAAGAGAATTCTGCCCTAGGGGAGCAATTCAATACTAATTCAGGGGGTGGTGTGACACCTGCAGCATTGGGGTGGTGGAGGACGGGCAGGAACTGGAGATCTGGGACTGTTGTGTGCATCTCAGAGGGTCCCAATCAATCAATCAATCAATCACATTTATTGAGTGCCTACTATGTGCAGAGCACTGTACTAAGCGCTTGGGAAGTACAAATTGGCAACTTATAGAGACAGTCCCTACCCAACAGTGGGCTCACAGTCTAAAAGGGGGAGACAGAGAACAAAACCAAACATACTAACAAAATAAAATAAATAGAATAGATATGTACTGGTAAAATAAATAAATAAATAAATAGAGTAATAAATATGTACGAACATCTATACAGGTGCTGTGGGGAAGGGAAGGAGGTAAGATGGAGGGGATGGAGAGGGGGAAGAGGGGGAGAGGAAGGAAGGGGCTCAGTCTGGGAAGGCATCCTGGAGGAGGTGAGCTCTCAGTAGGGCCTTGAAGGGAGGAAGAGAGGTAGCTTGGCGGATGGGTAGAGGGAGGGCATTCCAGGCCCGGGGATGACGTGGGCCGGGGGTCGATGGCGGGACAGGCGAGAACGAGGTACGGTGAGGAGATTAGCGGCGGAGGAGCAGAGGGTGCGGGCTGGGCTGGAGAAGGAGAGAAAGGAGGTGAGGTAGGAGGGGGCCAGGGGGTGGACAGCCTTGAAGCCCAGGGTGAGGAGTTTCTGCCTGATGCGCAGATTGATTGGTAGCCACTGGAGATTTTTGAGGAGGGGAGTAATATGCCCAGAGCGTTTCTGGACAAAGATAATCCGGGCAGCAGCATGAAGTATGGATTGAAGTGGAGAGAGACACGAGGATGGGAGATCAGAGAGAAGGCTGATGCAGTAGTCCAGAGGGTCTCTGTGTCTGGCCCCGGTGTGTTCAGCCGGTTCTTTCCACTGAGCCACACTGCTTCAGTGCTGTCACGCTGGAACGGGAACTGTGTCCAACCTGATTAGCTTGTATCTACCCCAGCACTTAGTACAGTGCCTGACACTATTATTATTATCATCATTATTGTTATTATTATTAAGGCCTACATTCATTCATTGATTAGCATTTATTGACAACTTACTGTATGCAGAACACTGTACTAAGCATTTGGGAGTGTACAGTATAACATTAAACAGGCACATTATATGTCCACAACAAGCTTAAAGATTAGAGCAGGGAGAAAGACATCAATAGAAGTCACCAATGCCAGATACGGACGTAAGTGCTGAGGGGCTGGGAGTGGGGATGAACATCCAGGGGGACTACCTTAGCACCGCCACACCCTGCAACTTGAGTTGTGGTCCTGAAAATAGGGCACTGATATCAGAGCAGTGAAAGACAAAAGAAAAAGTCATTTAGGAGTTTGAAGTAATACTTTGTGTGCTGCTTTAGCCCTAATCCTAAAGTAATACAATTCAAAGTTCGGGATTCCAGAGGCTTTGCCAAATTCCGCATTTTGAAATTCCTCAAAGGTCCTTTTTGTAATGACCTGACGAAAGGTTAGATTATCTCCATGTTCGACACAGATCCAGTAGCCCCGTATCCTGCCAAAACTTGAGTCACCGAATCAGATTGTGACATGCCCATTCCCTAACCTTCTATTCAACTTGGTACTTTAAGGAACACATGAAGAAAATCCCCGCTCCTGGACAAATCAGTCATTCTGATAGGATGTGATTTACGCATTTAACCGCTTGCCGAATTTCCCTGCCATAAATATGCCAACCAAGTTCCAACCTGGAAAGGGCGAACGATCAAAATATTTATTTCCTATTTACTGGCTTGATTTATATGGCTTATAGACCAGTCATTGAATCTTCATGTCTAAGCACATGTTCTTGTAATCAAAACATGAGCAGGTTAAACTTTGATACTGCCAGTTGTCTCAGTTCAATTACTCCAGGGTTGGACTCTCTCCACTCCAGGCCAGACCAATGCTTGGGAATAGAATAATAATGATGATACTTGCTGAGTGCTTAATATATGTCAAGTGCTGTACTGAGCACTCAGGTGGATACAAAATTATCAGGTCAGACAGAGTCCCTGTCTCACGTGGGGCTCACAGTCTAAAAGAGGGAGGACAAGAACTAAATCTCCATCTTACAGGGGAGGACTGTAAACTCGTCATAGGCAGGGAACGGGTCTCTTTATTGTTATATTGTACTCTTCCAAGTGCTCTGTACAGTGCTTGGTACACAGTAAGCAGCTCAATAAATATAATTGAATGAACGTTAATGAATTTCTAGACTGTGAGCCCACTGCTGGGTAGGGACCGTCTCTAAATGTTGCCAACTTGTAATTCCCAAGTGCTTAGTACAGTGCTCTGCACACAGTAAGTTCTCAATAAATATGATTGATTGATTGATTGAATGAAGGAAATGGACACCCAGAGAAGTTAGCAATAATAATAATAATGGCATTTATTAAGTGCTTACTATGTGCAAAGCACCGTTCTAAGCGCTGAGGGGGTTACAAGGTGATCAGGTTGTCCCACGGGGGGCTCACAGTCTTCATCCCCATTTTACAGATGAGGTAACTGAAGCACAGAGAAGTGAAGCGACTTGCCCAAAGTCACACAGCTGACAATTGGAGGAGCCAGGATTTGAACCCATGACCTCTGATTCCAAAGCCCGTGCTCTTTCCACTGAGCCACGCTGCTTCTCTACAAGCTCACTGTGGGCAGGGAATGCATCTGTTTATCGTTGCATTCTCCCAAGCACTTAGCGCAGTGCTGTGCACACAGTAAGTGCTCAATAAATACAATTGACTGACCAATTGCTTCTAGCTCCAGCTGAGTAACTCCACCAACACTGTGAGTGCTTAACAAATATGAAGTCTGAAAATTCAGGCTAAGTCAGGGACCAAGTTTTGACCATCCAACCCCGGCCTCTCAACCTAACCAGGAAAAGATCTTTGTGGTTTAATAGTCGTGGTTAAGTGCTTACTAGGTGCCAGGCACTGAACTGAGCACTGGGGTAGATACAGGCTAATCAGGTCGAACACAGCCCGTTGTCCCATATGGGGTTTACAGTCAATCCCCACTTTACAGAATGGGTAACTGAGACACAGAGGAGTGAAGCGACTTGCCCGAGGTCACAGCAGACAAGTGGCGGAGTCCGGATTAGAACCCAGCTCCCTCATGGGGCTCAGAGTCACTTGCCAAAGGGCAACAGCAAGCGTGTGGCAGAGCCAAGATTAGAACTCAGGTCTCTTGACCTCCAGAGCTGTGCTCTGTCCAGTAGATTTAGACTGTGAGCCCCATGTCGGACAGGGGCTGTGTTCAACCTAATTATCTTGTATCTACCCCAGTGCTTAGAACAGTGCTGGCACTTAGTAAGCGCTTAACAAGTACCATAATAATTATTATAATTATTTGCAAAGGCGAGCCTTCGGCTCATTGTCGATATCCTACGGGACATCGTTGGTGTCAGAACTGAAGCCAGGCTCAAGTTGCTTATGTTCCTCGTTTCCCTTCCAGGAAAGTACCAAAAAATGCATCTTACACCACAGGCCAGCAGGCAACTGAATGTTCTGTGGGGTAGTCCAGCCCCGATTCCCCATTTTCAAGCAGTCTTAGGGGAAAATAGAGAGGGTCATGAGCTTCTGAATGAAATAGCTCTCTCAAGGCTTTGTGACCCTCTCCGGAGAGATGGCTTTTTCTGAGGCTGACACCCAGTTCAAAGCTCTATAATTTGGACTAATTGAGGAAGTCCCTTGTGAATTGCTGAGCAGCCCCAATTACAGAAGGATTCTGTTTTAAATGTTCTTTATTTACTTTAACCCCCGTCTCACTCTTTCTGAATGGACAAAATGTGGTAAAAGTCAGCTTTCCTGCAGCTTCCTGTGCTTACCAACTTTGTTGTATTGTGTTCTTCCAAGCTGTTTTTACAGTGGCTTGGTCTGAGGCTGACTCCCAGTGAAAAGCTCTTTTATGCGGACAGAGGGAGGAAGTCTCATCTGAAATGCTGAGAGGCCTGAACTGTGGAAGGGTTCTGTCTAAATGCTCTTTATTTCCTTTATCCCCCTCTTTTGCTCCTTCTGAAAGGACAAAATAAGAATCAGCTTTCCTGTAACTCACTGTGGACAGGAAACTTGTCTACCATCCCTGTTGCATTGGACTCTTCCAAGCATGAAGTGCAGTGCTCTGCGCACAGTAAGTGCTCAATTCATACCACTATCAATCAATCGTATTTATTGAGCGCTTACTGTGTGCAGAGCACTGTACTAAGCACTTGATTGATTAATTGATTGATGGATTGAATCAGCCTAAAGGCAGGGAGGTGGGAAAGAGGAGCCATCTCAGCAGGAGAAATTGGTCTTTTCTCCCCTTTCCTGCCTGATCCAGATGCTGGATATTAAAGGATTTTCCCTCTCAATCATCACCTTGAAAAGCAAAAAGAAAAAGCAGCAACAGGGAGTTGGGGAGGGCAGAAAGGGAGGCTGCTGGGAGAAAAGGGCTGTTTAAGAACACATCTGCTCGTTCTGGGCAGAGAATGTATCTGTTGCATTGTTATATTATCTTTTAGACTGTGAGCCCACTGTTGGGTAGGGACTGTCTCTATATGTTGCCAGCTTGGACTTCCCAAGCGCTTAGTACAGTGCTCTGCACACAGTAAGCGCTCAATAAATACGACTGATTGATTATATTGTACAGTATTATTGTATATTGGAGAAGCAGCACGGCTTAGTGGATAGAACATGGGCCTGGGAGTGGGAAGGTTCTGGGCTCTAATCCCGGCTCTGCTTCATGTCCGCCATGTGACCTTGAGCAAGTCACTTCACTTCTCTGGACATCCCCATTTTCCAGATGAGGTAACTGAGGCCCAGAGAAGTGAAATGACTTGCCCAAAGTCCATAGCTGAGAAGTGGCAGAGGAGGGATTAGAACCCACAACCTTTGACTCCTAAATAGGCTCTTTCTACTAAGCCACGTGGCTTCTCCGGGCTTACATGGGGCTTCATATAAGGCTCACACTCTCAATCCCCATTTTACAGATGACGGAACTGAGGCACAGAGAACTTAAGCGACTTGCTCAAGGTCACACAGCAGATAACGGTGGATCTGGGATTAGAACTCAGGTCCTCTGATTCCCAGGCCTGTGCTCTTTCCACTAGGCCACACTACTTTCCCAAAGCGAAGCCCAGTATGACTTAGCAAATCAGTTGGTGAGCTTCCAGGCCAACTGCCTCCCCAGGGCTAGATAAATTTCCACTTTGATGGTGATTTATGGACTGAGGGAGAATGCTTACCTAAACCAAAGCCAATCAAGAATTCTTACAGGAGAAGCAGCGTGGCTCAGTGGAAAGAGCCTGGGCTTTGGAGTCAGAGGTCGTGGGTTCAAATCCTGGCTCCGCCAGTTGTCAGCTGTGTGACTTTGGGCAAGTCACCTCACTTCTCTGTGCTTCAGTTACCTCATCTGTAAAATGGGGATTAAGACTGTGAGCCCTCCGTGGGGCAACCTGATCACCTTGTAACCTTCCCAGCGCTTAGCACAGTGCTTCACACGTAGTAAGCACTTAATAAATACCAAAATTATTATTATTATTATTATTATTATCATTATTATTATTATTATTATTACAGCTCAGCTCTCCATCCTCCGAAAACACGGACCTCTAAAGCTTCCCAGCGATTCAGGTGGGAAGCCGCTTTGCCAAGTGGATAGAGTATGGATCTCGGAGTCAGAGGACCTGAGTTTTAATCCTGCCTCTACTACTTACCTGCTGTGAGACCTTGGGCAAGTCACTTCACTTGTCTCTGCCTCAGTTCCCTCATCTGCAAAATGGGGATTCTATCAGTAAATACTCTCCCTCCTACTTTAGGCCAACAGCTCCATGCAGGAACCTGATTATCTTTTATCTACCCCAGTGCTTAGTAATAACAATAATAATGATAATAATGACATTTATTAAGCACTTACTATGTGCAAAACACTGTTCTAAGCGCTGGGGAGGTTACAAGGCAATCAGGTTGTCCCTCGTTGGGGTTCACAGTCTTAATCCCCATTTTACAGATGAGATAACTGAGGCACAGAGAAGTGAAGTGACTTGCCCAAAGTCACACAGCTGACAGTTGGTGGAGCCGGTATTTGAACCCATGACCTCTATCTCCAAAGCCTGGGCTCTTTCCACTGAGCCACGCTTCTTCTCACAAAGCAATGTGAGAAGTACAGTGCTTGGCACAAAGTAAGTACTTAACAACTACCACGATTATTATCATTATTGATGTTATTGCTAGTATTATTGTTTTTGTTAATATTAGTATTAAAGTTTGGTGTTAGAGCACAGGCCTGGATTCCAGAGGACCTGGGTTCTAATCTCAGCTCCACCCCTTGTCTGCTGTGTGACCTTGGGCCAAATCACTTCACTTCTCTGTGCCTCAGTTTCCTCATTTGTAAAATGGAGATCCAGTACCTGTTCTCCTTTGTACTTAGACTAGAAGCCCCATGTGGGATCTGATTATCTTGTATCTACGATTGATTGATTATCTACCTCAGCGCTTAGTACAGTGCTTGGCACAAAGTAAGCATTTAACAAATACCACTGTTTTATTATTATTATTATTATTATTATTATTAATAAAGATAAGTGTTAGAGCACAGGCCGGATGCCAGAGAACCTGGGTTTTAATTCCGCTTCTGCCCCTGTTCTGCTGTGTGACCTTGAGCAAGTCACTTCCCTGTGCCTCAGTTTTCTCATTTGCAAAATGGAGAGTCAATACCAGTTCTCCCTCCCGCTTAAATTGTGAGGCCCCTGTGGGACAGGAACTGCATCCAACCTAATGAACTTAAAACAGTGCTCGGCAAGTAATAAGTGCCTAACAGATACCGTCATTACTATTATTGTCCTTAATATTTCTAATAGAATCATTCTCCTTAAGTTTGGATGAGGCATCCCAAGAATTACATTTCAATTGGCAAAGTAAAAATCCGTAGTTCCTGATTTCCTGCCGCTCCTCCTCCTCATACAACGGGGGGCTTTTGACCCATTTCCTGTCTCCTCGTGGAGTTAAGTCTCCGGAAAGAACGGGATGGTTTTACCTTACAGATGAAACAATCGGAACAGAATTGGAGGCCAGCGTCAAATACGTTTGAACAAAACATTCTGCACGTGAGCCTATTTTTGACCTTCTCAAGCCCGATCGCCTGAAGTCTCGAGCACCGGCTCACTTACTCGGTGTTTTTCTTGGCAAAAGGGTATCGCGGGCAAAGCGGAAATACCTCAACACATTGTCTTGAAGGTCTCAGAGGGGGGTCACAACTGAGACACAGTGGAATTGTCTCCGTTCTTACGTGACCCAGATCCAGTCCGGACCCTAGTCAGGAGTACAGCGTGAGCTGAATTTCTCTCGGATTGAACGGCAAAGTCGTCATCCAACAGCGTTCATGAGTGGCTTCGTGTGTTTTGGACGACACAGAGTGAATTAAAGTTGCAAGGTCCCTGTGCACTGAGAACTTTGTGTCTACCAAAACAACATCAAGGCGTAGAAGGTAGGCTTTGGCGTGAGATGCGAAGCGTTGCGATGTGAAATGGAGAAGTAATGATACAAGTTGAGTTTTACTATTATAGTAACAGTGGTACAGAATAAGCACGCACCACATGTCAGGAGAAGTTCATTAATGTTTCCTATAATAATAATAATAATGATTGTGGTATTTGTTAAGGGCTTACTAGGTGCCAAGCACTGCTCTAAGCACGGGGGTAGATACAAGGAAATCAGATTGGACACAGTCCCTGTCCCACAGAGGGCTCTTGTATTCATTTCAATCAATCAATCAGTCGTATTTATTGAGCGCTTACTGTGTGCAGAGCACTGTACTAAGCGCTTGGGAAGTACAAGTTGGCAACATATAGAGACAGTCCCTACCCAACAGTGGGCTCACAGTCTAAAAGGGGGAGACAGAGAACGAAACCAAACATACTAACAAAATAAAATAAATAGAATAGATATGTGCAAGTAAAACAAATAAATAAATAAATAGAGTAATAAATAATGTACAAACATATATACATATATACAGGTGCTGTGGGGAAGGGAAGGAGGTAAGATGGGGGGGATGGAGAGGGGGACGAGGGGGAGAGGAAGGAAGGGGGTCATATTTGGTCATATTTATTGAGCACTTAATGTGTGCAAAGCACTGTATTAAGCACTTGGGAGAGTACAGTAGAACAATAAAGAGATACGTTCTTACAGCCTAGAAGCTCACAGCCTTAAACCCCCTTTTACAGATGGTGTAACGGAGGCACAGAGAAGTTAAGTGACTTGTCCAAGGTCACAAAGCAGACACGTGATGAAGCCAGGATTAGAACTCACATCTTCTGATTCCCGGGCCTGTGCTCTTTCCACTAGGCCAAGCTGCTTCCCTATGTGCTAAAGCACTGTGCTAAGCACTGAGCTAGATTCAGATAATCAGATTGATAGATCCTGTCCCACTTGAGACTCGCAATCGGGAAGCAGCATGGTTCAGTGGAAAGAGCCCGGGCTTTGGAGTCAGAGGTCATGGGTTCAAATCCCAGCTCCGCCAGTTGTCAGCTGTGTGGCTTTGGGCAAGTCACTTCACTTCTCGGTGCTTCACTTACCTCATCTGTAAAATGGGGATGAAGACTGTGAGCCCCCCCGTGGGACAAACTGATCGCCTTGTAACCTCCTCAGCACTTAGAACAGTGCTTTGCATGTAGTAAGTGCTAAATAAATGCTATTATTATTATTATTTTTATGAGATGGGGAGAGCAGGGATCTTCTTCCCAATCAATCAGTCAATCGTAAGTGTGTTTTTCCATAGAGGAGGAACAGGTCAGAGGGGACCAGTTTACTCCTTGCTTGCATTCTACAGAGTAATCCCCTAGAGGTGTCATGGATAGGGAACTTTTGTTGGATTTTTTTAGTTCTCCTGTATAGAAAACTGAGTTGCCAACTGAAGTGCCAGTGGCCTTAATAATAATAATAATAATGATGGCATTTATTAAGCGCTTACTATGTGCAAAGCACTGTTCATCAATCATCAATCGTATTTATTGAGCGCTTACTATGTGCAGAGACTTACCCAGAGCTCTGGGGGGGATACAAGGTGATCAGGTTGTCCCAAGAGGGGCTCACAGTCTTAATCCCCATTTTACAGATGAGGGAACTGAGGCCCAGAGAAGTTAAGTGACTTGCCCAAAGTCACACAGCTGACAAGTGGTGGAGCTGGGATTAGAACCCGTGACCTCTAGATCCCAAGCCCACGCTCCTTCCACTGAGCCACGCTGCTTCTCTAATAATGATAGTAATCAATGTAATATGAATATTATATTAATTTTATTCTCTAATAATAATAACGATATTTGTTAATCACTTAGTATGTGCCAAGCACTGTTCTAAGCATAATAAACACACACATTCCCCACCTACAATTTGCACTTAGTAAGTGCTTAACGAATACCATTGTCATTATTAAGCAATAAGGCTGAGGTAGTTACTCAGAACGCGCCCAGTAAAGGCTATCACTGTCACTTGCCTGCTGTGACCTTGAACAAATACCCTAACTTGTGGGGGCCTCAGTTTCTCCCACTGTAAAATAAGGATTCTATATGTGCTCTCCCTACTACTTAGAATGTGAGCCCCTTGGGAGCCTGTGTTGGATCTGATTAACTTATACCTACCCTAATAATAATAATAATAATAATAATAATAATAATAATAATGGCATTTATTAAGCACTTACTATGTGCAAATCACTGTTCTAAGTGCTGGGGAGGTTACAAGGTGATCAGGTTGTCCCGGGGAGCTCACAGTCTTAATCCCCATTTTACAGTTGAGGGAACTGAGACACAGAGAAGTCAAGTGACTTGCCCAAAGTCACCCAGCTGACAATTGGAGGAGCCGGGATTTGAACCCATGACCTCACCCTCACCCTGGGCTTCAAGGCTTTCCATCACCTCGCCCCCTCCTACCTCACCTCCCTTCTCTCCTTCTCCAGCCCAGCCCGCACCCTCCGCTCCTCTGCCGCTAATCTCACCGTACCTCGTTCTCGCCTGTCCCGCCATCGACCCCCGGCCCACGTCCTCCCCTGGGCCTGGAGTGGCCTCCCTCTGCCCATCTGCCAAGCTAGCTCTCCTCCTCCCTTCAAGGCCCTACTGAGAGCTCACCTCCTCCAGGAGGCCTTCCCAGACTGAGCCCCTTCCTTCCTCTCCCCCTCGCCCCCCTCTCCATCCCCCCGTCTTACCTCCTTCCCTTCCCCACAGCACCTGTATTTATGTATATATGTTTGTACATATTTATTACTCTATTTATTTATTTATTTATTTTACTTGTACATATCTATTCTATTTCATTTTGTTAGTATGTTTGGTTTTGTTCTCTGTCTCCCCCTTCTAGCCTGTGAGCCCACTGTTGGGTAGGGACTGTCTCTATGTGTTGCCAGCTTGTACTTCCCAAGCGCTTAGTACAGTGCTCTGCACACAGTAAGCACTCAATAAATACGATTGATTGATTGATTGATTGATGACCTCTGACTCCAAAGCCCGGGCTCTTTTCCACTGAGGCACGCTGCTTCTCTGAGTACCCTAGTACTCAGCACAGTGTTTAGCACAAGATCAGTGCTTAGCAAATACCACAATTATCATTATGATTATTACTGGTTCTAATATACATGGCGTTTAGACTGTGAGCCCACTGTTGGGTAGGGACTGTCTCTATATGTTGCCATCTTGTACTTCCCAAGCGCTTAGTACAGTGCTCTGCACACAGTAAGCGCTCAATAAATACGACTGATTGATTGATTGATTGATAGAGCCCAGCCCTGGGAGTCAGAAGGTCACAGGTTCTAATCCCAGCTCTGCCACTTGTCTGCTGTGTGACCATGGGCAAGTCACTTCACTTCTCTGGGCCTCAGTTACCTCATCAGTGCCTGGGGCTCAGTAAGCCCTGAACAAATACCATAATAATGATAATAATTACTATTATTATTCATTCATTCATTCAATCATATTTATTGAGTGCTTACTGTGTGCAGAGCACTGTAGTAAGCACTTGGGAAGTACAAGTTGGCAACATATAGAGTCGGTCCCTACCCAACAGCGGGCTCACAGTCTAGAAGGGGGAGACAGACAATCAATCAATCGATCAATCATATTTATTGAGCACTTACTGTGTGCAGAGCACTGTACTACAACAAAACAAAACATATTAACAAAATAAAATACATAGAATAAATATGTACAAGTAAAATAAATAAATAGAGTAATAAATATGTACAAACATATATACATCTATACAGGTGCTGTGGGGAGGGGAAGGAGGTAAGGCAGGGGAAATGGGGAGAGGAAGGAGGGGGCTCAGTCTGGGATTATTATAATTATTATTATTATTATTCAGTTGATTGCACTAGATGGCAAGCTCCTTGAGGGCAAGGGATGGTGTCTACAAACTCTATTGTACTCTCCTAATTGCCTAGGATAGTTCTCTGCACAAAATAAATAAATACTGTTGAGTGACTGATGTACCGATGCCCAAGAAATGGCCCAAAGAGTATCGATTCAAGCTAACAGTACCGCAGAGCAGATTTCCTGAAAAACTGGGATTTCAGGTATTCATTCGCATGCTTAAATGTTAGATTTTGTGGCCATGTGTACCCGGATTTGACGAGATCCCATTTGCGGGAGACAAGGACACAGTGAAGCCCGCGATGCCAGAATTCAGAGTCCTGACCACCTCCTCCAGCCCCAAATGATGTTTTTATGAATTGTTTTCCCCTTTCCAGATCTAACAGGCCACATGTGCTTTGGCGGGTAGAACGTTGTCTGTTACAGGCTTTACCATACTTGTATTGTGAGTCAGTGATTTCCATCAGAACAACAGCCTCAGCAAGGCCAAAATTCATCTTGCAACAAATATTCAGCCTGTTCGCCTCGAGCTTTGCTGACGAGAAAATCGGAATGTTTGCTCCGAGAAACTCACGTCCGGGCCTGGATGTGAAAAACACTCAGCCTACTGAATTCTAGTTTTGTCGATTTGAAGGATCATATCAAAGTGTTCAGCACATTATGATTTCTATGTGTTTTGTTACGAGCTTGGGGACTATTAAGTGGCTCTGCCACTTGTCTGCTGTGTGACCTTGAGTGAGTCATCTATCTTCTCAGTGCCTCAGTTTCCATGCCTGATAAAATGGTGATTAAATATCTGTCCTTTCTCCCTATTAGGCCATGAGCCCAGTGTAGGCCAGGGACTGTGTCTGATCTGATTATCTTGTATCTAATGATTAGTACAGTGCTGGGTAGTTGGTCGGGCAATCAATCGTTTTTATTGAGTGCTTACTATGTTTAGAGCACTGTACTAAGTAATAATAATAATAATAATAATAATAATGGTATTTGTTAAGTGATTACTATGTGCCAAGCACTGTTTAAGCACTGGGGAAATACAAGGTGATCAGGTTGTCCCATGTGGGGCTCACATTCTTAATCCCCATTTTCCAGATGAGGTAACTGAGGCCCAGAGAAGTGAAATGACTTGCCCAAAATCACACGGCTGACAAGTGGTGGAGCCACTTGAACCCATAACATCTGACTCCAAAGCCCGGGCTCTTTCCACTGAGCCACACTGCTTCTCTGCTTGGAAGAGTACAATAGAATAGTATAATAGACACATTCCCTGCCCACGATGAACTTACAGTTCAAAGGGGAGACAGACATGAATACGACTAAATAAAATGACAGATATGGACATAAGCGCTGTATGGCTGGGAGGGGGAAATGAATGAAAGGAACAAGTAAGGGTGACGCAGATGGGAGTGGGAGAAGAGAAAAGGAGGGCTTAGTCGGGGAAGGCTTCTTGGAAGAGATGGGCCTTCAATAAGGCTTTGAAGGAGGGGGGAATAACTGTCTGTCAGATATTTCCAGGCCAGAGGCAGGACTTGGGAGAGAGATTGGCGGCGAGATAGATGAGATGGAGGTAAAGTGAGTAGGTTGACACTACAGGACTGAGGTGAATGGGCTGGTTGTAGTAGGAGAGAAGCGAGGTGAGATAGGAGGGGGCAAGGAGATTGACTGCTTTAAAGCAGATGGTAACGAGTTTCTGTTCGATGTGGAGGTGGATGGGCAACACTTGGAAGTTTTGGCACAAAGTAAGAGCCCCTAAAATAGTACTATTATTACCATTATTATGAGGACTGCTGCCTCTATTCCACAGATTCATTCATTCGTTCAACCGTATTTACTGAGCGCTTACTGTGTGCAGAGCACTAAGCACTTGGGAAGTACAAGCTGGCAACATATACAGTTCCTACGCAACAGTGGGCTCACAGTCTAGAAGGGGGAGACAGAGACCAAAACAAAACATATTAACAAAATAAAATAAATAGAATAACAGATAGCCTGGATTTGGGGTTGGGTTTGATTTACCCTTTCCCGTCAGCTGAGTTGCTTCCTGCTCCACCGTCCCTATCTCTGCTGTCTTTCCCGAAGGGAGCTGGGGATGGGAGATGGGAAGACTCTCCCTGTGGACTGTAAGCCCGGTGCGGGCAGGGATTGGCTCACTCTCTTTATTTCTGAATTGTACTTTCCACACGCTTAATACAGTGCTCTGCGCACAGTAAGCACTCAATAAATACGATTGAATGAATGAATAATAATAAGAGAAGCAGCGTGTCTCAGTGAAAAGAGCACAGGCTTTGGAGTCAGAGGTCATGGGTTCAAATCCCGGCTCTGCCACTTGTCAGCTGTGTGACTTTGGGCAAGTCACTTAACTTCTCTGTACCTCAGTTACCCCATCTGTAAAATAGGGATTAAGACTGTGAGCCGCATGTGGAACAACCTGATCACCTTGTAACCTCCCCAGCGCTTAGAACATTGCTTTGCACATAGTAAGTGCTTAATAAATGCCATCATTATTATCATTATTATTATGAATGACTATCTTGGCTCTGCTCCACACAAAGGAAGATATTTCTCTAAAATCCCAGAAACCCCCCCCCCCCCCCCCCCACCTCTCTCCATCGCAAGCCCTAGATCAGGACTTTCTTCTCAAGTTCTTAAGTCTTGAGGTCACAGGCGGTCACTTGTCTTCTAAAAAAAACTTTTTCACTGCTTGTGAGCTGATTGCCCAGATCAACGAGACAAAATCAGCCGAGGATAGTATGAGGCCGATTTGACTTCTTTTAATGATTTAAGAAATCGGCTCATAAACATTTTATGGAAGTGACGCAGGCACGACTTTATCACCTTCTACTGTAACTCACTGACTGGAAACGCTGGGAACAGAAGCAAGGATGTAAATAATGACCGCTTCTGTCCCTTCGATGTCCAAAGAGAACAAAAACATAGATAGAAGCAGAGAGATATTCCAGGAGAGCTACTCACTATAACACGACCAAAGCTTCTCTTCCAGCTAAACTATAAGCTCCTTGAGGGCAGGGATCATGTCCCTTAAGTCTATGGAACTCTCCCAAGTGCTCAGCACAGTGCTTGGCATATAATAATAATAATAATGATGGTATTTGTTAAGCGCTTACTATGTGCAAAGCACTGTTCTAAGCGCTGGCGGGGATACAGGTTGTCCCATGGGGGGCTCACAATCTTAATCCCAATTTTACAGATGAGATCACTAAGGCATAGAGAAGTGAAGTGGCTTGCCCAAGGTCACACAGCTGACAAGTGGCGGAGTTGGGACTCGAACCCATGACCTCTGATTCCCAAGCCTGTGCTCTTTCCACTGAACCACGGTTTTCGGTAAATACTAATAATCGATTGGCATCATTCATTCAATCTTTCATTCAGCAGTGCCTTCTGGTTAGTGTTGCTTAGCCTGCTCTCACTCATCCCCAGACTAGCCGATAGTTCAATCAAGCTTCGGCATAGAGGAGCAGTGTGGCCTAGTGGAAAGAGCCTGGGCCTGGGTGTCAGAAAAACCTTGGTTCTAATCACGACTCTGCTGTGTGACCTTGGGCAAGTCCCATCACTTCCCTGTGCCTCAGTTACCCCATCTGTAAAATGGAGATTAGGACTGTGAGCCCCCTGTGGGACAGGGACTGAGACTGTGAATAAACTGATTATCTTCATGGTTTTTAGTACATTCATTCATTCAATCGTATTTATTGAGCACTTACTGTGCACAGAGCACTGTACTAAATGCTTGGGAAGTACAGGTCAGCAACATATAGAGACGGTCCCTACCCAACAATGGGCTCACAGTCTAGAAGCGGGAGACAGACAACAAAACAAAACATGTAGACAGTGCCTGGCACATAAGTAAGCACTTAAAAAATACTATTTAAAAAAGCATAAATCCCTAGAGACACCACTGGTCCTCCTGAGAGAGCAGAGTCGAGGATGACACCAAAGTTGCGGGTTTGTGAGACGGGTAAGAAGGTAGTGCCGTCTACAGTGATGGGAAAGTCAGGGAGAGGGCAGGGTTTGGGAGGGAAGATAAGGAGTTCAGTCTTGGACATGTTGAGCTTTAGGTGGCGGGCAGACATCCAGATGGAGATGTCTTGAAGGCAGGAGGAGATGCGAGCCTGGAGAGAGGGAGAGAGAGCAGGGGCAGAGATGGAGATTTGGGCGTCATCAGCGTAGAGCTGATAGTTGAAGCCGTGGGAGCGAATGAGGTCACCAAGGGAGTGAGTGTAGATCGAGATCAGAAGGGGACCAAGAACTGACCCTTGAGGAACCCCTACGGTAAGGGGATGGGACGGGGCAGTGCCAGAAGCAGCATGGCTTTTAGACTGTGAGCCCACTGTTGGGTAGGGACTGTCTCTATGTGATGCCAATTTGTACTTCCCAAGCGCTTAGTACAGTGCTCTGCACATAGTAAGCGCTCAATAAATACGATTGATTGATTGATTGATTGATGGCTCAGTGGAAAGAGCCCGGGCTTTGGAGTCAAAGATCTAGGGTTCAAATCCCGACTCTGCCAATTGTCAGCTGTGTGATTTGGGGCAAGTCACAACTTCTCTGTGCCTCAGTTATCTCATCTGTAAATGGGGATGAAGACTGTGAGCCCCCTGTGGGACAACCTGATCGCCTTGTAACCTCCCCAGCGCTTTGAACAGTGCTTTGCACATAGTAAGTGCTTAATAAATGCCATTATTATTATTTATGCTGAAGCTTGATACACAGACTTTTTCCCATTTTTCTATTTACAAATCACTCATTGTTTGTTGTGATGATCAAAAAGAAGAGATGAAACATTAAGAGGACTGTGAGCCCACTCTTCTAGACTGTGAGCCCACTGTTGGGTAGGGACTGTCTCTATATGTTGACAACTTGTACTTTCCAAGCACTTAGTACGGTGCTCTGCACACAGTAAGCTCTCAATAAATATGATTGATTGATTGATTGATTTAACTTCTCTGTGCCTTAGTTACCTCATCTGTAAAATGGGGATTAAGACTGTGAGCCTCACGTGGGACAACCTGATTAACTTGTATCTACCCCAGCGATTAGAACAGAGCTTGGCACGTAGTAAGCACTTAACAAATTCCATAAGTATTCTTCTTCTTATTATTATTATTATTATTATTATTGCAACCTTCCTTTCCTTTTTTATCACATGTTTGGAACTGACAGGAGAGAATGGTGTATGAGGGTCTCTGCCCAGAGATGTATGTACTGGAGAAAGGGGAGACATGGGGCAAGTGATTTTCCACTTTAATTGCTAAGGTAATTCCCACCTCTGAACCTCAACAAGACCACCAGGTTTTTATTTCCAAAAATTCTTCGTGGCGGTTTTTTGAGTCATCAAGACTTCTCTGGGATTTCAGGCCAGTGTTCCCAAGTACTAACATGGCCTAATGGAAAACATTCAGGTCCAGGAGTCAGGAGACCTGGGCTCTAATCCTGGCTCCACCACACCTGCTGGGTAATCTCGGACAAAACACTTAGCTTCTCTGGGCCTCGGTTTCCTCATCTGTAAAATAGGGATCCGATACCTGTTCTCTCTCCCCGACCTTACACTGTGAGTCTCATGTGTGATGGGTCTGGGTCCAATGGGACTGCATTATATTCCATGAGATATTTGGCATATAATAAAGTGCTTAACAAGTACAGTTATTGTTATTGGCAATCAATCTGTCAATCAGTTGAATTTTTGAGAGCATTTTCTGTGTCCAGAGCACTGAAATAAGTGCTTGGGAAAGTACAATGCAAAGGTGATGATGATAATGGTGATGTACTCTCAAGGAGATCTAACACTAGGATGGGGAGGGAGAATTTATCCAATCTCAGGACAACCAAAAATATCCAGCACCCAGTAAATCTAGAGTATCTGTGGGATATGGAAAGTCCGGTCTTAGCTACACCATCAATCATATTTATTGAGTGCTTACTGTGTGCAGAGCACTGTACTAAGTGCTTACCCTACACAGCACCTCCATCTGG
Organism: Tachyglossus aculeatus; assembly: GCF_015852505.1. NCBI lineage: Eukaryota > Metazoa > Chordata > Mammalia > Monotremata > Tachyglossidae > Tachyglossus > Tachyglossus aculeatus. The sequence continues at coordinate 37,394,704 of NC_052077.1, read as the reverse complement.
ATACTATGACAGAAATCTGTTCTGTACTCCCACCACCACTTTTTAAACCATATTTGTTAAGCACTTTCTATGTGCCATCACTGTTCTAAGCACTGGGGTAGATACAAGATAATTAAGTTGTACACAATCCCTGTCCCACATGGGTCTCGTAGTCTTAATCTCCATTTTTCAGATGAGATAAGTGCGTCATAGAAAAGTTAAATGACTTGCTGCAGATGACACAGCACCCAAGTCCCTTCATCCATTAAGGACGGAGACAAGTTAAGGGATACACTCGGGTCCGTTTGCATTCCCAGAGAACCCCTGGTTAAGGGGAATTCCTGTTGTTCTCATCCCTCATCCACACTAACCGTTTCTTCTGAAGCCACATCACACTGTATCCAGACTGATGTACGTTATCAATGAACTTTCCAAATTCTGCCCCCTCTTTTGAGCCACAGACTAGAATTAGAAGCGAACAAATGTTTCACTCAGCAGCGTGGCATGCCTGACTAATTCCAACAGAGAACAATTTCCTGACCCGAAGCCATAATGAATGACTTCAGAGTTTTGAGTCCCTTCTGTGCTGGACACGGCACCCAGGAATTCTGGCCCGTAGACAGGGAAAGGGGCGTCCACTAGGAGATGTGTAACAGGCCGGTGGAAGCCCTCCAAACGGTTTTGACTCGCGCATCTCGGAATTGGAAAATCTAAGCCGGGCTCGAGTTGAGGAAATTATGAGTCAGGGCTGAGAGGATTATTTTGCCAACTGGCAGGGGAAAAGAACCTGAAATGAAGGAGGAGAGGGGACACAGCAGGTGCAGGCTGAGATTTCTAATGTGCCATAGTCCCTCCTCCTCCCCTCTGTCATTTCGGAAAGGAGGAGAGGGGTTCCTCCAGAAGGAAAGAGGCTATTGCAGGCTTCAAAATCAGCTGGGCTTGGTGAAAGAAGGAAAGATGGTCTGGGGAGGGATGACATGGAGAATTCCAGGCTCTACTACAGGCCTCTGAATGGCCGATCCCAAGCCGGAATGGTGAATCGCCACACAGATAATAATAATAATTATAATAATAATGGCATTTATTAAGCGCTTACTATGTACAAAGCACTGTTCTAAGCTCTGGGGAGGTTACAAGGTGATCAGTTTGTCCCATGGGGGGCTCACAGTCTTCATCCCCATTTTACAGATGTGGGAACTGAGGCCCAGAGAAGTGAAGTGACTTGCCCAAAGTCACACAGCTGACAAGTGGCGGAGCCGGGATTTGAACCCATGACCTCTGACTCCAAAGCCCGGGCTCTTCCCACTGAGCCACGCTGCTTCTCTGAAGGTGGATTTGGGCCAGGTAGACTGAGCTCTCACAGCAATCCTCTTTCTGAGTCTTTTCTTTTCCGTTTCTCTATCTTCTCCTTCCCCTCACCTGTCATCCACCTCACAACATAGCACCCATGAAAGGAAAATATCCCTTCGTAAAACCCTATGAGGTGGGGAAGAGGATAGAGGAGAGTTGATATTGAACAATGTTAATTTTTGAAATGATATTTGTTAAGTGCTTACATGTGTCAAGAACTGTTCTAGATGCTAGGGTAGAAACAAGTTAATCAGGCCGAATCTAGTCCCTGTCCCACATGGGGCTCACAGCCTAAGTAGGAGGGAGAACAAATATTGGCTCCCCAATCTGCAGTTGAGGAAACTGAGGCCCAGAGAAGTTAAGTAACTTGCTCAAGGTCACAAAACAGGCAAGTAGTGGAGCTGGAATTAAAAGCCAGGACCTCTGGCTCCCAGTTCTGTGCTTTATCCACTTAGGCCATGCTGCCCTAAGAATAATAATAATAATAATAACAACAACAACAATAAGTGTGGTATTTGTTAACTACTTGCTCTGTGCCCTGCCCAAAGTACTAGACAAGTTGGTACTAAGGCTTGTCTCTTCTTATGCCGTTGGGTTATCTCCAACCCATAGCGATGTCATGGACGCATATTTCTGAGAATGCCCCACCTCCGTTTGCAATCATTCTGGTAATGGATCCGGAGAGTTTTTTTGGTAAAAATCCAGAAGTAGTTTACCATTTCCTTCTTCCTTGCAGTAAACTTGAGTCTCCACCCACGACTCTCGCCCATGCCACCGCTGCCCGGCACAGGTGAGTTTTGCCTTCCACTCACTAGCCCCTGGCCAAGCTAGGAATGGGAATGAATAGGCCTCTGCTTGACTCTCCCTCCCATAGTCGAGACTGGTAGAGAACTGGAAACTCTCCAGGTGGCTAGGGGAGCAGATTTTATTGAGAAGCAATGTGGCCTAGTGGAAAGAGTATGAGATGGGGAGTTAAGAGACCTGGGTTCTAATCCCCGTGCCACCACTTTTCTTCTGTGTGACTTTGGGTAAGTGACTGAAGGAGTCGGTGTCTCGGTGTCATCATCTGTAAAATGGAGGTGAAATATCTGTTCTCCCTTCCCTTTAGACTGCAAGCCCCGCATGGGACTTGCAGAGAAGCAGCGTGGCTCAGTGGAAAGAGCACAGGCTTTGGAGTCAGAGGTCATGGGTTCAAATCCTGGCTCCGCCACTTGTCAGCTGTGTGACTTTGGGCAAGTCACTTAACTTCTCTGGGCCTCAGTTCCCTCATCTGTAAAATGGGGATGAAGACTGTGAGCTCCACGTGGGACAACCTGATTACCTTGTATCTACCCCAGCGCTTAGAACAGTGCTTTGCACATAGTAAGCGCTTAACAAATACCAATTTTATTTTTTTATTATTTATTTATTAGTATTATTATGGGACAACGACTGTCTCCAAATTGGATTGGATTGGCTCTCCCCCAGTGCTGAGCCCAACCTAACAATTACCTCTGTTTTTATTTATTGAGCATCTAATGGGGGGGATATGCTCTCTCCCGATGCCATATTAAGGCAAACTGGGGGTAGGATCCTCACAGAGCCCACCCCACACCATCCTGGGTCCAAACAGGATCCAAAATATTGTTACAGAGTACTTCCCCAAGTGTTTAGTACAGCGCTCTGCACACAGTAAGTACTCAAAAAAATATTATTGAATGAATGAAACAGACTCATTTTGTCGGATGAATTTTCCTCAGTGACCTAGCGATGTGTAGGCAAAGGGCTCAGTACACAGACCCACTCTGGCAAATCTGGGTCCTTTGTTATTCTAACCGCTAACATTTACTAAGTTTCACAATGTGCCAAGCAGTGTTCTAAAGGTCCTTTCTAGGGTTCGTAATCTCCAACTGAGAGATGGAGGATGGCCTAGCTATGACCAAGCAGTGCACCACAAACCCAGCTCTTAGTACAGCATCCTGCACACAGTAGATGCTTAAAAAAGACCATTTTAAGGAAGCAGAAAAGATTGGAGGGGTGGGCGGAGTACGACAGGGACGGAGGTGCAGGGTAGACTGACCAGTTTAGTCAGAGTCTTCCCAATTTGGGTCTTTTTGTACATTTTTTTTCTCAAAAGGCCCCGGGGCATCTATGAACATCTTTGCTCCTGCTGAGGCTGAAGAAACTGAAACGCTGCGATCGTCGGCTTAATCAGTAGGTATCTTAGCATGTGTTCGATTGTCAGCTTAATCAGTAGGTATCTTAGCATGTGTTCTTTTAGGAAGCAAATTGGAATTTACCTTCCGGAAGCCATCAGCATTTTCCGTCTCTGTCACCACAGGCACCATGAATCGCTGAGCTCTGATCCTCATTTAATCGCAGACACATCATCCGGTTAATTGCCCTACACATATTACTGAGCTCAGTCAAAGGCAGAGGAAGCAGCGTAGTCTACACGGGACTAGGAGTCAGGACACCTAGGGTCTAATCCCTGCTCTGCCACTGACCTGCGGTGTGACCTCAGAAGAACCATTAGTCTCTCTGTGTCTCAGTTTCCTCTCCTGCAAAATGGGGATAATAATAATAATAATAATGGCATTTATCAAGTGCTTACTATGTGCCACGCCTGTTCTAAGCATTGGGGAGGTTACAAGGTGATCAGGTTGTCCCACGGGGGGGGCTCTCAGTCTTAATCCCCATTTTACAGATGAGGTAACTGAGGCACAGAGAAGTTAAGTAACTTGCCCAAAGTCACACAGACTGACAATTGGCAGAGCCGGGATTTGAACCCCTGCCCTCTGACTCCAAAGCCTGTGCTTTTTCCACTGAGCCACGGTGTGCCATCTCCTTCTCTCACAGAGATGTCATGAGGCAAAGAGGGGCTGAGTATCATGTCTACCCCCTTCTTCAACTTGCTTCTGCTGTATATTCTCTGCAGACCCGCGGGATGGAAAAGAAGGAATGTTACAGAAGTCAGATTCTGGAAGCAGGTTCCGCCTCAGTTCCCTCATCTGTAAAACGGGGATGAAGACTGTGAGCCCCACATGGGACAACCCAATTACCTTGTATCTCCCCCAACGCTTAGAACAGTGCGTGGCACGTAGTAAGCGCTTAACAAATACCATCATTATTATTATTGTTATTAGTTTAACGGTCAGAGAATGTGTCTGATCATTCTGTTGTACTCTCTGCACACAGGGAGCTCTCAAAAATTACCACTGAGTAATGGATTAATAGCAACAAGGAGCAATAGTAGTAATCACTATTATTATTGTTATTAGTGTAGGCTTGTTATGGTCAGAGAATGTGTCTGATCATTCTGTTGTACTCTCTGCACACAGGAAGCTCTCCAAAATTACCACTAATAGATTAATAGCAACAAGGAGCAATAGTAGTAATCACTATTATTATTGTTATTAATGTAAGCTTGTTACAGTCAGAGAATGTGTCTGATCATTCTGTTGTACTCTCTGCACACAGGAAGCTCTCCAAAATTACCACTGAGTAATGGATTAATAGCAACAAAGAGCAATAGTTGCAATAGACTGAGCCCAGCTCCTTCCTCTCTCCCTCCTCCCCCTCCCCACAGCACCTGTATATATGTTTGTACATATTTATTACTCTATTTATTTATTTTACTTGTACATATTTATTCCATTTATTTTATTTTGTTAATACGTTTTGTTTTGTTGTCTGTCTCCCCCTTCTAGACTGTGAGCCCGCTGCTGGGTAGGGACCATCTCTAGATGTTGCCGACTTGTACTTCCCAAGCGCTTAGTACAGTGCTCTGCACACAGTAAGCGTTCAATAAATACGATCGAATGAATAGCAGTATTCAGTCATTCAGTGGTATTTCTTGGGCGCTAACTGTGTGCAGAGCACTATTGCTTACTAAGTAGCAATAGTAATAGTAGCAGCTGTAGTAGTAGTAGCAGTAGTAATAGCATTTATTAAGCAATTATAATGCTCAGACCACCGTACTGGGTAAGAAAGCAAAGTTTGGGAATTAAACACGGCCCCTGTGTAGTCCCTGGCCCCTGGCTACCAATCTAATACAAGGTGGGAGAGAAAAAAACTATAAGACACTAAAGCAACAAAAAATACAAGAACAAATACATATAATAAAAAGAAAAATCAGTGATGTACCGTGGCTAGAGGAGTAGGTTTTATTGAGAAGCAATGTGGCCCAAGTTGAGTGAGTTCGGGATGGGGTGTTGGAAGACCTGGGTTCTAATCCCAGCTCCACCAACTTTCTGCTGTGTGACTGGGTAGGTGACTTAAAGTAGTTTGGTTTTGTTCTCTGTCTCCCCCTTCTAGACCGTGAGCCCACTGCTGGGTAGGGACTGTCTCTATATGTTGCCAACTTGTACTTCCCAAGTGCTTAGTACAGTGCTCTGCACACAGTAAGCGCTCAATAAATATGATTGATTGATTGACTGATTGGGCCTCAGTGTCCTCATCTGTAAAATGGGCATTAAATATCTGTTCTCCTTTCCCTTTAGATTCTGAGCCCCATGTGGGACAGCAACTGTGTCCAAATTGGATTGGATTGGATCTACTCCGGGGCTTAGCACAATCTAACAATTATCACTCTTTTTATTTATAATAATAATAATATAATATACAATATATAATATAATAATATAATATAATGATATATAATACAAAATATAATATATAATATAATATAATGTAATATGATGTAATATAATATAATATAATATAATATAATAAATATAATGTATAATATAATGTATAATATAATGTATAATATAATGTGATAATATAATATAATATAATATATAATAATATAATATAATATGATATAATAATACTCTAATTATTATTGTTGTTGTTCTTGTAATTACTTTAATAGTTATACATTCACCTGTGAGCCAGTCTTTTTAAGAGGCAAATTGCTAATTGTTTCTGTAAAATTATTAGCCATCTAAGACACTATTATTAAATAATTTTCAGATAGCAGATTTAGTGCTATCTGGAGATGTACAGGATCAATGTCTATTCAACTCAACTTGTACTTCCCAAGCACTTAGTACAGTGCTCTGCACACAGTAAGCGCTTAATAAATACGATTGAATGAATGAATGAATAATAATAATAATATTATCTAATGGTGCAAAGCACTACTAAGAGCTTAGAAGAGTACAATCCCTGGTCACAGGGAGGTTACAATTGTTTGGGAGAAACAGACAAGTCATAATTGGCTGATGGGAGGAAGTGGTAAAATAGCATTCTATCCAAGTTGAAATTTAACAGATGACACTGTTTATGAGGAAGGGAGAGGCAGGAATGATTTTCCCCATTTTACAGAAGAGGAAACTGAGGCCCAGAGAGGTTAAGTGACTCTCCTGAGGCCACACAGTCCTGACTCCCAGGTACGAGCTCTTTCCACTGGACCAAAATGACTTTTCAGGTCACCGAGACACCCACGCGAGTCAAGCTTGATTAGTTCAGGTAAACATCCCGCTGCCTATATTTCTCGTCAAAAAATGTTGCAAACGGGGAACTGTAAATGCAATGTTAATTCAACATACATGTGGGCCCAGTGATTTGATGGCCAGGAAAGAGTCCATGGGCTTGTGGTAAATGGAGCGGATGCTGAGTAAGGATTCTGCAAAGGGAGGGTTTGTGTTCTCTAAGCTCAGACCAAGTTCCCTGAAATTTCCTCCAGTGATGAAATGATTTTCTCATTGCAAATACCACAGTTAATAGATTCAAGATCCTGCTGCCTCTCCTTGACTTTAATCAGATTTCATTAATCCATCAGGAGCTGTCACTTAGAGAAGCAGCATGGCACAGCTCTGCCACTTGTCTGCTGTGTGAGCTTGGGCGACTTCTCTTCTTTGTGCCTCAGTTTCCCCTTCTGTAAAATCATCATCATCATCATCAATCGTATTTATTGAGCGCTTACTGTGTGCAGAGCACTGTACTAAGCGCTTGGGAAGTACAAGTTGGCAACATATAGAGACAGTCCCTACCCAACAGTGGGCTCACAGTCTAAAAGGGGGATTGAGACTGTGAGCCCCACAGAGGACAGGGACTTTGTCCAATGCGATTTGCTTGCATCCTCCCTAACGCTTAGCGCAGTGCCTGACACGTAGTAAGCGCTTAACAAACGCCATCATTATTGTTATTATTATTATTGAGCACCTACACTATGCATAGCACTGTGCTAAACGCTGGGAAGGCTAAAGTAACAATTTCCATCCTCAAGGGGATAACACAGGAACAGGTAGGACTGGCATAAAATAATCTACAGATTGGAGGGAAAGGAATAATCATAACAATAAATGTGGTATTTGTTAAGCACTTACTATGTGCCACGCACTGTATTAGGTGCATTGTGTGAACAGCACTGCACTAAGTGCTTGGGAGAGTACAATACAACCATAAACAGACACATCCCTTGCCCATAATGAGCTTACAGTCTAGAGGGGGAAACTGACATTTATATAAATAAATAAATTAAAAATATATACATAAGAGCTGTGGGGGTGGGAGGATGTTAGTGAATGCCATTATTATTGTTATTATTATTATTATTATTATTAATAGAGCAGTCAGGGCAATGCAGAAGGGAGTGGGAGAAGAGGGAAGGAGGGCTTAGGGAAGGCCTCCTGGAGGAGATGGGCCTTCAATAAGGCTTCGAAGGTGGGGAGAGTCATTGTCAGGTATGAAGCGGGGGGAATTCCAGGCCAGAGGCAGGAATTGGGAGTGAGGTCAGAAAATAGCTGAGAAGCCGCGTTGCCCAATGGGCAGAACCCAGGCCCGGGAGTCAAAAGGACCTTAGTTCTTATTCCAGCTTCACCACTTGTCTTCTGTGTGACCTTGGGCAAGCCATTTCATTTTAAGCGCTTAGTACAGTGCTCTGCACACAGTAAGCGCTTAATAAATACGATTGATGATTTCACTTCTCTGGGTCTCAGTCACTCTGTCTGTAAGATGGAGATTAATAATAATAATAATGATAATAATGGCATTTATTAAGTGCTTACTATGTGCACTGTTCTAAGCGCGGGGGAGGTTACAAGGTGATCAGGTTGTCCCACTGGGGGCTCACAGTCTTAATCCTCATTTTACAGATGAGGTAACTGAGGCCCAGAGAAGTGAAGCGACTTGCCCAAAGTCACACAGCCGACAATTGGCGGAGCTGGGATTTGAACCCGTGACCTCTGACTCCAAAGCCCGAGCTCTTTCCACTGAGCAACGCTGCTTCTCGGATTAAGTCTGTGGGCCCACGTGGGACCGAGACTCTGTCCAACCTGATTACCTTGCATCATCATCAATCGTATTTATTGAGCGCTTACTATGTGCAGAGCACTATACTAAGCGCTTGAGCACTGTACTAAGTGCATCTACTTCAGCACTTAGTACAGTGGTTAGCACCTAATAAGCGTGTAACAAATACCATTAAAAAAATACTGGGGCTGGGAAGCCCCCCTAAAACTAACCCAATAGACTTGTCTCCCCTTCCCCCCTAGCTAGTCTGCATCATTAGGAAGCACCAACTAGCAATGACCACCAACTGACCTTTATTCTTAAACAGCTCTATGTTTACCTTCCTAGGGTCTTGGGAACAGTCTTTGGAGAACATTTCTTTATCAGAGTCAGGAAAATGAAGTAACAGGCTATATTTTACAGACGGGAAAAACCACTTCACTTAATTGAAACCTCTCGACGGCCCAGGAGCCCGCTGGAAATTCAGTTTGAGAGATCATCTCAGCGTTTTCTTTTATTTCACACCAGACTGAATCCACGCTAGCCTTTGTGCGGGCTCAAGTCGTCAGGGGGCTAAGCTCTAGGACTCTTAAGCTGCTCAAATGGGGAACTGTAGCAGATGGGATTGTAAACTAAAATCCTTTTCTTCAGCTCTGCTAGTGGCTCATTCCCTTAGGCCACCCCGATCGGCTGCGGTGAACGAAAACGAAGCCCCTTTTGGCTCTAGGACGGGTTTTGAGAAGTAGTGTAGCCTGGTGGAAAGAGCACAGGCCTGAGAGCCTGTTCTAATCCCAGCTCCACTAGTTACCTGCTGTGTGACCTTGGGCAAATCACCTAACCTCTCTGGGCCTCGGTTCTCCTTTTCTCCCTCCTATTTAGACTGTGAGACCCTGGTGGGGCCGGGACTCAGTCCAACCTGATTATCTTGTAACTACTCAAGTGCTTAGAACAGTGTTTGACACATAGTAAGCAGCGTGGCTCAATGGGAAAGAGCCCGGGCTTTGGAGTCAGAGGTCATGGGTTCAAATCCCAGCTCTGCCACTTGTCAGCTGTGTGACTTTGGGCAAGTCACTTCACTTCTCTGGGCCTCAGTTCCCCCATCTGTAAAATGGGGATGAAGACTGTGAGCCCCACGTGGGACAACCTCATGACCTTATATCCCCCCAGCGCTTAGAACAGTGCTTTGTACATAGTAAGTGCTTAATAAATGCCATCGTTATTATTATTATTATCATAGTAAGCGCCAAACAAATATCATAGAAAAGGCCCAGAGATTCAATATCTGTTCTTCCTCCTACTTAGAATGGGAGTTCCATGTGGGGCTTGACTATCTACTCCAGTGCTTAGTATAGTGCTTAACACACAGTAAGCGCTTCAAAATTAGAGAAGCAGCATAGCTCAATGGAAAGAGCCCGGGCTTTGGAGTCAGAGGTCATGGATTCAAATCCCGGCTCCACCAACTGTCAGCTGTGTGGCTTTGGGCAAGTCACTTCACTTCTTTGTGCCTCAGTTCCCTCATCTGTAAAATGGGGGTGAAGACTGTGAGCCCCCCATGGGACAACCTGATCACCCTGTAACCTCCCCAGCACTTAGAACAGTGCTTTGCACATAGTAAGCACCTAATAAATGCCATCATTATTAAATATACCACTATCATTATTTTTACTATTATTATTTTAGCTCTGCCATTTCCTCACCCATATTTTTTCAAGTTGGAAAGAATACACTGAGGAAGGGTGAGGAAGGATTAGCACATGATATAGTAATTCAACCAGGTTAGGGTCGTGTCTACTTCTTCAGTTGTATTTTTCCAAGTGCTTAGTACAGTGCTGGGCACAGGGTAAGCGCTCGATAAATACCATTGATGAATTGATTAGTTGATCATGCTTTGGGCTAGATCATCTTGGCACACAGTAAGCACTTAAATGTTATTATCATCATTATTATTTTTATTATCTACGACTGGTTTGTGTGAATCCTCCAGGAGACCTTCCCAGACTTGAGACCCCCTTTTTCTCTGCTCCTCCTCCCCTTCCCATCGCCCCAACTCCCTCCATCTTCTCTACCCCCCAGCCCGCCCCACAGCACATGTGTACATTTGTACATATTTATTATTCTATTTATTTTATTAATGATGTTCTATTTATATTAATGCTATTGGTGCCTGTCTACTTGTTTTGTTTTGTTCTGTTGTCTGTCTCCCCCTTTCTAGACTGCGAGCCTTTTGTAGGGTGGGGATTGTCTCTACTTGTTGCTGAATTGTACTTTCCAAGCACTTAGTATAGTTCTCTGCACACAGTAAGTGCTCAATAAATATGATTGAATGAATGGATGAATGAATGACTTTAAATGAAACCAGGGGATACTCTGTAGTTTACTTAATTCATAAGCTCCCCTTCCCCGCCCCTGGAAAAGATGAATTACAACGTGGCCAATTTTCACATCGTGTATCTATCTACTACTCTTATCATGGAACATCAGCCAACCTCAAAAGAATCCACAGAAGGTACATTGGCTCTGCATTGGTGTCACTGTCAGGGATCACTAGCAAAATTCACTGACCTTCGAACCCGAGGCTCGTGTTTTCTCAACTTTCCGGTCGGACAGGAACAAAATCATTAAAAGCTCATTAGAGAACAGGACGTTTCGATAAGCTGAAGGAATCTGACTCTTTATCTGGAAATGAATGCAACTCTGGAAGGGCGGGGAAGGCATACGAAGTCACATTTTGGGATCAAAGGTTCAGACGAATCACTACTGTCAACCAACCTTTCAGCGAGCATCACTGAGGAGCTTCTCTTGGTGGATTCAACAGCAAACTCATGCCCAGGTGGTAGAAGTCCAGCAAATTATTGATTTCTACTCACTGGCTTTCTAACTTCGGCAGATTTTGGTTTCCTCATTTATTTCTATTCATAATAATAATATTAATAATAATTTATGGTATCTACTAAGCACTTACTATGTGCCAAGCACTGTTCTCCATGCTGGAGTAGATAACAAGGCAATCAGGTTGGACACAGTTCCTGTCCCACTTGGGGCTCACAATCTTAATCCCCATTTTATAGTTGAGGTAACTGAGGCCCAGAGAAGTAAAGTGACCCGTCCAGGGCCACGCAGCAGACAAGTGGCAAAGCTGGGATTAGAACTCATGACCTTCTAGCTTCCAAGCCCCTGCTCTAGCCACTACACTATGCTGCTTCCATCTGTCCTTTATGTTTGAAGAGGGCCTGTGTGATTACCCCTCTAGACTATAAGCTCCCTGTGGGCAGGAAATGTGTCTGTTGGATTATTTTGTTGTAACAATAATAATAATGGCATTTATTAAATGCTTACTATGTGCAAAGCACTGTTCTAAGCGCTGGGGAGGTTACAAGGTGATCAGGTTGTCCCAAAGGGGGCTCACAGTCTTAATCCCCATTTTACAGATGAGTTAACTGAGGCCCAGAGAAGTTAAGTGACTTACCCAAAGTCACACAGCTGACAATTGGCGGAGCTGGGATTTAAACCCATGACCTCTGACTCCAAAGCCCATGCTCTTTCCACGGAGCCATGTTGCTTCTCTCTCCCAAGCACTTAGTACAGTCCTCTGCACTTAGTAAGTGCTCAATAAATACCATTGCTTGATTGCATGTTTGACTGGGGCTGAATAAAAGGTACAAATCCCAGTGCAAGGGTGACACCAAAGGAAGAGGGAGTTGAAGAAATGAGGGCTTAGTCAGGGAAGGCTTCTTGGAAGAGATAGGATTTGAATAAGACTTTGAAGGTGGGGAGAGCGGTCGTCTGTCAGATATGGAGGGGGAGAGAGTTCCAGGCCAGAGGCAGGATCAATCAATCAATCAATCAATCAATCGTATTTATTGAGCACTTACTGTGTGCAGAGCACTGTACTAAGCGCTTGGGAAGTACAAGTTAAATGTGGACAAGGGGTCGGAGACGAGATAGACTAGATCAGGGTACTGAAACTGGACTGGAACTAGAGACACTCTAGTCAGGGAGAGACAATGATTCATTCATTCCTTCAATCGTATTTATTGAGCGCTAACTGTGTGCAGAGCACTGTACTAAGCGCTTGGGAAGTACAAGTCGGCAACATCTAGAGACGGTCCCTACCCAACAGCAGGCTCACAGTCTAGAAGGGAGAGACAGACAACAAAACAAAACATATTAACAAAATAAAACAAATGGAATAAATATGTACAAGTAAAATAAATAGAGTAATAAATACTGAAAATGATCCCTGACAAGCATCAATCCTTCAACCTGCTGAAGCCAAGGAAACTCACTGAACTCTTTGGCTCCCAATCAATCAATCAATCAATCAATTGTATTTATTGAGCGCTTACTGTGTGCAGAGCACTGTACTAAGCGCTTGGGAAGTACCAGTTGGTAACATCTAGATACGGTCCCTACCCATCATCAACATCATCATCAATCGTATTTATTGAGTGCTTACTATGTGCAGAGCACTGTACTAAGCGCTTGGGAAGTACAAATTGGCAACATATAGAGACAGTCCCTACCCAACAGCGGGCTCACAGTCTAGAAGGGGGAGACCGACAACAAAACAAAACATATTAACAAAATAAAACAGAATAAATATGTACAAGTAAAATAAAAAGAGTAATAAATACTGCAAATGATCCCTGACAAGCATCAATCCTTCAACCTGTTGAAGCCAAGAAAACTCACTGAACTCTTTGGCTCCCAGAAAGAATGTACAAAAAACCAATTTTCTCCCCCCGTTCCCTTCTGTTTCCCTCAGCCTAACCAGCCGCATCGACATCATAATAACCACAGATTCCAAAACACAAGTTTCAACACTGTGCCCAGGAATAATTGCTCAACGGTTAACGAGAGCTCGTTGATTCGATCCTAGAGGCCCAGTGCCGTGTCTAGCAGTGAAGTTATAAAACAATCATCATCATTAAAGCTTTGTTTAGGAAACTCGAGTCACTGAGGAGAAATGGAAGAGAGATGCGAGACCAGGTTTTTCGCACACGGGTGTATCTGGGAGGGTTATTTGATTACTCCGAATCTTGAAACCGTCCGAGAACTTCAACTGGGAAAACATTGCTGGCCGGGACTGACTGTTTCCAAAGTAAATGACCATGATTTTAGATTTTTCACTGGAACTCCTTTTATTTCCCTAGGTCAGCACCGCTTACTGGCCAGGTTTCCACTGGCAAAGCCGAGCGTAGGGCTGAGGCAGTGGCTTGAAAAATTCGGGCAAAATCCCCAACTTTAATGGAAGTGAAGTGAAGAGGGGAGTCGATAGAGCCACTACCTGGATAATTCCTACTCCATAAAGTTTGCCTCGATTCGCTGATTTCAAAACAAAGGAATTTTTTTTTTTTGAATGGTGAGAGGGGAGGACAAGAACAGCCTTACCTAATTAACCTTATATTTCAGTAATCTCAAATGTCCTCTTCACACTGCTAAAAGATACCGCCTGGTGATGATGATGACGTCTCCCTTCAAAAATGATGGATAAGGCTCCGTCTGGAGATCTCGGGATTTCAAATCTGCACAGGGGAATCGTTTCCAGTGATAGTGGCTCGCATAGCTAGCAACGTGTGCGCTACATCTTCCGGCCGGGGCATAGGAAGCAACATACGAGTAGCGGGGGAGTGAAGTACACGTGTGTGGTCTTTGCCTTGTTACCTGCTAATTAGAGGGCTAATTAGAGAGCTTCCAGTATGCTGAGAGAAAAATTGCATGACAGGAAAGCAGCGTGGTCTAGTGGAAAGAGCATGGGCATAATGAGACAGAAGGATCTGGGTTCTAATCCGCCTCCATCGCTTACCTGCGGTGGGACTCTGGGCAAGTCACTTCACTTCTCCAGGCCTCGGTTCTCTCATCTGCAGAATGGGGATTCAATCCCTGTTCTCCCTCCTGGCTCGTTGAGGGCAGGGAATGCTCCTGTTTCCCCAGCACTTAGTACAGTGTTTTGCACGTAGTAAGCGCTCAATAAATACGATTGAATGAATGAACGAATGAATAGTTACTCTGCGAGTCCCATTGTGGAACCTATGCCCTGCGCTCTGTACAGCGCTTAACATATAGTAATTGCTTAACAGATTTCACAATGATTATTCTTATTATTGTTACTCTCCGGGAAGATACGTATTAGACCGATGTCATGAGGACACGTTTTATTTTTTTATTTTTGTAACCTTAAGACTGAGCTCCTGTACGAGCCTTCTGATTGTCCAGGCTGCTGCCCAATCTGCTTTCTCAAAGGTGCTAAGAAATTTGTGCTAGTAATAATAATCATCATTGAACTTGTCAGGCACTTACAGTGTGCCAAGCACTGTTCTAAGCGCTGGAGTAGAAACAAGTTCATTCATTCATTCAGTCGTATTTATTGAGCACTTCCTGGGTGCAAAGCACTGTACTAATAATCATCATGGAACTTGTCGGGCACTTACAGTGTGCCAAGCACTGTTCTAAGCGCTGGAGTAGAAACAAGTTCATTCATTCATTCAGTCGTATTTATTGAGCACTTCCTGGGTGCAAAGCACTGTACTAAGTGCTTGGGAGAGTATGATATTCATTCAGTCGGATTTATTGAGCACTTACTGTGTACTAAGCGCTTGGGAAGTACAAGTCAGCGACATATAGAGAGGGTCCCTACCTAACAACGGGCTCACAGTCTAGCGGGTTGGACAGAGTCCCTGTCCCACAAGGGGCTCCAAGTCTTAACCCCCATTTTACGGATGAGAGAACTGAGGCACAGAGGTTAAGTGACTTGCCCAAAGTCACACAGCTGACAAGTGTCAGCGGAGCCGGGATTAGAACCCAGGTCCTTGTGCTGCTTCCATGTGCTGCTCCTGTCAGGAGACTGAGCATGTCCAGATGCTTCAGAGGCTGAGAGACAAGCGCTCAGTACAGTGCTCTGCACACGGTAAGCGCTCAATAAATATGATTGAATGAATGACAGGGGGACTTTTCAGGACTGAGGGCTTGAAGAGTCCATACCGGTGCCAGTCAGTCGGACAGACAGGCTGTTCTTGGATCCTGAGCGGGCACTATTGGCTCCAGAAACCCTAGACCTGTTGGCACAAGGAATTCCTCGCTCTAGGGGCTTGGCACTTAAAATGGAGTTTGCCCTGTGCTGATTCGGGTCAAAAGAGGAATTTCCCCTGGAATACCTTTGGAAACTAGGCCTGTCCCTGCAGATACGGTCAGTGAATTCTCTCACAAGCAGAGTCGAAATGGTTGGCATGGCTTCGGGTAGACGGGGTGACGAAAGGGGAACTCCATTCCAGCTTTGGGGTGACACTTCCCGTACACCTCTGAGACCTGGGAGGGAACGTCATGGAGTGCGTCGATAAATCGAGGGCTATCGAGCGCTTCACTGTGTGCGAAGCACTGTACTAACCACTTGGGAGAGTAGATGGATTGACCCGTTCCCTGCCCACAAGAAGCATACAGTCTAGAGGAGGAGGCAGACATTAAAATGCTAGAGAGGGAGGAGATGGCAGTGTAAGATTATGGACACAATCAATCAATCAATCAATCAATCATATTTATTGAGCGCTTACTGTGTGCAGAGCACTGGACTAAGCGCTTGGGAAGTACAAGTCGGCAACACATAGAAACAGTCCCTACCCAACAGTGGGCTCACAGTCTAAGCACCGTGGGGCTCAGGATGGGGTGAATAGCAAGTGATAATAATAATAATAATAATAGGAGTAATAGTGATGGTATTTGTTAAGCACTTACTATGTGCCAGGCACTGTACTGAGCAATGGGGTGAAGACAAGCAAATAGGGTTGGACACAGTCCCTGTTCCACATGGGGCTCACAGTCTCAGTCCCCATTTTCACAGCCTGGCTCCCCGCGCTTGGGAGCCAGAGGTCGTGGGTTCTAATCCCGGCTCCGCCACTTGTCAGCCGTGTGACTTTGGGCAAGTCACTTCACTTCTCCGTGCCTCAGTAACCTCATCTGTAAAATGAGGATTAAGACCGTGAGCCCCACGTGGGACAACCTGATCACCTTGTATCCCCCCCAGCACTTAAAACAGTGCTTCGCACAAAGTCAGCGCTTAACAAATGCCATTATTATTATTATTATTTTGCAGATGAAGTAGCAGAGGCCCAAAGAAGTGAACTGACTTGTCCTAGGTCACACAGCAGACAAGTGGTGAAGGCAGGATTAGAACCCTTGACCTTCTGGCTCCCAGGACGTGCTCTATCCACTATGCCATGCTGCTTTAAGGGTACAGATCCAGGGGCATGGACAATGCAGAAGGGAGAGGGAGAAGGAGATAAAAGGGGGCTTAGCGGGGGAAGGCCTCTTTTTATAAGATTTAGAAGATGGGGAGAGCGGAGGTTTCTTGGATTTAACGGGAGAAGGAGCACCAGAGGCGGACATGGACAAGGGAAGCAGAGAAGCAGTGTGGCTCAGTGGAAAGAGCTCGGGCTTTGGAGTCAGAGGTCATGGGTTCAAATCCCGGCTCCGCCACTTGTCAGCTTTGTGACTGTGGGCAAGTCACTTCACTTCTCTGGGCCTCAGTTACCTCATCTGTAAAATGGGGATTAAGACTGTGAGCCCCCTCCGTGGGACAACCTGATCACCTTGTAGCCTCCCCAGTGCTTAGAACAGTGCTTTGCACATAGTAAGCGCTTAATAAATGCCATCATTATTATTATTATTAAGGGGGCAGTGGTGAGACAGACGAGGTCAAGGTAGAGGGTAGGTCTGCATTAGAGGAGCGAAGGGTTCAGATTGCAGCATGGCTCAGTGGAAAAAGCCCGGGCTTTGGAGTCAGAGGGTATGGGTTCAAATCCTGACTCCGCCAATTGTCAGCTGTATGACCTTGGGCAAGTCAGTTAACTTCTCTGAGCCTCAGTTCCCTCATCTGTAAAATGGGGATTAAGACTGTGAGCCCCACATGGGACAACCTGATCACCTTGCATCCCCCCCGGTGCTTAGAACAGTGCTTTGCACATAGTAAGCGCTTAACAAATACCATCATCATCATCATCATCACTGGTTTGCGGTAGGAAATCAGCAAGGGACGACACAGGGAGACCAACGAGCAGGCTGAGTGTTTTAAGGAGCTCCCGTTCGATGCGGTGGTGGGGAAGAATTCAGCCCAACAAAGAGCTGAGAAGCGGAAATGTCAGAGGGCAACTGGTTATGGTTTCCCAGGGATCGAGTCGACATTGTTGTCGTCTATGGCAAAGAAAACGGTCAGCGTGCCTGTTGGCAACTGAAATCACACCCTCAGCGGGGCTAGTTTCCACACGGAAATCCAGAAGTTTGAACCTAACTCCCAGAGTCTTTTGCAGTTGGTCAGAAAATCGTTTTTTTGAGCGCTTACTGTGTGCAGAGTCCTGTACTAAACCCCACTGGGGCCCTAAGGAACCAACAGAGCTAGAGAAAGGTGAAAACCTGTATCTATCTATCTATCTATCTATCTATCTATCTATCTATCTATCTATATCTATCTCTCTATTTATCTATATATTTCTATATCTATATCTATATTTGTACATATTTATTACTCTATTTATTTATTTATTTAACTTGTACATATCTATTCTATTTATTTTATTTTGTTAGTATGTTTGGTTTTGTTCTCTGTCTCCCCCTTTTAGACTGTGAGCCCACTGTTGGGCAGGGACTGTCTCTATATGTTGCCGACTTGTACTTCCCAAGCGCTTAGTACAGTGCTCTGCACACAGTAAGCGCTCAATAAATGCGATTGATTGATTGATTGATTGATTGAAAACCTCTACTCTCAGATAACTCAAAGCTGGGACGTCCTTATCCATGAGAAAGGGGGACATGTTAGTAAACTGCATCTGCTGAGACCTGTGACGTTACTTCTCTGTGGATCAATGAGAGAGTAGGGAGGGGCATGCGAGGAAGCTTGAAAGTAATGGTGAAATCCCAGACTTGAAAGAATATTTGAAGGGGTTTTCTTCGGATACTATTAATAATGATAACTGTGGTACTTGTTGGCACTTTTATGTGCCGAACACTGGATTAAGCGCTGGGGTAGATAGAATATGAACAGAACAGACAAGGTTCCTGTCCTACCCAAGGCTCACAGTCTAAGAGGGAGGAGGAACAGATACTTTATCCTCATGTTTACAGATGAGGAGACTGAGGCACAGAAAAGTGAAGGGACTTAGGTGTTAAAGAAGTAAAGTCATAACGAGAAATTTCTCTTCCCAAAGACTAGCAGAGACTAAACTTTCTACGGTACCTACAAAATAGCGTACGAAGCTGTGTAGCCCAGTGGAAAGAGCCCGGGCCTGGGTTCTAATCCTGGCTTTGCACAGGTCTGTTGTATGACTGTGGGGAAGACGCTTGACTTCTCTGTGCCTCAGTTTCCTCAAATGTAAAATGCAGATTAAATCCTACTCCCTCCTACTTAGACTGTGAGCCCCACGTGGGACAGAGACTGTGTCCAACCTGATTACCTTGTTTCCACCACAGCATTTAGAACAGCTGGGAGGCAAAATGGCCTAGTATATTGACCATGGGCTTAGGAGCCAGAGGACCCGGGTTCTAATCCTGACTCTGCCACGTGCCTGCTGTGTGACCTTGGTCAAGTCACTTCACTTCTCTGTACCTAAATTACCTCATCTGTCAAATGGGGATTAAGACTGTGAGCCCAGTGGGGGATGGGGACTGTCCAACTGATTAATTTGCATTCATTCATTCAATCGTATTTATTAAGCGCTTACTGTGTGCAGAGCACTGTACTAAGCGTTTGGGAAGTCCAAGTTGGCAACATATAGAGACGGTCCCTACCCAACAACGGGCTCATAGTCTCTACCCCCATTCTTCGTGCAGTGCTGACACGGAGTAAGAGCTTAACAAATACCATTAAAAACCAAAAACAAGAACTGTAATTATTATTATTTCCCCCCATGCCGCTGAAGAAAAGAGCACAGAGCATAAAGCTAAAACTTGGTGTTTGAAACACATTCTCCCGGAAGGAATTTGAATTAGACACCTGCCATTCTCCAGATAGATCGTTCCCTTGCGGCAACCAAATATGTTGGAAATCATGTTCTATGAGTCACCCCTTTCTATTTACAGAACTTTATGTTCATTTATTTCCCCGCTGAAAAATGGAGTCGGGGCACACACAAAAGGAATGGCTTGCCGAGACCATTAATTATCTCTAACTTCGCTCAGCTGGTATGGGAGGAAAGTGTCCGCGCTGAGAGATTTCAGGCCTCCTTTATCCACAGCTCGATCTGCTCGCTATGTACAATGCGGAGATAGAATTGATGCTTGATAGGAAACTTCTCGGGTGAGTAGATTGCTTTATTCAAGGAGTTTGCCCAAGCACCATTCCTCCTTCGGCCCCGAAGCAGCGAGCAGCAGCGTGGCCTAATGAAAAGAGCACGGGCCCAGGAGGCGGAGGACCCGGGTTCTAATTCTGGCCCTGCCACTTGCCCGCTGAGTGACCTTGGTCGAGTCGCTTAGCTTCTCTGTGCCGCAGTTTCCGCATCCACAAAATGGGGGTGAAATACCTGTTCTTCTGCCTACTTAGAGTGTGAACCCCATGCGGAAGAAGGATTATGTCCAACCTGATTACCTCGGATCTACTGCCGTGCTTGGCATATAGTAAGTGCTTAACAAATACTATCATTATGATGATTATTATCATCGGCAGCATCGTCATTATCATTATTATTACTTCCTCCTCTCTTGGAAAGGAACGGAAAGCATTTTGTGGCCGTCTTCCCAGCACATACAGCCATGCGCTGCCGTCCCTGGACCCGCTGACTCAACTACAAGGGGAATTTTTGAACACGGGAGGAATCCTCCAAGAAGCGGACTTCCTTTCCCCAGCAAGAGAGGGAAATGGCAACACCATTTTGCTTTGATTCCGCTTTACACTGGAATTTTCGACTCCTTCCGAGTTCTCCCTCTCCGCAGCACCGAACCACAGTTCTTTTTTCCGCAGAATCAGATGAGACCGGTTGTTTTCCTTCCGTTTTGTTTCCTGTTTCTTATTTTTCTTCCTATATACTAGGCACCGTACTAAGTGCTGGGGGAGACATAAGTTAATCAGGTTGGACCCAGTCCCCGTCCCACATGGGGCTCACAGACTTCATCCCCATTGTACAGATGAGGTAACCGAGGAACAGAAAAGTTAAGTGACTTGCCCAAGGTCACATAGCAGACAAGTGGAGAAATCGGGATTTGAACCCAGGTCCTTTGGGAAATCAAGGAGCCAGCTCCGTGGGAGTAAGGTCTGTCTCCCCCAGAACATATAAACACACCCATCCTAGCCTAGCTCATGCCAGGTCTCTAGCAAGTCTGAAAGTTTAATAATAATAATAATAATAATGGCATTTACTAAACGCTTACTATGTGCAAAGCACTGTTCTGGGGAGGTTACAAGGTGATCAGGTTGTCCCACGTGGTGCTCACAGTCTTAATTCCCATTTTACAGACGAGGGAACTGAGGCACAGAGAAGTTAGTGACTTACTCAAAGTCACACAGCTGACAACTGGCAGAGCCGGGATTCAAACCCATGACCTCTGTGACTCCGAAGCCCGGGCTCTTTCCACTGAGCCACGCTGCTTCTCCGTTTCCAGTAAGGATAAAGGACGACCTTTTTGTCAGCTAGCTCTTCAAAGCCTGTCTCTTCCCCCTGAAATCCCTGCTCCTTCTTGCCCCCAAGCTCAACATGTATATGTGACAGCAGCGTGGCTCAGTGAAAAGAGCCCGGGCTTTGGAGTCAGAGGTCATGGGTTCAAATCCCGGCTCCGCCAATTGTCAGCTGGGTGATTTGGGGCAAGTCACTTCACTTCTCTGGGACTCAGTTCCCTCATCTGGAAAATGGGGATGAAGATTGTAAGCCACCCATGGGACAACCTGATCACCTTGTAACCTCCCCAGCGCTTAGAACAGTGCTGTGCATGTAGTAAGCGCTTAATAAATGCCATCATCATCAAGTGGCAGAGCCGGGATTGGAACCCACGACCTCTGACTCGCAAGCCCGTGCTCTTTCCACTAAGCCACTCTGCTTCCTGAGTATACACTGTCCCCATCTGTCGCCTCAAACTTACCAAACAGAACTCACCTTCCCATCCATCCCTGCCCACCCCCTAACTCTCCTAACACTGTAGACAGCACAACCATCCTCCCTGTCTTGCAAGCCTACAGCCTTGGCAATATCTTTGGTAACACGGGAGCTTACTGTGGTGTCTGCCACTTGATAAGCACTTAACAAATACCTTTAAGAAAGTCCTCGACGTCTCTCTCATTTAACCTAGACATTCAATCTGTCACAGAATCCTGACGATTCTACTCTCATCACACCTTGGACGAGACACCAAGCTTCTCTGTGCCTGAGTTATCTCATTTGGAAAATGGGGATTATTATTATTAATAATAATAATAATAATAATAATAATAATTTTGGTATTTGTTACGCACTTACTATGTGCCAAGCACTGCTCTAAGCGCTGGGGGAGATACAAGGTAATCAGGTTGCCCCACATGGGGCTCACAGTCTTAATCCCCATTTTCCAGATGAGGTAACTGAGGCACAGAGAAGTGAAGTGACTTGCCCAAAGTCACACAGCTGATAAGTGGTGGAGCCGGGATTTGAACCCATGACCTCTGACTCCCAAGCCCACGCTCTTTCCACTGAGCCACCCTGCTTCTCATTAAGACTGTGAGCCCCATGTGGGACAACCTCATTTCCTTGTATCTACCCCAGTGCTTGGCACATAGTAAGCACTTAACAAATATTATTATTATTATTATTATTATTATTATTATTATTATTATTATTATTAGGGACAGGGACTGTGTCCAACGTGATTAATGTGTATTCACTCCAGCGCTTACAACTGTGCTCGTGCTTAAGAGTAAGTGCTTAACACTTACCCTCTTTATTTATTTTAGTTGTACATACTTACTATTCTATTTATTTTGTTAATGATGTGCATATAGCTATAATCCTATTTATTCTGATGATTTTGACACCTGTCTACATGTTTTGTTTTGCTGTCTGTCTCCCCCTTCTAGACTGTGAGCCCGTTGTTGGGTAGGGACCATCTCTATATGTTGCCGACTTGTACTTCCCAGTGCTCTGCTTACAGTAAGCGTTCAATAAATAATAATAATAATAATAATTTTGGCATTTGTTAAGCGCTTACTATGTGCAAAGCACTGTTCTAAGCGCTGGGGAGGATACAGAGCGATCAGGTTGTCCCATGTGGGGCTCACGATAATAATAATAATGATAGCATTTATTAAGTGCTTACCACGTGCAAAGCGATGTTCTAAGCACTGGGGAGGTTACAAGGTGATCAGGTTGTCCCACAGGGGGCTCACAGTCTTCATCCCCATTTTCCAGATGAGGGAACTGAGGCCCAGAGAAGTGAAATGACTTGCCCAAAGTCACACAGCTGACAATTGGCGGAGGCGGTATTTGAACCCATGACCTCTGACTCCAAAGCCAGGGCTCTTTCCATTGAGCCACGCTGCTTCTCAATCTTAATCCCCATTTTACAGATGAGGTAACTGAGGCCCAGAGAAGTGAAGTGACTTGCCCAAAGTCACACAGCTAACAAGCGGCGGACCTGGGATTTGAACCCATGACCTCTGACTCCCAAGCCTGGGCTCTTTCCACTGAGCCACGCTGCTTCTCTATACGATTGAATGAATGAATGATTATTGTTATGATTACATTATTATTGACTGATTGACTAATAACAATAATAATAATAATGGCATTTATTAAGCACTTACTGTGTGCAAAGCACTGTTCTAGGCACTGGGGAGGTTACAAGGTGATCCGGTTGTCCCACGGGGGGGGGGGTCACTGTCTTCATCCCCATTTTCCAGATGAGGGAACTGAGGCCCAGAGAAGTGAAGTGACTTGCCCAAAGTCACACAGCTGGCAATTGGCCCCACTGCTTTCTCTCCAGAGGTTGGGGAGTCCCCGAACAGGCCCAACCAAGCCTGATCCCATAATGGAGGAAAAAGAGAAATGCCAGTGGGTCATTCCCTTCAGGAATCCGGTCCCCTAACTCACCCCCCAGACAGTGGTCTCCCGGGGGATGTGAGTCACTTTTCTGGGCCTCAGTTCCCTCATCTGGAAAATGGGGATTAAGACTGGGAGTGGGACAGGGACTGCGTCCAACCCGATTAGTCTGTATCTACCCCAGTGCTCAGTACAGTTCCTGGCACAAAATAAGCGCTTAGCAAATACCATTAAAGAAAAAAGAGAGATGAACGCCTCCCCCACTAACTCTTCAGCAAATCCCGGCTCCGCCGGTTGTCAGCTGTGTGACTTTGGGCAAGTCACTTCATCGTGGCTCAGTGGAAAGAGCCCGGGCTTTGGAGTCAGAGGTCATGGGTTCGAATCCCAACTGCCACATGTCTGCTGTGTGACCTTGGCCAAGTCACTTAACTTCTCTGAGTCTCAGTTCCCTCATCTAGAAAATGGGGATGAAGACTGTGAGCCCCATGTGGGACAACCTGCTTACCTTGTAACCTCCCCAGTGCTTAGAACAGTGCTTTGCACATAGTAAGCACTTAACAAATGCCATCATTATTATTATTATTATTCTCTGTGCCTCAGTTCCCTCAACTGTAAAATGGGAATTAAGACTGTGAGCCCCCCGTGGGACAACCTGATCACCTTGTAACCTCCCCAGTGCTTAGAACAGTGCTTTGCACATAGTAAGCACTTAACAAATGCCATCATTATTATTATTATTCTCTGTGCCTCAGTTCCCTCATCTGTAAAATGGGGACTAAGACTGTGAGCCCCCCGTGGGACAACCTGATCACCTTGTAACCTCCCCAGTGCTTAGAACAGTGCTTTGCACATAGTAAGTGCTTAACAAATACCATCATTATTATTATTATTCTCTGGGCCTCAGTTCCCACATCTGCAAAATGGGGATGAAGACTGTGAGCCCCCCGTGGGACAACCTGATCGCCTTGTAACCACCCCAGCGCATATAACAGTGCCTGTCACATAGTAAGCTCTTAACAAATGCCATCATTATCATTATTATTATTATCATTACTCTGTGCCTCAGTTGCCTCATCTGTAAAATGGGGATTAAGACTGTGAGCCCCCCGTGGGGCAACCTGATCACCTTGTAACCTCCCCAGTGCTTAGAACAGTGTTTTGCACATAGTAAGCGCTTAATAAATGCTATTATTATTATTATTATTATTATTATTATTATTATTATTATTATTATTATTATTATTATTCAGCAAAAACCTGGGCCAGCAGCGGTAAGGTGAGGAGCGAGCAGCACTGCCCTCTAGTGGCCATCACTCATCATCGCATGGCCAGGTTCAGATAGAAATTCATTCATTCATTCATTCATTCATTCATTCAATCGTATTGATTGAGCGCTTACTGTGTGCAGAGCACTGGACTAAGCGCTTGGGAAGTCCAAGTCGGCAACCTAGAGAGACGGTCCCTACCCAGCAACGGGCTCACAGGCTAGAAGGGGGAGACAGGCAACAAAACAGAACATGTGGACAGGTGTCAAGTCATCAGAATAAACAGAAATAAAGCTAGATGCACATCATTCACGAAATAAATCGAATAGTAAATATGCACAAGTCAAGTAGAGTCATAAATCTGTACAAACATATACACAAGTGCTGTAGTAAGCGCTTAGTACAGTGCTCTGCACACAGTAAGCGCTCAATAAATACGATTGATGATGATGGGAGGGGAAGGAGGTAGGGCTGGGGGGATGGGGAGGGGGAGAGGAAAAAGCGGGCTCAGTGTGGGAAGGCCTCCTGGAGGAGGTGGGCTCTCAGTAGGGCTTTGAAGGGAGGAAGAGAGCTAGCTTGGCGGATGTGTGGAGGGAGGGCATTCCCAAATTCCCAAATTCCCAGAAATTCCCAGAGTTCACTAGACTTTCGAAGCCTCAGGAGGCTCTCCTACTGCAGGGATGCCTTCATTCATTCATTCATTCATTCAATCGTATTTATTGATCGCTTACTCTGTGCAGAGCACTGTACTAAGTGCTTGGAAAGTACAATTCGGCACCCTACCCAACAACGGGCTCACAATCTAGAAGGGGGAGACAGCAAAACAAAACAAGTAGACAGGTTTCAATACCATCAAATTAGAGTTATAGATGTATACACCTCATTAATAAAAGAAATAGAGTAATAAATATGTACAAATGTACACAAGCGCTGTGGGGAGGGGAAGGGGGTAGGTTAGAGGGAGGGAGTGGGGGCGATGGGGAGGGGAGGAGAAACAGAGGATAAAGGGGGCTCAATCTGGGAAGGTCTCCTGGAGGAGGTGAGCTCTCAGTAGGGCTTTGGGCTTCCTCCCTCCTCAGTAGATGTGTGGTCGGAGGGCATTCCAGGCCAGAGGTAGGATGCGGGCCTTCAGGAGTGGAGATTCTGCTGCTTGGATCTAGACTGGAAATCATTCTGAGCAGGGAAACATGTCTGTTAATCAATAATTGTGGTATTCATTGTAGTATTTGTTAAGCACTTACTTTGTGAGAGCTCCCCCTCTCCATCCCCCCCATCTTACCTCCTTCCCTTCCCCACAGCACCTGTATATATGTATATATGTATATATGTTTGTACACATTTATTACTCTATTTATTTTACTTGTACATATCTATTCTATTTATTTTATTTTGTTAGAATGTTTGGTTTTGTTCTCTGTCTCCCCCTTTTAGACTGTGAGCTCACTGTTGGGTAGGGACTGTCTCTGTATGTTGCCAACTTGTACTTCCCAAGCGCTTAGTACAGTGCTCTGCACACAGTAAGCGCTCAATAAATACGATTGATGATGATGATGATGATGATGTGTCAGGGACTGTGCTTACTGCTGGGATAGATATGAGCTAGTCAGGTTGGTCACAATCCATGTCCCCTGTGGGGCTCACAGTTCCACTCCCCATTTTACAGATGAGCGAACTGAGGCACAGAGAAGTGAAATGACTCACCCAAGATCGCATAGTAGATGAGTGGTGGAGCTGGCATTAGGTTATTCAGTGCTCACTATGTGCCAGACACTGAGGTGGATAGGAGTAAATCAGGTTGGATTTACTAATACCATGTCACCGTCCCATGTGGGGCTCACCATCTCAATCCCCATTTGACAGATGGGGTAACTGAGGGACAGGGAAGTCAAGTGATTTGCCCAAGGCCACACAGCAGACAGGCAGCAGAGCCCAGATTAGAACCCATGGACCTTCTGTCTCTCAGGCCCGTGCTCTATCCATGCTGCTAATTCTGTTGTATTGGACTCTCCCAAGCACTTAGAACAGTGCTCTGCACATAGTAAGGGCTCAATCAATATGATTCATTCATTCATTCAACCGTATTTATTGAGCGCTTACTGTGTGCAGCGCACTGTACTAAGCGCTTGGGAAGTACAAGTTGGCAACAGAGACGGTCCCTACCCAACAGCAGGCTCACAGTCTTGAAGGGGGAGACAGAGAACAAAACAAAACATATTAACAAAATAAAATTAATAGAATATGTACAAATAAAATAGAGTAATAAATATTAAGAGCTTACTATGAGCCAAGCACTACGGTGGATACAAGCAAATCAGGTTGGACACAGGCTGTCATTCATTCAGTCGTATTTATTGAGCGCTTACTGTGTGCAGAGCACTGGACTAAGCGCTTGGGAAGTACAAGTCGGCAACATATAGGGACGGTCCCTACCCGACAATGGGCTCACAGTCTAGAAGGGGGAGACAGACAACAAAACAAAACATGTAGACAGGTGTCATAATCCTCCCATGTGGGGCTCACAGTCTCAACCCCCACTTTACAAGGTGAGGCAACTGAGGCAGAGAAGTGACTTGCGTATGATTGATTGATTGGACCACTTTTCTAAAAATCTGTTCAGTCCATAACTCCCCACTGCTCAAGATCCTCCAATCCCCATCTACAGAAACTCCTTACTGTTGGCTTTAAAGCACCCCATCATCTTGAGTCCTGCTGGCTTACCTTATTGATTTTCTACTCCGACCCAGCCCTCTCTCTTTGCTTGTCTAATGCCAACCTACTCTTTTTACCTCAATGTCGTCTGTCTCACCATCGGGCCTTGCCTGCATCTTCCCTCTGACCTTCTATTCCCTCACCATTCATATACAACAGACCATCACTCTACCCGCCTTCAAAGCTGTATTAAAAATCACATCTCCCAGACTGAGCCCTCTCCCCCAGACTCAGCCCCCTCCTTCCTCTCCCCCCTCTCCCCTCTCCATCCCCCCTGCCTTACCTCCTTGCCTTCCCCACAGCACCTGTATATATGTATATATGTTTGTACGTATTTATTTATCTATGTATTTATTTATTTTACTTGTACATATCTATTCTATTTATTTAATTTTGTTAATATGTTTGGTTTTGTTCTCTGTCTCCCCCTTCTAGACTGTGAGCCCACTGTTGGGTAGGGACCGTCTCTATATGTTGCCAACTTGTACTTCCCAAGCGCTTAGTACAGTGCTCTGCACACAGTAAGTGCTCAATAAATATGATTGATTGATTGATTGATTGATCTACAAGAGACCTTCCCTAAGCCTTCATTTTCGCTAATAATAATGGTGGTATGTGTTAAGCGCTTACTATGTGTTGAGCACTGTTCTGGGGTAGATACGAGGCCGTCAGGTTGTCCCACGTGGGGCTCAGTCTTAATCCCCATTTTCCAGATGAGGGAACTGAGGCACAGAAAAGTTAAGTGGCTCTCCCAAGGTCACACAGCAGACAAGGGGCAGAGCCGGGATCAGAACCCACGTCCTCTGATTCCCAAGCCCGGGCTCTTTCCACTGAGCCACACTGCTTTTCTATTCCCTTTCCCTCTCCACTGCCCTTAGATCTATACCCTTTAAGCACTTGCTATTCACCCCACCCAGAGCCCCAGAGCACTTATACACAAAACTTGCATCTTCCCCGGAGCTGAGGGCGGTTCTTGCCTCCGAGTAAGAGCTTTTTATTATGACGGGAGGAGAAATGGGAAGCAGAAACTAAGTCCGACCCACCTCTGATTAGTCCCAAAGACGGGATTGAAACCGGACTGCAAGTGAGTCCAAGAAGAAAAATGTCTCACTGGAGAAGGACAGCTGAAGTATAAATAAAGTCAGATTTGAATTTTTCTTGACTGACTTGGTGGCAGTTCAAATAATAGTCGCAACTGAAATGGAGAATCCAATAGACCCCGGGCCATTAATTCATTTCGGCATCATTCGGCGGAGCAAATGACAGTAACGTTGTCGGGGATCGAAATCGAGTGTCCTCGGCTTGTCCCTGAAAGACAGGCAGGGCTTCAGGGGTGGCAGAAGGAGGGGGGAGAGAGGGGAAGGACGCAGATCAAGATTTAGCCCTCCGACTAATGAATCACTGAGATAAATTCAAGCGGCCAGGAAGCGAAAAGATAAAGGAGGATGAGCCTGGAAAGGGAAGATAATTGGGAGTTCTCCTGCAATTGCGGTAAATAGAAATACAAGTCTTGAAAGGGAGGATTTCCAAAAGCGTTGAGACCCAGATGGGTGAAGACACAGAGATGGTGGTTTACTAAGGATGGGTGTCACGGCAACAGTTATTCGAAGAATGTCAAAGAACCGTCTTCCGTCCTGAAAGAAGAATACCTCTCTTAGGTAGCGCTCTGACTTTCAGTTTAACACTCCACATCCAACTTGGCTTCCCCCGTAGGTGGCTGTCCCCGGGCTCCCCCAGGATACTACTCCTGCAACACAGGCTGATTAATCGATCCATTAATAGCATTTATTGAGCATCAATCAATCAATCAATCAATCATATTTATTGAGTGCTTACTATGTGCAGAGCACTGTACTAAGCGCTTGGGAAGTACAAATTGGCAACCTATAGAGACAGTCCCTACCCAACATTGGGCTCACAGTCTAAAAGGGGGAGACAGAGGACGAAACCAAACATACTAACAAAATAAAGTAAATAGAATAGATATGTACAAGTAAAATAAATAAATAGAGTAATAAATATGTACAAACATATATACATCACCTAAGCCCCCCGCTTTCCTCTTCTCCCACTCCCTTCCTCTTCACCCCGACTCATTCCCCTTCCTCTTCCCCCTTCCCAGCCCCACAGTACTTATGTCCATATCTGACATTTTATTTATTTGGATTGATGTCTGTCTCCCATCTCTAGACCGTAAGCTCCGTGTGGGCGGGGAATGTGTCAGTTCCTAGTTGTAGTGTACTCTCCCGAGCGCTTAGTACAGGGCTCTGCACCCAGTAAGCGCTCAATAAATAGGATTGAATGAATGAGTGTCAAGTACTGTACTAAGTGCTAGGGGAGAGTACAATAAGAGTCGGTAGTCACTATCCCTGCTTTCAAGGAGTTTGCAGTCTAGTGTTGTGGGGTGGAGGCGGACATTAATAATAATAATAATAATTACTATTATTATGATGGTATTTGCTAAGTTCTCACTATGGGCCAGGTACTATACTAAGCACTTGAGGGGAGAGGGGAGAATAGAAGCAAAAATTGCAGGGAGGAGAGGCAA
The DNA here is from genome assembly GCF_015852505.1 of Tachyglossus aculeatus. Classification (NCBI taxonomy): domain Eukaryota; kingdom Metazoa; phylum Chordata; class Mammalia; order Monotremata; family Tachyglossidae; genus Tachyglossus; species Tachyglossus aculeatus. Next base: position 37,364,654 of record NC_052077.1, on the reverse strand, counting down.
CAGAGTATAAGGATGGCTACTTAAGTGCTGGCGGGGGGGATGGTGAGAAAATATAGGCCCCCAGTTTCCCAAAATTCCCTCTGCCCTCTTCCTCCTCATTTGAGCAAACCGCTTTTTTGCCCTCTAATAATAATAATGATAATGGCATTTGTTAAGCACTTACTCTGTGCAAAGCACTCTTCGAAGTACTGGGGAGGATACAAGGTGATCAGGTGGTCCCACGTGGGGCTCCCAGTCTTCATCCCCATTTTACAGATGAAGTCACTGAGGCCCAGAGAAGTTGAGTGACTTGCCCAAAGTCACACAGCTGACAAGTGGCAGAGCTGGGATTAGAACCCATGACCTCTGACTCCAAAGCCCGGGCTCTTTCCACTGAGCCACGCTGCTTCTCACTGCCTCGGCTCTATAAAAGGAGCACCCAACAGGCGGCACAGCTAAATAGAATTGTGATAGACTGAAAATTGGAGAGAAAAGCTTCCCGTCACTGGCCGTAGGGGCAAACAACATGAACGGGTGAAAGAGATGGAGCGAGTGTGAAGGAAAAGATGACTGCTCTGGACCCGCTCCGCTGAGTCATCTGTTTTCACTTATCTTCACTGGAGCATCTGTTAGGAATTTAGGGGAGTTTATTAGTAGCTTTAGACATCCTTAAGCAGGTGAGCAGCTATGCCCCAAAAGCCATGAAGGGGGAAAAGAGTTAATGGCGGGGGGAAGGGGCTTTTGCTGTATTGTACTTTCCCAAGCACTTAGTACGGTGCTCTGCACACAGTAAGCGCTCACTCTCAGCTTCAAGGCTGTCCATCACCTCGCCCCCTCCTACCTCACCTCCCTTCTCTCCTTCTCCAGCCCAGCCCGCACCCTCCACTCCTCTGCCACTGACTTCCTCACTGGGCCTCGTTCTCACCTGTCCCGCCGTCGACCCCCGGCCCACGTCCTCCTCCTGGCCCGGAATGCCCCCAATCCCTCCGCCCATCCGCCAAGCTTGCTCTCTTCCTCCCTTCAAAGCCCTACTGAGAGCTCACCTCCTCCAGGAGGCCTTCCCACACTGAGCCCCCTCCCCATCGCCCCCGCCTTACCTCCTTCCCCTCCCCACAGCACCTGTATATCTGTTTGTACAGATTTACTACTCTATTTTACTTGCACATATTTACTATTCTATTTTGTTAATATGTTTTGTTTTGTTGTCTGTCTCCCCCTTCTAGACTGTGAGCCCGCTGTTGGGTAGGGACCGTCTCTATATGTTGCCAACTTGTACTTCCCAAGCGCTTAGTACAGTGCTCTGCACACAGTAAGCTCTCAATAAATATGATTGAATGAATGAAGCGAACGTCACTTACTGTGACTCACCTTCTGGTCCTGGACCAATCAATTCATTCATTCAATTGTATTTATTGAGCGCTTACTGTGTGCGGAGCACTGTACTAAGTGCTTGGGAAGTACAAGTTGGCAACAATCAATGACTGCCATATAGGGCCACAGCAGACATGCCTAAGCCAGATAAAAGGTGGTTGCTTTGAGGCTCTCATAGAGGTACCTGGATAATAATAATAATAATAATAATAATGGCATTTATTAAGCACTTACTATGTGCCAAGCACAGTTCTAAGTGCTGGGGAGGTTACACGGTGATCAGGTTGTCCCATGGAGGGCTCACAGTCTTAATCCCCATTTTCCAGATGAGGTAACTGAGGCCCATAGAAGTGAAGTGACTTGCCCAAAGTCACCCAGCTGACAACTGGTGGAGCCGGGATTTGAACCCATGACCTGGATCATAGGTATGCTGAGATGCAGAGAGAAGCAAGCACGGGAGTAGCAGAAGGCAGCAGCACTTGAAAGCAGAAAGAGGAAGCGTTGGCAGAACTAGCTCTTTTGACCACAGACTGATATTGGACCCTTGGGTGGTGGAGTGAGTGACTATATGCATGTGTCACTCCCTTGCATGTTGGTAAAAAACTTTTCACGATAACCTTGGTGATCAGCGGTGTGGTTTGACCTCTACTATCTGTCACTGAGGTGCCCCTGTATATATGCATATATGTTTGTACATATTTATTACTCTATTTCACTTGTACATATTTATTCTATTTATTTTATTTTGTCAATATGTTTTCTTTTGTTGTCTGTCTCCCCCTTCTAGACTGTGAGCCCACTGTTGGGTAGGGACCGTCTCTATATGTTGCCAACTTGTACTTCCCAAGTGCTTAGTACAGTGCTCTGCACACAGTAAGCGCTCAATAAATACGACTGATGATGATGATGATGATGATGATGATGATGATGTGAGCCCGCTGTTGGGTAGGGACCATCTCTAGATGTTGCCAACTTGTACTTCCCAAGCGCTTAGTACAGTGCTCTGCACACAGTAAGCGCTCAATAAATACGATTGAATGAATGAATGAATGAATGAATGAATGAATGAATGCCCCCTGTCCAGGAAGGTCTTGGTTGGTACAAATAGGGGGCTCATGACACTTAGCACATATCACTTATTATTATTGTTATTAATACTAATAATTAACTTGATCAGTTTTTGAAACTCAGCCCTGCGAGAAAAAAAGAAAAGATTGCCTATTTTTACAGGGAGAAGACCGAAGCAGTGTGGCTCAGTGGAAACAGCCTGGGTTTGGGAGTCAGAGGTTGTGGGTTCTAATCCCAGCTCCGCCACTTGTCAGCTGTGTGACTTTGGGCAAGTCACTTCACTTCTCTGGGCCTCAGTGACCTCATCTGTAAAACAGGGATTGAGACTGTGAGCCCCACGTGGGACAACCTGATCACCTTGTATCCCCTCCAGTGCTTAGAACAGTGCTTTGCACATAGTAAGCGCTTAAAAAATAGCATCAGTATTACAGGGGAAATATTGCCTTTTTCAGCAGCAAAACAAACCTTAAAAAGAGTATTAATAATTTCAGCTAAAAACAAAGGTGCCAAGTGTTGGCTACAAAAGATGAAAAATATGGTTCCAAGATAACCTAGATTTGACCTCGGGAGAGGGGAAAAAAAAACAAAGCGTTCGGTTGGATTCAGTATTCGGTTTTCTTCAGCCAGGGAAGACCTCCCCGCTGGGGAAAGATCCGGATCCTTTTCTCTCTTTCTTCTCGCGGGAGACACGATTGGGGAGCGAAGAAGCTAGTATCGCGTCCGGTCGGGTCCAGTGTTCGGTGGGTGGTGAAATGCTGAGCTGCTGGGGATGAACTGCAGGAAAGCCTCGTAAAACGGAGCCAGTGGACAGGCAAGTGGCAGATGACCTAGGGTGTGACGGAGTGTGAGGCGATGCAACGGGGGAAAATGAACAAATGGACGAATGCAGACTCCGACCGCATGATATGACGAAAGGCTCTGCTTTCGTTCATTCATTCAATTGTATTTATTCAGCGCTTACTGTGTGCAGAGCACTTGGGAAGTACAACTCGGCAACATATCAATCTCTACTCAGAAAAGATCTCAGGGTCACCTTTGATAATGATGATTGTGGCATTTGCTAAGTGCTTACTATGCACCAGGCACTGCACTAAGCGCTGGGGTGGATACAAGCAAATTGGGTTGGACACAGTCCCTGTCCCATATAGGGCACACAGCCTTCATCCCCATTTTACGGATGAGGTAACTGAAGCACAGGGAAGTGAAGTGACTTGCCCATGGCCACACAGTAGAGAAGTGGTGGAGATGGTATTAGAATCCATGACCTGCTGACTCCAAGGACCATGGTCTTTCCACTTTTCCATAATGCTCTTCCCTCTAATGACGGGCCAAACTGACAGTGACATTCATTCGCTCAATCGTACTTATTAAGTGCTTACTGTGTGCAGAGCACTGTACTAAGCACTTGAGAAAGTACAATACAACAATAAACAGCAGCCGTGACAAGGTCAGGGAAACTCTGGTTGCCATCGGGAAGGGGATAGGAAAGAAGAAGGGGGAAGAAAGCAGTGTCTGCCCACTTTATCATCATCATCATCATGATCAATCGCATTTATTGAGCGCTTACTATGTGCAGAGCACTGTACTAAGCGCTTGGGAACTACAAATTGGCAACACATAGAGACAGTCCCTACCCAACAGTGGGCTCACAGTCTAAAAGGGGGAGACAGAGAACAAAACCAAACATACCAACAAAATAAAATAAATAGGATAGATATGTACAAGTAAAATAAATAAATAAATAAATAGAGTAATAAATATATAATATAATATAATATAATATAATATAATATAATATATTATAATATAATGTATTATATATAATTATATATTCTATTATATATATTATATATGTATTATATTATATCATATATATAATTATATTATATATTGTATATGATATAATATAATGTAATATATAAAATATAATATATAAAATATATTTATATAATAAATATATAAATAAATATAAATATCCATGTTACTTCATTCATTCATTCATTCAATCATATTTATTGAGCACTTACTGTGTGCAGAGCACTGTACTAAGCGCTTGGGAAGTACAAGTTGGCAACAATTCATTCAATCGTATTTATTGAGCGCTTACTGTGTGCAGAACACTTCTCCCAGCCCTACGTTTACTGCGTGACTGGGGCAAATCACTTCACTTCCCTGGGTCTCACTTACCTCATCTGTAAAATGAGGATTAAGACTGTGAGCCCCATGTGGGACATGAACCGTGCCCAACCTGACTGTCCTGATTGAACCCCAGTATTTACAGTGCCTGGCGCCTAGTAAACGCTTAACAAATGCCATAAAAAAAAACTTACAGTACGGCCAAACTGGGAAAAATAAAATAAAAGCTTTTAAAATAGGCTGGGGGATGGAATGAAAATCAATCAGTTGATCAAGAGTATTGATTGAGAACTGACCGTGTGCCAAGCACTGTGCAAGATGCTTGGGTGGGAACAACATGGTAGAGTTGGTAGATGTGGCTTCCCACAAGGAGCTCCCATTCAAGAGAAGGAAAACATTCAGATTCTTAAACACAGAGACTGAGAAAACCGGTGTTAAGTCTCAAAGTCCTAAAAGGAGGACAGGACAAACACAGAGTTATTGTATTTATTGCACAGTTATTCCCTGTAGATGGGGAATGTGTCTACCAACTAGAGAAGCAGTGTGGCCCAGTGGAAAGAGCCCGGGCTTTGGAGTCTGAGGTCGTGGGTTCGAATCCCGGCTCTGCCACTTGTCAGCTGTGTGACTTTGGGCAATTCACTTCACTTCTCTGGGCCTCAGTTCCCTCATCTGTAAAATGGGGGGGAAGACTGTGAGCCCCACGTGGGACAACCTGATTATCTTGTAACTACCCCAGCGCTTAGAACAGTGCTTTGCACATAGTAAGCGCTTAACAGATACCAACATTATTATTATTATTATTATTATTATTATTACCAACTCCTTTGTTTTGAACTCTCCCAAGCTCTCTAGCACGCAGGAAGCGCTCGATAAATACCACTGACGGACTGATTGACCGATTGATTATTGCAAGCCACTGTAGGGAGCAGAACTCAGGGACCCTCACTAAAGCTTGAGTGTGGAGTTGAACCTGAGCAGATATCCAAATAGTCCTACAGAAACTTCCGAGTAATGGAGAGAGAGGCAACATTAACCAAAGCTGCTGCCCAGTGGCATTTTCTTAATGGCACTTAGTACATGCTACTATGTGCCGGGCACTGTGCTACGCACTGGGATAGATACAAGCTAATCAGTCAATCAATCAATCAATCATATTTATTGAGCGCTTACTGAGCGCTTGGGAAGTACAAGTTGGCAACATATAGAGACAGTCCCTACCCAACAGTGGGCTCACGGTCTAAAAGTCTAATCAGTTTGGATGCACACCATGTCCCACTTGGGGGCTCACAGTCTTAATCCCCATTTTACAGGTGAGGTAGCTGAGGCACAGAGAAGCAAAGTGACTTGCCCCAAGTCACCCAACAGACAAGCGGAGGAGCAGGGATTAGAACACAGAACCCAGCAAGAAGAGAGTCATGGTTAAGGGAAACCGTTCCTTCTGTCACCTGCCCGGCACTTGGGTTTCTAAAAGCCTGTTACAGTGTTCTTCATTAATTCGATAAGTGCTCGATCGATACAAATGATTGACTGGTCGATTGGTTCTCCTGGGAGTACAGCAAGAAGCCACCTGAATCATTCAATTGTATTTATTGAGCGTTTACTGTGTGCTGAGCACTGTACTAAGCGCTTGGGAAGTACAAGTTGGCAACATATAGAGACGGTCCCTACCCAACATTCATTCATTCATTCAATCGTATTTCTTGAGCGCTTACTGTGTGCAGAACACTGTACTAAGCGCTTGGGGAGTACAAGTTGGCAACATATAGAGACGGTCCCTACCCAACATTCATTCATTCATTCAATCGTATTTCTTGAGCGCTTACTGTGTGCAGAGCACTGTACTAAGCGCTTGGGAAGAACAAGTTGGCAACATAGAGAGACGGTCCCTACCCACCAGTGGGCTCACAGTCTAGACGGGCTTCGGGCTCACACCTGAAGCTCTGGAACTTCAGGTGACGCAACAGGAATTGTTTCTCCCCGGCTCCAGGCCGCAACTTTTGCTTCCTCGCCTCTTGATCTGGGGTGGGAGCGAGGAGAGGAAACAGTGAGCATCAGTCAATCAAGATATGTATTGAGCACTCACTGTGCACAGGGCTAGAAATTTGGGAGAGTACGTGCAACGTGCAAGGTGTGCATTCCCTACCCTCAAAACGCTTATGCTCTAATGGAGAAGACCCAGACAAAATGTATTTACAAAGAGTGGGAACAGGAAGAAAAAGCAGAAGTATATTCTAGGATGTAGCACAAAGGTAGCCGGAACAAATGAAACTCCAAAGCCAAAGTGAAAGTCCTGAACTAGGCTTGAGACACACTTTGTGCGGTCTCTAATTTAGACCACCTTAGAGTGTCAGCTTCCTTGTGGGCAGGGAATATAGACCTAAGAAGTGCCTAGTATTAGATTAAATTATTATGATGGCATTTATTGAGCACTTAGTGCACAGTGCTATGAATTTGGGGGAGAGTATGCGCAACGTGCAAGGTGTGCATTCCCCACCCTCAAAACGCTTATGCTCTAATGGAGAAGACCCAGACAAAACGTATTTACAAAGAGTGGGAACAGGAAGAAAAAGCAGAAGTGTATTCTAGGATGTAGCACAAAGGCAGCCGGAACAAATGAAACTCCGAAGCCAAAGTGAAAATCCTGAACTAGGCTTGAGACACACTTTGTGCAGTCTCTAATTTAGACCACCTAAGAGTGTAAGCTTCCTTGTGGGCAGGGAATATAGACCTAAGAAGTGCCTAGTATTAGATTAAATTATTATGATGGCATTTATTGAGCACTCACTGTGCACAGTGCTATAAATTTGGGGGAGAGTATGTGCAAGGTGTGCATTCCCCACCCTCAAAACGCTTATGCTCTAATGGAGAAGACCCAGACAAAACGCATTTACAAAGAGTGGGAACAGGAAGAAAAAGCAGAAGCGTATTCTAGGATGTAGCACAAAGGCAGCCGGAACAAATGAAACTCCGAAGCCAAAGTGAAAGTCCTGAACTAGGCTTGAGACACACTTTGTGCGGTCTCTAATTTAGACCACCTAAGAGTGTAAGCCTCCTTGTGGGCAGGGAATATAGACTTAAAAAGTGCCTAGTATTAGATTAAATTATTATGAAGGCATTTATTGAGCACTCACTGTGCACAGTGCTATAAATTTGGGGGAGAGTACTTGCAACGTGCGAGGTGTGCATTCCCTACCCTCAAAACGCTTATGCTCTAATGGAGAAGACCCAGACAAAACGTATTTACAAAGAGTGGGAACAGGGAGAAAAAGCAGAAGCGTATTCTAGGATGTAGCACAAAGGTAGCCAGAACAAATGAAACTCCGAAGCCAAAGTGAAAAACCTGAACTAGGCTTGAGACACACTTTGTGCGGTCTCTAATTTAGACCACCTAAGAGTGTAAGCTTCCTTGTGGGCAGGGAATATAGACTTAAGAAGTGCCTAGTATTAGATTAAATTATTATGATGGCATTTATTAACCACTTACTATGTGCAAAGCACTGTTCTAATTGCTGGGGAGGTTACAAAGTGATGCTAATCCTACCACTAATACTACTTCTTGTGCAAGGTACAAATTACCTATTTCAGGGTACCTCTTCCACTCTTCCTCACCCTTCGCATCCAGCAGACCACTGCTCTCCCCATCTTCAATGACCTTCTGAAATCACATCTCCTCCAGGATGCCTTCCCGGAATCATGGCTCATCTCCCCACTCCCTCTCTCCCCTACTACTATTTCCAGAACGCCCGTGACCCCTAAGAATTTAGTCTTCTAGACTACAAGCCCACTGTTGGGTAGGGACCATCTCTATATGTTGCCAACTTGTACTTCCCAAGCGCTTAGCACAGTGCTCTGCACACAGTAAGCGCTCAATAAATACGATTGAATGAATGAATGAATCGCTCATCCCCTCACACCCCAAACACACACTGCAGCCCTTTATCCATATCTTTTTGCCCCACGGCTTCTCCCTGAAATGTATTTTACTGTCTCCCCAAGTAGAGAAGCAGCATACTTAGTGAAAAGAGGACGGGCTTGGGAGTCAGAGGATGTGGGTTCTAATCCCGGCTCTGCCACTTAATAATAATGATAATAATAATGGAATTTATTAAGCGCTTACTATGTGCAAAGCACTGTTCTAAGCGCTGGGGAGGTTACAAGGTGATCAGGTTGTCCCACGGGGGGCTCACAGTCTTAATCCCCACTTTACAGGTGAGGTAACTGAGGCACAGAGAAGTGAGGTGACTTGCCCAAAATCACACAGCTGACAATTGGCGGAGCCGGGATTTGAACCCATGAATTCTGACTCCAAAGCCCGGGCTCCTTCCACTGAGCCATGCTGCTTCAGCCACTTGTCTGCTGTGTGACCTTCGGCAAGTCACTTCTCTGTACCCGTTACCTCATCTGTAAAATGGGGATTAAGACAATGAGCCCCACGTGGGACAATCTGATTCTTGTACCTACTCCAGGGCTTCAAACAGTGCTTGTCGCATAGTAAGCGCTCAACAAATTACATCATCATTATCATTATTATTAAATTTTACGTTCCTTGAGGACAGAGATATTACCCACTAACTCCCATGCGCTTTCCCAAATGCTTAGTATAGGGCTCTGCACAGAGTAAATTCTCAATAAATACTACAGATTGACTGATTGATGGACTAATTCTGATAAGGAAACATCAGTTTCCTAACCAGAGATGGCAGTTTATTCACTCGAGATTCCCGAAACACGAGTGCCTCTTTGCTTGTTTTATCAATTTTCCCCTTAAAAAAAATCACATGAAACATTCCTATAAAATTTTGATTGAATGTTGATCTATTTTCTTCCCTTCCATTTTTTTCTGTATTCATTTATAAGCTTTTTGGGAAGTTTTCATCAGCAGTCCATTAACGGTTACACTAACAAGTGTTACTCTAGTTCCTGTCTTCCCTCCTGAGAGCTTTAAAAGTGCAGTGCTTTCAGGATTAAGGCCCGGATATAAATCTTGGATCCAGGTGTTTTTAAATCACATCTCATAATCTGAAATGATACTCATCTTGGACGGCGCTGACTAAATTTCTTGAGAGCACAGTCCATGTTTGTGTTAAGCTAAAACTCTCTTCAGAATGCGCTTATAAAATAAAACAAGGCCCGACGACAAATTTGCTTTCCGGATGGCTGTGTCCTATGAACTTCCCGATCTTATTTGAAAACCCAGCTGTGAAAAGGCACGCAGAAGTGATAAACGCAATCTGAGGTTTATCCAAGTTTACAAATCGAGCTTGATCAGCGAGGAAAACCTCCAAAGCCAACATTAAAATAATTCAATCTACCCTTTAGAAGCCGTCACAGTTAGTCCTTCGGTGAGTAACAATGCCCTCGTTTACTTTTAATGCACATTTAAGGACAGAAAATCAATCAGTCAATCAATCAATCGTATTTATTGAGTGCTTACTGTGTGCAGAGCACTGTACTAAGCGCTTGGGAAGTACAAGTTGGCAATATATAGAGACGGTCCCTACCCAACAGTGGGCTCACAGTCTAGAAGCAATCCATCAATAGTATTTACTGAGCACCTACAGGGTACAGAGCACTATACTAAGCACTTTGGGGAGTTCAGTAGAGTTAATTAATACTATCCCTGCCCTTGAGGAGCTAATGTCTTTGTGATTGTTTTCTGATGAAGTGAGCAAAGCCCTCCGGGTAGTCAGGCAACATCAATGTCTGCTAGGGTAGCCAGTTGTCCAGTTTTATATCAGCCAATCCATTTTGCAGCTGGTCTGTCTACCTCCTAGGCCTGATACAGCACCCAACATTTTAAGTCAGAAAAAGTCCAAGACAGGGTGTTGGGAGCTACAGCACCCACCATTTTAACAGTCAGAAAAAGCCCAAGACACGGTGTTGGGAGACCCAGATTCTAATGCTGCTGTATGACCCGGGACAAGTCACTTAACTTCTCTGTATCTCATTTTCCTCATCCGTAAAATGGGGCTAAGAAACCCATTCTCCCTTCCCCGTAGACTGTGAGCCCCGGATATCATCTTTCTGGTATCTTCTCCAATGCTTGGCACATAGCAGGCACCTAAATGTCACGATCGTTATTGATTATCATTTCATCAACCAGGTTCCCTCTGGTGTCATTCCTACCCCTGAGGCATGGGACTTGTGCACATAGAGACCTGGGAGTGGGAGGTAAGGGGTCTCTAGACTGTAATCTTGTTGTGGGCAGGGAATGCATCTTTTATATTGTTGTATTATACTCTCCCAAGTGCTTAGTACAGTGCTCTGCACACAGCAGGTGCTCAATAAACACAATTAATTCAGTCACCTCTAGACTGTGAGCCCACTCTTGGGTAGGGACTGCCTCTATATGTTGCCAACTTGTACTTCCCAAGCGCTTAGTACAGTGCTCTGCACACAGCAAGTGCTCGATAAACACAATTCATTCAGTCACTTCTAGACTGTGAGCCCACTCTTGGGTAGGGACTGTCTCTATATGTTACCAACTTGTACTTCCCAAGCGCTTAGTACAGTGCTCTGCACACAGTAAGCGCTTAATAAATACAATTGATTGATTAAATACGATTGATTGATTCACTCAAATGTATTTATTGAGCACTTACTATGTGCGGAGCACTGTACTAAGCGCTTGGATAGTACAATTCAACAATAAAGAGAGACAATCCCTGCCCACACTGGGCTTAACTGCCTGACTGGCCCTGAAGAAAAGATTTAGGTCTGGGTAAAATCAATGCAACTGCTACATAATGGAGAGTGTGTTGGGGTGATGTGACGGTGGGAATTACATGGGATTGTTACATACATCAATTGATCGACAGTATCTATTGCGTGCTCGATATGGGCAATAAGTGTGACCGTTCATTCTGTGGTATCGTATTCTCTCAAGTGCTTAGTAATAATAATAATAGTAATAATGGCATTTATTAAGCACTTACTATATGCAAAGCACTGTTCTAAGCTCTGGGGAGGTTACAAGGTAATTAGGGTGTCCCACTGGGGGCTCACAGTCTTAATCCCCATTTTACAGACGAGGTAACTGAGGCCCAGAGAAGTGAAATGACTTGCCCAAATTCACACAGCTGACAATTGGTGGAGCCGGCATTTGAACCCATGACCTCTGACTCCAATTCCACTGAGCCACGCTGCTTCTCTAGTACAGAGTCCTGCACGTAGTAAGCGCTCAACAAGTACCATTGATCGATTGATTACTGTGCCCAGAGCAGTGTACTCTGCACTTGGGAGGGTTGACACAAGAGAAGCAGCGCGGCTCAGTGGAAAGAGCCCGGGCTTTGGAGTCAGAGGTCATGGGTTCAAATCCCAGCTCCCCCAATTGTCAGTTGTGTGACTTTGGGCAAGTCACTTCACTTCTCTGGGCCTCAGTTACCTCATCTGCAAAATGGAGATTAAGACTGTGAGCCCCCCGTGGGACAACCTGATCACCTTGTAACCTCCCCAGTGCTTAGAACAGTGCTTTGCACGTAGTAAGCGCTTAATAAATGCCATTATTATTATTGACACAGTCCCTGCCCTGAAGGAGCCCACGCTCCAGCTAAAATAAAATACAGGCAGAGGGGAAATGAGAAATAAATGGCTGTCAGGGGCCGCCCTTTGGCTTTCTAGTGGCACGATTAACGCTATCTAGTTTTCAGCCAGTGAAGATGTCCTCAAGCAGAACAGGAATATAAACAGTAAAGTCGAAAGCAGTTTTGGCAGCCAAGCTTGACACAGACTCCCTCAGAAAAACATTTGCCCGCCCCTGTCAGCTTCCCACCATGAGCAGAGTTCTCAAAGGGCCCTACACTAGGAAAGTCCGGCCTCATTAGGGTGACTGATTGCTTCAATTAACAAATGACTCCCTTCTCGAAAGAGGAATGGCCCTCCCGTCCTAGACCTTCGATCCCCAGGAAGGTAAAGGGTTCAGGGATATGTTTCAGGTCCGTCTAATTAGGAAGAAAATTACCTTTAATGCTCTGCTCCGAACAGAGTGCCCCAGCTGAATAATTGTCCAACCTGAATCTCGCCGGCCTAAGTCCCTGCTCTGAATCTGCCCCTGTTTACTTGGCAGAAAACCACCAGAAAAGTGGTTGTGATTAATGAATCTTACTGCCAGAAGTGAGGGTCGCTCAGAATGGGTGGACGCCCACTGCCATGATGAAGCCAACCGTAAGCCTCGCTCCTATTTTCCCGTTGAGACTCTTGAAGGGTGGGAGGGAGGGAGAGGGGGCGAGAGGCCCATTTCTGCTTTCCGGAGAAAGTGAGGAAAATGGATTTTATTTGGAGAGAAAAAGATGGCACGTAGTCACACGTTTTGACGAGCAGGAAGACCCATCCGTAACAGGTCTTTACAAACCTGTTTCATATCTTTGGCAAAAGACTGGCCTCAGGGAAGGATTATTAATAATTATGGTATTTGTTAAGCCCTTACTATGTGCCGAGCGCTGTTCTAAGCGCTGTGGTAGGTATAAGGTAATCAGATTGTCACACGTGGGGCTCACAGTCTTAATCCCCATTTTACATATGAGATAACTGAGGCACAGAGAAGTTAAGTGGCTTGTCCAAGGTCACACGGCAGACAAGTGGCAGAGCCGGGATTAGAACCCACATCCTCTGACTCCCCAGCCAGAGTGCTTCTCATTATTCTCATTATTATTATAATAATACTAGTGATGCTAGTATTACGAATTGTCAAGCTCTTACTCTGTACTACACTCTGTATTAATTAAGCACTGGAATAGATGACATGTAAATAGATCAGAAACAGTCGCTGTGGCACCTGGGGGTGGGGAGAGAGCATATATTTCATCCCCATTTTACATATGGGGAAACTGAGGCCAAGAGAAGTTAAATGACTTGCCCAAAGTCACACAGCAGGCAAGTGGCAGAGCTAGAAAAAGGCCTTCTGACTCCCAGTCCTGTGCTCTTTCCAATCAATCAATCGTATTTATTGAGTGCTTACTACGTGCAGAGCACTGTACTAAGCGCTTGGGAAGTACAAATTGGCAACATATAGAGACAGTCCCTACCCAACAGTGGGGTCACAGTCTAAAAGGGGGAGACAGAGAACAAAACCAAACATACTAACAAAATAAAATAAATAGAATAGATATGTACAAGTAAAATAAATAAATAGAGTAATAAATAAATAAATAGAGTAATAAAGTAAGCTGCCCTGCTCTTAGGGCTGCAGAATAGGACAAAATCCTTCCCCATTCGTTTGTTCTTTCAAAATTCAACGTGGTAGCAGAGTTAGCTGATGGGGATAGTGTCCGTTTTATACACTGTGCATTTTTGTTCTACATATTCATTCAATTGTATTTACTGAACGCTTACTCTGCACAGAGCACTCTACTAAGCACTTGGGAAAGTAGTACACAACAATAAACAGTGACATTCCCTGCCCACAACGAGCTTACAATCTCCACCGGGGGAGACGGACAACAATACAAAGAAATGAAATTACAGATACGTACATAAGTGCTTTAGTGCTGGGATGGAGGGAAGAGTAAATGGATAAATAAGATCACAGATATATACGTTTGTGCTTTGGGGCAGGGATGGCGGAACTGCAGAGGGAGCAAGTGATTGTGATGGAGAAGGGAGGGGGAGATGAGGGAAAGTGGGGCTTAGTCTGAGAAGGCCTCATGGAGGAGATGGGCCTTCAGTAAGTCTTCGAAGCGGGGTAGGGAGGTTGTCTGTCGGATTAGAGGAGGGACGGCATTCCAGGCCAGAGGAGGTAGAGCATTCCAGGCCTGAAGCAGGACGTGGGCTCCGTTTTCCCTTTTAAGTTCTGGTCCAAGGCAATAACTCACCCCTCAGGCGCTTCTGCAGCACTCGGTTTTCAGTCTTCTCTGCTGTCCTGGATATCAATCTGGTTTGGAGGGATGGAGAAGCACATAGGGGTGCTTGCACTTCCCAAGCGCTTAGTACAGTGCTTTGCACTCAGTAAGCGCTCAATAAATACGATTGATTGATTCTCCATCCCTTGGGAACCCTATGAAACCTCGGTCCACACAGGAAGCAGTGTGGCCTAGTGGATAGAGCGTGGGCCTGGATGGAGGAAGGACTTGGGTTCCCCCTCCCCATCCCCCCCGCCTTACTTCCTTCCCCTCCCCACAGCACCTGTATATATGTATATATGTTTGTACGGATTTATTACTCTATTTATTTATTTTATTTGTACATATTTATTCCCAAGGGGTGCTTGTACTTATACAAGGGGTGCTTGTACTTCCCAAGCGCTTAGTACAGTGCTCTGCACACAGTAAGTGCTCAATAAATACGATTGATGATTGATGATTTATTCTATTTATTTTATTTTGTTAATATGCTTTGCTTTGTTGTTTGTCTCCCCCTTCTAGACTGTGAGCCCACTGTTGGGTAGGGACCATCTCTACATGTTGCCAACTTGTACTTCCCAAGCTCTTAGTACAGGGCTCTGCACACAGTAAACGCTCAATAAATACCATTGAATGAATGAATGAATGAATTTTATTTTGTTAATATGTTTTGTTTTGTTCTCTGTCTCCCCCTTCTAGACTGTGAGCCCACTGTTGGGTAGGGACCACCTCTATATGTTGCCAACTTGTACTTCCCAAGCACTTAGTACAGTGCTCTGCACACAGTAAGCGCTCAGTAAATACGATTGAATGAATGAATGAATAACTCTTGCTCCACCACTTGGTCTCCTTTGTGACCTTGGGCAAGTTGCTTTGCTTCCCTGTGCCTCGGTTACCTCATCTGGAAAATGGGGACTAAGACTGTGAGCCCCATCTGGCATTTGGATTGGGTCCAACCCAATTAGCTCATATCTACCCCAGCGTTTAGTACAGTGCCTGGTACATAGTAAGCGCTTAACAAATACCAACAGCAGAAAAAAATAAGGCTCTGGGCCCAAGAACATGCACAGCTTTATTAACTCGACCCCTGGATGTCTGGGATTTTTCTT
Source organism: Tachyglossus aculeatus (assembly GCF_015852505.1). Classification (NCBI taxonomy): domain Eukaryota; kingdom Metazoa; phylum Chordata; class Mammalia; order Monotremata; family Tachyglossidae; genus Tachyglossus; species Tachyglossus aculeatus. The sequence goes on along the minus strand of NC_052077.1, from coordinate 37,349,155 downwards.
TGCTTTTTTGTGGAATCTGCTTCCAGATTCTCACCCACAGCCCAAACTGACTGCCCTCACTTTGAACAATACCTCACATTGGGGATAGAAAATGTAGAAGCAAAATCTTTCCTTGCTCCTAGCAGGGAAGCTCCAGCACCACAATTAAGGGACAGGGGAATCAGTGAAGGAGAAGGAGGTAACCTTCTCTGGGGAGTGCCATTATATTGTGTCATCCCCTGGAAATAGCAAATGGAGAGGAGGGGAGGGGGATGGAAGTGATGGAGACAGAGGGATGGGGAGAAAATCAAGACAAAGGCTTTTGGTGAAGGGTGACTCGCATCTTGGGAATTTTCCCCGCAGTACCATCATCAGGGGAAATCTCCGAGACACACAACCTCCTTTCACCCCCGCCTCAATCAATGATATTGACTGAACGCTTACCGTGTGCAGAGGAGCAGCCTGGCCTAGAGGAAAAACCTAAACCTGAGAGTTAGAGGACCTGGGTTCTAATCCTGACTCCGCCACTTGCCTGTTGGTGACCTTGGGCAAGTCGTTTAATACCTCTGGGTCTCGGTTCCCTCCTCCTCAAAATGGGGATTTAATACCTGTTCTCCCTCCCACTTAGACTGTGAGCCCCATGTGGGACAGGGACTGTGTCTGTTCATTCATTCATTCATTCAATCGTATTTATTGAGCACTTACTGTGTGCAGAGCACTGTACTAAGCGCTTGGGAAGTACAAGTTGGCAACGTATAGAGACGGTCCCTACCCAACAGTGGGCTCACAGTCTGTTCTCATCAGCTGGTACATATCCCAGCGCTTAGGACGGTGCTCGGCCCATACTAGATGCATTGGAAATACAATAATTATTATTTAAACAAAGATGAGATCACCGAGTCCGCGGCTACCTCTAACTCCTATGTGAGGTTGGAGTCGGTCAGCCAATCGTATTTATCGAGCGCTTACTGTGTGCAGAGCACTGTACTAAGTGCTGGGGAGAATACACTACAACAGAGACATTCCCTGCCCACACGGAGATTTCTCTGGTGCCAGGAAGGTTTGTTCACTGCATGGAGACAAGTGGAGTAATGTCATTTCCTTTCTTAAACCCTACATGTTTGAACTCTTCCCCACAACCATAGCCAATCAGATACAAATGATGGAGTTTTCAGGCAACTATAAGATAAGGATCTCTCTTCTCCCCCGCTCCTCTACCCAAATCTCTTTATTGGGTGGGTTTAGCATTTCCATAGTTTATCAGTTTATCTCACCCTGTAGGACCAAGGGGTGAGAAATGCCATGGTCCCGTTATTGAACAGGAAGCAGTGTGGCCTAGCAGAAAGACCAAGGGCCCTGTACTCAGAGGACCCGGGTTCTGATCCTGGCTCCACCGCGTACCCGTTGTGTGACCTTGGGCAAGTCACTTCACTTCTCTGTGCCTCAGTTCTCTCATCCGCAAAATGGGGATTCGATACCTGTTCTCCCTCCCACTTAGATCACGAGGTCCAGGTGGGACCAGTTTATTTGTAGCTACCCCAGGGCTTATTGCAGTGCTTGACACACAGTAAGCACTTGACAAATATCACAATTACTGAGTTTTCTAGACATTTTCACATATACATGGTCCTAAGTCACCTGATTTCCCAAATCCAAAGACATTAATGAGGAGGTATGAAGTTTCACTCGTCAAACCATACTGGGAATATTTCTTTGTGACAAACACAAGATTTTTTTTACCATGTCTTTCTAGAGTTCAGCTTGATTAAACATTCCTGGACATTTTTAAGGCCCCAGAATCATTTTTATCTCAGTGCTGAGAAATGGGTCTTTAAGATTAAAACTGTAACTCTGATGACTGACACTTCCAGCCTATTACTTGAAGCAGTAATTTATTCTCATAGATTCCTTTATTCTCATAGAGAACTGGAGCCTATCTCTTCCCAGATAACAGCCCAAATCTCCCTTATCTAGAAATAGGAATCCTACGGGAGAAAAAAAAATGTAACCCAAAGACTAAACTGTTTACACCATGGTAGACATTTCTATATAATATGGCCAACAAAGCAGATTGCAAGGGGGAAACTTGTATTCAAATGTAAATACTTCTTAGACACTTCCTGGAATCTACTTGCGGAAAACCCTTTTTTTTTCCTATAATGTTTAATATGGAAAAAATAACAGAGTTCTTAAGGCTCTTGGCTTTAAAAGCTAAGGTTTAAATAGTGTTTGAATGGATGGTAGATTCATTTTACACTGTTCAGGATGTTATTTTTCATTCCTCCAAATCAAACTCAGATTTTAACAGACCCCCTTGTAAAAATAGACTTCTGAACTGTCCTATCTGGAAAGGGGGACCATGATAACCTGAGGGTTAAAGAATGCATTTGTTGATGACTAAATTGGGCAGGAACTTATTTCCTACTTAATCTTATCCTTTCTTTTCAACCCCAGCACTGCACTCAACTACCTTTTGAACTCTCTTCCTTTGGCCGCATAAACTTCATTTTTTTTGTTCCCACGGGAAAACGAGTCGCAAGAAAAGCGAAAGAAAAGACTTCACTCATTAGGTTGGGAAGCAACATAAATGATAACTGTGGTATTTAAGTGTTTACTATGTGACAAGTATCGTCCTAAGCGCTGGGGTAGATAAATGATAATCAGGTCCCCGACCCGCATGAGGCTCACAGAGCAGCGTGGCTAGAGAAGTAGCGTGGCTCAGTGGAAAGAGTCCGGGCTTTAGAGTCAGAGGTCATGGGTTCAAATCCTGGCTCTGACAATTATCAGCTGTGTGACTTTGGGCAAGTCACTTAACTTCTCTGGGCCTCAGTTACCTCATCTGGAAAATGGGGATTAAGACTGTGAGCCCCCCGTGGGACAACCTGATCACCTTGTAACCTACCCAGTGCTTAGAATGGTGCTTTGCACATAGTAAGCGCTTAATAAATGCCATCATTATTATCATTATTATTACAACAGATGAAGAAACTGAGGCACTGGGAAATTAATGGAGAACTGAGGCATAGAGACTTATCCAAGGTCACCCAGCAGGCATGCGGCAGAGCTGGGATTAGAACCCAGGTCCTCTGACTCATTCATTCATTCATTTGTTCAATCGTATTTATTGAGTGCTTGCTGTGTGCACAGCACTGAACTAAGCACTTGGGAGACTACAACATAACAATAAACAGATACAATCCCTGCCCACAGTGACCGGCTCTGCCACTTGTCAGCTGTGTGACTTTGGGCAAGTCACTTAACTTCTCTGTGCCTCAGCTTCCTCATCTGTAAAATGGGGATTAAGACTGTGAGTCCCACGTGGGACAACCTTGATTACCCTGTATCCCCCGCAGTGCTTAGAACAGTGCTTGGCACATAGTAAGCGCTTAACAAATACCAACATTATTATTATTATCATTACAGTCTGGAAGGGGAGATGGACATTAATATAGATAAATAAATTACAGATAAGTAAATTCTAGACTGTGAGCCCACTGTTGGGTAGGGACTGTCTCTATATGTTGCCAACTTGTATTTCCCAAGCGCTTAGTACAGTGCTCTGCACACAGTAAGCCCTCAATAAATACGATTGATTGATAAGTAAATAAGTGATATGGGCTGGGAGGAGAGAATGAATAAAGGCAGCAATAATAATAATACTAATAATAATGATGGTATTTGCTAAGCACTTACTATGTGCCAAACACTGTTCTAAGTGCTGGGGTAGATACAAGGTGATCAGGTTGTCCCACGTGGGGCTCACAGTCTTCATCCCCATTTTCCAGATGAGGTAACTGAGGCCCAGAGGAGCTAAGTGACTTGCCCAAAGTCACACAGCTGACCAGTGACAGAGGCGGCATTAGAACCCACAACCTCTGACTCCCAAACCCTTGCTCTTTCCACTAAGCCACGGCAATGAAGAATGAGTGGGAGAAGAGGAAAGGAGGGCTTAGTCAGGCAAGGCCTCTTGACGATGTGCCTTCAATCAATTGTATTTATTGAGCGCTTACTGTGTGCAGAGCACTGTACTAAGCGCTTGGGAAGTACAAGTTGGTAACATATAGAGACGGTCCCTACCCAACAGCGGGCTCGCAGTTTAGAAGGAGGGAGGGCGTTTCAGGCCAGAGGCAGGATGTGGGCGAGGGGTCGGAGGTGAGATAGAGGAGACTCCCCAGGCTCGTGCTCTTTCCATAAGGCCACACTGCTTCTCAGTTGTAGGAACACGGAAATGGAGAGAACATCCTTGTTTTGGTTCCTCCAACCCCTCCAGTGTCTTGTCAGTTCAAAAATCTTTTCCTTTGACCCAGTTTACTCTCCCCCATAGACTAGGATTTGCCAGAGTAAACACAATAATGAGCACATTAAACAGGATGAGACCTAAAGAAGAATGAGACCTAGAAAGAGTCAACAACCAAAAGCAGTTAACTCTAACTCGTGCTGCAAGAGTGTCATTTGCACAACAGTCATGCCCCTGATCTCCAAATATTGTTCTAAGCGCTTAGTATAGTGCTCTGCGCCCTACCAATCAATCAATCGTATTTATTGAGCGCTTACTGTGTGCAGAGCACTGTACTAAGCGCTTGGGAAGTACAAGTCGGCAACACATAGAGACAGCCCCTACCCAACAGCGGGCTCACAGTCTGGAAGGGGGAGACAGAGAACAAAACCAAACACACTAACAAAATAAAATAAATAGAATAGATATGTACAAGTTAATAAATAAGTAAATAAATAGAGTAATAAATATGTACAAACATATATACATATAGACAGGTGTATATATATATATACCAAGCTTACCAACCTCAAGGTGAAGCGGTTGAATAGAATAGATATGTACAAACATATATACATATATACAGGTGTGTGTGTGTATATATATATATGTATGTATATATATGTGTATATATATATATGTATGCATATATATGTATATATATATATATATATATATGTATACATATATACCAAGCTTACCAACCTCAAGGTGAAGCGGTTGAATAGAATAGATATGTACAAGATACATAAATAAATAAATAAATAGAGTAATAAATATGTACAAACATGTATACATATATACAGGTGTATATATACATATATACATATATACCAAGCCTACCAACCTCAAGGTGAAGCAGTTGAATAGAATAGATAGGTACAAGTAAGATAAATAAATAAATAAATAAATAAACAAGCAAACAAATAAATAAATAAATAGAGTGATAAATATGTACAAACATATATACATATATACAGGTGTATATATACATGTATACATATATACCAAGCCTACCAACCTCAAGGTGAAGCGGTTGAATAGAATAGATATGTACAAGATAAATAAATAAATAAATAAATAAATGGAGTAATAAATACGTTCAAACATATATACATATATACAGGTGTATATATACATGTATACATATATACCAAGCCTACCAACCTCAAGGTGAAGCGGTTGAATAGAATAGATATGTACAAGTAAGATAAATAAAGAAATAGAGTAATAAATATGTACAAACATATATACATATATACAGGTGTATATATACATGTATACATATATACCAAGCCTACCAACCTCAAGGTGAAGCGGTTGAATTGCACTCCTACATTGGTAATAATAATAATAATTATTATTATGGTATTTGTTAAGCACTTCCTTTGTGCCAAGCACTGATCTAAGCGCTGGGGTAGATCCAAGGTAATCAGGGTGTCCCATGTGAGGCTCACAGTCTTAATCCCCATTTTAGAGAGGAGGCAACTGAGGCACAGAGAAGCTGAGTGACTTGCCCGAGGTCACACGGCAAACAACCGGCAGAGGCCGGGATTAGAACTCGCATCCTCTGACATCCAAGCCCGTGCTCTTGACACGAGGCCATGCTGCTTCTCTAAGAAACTCCTGGTGGGGAAGCAGGAGTTTTTGATCACCTAACAATCCTTTCTGCTTGATGTGAGAAGATTCTTGTAATCACTACATTTATCACTCGATATTTATTGAGCTTCCACCGCGGCAGAGCACTGTAACATACTCATGGGAGAGTAAAATTGAGTGAGGCATGGCTCCTACCACAGCGCTTAGAACAGTGCTTTGCACATAGTAAGCGCTTAATAAATGCCATTGTTATTATTACGTGACCTTGGACAAGTCACTTCACTTCTCTGGACCTCAGTTACCTCATCTATAAAATGAGGATTAAGACTGTGAGCCCCACATGGGACAACCTGTTTAGCTTGCATCTACCCCAGCACTTAGAACAGTGCTTGGCACATAGTAAGCACTTAATAAGTACCATAATAATTATTATTATTAGGCACTGTGGGAAGTTACAAAAGGAACACATCTCTGTCTTTCTCTTTTCTCTCTCTTTCCTCTCCCTCCCTCAGAAAGCACCTGTCCTGATAATTAGGGAATTGGCTATTGTTAATGAAAAGAATAGATTGGAGTGATCATTCCCTAGTGGATTGAGCTAGGAGGGAGGAGCGGTTTGGGAGGGAGAGGAAGGTTCCTTGCCAGGGCTAATCAGTTAAGCGATAATTATTTAAATCCAGAGGCAGCTTCATAGATGACCTAAGCAGCCTGACCTAACACGGAAAATCAATTCATCATCGTCATTAATCGTATTTATTGAGCGCTTACTGTGTGCAGAGCACTGTCCTAAGCGCTTGGGAAGTACAAGTTGGCAACATATAGAGACAGTCCCTACCCAACAGTGGGCTCACAGTCTAAAAGAGTCTAAAAAACAGTCTAAAATCAATTCACTCCAGACCCACAGGATATTTGACCAGGCCCTAATCTGGAGACCTGGCCCACTTTAAATAAAATCAAGCCTCGTTTAGCATTTTAACCACTCTCCTGGAAAATGCTGTGGCCCAGTCTAAAGAAACAATTTGCTAATAAAACCAGTGGGAGTTCCAGAGTTATCTTTTCATGGTCTCAAATTTTTCCCAATTTTAATAGTTTCTTTTTTGGCCGTTCCAGGTTTTGAACCATCAGATATAAACTGAGTTTGTCAAATCATGCCTTAGGGGGACGGAAGTTGGAATGGCCCGGAGTTTGGGGACTAACTGGGTTTATGCAGTTCGTTGGTAAAGTAGCATCTTCCGAAGACGTGCTCTGCGAGGCTTTCCAGCTCTGTAGTTCTGTTGCCAGAAAATGTAATAGTTCTTTCAAAATAATAGAAAGGCAACCTTAAGGTCATTTGGCACAACTCGCTAGCACTACTTCAAAGTGGATCCTCTGGCATGACACAAAGGGAGATTTACCCAATCTTTATAAAGTTCTGAGTTTCCCAAACTTTTCCCGCCGAAGACCCTTTGGTTACATCTGACTAAAATTTTCCACCGTTTTGATTTTTCACGTCTCTATTTCCCTTCCCCTCCTGTTCCGCAACATTCTCTACTTTCACAATACCTGTGAGCTCATTGTGGGCAGGGACTGTGACCGTTTATTGTTGTATTGTACCTTCCTAAGCACTTAGTACAGTGCTTTGCACATAGTGAGCGCTTAATAAATAAAACTGAATGAATGAACGGTTCTCATTCATAATAAAAGGTGGCCTGCCCCTATTGCTTACCCCTCGCCCTTCCCTTCTCTACTCCTGATGCTTTCTCGATTCAATTTCTGATTCCTCCCTCACCTCTTTTGCTTCTGGCTCCAGTCTGCTGAGCTTTCTCCCAGACTTTAAAGAGGCCCTAGGACTCACCGGTTGAATCCACTCCACTAATGAAGCGTGGGATGTCTTGTCCACTGACCTCTGCCCACGTCCTACCTCTGGCCTGGAAATTTATTTATTTAACTTGTACATATCTATTTATTTTATTTTGTTAGTATGTTTGGTTTTGTTCTCTGTCTCCCCCTTTTAGACTGTGAGCCCACCGTTGGGTAGGGACTGTCTCTATATGTTGCCAACTTGTACTTCCCAAGCGCTTAGTACAGTGCTCTGCACACAGTAAGCGCTCAATAAATACGATTGATTGATTGATTGAAAACCCTCCCTCCTCAAATCCACCAGACCATTACTCTCCCCCTCATTCAAAGCCTTACTGAAGGCACCTCTCCTCTAGACATTCTCCAAATGATTTTCTCTCAATTTCCGAGGCCTCTGGGCTCTGTTTCTGAAAACCACTCAGTGGGGCTCTGCAAATAGTTGAAAGTATAAATGGAGACATGCTTTAATTGGTGAGTGGACTCACTTCTTCCTCGGGTGTGATTAGGAATTTCGGAAACAGCCCAGAGCCAATCTCCATTGGTCTACCAAGAATCCTACGGGAAGCATACCAGGTTGTGCGTTGGTCCAGGACTCCGGTACTAATGCACTGCCAATAAATGTCCTCTGCTTCCCAGGTCCTCCGTGATTAGCAAGTGAAAAAAGGTTCTAATCTCTGGTTCAAGGCAGGGATTAATCATTCCTTTTTCAACCCATTTTAGGCCTTGTGTCAGGGTTATCCTGCAGTAAAGATAAAACATGCCATAATATTCTTCTCACCCCGAAATGACACTGTGAGAGTAATGATGGAGAGCATCAGAGAACGGAGGAGCAGAGAAGCAGCGTGGTTCATTCGTTCAATTGTATTTATTGAGCGCTTACTGTGTGCAGAGCACTGTACTAAGCACTTGGGAAGTACAAGTCGGCAACATCTAGAGACGGTCCCTACCCAACAATGGGCTCATAAGTCTAGAAGGGGGAGACAGACAACAAAACAAAACATGTAGATTGGTTTAGAGGAAAGAGCACAGGCTTGGGAGTCAGAGGACGTTGGTTCTAATCCCAGCTCTGCTACTTTTCTGCTGCATGACCTTGGGCAAGCCACTTAACTTCTCTGTGTCTCAGTCGCCTCATCTATAAAATGGGGATGAAGACTGTGAGCCCCACGTGGGACAACCTGATTACCTTCTATCTACCCCAGCACTTAGAACAGTGCCTGGCACACAGAGAAGCAGTACGGCTCAGTGGAAAGAGCATGGGTTTGGGAGTCAGAGGTCATGGGTTCAAATCCCGGCTCCGCCAATTGTCAGTTGTGTGACTTTGGGCAAGTCACTTCACTTCTCTGGGCTTCAGTTACCTCATCTGTAAAATGGGGATTAAGATTGTGAGCCCCACGTGGGACAACCTGATCACCTTGTAACCTCCTCAGCACTTAGAACAGTGCTTTGCACATAGTAAGCGCTTAATAAATGCCATCATCATCATCATCACATAGGAAGCACTTAATAAATACCATAATAATAATAGTTATTATTATTATTACCAATGTAGTAGAGCAATTTAACCCCTTCACCTTGAGGTTGGTAGGATTGTTAGGGTGACCAGACAACCTTAGTCAATCATATTTATTGAGTGCTTACTGTGTGCAGAACGCTGTACTAAGCACTTAGAACAATATTACAGACACATTCCCTGCCCACAAGAAGCTTTGGAGATCAACCACAGGATTGTTGTGCAAATGACACTCTTGTGGCTGCACACTGTCTCCATCAGCGCTTAGAACAGTGCTTGGCACATTCATTCATTCATTCAATCATATTTATTGAGCGCATACTGGGTGCAGAGCACTGTACTAAGCACTTGGGAAGTACAAATAGTAAGCACTTAACAAATACCGCAATTATTATTATTATTTTTATCTGGCAGCAGGAGAGTCAGGCCGAGAGCTGGCCAGAGGACGCTTTGGAGAGCGAGGGGGAGGAAGGCTGGATCTCCCGGCCTCTTCCCTCACTCCCCTGGGCAGGTTTATTCTGGCTACTTCAGCAGCCCCTCCCCACCATGCTCACTGTGAGCAGGGAATGTGTCTCTTTATTGTTTCATCGTCCTGTCCCAAGCATGCTGCTCTGCACACAGTAAGCCCTCAATAAATATGATGGACTATCTGACCACAGTGTCTCAGCAACTGCTGCTTCATCATTTGAAGGCCTCCTCCAGGAGGCCTTCCCAGACTGAACCCCTTCCTTCCTCTCCCCCTTGTCCCCCTCCATCCCCCCATCTTACCTCTTTCCCTTCCCCACAGCACCTGTATATATGTATATATGTTTGTACATATTTATTACTCTATTTTACTTGTACATGTCTATTCTATTTATTTTATTTTGGTAGTATGTTTGGTTTTGTTCTCTGTCTCCCCCTTTTAGACTGTGAGCCCACTGTTGGGTAGGGACTGTCTCTATATGTAGCCAACTTGTACTTCCCAAGCGCTTAGTACAGTGCTCTGCACACAGTAAGCGTTCAATAAGTACGATTGATCGATTGATTGATTGATTGTGGATCTTCTTCTCCAGCTCTGAGGTTCCACTCTGAAAATACATGGGGCCCTTGTTTGAGTAATTTACATCTCTTTATGTAGGCTTTTCCAACTTTCTCACCTTAACATTGGGTCTGTCGTCTTCCCGCTAGCGCTTAGTTATAGGAACGACCTGTGCGAGAAGTTTTCATTTCAATTGCTTTTTGAACAAATGGAGGAAAGCCATGCAGCTTATAGTCCTCTTGGGTCTGGGGGCCAGCTAATCCTGGCTTTGCCACTTGTTTGCTGTGTGGGGGCAAGTCACTTCTCTGTGCCTCGGTTCCCTCATCTGTAAAATGAGCCCAGACTGAGCCCCCTCCTTCCTCTCCCCTTTCTCCCCCTCCCCATTGCCCCGCCTTACCTCCTTCCCCTCCCCACAGCACCTGTATATATGTATATATGTTTGCATGGATTTATTACTCTATTTTATTTGTACATATTTATTCTATTTATTTTATTTTGTTAATGTGTTTTGTTTTGTTCTCTGTCTCCCCCTTCTAGACTGTAAGCCTGCTGTTGGGTAGGAACCGTCTCTATATGTTACCAACTTGTACTTCCCAAGCGCTTAGTACAGTGCTCTGCACACAGTAAGCGCTCAATAAATATGATTGAATGAATGAATGAATCAATCAATCATAATTATTGAGCACTTACTGTGTGCAGAGCACTGTACTAAGCACTTGGGAAGTACAAGCTGGCAACATATAGAGACGGTCCCTACCCAACAGCAGGCTCACAGTCTTGAAGGGGGAGACAGACAACAAAACAAATTAACAAAATAAAATAAATAGAATAAATATGTACAAGTAGAATAGAGTAATAAATACATAAAAACATATGTACATATATACAGGTGCTGTGGGGAGGGGAAGGAGGTAAGGTGGGGGGGATGGGGAGGGACAGAAATGTATCAGAAACAGAGATAAAGAAGATTGAAGGGATGTGGAATACCACAGGTACAAGAGGTAACCATGTTAAAGGAATGAGAAGCAACATGGCCTCGTATAAACTTGAGTTCTCTGTGCCTCAGTTTCCTTACCTGTAAAGTGAGGATTTAATACCTCTTCTTCCAACTTACTATGAGTCCCATGTGGGACCAAGGCTGTGTCCAACCTATCTTGTACCCACTCAAGCACTTAGTACAGTTTTTGGTATTTAGTAAGTATCACAATGATTTATTAAAGGAAAGGATTAAAAGAAACTACAAGGGGAATTAAGCACTTCTGACTTTACAAGGCCTCAGCTCAACCTCAGCTGACTGAAACTTACAGATTGTCGCATTTGTTCCAAAAGTGGAATCTTCTTGGTCCCTGCCTGATTCCACCCCTGCCAAAATCGATCAGAGATGCGATCAGAAAAGTCGATTAAATGCTTCCCAGGCTTATTAAGTTAGACCAGCAAAAACACTTTTATCTTGTGGCCTAGTGGAAAAAGCACAGGCCTGGGAGGCTGACCTGCGTAACTTTGGGCAAGTCACTTTACTTCTAACTATAATCATTATTTTTATTTTGGTACTTGGTAAGAGCTTTCTTTGTGCCAAGCACTGTTCTAAGCCCCGGGGCAGGTACACGTTAATCAGGTTGGACACGGCCCCTGTCCCACCTGGGGCTCACAGACGAAGTAGGAGGAGTAGGATTTAATCCCCATTTTACAAATGAGGAAACCGAGGCACAGAGAATCAATCAATCAATCGTATTTATTGAGTGCTTACTATGTGCAGAGCACTGTACTAAGCGCTTGGGAAGTACAAATTGGCAACACACAGAGACAGTCCCTACCCACCAGTGGGCTCACAGTCTAAAAGGGGGAGACAGAGAACAAAACCAAACATACTAACAAAATAAAATAAATAGAATAGATATGTACAAGTAAAATAAATAAATAAATAGAGTAATAAATATGTACAAACACATATACATATATACAGGTGCTGTGGGGAAGGGAAGGAGGTAAGATGGGGGGATGGAGAGGGGGACGAGGGGGAGAGGAAGGAAGGGGCTCAGTCTGAGAAGGCCTCTTGGAGGAGGTGAGCTCTCAGCAGGGCCTTGAAGGGAGGAAGAGAGCAAGAAGAGCAGAGAAGTCAAGTGACTTCCCCAAAGTCACACAGCAGACATGCGAGGAAGCCAGGATCAGAATCCAGGTCCTCTGACTCCCAAACACATGCTCTTTCCGCTAGGATGAACTGGTGTTTCTTCTCATTTCACTTCTTTGCCTCGATTCCCTCATCTGCAAAATGGGGATTCAATCCTTATTCTCCCTCCTACTTAAAACTGTGAAAACCTGATTATCTTGTATCTACCCCAGCGCTTAATACAGTGCTTGCCACATAGTAAGCATTTAACAAATACCACAATTAATTATTATTGTTATTTTACCTCAGTCCCTAATCTTTCTAACATTTATTTCCCAGCTGTCTCCATATTCCAGAGAAGTACTCAGTGGCCCTTTTCACCAGAAACATGATTAAAGCTCTAATGGCACTGCAATTAAAGTTTTAATTCTGTTGGAACTTTAAAGCTCGACACCCCCACCTTTACGTCTTTTCAAATCTTTTTGCTTTCAAAGAACGGAATCAGACACGTCTGGGGAGTGTTAAGAAGTAAAAATGCAACCCGCACTGTTATTTGAGCTCCCAAAGTGTTGTAGTTTGTAAAATTGACAGGGTTCTTTCGCTTTTTAATGCTTCCCTGAGTGCTTGTCAACCGTGTGAGAGGGTCAGGGAGAGCCAGAGAGTTGGCAGTAACAAACGTGGTCCTAAAAGCCTCCTTTTAAGCAATCTTCGGGTCAGGTTTAAAAAGCAGGAATTACCATGTGTTCTTTAGAGTGTGATGTTGAAAACCATAGAGGGAAGGATGAACCATTAGGCGTTTAATGATTGAGGAATGGTATTGTTTCCTTCCTCAGCCGACAACAGCGAAGCCGTGACGAAATCCTCTCTGAAAGCTCTCATGGTTGGAGATGATTTACGTTGAAGGTTCGAGGAAATATTTCTGCCTTTGAAGGGGAGAAGGTGCTCTCTCCACCCACCTTCTCTAGTTCCCAGCTGAGTGAGGTGTGAACAAAACACCAAAAACAGGGTGCTTTGGACTCCCAAGATGGGTAGCTCACCCTTCCCAAGAGAAGCAGCACGGCTCAGTGGAAAGAGCACGGGCTTTGGAGTCAGAGGTCAAGGGTTCAAATCCCGGCTCTTCCAATTGTCAGCTGTGTGACCTTAGGCAAGTCACTTAACTTCTCTCTGCCTCAGTTACCTCATCTGGAAAGTGGGGACTGAGACTGTGAGCCCCCCGTGGGACAACCTGATCACCCTGCAACCTCCCCAGCGCTTAGAACAGTGCTTTGCACATAGTAAACGCTTAACAAATGCCATCATTATTATTACTATTATTATTATCCAGCTCTCCTCCCACCCCAGATATGCCCTCCAAACTGGAACTGAAGCTTTGTTCATTGTCACCATGTGACGCTTCTGAACAGAAGCTAAAGGTAAAATCTGCCCCCAGTAGGTTTCAGACAACCCCCAATGCGTTTGCGGTTTTAAAGCTTTTTCCTTGGCAAAATCATTCACTCATTCCATTGTACTGATTGAGCACACACTGTGTGCAGAGCACAGTACTAAGCGCTTGGGAGAGTACAACAATAAACAGACACATTCCCTGCCCACAACAAGCTCGCAGTCAAAATCAGTGTGCAGCCTGAAAGGGTAAGGATGCAGAAGGCTTTACTCCATTGTGGATTCCACTGTGACCTTCGGAGAAGGAAGGAAGGGCAGGGAGCGAGAAGAGAAGAGAAAAGCGGTGAAGTGGAGAAGGGAGTGACATGTTTCGGTGGTTTTTAACTGCATCTTTCCCCCCAGCGAGGTGATTCAGCAGGGAAAGTCTTCAGGAGGCAATAATAGATTAGCTCAGATCCAGAAAACCGTCCCTCCCCTCTAAAGTCCTGTGGCTTGGGGACGTTGAGAGTCCAGGAACTCACATTTGGCAATATTGTAACTGCGGTTATTACAAAGCTGACGATGGAAGCACGAGGATTCTAGAGCTAAAAGGTGTGAGCAGTGAGGATGGAAAAAAAAGAGGTAGATCTATCTTTTTTATGGCATTTACTAAGCGCTTACTATGTGCAAAGCACTGTTCTAAGCTCTGGGGAGGTTACAAGGTGATCAGGTTGTCCCACAGGGGGCTTACAGCCTTTGCCTATCTCCACCTGATTCAGAGTTAAGACAGTTCCAGACATCATTTTCTTCTTCTTCTTTTTCTTCTTCTTCTTCTCCTTCTTGTCTTCTTCTTCTTCTTTTATAATGATAGCATTTATTAAGCACTTATATGCAAAGCACTGTTCTGAGTGCTGCGGAGGTTACAAAGTGATCAGGTTGTCCCACGGGGGGCTCACAGTCTTAATCCCCATTTTCCAGATGAGGGAACTGAGGCCCAGAGAAGTGAGGTGACTTGCCCAAAGTCAGACAGCTGACAATTGGCAGAGCCAGGATTTGAACCCATGACCTCTGACTCCAAAGCCCGGGCTCTTTTCACGGTACTATGCACTTAGTACAGTGCTCTGCACACAGTAAGCGCTCAATAAATGCGATTGATTGAGCCACGCTGCTTCTCCTCCCCTTGCGACAAAATCTGCCCCCCGAAAATCCTCCCACTAAAGGGGCACAGAGGCCTGGTTGTTCTTTTTCTTTATTTTCTGGAAAACCCGGTGTGGATGCCAAGCGCAAGTTGCTTTTCTTAGCCTGAGTCACACGGTGGTGCTATAAATCCACTGTGCTGCAGGCAGCTCCAGGCTTAATTCCCTTCCCTACGAATTCCTCTAGTTTTCCCAATTGGAAAAAGTCCTAAGACTCAGAGACAACATTACAAACAACAAATATCATTGAAAAGATCAGTTACTTCCTATTTAAGAGAAGAGAAGGAGCTTGGCCCAGTGGAAAGAGCACGGGCTTTGGAGTCAGAGGTCGTGGGTTCAAATTCCGGCTCCGCCACGTGTCTGCTGTGTGACCTTGGGCAAGTCACTTAACTTCTCTGAGCCTCATGCAGTGTGATCTTAAGTTAAGTCACTTAACTTCTCTGAGCCACAGTTCCCTTATCTGTAAAATGGGGATTAAGACTGTGAGCCCCACGTGGGACAACCTCATCACCTTGTATCCCCCCCAGCGCTTAGAACAGTGCTCTGCACACAGTAAGCGCTTAACAAATGCCATTATTATTATTATGGGTTCAAATCCCAGCTCCGCCACATAGCTGTGTGATTTTGGGCAAGTCACTCAACTTCCCTGTGCCTCAGTTACCTCATCTGTAAAATGGGGATTAAAATTGTGAGCCCCACATGGGACAACCTCATCACCTTGTATCCTCCCCAGCACTTAGAACAGTGCTTTGCACATAGTAAGCGCATAACAAATGCCATTATTGTTATTATTATTTTGTAAAAATTTACAATCTTTGAACCTATTTGCCCAAGTTTTAAGATTGATTTAGGGGTGAAAATTGCGGATGTTACTCACGTACACTTTGCTGTTTGCCAATAAGCTGGCTTTATGTTTCAGATTTCAAGGGGGAATATGTATTGAAATATATGAGCAACTTTGGAGGCGGGGGGTGAGGCGGGGTAGAAACACCTAAAAAGCTGCTGTCTTCATTTTCTCACTACGGTGGCCATCTTAAAAGACGACTGTGTATTCATCCATTTGTTCATTCAATTGGATTTATTGAGCGCTTACTGTGTGCAAAGCACTGTACTAAATGCTTGGGTCATGGCAGTCTTCCAGGGTTATAAAGTCTCTGTAGTGATTGTCTGCTTACAAAAGAAAAAAAAATGACAATAGAGTAAGAATTTTTTGTTTGGAGGAAAAAAAAAAACAACCAGCACCCCCTTACTTGTTTTCTCTGGGTTTGACTTCATGAGCTGGTTGTGGGCAGGGACTATGTTTACCCATTTTATTACCTTGTCGCTACACTGCCAGTTTGATGTGGACAGGGAATGTATCTGCTGACCGTCATATTGTGCTCTCCCAAGCACTCAGAGAAGCAGCATGGCTCAGTGGAAAGAGCCCGGGCTTTGGAGTCAGAGGTCATGGGTTCAAATCCCGGCTCCGCCAACTGTCAGCTGTCTGACTTTGAGCAAGTCACTTCACTTCTCTGGGCCTGTTACCTCATCTGGAAAATGGGGATTAAGACCGTGAGCCCCCCGTGGGACAACCTGATCACCCTGTAACTTCCCCAGCGCTTAGAACCGTGCTTTGTACATAGTAAGCGCTTAATAAATGCCGTCATTATCATTATTGTTACAGTGCTTTGCGCACGGTAAGCGCTCAATAAATACGATTGAACGAATGCTCTCCCAAGCGCTTAGTGCAGTCCTGTGCACACAGTGAGCGCTCGATAAACATGACTGATCGATTGACGGATGGTGACCTCATTCGCTCCCACGGCTTCAACTATCATCTCTACACTGATGACACCCAGATCTACATCTCTGCCCCTGCTCTCTCTCCCTCCCTCCAGGCTCGCATCTCCTCCTGCCTTCAGGACATCTCCATCTGGATGTCCGCCCGCCACCTAAAGCTCAACATGTCAAAGACTGAGCTCTTTGTCTTCCCTCCCAAACCCTGCTCTACGGCACTACCATCCTTCCCGTCTCACAAGCCCGCAACCTTGGTGTCATCCTCGACTCCGCTCTCTCATTCACCCCTCACATCCAAGCCGTGACCAAAACCTGCCGGTCTCAGCTCCGGAACATTGCCAAGATCCGCCCTTTCCTCTCCATCCCAACCGCTACCCT
Organism: Tachyglossus aculeatus; assembly: GCF_015852505.1. NCBI lineage: Eukaryota > Metazoa > Chordata > Mammalia > Monotremata > Tachyglossidae > Tachyglossus > Tachyglossus aculeatus. The sequence goes on along the minus strand of NC_052077.1, from coordinate 37,332,118 downwards.
GCTCATTCAAGCTCTCATCCTATCCCGTCTGGACTACTGCACCAGCCTTCTCTCTGATCTCCCATCCTCGTGTCTCTCTCCACTTCAATCCATACTTCATGCTGCTGCCCGGATTATCTTTGTCCAGAAACGCTCTGGGCATATTACTCCCCTCCTCAAAAATCTCCAGTGGCTACCAATCAATCTGCGCATCAGGCAGAAACTCCTCACCCTGGGCTTCAAGGCTGTCCATCACCTCGCCCCCTCCTACCTCACCTCCCTTCTCTCCTTCTACTGCCCAGCCCGCAACCTCCGCTCCTCCACCGCTAATCTCCTCCCTGTACCTCGTTCTCGCCTGTCCCGCCGTCGACCCCCGGCCCACGTCATCCCCCGGGCCTGGAATGCCCCCAATCCCTCTGCCCCTCCGCCAAGCTAGCTCTCTTCCTCCCTTCAAGGCCCTGCTGAGAGCTCACCTCCTCCAGGAGGCCTTCCCAGACTGAGCCCCTTCCTTCCTCTCCCCCTCGTCCCCCTCTCCATTCCCCCATCTTACCTCCTTCCCTTCCCCACAGCACCTGTATATATGTATATATGGTTGTACATATTTATTACTCTATTTATTTATTTATCTTACTTGTACATTTCTATCCTATTTATTTTATTTTGTTGGTATGTTTGGTTCTGTTCTCTGTCTCCCCCTTTCAGACTGTGAGCCCACTGTTGGGTAGGGACTGTCTCTACGTGTTGCCAATTTGTACTTCCCAAGCGCTTAGTACAGTGCTCTGCACATAGTAAGCGCTCAATAAATATGATTGATTGATTGATTGACGGATGTAAGATTTCCATTAGCATCTCTTCACATCTCCAGATGAATTTACCAGTTCCAAATCACCGAACAAATAATAAAAATAGAGTACACACACACACACTCACAAACCCACCCCCTATCTCTAGAATACTGGAAGGCTTCCATCTGCGCTGCTCGTCTTAAAGAGGGTTGGGGATGAAACACTAGAGCACTCACCCCATTTCTCACCCGGCCTTTCGACTACCTCACCAAAGAAGAACCGGGTGATCAGAGTGACCTCCACTGTCTTCGTGTGCACTGAGAAACGTCCTGTGTCATCTGCTGCCTTCTGAGCGGGCGCATTTTCGGAAACCCACCCATTTGCGTTTACGGTGATACTTAAGCTCTCCTTAGGACTTCGCCAACGGTCCAGACGGCAAGACGGTATGCGAGGAGGCCTCTCGGGGACAATATGCAAGTCCCAGTTGGAACGATGCCAACAGGATGTTAACCGTGGCCCTCGATCCTGTGCTTTAAAAAACACATTACTTAGCGCACTTGCCAACAAATGTCAACACAGAAAGTACCTGGGTGGAATGACTTCACCCTGGAGAAGAAATCCATCTGAAGCAACGGGATTTTTTTTTTTCTTTTTTCCACAGACAAGTTCATCAGAGACGGGCGGTGAGAGGACATCTCGACAGAATTAAAAAGGGTGTATATTTAATAATGAAAGAAAAACTGCATACAAACCAAACGCGAACTCTCAGTGCCGACGGCGGAATCAACCCGGCATCCTTGAAACTGGGGCAACTCTGGTTCTGGGCTCCGAGCCCCTTCCGGGAAGTTCCCAGCGGAAAATTTTACGATGGGTTACTTGAATATTTCAACAGCTCGGCGGTTTCTTGAATCCTAAACACGTTTAATAAAAACGGATTAACCTAACATCTTCTCATCTTCCTTTGCACCGATCCTTTAAGCAGAAAAGGCAGTCTGGCTTGCTAAATTGTAAGTGGTACTTTTTAAGCACTTACTACGTGCCAGGAGCTGAACTAAGCGCTGGGGTGGATGCAAGGCAAACGGGGTTGGACACAGTCCCTGTCCCCCACGGGCTCACAGTCTTAATCCCCATTTTACAGATGCGGTGACTGAGGAACAGGGAAGTGAAGCGACTTGCCCAGGTTTGACACAGCAGATAAGTGGCGGAGCCGGGATTGGAACCCAGGTCCTTCTGATTCCCAGGCATGGGGCTCTATCCACTAGGCCACTAGCTCCGCTCTCTTGAAAGGTCCTTGAGGGCAGAAATGGTTGTCTACTACCTCTACTGATTGTCCTCTCCCCAGTGCTTTGTATAGTGCTCTGCACACAGTGAGTGCTCAACAAATACCATGGATCGATTAGGTGCTACTATTAAAAAGATGTCCCGATCAGAACGTGTGAAGGCCACATTTCTTCTTCGGAAATCTAACTTGTAGAAAACCAAATGTTTCGTAATTCTTCCTAAACCAGAAGAGTGGTTTGCCGATTCGCGGCACAGTGACGATGGTCATGGCGGTGCGTGTCAGCTGTATCTGTCGGGCACTAACTGTGTGCAGAGCGCTGTACTAAGCGCTAGAGAGAGTACGGCATAGCAATAAGCAGACACATTTCCTGCCCACGATGAGCTTCCTACAGCATTTAATTGGAAATGAGTTGGAGAAAATCATCTGTCATTTCAAAGCGCACAATTAGTGTTAATACGGAATCACATACGGAAGATGGAGAAAGAAGACAAATCTAGCTCTGCTTGGATTTAAATGTCGTGAACTGACTACCCGAGAATACTATTTAACGTTCCACTGCGTGGTTATTATCAAATGATAGATAATGTTCTTATTAATCACCAACCCAGAGTCCACACACTCTTTAATCCCCAGTTAATTCCATTAACAACCCTTTACCTCACTTGTTAGAAACCAAAACAGTGACTCATCCCACAAACGCATAACCGTAGGTGGATTTATTATCCACTGGAGTCGTAAGGAAATTCCACACCTGACGGGCGCCCTTTGAGGTTTGGAACACATATGCGCCTTCTACATGTGCTTTAGTCCAGTGCAATTCCCCGGGGAGAAATGAATTCCGCTGCCCTTTTCGAGGACTTACATTTTTCCTATCCTTTCCACTTTTTGCATTGTCGTCTCCTGCAATTTAAAAAGGCAAGAAATTAAGGCACTTCCACTTTAAGCATACATCCTTCAAAGACGCACTTGGAATGCACACCAATTACATTTCACTCTTAGATATCCCGAAAGATTTTTATGAGACAAACCGAGATTGGGGTTTGCACGGTTTTGCGGATTTTCTCGGTCGTGTACACAACTATAACTGATGCTTACTTGTTCTCTTGACCCGAGAGAGGAAATCAACTGAGGAGTTGCCAGTTTTCCTTACCTCTGAAACCTCTGTCAAACCGCTGTAATTAATGGGCGTAGTTTGGGGAGATGGGTCTGGGGATAAAAGCGAGCTGTATCCAGACGACTGAAGATGAAGGTTCTGTGGCATCTCCTCTTTCCTCTCTCGATCTGTGGAGAAATTCATTTTTAGGTCACCTTTGCCTTTCCGTTCTCCCAGCGGGGTCAGCGTTGGAACAGCCTGATTTACAGTGGATCACCGAAGAGAACGTAGTATTGTTAAAAAATAAAAAGGCTACTGGGACAGGTCCAAGGTGAGCTTCTTATAGTCTTTTAACATAACATGCACACAACGCGCAGTAACTACAACCTAGACAGTAGTCCCCCTGCCAAAAAAAAAAATGAAAGAAAAAAATTCCAGCTAAGATTAGCACAGGAATGTTATATTTATCATGGTTACAGTCAACTCTAACACTTAGGCAGGGAGAGTTGTGTAAAAGTAATACTTTCAAAAAGTAGCTACTTTCCAAACCAACCACCTGCTTAAGTGCACAAGTATACAATCGCTTGAGCCAGCCCTTAAAAATAGCCGATGAAACAGAGAAGCCGCTATTAATACCGAAAAATACTTTCTACGTGAGGTCTTTTTCTCAGTGATCTCAGCATCCCACTCAATTCCACAGAATCCTTTCTGAGGCAGGGGACCGGGATTGGAAGAACTGATATTAAGTGGCTTGTTTGAAGTCCTAAGAGTCAGGGCAGTAAACTGTTTAGAATTAAAGATTCTGCTCTATAAAGTAGAAAGTATCCTCAACAGCAAACTCGGTTACACCTGTATCAGAATTATACTTTTCCTTTTCAAAATGTGAAGTTGTTTTCCATATTTTAGATTATTGCAGGTGCCCACAGCAGAAACTGTGATTTGCTTTTTCTTTAACTGTTGAAATCACTTGGAGTGGAGGGGGTGGGGTTAAGAAAATCCCTGCATTGAGATTTTGGAAACTTCACGTGAGACTATCACTTTTCACCTTGGCAGCAGTGTGATCTGGTGGAAAGAGCACAGGATTGGGATGACCCGGGTTCTAATCCCAGCTCTGCCGTTTACCTCTGTGACCCTGGGTTAATCACTTCAACTTTCTGGGCCTCCATTCCCTCATCTGCAAAATGGGGATCCAACCTTGGTTCTCCCTCCAGCTTAGACTGTAGATCCATGCGGGACCTAATTATCTTGTATCCAATTATCTTGCAAATTGTATACCACAATTATTAAGCGCTTACTACATTGCTCTGCGCCCCTCTCATGACGGCACCGGAGAGTTTCCAGTACTCTACCAGTCTCGACTACAGGAGGGAGAGGCCTACCCATTCCATTCCTAGCTTGGACAGTGGCTAGCACGCGGAAGGCAATCTGCGACAAGTCAAAACGCACCTATGCTGGGCAGCGGCGGCCCGGGAGAGAGTCGAGGGTGGAGACTCAAGTTGACGGCGCGGAAGGAGGTGATGGTAAACCACTTTCAGATTTTTACCAAGAAAACTCTTTCGCTACACTACCAGAATTATGGCAGATGGAAGCGGGGCCTTTTTGGGAGAGATGTCTCCATGGAGTCGCTATGGATCAGAGACGGCTCGACAGCGTAAGACAAGACACTGCTCGGCAAACAGTAGGCACTCAATAAATATGACTGATTAATGGGGGCTTTTCCCAGACTAGATGCCCCTGTCAGGAGGGGCTTAGGAAAGCAGGTGGCATCCCCTCTGTGATTCTGCAGCTGTTAATTTAGCCGGTTTTCCCCAGCATCTTAGTGGTTTAGGGCACACCGGGCCAGCTGCTGCCTGAAGCAAACTCAGGGGGCCTGTTGACACCTGCCTAGTGGCAGGAGTCCACAGAAGATGCTCGTCAGGGGCTCCCGGGAATGTTTCCAGGCTCCGGGACCGGTCCTAATATCTCTGGAATATGAGGTCTGCAACAGTGGGATAACCCAGGGGTCCCCTCCATCCTGGGCTGGTTCACCTAAATAAGGGAAGGAGTCGTCGTCCCCGCCGTGCCGGGGTTGGCGGTTGTGTGAGGTGGATCTGCCTGGAGCTGACAGGGAGCTCTCCCCACAACTCCCCACTTCCCACAGAGGGGTGGCACATCACAGGCAACCCAATCTGGCAAGGGCTCCGGGTCTTAATAATAATAATAAGAATAAGAATAAGAATAATAATGATGGCGTTCGTTGAGCACTTACTATGTGCAACGCACTGTTCTAAGTGCTGGGGGGATACAAGGTGATCAGGTTGTCATTCATTCATTCATTCACTCAATCGCATTTATTGAGTGCTTACTGTGTGCATAGCACTGTACTAAGGGCTTGGGAAGGACAAGTTGGCAACATCTAGAGACGGTCCCTACCCAACAGCGGGCTCACAGTCTAGAAGGGGGAGACAGAGAGCAAAACAAAACATATTAACAAAATAAAATAAATGGAATAAATATGTACAAATAAAATAGAGTAATAAATCCATACAAACATATGTACATATATACAGGTGCTGTGGGAAGGGGAAGGAGGTAAGGCGGGGGGGATGGGGAGGGAAAGGAGGGGGAGGGGGCTCAGTCTGGGAAGGCCTCCCATGTGGGGCTCACAGTCTTAATCCCCATTTTACAGGTGAGGTAACTGAGGCTCGGAGAAGTTAAGTGACTTGCCCAAGGTCACACAGCAGACACGTGGCGGGGTTGGGATTTGAACCCGTGACCTCTGACTCCAAAGTCTGTGCTGTTTTCACTGAGCCATGATAACAAATGGTAAGAATGATAAGGGATCGCCTCCGCAGCCCCACTGGCACAACTGCCGCCATCACATCGGGACTCCCTGATCTGCCCTCAAAATCAATCAATCAATCGTATTTAATGAGCGCTTACTGTGTGCAGAGCCCTGTACTAAGCGCTTGGGAAGTACAAGCTGGCAACATATAGAGACAGTCCCTACCCAACAGTGGGCTCACAGTCTAAAAGGGGGAGACAGACAACAAAACCAAACATACTAACAAAATAAAATAAATAGAATGGATATGTCCAAGTAAAATAAATAGAGTAATAAATATGTACAAACATATACATATATACAGGTGCTGTGGGGAAGGGAAGGAGGTAAGATGGGGGGGATGGAGAGGGGGACGAGGGGGAGAGCAACGTAGCCTAATGGAAAGGGCAAATAATAATAATAATAATAATAATAATGATGATGGGTAGAACAGAGGGAGGGAGTTGGGGCGATGGGGAGGGGAGGAAGAGCAGAAGAAAGGGGGGCTTATTCTGAGGAGGCCTCCTGAAGGAGGTGAGCTTTCAGTGGGGCTCTGAAGGTGGGGGAGTGCGCTAGTTTGGCGGATGTGAGGAGGGAGCGCTTAAGGAATACCACAATTCTTCTTCTTCATCATCATCATCATCATCATCATCATCATCATCCCAACCCCCGGCCCGGCAAGCGGGTGGCGGCTCACTCAGGAAATGGCACCTGGCCCACTCAGGGGAAAGCCTCGGAGGGGTGGTCGGTGGACGGACCACGGATCCTTCCTTGGAAGCCGATTCGAGCCTGTTCTGTGGGCAGGAGGCTACTACAGGTGGTTCATCTCCCTCAGATAGTTGGGTTGGTCGGCTGCATTTACGGGGTGGTTCAGCTCCCCCAGGGAGTCGGTCAGTCAACTGTACTTACGGAGCGTTTGGGAGGGAACAACGTACCGCTCCAGTGATAGCCGCGGGGTCTAACTGCATGCTCCCTGTCTTCCAGAGAAGCAGCTTCAGCGAAGCAGCGTGGCTCAGTGGAAAGAGCCTGGGCTTTGGAGTCAGGGGTCATGGGTTTGAATCCCAGCTCCGCCACTTGTCAGCTGTGTGACTTTGGGCAAGTCACTCTCCCCCTCGTCCCCCTCTCCATCCCCCCCATCTTACCTCCTTCCCTTCCCCACAGCACCTGTATATATGTATATAAGCTTGTACATATTTATTACTCTATTTATTTATTTTACTTGTACATATCTATTCTGTTTATTTTATTTTGTTACTATGATTGGTTTTGTTCTCTGTCTCCCCCTTTTAAACTGTGAGCCCACTGTTGGGTAGGGACTGTCTCTATATGTTGCCAACTTGTACTTCCCAAGCGCTTAGTACAGTGCTCTGCACACAGTAAGCGCTCAATAAATACGATTGATGATGATGATGACTTCACTTCTCTGGGCCTCTGTTCCCTCATCTGGAAAATGGGGATGAAGACTGTGAGCCCCCCGTGGGACAACCTGATCTCCTTGTAACCTCCCCAGTGCTTAGAACAGTGCTTTGCACACAGTAAGCGCTTAATAAATGCCATAATTATTATTATTATTCCAGAAACCTGAGTTACGCGGAGACCTGCGGGCTCTGGTGGAGCAACCCAGTTTAGGTAAGAGACAGGGCAGATATCTTGCTTTATTTTCCTTTTTCAAAGGCAGTACAGTGCTCTGCACACAGTAAGCGCTCAATAAATACGATTGAAATACGACTGAATGGACGACACCCCCTTCGGAAAATACTGGACACCCCCTGCTCCGCCACCACCGTGACTTCGGACCATCAGGTGGTAGCTGCGCTCTAGCAAGTAAACAAGTTGACGAAATGCAAGTTTATTTCTTCATGGACCAATAGCTTTAGAAACCACATAAAAGACACAGTTATCAAATGGAAAAGCCATCACTAATGAATGTCAAAACTCACAGTCGGCACTTGCTGTGAAGGAAACTTCATACGGAAAGCACCGTTAAAAAAAAAATGCAGCACCTATTAAAAGTTACTTAGAAAACAGTTTACAATGCACGTTTTCTTCTCCTGAATTAGCTGACCACTCTTTCAAATTCAGAAAGAGGCATGCACGGATAACTGGCATCTTCTAGACTGTGAGCTCACTGTTGGGTAGGGACCGTCTCTATATGTTGCCAACTTGTACTTCCCAAGCGCTTAGTACAGTGCTCTGCACATGGTAAGCGCTCAATAAATACGACTGATTGATTGATTGATTTAAACAACTTTTGTATGTCACCAGAAATGTCACATTTTTTTTTTTTAATGGTATTTGTCAAGCGCACACTATGTGCCAGGTGTTGTACTAAGCTCTGGGGTAGAGAAGCAGCGTGGCTCAGTGGAAAGGGCACGGGCTGGTGAGTCAGAGGTCATGGGTTCAAATCCCGGCTCCGCCACTTGTCGGCTGTGTGACTTTGAGCAAGTCGCTTCACTTCTCTGTGCCTCAGTTACCTCATCTGGAAAATGGGGATTAAGACTGTGAGCCCTCTGTGGGACAACCTGATCACTCTGTATCCGCCCCAGTCAATCATCATCATCATCAATCGTATTTATTGAGCGCTTACTATGTGCAGAGCACTGTACTAAGCGCTTGGGAAGTACAAATTGGCAACATATAGAGACAGTCCCTACCCAACAGTGGGCTCACAGTCTAAAAGGGGGAGACTTTGCACATAGCAGGCACTTAACAAATTCCATTATTATTATTATTATTATGAGATACAGGATAATCAGAAGGAATACAGTCTATTTGGAGCTCCCTGGTCTTAATCCCCAGTTTACAGATGAGGCAACTGAGGCCCAGAGAAGTGGAGTGACTTGCCCAAGTTCACACAGCAGACAAGTTACGGAGCCGGGATTAGAACCCAGGTCCTTCTGACTGCCAAGGCCGTGCCCTAGCCGCTAGGCCATGCTGCTGCTCACTTGCACAGAAGCAGTGGATGTGGGCGTAGCGGTGACTTAATGCTGCCCACACAAGAAGGGAGGTAAGACCTCAGGCAGTATGGCGAGCTGAAGAGCTCATCTTGGCATGCCCAGCACTAGCCGTGTTTGACTGGGAAGTGGTAAGAGGGAGAAGGAATCAATCAATCGTATTTATTGAGCGCTTACTGTGTGCAGAGCACTGTACTAAGCGCTTGGGAAGTACAAGTTGGCAACATATAGAGACAGTCCCTACCCAACAGTGGGCTCATGGTCTGAAAGGGGGAGACAGAGAACAAAACCAAACATACTAACAAAATACAATAAATAGAATAGACATGTACAAGTAAAATAAATAAATAAATAAATAAATAAGTAAATAGAGTAATAAATATGTACAAACATATATCCATATATACAGGTGCTGCGGGGAAGGGAAGGAGGTAAGATGGGGGGATGGAGAGGGGGACGAGGGGGAGAGGAAGGAAGGGGCTCAGTCTGGGAAGGCCTCCTGGAGGAGGTGAGGTGAGGAATAGAAATGATCGGGAAGCAGGAGGATGCTAAGGAGAGGCAGGAGGATGCTAAGGAGAGGCAGGAGCAGAAAATTCAACGGTTTGGTTCCCTGTCCCCTGTCCAGCATGATAATAATAATAACAATAATGATGGCATTTATTAAGTGCTTACTATATGCCATGCACTGTTCTAAGTACTGGGGAGGTTACAAGGTGATCAGGTTGTCCCTCAGGGGGCCTCACAGTCTTAACCCCCATTTTCCAGATGAGGGAACTGAGGCACAGAGAAGTGAAGTGACCTGCCCAAAGTCACACAGCCGACAATTGGCCATGACCTCTGACTCCAAAGCCCGTGCTCTTTCCACTGAGCCGCGCTGCTTGTCCTCTAGACTGGAAGCTCATTGTGGGCGGGGAGTGTGTCGGTTTATCGTTCTAGCGTATTCTCCCGAGAGCTTGGTACAGTTCTCCGCCCACGGTAAGCATTCAGTAAATATGATTTACTGACTTAATTTCTAAAAACGGCCCCGGAAAGGGCCTCAAGTTCCGAGCTTCCTTATCAGTGTACTCTGGGCCACTGAGGTGAAATCTGGGGGCTCCCAGGTGCATCTTCAGATTTCTTGGGCTCCGATCATCATCATCGATCGTATTTATTGAGCGCTTACTGTGTGCAGAGCACTGTACTAAGCGCTTGGGAAGTACAAGTTGGCAACATATAGAGACGGTCCCTACGTGTATGTGAGGGTGTGCGTCTAGGCTCAGGAGTCTGTCACACCTGGGGCACTACAAGATAGCCTCCCCCACCCCCCAATCCACCGGTGGGTCCCCCCAACCAAAAAAATGGGTGTATGTATCGAGCGCTTACTGTATGCAAAGCACTGAACTAAGTACTTGGGAGAGTAGGACGTAACGATAAACAGACACATTCCCTTGCATGCTAAGAGGCTAGTCATTCTTGGGTTGGGTATATCTGCTTCATGAGAGCTCACCTCCTCCAGGAGGCCTTCCCACACTGAGCCCCCTTTTTCCTCTCCTTCTCCTCATCCCCCCTGCCCTACCTCCTTCCCCTCCCCACAGCGTGGCTCAGTGGAAAGAGCCCGGTCTTTGGAGTCAGAGGTCATGGGTTCGAATCCCGACTCCGCCACACGTCTGCTGTGTGACCTTAGGCAAGTCACTTAACTTCTCTGAGCCTCAGTTACCTCATCTGTAAAATGGGGATTAAGACTGTGAACCCCACGTGGGACAACTTGATCACCTTGTATCCCCCCCCCAGCGCTTAGAACAGTGCTCTGCACATAGTAAGCGCTTAACAAATGTCATCATTATTATTATTATTATGTTTGTACAGATTTATTACTCTATTTATTTGACTTGTACATACTTACTATTCTATTTTGTTAATGATGTGCATCTAGCTTTATTTCTATTTGTTCTGACGACCTGACACCTGTCCACAGGTTTTGTTTTGCCCCCTTCTAGACTGTGAGCCCATTGTTGGGTAGGGACCGTCTCTAGATGTTGCCAACTTGTACTTCCCAAGCGCATAGTACAGTGCTCTGCACACAGTAAGCGCTCAATAAATACGATTGAATGAATGAATGAATGCTTCTCCAGCTATCTTTAAGAGCTCTCGATGTGTGACGTCAGCATGGCTGTCTCTACTACAGCTATTAACTCCTGGAGAGCAAGAGAGGGTCTATTAATCCCATTTTAATAACCGTCTAGAGCAGTACCATCATCATCATCATCGATCGTATTTATTGAGCGCATACTATGTGCAGAGCACTGTACTAAGCGCTTGGGAAGTACAAGTTGGCAACATATAGAGACAGTCCCTACCCAACAGTGGGCTCACAGTCTAACCGTTCCCGGGGAGGCAGTGGATCGGTGAATCGATCACTCGCATTTACCGAGCGCTGTGTGCGGAGCACTGTACTAAGCGCTCTGCCCTTTGCCGAGCCCCGTTCGATACCTTCCAAGGATTTTCGTCAGAATGGGAACGAACAGAATTCAGATGAGAGGAAAACCGAGAGGACTGATTTGGGATTGTCCGCTTGTGCTGGTTCTTCTTCTAGATTCCCACCGGCTGACCACTCCAACTTGTACTTCCCAAGCGCTTAGTACAGTGCTCTGCACACAGTAAGAGCTCAATAAATACGATTGATTGATTGATTGATTGATTGATTGATTGTGATGCTCATTAGGGATGCGCTAATAACACTGCCCGAAAAGGGTCCTTTTGTAGGCTGCCCTAAGGGACAGTAGAAGCACTGAGACTACTCTGGAGAGCACTGGCCAACGTCTCCATTACTCTCAGCTCTTGAAGGAAACCATAAGCAGGAAACAGACAAATGAAAAATCACACACACACTCACATCCCACATTCTCTCCCCTGTGCCCCCAGCTCCTGGGCAAAACTGCTAAGCAATACCCCCGGGGAATAAACATTACCATTATGTGATTCGATTTTCTCCAACAAAACAGGCCATCTTAAAATTATGTGCTAACTCCTGGGAACTAGAGCGTGCAGAGTACAGACATTATATATTATTATTATGAGTAACTCTGTGGAAACCACTACAGGGATGGTCCACCTGCCAATCACTGTTAAGACAATATGAAGGATCAGAGCGGGGCCTGCAACAAAACAGTTGGAATATTCACAGAGAAAGGTCTTTTAACAGGACTCTCCCTAGGTCGAATTTCTGCCACAGAGTAGGATCTGAACTGGAACATTGACTGATGGCTCCAGCTATCCGGCAGGCGTTTTGGAAAGGAGACAGTTGCAGGCATGCCCTTGATTTAATAAGCTCCGGCAGCCCCAAAAGAAACAAGATATTCAGTCTCCTTCCCTGTAAGAAATGATATTTTTAGTTACTATTTGCTCAGTGAAACTGTCGCTGAAAAAGCTGGAAGGCGCAATCTGGAGTTGGATTTTTCGCCCGGCAGAACACAGTCTACTTGTGACGTGAAGCTCTGCTCAGAAAGCCGCCCGATCCACATGAAAGAGATCGGCGGACTGAATTAGGATCCTACCTTATTAAGGAAACTATAAAACAGCATCCCGAGGAAACTCGATAGAAAGGGAAACAGCTTCAGCTAATTAGAAGTTACAGTCCCTTTGCCTCTACAAACAAAAGCTCACAGTACACGGCGTCCAGAGTAATTCAGAAGCCCCATATTAACGTCCAAAGGCACTGAGATCAATTTACGAGAAAGTTTTAACCACAGAGAACGCTCTGGAATCGAGATGGATGGGAAAAGTCGGCATGCGTTTCCTCAGCGGCGTGGTAAGTATCTTGGATTCGGCAGAGGGTAACGTTTTCTTCTTCGAAGGGGTGCACTGCTCTAGCCGCGTTTGTCCGAGCATCGGGGGGGATGTCCGACAATTGAGCCAGATGTAAAACTTCTTCATCTTGGCCTCTCTGGGCTAGTAACAGGTGCGGTTATAGTACTTTTTAAGCGCTTGTGCACAGAGTATTAAGCGCTGGGAGGTCAAAAGAAGCAGCATGGTGGAGTGGATAGACACAGGCCTGGAGTCAGAAGGTTTTAATCCCAGCTCCACGACTTGTCTGCCACGTGACCATGGGCAAGTCATTTCATTTCTCTGTGCCTCAGTTACCTCATCAGTAAAATGGACATTGAAATTGAGAGCCCCACACAGAATACAGACTGTATCCAATCTGATTATCTTGCATCCACCCCAGCGCTTAGAACAATGCCTGACACATAGTAAGCGCTTAACAAGTACCATTATTATTACTACTGTTATTATTATTATTAACAAGCACCAAGACATAGGCTGATCAGCCGTGGTCAGTCTCCCAAATGAATACATGAGGCAGGGGAATTTTGATGCCATCAGAAGCATCAGCTGGGAGATCAGGGAGCAAACTAGTGACTTTGAAACTGACGAAGATGGGTTCTATCCATGAAGACAAACAAGAGCTATCTTCCTCTTTGGGGTGGGCCACATTCTGTTTATTGTTTTTTTCTAAATTTGTCATAGCTGGGGCTGGGATTTCATTTCTCCACATTCTGTAACGTCCTCGCGCGGTGCTCTGTAGGTCCACAATACTAAATTAATGCTACATCAAGAATATCTTCATATGGCCTGACAATGGGACACCTGAGGCCTGGTGGCCTATTCTGTTTCCTTCGGGCAGTGGTGAAATGGGGCGTGGGGGGATGCGGCTCTCCAGAATTAGCGGGGGCAAAATTAAAGTTGGTCCTTGGAGATTTTCCCCATACAACCAACCGCCCTGAAGAAAATCCCCAGGCAGCAACTTTACCTCTACAACAAAACCAAACAAAAACTCACAAATGCATTCCCGCCTACTGCCGTTCCCCAAGAACTAACTGGCACAGTCTTGCCTGTGCCCACTGAAAACCAACTCCATTTCTGAGACATCTTGCTATGGGAAAGAGTATCAGTCTCATGTGGCCTCTTGGTTACGGATACTGTTACCGAATCTACTGGCCTTGACAACAATTTCTGGTCAAATTCAGGATTTCCTAGGCACTCCTGGAAAAAAGTAATGACGAGATGAGAAATATCTCCCCGCAGCTTGAAAAGACGCAGAACGCAAGGACTCACCACTGGGCGTGAGATCCGTGTTCTTGATCGATGTACGTTCCTTTCTCCCCTCGTTAAATATGGACGGATCATTCTGAAATGAAACATCTGAATTCTTAATGGCGTAAAAAAAACATAAGACTGCGCTTAGAACAGTGCTTTGCACATAGTAAGCGCTTAACAAATGCCATCATTATTATTATTATTATAAGACTGCCACACTTCTTTTTTAGACTCATTTCTGAAAGGTCTAAACTGTATGGAAACTACATCCATTTGTCCAGCATAGGAAAGGTAACGGTCTTTCATATGCACAAGTAAGATAAAACTGCGGATCATTCCATTAGCAGAAGTAGGATAAAACTGTAATTCATTCTTTTGTCTACTTTTGGGGAAAAGGGCTCTAAATTAGTGTTTCAGGGCATACCAGGAAATGTGAATATCTGAATTTAGCATTCATCAAGTGCTTCTACAGACCTCACTGAATTCTCAAACCCTTCAGGTTTGACTGAGCATGAATAAATGAATGAAAGAATTGTAATCATCTTCTGAACAACGGCATAAGTCACAAGAGCAAATACCTTTTTAGGTTGCAAGAGCAGTTCCGTTTCAAGAAGGAGAACACGGCTTAGGAGATTATTCCAGGCTTTTTCATCTATGACCACTTTTCCTTTCAACTGGGCTTCCAAATTGTGTAATTTATCCTCTACCCTACTCAGTTTGTCAAGCTTTTCTTGGCATTCAGCAAGTCCTCTCTGCAGCGCTGCGATCAGAGTGCTGAATTCTGGATCCTAAATTGGTTAAGGAGAAAACCGATTTTACAATACACCAAACAAGCTGAAATTCAGCTAAATGACGATCGACATGCCTTTTCTACCTAAAAGAAATCTTTCCCCTCTTGAAGACTTTCCCTGTCAAAGAAAATTAAATCAGTATCTTGCTAAATGCATAAACCAATCAATCAATGATATCTATTTAGTGCTTACTGTGTGCACAGCACAATACTAAGTGATTGGGAGAGTACACTCTATCAGAGTTGGTAATAATACAATAATAATGGCATTTATTAAGAGCTTATTATGTGCAAAGCACTGTTCTAAGCGCTGGTAGATATCTTCCCTGCCCATAGCAACCCCAAAATAAGAACCATCCCCAAATTCGGTTAATCTAGCTTCTTACATCCCTGTTTGAGAACTCTCATCATTCATTCATTCAATTTTATTTATTGAGCGCTTACTGTGTGCAGAGCACTGTACTAAGTGCTGGGAAAGTACAATTCAGCAACAAGTAAAGACAATTCCTGCCCACAACAGGCTCACAGTCCAGAAAGGGGGGGGCAGGCATCAAAACAAGTAAGCAGGCATCAACAGCATCAGCATAAGTAGAATTATAGTTATATACACATCACTAATATAAATAGATAGGATTATAAATATGTACATATATATAAAAGTGCTGTGGGGAGGGGCCAGAGCAAAGGGAGTGAGTCAGGGCGATGGGGAGGGGAGGAAGACCAGAGTCTGGGAAGGCCTCTCGGAGGAGGTGAGCCTTATCCCCAGTGCAGCACCACAAAGAACGAATTTATGAGGAGAACGGAGCATTGGATCGCTGGAAAGAATCTGTCTTCGGGGGCTCACAATCTAATGCTAACAGGACCCCTCACATCCAAGCAGTCACCAAAACCTGCCGGTCTCAGCTCCGCAACATTGCCAAGATCCGCCCTTTCCTCTCCATCCAAACCGCTACCCTGCTCATTCAAGCTCTCATCCTATCCCGTCTGGACTACTGCACCAGCCTTCTCTCTGATCTCCCATCCTCGTGTCTCTCTCCACTTCAATCCATACTTCATGCTGCTGCCCGGATTATCTTTGTCCAGAAACGCTCTGGACATATTACTCCCCTCCTCAAAAACCTCCAATGGCTACCGATCAATCTGCGCATCAGGCAGAAACTCCTCACCCTGGGCTTCAAGGCTGTCCATCACCTCGCCCCCTCCTACCTCACCTCCCTTCTCTCCTTCTACAGCCCAGCCCGCACACTCCGCTCCTCCACCGCTAATCTCCTCACTGTACCTCGCTCTTGCCTGTCCCGCCATCGACCCCCGGCCCACGTCATCCCCCGGGCCTGGAATGCCCTCCCTCTGCCCATCCGCCAAGCTAGCTCTCTTCCTCCCTTCAAGGCCCTGCTGAGAGCTCACCTCCTCCAGGAGGCCTTCCCAGACTGAGCCCCTTCTTTCCTCTCCCCCTCGTCCCCCTCTCCATCCCCCCGTCTTACCTCCTTCCCTTCCCCACAGCACCTGTATATATGTATATATGGTTGTACATATTTATTACTCTATTTATTTATTTATTTATTTATTTTACCTGTACATTTCTATCCTACTTATTTTATTTTGTTGGTATGTTTGGTTCTGTTCTCTGTCTCCCCCTTTTAGACTGTGAGCCCGCTGTTGGGTAGGGACTGTCTCTATGTGATGCCAATTTGTACTTCCCAAGCGCTTAGTACAGTGCTCTGCACATAGTAAGCGCTCAATAAATACGATTGATTGATTGATTGATTGACAGATGACAAACCCCAACATGGAAAAATAAAAGAGTGAAAGTTGTATGAGGTTAGGGTTGATATAAACACAGGTACATGAAGTGTGGGGAAAAGCCCAACGTATCTCCGACTGATCACAAATTGACAGTGGCTCCAAAAATCCTTACTTGTTGCTCACACGGGCCTTCGATAACCTCCTTCCCAGGCATATCCGATTCTTTGTCATCTTCCGTTATTGAATGGGCTCTAGCACTAGGTAATTCCACATTGTCTTCCTTACCAGGGTGACGCTCCACCATAGCTTTTTTCTGTTGAAATAAAATAAAAAAAAAGTCAAGTGCATACAGACGCGCGCTAGAAAAGTTTCACCTCGTGTGAGTCAGAGCCCAGGCTTTTGCGAGAATGTCCCCTCTGAGGAGGACATTCAAATTCAGCACTTCAGGACTCCCTTAACTCTATTCCCGTGAACCCAAGCAATTTGATCTCGAAAGCATTGGAGGGCTTTTCTGAATTTAAGAGCAGATGGCTCTAATCCTTTCAGAGGAATGTAAAGATTATAGGAAACTTCAAAGAAAAAACATAATATGACTGAAATCTAGTTTAGCTTTTGATGGAGAAACAAACAGGGAGGAAAAAAAACCACACCCCAAAGTTTGAAAATCTTTAGTAGAGAGAATCCCACCTTGGCCAGGACTCTGGTTTTTCAGAATTCCCTCAAAATGGATGGATGCTTCACCCCTAATTTGCTTCGGGGTCGGAGGGCAGCCCTGACTGGTTAGTTGGGTTGCTGCTTAGCACTGGAGAGGGAAGAGCCCAGCCACTTTCACAGTCACATGAAAAGCAGCGTGCCCTAATGGACAGAGCCCGGGCCCGGCAGTCTGAAAGGCCTGGGTTCTAATTTCCACTCTGCCACTTGCCTGCTGTGTGACCTTGGGCAAGTCCCTTCACTTCTCTGGGTCTCAGTTCTCTCCCCTGTAAAATGAGGATTAAGACTGTGAGCCCCTCGTGGGACGGGGATGGTGTCCAACCTGATTATCCTGTGTCTTCCCCAGCGCTTAAGTACAACGCCTGGCACGTAGTAAGTAAGTTTTTAGACTGTGAGCCCACTGTTGGGTAGGGACTGTCTCTCTGTGTTGCCAACTTGTACTTCCCAAGCGCTTAGTACAGTGCTTTGCACACAGTAAGCGCTCAATAAATGCGATTGATTGATTGATAGTAAGCACTTAATGAATCCCCTTAAAAAAAATAGTCTCCACTTCCTTTTTTCTGGGGACCGAAAGATCCCGCTTCATTAGGCTTTTCCTATATTCTAAGATTTCAGCCGTTTAACAGCTCTTTGGTGAAGGGAGGGAGGGGTGTGCTTTCTCTGTGCTGAAGTACGCAATTGGAAGACAGTGCTAGACTGTGAGCTGAAGACCTACTCGGGGGTGCCGCTCGTGGTTTCTCCCCTGTGTCGACCCCCAGCCCATGTCCTCCCCCCAGCCTGGAATGCCATCCCTCCCTACATCCGCCAAGCTAGCTCTCTTCCTCCCTTCAAAGCCCTACTGAGAGCTCACCTCCTCCAGGAAGCCTTCCCACACTGAGCCCCCTTTTTCCTTTCCTCCTCCCCATCCCCCCGCCCTACCTCCTTCCCCTCCCCACAGCACCTGTATATATGTTTGTACAGATTTATTACTCTACCTTTTTGACTTGTACGTATTTACTATTCTATTTATTTTGTTAATGATGTGCATCTAGCTTTAATTCTATTTGTTCTGACGACTTGACACCTGTCCACATGTTTTGTTTTGTTGTCCGTCTCCCCCTTCTAGACTGTGAGCCTGCTGTTGGGTAGGGACCGTCTCTACATGTTGCCAACTTGTACTTCCCAAGCGCTTACTACAGTGCTCTGCACACAGTAAGCGCTCAATACAATTGAATGAATAATAATAATAATAATAATGGCATTTATTAAGCGCTTACTATGTGCAAAGCACTGTTCTAAGCGCAGGGGAGGTTACAAGGTGATCAGGTTGTCCCACGGGGTGCTCACAGTCTTCATCCCCATTTTACAGATGAGAGAACTGAGGCCCAGAGAAGATAAGTGACTTGCCCAAAGTCACACAGCTGACAATTGGCGGAGCGGGGATTTGAACTCATGACCTCTGACTCCAGAGCCCGGGCTCTTTCCACTGAGCCACACTGCTTCTCATGAAGTTCTTCTAGACTGTGAGCCCACTGTTGGGTAGGGACCGTCTCTATATGTTGCCAACTTGTACTTTCCAAGCACTTAGTACTTAGTACAGTACTCTGCACATGGTAGGCGCTCAATAAATACGATTGAATGAATGAATGTGGGCATTCCCTGTGGGCAGGGAATGTGTCCGCTGTATTGTTATATTGTACGCTACCAAGAGCTCAGTACAGTGCCTTACACACAGTAAGTGCCCAATAAATACAATAGACTGAGTGTACAATCTAACAGAGTTGGTAGATGTGTATCCCTTCTCATAAGGAACTGGCAACAGACACATAAGGAAATATGAAACCACAAAAGACCAACATAAAAGGCAAGGACAATGGATAAAAACAGATGAACTTGTTTCATGTCCTGGATCCCAAAGCACTTCTATTTAGTGCCAGGCAGAAAACATGGATTATTTGAAAATCACTCAGGCAAAATAATTTCTGGGCCTCTTCTTCATTCATTCAATCGTATTTATTGAGTGCTTACTGTGTGCAGAGCACGGCTTAGGAAGGATGGAAGAGTAGCGGAGGGGGTTGAGAACACGGGGGTTGGAGAGGGGGAGGAGAGACTTGGGGGAGCTGATTAACTTGATGGAGTTAATTTTAGTAATGAAATAGGAGGCTAGATCGTTGGGGGTGAGGGATGGAGGAGGGGGAGGAACAGGGGGCCTGAGAAGGGAGTTGAATGTACGGAAGAGCTGATGGGGATGATGGGCATGGCTGTCAATAAGGGAGGAGAAATAGTTTTGTCTCGCAGAGGAGAGGGCAGAGTTAAGGCAGGAAAGGATAAATTTGAAATGAACAAGGTTGGTGTTTCAGCAACATCTCCTAGTTCCAAACCTGTTCAGAAGTCATAATCTTGCCGACGATGTTGACGATAACAGGATCAGCAAAACGGTCTTCAGAATTTCCCTGGGAATCCGACTTAACAGAACCCCCCTTCTTTCTGGGATGTGATTTAACCTAAAAGAAACCACAGTAAAAAGGTCAATCTTTTCAAGTAGCCATTCTTGAACTCACCTCCGTGGATTTTTTTTTTTCCTTTTTATAGGGAGAACTAGTTTGTTTGGTTTTTTTGGAGGGGGGCGTTGTTTGTTTATACTTTTACATTCTGGTTTCTTAGCATTTCTTTTTCACTGCATTATCACCTGAAGTACTCTGGTGAAACTTGAGGCAAAAGCAAAAATGCCAGCGTTTGCAAAGGCAAGAAAAAAAAAAGTTTCTGATTCTCGAAAGCATGATTTTTTTCAACATTCTCCCTGACTCCAGTGTTTACCGTATTCTTTCACCCATTCTGATCCTCTCCCCTGTCAGTTTCATTTTAGCCGCCTGTTTGCCCTGACTCACCTTCCGCTCTCTTTTCACTCATTCACTCATTCATTCAATGGCATTTATTGAGCGCTTAATGTGTAGAGAGCACTATACTAAGCACTTGGCCTAGTGGATACAGCACAGGCCTGGGACTCAGAAGGCCCTGGGTTCTAATCCTGACTCTGCCACTTGTCAGCTGTATGACCTTGGGCAAGTCATTTCACTTCTCTGGGCCTCAGTTACCTCATCTGCAAAATGGGGATGGAAACTGTGAGCACCATCTGAGACAGGGGCTGTGTCCAACCCAATCTGCCTCTGCTTATGTAATAATAATGTCATTTATTAGCCCACTGTTGGGTAGGGACTGTCTCTATATGTTGCCAACTTGTACTTCCCAAGCGCTTAGTACAGTGCTCTGCACACCGTAAGAGCTCAATAAATACGATTGAATGAATGAATGAATAAATACGATTGAATGAATGAATGAATTTATTAAGCGCTTACTATGTGCAAAGCACTGTTCTAAGCGCTGGGGAGGTTACAAGGTGATCAGGTTGTCCCATGGGGGGCTCACAGTCTTCATCCCCATTTTGCAGATGAGGGAACTGAGGCACACAGAAGTGAAGTGACTTGCCCAAAGTCACACAGCTGACAATTGGCGGAGCCAGCATTTGAACTCACATCTGACTCCAAAGCCTGGGCTCTTTCCACCGAGCCACACTGCTTCTCTGTATATATGTTGTATATATGTATATATGTTTGTACGTATTTATTACTCAATTTTACTTGTACATATCTATTCTACTGATTTGATTTTATTTTGTTAATATGTTTTGTTTTGTTCTCTGTCTCCCGCTTCTAGACTGTGAGCCCGCTGTTGGGTAGGGACCGTCTCTATATGTTGCCAACTTGTTCTTCCCAAGTGCTTAGTCCAGCGCTCTGCACACAGTAAGCACTCAATAAATACGACTGACTGATTGATTGATTGATTGTACTTCCCAAGCGCTTAGTACAGTGCTCTGCACACAGTAAGTGCTCAATATATACGACTGATTGATGGATTGATTGATTCTCTGCTGCTTGTATCCACCTCAGCGCTCAGTAAGGTTCCTGGCACTTAGTCGGCGCTTAACAAATACCATTATTTATTATTATTCTGTTTCCTGGCGATTTATCCCTAATGGGGCTTCTCACTGATGCTGTTGTTCCTGCTGACGGCAGGTAGTGATACCCACTTGCCCACACGGAGGGTCTTAGGGGGAGGGGAGAACCACAGTATATATGTTTGTACATATTTATTACTCTATTTATTTATTTCTTTATTTTACTTGTACATATCTATTCTATTTATTTTATTTTGTTAGTATGTTTGGTTTTGTTCTCTGTTTCCCCCTCTTAGACTGTGAGCCCACTGTTGGGTAGGGACTGTCTCTATATGTTGCCAACTTGTACTTCCCAAGCGCTTAGTACAGTGCTCTGCACACAGTAAGCGCTCAATAAATACGATTGATTGATTGATTGATTGCTCTCTTCTCTGTTTTTCTCATTTTTTAACATTTCTCTCCTATTCGCCCTTCAATAATGAGAGTAATAATAACAGCAGTATTAATCAATCGTATTTACTGAGCGCTTACTGTGTGCAGAGCACTGTACTAAGCACTTATTAGTATTAGTATTTTTAAGTATTAGTTAAGTCTTTACTACGTACCAAGCACAGCAGTATTAGTTAAGTCTTTACTATGTACCAAGCACTGTACTAACCGCTGGGGTAAGTACGAGATAAACAGGTCTCACAAGGGACTCATGGTCTAATTACGAGTGAGAACTGGTATTTCCTTGAAGAACTCCCTTCAAAGCCCTATTGAGAGCTCACCTCCTCCAGAAGGCCTTCCCAGACTGAGCCTTCCTCTCTCCCTCCCCAAAAGCGCTCAATAAATATGACTGAATGAATCCCCCCGGCCCACAGAACCTGTATATATGTTTGTACAGATTTATTACTCTATTTTACTTGTCCATATTTACTATTCTATTCATTTTATTCTGTTAATATGTTTTGTTTTGTTGTCCGTCTTCCCCTTCTAGACTGTGAGCCCGCTGTTGGGTAGGGACCGTCGCTGTATGTTGCCGACTTGTAATCAATCAATCAATCAATCGTATTTATTGAGCGCTTACTATGTGCAGAGCTCTGTGCTAAGCGCTTGGGAAGTACAAATTGGCATCACATAGAGACAGTCCCTACCCAACAGTGGGCTCACAGTCTAAAAGGGGGAGACAGAGAACAGAACCAAACATACCAACAAAATAAAACAAGTAGGATAGAAATGTACAAGTAAAATAAATAAATAAATAAATAAATAGAGTAATAAATATGTACAACCATATATACATATATACAGGTGCTGAGGGGAAGGGAAGGAGGTAAGACGGGGGGGATGGAGAGGGGGACGAGGGGGAGAGGAAAGAAGGGGCTCAGTCTGGGAAGGCCTCCTGGAGGAGGTGAGCTCTCAGTAGGGCCTTGAAGGAGGAAGTGGGAGAAGAGGAAAGAGGGGCTTAGTCAGGGAAGGCCCCTTGGAAGAGATGGGCCTTCAATAAGGCTTTGAAGCGGCAGGGGAAAATCACTGCCTGGCAGATTTGAGGAAGGAGGGCATTGCGTGCCAGAGGGAGGATGTGGGTGAGGGATCGATCGGCGGCAGATAGACGAGATCGAGACACGGTGAGAAGGTTACCATTAGAGCAGCAGAGTGTGCCGGCTGGATTTAGTAGGCGAGTAACAAGGTGAGGTGACAGGGGGCAAGGGGATTGAGGGCTTTAAAGCCAACAGTGGGGAGTTTTGGTTTGATGCAGTCCATAAATACCACTGATTAATTGATTAAAATTATGTTGTACTTCCCAAGCGCTTAGCGGTACCCTGACAGACTGATTCAGCTCACCAGATTCACAATGCCAAAAAAGAAGAGGCGGTTTACATTAAACCGTCAGCTAAATTCAGCAAGTTGCAAATGCTAGTGGCTGACATCACAGTACTACGTTTCATTGGTTTGGAATGGAAAAAACTCATCAAGGAAGCAATTTTTCGTTCCTCGATCTTTAACTACAAAGCATTTTCACTGCAGAACATTTTTCTTACAGGGGCATATACTGTAACGGCAATGTATTGATTACTTTTGAGAAATAAAGGCAACACTTTACCATGAATCAATATCCAAATGCCCACCTTATTAAGATTGCACAAGTCCTTATGTTTCTTCATCACAGAGTTCATAATATCGCAAACGATCTGAATTTTCCTTTCGGCAAATCCACACTGGAGAAACTGATGCTTTGTTAGAACTGGTTTGTACTGAAATTGATCCCGAAGAAGCTGTAGAGGGAAAGAAAAATCAACATTCAATCAACTGCAAGTAAACAGAGAGATTCTCTTCCTGTTTGGAAAAAGGATGGTAATTTAGAATACAGGAGCGGAATGCTGAAACTGCATATGTGTCTCAATTACCATTAGCTCCCTAAAACTTTAATTATAGGGCTAAAGTCTTTATCACCCAACACTGATTGTTGCAGTGCATCTTATTTTAATTGGCTTGGCAACCTACCAAAAGGCTCTATAACCAAGCATACAATGACTAAATGGCGAAGTTCAACAAAAAGGCAACAAAAAAATTGGGAAATAAGTGAAATTAGTAAAACTTTAAAATTTACATTTAATTACAATTTAAAAGGCACTTCCATCCTTCCCGCCTCACACGCTCGCAACCTTGGTGTCATCCTTGACTCCGCTCTCTCGTTCTCATTAATTGACTGTGAGCCCGCTGCTGGGTAGGGACTGTCTCTATATGTTGCCAACTTGTACTTCCCAAGCGCTTAGTACAGTGCTCTGCACACAGTAAGCGCTCAATAAATACGATTGATTGATTGATTGATTAGGGGAGGGGGGAGAACCCCAATTGTCCATTCGCTTCGGTTTCTGGCTCAACCTTTGCTTCCGATCGCCTGGTTTGGAGTTGCACACCGGCATTAAGCAATCGACAGTATTTACTGAGTACTTACTGTGTGCAGAGAACACTGTACTAAGTGCTTAGGAGAGTACAATATAATAAAGGTGGTTGAAACGCTCCCTGTCCACAAGGCAAACAGCAGTGTGGCCTAGTACTACTACTAATAATAATGATGATGGCATTTGTTAAGCGCCTACTATGTGCAAAGCACTGTTCTAAGCGCTGCGGAGGTTACAAAGTGATCCGGTTGTCCCAAGACGGGGCTCACAGTCTTAATCCCCATTTTACAGATGAGGGGGGAACTGAGGCCCAGAGAAGTTAAGTGACTTGCCCAAAGTCACACAGCTGACAATGGGCGGAACCAGAATTTGAACCCAAGACCTCTGACTCCAAAGCCGGCGCTCTTTCCACTGAGCCACGCTGCTTCTCAGCCGGGGCCTGGGGGCCAGAGGATCTGGGTTCTAATCCCGGCTCTGCCATTTGTCTGCTGTGTGACCTTGGGCAAGTCACTCCCTTCTCTGTTCCTCAGTTTCCTCAAATGAGTAATGGGGATTCTCCCTCCTACTTAGACGATGAGTCCCATAAGGTTAGGGACTGTATCTGGCCTAATTAACTTGTATCTGCCCCAGCACTTACAACAGTGTTTGCCACATAGTACGTGCTTAAAAACCTTAAAAAAAGCGCTTGGAACAGTGCTTTGCACATAGTAAGTGCTTAATAAATGCCATTTAAAAAAAAACAAAAAAACAACAACAGAGCTTACAGATGAGGGAACTGAGGCCCAAAGAAGTGAAGTGACTTGCCCAAAGTCACACAGCTGACAATGGGCGGGGGCCGGGATTTGAACCCATGACCTCTGACTCCAAAGTCCCGTGCTCTTTCCACTGAGCCCGGGCCTGGGAGCCAGAAGATCTGGGTTCTAATCCCGACTCTGCCATTTGTCTGCTGTGTGACCTTGGGCAACTCACTCCCTTCTCTGTTCCTCAGTTTCCTCAAATGAGTAATGGGGATTCTCCCTCCCACTTAGATGATGAAAGCAGAAAGCAGCGTGGCTCAGTGGAAAGAGCCCGGGCTTTGGAGTCAGAGGTCATGGGTTCGAATCCCAGCTCCGCCACATGTCTGCTGTGTGACCTTGGGCAAGTCACTTAACTTCTCTGAGCCTCAGTTACCTCATCTGTAAAATGGGGATTAAGACCGTGAGCCCCACGTGGGACAACCTGATCACTTTGTATCCCCCAAGCGCTTAGAACAGTGCTTTGCACATAGTAAGCGCTTAACAAATGCCAACATTATTATTATTATTATTATGATGATGATGAGTCCCATAAGGTTAGGGACTGTATCTGGCCTAATTACCTTGTATCTGCCCCAGCACTTACAACAGTGTTTGCCACACAGTACGTGCTTAACCAATACCTTAAAAAAAAAAAAAGCAGAGTTTATAGTCTTGTGGATTGGAATCGTCAGTGGAAATTATCCAGATCACTGCAACTCCCAGGAGTCTTCAGGACTTTCCACCCTCTTCTTCCCTCACCTCAAATCCGCTGGCAGTAGGCCCCAACCCAGAATCAATCAATCAATCGTATTTATTGAGCGCTTACTGTGTGCAGAGCACTGTACTAAGCGCTTGGGAAGTACAAGTTGGCAGCATATAGAGACGGTCCCTACCCAACAGTGGGCTCACAGCCTAGAAGGGGATGTCCAGGGCCCACTTAGAAGTTGTTCTACTGCTAGCAGTGGAAATAAAAGCTCTCCCTTTCACCTCTTAAAATTGTACCTAAATGACAATCAATTGACACAACAGAGTTAAACGCACTATCAATCAATCAATCGTATTTATTGAGCGCTTACTGTGTGCAGAGCACTGTACTAAGCGCTTGGGAAGTCCAAGTTGGCAACATATAGAGACAGTCCCTACCCAACAGTGGGCTCACAGTCTAGAAGGGGGAGACAGAGAGCAAAATCAAACGTACTAACAAAATAAAATAAATAGAATAGATATGTACAAATAAAATAAATAAATAAATAGAGTAATAAATATGTATAAACATGTATACATATATACAGGTGCTGTGGGGAAGGGAAGGAGGTAAGATGGGGGGGATGGAGAGGGGGACGAGGGGGAGAGGAAGGAAGGGGCTCAGTCTGGAAGTTAGGCAAGTCACCTAACTTCTCCGGGCCTCAGTTACCTCATTTGTAAAATGGGGATTAAGACTGTGTGCATCCCGTGGGACACCCTGAACAACTTGTAACCACCCCAGCGCTTACAACAGTGCTTTGCACATAGTAAGCGCTTAATAAATGCCACCATTATTGTCATTAATAATAATTATAAATAATAATTAATAGATATAATTAATAATAATTATAATTGATTAATATAATTAATAGTTGATTATTATTAATAATGATTATGATTAGAGGGGAGAAATCAATCGATTTTATTTTGTTTTCTCCTAAGTGCTTATTACATTGCAGCCACTCTACTATCCAAGGGGGAAAAAACAAGCTGAGTAGGTTGAATACAGTGTCGAGGCAGGGGCAGGACTCCCCCTTTTAGACTGTGAACCCATTGTTGGGTAGGGACTGTCTCTATATGTTGCCAATTTGTCCTTCCCGAGCGCTTAGTACAGTGCTCTGCACATAGTAAGCGCTCAATAAATACGATTGATGATGATGATGATGATGATGAGGCAGGACAAGTTTTCATCCCCATTTTCCAGGTGAGATTAGTTAAACGCACTAATGGTGCATGTAATTAAATTGGTTTTACTGATAATCAATCAGTACTTACTGAGCATTTACTATGTGCAGAGCGCTGTACTAAGCGCTTGGGCGAGTACGCTGGGACTTGTATCGTCCCTAGCTTTTAGTACAGTGCTTGGCACATAGCGGGCCCTTCACGGAGGCTATCGCTATCACTACAGGTTTCCTAACAGTGAGGTTTTTTCTCTTTATCGGCCAGTTCTTAGGGGGAAGAACTCTGAACAACCGATACCTTGTAGACGGCATCTAGGAAGCGGACGTCGTTCTTCCCTATGAGTTCCACGCCTGAAGCCACGAGCAAATCTGCTATACAAGTTGAGTAGGACGTGAAAGCATAGCTGATGATGGGTAGAAAGGCTGCTGGATCTCCCTTGACCATTCTGTTGGAGAGGGGGAAAAGCATTCAAAATGACAAACACAAAATAAACAACTTGGATGAATTCCATTTTTCAAAATCGAATTAAGACTACCAAAAGGATGGAAAAGTTCTCCGAGTATCTGCCGCACATTTGGTGGCCCTCCCTCGGGGGAATCTCGAAATGAATCAATCAATCAATCAATCAATCGTATTTATTGAGCGCTTACTATGTGCAGAGCACTGTACTAAGCGCTTGGGAAGTACAAATTGGCAACACATAGAGACAGTCCCTACCCAACAGTGGGCTCACGGTCTAAAAGGGGGAGACAGAGAACAGAACCAAACATACCAACAAAATAAAATAAATAGGATAGAAATGTACAAGTAAAATAAATAAATAAATAGAGTAATAAATATGTACAACCATATATACATCTATACAGGTGCTGTGGGGAAGGGAAGGAGGTAAGATGGGGGGATGGAGAGGGGGACGAGAGGGAGAGGAGGGAAGGGGCTCAGTCTGGGAAGGCCTCCTGGAGGAGGTGAGCTCTCAGCAGGGCCTTGAAGGGAGGAAGGAAGAGAGCACGAATGACTGCGTCTAACCAACTCTCCCCCGTCACTTGCCTAGTCCATAAATGGGTTTCTGAAATTGTCTTGGGCAGCTCAAGAGCGTTCCCGAGACGGGGTTTAAAAGGATTATCGAAACCTCCTTCCCAACTGGGAAACATAAACTTTGAATTCTGTGATGCCAGAAAGTGTGTATGATCATCACCATCATCATCAATCGTACTTATTGAGCACTTACTGTGTGCAGAGCACTGTACTAAGCGCTTGGGAAGTACAAATTGGCAACATAGAGAGACAGTCCCTACCCAACAGTGGGCTCACAGTCTGAAAGGGGGAGACAGAGAACAAAACCAAACATACTAACAAAATAAAATAAATAGAATAGATATGATCAAAACTTGGCCTGAAAGGAATCACAGTACTACACTTCTAAGAATTCTACCGTATCTACCAATGATTTGTACAGACTCCGCAAAGAACAGAATAGAAAAATGGCATTTATTAAGCGCTTACTATGTGCAAAGCACTGTTCTAAGCGCAAAGCTCTAGCCCTTTTTCAAACAAAATCAAAGTAACCAAGTTACTTTATATAGGATCTACGTGGGTTTTCTTTTCATACGTTTCTCGATAATGAAGTTAATGCTTTCTGAAGCTAATTCTTCTGTTGCCGGCATCCCGAAGTGGAATTCCCCAAAGCAACTTACCCCGCATAATCTACCTCTCTGGGATAATTCAGCAAACGAAGTCCATGTTCCACTTTGCGTAAGCTTCCTTTCAAGTCTCCCGTTGCCATTCCTTAAAATGCAGTTCTCTTTTAAGCCTTGTGCCTCTTTATTTGCCCTTGATTCGCCTCACCTAAAAAAAATGAAGAGTCTATGAAGTCGATTTAAAACACATGAATTGCTAGGGAATTCTCTCATCTTCTGTTCCTATAACTCAGAGACTGTTTTTGAGTCTTTCTTAAAAACCGGGTATTTCTTACATAATTCTGGATATACAACTGGGAGTTTCAAATCCACTGGGCTCTGCATTTTGCTGCTTTGTTCAAGAATTAAACTAAACATTGATAGTTGCCCCAGGAAAAGATTCTCTGAAATTTAACATATTAAAAAAGGGAGATTACATGGGCAAGGCAGTAAATACCATTCTACAAAGAGTCGTAAGCCATCTATTATCTGTCTCACTGAATGACTGAGTTTATAACCCAAACGCACAAATAATGTAGCCTGGGCGACCTTAGATTTACACTAAAGATTTAGGTTTTCCTAGTTTTTCCTGTGACATAATTTCCCAAATAGTAAAACAATCACTTACGGATTCCGTGAGTTTTCACACACCCAGCGAAAATATTCACTCAACATTTCCAATGGAATAGGGTCCGAATATTCCCCCTTTCAGGGCATACATACGATACATAACTCAGTAGGTTTCATTGGTCTTTTCAGCCACATTTGGCATGTATGGTTAGAGTCTCACGCTGAATAATGTCTTTGTAATAAATAAATAATAAGGCAATGTATTGTAATGTAATGTAATAAATAAATTTATTATTTATTTATAAATAATGAAAAATAAATAAATAAAAAAATAAATAAATGAATGGATGAATGAATAAATAAATAAATAAATTTGTAATGTAATAAATGTGATTGATTTTTGGAAAATAAAGCAGTTGTATGTGCCTTCGGATCACAGAAAAATATGTACAGATTGACATCCCCTTTTAGACTGTGAGCCCAATGTTGGGTAGGCACTGTCTCTATATGTTGCCAATTTGTACTTCCCAAGCGCTTAGTACAGTGCTCTGCACATAGTAAGAGCTCAATAAATACGATTGATGATGATGATTGATGATGACAGTCACTGATGTTCACTACTCTGAATTTTTCATGTAATTCTTGTTTATGTCAAGGTGTACTATTTTAGAACCTCAAAAAACCATACAGTTCCTACCACCACCGATATAACGAAGGTTAAAAAAATATAGAAAAAATTGCTGTTGTGCCTTTCAAATGTAACTGTTACAAAATTCTACTGGGAGAAAGTCTGAATGAAGAATATGCTGAAGGAACAGAGGAATTGCGGGGGAAAAGAGCTCAAAAGCAGCTCGCAATCCAATCCAGGTACAAGGGCTCGGGGAGCAGGTCTGAACACATCTGTTTATGCTGAAAAACTCCGTAGTATGACGTCTGAACATAACTATTCTATTTATTCTATTTATTTTATTTTGTTAGTATGTTTGGTTTTGTTCTCTGTCTCTCCCTTTTAGACTGTGAGTCCACTGCTGGGTAGGGACTGTCTCTATATGTTGCCAACTTGGACTTCCCAAGCGCTTAGTACAGTGCTTTGCACACAGTAAGCGCTCAGTAAATACGATTGATGATTGATGATGATGATGATTAGGTGAAGTGTTATTTTACTAAGAGGATTAGATCTTGGCAGAAGCAACTGTACTTTTCACTGACGGCTGCTGGCAAGTTCTAGGTGATCAAACTTAATTCTCCTCCTGAATGACTCAACGTTGGAAGCCTAAACTGATGGTTACTGAATTACTGAATACAAATAACCGGTATATCAGGACTTTCATTAAATGATGATGATGGTGTTTATTAAGCGCTTACTAGGCGCAAAGCGCTGTTCTAAGCGCTGGGGAGGTTACAAGGTGATCAGGTTGTTGCATTTTAGGATTGTCACATTTGCCTTTTTGACCCGAGGGGGGGAATACTAAATTAGGGAAATTATTTATTGATGAGCCTGGGTCAGAAATTATTAGGGTAAAAGGTATTTTACTGGTTTCCTTAAACTAACCATGAGGACACACAATTGTTTACTGTCCCTCTAGACTATAAATCCCCTGTGGGCAGGGCATATGACAATAAACTCTACTGCATGGTGCTCTCCCAAGCCCTTAGTACAGTGCTCTGTACACAGGACTGTCCCTGTTGCTGAACTGTATCGTCCCAAGCATTCAGTACAGTGCTTTGCACACAGTAAGCGCTCAATAAATATGAATGAATGAATGTCTCTCCCCCCCCAACCCCCCCCACCCCAGACTGTGAGCCCATCGTGGGCAAGGACTGTCTCTGTTGCTGAACTGTATTGTCCAAAGCGCTCAATACAGTGTTTTGCACACAGTAAGCGCTCAATAAATATGAATGAATGAATGGTCTACCCCCCAACCCCAGACTCCGAGCCCACTGTGGGCAAGGACTGTCCCTGTTGCTGAATTGTGCTCTCCCAAGCGCTCAGTACAGTGCTTTGCACACAGTAAGTGCTCAGTAAATATGAATGAATGAATGTCTCCCTCCTCCAGCCTGTGAGCCCAATGTGGGCAAGGACGGACTCTGTTCCTGAATTGTATTATCTCAAGCACTCAGTACAGTGTTTTGCACACAGTAAGCGCTCAATAAGTATGAGTGAATGAATGCCAGGCCCTGGCTCTACCCAGTAGTGGGGACGGGGGAGAGGAGGAAGCGGAAGAAGAAGAGGAGGAAGAAGAGGAGGAAGAAAGAGGAAAAAGTGGAGGAAGAAGAAAGAGGAGGGAGAAGGGGGAGGGAGGAAGAGGAAGGAGGAGGAGAAGGAAGAAGGG
This sequence comes from Tachyglossus aculeatus, assembly GCF_015852505.1. Lineage (NCBI taxonomy): Eukaryota > Metazoa > Chordata > Mammalia > Monotremata > Tachyglossidae > Tachyglossus > Tachyglossus aculeatus. Next base: position 37,300,799 of record NC_052077.1, on the reverse strand, counting down.
GAGGAGGGAAGAGGAGGAAGAAGAAGGAGGAGGGGGGAGGAAGTGACAGAAGAAGAGGAGAAAAAAGAGGAGGAGAAAGAGGAGGAAAAAGGAGGAGGAGGAGGGAGAGGGAAGAGGAGGAGGAAGAAGGGGAGGAAGAGGGAGGAGGAGGAAGAAGGAAGAAGGAGGAGGGAGGAGGAAGGGGGAGGGAGAGGGGGAAGAGGAGGGAGAAGGGGGAGGGAGGAGGAGGGAGGGGCAGGAAGAGGAAGAAGGAGTAGGAAGAAGAAGGAAGAGGGGGGAGGAGAAGGAGGGGGAAGTGGCAGAAGCAGAGGAGAAAAAAGAGGAGGAGGAAGAGGAGGAAAAAGAAAGAGGAGGAGGAGGAGGAGGGAGGAGGGAAGAGGAGGAGGAAGAAGAGGGAGAAGGAGGAGGAAGGGGGAGGAGAAGGGAGAAGGGGGAGGGAGGAGAAGGGAGAAGGGGGAGGGAGGAGAAGGGAGGAGGAGGAAGGAGGAGGAAGAAGAACAAGGAGGAAGAAGGAGTAGGAAGAAGGAGGAGGAGGAGGAGGGGGAAGTGGCAGAAGAAGAGGAGAAAAAAGAGGAGGAGGGAGAGGAGGAAAAAGAAAGAGGAGGAGGAGGGAGAGGGAAGAGGAGGCGGAAGAAGAGGGAGAAGGGGAGGAAGGAGGAAGGGGGAGGAAGGAGGAGGAAGAAGGAAGAAGGAGGTGGAGGAAGAAGAGGAGAAAGAAAAAGGAGGAAAAAGAAAGAGGAGGAAGAGGGAGAGGGAGGAGGAAGAGGGAGGAGGAAGAGGGAGGAGGAGGAGGAAGAAGGAGGAGGAGGAAGAGGGAGGAGGAGGAAGAAGGGGAGGAGGACGAGGAGGAAGGGGGGGACGAGGAGGAAGGGGGGACGAGGAGGAGGAAGGGGGGAAGAGAAGGAGGAAGAAGGAGGAAGAAGGAGGAGGAGGAGGAAGGAAGAGGGAGGAAGAAGGAGGAGGAGGGAGGAAGAAGGAGGAGGAGGGAGGAAAGAGGAGTTAGGAGGAGGGAGGAGAGGGAGAAAGAGGGAGGAGGAAGGAGGAGGGAGGAAGAGGGAGGAGGAGGATGAAGGAGAAGAGAGGAAGAAGGAGGAGGAAGGAAAAGGAGGAGGAAGGAGACACCTGGGCTTGTTGTCTCGTCCGGTGGGTTCGCGCCCCGCAGGGCCGGGCAGGGCAGGGCCGTGGAAGTGGGGCCAGCGGGTCCCCCGCCCTTCTGCGCCTGCGCCGCGGGCCGCCCCTGGCGCCTACCCCCGCGGGCCGCTCTGCGCCTGCGCCCTGGGCCGCCCCTGGCGCCTACCCCCGCGGGCCGCTCTGCGCCTGCGCCCTGGGCCGCCGCTGGCGCCGCCGCTTCAGATGGGGGAGCGGTTGGACCCAATTCCGCCCGGCGCCCCCCGCCGCCCGATTCGACACCCCGCACCGCCCGCCCCCCCCACACACAAAAAACAAACCGCCACGTCCGGGAAACGAGACCGAGGAAAGAGTCGAAACAAACGAAAACATCGGATGAGCGGGGAGTTTCATTTTCCCTCATCCATCCCCGGGGAAGAGAAGCGAAAGTCGCGTCTAGAATCGGCGGATGCCAACCGGCGCTCTGCTTTACTCTCCGTGGGAGGGGGGGGGCGGGGAAACGGCGTGGTGACGTCATTTCCGGCAACAATAGGAAACGTTCAAAGGGGGCGGGCGGGTGTGTCGGTGCGGTCCGGTGTGTCGGCGGTGGCGGCGGCCCATGGCCCGCGCGGGCCGCCGTCCCGCTGGCTGAGGCCCCCCGCCACGAGGCCGAAGTCGTCGCGGCGGCGGTGGGCGATCGCGGGCGGCTGAGGTACGGACCGCCCGGGCGCCTCGCTCCCTTCCCCTTTCCCTTCCGCCTGGCGGGGCGACGAGGAGGGGCGGGGGGCGGGAAAAAAGATCCGGCTCCTTGCCCGGGAGGCGGCGCCGGCCAATGGGAACGCGGGGTGCCCTGAGTGACGGCCGAGCCGGCCAATGGGAGGAGAGGGGGGTGTCGGCCTCGCCGAGCCGGCCAATGGGAGGAGGGGGCGGGTGTCGGCTCCGCCGAGCCGGCCAATGGGAGGAGGGGGCGGGTGTCGGTTTCGTCGAGCCGGCCAATGAGGGGAGAGGGCGGGTGTCGGCCTCGCAGAGCCGGCCAATGGGAGGAGGGGGCAGGTGTCGGCCCTGCTGAGCCAGCCAATGGGAGGAGGGCGTGAGTGGCGGCGCCGCCGAGCCAGCCAATGGGAGGAAGGGGCGGGTCACCAGGCAACGGGGCGTCCTCCCGCCCCCCTCCCCTCCCCGCGCGAGGCCTCAGCTGCGTGCTTCATTCATTCATTCATTCATTCATTCATTAATCGTATTTATTGAGCGCCTACTGTGTGCAGAGCACTGTACTAAGCGCTTGGGAAGTCCCAGTTGGCAACATATGGAGACGGTCCCTACCCCACAGCGGGCTTCCAGTCTGGAAGTCATTCGGTCGTTCCCGCCTATGTACTAAGCGCCTACTGTGTGCTGTACTGAGCGCTTGGGAGAGGACACTGGCTTTGACGCCTTTCTACTTGTTTGGTTTTGTGGTCTGCCTCCCTCTTCCAGATTGGGACCCCTTTCTTGGGCAGGTTGGCTCTATTTATAATAATGACAAATGATGGCATTTATTAAGCGCTTACTATGTGCAAAGCACTGTTCTAAGCGCTGGGGAGGTTACAGGGTAATCAGGTGGTCCCACGTGGGGCTCACAGTCTCCATCCCCATTTTACAGATGAGGGGACTGAGGCCCGGAGAAGCGAAGCGACTTGCCCAGAGTCACCCAGCTGACAGTTGGCAGAGCCGGGATTTGAACCCATGACCTCCGACTCCAAAGCCCGGGCTCTTTTCCATTGAGCCATGCTGCTTCCCCATTTCCCCTATTTGCTGCCCAACTGCGCTTTCTGAGCGCTTAGTAATAATAATAATAATAACAATAATAATAATAATGGCATTTATTAAGCGCTTACTATGTGCAAAGCACTGTTCTAAGCGCTGGGGAGGTTACAAGGTGATAAGGAGCGTGGCTTAGTGGAAAGAGCCTGGGTTTTGGAGTCAGAGGTCACGGGTTCAAATCCCGAATCTGCCAACTGTCAGCCGTGTGACTTTGGGCAAGTCGCTTCGCTTCTCCAGGCCTCAGTTACCTCATCTGTAAAGTGGGGGTTAAGATTGTGAGCCCCCTGTTGGGTAGGGACCATCTCTATGTGTTGCCGACTTGTACTTCCCAAGCGCTCAGTCCAGTGCTCTGCACGCAGTAAGCGCTCAGTAAATATGATTGAATGAATGAACCCCAAGTTTGACCCTGCCCGTCCAGCTCAACTTGGCCGCACCTCCCAATTCCAATTCGGAGTTTGCTTTCCAGTCCTGTTCCTCCCTTCCTCCTCCACCCTGCTGCCACCCCAGCGCTTAGAACAGTGCTTGGCACATAGTAAGTGCTTAACAAATGCCATTATTATTATTATTACTATTATTATTATTATATCAGGGACGAGGACTAGGGGGGCTATGCATGTCTTCGGCAAATGCCATCTTCTCACCCCGGCCTCTGTATGTCCCTCATTTAGACGATATTCTCTTTCAAGTTGAGGTTGGACCGTTGTCTTTAGACTGCTGCGATAAGTGAGCCCTTTTAGACTGTGAGCCCACTGTTGGGTAGGGACTGTCTCTGTATGTTGCCAATTTGTACTTCCCAAGCGCTTAGTACAGTGCTCTGCACATAGTAAGCGCTCAATAGATACGATTGATGATGATAATGATAAGTGATCCCGATTGCTTTTGAGGGAAATAAAAGCTGATCTCCACCCTCTTGGGCCCTGAACAGTGTTTTCCCTTGGAATCGCATGTTTCGCTAATTACATGTGCAGGGCGCCGCGGTCGATTGCATCCAGCATTTTAATCTGGTAGGTGGTTCATAGTAGAAACGTCCCAGATGGTTTTGGGACGTTCCCCCTCGTCCCCCTCTCCATCCCCCCATCTTACCTCCTTCCCTTCCCCACAGCACCTGTATATATGTATATATGGTTGTACATATTTATTACTCTATTTATTTATTTTACTTGTACATTTCTATCCTATTTATTTTATTTTGTTGGAATGTTTGGTTCTGTTCTCTGTCTCCCCCTTTTAGACTGTGAGCCCACTGTTGGGTAGGGACTGTCTCTATGTGTTGCCAATTTGTACTTCCCAAGTGCTTAGTACAGTGCTCTGCACATAGTAAGCGCTCAATAAATGCGATTGATTGATTGATTGATTGATTTTGGGGGGTTGTTTTCCACCACCGTGGGCGATGGGTAACTGTCATCTCCACTGATGGGTTTCAGTCAATCAATCGCACTTATTGAGCACTTACTGAGCCCACTGTTGGGTAGGGACTGTCTCTAGATGTTGCCAATTTGTACTTCCCAAGCGCTTAGTACAGTGCTCTGCACATAGTAAGCGCTCAATAAATACGATTGATGATGATGATGATGATGCAGAGCACTGTACTAAACGCTTGGGAAGTACAAGATGGGAACATAGAGAGACATGTCCATTTTCAGTTGTTACGGGCTAATTCAGTCCGGAGGAGTAGCGTCAGTCCGAGTCCTCGATTCATCGTTCTTGGTTTAACTGCCCGCCCGACATCCTAAGCGACGATGTGGCACCTGTTTTCAGAGGAGGAAACTGAGGCATCTTGGCTGGCTTGCCCAGGGTAAGGCAGCAGGTTATTTGCCCACTGTTGGGTAGGGACTGTCTCTGTATGTTGCCAATTTGTACTTCCCAAGCGCTTAGTACAGTGCTCTGCACATAGTAAGCGCTCAATAAATACGATTGATGATGATGATGATTCGACTGCGCTTTTGAGGCTGCGGTTCCACACCGAACAAGCAGTTAAGATTTGTAACAACTGAAATACTTGGTGGGGTTAGTTGGCGGGGCAGTTATTAACTTTTAGATGCGCGTCCTTTTTTTTTCTTTAATGGCATTTATTAAGCACTTCCTATGTGCAAAGCACTGTTCTAAGCACTGGGGAGGTTACAAGGTGATCAGGTTGTCCCACGGGGGGGCTCACAGTCTTCCTCCCCATTTTACAGATGAGACAACTGAGGCCCAGAGAAGTGCCCAAAGTCACACAGCTGACAATTGGCGGAGCAGGGATTCGAACCCATGACCTCCGGCTCCAAAGCCCGTGCTCTTTCCACTGAGCCACGCTTCTTCTCTTTTTTTGAAGTAGCTCCTTATTTCTCCATGGCATAGTAAATAATTAATTGAAGATAACCCGCAGTTTGGGTATGAAAAGCAGTAGCCACACCACAGCAAATACGATTTTGTTCCACTCCTAAACTCGACCTTTGGGTCAGAGGTTGAGTTGGAAAAAGAGAATTCATCCCTGTAGGTTTGGTTTCGTTTTAAACTGGATTCATCAAGTTTCATAATCAATATTATGAGCCATGTGTATCCTTTAGTCTGGTCTCTTATCTCTCAGGGATTAGCAGCCTTTATTGTTCAAGTAGGGAAAACCAGGCAATACCCATTACCACTGAAATACCAACTTGGAAATTGCTCTCGTGATTTAGAGTCTACTAAATGCCATTTAGTTTTCTCTAAATTCCAAGGTAAGTTGCTTTACTATTTATTTTATTTTGTTAGTATGTTTGGTTTTGTTCTCTGTCTCCCCCTTTCAGACTGTGAGCCCACTGTTGGGTAGGGACTGTCTCTATATGTTGCCAACTTGGACTTCCCAAGCGCTTAGTACAGTGCTCTGCACACAGTAAGCGCTCAATAAATACGATTGATGATAAGTTGCTTTACTATTTATTTTATTTTGTTAGTATGTTTGGTTTTGGTCTCTGTCTCCCCCTTTTAGACTGTGAGCCCACTGTTGGGTAGGGACCGTCTCTGTATGTTGCCAACTTGTACTTCCCAAGCGCTTAGTACAGTGCTCTGCACACAGTAAGCGCTCAATAAATACGATTGATGATAAGTTGCTTTACTATTTATTTTATTTTGTTAGTATGTTTGGTTTTGGTCTCTGTCTCCCCCTTTTAGACTGTGAGCCCACTGTTGGGTAGGGACCGTCTCTATATGTTGCCAACTTGTACTTCCCAAGCGCTTAGTACAGTGCTCTGCACACAGTAAGCGCTCAATAAATACGATTGATTGATTGATCGATTTACTAGTGTAGCACCTGACGCTAAACACTTGGCATCACTCAGTTTTATTGAGCGCTCACTGTATGCAGTGCAGAATAACTATAATAATGATGGCATTTTAATAAATGCCTTCAATCGCTTAATAGCGCTTACTATGTGCCAAGCACTGTTCTAAGCGCTGAGGAGGTTACAAGGTGATGAGGTTGTCCCACGGGGGGCTCACAGTCTTATTCCCCATTTTACCGATGAGGGAACTGAGGCCCAGAGAAGTGAAGTGACTTGCCCAAAGTCACACAGCTGACAAGTGGCGGGGCCGGGATTTGAACCCACGACCTCCGACTCCAAAGCCCGGGCTCTTTCCACTGAGCCACGCTGCTTTCAGCACTTGGAAGAGTTCGGTAGTGTAGAGTTAGTTGGTTGACACAGTCAATCCTATTTATTGAACACTTACTGTGTGCAGAGCGCTGTACTAAGCGCCTGGGAGAGCACGGTGTAACAGAGTTGGTAGACTAGTTCCCTGCCCACAGTGAGTTTACAGTCTAGATGGGGATGTAGGCATTATAAATAAATTATGTGTGTGTGTGTGTATGTGCATAATGTAATATAATGTTAATAAAGTGTTTATGGATATGTGTGCACAAGCGCTGTGGAGCTGAGAGAGGAGTGGATGAGTGCAAGCGTGTTTCCGAAGGGAGCAGAAGAAGAGGAAATGAAGTCTTAGGGAACGCTCAAAGTAGAGTCTACAGGGGAGGGAGTTATTTGTACATATTTATTCATTTTATTTTGTTAATATCATCATCAGTCGTATTTATTGAGCGCTTACTATGTGCAGAGCACTGTACTAAGCTCTTGGGAAGTACAAATTGGCAACATATAGAGACGGTCCCTACCCAACAGTGGGCTCACGGTCTAAAAGGGGGAGACAGAGAACAAAACCAAACATACTAACAAAATAAAATATGTTTTGTCTTGTTGTCTATCTCCCCTTTCTAGACTGTGAGCCCGCTGTTGGGTAGGGACCGCCTCTATATGTTGCCAACTTGTACTTCCCAAGCGCCTAGTACAGTGCTGTGCACACAGTAAGCACTCAATAAATACGATTGAATGAATGAATTAGGGGTAAGGGAAATAGTGGGGAGGACTCAGCTCACCCTCATCCCCATGTACATGTCTGTTCTATTTATTTTATTTTGCTAGTATGTTTGTTTTTGTTCTCTGTCTCCCCCTTCTAGACTGTGAGCCCGCTGTTGGGTAGGGACTGTCTCTATGTGTTGCCGACTTGTACTTCCCAAGCGCTTAGTACAGTGCTCTGCACACAGTAAGCGCTCAATAAATACGATTGATTGATTGATCCCCACCGACCTTGTATTTACATATCCTTAAACACTGTTGTTGCCCTGCCTGTAATTGATTTTCATTTTTGGCTCCTCAGCTACACTGTAAATGCCTCGAGGGCAAGGATCACTTATTCCTACCCTACTATACTTTTCATTCATTCATTCATTCAATCGTATTTATTGAGCGCTTACTGTGTGCAGAGCACTGGACTAAGCGCTTGGGAAGTCCAAGTTGGCAACATCGAGACGGTCCCTACCCAACAGTGGGCTCAGAGTCTAGAAGGGGGAGACAGGCAACAAGACAAAACATATTAACCAAATAAAATAAATAGAATAAATACGTACAAATAAAATAAATAAATAGAGTAATAAATATGTACAAACATACATATATATACAGGTGCTGTGGGGAAGGGAAGGAGGTAAGGTGGGGGGAGGGGGAGAGGAAGGAGGCGGCTCATTCTGTCCGTTTTTATTCATTTTGTGCGTATTTACTATTGTACGTATTTATTACTCCATTTATTTCACTTGTACATATCTATTCTATTTATTTTATTTTGTTAATATGTTTTGTTTTGTTCTCTGTCTCCCCGTTCTCGACTGTGAGCCCGCTGTTGAGTAGGGACCATCTCTATATGTAGCCAACTTGTACTTCCCAAGCGCTTAGTACAATGCTCTGCACACAGTAAGCGCTCAATAAATACGATTGATTGATTGATTGATTGATTCTGGGAAGGCCTCCTGGAGGAGGTGAGCTCTCAGTAGGGCCTTGAAGGGACTTTTCCAAGTGCTTAGTACAAGGCTCTTCACACTGCAAGTGCTCGGGAAATAGTACTGATGGTTTTCGGCTGAATTTTTCAGTAAATTGTATCTCCGCCGCTGTTCTTTGGAAAGCATCTCTTCACCCATACGCAGTTAATGCAACAAGCAGCATGGCTCAGTGGAAAGAGCCCGGGCTTGGGAGTCAGAGGTCATGGGTTCAAATTCCAGCCCCGCCGCTTGTCAGCTGTGTGACTTTGGGTAAGTCACTTCTCTTTGCCTCAGTTCCCTCATCTGTAAAATGGGGATTAAAACTGGGAGCCCCACGTGGGACACCCTGATCACCTTGTAGCCTCTCCAGCGCTTAGAACAGTGCTTTGCACATAGTAAGCACTTAATAAATGCCATTATTATTATTATTTCATTTTCTTAGCCTCTGTTGTGGTCTACTTTCCAGGGCACCAGCCCGTTGTTTCAGACTGCCTTAAACAAAAGAGAATGTGTTCATATGCAGGCCGCCTGTTTCCGTCTTTCAGGTGACGGCTTGTTATCTCTATCAATCAATCAATCAATCGTATTGAGTGCTTACTGTGTGCAGAGCACTGTACTAAGCGCTTGGGAAGTACAAGTTAGCAACATGTAGAGACAGTCCCTACCCAACAGTGGGCTCACAGTCTAAAAGGGGGAGACAGAGAACAAAACCAAACATACTAACAAAATAAATAGAATAGATATGTACAAGTAAAATAAATAAATAATAATAATAAGTAAATAATAATAAGCGCTTCGTACAGTGCTCTGCACACAGTAAGCGCTCAATAAATACAATTGATGATGATGAAATAGAGTAATAAATATGTACAAACATATATACAGATCTGTATCTCTAGCTCAGTACAGCACCCATACATGGAAAGACCCCGGGCCTGGGAGACAGAGGACCTGGGTTCTAATCCCAGCTCTGCCACTTACCTGCTGTGTGACCGTGGGCAAGTCACTTAACTTTTCTGGGCCTCAGTTCCCTGATCTGCAAAATGGGATTCAATACCTGTTTGCCCTCCTACTTGGAATGTGAGCCCCATGTGGGGCATGACTATCTTGTCTACCTCAGTGCTTAGTTCAGTTTTTGGTACATCAATCAATCAATCGTATTTATTGAGCGCTTACTGTGTGCGGAGCACAGTACTAAGCGCTTGGGAAGTGCAAGTCGGCAACATATAGAGACGGTCCCTACGCAACAGTGGGCTCACAGTTAGAAGGGGGAGACAGGCAACAAGACAAAACATTAACAAAATAAAATAACTAGAATAAATATGTACAAATAAAATAAATAGAGTAATAAATATGTTCAAACATATATACATATATACAGGTGCTGTGGGGAGGGGAAGGAGGTAGATACATACATAGGTTCTCTACTTTATTAATCAGTAGTATTGAGCACTTTAAAGCATTGTGCTTGGTGTTTGGGTGAGCAGACTAACTTAATCACTGGACTCTTGACTTTTTCCTTTCGTTTCTTAATCCTTTTTTACCTTTTCCTAAAAAAAAAAAATACATCGTTTTTTCCTATAAAATGGCAGTTGCATTCTGAAGGCTCCTGAATTAAGGAAAAATATGTTTGCAGTATTTAAGCCTTGACCAACATGCGTATGTACGTGTTCTTTCCATCAGTCAGTGGTATTTATTGAGAGCTTACTGTGCGCAGAGCACTGTGCTGAGCACTTGGGGAAATACAGTCCAATAGAATCGGTAGACAAGATCCCTGCTCGGAAGGAGCTTACAGTTAAAGGGAAATCTATTATTTCTCTCCAGACAAAAGAGCATTGTTGCAAGAGCATTCACTGCTTCCTCGACAGTGTTCTGTTCAAACCACAAATGAAAACACGCATTATGGTAAAAGTGACCTTATGCTCCAAAATTTAAGCCGGGGCATCTATTTTCTGCCCACAGTTCTTTCTATATCCCTTCACCTGAGCTTGTAGTGACTGTATTCATTCAATCATATTTATTGAGCGCTTCCTGTGTGCAGAGCACTGTACTAAGCATTTGGAAAGTACAAGTCAGCAACAGAGATACAGTCCCTGCCCACACCGGGCTCACAGTCTAGAAGGATGGAGGCAGACATCAAAACAAGTAAACAGGCATCTATAGCATCAGTTTAAATAAATAGAATTATATATATATATATGTGTGTGTGTGTGTGTGTGTGTATATATATATATATATATATATATATACATCAGAGCAAGTAAAGAGGCATAAATATAAATAAATAGAATTATAGATATGTGCATATCAGATACCCAAGTTCTGTGGGGTGGGAGGGTAGAGCAAAGGGGGTGAGTTGGGGAGATGGGGAGGGGAAACTGAGGAACTTAAGTACTTAAGTAGGAGCTGAAGTAGGGAGCTTAATCTGGGAAGGCCTCCTGGAGGAGGTGACCCTCAGTAGGGCTTTGAAGGGGGGAAGTGTGATTGTTTGACTGTAAATTCGTTTGCAGGTACTATGTTTTATTGTTGTGTTACACTCTCCAAAGTGCTTAGTACAGTGCTTTGCCCACAGCGCTCAATAAATATGACTGACTGAGGAGGCCCTTAGAAGAACAGTTGAAGCACCATGGTAGAATAGACGTCAGTGACTAGCTGTAATGAGTGTTGTTGTTTTTGACCTTTTTAGTCAATATGTATGTCTAGGAAGTTTCCTAGTATTTTGGAAAATAACCTGTAGTATTTTGGAAAATAAGACCTGCTATTCTTCTTCCCCAACACCTTACGTGAACATGTGTTTCAAAAATGTTTACCCCTCCCTCTGTTTTCCTTCATTCTTGGCCACCTTTTCCCAAGAGTTAAAGTATATAGATCAGCTATTGTTCTTTTATTCCCCAATAATACCTGGGTCATAAAACACAGTGAAGGAGATGAAGACCCTCCCCCAGCCCCCTAGCCGAATTTCCTTGATTTGGAGGATGACTAAACGATTCCTCTTAATTGACTTTTTTATTTCTGACATTGTTGTCCTCACACTGTTTTCCTCACACTGATTGTCGAAGAGTAAAATTGTATCTGAAAGTTAGTATCTCGAGTACTGCCAAGTTTGTGAAAGAAAAAGATAGATGCTAGGAGCACGTCCTTTAGAAACAAAACTGCCTTTGCAGAACCAGACATTAAATTTAATGAGGTTTTTTTCCCCCCTATGTTGAGTGCACCTCATGACCTCTTTGTACTTAGCCATTTCCCTTTTCCCCTTCTAGAGACCCCCTTTGTGGACTTAAGCTTCTTTCATTTGTCCAGAGCTGTTGCTTTTAAAGTTTAGGGAGTGACTGGCTACCACTTTTTTTCCCCCCCCTTTGCCTGTCTGTTTTGGACTACTTTGGTGGTCTGCTGACTGGGGGAGGGAAAAGTGAAATGCTAGACCTCCTCTTTGACTCCAAATGTCCCTTTTGTAGCTTTATCCCCTTGCTTGCTCTTCTCTTGTGCAATCCCGTGGTGTGTTATCTAAAGGTGAACAAATCACTGCAACTGCGAGAGTCACTTTGCCAAGTTCCCAAGATTAAAGCGAGTCACTTTGCCAAGTTCCCAAGATTACCAAACACCGCAAATGTTAAGAATAAAAACAAAACTCCTTCATGGGGGAGGGGGGAGAAGAAAGAGATCCAGGTTTTTAGTCTTTGTAGAATTTGTGTTGATGTGGTGTTGTAGAGTTAGTACTTTTAAATCAAAAGCTAGTCTAATATCATCTAAACTCACTAGCTTCAGAAATGTATGGTGGCAGAAATTGGTTATGACGCTATCTTGGATCAAAGGCATGTAAGAAACAGGTTCATAATAATAATAATGGCATTTATTAAGCGCTTACTATGTGCAAAGCACTATTCTAAGTGCTGGGGAGTTTACAAGGTGATCAGGTTGTCCCACAGTCTTAATCCCCATTTTACAGATAAGGTAACTGAGGCACAGAGAAGTTAAGTGGCTTGCCCAAAGTCACACAGCTGACAAGTGGCGGAACTAGGATTTGAACCCCGACCTCTGATGCCAAAGCCCGTGCTCTTTCCACTGAGCCACGCTGCTTCTCCAGCTGAGTGGTATTTAAGGATATCTGTAACCAAGCTGGAGATCACAAGTCAAAGATTTAATTCCGGTATATTAGCAAGGTGACAGTGAAGTGGGATTATTTCATTGTAATGTTTGCAGGGATGTATTTTTGTAATATAGTCCCTTTGCCTCTATCCATAATCAAGAATTTAAGACTTATTTTCGCCCTTCACATTCATTTCCTGGAAAGGGGAAACACTGTAGTAAATGCAGCTGCCACTTGCCTGCTGTATGACCTCGGTCAAGTCACTCCACTTTTCTATACCTAGGCTACCTCATCTGTAAAATAGGGTTGAATCAATCAGTGGTATTTATTCAATGCTCACTATAATAATTATGGTATTTGTTAAGCACTTACTATGTGCCAAACACTGTTCTAGGCGCTGAAGTCGAAGCTGTCAGAGGTGTGGAGAATGGCCACTTAGAAATCCTAAGGCATGTCTTCAGTCTTCCATTTGGTGAAGAAGGTACTAAGCGCTTGGGCGAGTACAATACAACATAATAAGCGGACACATTCCCTGCCCATAACGAGTTCCCAGTCTAGATTAAGACCATGACCCTCATGTGGGACTGGAACTGTGTCCAATCTGATTACCTTGTATCTACCCTAGCGCTTAGTGAGAACTAGCAGCAGAACTTTCAGTAACCGTGTCTTAGTGTAAAATACCCCAATAAATTTGAAAATACAGTCTGTGAGGCTGTGTTAATTCCAGGTGCTCGTTATTTTAGTTCTGAGTTGGTATCATGACCTTGCTCCAGAATAGCTCAAAGCACTGTACAAAAATCTTTTTTTAACAATGAACAATGACTAAAAGCACAGAAGCAATTATAAACTTGTCAGAGTGGGGAGAGAAACAGGAGAAGAGTAAGAAAGTCCAAGAGGGATAAGTAAGGTCTTAGAAATTGGAAAAAGCTTACAAAGCACCGTAAAATTTTGCAAAAAAATCTTAGAGCCCATGTTTGTTTTATATTCACCAAAGCACTTAGTTCAGTGCTTTACACACAATAAGCACTCAATAAATATGATTGAATGAATGGAGTCAGAGGCAAAGCAGCATGGCTTAGCGGAAAGAGAATGGGCTTGGGAGTCAAAGGACATGGGTTCTAATCCTGACTCCGCCACTTGTCTGCTGTGTGACCTTGAGCAAGCCACTTCACTGTGCCTGTTACCTCATCCGTAAAATGGGAATTAGGACGAGAGCCCCACATGGGACACCCTGATTGCCTTGTATCAACCCCGGTGCTTAGAACAGTGCTTGGCACATAATAAGTACTTAACAAATGCCGTAATTATGATAATTATTATTACACTACAGTGCCTGGCATAAAGTAAGCACTTAATAAATACCATTAAAAAAAGAAAAACCTCTCCCCAAGACCGGATGCCAGTTGAGCATTCCAAGAAGCAGTTGACAGTTTTTGCCAACCGATTTTGGGCAGTCACCTTTGTCCTGTAGCTTGCATGAACACTGTCATTCATTCATTCACTCATTCAATCGTATTTATTGAGCGCTTACTGTGCGCAGAGCACTGTACTAAGCGCTTGGGAAGTACAAGTTGGCAACGTATAGAGACAGTCCCTACCCAACAACGGGCTCACAGTCTAGAAGGAGGAGACAGACAACAAAACAAAACCTGTGGACAGGTGTCAGGTTTATTCAGAATAAATAAAAATAAAGCTAGGTGCACATTATTAACAAAATGAATAGAATAGTAAATATGTACAAGTAAAATAAATAGAGTAGTAAATCTGTACAAACATATATACAGGTGCTGTGGGGAGGGGAAGGAGGTAGGGTGGGGGGATGGGGAGGAGGAGAGAAAAAAAGGGGGCTCAGTCTGGGCTCAGTCTGTCATAATTGAGCCCATGCCTAATTTGTTATTTAAGACATGCTCCGACAGATTAAACAGTTGTTTTAAAATAGGTGCCTAATATTTCACAATAGGATTAGGTGACAGGGTGTTGTTTAATCCGAGGCCCAACCAGTCTTATAAAACAATTTCTGAATGTCCAATGAGTGCATTCAAGGATGTCTAGTGTAGAATCAAAACTTGGTGATCGGGAGAATACTAACAGAAAAGAAGGTAGGAATGTTTCTGTATAGTTGAGTCACGGCATAATTATTTTGTATATTGAGTCTGATAGCAAACCAATGTAGAACTTTATATTGGGCGATGCTGTAGTAATTCTGCAAAAGAAGGTTGATTTTGTTTTTCTTTAACAAAAGGTCAGTCCATCTTAGAATTCCATCTATTGAATATAAGTAAAAGAATATTCTCTTTGGTAGAACTTTTATGAGCTAATTAGCTTGACTGTATGAGTGTTTGTAATTTTAGAACATAGTGCAGCGTACAGCACTTAACTACACCTGCTTTAACCAGCCTTTTGATTTGTAAGGTATGTCTGTCTTTACCTTTTTATCCCCCCCTGGCTTTTTAAAATTAGCCTTTTATTCGTATTTAATGAGCAAAGCCACAGATTCCCTCGTGGTGAATTTCACCATCTGTGGCATCATCTTTAAGCCCGAAGGACAACTCTGTCTCTGCCAAGATATTGGAAATTAGGTTTATGACCGTTTCTACAAGAAAAAACCATGGTGAGTTTGAGTTCTAATAATCTGGCTGTGAAAAGAACATCTTGTCCAGCTCATCACCACTTACTGAACCAGAGACTCCTACTTTACCCTCCATCTAGCTTCATTTGATGCAGATGGAAAGATGAGCTGAGGGGAGTGGAACGTTTTTATCCCCATGCGAATCATCTTCTTCCCACCCATTTCCTAGGAGGAAGTCATAATCACAAGAACCTTTTCTATGGCAAGGTTCAACGAGTAGATCATGGAGTCGAAGGTGAAGAGGGAAATAGAGATATTAGTTCAAAAATGTAGGGGGGAAAAACAACTATCCTTTATTTTTCTCCCCGAAAACTATTCGGGGTTTTGCAAGTACTCGCTGCTGTAGCTGAAGCCTACAGCTGATGTGGACTGTTTTTCTAATGGCGTGGAATAGGGGTGTTGGTGGTCTTCCCTGCATTTCTTCTCTCTCGTACGCGATCAAAATCCGCTGTGCTGCAAAGCAAGCTGACGCCACACTCCAATTCCCCGAAGTATTTGGTCATGCAAGCTCCCCATTAGCTGGTTCACAAGGACCTTAGGGGAAACTCGGAACACCGGGTTTAACTTTCCCTCAGAGAGGTGTCGATGATCACCTCTTAGAAAACCCAAACCATGTCTTCAGTCGTCCATATGGTGAAGAAGATCCCATGCAGATAGCAAATGGTACATTTCTTCCTGTCTTTATCTTTTTTTTGTGGTATGTGTTAAGCACCGACTGTGTGCCAGGCACTGTACTAAGCACTGGTGTCGATACAAGCTAATCAGGTTGGACGCAGTCCAGGTCTCATGTGGGACTCTCTGTCTTAATCCCCATTTACGGGTGAGGTAACTGAGGCACAGAGAAGTGAAGTGACCTGCCTAAGGTCACATAGCAGACGAGTGGCGGAGCTGGAATTAGAACCCTGTTCCTCTAACGCCCGGGCCCGGGCCGTATCCACCAGACCACGCTGCTCCTTTTGTGTTATTGGATCATTTCTGGGATCCCTAGTCATTTTTTATGGGTCTGACTAGAATGGGCCTTCTTCCACAGTTGGGTTGTTGGGAAGTTTTCTACCTACTGTATGCAGAATGGCTTCTGGGGGAGGAATATTTGCAAAGAAAATTTACGACCCTTTTTTTAATGGTAGTTGTTAAGCACTTACTATGTTTCAGGCACTGTACTAAGCACTGGGGTAGATTCAAGCTAATCAGGTTGGACACAGTCCATGGCCCTCATGGGGCTCATGGTATTAGCCCGCATTTTGCAGATGGGGTAATTGAGGCACAGCTAAGTGACTTGCCCAGGGTCGAATAACAGACAAGTGGCATCGTTGGGATTGGAACCCAGTCCTTCTGATTTCCAGGCCCGCGCTCTATCCGCTAGGCCCCCGCTGTTTCTCCCCGGCCATGAATTTACAATCTAAAGACAGACGGAACTAACACAAAATGAGATTTTTACAAAAGGGCAAGCGCCGAGGCATAGAAGTGAAGACTGCAGTAATGAAAATATATCCAAAAGATTCATAGAGCTAGACTTGGATTGTTCCAGTCATGGGAATCGCCAGCGTGAAGGACAGAAAATGGCATTCTGGGAAGTCTTCCCAGAGGAAGATGGACTTTAGTATGGATTTTTAAAGAAGAGAAGGAGTGTAAATCTGGCGGAGTGAAGCAGCAGTGCATTCTAGGTTGGGATGGGAAAGCAGTTTGTGAAATGGCTTGGTGGCAAGGGGCAGGAGCACGGGATTTCTCGAGCTGAGCTGTAGTGGGAAAAGAGAGCAGCTAGGTAAGTGGGCCAATTGTCAAGGAGCCTCGTAGCCCATTTTTAATCATTTTAATTTGATGTAGGAAGCCACCACACTTTTACTCAGGTCAATGCTTAAAAATTTATTTTCGTTGCTGTGAGTTTGCAGTAATCCAGGCAGCAGGTGGTAAGGGATTCTACTAAGCCTGTGGCTAGAAGAGTGGGAAAGATTGGAAAGCGTTTTAAAAAATATCAAAGAGAATAATCCCAGCTCCGCCAATTGTCAGCTGTGTGACTTTGGTCAAGTCACTTCACTTCTCTGGGCCTCAGTTCCCTCATCTGTAAAGCGGGGGAATTAAGACTATGAGCCCCACGTGGGACAACGTGATCACCTTGTATGCCCCAGCGCTTAGAACAGTGCCTTTCACATAGTAAGCGCTTAACAAATACCATCATTATTATAATAATCAAGTAGACTTGGTGACAGATTGGATTGGTGAGAGATTTGAAGGGGTTTTTTTTTGCTTCTGTTTTGAGGGTTTTTTTATGGTATTAAGCACTTACTCTGTGCCAAGCGCTGTTCTAAGCACTGGGGTAGATACAAAGTCATCAAGTTGGACACAATCCATGTCCCACATGGGGCTCACAATCTAAATTCCCATTTTACAAATGAGGTAACCGAGGCCCAGAGAAGTGAAACAACTTGCCCAAGGTCACCCAGCAGACAGGTGGTGGAGCTGGGATTAGAACCTAGGTCCTTCTGACTCCCAAACCCATGTTCTTTCCACTAGGCCACACCGCTTGGACGCACGAGGATGGGGGAGAGAGAAGGCATTACCAAGAATGATTAAAAAAAAATGCTGGGAAGAGGAAAAAATGTGATTCGGTGGGATTTTTGTTATTAAGGACACCGTGACCCTCTGGCTAGGGTCTTTGTACTCTGGGAGCTTGACATGGAACTGGGTAGAGGGCTTGGGTGTCACTTTTTGATACATCGGTGGTGTCAATAGCAGGAGTTTGGAGTAGATCAGACCGTTCAACGCTCAGTGCCTTGAATAGCTTCAATAATTCTTTCAACTTCTGCTGTTGCATAAATAGAAGCAATGAGATTACCAAGTGACCATAAAGTGGGGTTCTCAGGGCTCTACACCAGTTCTCTCCTTACATTGTCAATCAGTGGTACTTGTGGAGTGTTTACTGTGTAGAGCGCTATACTACCCCGCCTTACCTCCTTCCCTTCCCCACAGCACCTGTATATATGTTCGTACGTATTTATTACTCTATTTATTGATTTATTTTTACTTGTACATATTTATTCTATTTATTTTATTCTGTTAATATGTTTTGTTTTGTTCTCTGTCTCCCCCTTCTAGACTGTGAGCCCACTGTTGGGTAGGGACCGTCTCTATATGTTGCCAACTTGTCCTTCCCAAGCGCTTAGTACAGTGCTCTGCACACAGTAAGCGCTCAATAAATACGATTGAATGAATGAATATACTAAGTGCCTCCTAGCAGGACCCTTCACAAATTCCCAGCCCTTGCGTTTCACTCTTTACTCCTACTAAGCCATCCATCAGGTTGCCCCACGTGGGGCTCACAGTCTTAATCCCCATTTTACAGATGAGGTAACTGAGGCCCAGAGAAGCCCAAAGTCACACAGCTGCCAAGTGGCGGAGGCGGGATTAGAACCCACGATCTCCGACTCCCGAGCCCGGGCTGTTTCCACTAAGCCACGCTGCTTCTTGCTACG
Source organism: Tachyglossus aculeatus (assembly GCF_015852505.1). Classification (NCBI taxonomy): domain Eukaryota; kingdom Metazoa; phylum Chordata; class Mammalia; order Monotremata; family Tachyglossidae; genus Tachyglossus; species Tachyglossus aculeatus. The sequence continues at coordinate 37,282,386 of NC_052077.1, read as the reverse complement.
TCTTCCTACTGTGCCTTACTCTTGACTCTCACCACCCCCGTATCCCTGGCTCACGCTGTCTCCTCCAAGTCTGCCAGTCCACCGCTGGCCTTGACTTCAGCGCTCTCCTGAAATTCCCCCTCCTCCAAGAAGCACTCTATCGAACACCTCGGAGGGGGCTACTACGCCCAAACTGGGAAACCAACAACCCCTTTTAGCACTGAAGTTCAGCCCATTCTGCCATAACGTGTTTTCACTACCACTCGGGTATGTGGTTCTTCTGACAGCGTGCAGTGTCTGGTTAAAATGTCAGGTAATGTCAGCGCAGGACATTGAGCGTGTGAGGTAGAACACAAAAGTTCCTTAGGAACACAACCCTTATTCAATCGTATTTATTGAGCGCTCACTCTGTGCTGAGCACTGTACAATATCAGCGCAGGACATTGACGCATGTGAGGTAGAACACAAAATGTCCTTAGGAACACAACCCTTATTCATTCAATCGTATTGAGCGCTTACTCTGTGCCGAGCACTGTACTAAGCCTTATTTTATTTCCTTATTCAGACTTGTTTTATTGTGATTTACCGTTTTGTGACTTAAGATGTGTAATGGATCAAAGTGTCTCTTCACTACAGATGTAAACTATTGTATACTTATCATCTAAGAACGGCATTCCTGATTCACAATAGCTTTCCCCACAGAAATAACATTTTGTGATGAAGAGGCTAACTGCAAAATTTCCTAAATGGGAACAGGTGTGGTCTTATCTTCTTGAAGGACCAACATAGTATCATCCGCTTTTACAAGAAGTGAAGCATAGAGTTATCCCCAGGTTTAGAAGTGACCATTTATCTTTGAAAGATTCTCTGCCAGATTGGCCAGAGGAGTTTTCATTCATTCATTCAATTGTATTTATCGAGCGCTTACCCGCATTGTATGACAACTGACTGTGTGACTGTGTGTGCGCGCTTGTGTGTGAATATAGGTGTATCTGTAGATGAAGCTTGTTGCGGGCAGGGAACGTGTTTACCAACTCTGTTACTGCTGCTCAGTACAGTGCTCTACACACAATAAGTGCTCAATAGATAGGATTGATTGATAAATAGATGTACTAGTCTACATGCATTATTTACCTTTCCATACTCTTGAAGTTATCAGTTCTATCTTTGCTTTTTATCTTGCTCCCATCATCTGTCAGCCTGCCTTTTCCTAGTATATTGTCAGCTCCTTAGAGTAGATGGATTGTATTTACTGGTCGCCTACTGTGTGCCGAGCACTATACTAAACACCAGTATAACAGAGTTGGTAAACACGATCCCTTCCCACAATGAGCTTACAGTCTAGAGGAGGAGACCGATATAAATTGTAGATATGTGCATAAGTGCTACTGGGCAGAAGGAGGAGTGAATCAAAGGTGCAGATTGTAGTGCAAGGGTGACACAGAAGGGCGTGGGAGAGGAGGAAATGAGGCCTTAGGGAAGGCCTCTTGGAGGAGGTGTGCTTTTAATAAGGCTTTAAGGTGTGGAGAGCGATCGTCTGTCTGGTACGAAGAGGAAGGGAGTTCCAGGCGAGAGGCAGATTGTGTGGGGGGTTGGTGAAGAGATGGATAAGATCGAAGTTCAGGGGGTAAGTAGGTGGGCCCTGAAGGAGTGAAGTTGAGGTCAGGGTTGTAACGGGAAATCGAGGAAGTAAGGTAGAAGGGGGCTTCAAAGTGTGGGGGTAAGGAGTTTCTGTTTGACATGGAGGTGGATGGGCAACTACTGGATGTTCTTGAGCGGGGAAATATGGACTAAGCAGTTCCGTAGAAAAATGATTCACGCAGCAGAGTGTAGTATGGATGGAAGTGGGGAGAAACGGGAGGCAGGGAGGTCAGCGAGGAGGCTGAGGCAGTAATCAAGGCAGGATAAGGTAAGCAATCGGATTATGGTTACAATTTGGATGGAGAGGAAAGGGCGGATGTTAGCCAGGCCGCGAGGTTTGAACTGACTGGATATCGAAACTTTTTGAGGTTGCACTTTCCCAAGTGGTTTTACAGTGCTATGCACACAGACACTCAGTATGGCCTTTTGATTGGGGGTGTTCATCATGTCTTTCTTTTAAAAGCGAGCGTTGGTGATCTTCAGAGGTCTGCCAAGAAATTCAGTGTGCAAGAAATTCAGTAATTAGGAACCATAGAGCCATATTGGGATTCATTGAGCACTTACTGTCTACTGTACTAAGTGCATGGCAGACTAAAGTATAAAGTTAAAGTATAAAGTTAAAGGCTGATTCCAGGCACCGTCATCAAAACTACTTAACGGAAGCCTATTTTATGCAGAATACTGTACAAGATGCTTGGAGCGTCCAATAAAAGTAGAAGACTAGGCTGTTCTAAAAGACGTTGCAATATAACCTTTGGTAAAATCATTTTGCTTATTAATTTTTGAAAACTAAAGGTGGTTGAAACATAAAAACTGTACTGAAATGCTTCAAGATTGAAATGGCTCCCAAGGGTAAATTTCACCATTGGTGGTATTATCTTCAAATGCAAAGGATGAGCAAATATATAACTGTAGTAAGATCCCCACCACTGCCCGATGCACTTCTCAAGTGCATTTGATTTGATACGAAGTAATAGAAATATATTGGGAAACTTTACAGTCAGCGCTTCCATTCATTATAAAAATCATTTTTATTTTGCAGCATTCATGGTTTCACACCTTCAGCACCTGTCTCAGATATATTATGCCATAAAATACCAGTAATGTAATGTAAATCAGATATGACATTCATTAAAATCAAATTAATAGATTATAATCTTAGAGTAACTGAAAAATACAAAATGATTTACTACTTTTCAAGTGTTTCTCGTGGTTTTTTATGTGACTAATCGAAAAACACTCATGCCTCTCTAAAAGAAAGAAATGTGATATCCATGTGAACACCAAATAAATGCATCAGAATCTTTGTTTCAGTAATTAATCCCAAATGATGTGCTCTGTAAGTATTAACCAGATTTAACACTTTGCAAACTTTAGGTGATTTTTCTGATGTAGTTTTTATTTTGCAGTTTAATACTTTCACCGGGTTTTTAAGGAATGAATGAATCGACTTGCTTTTGTTAAGCAAGTTTATGTTTAATTCACATCAATTCTACTTTTTAAAAGCATGTTGGGTGTTTTTTTTGGTTTTTTTAAATTCAGTATTCCCAAGAATAGAAGGGCCTCAAAAAGGGGTTCCTTTAGAATAAAGGGCAAAGATAATTTTGGTTCCTTTTTTTTATATAAACTGGTGATGCTCTTCATTATATGTTAGGGAGGGAAAAATGTGTCTCCTGATAATGGTTCTGCAGAAGAAAACATTGAAGATCCCTTTAATTATTTCAGAATGGCTATCTTTAAAAAAATCTAATTTTATTTTCCTAGGGGCAAATTGTGATAGGAGGGTTTTTTGCTTCTAATGGAAAAACAACTTTCTCCCGTGTCTTCAGAGTGCATTGCTGCTACCTCTGTGGTGCTTGTGGTTAATAAATTCAGTGCCTTTTCACGCAATAAGCAAATATTACCAAAGCAGTACTTGTACATTCATTCAGTTGTATTTATTATACCTCCATAGGGGCTATTAGCTATCTGGACCAGGTGTCTTCTTTCCCTTGGGAGGGCCTAATGACAAGCTTTTTAAATCCAGCCTGTATTCTCCACTGTCACCATCACCGTTTGTGTTCCTTAAATATAGCTTTAAAAACAACTCAAAATAAAAATGTTACTTAAAGGGATATTATAATTTGTTTTTAGTATAATCTTGTAAACAATTCAGATCATTGCTGAGTGACATGAAGGTGCGAACTTGAAGTCTCTCATTGCGTCGGTATCAGAATTTTTCAGTAGAATATCTGAAAAGATCATCGTTCTTATTTGTGTAACTATTGTGAGAAATCTGGTAGCAAGAAATCCTTGCTTAGGCTGTTACTGTTTCAGTTTTTAACTTGGTCCCACGTTTGGACTGAACTGGCGTATTACCCATTTAGCAAGAACAAGGCATCACTGATATAGTCGTCATTGCAATCTAGGTGTCTAATTTACAGGGTTACTGAATTAGACTTCAGGGCCTATGTTACATTTTATTACAGTCTACACCATAAATGTAACTGGCAAGAATTAAAATAAAAGCCAGCTACACAGCTGTTACACATCTGGCCTGTTGGTATAAAGCGGGTAGCTTAGGTTGTGATAAAAAGCAGGGTCTGGAGGCCTTTTAACTGAAGTCTTGTGCTGCGATCAGAGCTGAATTTAATACTAGCCCATAAGCCCGTCTAATAATAATCTGTAAGAGTCTTTAGGCCATCACTAATTTTCAGACCTTGCCAGATGAAAAACGGTGTCTGCCGTGCGCTTTAAAAAGAGCGCGTTAGCATCCCGGCGGAGAGGTGATGATAAAATCAGTGGACATCTCTAAAGCGCTATCTTTTTTCCCCTCCCTAAACTTGGTAATGTCCTCCCTCAAGTCTTCCAGCTTCGAGAGGGAAGCTTTAAAACTCCTCACGCCGTGGAGAAGGTGCGGCACTCTGGCGTCGGTTCGTCCATCGATCGTAGGAGAACCCGGGCAAGTAACTTGGAGCCGACTCTTTATTACCGGTGTGGGTTTTTTTTGTTGTTTCTTTTCCGGCAGACTTGCAGATGGGTCAGGGGCTGTGGAGGGTGGCCAGAAACCAGCAGCTGCAGCAGGAAGATTTCAGCGAACAAGGCTACCTCCCCAGAGAAGCGGGCCGGAGGATGGCCCCCGGCCACCATCGTAAGCAGGCCCCCGCGGGCATCGACCTCCACCACCTCCTGAAGACGAGGAAGGCGAAAGAACAGGAGGGCTTCATCAACCTGGAAATGCTGCCTCCCGAGCTGAGCTTCACCATCCTGTCGTACCTGAACGCAACTGACCTCTGCCTGGCCTCGTGCGTCTGGCAGGACCTGGCTAACGACGAGCTCCTCTGGCAAGGGTGAGTTGAAAGGGCTCAGCCCGCCTGGATTTGATTTGAAAAAGCTTGGCGGTGTAGCATGATCGCGGCGAGCTCGGAGAAACAGAGTGTCCAGGGCGGGGAGGAAGCCTGGGTGCGTGCCGTCGAAAGGACCTGCCCCTTTTATCATGTCCTGTTCGTCGGAAGCCATGGGGCCGTAGTCAATCTAATCCTTCTGCCCTTGCGGAAAACACGGTGACACAAAAGCAAAGAATAATCCTTTTTCACTTAAAGGAGGAGTGACCGATCAAGAGCGGGATGGGACCTGTCACAGCCGATTCTGGCCATCTCATATGATAGCTGGTCTCAATTCCAAAATTCCCTGGCTTTTTTTTTTTTTTTTAAGTTTTGTTCTGCTTTGTTTTCAGGTACTGAGTCTTTGCAAAAAACAGGCACAACAAGTCAAGGGTTTCAATTTGGAGGCCCTTCAGAAATCTCGGCTGGTTTTCCTGGCTCTGATCATCTCCCTCTTCTCTCCATTATTAATACTCAATTCCTCGCATGTTTGGTATAATTCATTCAATCGCATTTATTGAGCGCTTACTGTGTGCAGAGCACTGTACTGTAATAATGATCCAAGTCACGCCAGGCTTAATTCAGTACTTAAATCTGAATAAACTTCTATTTAGAATAGGTAGATTTGGCTCTGATCATCTCCCTCTTCTCTCCATTATTAATACTCAATTCCTCGCATGTTTGGTATAATTCATTCAATCGCATTTATTGAGCGCTTACTGTGTGCAGAGCACTGTACTGTAATAATGATCCAAGTCACGCCAGGCTTAATTCAGTACTTAAATCTGAATAAGCTTCTATTTAGAATAGGTAGATTTGGCTCTGATCATCTCCCTCTTCTCTCCATTATTAATACTCAATTCCTCACATGTTCTGTATAATTCATTCAATCGCATTTATTGAGCGCTTACTGTGTGCAGAGCACTGTACTATAATAATGATCCAAGTCACGCCAGGCTTAATTCAGTACTTAAATATGAATAAACTTCTATTTAGAATAGGTTGATTTGGCTCTGATCATCTCCCTCTTCTCTCCATTATTAATACTCAGTTCCTCGCATGTTCTGTATAATTCATTCAATTGCATTTATTGAGCGCTTACTGTGTGCAGAGCACTGTACTACAATAATGATCCAAGTCACGCCAGGCTTAATTCAGTACTTAAATCTGAATAAACTTCTTAGGTAGATTCTTCGAAATGGGTAGGTTTTACAGTTCCACAGTCTCCTCAGAGTTAACAGCTGAATTACAGTACTAAAGGTCGCTCATTCTGGTGTTTTCACGTGTGTTTTAACTATCCCTCCTGTAGCTCTCTCAATAAATAATAATAATAACAGTAAATAGGAATGAAATTTTGTCATTAAAACTAAAATCCAGTTACTTCACCAAAGTGAATTATAATAATAATAATAATAATAATAGCATTTATTAAGCACTTACTGTGTGCAAAGCACTGTTCTAAGTGCTGGGAAGGTTACAAGGTGATCAGATTGTCCCACGGGGGCTCACAGGCTTCATCCCCATTTTACAGATAAGGGAACTGAGGCCCAGAGAAGTGAAGTGACTTGCCCAAAGTCACACAGCTGGCAATTGGCAGAGCCAGGATTTGAACCCCTGACCTCGGACTCCAAAGCCCGGGCTCTTTCCACTGAGCCACGCTGCTTCTCAGCATTAGCATTATGGAATGCTAATCAGGAAAAATGGGTCAAAGGTACAAGGAAATGCAGGTTACCTAACTTGAAATGCCCACCTTCCTTAAATCAATTTGTTTTCACGGTAAAATCGTTTTACCTTCCTCACTGATGCTCTATAATAGACCAATACCATGGAAAATTGAAATCCACAAATAATTCAAAAAACTAAGCTTTAGCCAGTAATCGCACCATCCTGCATAAAAACCTTTTTATCATTCATTCAGTCAGTCATATTTATTGAGCGCTTACTGTGTGCAGAGCACTGTACTAAGCGCTTGGGAAGTCGAGTTGTTACCACTGCAAAATTGTTCTTCTTATTTCCCCTGCCTACCCTCCAGTCGAATGGTTAATGAGAAGCAACATGGCCTATTGGAGTCAGCACCAGTTTGGGAGTCCGAAGACCTCGGTTCTTCCTTCCTCTCCCCCTCGTCCCCCTCTCCTTCCCCCTCATCTTACCTCCTTCCCTTCCCCACAGCACCTGTATATATGTATATATGTTTATACATATTTATTACTCTATTTTACTTGTACGTATCTATTCTATTTATTTCATTTTGTTAGTATGTTTGGTTTTGTTGTCTGTCTCCCCCTTTTAGACTGTGAGCCCACTGTTGGGTAGGGACTGTCTCTATATGCTGCCAACTTGTACTTCCCAAGCTCTTAGTACAGTGCTCTGCACACAGTAAGCGCTCAATAAATATGACTGATTGATTAATTTGATTGTTCCAGGCTCAGCCACTTGCCTTCTGGGTGACCTTGGACAAGTCACCTAGTCCTTCCAATTTAGATCGTGAGCCCCATGTGGAACAGGGGCTTCATGTATCCTGCTCCAGTGCTTAGTGCGGTGCCTGGCGTACAGTAAGTGCTCAGGAAATCAGTCATTCGATGGTATTTATGAATGGTTTTAGAGAAGCAGCGTGGCTCAGTGGAAGGAGCACAGGCTTGGGAGTCAGAGGTCACGGGTTCTAATCCCGGCTCCACCTCTTGTCAGCTATGTGACATTGGGCAAGTCACTTAACTTCTCGGTGCCTCAGTTACCTCATCTGTAAAATGGGGATTAAGACTGTGAGCCCCACATGGGACAACCTGATTTCCTTGTATCCCCCCCAGCGCTTAGAGTAGTGCTTGGCACATAGTAAGTGCTTAATAAATGCTATTATTACTATTATTGTTATTATTATTATGAAGCTTCTAGAAGTCCCCCTTCTAGACCGTGAGCCCGCTGTTGGGTAGGGACCGTCTCTATATGTTGCCAACTTGTACTTCCCAAGCGCTTAGTACAGTGCTCTGCACACAGTAAGCGCTCAATAAATACGATTGAATGAATGAATAAATGAAGCTGCTTACTGTGTACAGAGCACTGTACTATGCACTTGAGGAAATACAACACTACAAAGTTGGTAGACCAGATCCCTACCCAAAGGAGCTTACAATGTACAGTGGAAGACAGCCATTAAAATAGTATTAAATAATAAGAAATACAGTTATTATCACTATTTTGGTATTTGTTAAGCACATACTATGTGCCAGACACTGTACTAAGCACTGGGGTGGATACAAGCAAGGTGATTTGGACACAGCCTCTGTCCCACATGGAGCTCTCAGTCTCAATTCCCATTTTACAGATGAGGTAACAGGCACGGAGAAGTGAAATGACACGCCCCAGGTCACGCAGCTGACAAGCGGAGGAATCGGGATTAGAACCCATGACCTTCCAACTCCCAGGCCTGTGCTCTGTCCACTACACCTAATAGATTAGGGATAGGGGAAATGCCATTATTTATTGTTTTTATCATTATTATTGTTACTGTTATTTTTAGAGGGGGAGTGCCTAAATGCTGGATTGTCATCATAAATAAATAGAAGTAGATGGAGGTTGAGTTAAACTTGGAAATCCTTCTGTCACGGAGATCTAACTAAGCATCCAACAGAGAAGTTAAAATTTAAACTCTAAACCTGGAAAGCTTGTCAGAGCACATAAATTGTCTGAATTATGGAACTATTCTGGTCAGTCGCTTTGTGTCGAATTTTATATTCTGCCCAGAGACTTCCCTTAATGTCTTTTAATCATTTATACGCAAAGCTCATGTTTTTTTCTCTTCAGGACCTAAATTTGCTGGCACCCACTAAAGGATCGTTGAAACTGGGTTTGTATACGTTCCTTTACCACCAAGATGTGATTAAGATTACTTTTCACATTTAACCGTCAAATCAGCCGCACTGCCTTGGAGCCTTTTGTGGCTAACTTTGAGGAACGTATTTTAGGTAGTCATTCCGGGAGAAATCATTAGACTATCAAATGGACCTCAGCACAGTCCATGGTCGGGGTTTCCTCCAGCTATATTATGATCCCTGTAATAAATATAAGTAGTTCTGACTTCTTACCACCCCCAGCCCTTTTCTTTTCGTATCAGCACTGCCAGAATCAGTCGGTGGTGTAAAAGGGCTTCCCAGCTCAGTAAACAGATATAACCATCAGGATCTCTCTCCCTGTCCTTGAAATTCCGTGTTTTGGTTAAGGTACTGTACTTAAGAATTTCCTCCGTCGGATAGGGTGGGAATGAGGGAGGAAGGTTAGAAGTGCCAGGAAATGAATCCCTTAGTAAGTGGAACAACAAGTGAAAACTTCAGTAGTGACGTGAATGAAAATTAGTTTCCTAATACGTACGCTTTACTCCTCCACAAACTTTAAAAAGATTTTTTTCTGATTTTAAAAGTAGAAGGCAGAATCAGGATCAGTAAGGGTGGGTGGCTGAAGAGTTGGACGTTTTAAAATATATTACGTTTTCACTTCAGACAATTAGCTAATTCCGGGCTTTCTGGTCTATATCTAAGTGCTTCTGGCAGATTTGAGATTTTTTTTTATGAATTTCATTTTGAAGGCTACCCGGATTCATTTGGGACTTGTCTGCCTTTTGAGGTTAAACCTGGCATGTTTACTTTTGAAAAATGCCATTTCTATTTTCTTAGAAACAGTTTGCTTAATTTTCTATCCTGGCCTAGAAAAATGAATGGTGTGTTTGAACATTGAAAAGGTTGTATTCTTTTTGGACACAGTGACTTGGTTGATAAATGGTGGGATTGCCGCCTCGCTTTTTTTAGTTTTCATTTTTTTAACTACGTAGTATTTATGGATAATTAGTGGTAATCTTTCTTAAATATCTTTAAGAAATCAGTATTCACAATCATGGTGATTGAGTGAATTGGTATATCAAGTGATGCTTATATTTTAGAGACATCCATTTTAATTGGGATTGGGGAAGGAGAATAATGGAGAACCAGTTTTACATAAAAATTGGTTCGGAATAACTTGTTAGGACATATTATGACACAGAAAGATTACAACCAGAGATTGGTTAGTGTAGAAAATGGTAATATAATATCTTTCAGTTTGCAGAGACTATTGCTGGTGCATTTTGCCTTGTCTTTGTTTCATTGTGGGGTAAGATTCCGAACAGAAATAAGGGGATAGGGGCAAGAGTAAGAAAGGACAATTTCTGTTCTCTGGGCATCGTGTGGCTTCTTCGCTTGGGTTTAAGACTATTAAAAGTGAAAACTTTGTCAAAAACTACAAGGTTTAAGATTGGCGTGTTAATCATGAAGCTTAAATGAATTGAGACGCTTTTCAGCCTCTAAAGAAAACTTCCAGAAACTACATGGAGTTTTATCAAATGTCTGTTGTTGCCTGCTCTGTGTATAACTCGGTTTTTCTGGTTAATACTGTACCATCGGCTACGCCTTCATGTCTAATGATAAAAGTTCATTAGTTTCCAGATCAGTTATAACCAATATTCCATTTCTTTGTATGCGGTTGGAAACCCTCTTTCACAGCGGGGCTTTTTACAGATGTGAAGTTTGAAATACTGCGTACTAGGTAGAAGGACCTGGGAACAAATCTTTCATATCGTTTATAGTTCTGTGGAAAACTACTCTGTAACATAAAATAACTCGGTTTTAAGTCTACCCGTTAAAAACAACTAAACATAAATGTATGTGCTGAATATTCTCGCTGCTGCTATATTTATTAACACGCTCTTGAAAACCCAGAGTGCTCTCGTACACAGGGACCTTGGTCGATATAGATCTGAAACCTCGTTCTCAGCAATAAAAAATGGTTAGTATTTTTAAGTAGGCTTCCAAAAAAGGAAAGTTATTCCAACCCGAATTTCAAATTCTTAAGCTTCCAAGTTAACCAAATTCCAGAAATTAATCTGATAGCATCCACTGTGACCTATTTTGGCGTTTGCGTACACGTTTAAGTGAGGAAATGAAATAGGGTGACATGTTTTCTTGCTTGATTTGCTCGTATTTTTATAGGTTGTGCAAATCCACTTGGGGTCACTGTTCCATATACAATAAGAACCCACCTCTAGGATTTTCTTTCAGAAGATTGTATATGCAGCTGGATGAAGGCAGTCTCACCTTTAATGCCAACCCAGATGAGGTAAGTGGAGGGCTTTAATATTAGTAACAGTTGTAGTCATTTTATTACTGTGTTGCTCCTGTATGTGTCAGCATTCCTGTATAATAAACTTACAGGTAAAGTTACAATGCATTGAAAGAGCTTAAAAACAAATCTCACGACACCTAAACGCTATTTTATTACTCTTATTATTTGGCCAGTTTACCTTACTTCTCCCCGTCACGCCTGTATGATGATCTCGCCTTCACTCATCTCCACGTGAAGGAAGACTCATTTGACAGCAGTGCCGCACACGTGCTCACAACGATTCCTCTGGTGCTATCCAGACAGCACATGTTGGCGGAAGAATGTTCCCAAGTTTCCCAGCAGTGTTCCACACACGACGTTTTGGGAAAATGTTGCGGAAGACCTGACTGTAAACGGTCTTTTCCCAGCCCAAAAGGGCAACCCTCTTAAAAAGAGTTCATGCCCCATATAGAAGCAGAAGGTACTTTTGTCAACTATTTTTCATATACAGTAATAGGATTTTACTTCATTCTGGTCAAATTATATTGACTAAATAGCTGGTAGTGAATGATTGGGCTGTTTTTATTTAGGAGAATCACCTTTTGGTGATATACCATCTAAGTGCCAAAACTGTAGGTAACTTAATACCATTAGCCATGTAACTCCAAATGGAAATATTATTTTAATGGATTAGCTATTGCCTGGCATTCCTAAATAATTCATTTATTCATAAATGATATATTTTTTTTTTACTGTGGTAAGTATAAAGTCATTAGGTCAGACATAGTCCCCGTCCCATTTTACAGATGAGGGAACTGAGGCCCAGAGAGATTGAATGACTTGCTCAAGGTCACTCTTCAGGCCAGTGTAGGGATCTGGGATCAGATAGATATCTCCTGAGTCCCATTCCCATGTTCTTTCCATGCTCCCTCCCTGTTTTGGGTTTTTTTTTTTTTAAGAGGGTCTAAAAAATTCTCCAAATTACAAAATCAGTTCTCATTTTCTTAGTGTCTGTTTGTAAAAATTGCCATTTTTAAAGAATAGACTAGCCTTATACCATCTATTTGAATTCTTAATCCAAATTTCTCCCCTTTCCATGAGAAAAATAAACCAATAAATGATTTTAGATGCTTTGATTTTTGTAATACACCAAACACTTTAGAGTAAAATTGGCATGTTAATAAATAGCCGCATCTTCTGAAAGCCTCACTGTTGCTAAATTTTATAAATGGTATAGTTACAAGTAGATCACTACTATCACACCATAAAAATACAGTTGGGATTGCTTGAAGGGGTTACATGGATAAATGCAAAAGTATAACAAAGAGAATTCTAGTCTAAGCAGTCATTTGATTCTAATTTGACACAAAACAGTTTTCGTTGATATAAACTATTTTCTTTCACATACAGTCAGATATTTGTTGAAGTACCTGATAATCATTATGAAAAGCGTGGCTAATGAATACTTCAGATTTGCAGCTGTGCCTATTTAAAACCAATACAATTCTTCCTTTCTGAATATATGGTCTCTTGAATCGTGAGATAGACCTGACCCCTCTGTTTGTTCTGTATCCCTCCTCGGTCTCACAAATTTAATCTGGGAGTTTAAATCCTGCTATTATCACAGTATACAAATGCCATGGGCCTCTTTAATTCTTTATGGGCTCATTCAAATCTATTTCTGCCTTTGTACCCTTGTAGAAAACACCTATGTTTCCGCCCTGGGACTGGGCATTTTCTTCCTTTTTTTTTTTTTATGGTACTTGAGAGCTTACTATGTGTCAGAAACTGTGCTAAGTGCTAGCAGAGTAATCAGGTTAGACTCAGTCTGCGTCCCACACGGGGCTCTCAGTCTTAAACCCCATTTTACATAAGAGGTAACTGAGGCACAGAGAAGTGAAGTGACTTGCCTAAGGTCACACAGCAGACAAGTGGCAGAGCCGGGATTAGAACCCAGGTCCTTCCAACTCCCAGGCTCGTTGCTTCTCTAAGGACCGTACTGCCATAACCCGGGAATGATCCAGGGCCCCTTTAGATTCATTTATTAATTTAGGACCACGACAAGCACGTGATGATAAGGTTTGTGCTTGCCTTGTGGCATAGCTGCCCTGGCAAGAGGCCTTAAAGGTTTGTTTCTGCTTCAGTCCTATATTTGAAATGGCCAAGGGTTCCGGAAGATTTTAGATTGCATTTTTACCACTCTTTGGTAATAATGATGGCCGCAGTCCGATTCAGGCCCGGGAGGCAGAAGGTCGACGGTTCTAATCCCGGCTCTGCCACTCGGCTCTGCTGGGTGACCTTGGGCACGGCACTTCACTTCTCTGTGCTTGTTACCTCATCTGGAAAATGGGGATTGAGACTGTGTCCAGCCCAATTTGCTTGTCTCCACCTCAGCGCTTAGTACAGTGCCTGGCACATAGTACGCGTTGAACAGCTACCACAATTATTATTATCATCGAAATCAGGTGAGGTTTTGACACTGACCATGCGGGGTCAGCTCTTGATCATATTCAGGACCAAAACTTCCCAACCTCTAATTTTCCCTTTCTCACGCTGCCATATCAGTGCTTTGCAGGAGACAGTGTTCAGAGATAAAGAGTGAAAATATGACTAATTGAGCTGGTTCTATTTCTTATTTCTAGCTCGGGGGTAAAAGGTGGCTAAAACTGACTAATGAGGGAGCTCAAATTATCAGCTACCTGGAATGATCTGCCCCAAAGTCAGGAAGGAGACTTAAAAGTTCTGAATGCTTTGAATCCCTTCTATTAATTTTCTTATGAAAGCCCAATTTAAGCCTAACCCTTGCCCACTGGATTTCACTTCAACTATTGAGAATATATGTATGAGAGGTGGAGGTGACAATAAGGAGACAGTGAAATAACCCTATTTCCCCTTTTAACTGGGAAGAAATGTTTGGGGAGTTGGTTTAAACACTGGATGGAAAGCTAATTCCATACTTTTTCAGTCTTAAAGAGTCCTGAAACATTTTAGTTCAGAATTTATCTCCTGAAACAATAACGATGTAAATGCTGGAAGAACCAGGATTTCTGATCTCTACATTAGCCCAATCATTTGTTTGAATTTTGCCACATCTGCTGAGCACTGTAAAAATAGTGGCGCCTCCTGTATCCTGTTACTTGCTTCCAGTGGAGCGACTTCTCAGACATCTATTATTCTCAGATGATTTGAGAGAAGAAAATTGCTTTTGATAAAAAAAAAAAATTACAGGAAGTCCTCGCTGTAAGATGAATAGCATGTGCAAATTTCGATTTTTACCCCTTGTTTCAGCTTTCCCAAGACACTGGTCTTAACTTTCCAACCCTAAGATGGAGGTCCATGGTCCTGGGGGTGGGATATGGGGAGGGGTAGGGATGCCACTGGGGAAATGGAGAGAGGATTTTAACCACCGTGAGGGAGATGATAGGGAATATACATTCATTCAATCGTATTTATTGAGCGCTTTCCATGTGCAGAGCACTGTAGTGAACACTTGGTAGTGTGCAGTGCAACAATAAACAGACACATTTGCTGCCCACAGCAAGCTTACAGTGTAGAGGGAATTTGGAAAAGGGTGGGGTGGGGAGGAAGCCAGACGGGCTGGGGTGAACCCAAGTACCAGGGGAGATGGACACATCCATTTGACTTTGATCAAAGTAAAACTTGGCTTTATAATAAGGATGGCATTTATTTAGCGCTTACTATGTGCAAAGCACTGTTCTAAGCGCTGGGGAGGTTACAAGGTGATCAGGTTGTCCCACGGGGGCTCACAGTCTTAATCCCCATTTTACAGATGAGGGAACTGAGACACAGAGAAGTGAAGTGACTTTCCCAAAGTCACACAGCTGACAATTGGCGGAGCTGGGATTTGAACCCCTGACCTCTGACTCCAAAGCCCGGGCTCTTTCGACTGAGCCACGCTGCCTCCCTGGCTCAATAAAAATGCATTCATTTAGCTAAAATGCTCATGTAATTGAATACACAATTCTGAGGAGTTTTGTTTAAAAAAAAAAAAAAAATAGGGCAATCAACCCTGGTTCTCCTCTGCCGTTTAGACCATTCTTCCTATGGGAAAAGTGGGCTCCGACTTCCAAGATTTAGATGCGGTTTTCCCGACCCGTACCGCCTGCACTGTACCCGCGGTAGCGCCAATTATCCCGTGTAATAAGATGTCCGACACCTCTCCGGTCGCTTAAAGGTTTTCCTCTCCCACCTTTCCAATTCTGTACTTGACATTTTGGACGCACACCTGATTAAAATATCATAAAAATGAGAATACTTGCGGCCACAGGGAACAAGATTCTCCAAAGGACATGTCCCGGAAATGGGTAACCAAACTCCGGACTTGGCGGTGGCTCACGGGGTGGGGGAGAACACCTGCACAATTTGTGGTAGGACGATCTAGCTCGCTGTTGTCGTGTGCATGGCATCGTGAATCCAGGCGTGTGTGCCATCTGGATCTCGTGCATGGCTTGTACGCTCGTGGCAGGTGAACACATTCTAGCGGAAGAATGTGCAGGAAACCGAGAGTTCCCTTCAGCCCCTTCGCCCCCCGCCCCAGCATGCAAAGACCGTTTGCACCGTGTTTCTATCACTGGCATCACACTTCTAGACAAAACCTGTTATTCCTTGGCCATGATCGTTTCTTTTTCTGATTTGTTCCGTTGTGTCCCTACAGCATTTGCTTGGCATGTTCATTTCCTAGCCTAAAGTGTTACTGCACAGTCTTTGAAACGTGTCATGAATGTGGTTCTGCTTTACTGTCTTGGGTGTTATTTGTTTTTTTTGTTCTTTTTTTTTTTTTTTTGCTGTGTTAAATTAACTACCTACTACGGAAACTATGGATGGGGAAGACCAGAGGTGGCCTCTTTAGAAATAATTTTAGCCCAAAACAGGAAACAAACGGAATGGATCGCAACATTCGTTCATTCATTCATTCAGTCGTATTTATTGAGGGCTTACTGTGTGCAGAGCACTGTACTAAGCGCTTGGGAAGTACAAGCTGGCAACATATAGAGACGGTCCCTACCCAACGGCGGGCTCGGTGTCTGCCTGCAAGGGTGAGCTCCGAACGCTTTGTGAGTTAGTGCTGTCACGTCATCTGAGGGAAACGGTTTTCAGTAATAAAGGTCGTTTGGGCAGTTATCGTTTGCGAGGCAGGTTTGGATCTGCTAACTAGTTGGGGAAAATTTTAAGGGACAGCACCATGTAAAACAGAAAATAATAACTGGGATTAAGCACTGATTGTACAAAGCACTGTGCTGAGTGCTGTGGAAGGTATGGTTAATCAGATCATTCATTGTCGTATTTATTGAGCACTTACTGTGTGCAGAGCACTGTACTAAGCACTTGGGAAGTACAAGTCGGCACCGTATAGAGACGGTCCCTACCCAGCAATGGGCTCACAGTCTGGAAGCCCAGTCTGGGCTCACGTCATCCCCCAGTCTGGGCTCACGTCATCCCCCGGGCCTGGAATGCCCTCCCTCTGCCCATCCGCCAAGCTCGCTCTCTTCCTCCCTTCAAGGCCCTGCTGAGAGCTCACCTCCTCCAGGAGGCCTTCCCACACTGAGCCCCTTCTTTCCTCTCCCCCTCGTCCCCCTCTCCATCCACCCGTCTTACCTCCTTCCCTTCCCCACAGCACCTGTATATATGTATATATGGTTGTACATATTTATTACTCTATTTATTTATTTATTTATTTATTTATTTTACTTGTACATTTCTATCCTACTTATTTTATTTTGTTGGTATGTTTGGTTCTGTTCTCTGTCTCCCCCTTTTAGACTGTGAGCCCACTGTTGGGTAGGGACTGTCTCTATGTGATGCCAATTTGTACTTCCCAAGCGCTTAGTACAGTGCTCTGCACATAGTAAGCGCTCAATAAATACGATTGATTGATTGATTGATTGATTGGAAGGGGAAGACAGACAACAAAATAAGTAGACGGGTGTCAGCCTTCCCAGATTGAGCCCCCTCCTTCCTCTCCCCTTCCTTCCCCTTCCCATCATCATCATCAATCGTATTTATTGAGCACTTACTGTGTGCAGAGCACTGTACTAAGCGCTTGGGAAGTACAAGTTGGCAACATATAGAGACAGTCCCTACCCAACAGTGGGCTCACAGTCTCCCCATCCCCTCTGCCTTACCTCCTTCCCCTCCCCACAGCACCTGTATGTATGTATATAATAATAATAATAATAATGGCATTTATTAAGTGCTTTACTATGTGCCAAGCACTGTTCTAAGCACTGGGGAAGATACAAGGTAATCAGGTTGTCCCACGTGGGGCTCACAGTCTTAATCCCCATTTTCCAGATGAGGGAACTGAGGCCCAGAGAAGTTGTGACTTGCCCAAGGTCACACAGCTGATCACACATGTATATACGTTTGCACGTATTTATTACTCTATTTTATTTAATTTGTACATGTTTATTCTATTTATTTTATTTTGTTAATATGTTTTGTTTTGTTGTCTGTCTCCCCCTTCTAGACTGTGAGCCCCCTGTTGGGTAGGGACCGTCTCTAGATGTTGCCAGCTTGTACTTCCCAAGCACTTAGTACAGTGCTCTGCACACAGTAAGTGCTCAATAAATACGATTGAATGAATGAATGAAAACCATCAGAGCAGATAACATCCCTGTCTCGGCCGAGGCTCACGGTCTATGAGTTGGGGACAACAGCTCCCCATTTGACAGATGAGGAAACCGAGGCATAAGGCAGAGCTGAGATTAGAACCCAGGTGTTCTGACTCCCAGCCAAATGCTCTTTCCAGCGGGGCGTGCTGCACTTGGTGATTCGCACCCAATCTGATCGGTCCAAACTTCAGGTATTAACTCTCCTAGAATGTTGAGCTTTTAACTAAAGCAACAAGGGGATGAGGAAGTACACTTGTGTCAGTTTGGGGGAGAAGCGGAGATGCTTAAAGCTCTGTGATTGAGAGTTTGTGGTGGGAATTAGCATCCGCTTTTGGATGCCCCATTTTATTCAGCATTTCAGAACCATTGGAAATCAACAGCGAAGAGCCTGGAGACTGGCAGGGCACCAAGCACTTACATTGCACTTCTGGTAATAATAAAAATAATAATAACGATGGCATTTGTTAGCGCTTACTATGCGCCAAGTACTGTTCTAAGTGCTGGGGATGGGGGGGAATACAAGGTAATCAGGTTGTCCCACATGGGGCTCACAGTCTTAATCCCCATTTTCCAGATGAGGGAACTGAGGCACCGATAATCAATCGTATTTATTGAGCGCTTACTGTGTGCAGAGCACTGTACTAAGCGCTTGGGAAGTACAAGTTGGCAACATATAGAGACAGTCCCTACCCAACAGTGGGCTCACAGTCTAAAAGGGGGTGACGGAGAACAAAACCAAACATACTAACAAATAGAATAGAATAGATATGTACAAGTAAAATAAAAGTAAAAGAGAAGTGACTTGCCCAGAGTCACACAGCTGCCTAGAGATGGAGTGGGATTAGAACCCATGACCGCTGACTCCCAAGCCCGTGCTCTTTCCATCCCCCCATCTTACCTCCTTCCCTTCCCCACAGCACCTGTATATATGTTTGTACATATTTATTACTCTGTTTATTTATCTTGTACATATCCTATTTATTTTATTTTGTTAGTATGTTTGGTTTTGTTCTCTGTCTCCCCCTTCTAGACTATGAGCCTACTGTTGGGTAGGGACTGTCTCTATATGTTGCCAACTTGTACTTCCCAAGCGCTTAGTACAGTGCTCTGCACACAGTAAGCGCTCAATAAATACGATTGATTGATTGATTTTTATGTGTGAATTTGTATATATGTACCAAGAGACTTAGGAATGCTTGTGTCCTCTTTTTACTGCCACGATTTTAAAAGAAATTCTGATTTGTGTTCAGTCTCCCTTCCTGACTGGTCTGTATACTGCTAAGAAAATCATCATTTTCTCGTGGGCCATATCAACCGTGTCCATTCCCATCTCGAAATGCTACTCTGTCTTTCTCCTTTGCCTCTCAAGGGGAGTCCCAGACAATGACTGTGGGGAAATCTTAGAACGAGGGACATCAGTGAATTCATTTCAAAGGGTGACAGGGACTTTTCAAAGAATGCTAATCAGATTAGCTAACTTTATGATCAGGAATTATTTAAATTAGTCACTAGTTCTTTGGTTAAGAAAAAAAGTAGTGTTTCGATTTACAGCCGTAACAGAGCTTTAAAATTGGCCCGTGAGAGTAATCCTATAATCCCTGTACTCTCCCATTAAAATCATTTCTTTCTAGTGGATCAAAATCAGGATGTAAGAGTCCTTCTTATAATGGTTCAAGCAATCATCTCTATTCAGCACTTCCTGGGTACAGAACACTGTACTAAGCGTTGGGGAGAGTACAGCGTAACAAAGTCGGTGGGCTCGTTCCTTGCCCACAACAAGTTTACAGTCCAGAGGAGGAGAGAAACATTAATCAATCAATCAATCGTATTTATTGAGTGCTTACTGTGTGCAGAGCACTGTACTAAGCGCTTGGGAAGTACAAGTTGGCAACATATAGAGACAGTCCCTACCCAACAGTGGGCTCAGTCTTAATTTATATTTATTAATATAAATGAATTACGGATATGTACTGAAGTACTGTAATGATTTCAACAGAGAGCCAATTGTTCAATCAAGTTGAAACTGGGAAAAGTTTGGTTAGACAAATTTATCTGAAAGCCAAACTTATCTCCATTGTGTCTGAATATCAGTACTAACTTTGGAATAAGTGATTGGTCAGGGAATATTTGACCAGCTACCGTATTTCTTTCTGCTCTCCCTTGCACATTCATTCATTCAATCGTATTTATTGAGCACTTACTTTGTGCAGAGCACTGTACTAAGCGCTTGTGGCACACGTGTGGCTCCTCTTTCTTTGCGTCTGTCTTCATCAAGTGCTTAGTACAGTGCTCTGCACACAGTAAGCGCTCAATAAATGCGATTGAATGAATGAGCTACACCTAACCATTACCATCCTTTCAGTAACCGTGTCTTAGTGTAAAATGCCCCAATAAATTTGAAAATACAGGCTGTGAGGCTGTGTTAATTCCAGGTGCTTGTTATTTTAGTTCTGAGTTGGTATCATGTCCTTGCTCCAGAACAGCTCAAAGCACTGTACAAAAATCTTTTTTTAACAATGAACAATGACTAAAAGCACAGAAGCAATTATAAACTTGTCAGAGTGGGGAGAGAAACAGGAGAAGAGTAAGAAAGTCCAAGAGGGATAAGTAAGGTCTTAGAAATTGGAAAAAGCTTACAAAGCACAATAAAATTTTGGAAAAAAAAATCTTAGAGCCCATGTTTGTTTTATATTCACCAAAGCACTTAGTTCAGTGCTTTACACACAATAAGCACTCAATAAATATGATTGAATGAATGGAGTCAGAGGGAGAGCAGCATGGCTTAGCGGACAGAGCCCGGGCTTGGGAGTCACAGGTTGTGGGTTCTAATTCTGGCTCTGCCACTTAGCTGTGTGACTTTGGGCAAGTCACTTAACTTCTCTGCCCCTCAGTTACCTCACCTGGAAAATGGGGATTAAGAGTGTGAGCCCCACATGGGACAACCTGATAACCTTGTATCTATCCCAGCGCTTAGAACAGTGCTTGGCACATTGGAAGCACTTAACAAATACCATCATTGTTATTATTCCCATCACCTGGACAGGAGGTAGCTCACAAATCTAGTCTCCTCTTTACCACTGATGCAGCTATTCAGAAAAAAAAAACAATTTAATGAGCATCGGGAAGGAGAACCAGTTTCATTCTGACTTTCCCTATAAGCTGTCCCATCCGCTGTTCTAAATCCAGGGCTACAGAGGCGTCATGTTCATCCACACTGGATCCCATCTAGACTGTAAGCTCCTTGTGGGCAGGGATGGTGTACTGTATTGTACTCAGAGAAAGAACTCAGATACCATTGATCGGTTGGATAACTCGCTCCTGGAGGCATCCCGTTATCCCATTTGGACCTAGTGGCCCCAAGCCTGAATCTGTTTTGGGACATGGCCCGAAGGTGGGATGAGAGACCCAACATCGGCACGTTTTGGAGACCTGAAGTCCAGTGACACGCTGGAAGGCCACCTGCTCTGTCTCCCAGTAGTCGGGGTGAGGCAGGGCAATTCCGGGAGCCGAAATGTGGTGATGGGTTTGGGTTTGGGTTGGTTTTTGTTTGGTTGTTTCGACCCACTAATTCAGAGTTCAAGCGAACTCCCTTTAAACCTCTCTGTATTACAGAGCTATCCAGATCATATCTTCCAGACTCTCCCCACATCAGTCAGCTGTTGCCCTAAGTTGCTTCCTCCCCTTCTTTCCTCTAAGAGATTAAAGCCTAGAACAACATAAAATATGCATACATGTAAAAAAAAGTTTGTAGAACACTTGAAATGTATGCAAGGAGGAGCACAAGATTTAGATATTTAAGTAAAAATGCCCTATTATCCAAAGGGGAAAAAATGTATATGTGATCCTTATTTGGAGGACATGTAATTTTTCAGAGGACTTGCCTCTCTGAGCATTACACTTCCCTATTCATTCGTATTTATTGAACGCTTACTGCATGCGGAGCAGTGTACTAAGCACTTGGGAGAGTGCAATGCAACAATAAACAGCCACATTCCCTGTCCACAATGAGCTTACAGTCTAGAAGGGGAGACAGACATTAATATAAATAAATCAGTTACAGATAGGTACAGAAGCGCTGTGTTATAAGTATAAAATTGAGTATATTTGAGAGGGGAGAAGGGAGAGTCAGAGGAGGTTTGCATTGAGGTTAATCCTGAGTTTTAAAAATAGGACAAAGATGTAAAGTCCCTGTGTTGCTTATAATGAAGTAATGAATTTTCACGTGGCATCAGAACATTGCTTACGCCAAAGACACCATTTCCCTTTCCCTCCCTGAGCGCTGTTACCCAGACGTAAGAATCCATGCGCATGCGTGTGTCTAGATATCTGCATGTTGAAGTGAACACACCTGCCTCATTTCAAGGACTGCACATTCAAATCTACTAGGAACATTGATTTGAATGTGACCTCCATGTACAAGTGAAAGCATCGATTCAATGTTCGTCCTTTGTTTTCGTCTCTAAAGAAACGAGGTGCAAGAAATAGCATTAATGCCCCTCTAGCAAGGTTTGCATGCACAGGACAGGAAATTCAAAGGTGAATGCTTTGGAGCCAGTGATGCTGTCCTGCCTTAAGAGGTGTGCATATTGGAGTTATCACACCTTACTGTGACTTTTAGCGGTTCTGTTTGGTATTTTGTCTGCCCTCATACTGATAGGCCAAACGAACCAGAGTATTCCTGTTTCTGGACTGCGATCGGTTCAAATTGAAGTATTATTTTCTATATTCCTCCCCCCCACGTATATCTACTAGGACCCATGCTTATTTGTTGACCAATATCATCCACAGCAGCATTGAACACCTACTCTTTGCATATTGCTGGGTCTTTAGATCATGCTGCAAGACTTCTCTGTATTAAGGAAAAGGATCGGTATCAGGAATGTCCTTGGAGAGGGTGAGATTTTTCCTCTTCGTAATGAGCCTGATTTT
This sequence comes from Tachyglossus aculeatus, assembly GCF_015852505.1. Lineage (NCBI taxonomy): Eukaryota > Metazoa > Chordata > Mammalia > Monotremata > Tachyglossidae > Tachyglossus > Tachyglossus aculeatus. The sequence goes on along the minus strand of NC_052077.1, from coordinate 37,259,720 downwards.
CCCTCTGTCATTTGCAGTTCAGCCAGTTATCACAGTGGATGCCCAGCTGTGGATATCCTCAAGGATATTTTGGCTTCATGAGTGAGAAAGTGGCATTCTGTTTGCTGTAGGAGCCATAACTTTGAATTTCCTACCTTATATTGCATGTAAAATACCAACCATAATGTTGCAGTAATGAGTTAAGTTGAGCTTGTATTTTGCATGTTTGAATCCAGTTAGAGCAACATGCCAAAAAACAATTGGTAGGTAGTGTTCTACTACTGCTCTGTAGTAGCAGCCTATAAAAATTAAGTTTAAAGGCCAGTGTTTTGTTGTTTGTTTTTTTTTTATTAATGTAGCTTTGTGTCTTTCCACCTTAGGGAGTGAACTACTTTATGTCTAAGGGCATCATAGATGATTCACCAAAAGAAATAGCCAAATTCATCTTCTGCACAAGAACACTAAATTGGAAGAAGCTGAGGATCTATCTCGATGAAAGGTGATTTTTTTTTTCTCCATTAGAATCTCAAATTACCTCTAAGATTTGTGTAAACTTGTCGTGGGCAGGGAACGTGTCAACCCACTCTTTTTTGTATCATACATTGCTCTGCGCAAAATAAATACCGTTGAATGATTTTTGAGCTGTGAAATGTCATAGGTCATTTGACCAGTGGTCTTCATGTTCTTTAGATAAGTAATTGCCTGCACACAAAAAATGCAATGTCTGCGTATCTACAAGATGGAAAAGAGGGAATAGGTCTGGGAAAGCCATTTCACTATATCCACATGCAACCTCAGACTCAGATTCATCACCAGATAATAATAATAATAATAATACCATTTGTTAAGCGCTTACTATGTAGAAAGCACTGTTCTAAGCACTGGGGAGGATACAAGGTAATCAGATTGTCCTACGTGGGGCTCACAGGCTTCATCCCCATTTTACAGATGAGGTAACTGAGGCCCAGAGAAGTTCAGTGCCTTGCCCAAAGTCACACAGCTGACAGTTGGCAGAGCTAGGATTTGAACCCATGACCTCTGACTCAAGCCCGTGCTCTTTCCATTGAGCCACGCTGCTTCTCTAACCAGATCAGAGCGAATTTTGATTATTTTCTTACTCCAGGAATTAGGCACCAGTTGTAAATTGCAGTGATTAAAACTGCCTAAATAACTATGGAATTCCAAACCTTTGTGTCTGTGTCCATGATATGTCTGTCATAGAAGGGAAAGATCGGGTGTACAGGGATCATCACCAATGGCATATAGTTTTGTTTAGCTATTTTAATGGGTTTTTTAAGTGCTTACTATGTGCCAGGCACTGTGCAAAGCGCTGGGGTAGATACAAGCCAATCGGGTTGGACACAGTGCGGGACCCACGTGGGGCTCACAGTCTTAATCCCTATTTTACAGAAGAGGTAACTGAGTCACGGAAAAGTGGAGTGACCTGCCCTTGTTCACAGAGCAGTATAGTGACAGAGGCGGGATTAGAACCCAGGTTCGTCAAACTCTCAGGCCCGTGCTTCACCCACTAGGGCATGCCGCTTCTCAATTTGTTGAGTTTACTGTCTGCAGAGCACTGTACTAAGTGCCTGATGATCTCCATGACTCATCTGTATCAATCAATCAATCAATCAATCGTATTTATTGAGCACTTACTGTGTGCAGAGCACTGTACTAAGCGCTTGGGAAGTACAAGTTGGCAACATATAGAGACGGTCCCTACCCAACAGTGGGCTCACAGTCTAGATCTAGAATCTGTATGATTCTAGTCATTTGGGAACCATGGACCACTCAGTAGGTTAACTGATGAAAATGATGTGTTTCTCAGGAGTGCATTTGGCAATACAGGGGGCTTAATGTTAAACTGAACATAAAACTCCTGTTGGAGTGTTTACCCAAGGTGACCAATGAAAAAAATATATCTCACTTCAGATTATTTCTGCATTCTGTGATTATGTAATCGCTGAACAGTATTTTTCAAGCAACTCCTCAGTGAATGCAGAGCACTGCACCAAGTGTTTGGCAAGTTACAAAAGATATATAGTTGCCCTCAGAGCACAAACTGTTGGCATTTTACACCATGCACCTATTGAAAATCGATATTTGTGTGGGTTTGGGGGTTTGCTTGATATTTTTTTTGGGGGGGGTGTTCTGTGAAATTGTAGAATTTCAGTTTCAAAAATTCTAGAGAAAAGGAAAATGACTCGTCTCTCTTTTTCTTCTAGGAGAGATGTTTTGGATGACCTTGTGACCTTGCACAACTTTAGGAACCAGTTCTTGCCAAATGCACTGAGAGAGTTTTTCCGACACATCCATGCCCCCGAAGAGCGCGGCGAGTATCTTGAGACTCTAATAACAAAGTTCTCACACAGATTCTGTGCTTGTAACCCTGATTTGATGAGAGAACTTGGCCTTAGTCCTGGTAAGAATTTCTAAGCCTTAAATCAACACAAAGCTCCCTGGAGATTTACCAAGTTTGGGGTATCACAAATGAAACCCGAGGTCAGGCCGGCTTCTCCCAAGAGATGCCAGTACAGGGTTCACGTCAGCGGACGTTGCAGTTGATTTTAGCTGGGACCGTTGGCTGCGAATAATACCTCAGGTCACCTAGTTGTCTGAAAAAGGGCACGGGCTTGGGAGTCAACAGACAAACGGGAGAGCCGGGATTAGAACCCAGGTCCCTCTGGGTGACCTTGGGCCAGGCACTTCACACCTCTGCCTGAGTTACCTCATCTGTAAAATGGGGATTGAGGCTGTGAGCCCCCCTTGGGACAGGGACTGTGTCCAACCTGATTAGGATTAGAGAAGCGGCGTGGCTCAGTGGGAAGAGCACGGGCTTTGGAATCAGGTCATGGGTTCGAATCCCGGCTCTGCCAATTGTCAGCCGTGTGACTTTGGGCAAGTCACTTCACTTCTCTGGGCCTCGGTTACCTCATCTGTAAAATGGGGATTAAGACTGTGAGCCCCACGTGGGACAACCTGATCCCCTTGTATCCCCCCCAGCGCTTAGAACAGTACTTTGCACATAGTAAGCGCTCAATAAATACGAATGAATGAATTAGGTTGTATCACCCCCAGTGCTTAGAACAGCGCCTGGCACGTAGTAAAGCGCTTAGCAAATACCACAAAAAAAAGAGACTCTCAGGCGTGTATAGCGTAGTTGAATAAAGGTAACTGCAGAGACCACATCACTGCTGCAAAATTTCCCCCGAGGTGCCTTTCTGTAGCAGCTCAATGTGTCTGCTTTACCACGGGTGTGTGCATTATTCATTAATGTGGCTGCAGTGACCAGCCCGTAAAAATGACCAAACTCCTTCACTTCCTCCCCCTTACTGTAAAATGTGTCATCAATTGTATTTATCAATCGTATTTATTGAGCGCTTACTGTGTGCAGAGCACTGTCCTAAGCACTTGCCGGTCAGTGTCGGTGATGGCTTTTAGCCATTGATGGCTTCAAGCCCACTTCTCCCAGCATTAGGGTAGGAAGACCCTGGTTTCAGCCCAGCTACTTTATGTGGTTCATTTTTAAAGCCTTCCTGAATAAAATGTGTCACTCGTCGTAGTCACTGTCCATAGACAGTGTCCTGGCCCACTGCTGGAGTAGAATTTGCCAGGGAGGCCGGAAGACTTTAAGCAGGGGAAGTCATTAAAGTCCTCTAATGCCTTGGAAGGTTTACCTGTGATCTGGGATGAGTTCTTCTGCCTGTCCAGATGTTTTCATTTGTAACATCCCTCTGCTATTCAGTCTTTAAACTACAGCATCACACCTCCCTGTGAGGGCATATAAATATCATTCTCAGCTGTATTGGAGTCATGGGGAAAACTCTCACTATGTCATGGTCTGTCTTGAGAGATTTGTAGTGCTTTGTACGCCTGAACAAGCACAAGTAGACTTTATGTTTTTTTAAGGGCCTAAGACATGCAGAAGTACTAGAGGTTCTATAATCTGAGTAGCATAAAACTAGGTGTGATGACCTTTCACTGGTAACCAATAAAATGTTATATGCCTGTAATCATGTAAAGTGGGGAAATAAAATTACGTATGTGTATTTATGTTGCATAGCTGCCCTTAATGCTCTGGTTAAACACATTACCAATTCTTTCTTACTTAAGCTTGTTTTTCAGTGAATCTCTTAGGAGTAATATCAAACCATCTTTACCATCATGAAATCCAGAGATCTGTCGGGCTTTTCTGTAATGGGAAGAGTCATGTATTGCTTTCCTTTCTATAAGAATATTTTGAGCATCAGATATCGTCTTCCTTAAGATTCTGCTCTTTTTTTGTCATTAAAGGCTCTTGTAAATTAAAATATTTGAAAGTTTCATCTGCCTGTGCCAAATTTTGATTTTGAGAATGGGTACAGTGTTGCACTTTCCGCTACATGTACCTCATAATCCATTGATTGGGCACCTCACTGGGAGAAAAAAATAGATTAATTTATTTTAAGATCTTATTTCAATGTCTTTAACTTCTCACCTGAAAGAAAAACACTAAGTGTAGGCTAGTGTTCAGTTGGACCTAATCCTGATTTGGCCCCATATATTTAATCCCACCAGAATGACATCTGCAACAATGTTTTTAATTTCAGGCTCTTTTTTCCTCCCCCCTCAGATGCCGTCTACGTACTGTGCTACTCTTTGATTCTGCTTTCCATCGACCTCACTAGTCCTCACGTGAAGAATAAAATGTCCAAAAGAGAATTTATCCGAAATACGCGACGGGCTGCTCAGAATATTAGTGAAGATTTTGTAGGTCACCTTTATGACAACATCTACCTTATTGGCCACGTGGCTGCATAAAAGCACAATTCTTAAGACTCTGACTTTCCCGGTGAAAACAACCGAATTTTCCGAGGAATGACTTCATCGGTACTGGGGTTCCATTAAGCGCTGGTCATTCTAAGCCCCGTCTACAATCGAGTATAAGTATACAGCCCTTCTCCAGTGATTATCCCATGGGACCCTAAGGATTTTTGCAGAATTTTTTCCCTAATTTTGCTGATCATGTTTTGCACAAAGCAGAGCCATTAGCCTGACCCAAGCGTTTAAGAATGTTAAACTGACATTACACTCTAAAGCTGACAGGGTGGTGGATTTGTGCATTAGATTGCTTGAAGACCTTAACCAATACCAGTCTTTTTTTAAAAAAAATACATGTAATGTGTACATATTTAACTAAAGAGATTTATAATCATAATTATTTTATTGTAAAATATTTTAACTAAAGGTTTTCCTTTTTCTCTCTAAAAATGAGTTCTGTATTTTTTCCATTCCGATTCTAAGAATGCCTTTATTTTCATAAAAGTTGGAATCAAACTTGTGTGAGTGGTTAATCATCTACAACAAACTTTTTTTTGAACCTTATGCCAGGGACTAATGTTTTTTATTTCCATCCCGACAGTGCATTCATATTCTGTGGGCAAAATAGCTGGCTAAGCATATGTCAGTTTTGTGTGAGCAACTGGCAATTCCCTCTGAGTGGAGGATTTGAAAAAGTTTAACTTATCTTCTTGCTTTGCACGGATTCCTTTGTCTTTAGCAATTTCTACAGAGGCCTTTGGGTGAATCGTAAAAACAGAAATCAGTTGGGTACAGTAACTCTCAGGTGGATATTTAGCCAGGCCAAATATCTCTTTAATAATAATAATAAAAATTATTACAGTATTTGTTAAGTGCTTATTATGTGCCAAGCACTGTTCTAAGTGCTGGGGTAGATAGAAAGTAATCAGGTTGCCCCATGTGGGACTCAGTCTTAATCCCCACTTTACAGAGAAGCAGCGTGGCTCAGTGGAAAGACCCCGGACCTGGGAGTAAAAGGTCATGGGTTCTAATCCCGCCTCTGCTGCTTGTCAGCTGTGTGACTTTGGGCAAGTCACTTAACTTCTCTGTGCCTCAGTTACCTCATCTGCAAAATGGGGATTAAGACTGTGAGCCCCATGTGGGACATCCTGATTACCTTGTATCCCCACCAGCCCTTAGAACAGTGCTTGGCACATAGTAAGCGCTTAACAAATGCCATAATTATTATTATTATTATTATTATTATTATTATTATTTAGAGAAGCACCGTGGCTCAATGGAAAGAGCATGGGCTTTGGAGGCAGAGGTCATGGGTTCAAATCCCAGCTCCGCCAATTGTCAGCTGTGTGACTTTGGGTGAGTCACTTAACTTCTCTGTGCCTCAGTTATCTCATCTGTAAAATGAGGATTAAGGCTGTGAGCGCCCCGTGGGACAACCTGATCACCTTGTAACCTTTCCAGCGTTTAGAACAGTGCTTTGCACTTAGTAAATGCTTAATAAATGCCACTATTATTATTATTATTACAGATGTGGTAATGGAGGAATAGAGAATAATAATGGCATTTGTCAAGCACTTACTATGTGCCGAGCACTGTTCTAAGGGCTGGTGGGGATACAAGGTATCAGGTTGTCCCACATGGGGCTCACAGTCATAATCCCCATTTTACAGATGAGGTAACTGAGGCCCAGAGAAGTGAAGTGACTTGCCCAAAGTTACACAGCTGACAAGTGGCGGAGCCGGGATTAGAAGCAATGACCTCTGACTCCCAAGCCCGGGCTTTATCCACTGTGCCATGGCCTTTTGATCCTCTGCCCCCTTCTCCCTCCCTTACCTCCCTACCCAAAACATTCTCTCATTCTCTCTCTCTCTCTCTCTCTCTCTCTCTCTCTCTCTCTCTTTCTCTCTCTCTCTCTCTCTCTCTCTCTCTCTCTCTCTCTCTCTCTCTCTCTCTCTCTCTCTCTCTCTCTCTCTCTCGAACCCAGGTCCTCTGACTCCCGTGCTTTTTCTGCTAGACTAAGGGGCTTCTCTGGATTTAGTGTAGGAGATGAAAGTCAAGGAGAAATGCTTACCCCAGTGACAGCAAAATGAGAACACTTTTTTTACACAGTAGTCTTGCTTAATGCGTGCCTGATCAACAGTTAAAAAATAATCCCTTTCTCTTCATTGATGCCACAGGATCTGGGGAGTGGAGAAACAGCTTGGCCTAGTGAAGAGAGCACAGTCCTGGGCAGCAGAGAATCTGGTTCTAATCCCAGCCTCCTGTGTGATTTTTTAGAAAAACTACTTAATTTCTCTGGGCCTCAATCTCCTCATCTAGAAAATGGAGATTGAATGTCTGCTTTCCCTCTCCCGTAGACTGTTAACACTATGTGGCACAGGAAAGGTGTCTGATCTGACAATCTTGTATCATACCCCAGCGTGTTAAGATGCACTCACAAATACCGGTTATTACTTTTGGTAATACCAGTAATTACCGGTTATTACTACCGGTTGAGAAGCAGCGTGGCTAATGGAAAGAGCCCAGTCTTGGGAGTCAGAGGTCATGGGTTCTAATCCTGGCTCTGCCACTTATCAGCTGTGAGACTCTGGGCAAATCACTTCTCTTTGCCTCAGTTACCTCATCTGTAAAATGCGGATTAAGACTGTGAACCCCATGTGTGACAACCTGATTATCCTGTATCTACCCCAGTGTTTAGAACAGTGCTTGGCACATAGTAAGCACTTAACAAATACCATCATTATCACTGCCATTATTAGTTGAACCCTCTTCTAGGCTGTAAGCTTGTTGTGGGCAGGGAATGTGGGTGCTTATTGTTCCATTGTACTCTCCCAAGCATTTAGTACAGTGCTGTGCACACAGTAGACACTCAATAAATACGATCGAATGTATAAGATATTTCCTGGAACCACTTTCTCTAAGAACTCTGGTAATTTATGCCAGTGTGAATGACAGATGGCTATCTCTGGAGAGTGATCATTTATGACCACCACTCACCCCTTAGACTTTGTCCAAGTCTTTGCACAGATGAAATGCTTCATTACATCTTTACCTCCACAAAGAAGCGGCTACTATTCCCAATCAACAACACCAACTTCCTCAAAAGTTATTTCTACTCATAATTCACCTTCCACCATGAAGTTGGGCATTAAGTTCCTTCTCCGCATAAGATTTGGACCCTTTAATAATGAACCCCCAGCGTTGCAGAGGGAATCCTTTGTTTGTGAGTTTGAATTCACTTAGAGCTAGAAACAGCTTAATAAATTAGATGTGCTGGTTTACCATATGCTTTTCATATGGCTAAAAATAACAAAATTCAAATATGTGTACAGAAAGATCTCCTGAAAGCCGTTCCTCAATGGAATTCTGGGATTCAGTTGGATTTAATGAAATATGTTCTTAATGTCAGTATCTGCAGGAACCGATTTTCCATTGGGGTTTGTACATTTTTTAGACTAGATTTGATCAAAGTTCTTTCGGGCTCTCCTGTTTGCTGCTTTTAAATCTGTTACCCTAGAAAGTTCAGTTGGTGAAAGAAGGTACCATCTGAATAGAGATATTGGTTAAGAGAACTTTGATAATAATTTGAGTACAGGAGCAGACATGAGATTGCCTGAATCCATTGCCATATGCTTCCACCCACATAAACAAAGATCCATCATTTCACTCAAAAATGTTGCATTAGTAGATCACTAACTATCCTGAGGGAGTCTTTGGAACAGAGTGAATGGAGTAATTTATCTCCCTTTTCTATTCTCCCTTTTCTCTTATCTTTGCGTGAGTGTCAAAGGACAGTGATGGGACATGTTGGAGAAAAGTCTGAGGCCAAATCTTCAGCCACCTCAGAATAAATGACACTGTAGAAACCAGAAGCAGCTTAATCACATCTGACATTTTCTCATTTCCCTAAAAACACGCAGTGAAGTCCACCTCATCTGCTTTTCTCTCACTGTAACAATTACCGTAGCCAGATGTATGCTGCGTAGCTTTTCTTTGGGTGTAAACTTCATTTCTACCAACTCTTGTTTTCTACTTTCTCAAACACTTATTACACTGCTCTGCACACAGTAAGCACTCAATAAATACCATGATTGAAAGGGGAATTCTTTTTTTTCCCCAGCAGTCTACATTCAGGAACACACGGTGGTCATCATAGTTTTCTGGACCATCTGGGTAACTTTTATCCTTTAGCTAGTGTTTCTTCCCCCCTGCCACAAAGTGATGTAAATTCCTTCCCAGGAGGCTTAGAATTATAATAGTAAGTCATCTTAGAAGAATCTAGGCCAGGAGAAACTGGGCTTTATGAGGAAATTCTCTATGCCAGCCCAAGGAACAATATATTATGATCTCCTACAGCTAACTAGGAACAGGGGCTCAGTTTCTTGCAGCTGGAAAAAAAGGTTCTCCTTCCCAGAGTTAAAGGCGATGACAGGGAAACACATGGTGCGGATATAATAATAATAATAATTGGCATTTGTTAAGCGCTTGCTATGTGCAAAGCACTGTTCTAAGCGCTGGGGAGGATACAGGGTGATCAGGTTGTCCCACGTGGGGCTCACAGTCTTAATCCCCATTTTCCAGATGAGGTAACTGAGGCACAGAGAAGTTAAGTGACTTTCCCAAGATCACACAGCAGACGTGGTGGAGTCGGAATTCGAACCCATGACCTCTGACTCCAAAGCCCGGGCTCTTTCCACTGAGCCATGCTGATACATAGTTGTAACATCTTCCTAAGACTCTTCAGGGCAGTAAATGCCTGTGGAGGCCCGGAGATTTGGAAAAATAAACCACCTGGTGGTCACCATAGTTGCTCAAGAGGTGTGAGCAAGAGATTATCTATAAAAATTAATTAGTAGGTTAAGGGGAAAATGTCTCAGCCTTTGTGGGCTTCTTGCAGTACTCTGGTTTACTCCATTGTACTTTCCTCATCTGTAAAATGGGGATTAAGACCGTAAGCCCCAGGTGGGACAACCTGATCACCTTGTATCCTTCCCCAGCGCTTAGAACAGTGCTTTGCACATAGTAAGCGTTTAACAAATGCCATCATCATCATCATCTTCCACTTAAAGACTGGGAACCCGGTGAGGGACAGGGACTGTGCCTAAACTCATAAACTTGTGAGTTCTCACTATGCGTGGGTTTTCCTTGGAGTAGAAATGTGTAATGAATTTATCAAAGAACTAGCCGAAATAATCACGTACTGCATGGATATTAGGGGAAGGTGTCGACAGTATGAATACCACCACATGTGCTTTGCAAGCTTACCCCCAGGCTCCCTTTCCTTCCCCAACTCTTCATCATTCATTCATTCATTCATTTATCATATCATTTATCATATCATTTCAATTGCGAAGCAGTGTGGCTCAATGGAAAGAGCACGGGCTTTGGAGTCAGAGGTCATGGGTTCAAATCCCGGCTCCTCCACTTGTCAGCTGTGTGACTTTGGGCAAGTCATTTAACTTCTCTGAGCCTCAGTGACCTCATCTGTAAAATGGGGATTAAGACTGTGAGCCCTCCATGAGACAACCTGATCACCTTGTAACCTCCCCAGCGTTTAGAACAGTGCTTTGGACAGAGTAAGCACTTAATAAATGCCATTATTATTATTATTATTCACTCAATCATGTTTATTGAACGCTTACTATATGCAAAGCACTGTACTAAGCGCTTGGAAGGGTACACAACCCGGGGCATCCTCCAGACGATCAGGTCAATGTGGCCAGAGAACATCTCTACCAACTCCGTTAGATTGTACTCTCCCAAGCGCTTAGTACAGTGCTCTGCCTATCATAAGCATTCAATAAATATGATCAATTGATCTATTCCAGTGCTTAGAACAGTGGCAAACAAATAGGAAGGGATTGGTGGATAGAGCCCAGGCCTGAGAGTCAGAAGGTTATGGGTTCCAATCCTGACTCCACCACTTGTCTGCTATACGGCCTTGGGTGAGTCACTTGATTCTCTGGGCCTCCTCAGTTACCTCCTCTGTAAAATGGGGATTGAGACTCTGAGCTCCATGTGGGACAGGGACTGTGTCCAACTTCATTTGCTTTCATCCTCCCCAGTGCTTAGTACAGTGCCTGGCACATAATAATAATAATAGTAATAATAATGATGGCATTTATTAAGCGCTTACTATGTGCAAAGTCACTTCACTTCTCTGTGCTCAGTTGCCTCATTGTTAAAATGGGGGTTAAGGCTGTGAACCCGATGTGGGACACGGACTGTGTCCAATGGCATTTGCTTTTATTCCCCCCAGCGCTTAGTACAGAGCCTGGCACATAGCAAGTGATTAACAAATACCATCGCTGTTGTTGTTAACGAATACCATAACTGCCAGCCCGGGTGCCTAATGCGGTGATTTGAAGTGCTCAATTAAAACCATCGATCCATCTTCTAGATTGTAAAACCGGCGTGGGCAGGCATTGTCTCTATTTGTTGCCGAATTGTACTTTCCAAGAGCTCAGTACAGTGCTGGACCCACAGTAAGCGCTCAATAAATACGACTGAATGAATCTTGAGGCAACAATGTCGAAGAGACGACAGCTGCTCGTCTCCCTTGAGATTTCCTGCTGGAGTTGAATCCGGGGGTCTCTGAAGAAAAACCCCCCAATCTGCTGGGGGCCCACTGGGGCTAGCACATACAATGCTCAGCAGGGTATAATCGAGTGAGCCGACACGTTTGCCCTCAAAGAGCGTACGGTCTTGTAGCCATCACAGAACCTCTCGCAAAACCCCTGCCACCTCATTAGGACGCTCAGCCAAATCTCTGAAGCTGGCCTAAGGCTAGAGGCCGAACTGTCAGTCAGTCATATTTATTGGGCGCTTACTGTGTGCAGAACGCTGGACTGAGCGTTTGGGAGAGTATGGTAGAAGAGTAGACTGTGAGCCCATTGTTGGGTAGGGACCGTCTCTATATGTTGCAAACTTGTACTTCCCAAGCACTTAGTACAGTGCTCTGCACCCAGTAAGCGCCCAATAAATACGATTGAATGAATGAATGAACGAATTAGGACGCTCAGCCAAATCTCTGAAGCTGGCCTAAGACTACAGGCCGACCTGTCAGTCGTATTTATTGAGCGCTTACTGTGTGCAGAAAACTGGACTGAGCGTTTGGGAGAGTATGATAGAAGAGTAGACTGTGAGCCCGTTGTTGGGTAGAGACCGCCTCTATATGTTGCCAAATTGTACTTCCCAAGCGCTTAGTACAGTACACTGCACACAGCGCTCAATAAATTTACTATTCTATTTATTTTGTTAATGATGTGCATTTAGCTTTAATTCTATTTGTTCTGACGACTTGGCACCTGTCCACATGTTTTGTTGTCTGTCTCCCCCTTCTAGACTGTGAGCCCGTTGTTGGGTAGAGACCGGCTCTATGTGTTGCCAACTTGTACTTCCCAAGCACTTAGTCCAGTGCTCTGCACACAGTAAGCGCTCAATAAATACGATTGAATGAATGAATGAATAAATGCGATTGAATGAATAAACAGGCACATTTCCTGCCCACAAGGAGCTTACAGTCTAGAGGGGTTGACGGATATTAATAGAAATAAATAAATTACAGCTATGGACAGGGGTGTTGGGCATCTGGGAGGGAGGCAGGAGGGAATTGGAGAGGTGGGAGGACCCAGAGAGAACCCTGGAGCCCCCGTTCCCCTGACAGCAGAGTTTCCAGACATGCCCAGCTCTCTGTCTCTGGCCCTGCGCTCCCTTTCAGACACTACGAGTTTCCACAAAAACATACACATGACGTTGATGTCCTGTGATGTTTTTCAAGTGTTTTCTCAGTTTCGAGTACTGGGTTCTTTCTCTCACATGAGTTCACAGGCTTCATCAACCCCTGTAAAGGAAGGAGATCAGATGCGCGCTTTGTCTCAAAAGTCATCTGAGCAAGGTACATGACCACTTTTGCTAAGTGTGGGGTAAGGGGTAGAGTAATAATAATTGTAGTCTTGGTCACACACTATGTGCCAAGCACTATGCAAAGCTCCGGGGTAGCTCTGGGGAACAATCAGATCAGACACAGGCCTGTCCCAAACATGACTCACAGTCTAAGGGAGAGTGAATACAGACTTTAAATCCCCATTTTAGAGATGGGGAAACTGAAACACAGGGAAGTTAAGTGACTTGCCCAGGGTCACATCATAGGCAAATGACAGCTGAGATTAGGCTCCAGGGCAGGCTCCCGACTCCCAATTCCATGCTTTTTCCCCTAAGCCACATTGCCTTATGGCAGTGATATTTAAGAAGCGCTTACTATGTGCAGAGCACTAGATGAAGCATTTGCGACTACAATAGAGCTTTCAATCTACAAACTACTTTATGGTCTTACCAATTATGCAGTGCCATCCTTGGATTGTTCTTTGTGAACCTAGGTTACAAAACACCCTCTTCCAGCCCCACAACATTTGTGTACATACCCATAATGTATTTATATTAACTTCATCTCCCCCACTAGACTCTAAACTTGCTGTGGGCAGGGAATGTGCCTATTATCATCTTGTACTCTCCCAACCATTTAGTACAGTGCCCTGCACACAGTAAGCACTCAGTAAGTACCATGATAATACTGCATTGACTGAATTGACTGATTGCCCATGTGTATATTATGAATATTTCACATAGTAAATCATGGGACAGGATTATATTCACAGAGTCAAGGCTGCAAGTCTTTCCGTCACCAAAACCTGCCGGTCTCACCTCTGCAACATGGCCGAGATCCGCCCTTTCCTCTCCATCCAAACCGCTACCCTGCTAGTTCAGTCTCTCATCCTATCCCGACTGGATTACTGCATCAGCCTCCTCTCTGATCTCCCATCCTCCTGTCTCTCCCCACTTCAGTCTACACTTCATGCTGCTGCCCGGATCATCTCTGTGCAGAAACACTCTGGGCATGTTACTCCCCTCCTCAAAAATCTCCAGTGGCTACCAGTCAACCTACACATCAGGCAAAGACTCCTCACTCTGGGCTTCAAGACGCTCCTTCAGCTTGCCCCCTCCTAATTCACTTCCCTTCTTTCCTTCTCCAGCCCAGCCCGCACCCTCCGCTCCTCTGTCGCCGCTAACCTCCTCACTGTGCCTCATTCTCGCCTGTCCCACCATCGACCCCCGGCCCATGTCCTCGCCCTGGCCCGGAATGCCCTCCCTCCGCACATCCGCCAAGCTAGCTCCCTTCCTCCCTTCAAATCCCTACTGAGAGCTCACCTCCTCCAGGAGGCCTTCCCACACTGAGCCCCATCTTTCCTTTCCCCCTCCCCATCCCCCCGTGCTACCTCCTTCCCCTCCCCACAGCACCTGTAAGTATGTTTGTACAGATTTATTACTCTATTTTACTTGTACATATTTACTATTCTATTTATTTTATTTTGTTAATATATTTTGTTTTGTTGTCTGTCTCCCCCTTCTAGACTGTGAGCTCGTTGTTGGGTAGGGACCGTCTCTATATGTTGCCAACTTGTACTTCCCAAGTGCTTAGTATGGTGATCTGCACACAATAAATACGATTGAATGAATGAATGAATGACAGTCGAGCGAGCATAAACCGATGGGAGATGAACTTTCCGGAAAATGGCAACCTGCAGCATCTGGATTTTCCCACGATTCATTCCTTCCTTTCAAAAAGGAGGGAAAAAACTCCCCACACCTTTTTGTGTTTTGCCACTGTGATTCCATCCCTCACCCAAGGGTTTCCATTTATCCATTCAAGTATTTAAGGGATACAGATAGATTCATTCTTTCTTTCAGGCCCATTTATTGAGTGCCTACTGTGCGCAGAGCCCCGAGAGCGTTTAGGTGAGATTGCTAGCAGATGAAGGATTATGAAAAGTTTCCCTAGAACCAGTCCTCTCCCCATCTTTGTGTCCATAGCTAATCCTCTCAGGGCCAGGCTTCTTTCTGTTAACAACTATGAGCCCCATGTGAAGCAGGAGCTGAATCCGATATGATTACGTTTTATCTACCCGCCCCCCCAGGCGCTTAAGAAGCGCTTAATAAACACCTATTTTACAGATGAGGAAACTGAGGCTTAGAGCAATGAAGTGACTTGCCCAAGGTCACACTGCAGACATGAGGCGGTGCCGGGATTAGAACCTAGGTCCTTCTGATTCCTAGGCCCATTCTTTATCCGTTAATAAGCCACGTTGCTTCTCCTCACCACATCGAAAGGGGCTCCTCTCAGTGCGTATTAATTAGCGGCGTTCTTTTCCTGCTAATAGCGTTCAAGTGAGGGAGTATCAGGTTGGTAATGCTTAATTACTTATGTCATCTCTGTGGAATCCTCTTCCCTTTTTGAAAATCCTTTTTCATAGAAACAGTTTATAATACAGCACTCCGCCACCATGTGTCTGGCATTTTTGTAATTCAGAACAGGCTCAGCAAACAGGCGTTCAGAGGGAACGTTTATAAGAGTCAGATTTACTTGTCTTTTACTGACTCACAGTTCAGAATCTAAAAACAAATTGTTAGAGTTGTTTGCATTTTAAATAAATACTTCAAAGTATCATGACTAATAAGCCAGAAGGTTGATTGCTTGTTTTTTGCCTTTCTAAAATCTTCCTCTCCAATCTCCAAAGCGCAATTATACAGACAAAGGACAGGCTCGGTGGATTTCCTGTTTCCCTCATAGACACCTTCTTTTTCATTTTGATTGAAAGAGAAATCACGTTCAGAGTTCCAGAATTGAGATGCACTACTGATTGCCCGTGTGTATATTATGAATATTTCGCATAGTAAAACATGGGCCAGGATTATGTTCACAGAGTCAAGGCTGCAAGTCGAATGAGCATGTGCCTTACTCATTCATCTCTTTTATCAAAAATCGCCTTGAGAGTTTAAATCATGGGTCATAACCCCCAAGATATCATTTGGGGAGTTACGTCCAGATTTCTGGTCTGAAATTTAAAAAGAAACCAGAAATTTTTTAGTTATTTTCTTTTCTGTTTCACGCAGTTTCTGATATCAGAAATGCCTACATTGCCTGAACTCAAAAACATTAATTTTGTAGTTTGGGGTTAGATTTAGACTCACTCCTGGGGGGGGTGGAGGGAAACAAACCGATGAATGGATAAAAACAATGCCCCCGTCATGACTTATGTGGAAGTGTGCGTGTGTTATTTTACTTTGTTTTTGGGTGGGTTTCTGATGTAGCTGAAGGTGGAGGATCTCAAGGTACTCTGGTGACTTGCACCCCAAAAATCCAGAATCGGAAAGTCTGGGTTTTCTTTGCGGCTTTGCGTGGCCTTGCTTTCTGAACTTGAATCACTGGTTTCTCTATCAGTCAATCAATTAATCCAGCATATTCCCTGAGGGCCTTCTCTGTGCAGAGAGCACAGCACTAAGCATTTGAGAGAATACATATGAAATTAGTAGACATCCCGGCCCTCAAAGAGTGTGCAACCTTGCAGGAGGAGGGTCAGACACTGAAATAGCGAGGTCTAATGGGTAGAGCCCGGGCTTGGGAATCATAGGGACCTGGGTTCTAATCCCGGCTCCGCCACTTGTCTGCTGTGAGACCTCGGGCAAGTCAAATAACTTCTCTGCGCCTCAGTTCCCCCATCTGTAAAATAGGATTAAGACTGCGAGCCCTGTGTGGGACAGGGACTGTGTCCAACCCAATTAAGTGCTTAGTACAGTGCTCTGCACACAGATAGCGCTCAATAAATAGGATTGAATGAATGAATTAGCTTGCTTGTTTCCAACCTGATTAGCTTGCATCTACCCCAGAACTTAGTACAGTGCCTGGCACATAGTAAGCGCTTAATAAATACCATAAAAAATACCTAAAGGAGATGTACCAAGAGAAGGAGGCATGTATGCTAATTAGTTCTTTAATTCCAATATCTACCTGTTGCATTTTGCAGTCTTTACCCTTTCAAAGTCCCTTGCAAATGCACTGTTATCACATAAGCTGGTTTAAATTCCACTGAATTTTTTTTTTGAAAATTACGTATTTTTTCCATTGCTATGAGTCTAAGCGAGGTGTAGCAACAGCGGAGAACAGTGCAGTAATAGCAGGAACAGCTCTGTCAGTAATTTCAGGACTTTGGAGACATTTTCTCTCAACCCTTAATTAAGAGTTTGGGTCCCGAGAACGTCTCTGGTTTATAAATTAAAAACGAAAAAAATCTTATTCATTCATTTAATCGTATTTATTGAGCTCTTACTGTGTGCAGAGCACTGTGTTAAGCGCTTGGGAAGTGCAAGTTGGCAACATATAGAGACGGTCCCTACCCAACAGCGGGCTCAATCTTAGAGTTGGTTTCTTATCGGGGCAATAAATATCAGCATCTAATGTTAGAGATCAACTTTCCGTCTTCGACACCATTAGGCACTGCACCGTGTTCATTGTCTGTTTAACAAAAAAACAACTTCCAAGTTCCAATTTGGAACCCATGAGTTTGAACACTCTAAAGGTCAGGTGACACCAAAGTTAAGGCAATCAAACATTAAAACACCCAAATTGCATAATATTAATATATTGGATTACAAATGAAATGTTTCACCCCATCCAATGACTTGGACAGCTGTATCATGTGGGGGGGGTTCTGTGGTTTAAATACCCCTCACTTTTTCTTTTTCTGACTTCTGTGGATAAGGCCCATACCTAACCTTCGAGATCATTTAAAAAAACTCCTATGTAAATAGGAAACCAACTTAGAAGAGTTAAAGGTAGCATTTGGGCTTCATTACTCAGCTATTATACAGAAATTAGATGACAGTTATGTGAAAGCTTAATTTTGTTGATGTTCAGTGTGCGTAAGTGGATATACATCAGAGCAAGTCCATGGGGGAGATATGAAAAATAGATTTTTCCTGTGTTTGAAATGTAGGAATTCTTAGATATCTGCTATTAATATTGGAACGGCGTCTAACGTCTTTTAATCTTTCAAGAAAACAACAATGGTCATTACCTCCCAAGGTAGATTCCATTCCCCCAAATGGACTCTGTGCCTTTCCTGAACTTTTTTTTCCTCAGGCCTATTGTTGTTCAGTTAAAATCCCAACTAGGCAAACAGTTTTTTTTTTGTTGTTTTTAAGGTTAGAAAAGTATATTGGGTATTGTTCCTCCCGCTGGGTACGTGTTTGTGTCTAATGTAGTTAGCCAGCGGCAGGAGAAAGATTCCAAATCTTTTCAGAGGGAATTTTCATTTGGAAAAAGTTGGCTTTCTTCTTGGCATAGTTGGACAGGAAAGTTGGATTTAATTTAAAATGATTAATGAGATTTTGTCAGACTCCCTGACATTACCACCACTGCAGTTTGTCAGCACAACAACCTGAGAAATCGCAACGCCAGTCTGTCGCCTGAACCACTTTCCGGGAAAAACTAACCTCCAGGTCCTGGTGCCATTGTCTCTCAGCTGTTGACAGTTTAACTCTGCGC
Organism: Tachyglossus aculeatus; assembly: GCF_015852505.1. Classification (NCBI taxonomy): domain Eukaryota; kingdom Metazoa; phylum Chordata; class Mammalia; order Monotremata; family Tachyglossidae; genus Tachyglossus; species Tachyglossus aculeatus. Next base: position 37,241,560 of record NC_052077.1, on the reverse strand, counting down.
TGGGACTCTCTCCACCCTGCGGCTCTGAGGACTTGAAGCATTATTTTCCGCCTGGGGGACTTACACCGTATTTCCAATAGGTTGTTGACATATTTGACTTTTTCCAAAGAAAATGTAGGAAGGAAGGAGCTTTCCTGCTTTACCTCCCCCCACCCCCGACCCCCGAAACAGTTTTTAAATTAAAAAGAAGAAAGAAAAAAACCCAGCAGACACCGAATTCTTTTCACAGAGTGGAAATAGACCTATAGGTTTGTGAACGGTCCCTCTTCAGACGTTTTCCATACACACTTGAGCCAGTTACTGGTTCACAATGGTAACTTGCCTATTTGCACTTTTCCACGCTCTTGAATGCTAAACCAAAATTATGACTATAAGATACAGTAGTCCCACATTTAGTCTTGAATACTAAACCAAAATTATGACTATAAGATACAGTAGTCCCTCTGTGGGGAAGCTTAAATCAAACTTATGTCTTTGCTTGTTTTGCATTTCAGTCTGTTCAAGAACAATGTGAGTAATGTCATTGCCTATTGTTTATTGTTTCTTCTTGGGTTTTAGAAGATACGGCCTCAAATGTTTATTCTTCCAAAGGATTTGAGACTTATGAAGTGCTTTGAGATCCAAAATTTTGCACGAATCTTACACTGTAGAGTTTTAGCCAGAGGCCAAATTTAGAGAAGAAATGTCACCAAAATGTGCATATCCTCATTGTGAAAATGGAAAAATATGGAGTGGTCCTTTTCTCCCATTAAGAGAGAGCTAATTCAGGTTCTTCCAATATTGATGATAGAGATTTGTCTAATCCTTTCAAATACCCGGTCAGGCCAAATCTAGAGATTAGATTAGTTCCTGCATAAATGTAATTATTGATTAAAGTAAAGCATTGAGTGGCAACAAATAGTAAAAACTGAAGCTATCCTAATGAAGCTTGAAGCTTTCAATATCCTTACCAACCCATGATATTTTTACCTGGAAAATGGGATTTATGCAAAAATAATTTATCTAATGCTCTAGACGTGTTTTGTCAGAGCTGAACAAATAGATTTCCTTGTGCCCCTCATTATTCAGTAGGACAAGGGAAATACAAGAACTAGTATGTTAAAACAATTGTTTTTGTATCGCTCTCCAAAATACCAGAATTGGCCCATTAACAGAATCCATAAATGCTGTCTTTAATGTTGATTGACTCAAGAACTTAATTTCAAATGGTTTATTGTTTAAGCTAAGTATGAGCCATTTTACTGAGTAGCAATCGATACACCTGAAGGACCAACTCGCAATTAAATTTTAAAATTTTGATTTTTTTTTAGTTGTTGTTGGGGGTGAAATCCTGCTAGTGAATCAAAATTGCCAGAAGAGCTGACCTATTACTCTCCAAACCAGAACGCTGAGGCCCTACGGTTGCTGTCTAAGACAACTCTCGTGAGCTCTTTTCCATCACTGAGCACTAAATGCCTTACTAACATCTTCGAGATGGATCCGCAGTTCAAACCTTCTCCAGGGATGAGCTGCGCAACTCACCAGTATCTCACCAGTAGAAGCAGCGTGGCTCAGTGGAAAGAGCCCGGGCTTTGGAGTTCAGAGGTCATGAGTTCAAATTCCCACTCCGCCAATTGTCAGCTGTGTGACTCTGGGCAAGTCACTTCACTTCTCTAGGCCTCAGTTACCTCATCTGTAAAATGGGGATTAAGACTGTGAGCCCCCCGTGGGACAACCTGATCACTCTGTAACCTCCCCAGTGCTTAGAACAGTGCTTTGCACATAGTAAGTGCTTAATAAATGTCATTATTATCATTGTTATTATTATTATTATTATTATTATTATTATTATTATTATTATTATTATCTTGCTTGTATCCACCCCAGCACTTAGTACAGTGCTTGGCACATAGTAAGTGCTTAACAAATACCATCATTATTATTATTCTAGACTGTATTTATTGATTCTATGCGCTCAATAAATACGATTTATTATTATTATTATTTACAAGATTCAGGGGAAAAAGAACCAGCCTTCATGTTTGATCGGTTACAACGCCCTCTGCTGGTAGACAGGAGCAATTGGGAAACAAGTTAGAGTGCATTATTATTATTATTATTATTATTATTATTATTATTATTATTATTATTGATTAAAATAACGATGATAGTATTAAACACTATATTGCCAAGCACTTTATTAAGCACTGGGATAGAAGATAATAATAGACTGTAAACTCGTCTCTAGACTGTAAGCTCGTTGTGGGCAGGAAATGTGAGAAGAACCTGGGTTCTAATTACACCTCCACCACTTGCCTGTTGGGTGAGCTTGGGCAAGTCACTTCACTTCTCTGTGCCTCAATTATCTCATCTGTAAAATCAAGCAAAAACTCCTCACTATAGGCTTCAAAGCTGTCCATCACCTTACCCCTACTCCCCTCCCCTCCCTTCTCTTCTTCTCCAGCCCAGCACACACACTCTGCTCCTCTGCCACCGCTAACCTCCTCACTGGGCCTCCTTCCCTCCTGTCCCGCCGTCCACCCCTGGCCCTTGTCCTACCTCTGACCTGGAACACCCTTCCTCCTCAAATCCACCAAACAATTATTCTTACCCCCTTCAAAGCCCTTCTCCAAGCGCTCACTTCCTCCAAGAGGTCTTCCCAGACTAAGCCCCCCTTTTCCTCAGCTCCCCCTCCCTTCTGTGTCACCTCGACTCACTCCCTTTACTCTTCCTCCCCTCTCTCCACCACACAGCACTTATGTACATATGACTACATCTATAATTCTATTTACTTACATTGATGCCTTCTTACTTGTTTTGATGTATATATATTTATAATTCTATTTATTTATATTGATACCTGTTTTCTTGCTTTGATGTCTGTCTCCCTGCTTCTAGACTGTAAGCCCAGTGTGGGCAGGAATTGTCTCTATTGCTGAATTGTACTTTCCAAGCTCTTAGTACAGTGCTCTGCACACAATAAACACTCAATAAATACGATTAAATAGATAAATAAAATTGGGGTTTAATCCTGTGAGCCCCAAGTGGAACAGGGACTGTATCCAACCTGATTAGCTTTTATCTACCCCAACGCTTAGAACGGTGCTTGACACATAGTAAGCCCTTAACAAATGCCATCATCATTATTATTGTTGGACTGTACTGTCCCAAGTACTTAGTACAGAGCTCTGTGCACAGTAAGCGCTCAATAAATACGATTGAACGAATGTGCTCTGCACACAGTAAGTGCTCGATAAATATGATTGACTGATTGACTGATAATAATAGTATTTGTTAAGCACTTAGTATCATCATCAGTGGTATTTATTGAGCACTATGTGCAAAACGCTGTCCTAAGAGCTTGGGAGAGTATAATACAACAGAGTTGTTAGAAATGTTCCCTGCCCACAACGAGTTTCCTGTGTGCCGCGTATTGGTCTAAGCCCAAGAATAGATACAAGATAATCAGGCCAGACCCAATCCCTGTCCTAGCTGGAGCTCAGAATCTAGGATAGAGGAAAAATGGCTATTTTATTTGATTTTTAAAGATGGGAAATGAGGCACAGAGAGCATAAGCGACTCTCCCAAAGTCACACAGTGGGCCAGTGACAGAACTTGGACTCAATCCTAGCTCTCCTGACTCCCCTACAGTGCTCTTTCCACCAAGCCCTGCTGCTTTCATTTAGAAGCCAGTCTGAACTCTGGCAAACAGGCAGAGCCTGTACACTATGCTCCTGGGAGTAAAGTGATTTTTTCATGCGAGGGAACTGACCTCTCCCCAAACATCAGTTCAGTATCTCCCTCTCGACTGGACCATTTCGCCCATCTGAACAGGGTCTCTAGTCCATTCTAGTCGCTCTGATTCACCTGGGAAGTATCTCCCTGAGAGACAAGTGGACACAGGGTGATCGGTCATCTGGTTTTCAGCTGGTCCGCTTTTGTCTGATTCCACTTCAGAACCTAAACACGTTTCTGTCCGGGTTTTTATTTTCAGTATCAAGCAACCCTCTCCTGTGCCTCCTGCCGCCAAGTTCCGCTGTCCCAATGCTGTGCCGGATTTCACACTGTCCTGGCAGCTCTAGACTGTAAGCTCTTTGTGGGCAGGGAAAGTGTCGTTTATAGTTGTATTGTACTCTTTCAAGCCCTTAGTACATTACTCTCCACACAGTATGTGCTCAATAAACACGATCGGCTGACTGACTAGCTCTAGAAGTACAGATAGTTCACAATCTTCCAGAAAATGTCACTGGGAGTCCAGGACAGAGAAAGGCCCGGGTACCCGAAGGTCATGTGCCAGTTCCACCACTTGTCTGCTGTATGACTTAGGGCAAGTCACTTCACTTCTCTGGGCCTCATTTACCTCAGCTGTAAAATGGGGATTGAGACTGTGAGCTCTAAGTGGGACAGGGGCTGTGTCCAACCTAATTTACTTGTATCCACCCCAGTGCTTAGTACAGTGCCTGCCAAAGAGTGAGAGCTCAACACATACCATATTTATTATTATTATTATTATTATTATTATTATTATTATTATTACCAAGAGCATCAGCACAGAGTCAAGCCTGGCTTTCCTCCCCACTCCAGGTTCCTTTATCAAGGTTATGACTGCTCCACCAACATGGTAGCCATGTTCTGCCCATACAGCTCTGAAGCAATGGAGTCCTACTTCTCCCCTACCTTCAACCACCTCTCTATTTCTCTCACTCTCTGCTTTTACCTCTCCCTTTGCTGTCCTCTCAATTCTTTCCTCTATTCTCTTTCTCTTTTATCAGCTCTCTCTTTTTCCACCTCTTTCCTTTCTCCTCATCCGTTTCCTTTTCCTTGTCACTCTCTTCTCTCCTTTCCCTCTCCTCTTTTTTTGCTCCCTGTGCTCTCTTCTCTTTTCTTCAGCTCTCCTCCTCTCCCTTCCTTTTCTCTCCTTTCTCCCCTCTTTCATCTCCTTTCTTGTCTCTCGTTTCCCTCTCCTTCTCTCTTTTCCTCTCTCCTCTCCCCTTTCTCTCCTTTCGCTCCTCTTCACACTTGCCCTATCCCCATAAGTATTGTCTTTTGTGTGGAGGAAAAGAGAGGCCGCCTGCAAGCCTGCAGAATTACCCTATGATTGCTAACCAATTCAGCTCTACCCTACCAAATCTGAGATCCTGAGGCTAAGACCTCCATAAAAACCCTAGTTTTTATCATTCATCCATTGTCACTTTTAATTGGATTATAAATAAGCACATAAAAACATTTTTTCTTGATTATGTATGATCACTGATGACCATCTTGATAATTAATTCTTCATGATTATGTGTAAAAACAAAATCTGTACTGAATTTCTTCTATTTAATTTACCCTGTTCCACGTCACTCTTGACAGGCTGAGGTGGTTGCTCCATTCTTGTGATGAGGAAATGTCTGAGAGTAAATTTGCTATTTAATTTAATAATCGGTTGTTACGGAATGTTCCTTCTGAGAAAACCAAACTATGTTAGTGAGGCTATTCTAAAGAGCTAATTTATCATCATTCCGTGTGACCACATCTAATCCAGGCAAAAGCACCAAACCTCCCACACACCATTAACTCAGTTTTAATCTGATTTTAACTTGGGTTTTTTTTTTTAAGTTTTGAACACATTCCTAAGGTGGACATTTGACCGGTTAAATAATCTACACGAATGTGAACTATTTCATCCTGTGTCTACACCTATGCCCACACCATCAACTTTAGCCCTAAGAGCAAAAATTTCCCAGCAACTTTTACTACCCACGCTGACCATCTCTCTTTTTTTCTTTTTTTTATGGTATTTAGCAAGCGCTTTATGGTCCGGGCACTGTTCTAAGCACTGGGGTAGATCCAATGTAATCAGGTTGGACACAGACCATATCCCAAATGGGGCTCACAGTTTTTATCCCCATTTTACATGAGGTAACTGAGGCACAGAGATGTTAAGTGATTTTTCCAAGGTCACTCAGCAGAGAAGTGGCAGAGCCGGGATTAGAATCCAGGTCCTTTTGACTCCTAGGCCCAAGCTCTATCCACTAAGCCACACTGCTTCTCAGAGGATTCAGTCAGAAGCAGTAATTCTTCTGCAAAGCAGGATTTTTCTTCAACTGGAAGGGCAAGGGGGGAAACTCAGGCTTTCCATGGGATTTCTTAGTCCACAGAAAAGTCAGAGTTGGGGATGAAGAGAATTCAGCTTCAACCCTGGGATGCACTGTCCTCAAAATCTCCAGGGGATTTTCCTTTGGAAGAGCTTCCCTTTTTATCATTGCCAGAAAATGATTTCCTCCCAGTTCTCCAGAGGCAAGTAAGTTCTCCATCTGGGAAGTTTGAGTTCTGCAAAGCTCTCCAGGTGGAAAAAGAGTGGGGAGAAGAGAGAAGGAGAAGCAGGAAAGGGAATTTTGCTCAGGAAACACAATTCATCATCACCATCAGGACTTGACTTAGAGTCTGCCTCCTACTCTGTCTAGATTAGGCACTGAGGGAGGATAAGAAGTGTAAGCCATGAACCCTGATCTAACCTGTCCTTGATTCCCTTCCAACTCTTCCTCAGGACACCGGGAAGAAGCGGCAGAAGGACTGGGAATCAGGAGACCTGGGTTCTAATCCCAGCTCTTCCTTTTGCCTGCTGTGTGACCCTGGGAAAACCACGTGCCTTTTCTGGGCCTCAGTTTCCTCATCTCTAAAATGGGGATTCTGTATGCGCTCTCACTTCTCCTAAGAGTGTGAGCCCTAGCAGCGTGGCTCAGTGGAAAGAGCATGGGCTGGGAAGCCAGAGGTCATGGGTTCTAATCCCGGCTCCGCCACTTGTCAGCTCTGTGACTTTGGGCAAGTCACTTCACTTCTCTGGGCCTCAGTTTTCTCATCTGTAAAATGGGGATGAAGACTGTGAGCCCTACGTGGGACAATCTGATTACCTTGTATCTACCCCAGTGCTTAGAACAGTGCTTGGCACATAGTAAGCGTTTAACAAATACCACCATTATTACTATTATTATTAGGGGGGACAGGGACTATGTTTGACGTAAAACCATTTATCTTTCCCATGGTATTATTAAGGACCTTGCTTGGCATATATTAAGTCTTTCACAAATATCACAAGACAGCAGTTACCAGACTTCCCTGGCTTTTCCCTCTTCTCAATCAATCAACCAATCAATAGTATTTATTGAGCTCTTGCCCTCTGCAGAGCACTGTACTTTAATAGAAGTAGTCTCCTAGACCGTGAGCCCTTCTATGAGCCCGTTGTTGGGTAGGGACCGTCTCTATATGTTGCCAACTTGTACTTCCCAAGCGCTTACTACAGTGCTCTGCACACAGTAAGCGCTCAATAAATACGATTGAATGAATGAATGAATAATAACAATAATTATGATATTTGTTAAGTGCTTACTATGTGCCAGGCACTCTACTAAGCAGTGGGGTAGATACCAACTTATCAGGATGGACACAGTCTCTGTCCCACTTGGGGCTCACAGTCTCAATCCCCATTTTGCATATGAGGGAACTGAGGCACAGAGAAATGAAGTGACTTGTCCAAGGTCACACAGCAGAGAAGTGGCAGCTCTGGGATTAGAATCCATGAGCTTCTGATTCTCAGGCCAGTGCTCTATTCACTTGTCCATGCTGCTTCTCACTTAGCATCATAGACAAATACAATAGTGTGGGTAGAAACCATCCGTGCCCTAGAGGAGTTTATAATCTAGTGGGGAATTCAGTCTTTAAAATAAAGTCAGGTAGGGAAGTTGTAAATGTGGGAAAAGAGAGAGGGGTAAGTACCTAAATGCTTAGGTGGTAAGGTGGTAATAATAAGAATAACAATAATGGCATTTATTAAGCGCTTACTATGTGCAAAGCACTGTTCTAAGCGCTGGGGAGGTTACAAGGTGATCAGTTTGTCCCACAGGGGGCTCACAGTCTTCATTCCCATTTTACAGATGAGAGAACTGAGGCCCAGAGAAGTGAAGGGACTTGTCCAAAGTCACATGGCTGACAAGTGGTGGAGTCTGGATTTGAACCCATGACCTCTGACTCCAAAGCCTGTGCTCTTTCCATTGAGCCATGCTGCTTAAGTGCAGAGGTGACAAAGTAGGAGGGAAATAGGTGGTGAGATAAGAAATTCTGAGCATGGGCCTGGAAGACTGAAGTTCTAGCTTCTAATCCCAGCTCTGACACTTGCATGCTGTGTGTTCTTGGGCAAGTCAGTTGACTGCTCTGTGCCTCAGTTTCATCATTCATAAAATGGGGAGTAAGTACCTGTTCTGCCTGCTACTTAATAATAATGATGGTATTTGTTCATTCACTCATTCATTCAATCATATTTATTGAGTGCTTACTGTGTGCAGAGCACTGTACTAAGCGCTTGGGAAGTACAAGTTTGCAACATGTAGAGATGGTTCCTACCCAACAGTGGGCTCACAGTCTAGAAGACTGTGTTAAGCACTTACTATGTGCAAAGCACTGGTCAAAGTGCTGAGTAGGTTACAAGGTGATCAGGTTGTCCCACGGGGGGCTCACAGTTTTAATCCCCATTTTACAGATGAGGTAACTGAGGCCCAGAGAAGTTAAGTGACTTGCCCAAAGTCACACGGCTGACAGTTCACAGAGCCAGGATTTGAACCCATGACCTCTGACTCCAAAGCCCGGGCTCTTTCCACTGAGCCACGCTGCCTGTGAGCCCTGTTTGGGACCGGAACTGTATCTGATCTGTATGTACCGTATCTACCTCAGTCCTTGGCACCTAGGAAGCACTTAACAAATACCACAGATACTAAATATTTAGACGGGAAAAGAAGTGGTCTGCTGGATGTGAAGGGGGAGAGCATTCCAGGCAGGAGGGAGGGTATGAGCAAGTGTTCCATGGCCAGAGAGAAGAGATCGAGGCCCAGTGAGTAGGTTGGTGTTAGAGGAGCAAAGTGTGTGGGCTGGGCCTCGATGACCTCATCTGTAAAATGGGGGTTGAAACTGTGAGCCCCTCGTGGGACAGGGACTGTGTCCAACCCGACTTGCTTGTATCCACCTCAGCGCTTAGAACAGTTCCTGGCACGTAGTAGGTGCTTAACAAATACCAGAATTATTATTATTGCCCATTCCCCATCTCTGGATTATACACTTGAGGGTCCGGCTTGGAAGACAGAGAAGAATCCTTTTGTAGCCCCCTTTCCACCTGCAGCAGGTGAGGGATGGGAAGAGGATAAGGATACTGACCTTTTGATGGAGAACTTCTTTCAGATGAACTGATGATAGACATTAACTCTTATCTCTCCCCCTCCCCATCCCCCCCACCCTGCCTCCTTCCCCTCCCTACAGTACCTGTATATATGTCGTTACAGATTTATTACTCTATTTGACTTGTACATATTTACTATTCTATTTATTTTGTTAATGATGTGCATCTAGCTATATTTCTATTTATTCTGATGACTTGACACCTGTCCACATGTTTTGTTGTCCGTCTCCCCCTTCTAGACTGTGAGCCCGTTGTTGGGTAGGGGCCGTCTCTATATGTTGCCAACTTGTACTTCCCAGGTGCTTAGTACAGTGCTCTGCACACAGTGAGCACTCAATAAATGTGATTGAATGAATGAATTAACCCAGCCATGCTATCTAGTTTGGACCAATTACCTCAGGTGCAATTTAGCTTGGGACCGTCTCCTTTCTAAAAAGTGAATCCAAATGCAACACACCCATCAATCAATCAATCAGTGCTATTTTTTGACTGCTTACTGTGAGCAGAGCACTGTATTAAGAGCTTGGGAGAATATAATACAAAAGAATTGGAAGGCATGTTCTCTGCTCACTAAGAGCTTACAGTCTTGAGGGGGAGACAGACATTAAAATAAATTATGGATTCTTTTCATGGCTCTTGTAAAGCACTTATGATGCCTGGCACCACCTACCCCAGCTACTAAGCACTGGGGTAAATACAAGGTAGAATGCAGTCCATGATTCAGTCTTAGTCCCATTTTACAGATGAGGGAAGTGAGGCACTGAACAGTTAAGTGACTTGCCCAAGGTCACTCAGAAAGCATGTGGCAGAGCCAGGACTAGAACCCAGGTCCTTCTGAACCCTAGGCCCATGTCAATCCATAAGTGATAATAATAATAATAATAATAATAATAATAATAGCATTTATCAAGCGCTTACTATGTGCAAAGCACTGTTCTAAGTGATGAAGAAAGGAGAGGGAAAAGGGAAAATGAGGGCCTAGCAGGGAAAAAGCTCCTTATCAACCTCCAAAAGCTACCTCCATTCATTCAGTTGTACTTATTGAGCACTTAGTACTGTGTACTAAGCTCTTAGGTGAGTGCAATACAACAATGAACACACACATTCCCTCCCCACAATGAGCTCACAATTTAGGGGGGGAGACAGATATTAATATACGCAAATACATTGTTGCTACCTGTGCTTCTCTAAATAAAAGAAAAACCATAAAAGCATAAAACCGGGTCACACCAGTCTGCTCTCTGAGAAGCAGCGTGGCTCAGTGGAAAGAGCACAGGCTTGGGAGTCAGAGGTCATGGGTTCTTATCCCAGCTCTGCCACTTTTCTGCTGTGTGACTTTGGGCACGTCGCTTAACTTCTCTGTGCCTCAGTTACCTCTTCAGGAAAATGGGGATTAAGACTGTGAGCCCCATGTGGGACAACCTGATTACCTTGTATCTCCCCCAGCGCTGAGAACAGTGCTTGGCACATGGTAAGCGCATCAGGCAGAAACTCCTCACCCTGGGCTTCAAGGCTGTCCATCCCCTCGCCCCCTCCTACCTCACCTCCCTTCTCTCCTTCTCCTGCCCAGCCCGCACCCTCCGCTCCTCCACCGCTAATCTCCTCACTGTACCTCGCTCTCGCCTGTCCCGCCATCGACCCCCGGCCCACGTCATCCCCCGGGCCTGGAATGCCCCCAGTCCCTCTGCCCCTCCGCCAAGCTAGCTCTCTTCCTCCCTTCAAGACCCTACTGAGAGCTCACCTCCTCCAGGAGGCCTTCCCAGACTGAGCCCCTTCCTTCCTCTCCCCCTCGTCCCCCACTCCATCCCCCCCCCCCATCTTACCTCCTTCCCTTCCCCACAGCACCTGTATATATGTATATATGGTTGTACATATTTATTACTCTATTTATTTATTTATTTTACTTGTACATTTCTATCCTATTTATTTTATTTTGTTGGTATGTTTGGTTCTGTTCTCTGTCTCCCCCTTTTAGACTGTGAGCCCACTGTTGGGTAGGGACTGTCTCTATGTGTTGCCAATTTGTACTTCCCAAGCGCTTAGTACAGTGCTCTGCACATAGTAAGCGCTCAATAAATGCGATTGATTGATTGATTGATTAAATACGATTGATGATGATGACTCCCAGGCCCGTACCCCAACCCCATGCAGCAGACAAATGGCAGCAAACCTTGTGACTCAATCAATCAATCAATCAATCGTATTTATTGAGCGCTTACTATGTGCAGAGCACTGTACTAAGCGCTTGGGAAGTACAAATTGGCATCACATAGAGACAGTCCCTACCCAACAGTGGGCTCACAGTCTAAAACTCCAGGCCCATGCCCCGTCCCTATGCGGCAGAAACTTTGTGACTACCTTTTAGACTGTGAGCCCACTGTTGGGTAGGGACTGTCTCTATATGTTGCCAACTTGGACTTCCCAAGCGCTTAGTACAGTGCTCTGCACACAGTAAGCGCTCAATAAATGAGTAAGCGCTCAATAAATGCGATCGATGATGATGATGAACAAATACCAAAATTATTATTATCATTATTATTGCACCCAAGTTCATTCTCTTCATTCCTTCCAAGCAAACCCCCCTCGCTCTCAACTTTACCACCTCAAAATCCACTGTGACGTCTTTTCTTCGTTTCCAGTTTCCTGTGTTCTCAAAACTGAAATCTGGAAACTCTCGTCGAACTTTCATGTGAAATATGTTTGGGGCTTGATGGAGAGAGGCTGACATTCATATTAAGGAAAAAGTTCCAGAGGCTGACATTCATATTAAGGAAATAATATTATAAATTATAAATATAAGTAAATATAATATTAAGTTCCAGAATGCATATCTGTTATTAGAAAAAGGTCCAGAATACATGCCTGTTAGTTGCATATCTCCCTTCCCCATCACTCCTGGCAGACCGCTGCTGTAGCCATTCTATCATTCATTCAATCTTATTTATTAAGCGCTTACAGTGTGCAGAGCACTGAACCAAGTGCTTAGGAATGAACAATACAATAAACAGTGATAATCCCTGCCCACAGTGAGCTCCCAGTCTAGGAGGCAGGGAGACAGACATCAATACAAATAAATAAAATGATGGATATATACATAAGTACTGTGGGTCTGTCAGGGAATAGGGGAATGCAAAGGGAGCAAGTTAGGGCAATGCAGAAGGGAGTTGGAGATGAGGAAAAGTGGGGCTTAGTCTGGGAAAACCTCTTGAAGAAGATGTACCTTCAATAAGGCTTTGAAGCTAAAGTAAACAGTACTGTCAGATTAGCAGAAAGAGAGGTTTCCAGGCCAGAGGCAGGACGCGGGCCAGGATTTGGCGGCGAGGCACAATGAGAAGGTTAGCACCAGAGGAGCGAATTATGCCATATAAAATCGCATCTCCTCAATGAATCAATCAATCAGCCATATTTATTGAGCACTTACTGCATGCAGAGTACTGTACTTATCAAGAAAAGCTCCTCACTACTGGCTTCAAAGCTCTCCATCCCCTTGCCCCCTCCTAACTCACCTCCCTTCTCATCTTCTCCAGCCCAGCCCATACCATCTGCTCCTCTGGTGCCACTAACCTCCTCACCGTGCCTCGTTCTCGCCTGTCCCGATGTCGACCTCTGGCCCACATTCTCCCCCTGGCCCGGAATGCCCTCCCTCCACACATCCGCCAAACTAGCTCTCTTCCTCCCATCAAAGCCCTACTGAGAGCTCACCTCCTCCGGGAGGCCTTCCCAGACTGAGCTCCCTTTTTCCTCTCCTCCTCCCCATCCCCCCTGCCCTACCTTCTTCCCCTCCCCACAACACCTGTATTTACTTGTACATATTTACTATTCTATTTATTTTGTTAATGATGTGCATATAGCTATAATTCTATTTATTCTGACGATTTTGACACCTGTCTACATGTTTTGTGTTGTTGTCTGTCTCCCCCTTATAGACTATGAGCTCCTTGTTGGGTTGGGACCGTCTCTATCTGTTGCCGACTTGTGCTTCCCAAGCTCTTAGTACAGTGCTCTGCACACAGTAAGCGCTCAATAAATATGATTGAATGAATGGATGAATCCCAACTCTACCTTTCTGTGTCTCCTAAACACTTAAGTACCCAAAACCTCATGAATCATATACTTTTTTTTTCTTCTATCTGTAATTTGTCTCTCCCTGCTGATAGAATGTAAGTTCCTTGAAGGAAGGGATTCTGTCTAGAGAAGCAGCGTGGCTCTGTGGAATGAGCCCGGGCTTGGGAGTCAGAGGTCATGGGTTCTAATCCCAGCTCCGCCGCTAGGCAGCTGTGTGACTTTGGGCAAGTCACTTAACTTCTCTGTGCTTCAGTTCCCTCATCTGTAAAATGGGGATGAAGACTGTGAGCCTCACGTGGGACAACCTGATTACCTTGTATCCCTCCCCCAGCACTTAGAACAGTGCTTTGCACATAGTAAGCACTTAACAAATACCATCATTATTATTATTATTATTAATAATAATAATTCTATTGAAGATTGTTTGGGTTTTTTTAAAAGACATTTGCTAAGCACTCATTTCGTGCCAGGCACTGTACTAAGTGCTAGGGTAGATACAAGGCTGCCAGGTTGGATGGAGTATAGTACACAGTAGCCACTCAATTTATGAAGGTGATATTTATTCAACTTTACTATAATAATAATAATGATGGCATTTATTAAGCACTTACTATGTGCCAAGCACTGCGATTGATACATGATAATCAGAATGGACACACTCCCTATCCTGCTCAGGGCTATAAACTTCAGTTTGAGAGGGAGGAAGAAGAAATATTTTATCCCATTTTACAGTTGAGGAAACTGAGGCCTAGAAAGGTTGGGACTTTCCCCAGGTCAAACAGCAGGTAATTACCTGCTTGATTGATGTTTGTGCATATATAGATAGTATCTCATAGTCAAGAATATTATTGTAAATTTTAAAAAATTAGCCTTATTTAAAACACATCTCCAAGGGGTCTTCTTCAGTTTAATTCTCCTTTCCACATCTCCAAGGGGTCTTCTTCAGTTTAATTCTCCTTTCCTCTTCTCCCACTCTTTTCTGCGCCACCTTTTGCCATCACCCCCTTCATTCACCCCACCCTCAGTCCCACAGCACTTAAGTACATATCTGTAATTTATTTCTTTACATTAATGTCTGTCCCCCCTCTAGACTGTAAGCTCACTGTGGGCAGGAAACATGTCTACCAACTCTGTGGTACTGTTCTCTCCCAAGTGCTTAGTACAGAGCTCTGCACACAGTAAGAGCTCAATAAATCCAACTTCCTCCAAGAGACATGTCCTGTCTAATCCTTAGATTAGAACTAATCCTAAACGCTAATCCTTAGATTAGCGCTTAGAACAGTGCTTTGCACATAGTAAGCGCTTAATAAATGCCATTATTATTATTATTATTATTATTATTATTATTATTAATCCCAAATAGTCCCACTATGCCATCCCATTACCCAGTTCCACCCTCAAGTATTAACTGCTCAAGTATTTAATGGCTTAAAATGTTTTAGTATTTATTAAGCACTTATTATGTGCAGAGCTGTATTTATCACTGGAAAAAATATCGATATCTATTCTTTTATACTTTTAAATTTGTGAATATCTGTTCTTGCCCACTATTAAGCTTTTTGAGGGCAGGAAGCCCATTTTTTCTTCTATTCTACACTCATTCCCAAAGCACTGTACTGTTTTGGGGTTTTATATTGTTCTTTTTTATGATATTTGTTAAGCACTTACTATGTACCAGGAACCGTACTAAGCTCTGGGATAGATACAAGTTAGGTTGGACACAGTCCGTGTCCCACTTGGGGCTCATAGTCTTAATCCCCATTGCACAGATGTGGTGACTAAGGCACAGAGAAGTTAAGTGGGTTGCCCAAGATCACGCAGCAGACAAGGGGAGGTTTGTTCTGTGCCCTGCAGGTTAAATTAAAAACGGATGCTGAAGATGTCTTATCTGGGTTAATATGGACAGAACGGCCCCATTAAAGATCCCACAAGAAGATTCTAGTTCCCTATTAATCAATCAGTAGCATTTATTGAACACCTGCTGTGTGTCAAGCACTGCACTAAATTTTAAGGAGTGCACACTAGATGTGAAAGACACAATCCCTGCCCTCAAAAATTTAACAGTCTAGCCGGGGACACAGACACAAAATAATTGACAGAGAGGAGGAAGATGAGTAATTTCCTTTTGGCAGGGACTGTATCTACCAACTCTGCTTTTTTGTACTTTCCTAAACAACTGATATAGGGTTTTACCTACTACACATCTATATATTATTATAAATTATTATTATATTATACATAATATTATTATACCTACTATTTATTCTAACGGTTTTGACACATCTACTTCTGTTATTATTATAAATTATTATATTATAGTATGTTATAATAATCATACCTTCTATTTATTCTAATGGTTTTAACACCTGTCTACATGTTTTCTTTGTTGTCTGTCTCCCCCTTCTAGACTGTGAGCCCACTGTTGGGTAGGGACTGTCTCTATATGTTGCCAATTTGTACTTCCCAAGCGCTTAGTACAGTGCTCTGCACACAGTAAGCGCTCAAAAATACGATTGATTGATTGATTGATTGTTGGGTAGGGCCTGTCTCTAGATGTTGCCGACTTGTACTTCCCAAGCGCTTAGTCCAGTGCTCTGCATACAGTAAGCGCTCAATAAATACGATTGAATGAATGAATGAATATACTTTAAAATGCTCAACAAATATCATTGAAAGATAGATGAGTAAATGAGTGCTTAAATAGTATTGAATGTGTATTGGCATGTTGTACTCTCCCAAGCTCTTAGTATAATGCTCTGCACACAGTAAGCACTCAATAAATACAATTGATTAATTGATTGATATACAAACGTACTGTGGGATGTTATGAGTGTAAAAGTTCAGGGGTGAAATAAATCTGGACTGTTAGGCCCCTATAGACTGTAAGCTCCTTGTGGCAAGGAACATGACTACCAACTCCGTTGTAATGTACTTTCCTAAGTTCTTAATACAGTGCTCTGCAAATAGTAAGCGCTCAAAATATGCCATTGACTGATTGATTGCGGATTGGGAGGAGATAACCCGGCTAGAAGAACAATTCATTTATTAATTCGGATCAAGAACAGCAAATCTCCAACTCCACTATAAAATAATTCTGAGAGGAATGCCTCAGAGAATAACCCAGGTCTGGGTTAGCTCAGCACAAAGGCTGGTTTATATGCAAGTGGTGTTTCAAAGAGGAGAAGCCTTTTTTTTAATCTTTTGGAAAGAACCGAAGAGAGAAAAGATCCGATTTCAATTCAAAACGGTCTCACTGTTCTCCTGTCCTAGAGAAGAGGTCATTCATTCATTCAATCGTATTTATTGAGCGCTTACTGTGCGCAAAGCACTTTACTAAGTGCTTGGGAGAGTCCACTACATTCATTCAATCGTATTTATTGAGCGCTTACTGTGCACAAAGCACTTTACTAAGTGCTTGGGAGAGTCCACTACAACAATACACAGATGCCTTTCCTGCCCACAACAAGCTCACAGTCTAGTTTGGCTGAGGTTAACGTCTTGGTTAACTAGGAGGCCAAACTAGGAGGCCTTCCCAGACTAGGAGGCCTTCCCAGACTGAGCCCCTTCTTTCCTCTCCCCCTCGTCCCCCTCTCCATCCCCCCATCTTACCTCCTTCCCTTCCCCACAGCACCTGTATATATGTATATACGGTTGCACATATTTATTACTCTATTTATTTATTTATTTATTTATTTATTTATTTATTTATTTATTTTACTTGTACATTTCTATCCTACTTATTTTATTTTGTTGGTATGTTTGGTTCTGTTCTCTGTCTCCCCCTTTTAGACTGTGAGCCCACTGTTGGGTCGGGACTGTCTCTATGTGATGCCAATTTGTACTTCCCAAGTGCTTAGTACAGTGCTCTGCACATAGTAAGCGCTCAATAAATACGATTGATTGATTGATTGATTGGTTTCTCAATAGCGAGTTCTCACCCTATGGAGACTTTTATTCATTCAATTGTATTTACTGAGCGCTTACTGTGTGAAGAACACTGTACTAAGCGCTGGGGAAGTACAGGTTGGCAACATATAAAGACGGTCCCTACCCAACAACGGGCTCACAGTCTAGAAGGGGGAGACAGGCAACAAAACAAAACATGTAGACAGGTGAAAAAGTCGTCAGAACAAATAGAATTAAAGTTACATGCACATCATTAACAAAATAGAATAGTAAATATGTACAAGTAAAATAAATAGACTAATAAATCTGTACAAACATTTATACAGGTGCTGTGGGGAGGGGAAGGAGGTAGGGTGGGGGGATGGGGAGGAGGAGAGGAAAAAGGGGACTCAGTCTGGGAAGATGGTCCCTACCCAACAGTGGGCTCACAGTCCAGAAGGGGAATAATAATAATGATGGCATTTATTAAGCGCTTACTATGTGCAAAGCACTGTTCTAAGCTCTGGGGAGGTTACAAGGTGATCAGATTGTACCACGGGGGGCTCACAGTCTCAATCCCCATTTTACAGAAGAGGTAACTGAGGCACAGAGAAGTTAAGTGACTTGCCCAAAGTCACACAGCCGACAGTTGGGCAGAGCCCGGATTTGAACCCATGACCAAAGCCCGGGCTCTTTCCGTTGAGCCACACTAGTTATTGAGCGCTTACTGCGTGCAGAGCACTGTACGAAGCGCTTGGGAAGTACAGGTTGGCAACATATAGAGGCGGTCATCATCATCAATCGTATTTATTGAGCGCTTACTGTGTGCAGAGCACTGTACGAAGCGCTTGGGAAGTATAGGTCGGCAACATATAGAGGCGGTCATCATCATCATCATCAATCGTATTTATTGAGCGCTTACTGTGTGCAAAGCACTGTACTAAGCGCTTGGGAAGTACAAGTTGGCAACATCTAGAGATGGTCCCTACCCAACAGCGGGCTCACAGTCTAGAAGGGGGAGACAGACAACAAAACAAAACATATTAACAAAATAAAATAAATAGAATAAATATGTACAAATAAAATAGAGTAATAAATCTGTACAAACATCTATACATATATCCAGGTGGTGTGGGGAGGGGAAGGAGGTAAGGCGGAGGGATGGGGAGGGGGAGGAGGGGGAGAGGAAGGAGAGGGCTCAGTCTGGGAACCATTTTCCTCTGGTTGGGCGTTTTACCAAAATGAGGCGTCCTTTACAACCGCGTTTTACTGAGCGCTAAACGGCAACGCTTCTGCAGCCCTCGCCACCTGGTGGCGGAACAGGAAACTACAGGATTGTTATTAGCATTAGCATTATTAGTAATAATAATAATAATAATGGTATTTGTTAAGCGCTTACAATGTGCAAAGCACTGCTCTAAGCGCTGGGGAGGTTACAAGGTGATCAGGTTGTCCCACGGGGGCTCACAGTCTTAATCCCCATTTTTACAGATTAAGTAAGTGAAGCACAGAGAATAATAATAATAATAATGGCATTTGTTAAGCGCTTACTATGTGCAAAGCACTGTTCTAAGCGCTGGGGAGGTTACAAGATGATCAGGTTGTCCCACAGGGGGCTCACAGTCTTAATCCCCATTTTTACAGATGAGGTAACTGAGGCACAGAGAATAATAATAATAATAATAATGGCATTTGTTAGGCGCTTACTATGTGCAAAGCACTGTTCTAAGCGCTGGGGAGGTTACAAGGTGATCAGGTTGTCCCACAGGGGGCTCGCAGTTTTAATCTCCATTTTTACAGATGAGGTAACTGAGGCACAGAGAATAATAATAATAATAATAATAATAATAATGGCATTTGTTAAGCGCTTACTATGTGCAAAGCACTGTTCTAAGCGCTGGGGAGGTTACAAGGTGATCAGGTTGTCCCACAGGGGGCTCACAGTTTTAATCCCCATTTTACAGATGAGGTAATTGAGGACCAGAGAAGTTAAGTGACTTGCCCAAAGTCACACAGCTGACAGTTGGCGGAGGGGGACTTGAACCCATGACCTCTGACTCCAAAGCCCGTGCTCTTTCCACTGAGCCACGCTGCTTCTCTTGTATCATTCTCTATTATTATTTATTATTATTATTGTTATCATTAGTTCGCCAAATGAGCCATTCTCAGCTGCCGGAGGTTGAAGACCTACCAGTAAGGTAGTCATTTCTTTGAGATGGTGGGCTGCTCCCCGGGCGGGGGTCGAATTCAGGGAAAACAAGGATGTCCAAGATAGGATGAGATGAAGGGATTTTCCGTTTCTACTTGACCACCTGGCCGTCTGACAGAGGGTCATTCTGAGGGCCCAGATTCAAAATGGAGAAACGGGCACTGGGGCATTTTTATGCTTAAAGTACCCCTGGATATAGTGACAGAGGTCTGCTCTAGTCCACCCCCTGCCCTCCCTCCTCCACAGTTTTTTTTCGAAAAAGGAATGGGATTCTTTCTTTCTTTCTTTCTTTCTTTCTTTCTTTCTTTCTTTCTTTCTTTCTTTCTTTCTTTCTTTCTTTCTTTCTTTCTTTCTTTCTTTCTTTCTTTCTTTCTTCCTTTCTTCCTTTCTTTCTTTCTTCCTTTCTTCCTTTCTTCCTTTCTTCCTTCCTTTCTTTCTTTTTCTTTCTTTCTTTCTTTCTTTCTTTCTTTCTTTCTTTCTTTCTTTCTTTTTCTTTCTTTCTTTTTCTTTCTTTCTTTCTTCTTTCTTTTTCTTTTTTCTCTCTTTCTTTCTTTCTTTCCTTCTTTCTTTCTTCTTGCTTTCACTTTTCCTTCTTTCCTTCTTTACATTTCCTTCTTTCTCTCTCTTTCCTTCTTTCTTTCTCTCTTTCCTTCTTTCTTTCTCTTTCATTCCTTCTTTCCTTCTCTCTTCCTCTTTCCTTTCTCTTTCTCTTTCCTTCTTCTTTCTTTCTTACTTCTTACTTTCACTTTTCCTCCTTTCCTTCTTTCTTTCTATTTCCTTCTTTCTTTCTTTCTCTCTTTCCTTCTTTCTCTCTCTTTCCTTCTTTCTTTCTCTCTTTCCTCCTTTCTTTCTCTTTCTTTCCTTCTTTCTTTCTCTCTTTCTCTTTCCTTCTTTCTCTTTCTTTCTATTTCTCTTTCCTTCTTCTTTCTTTCTTTCTTTCTTTCTTTCTTTCTTTCTTTCTTTTTTCATTTCTCTTTCCCTTTCTCTCGTTCTCTTTCTTTCTTTCTCTCTTTCTTTCTGTTCTTTCTTTCTTTCTTTCTTCCTTTCTTTCTTTCTTTCTTTCTTTCTTTTTCTTTCTTCTTTCTTTCTTTCTTTCTTTCTTTCTTTCTTTCTTTCTTCTTTCTTTCTTTCTTTCTTTCTTTCTTTCTTCCTTTCCCTCTTCCTTCCTTCCTCTCCTCCTTCCTTCCTTTCTTTTCTTCCTTCCTTCTTTCCTTCCTCCCTCTCTCTCTCTCTCTTTTCTTCTTTCTGCGTTTTCCCCGGGAATGCCTTCCAACGGTTTTGATGAGGTTGAGGAAGAGTAAAGTCATTGTCCTGTCAGATTTAGTGACTGCGGAACAACACAGCTATTTATCTCTCCCGCTTTTATGATTCACTTGAAGAAGGAAAAAGGAGAGAAGTCGATTCTTCCTCTTCCCAGAGGAGGTTGGTGTAAAAATTCTGAATTATTCTGAATTATAAAAAAAGAGGTGAAAGAGGTCTATCAAGTATGTGTTAAACCTATTCTCCTGCCAGCCTACTTAAGGTTGTTCAATATTCCAAGTGCCACGAAAGGTGGAATCTATTCACTGTAAATGACTTTGGCGCACTAATTTGAAAATGTTTTTTAACCTTTCAAACTAGCCAGAGCTCAAGAAATGATAAGAATAAAGGCGAGTATTTTGTAATCATTTATCATCCGGATTTACCAAAAAAGCAATCAATCAATCAAAGGTATTTATTGAGAGCTTACTGTGTGCCGAGGATTGTACTAAGCACTTGGGAGAGTACAATATAACAGAGTTGGTAGACACATGCCCTGCCCACAACGAGCTTTCAGTCTAGAGGGGAAGACGGACATTAACAAAAATAAATATAAAATATAATAAAAGCCCTAGTTATGTGATGTATCAAGTAATCTCAACATCTAACCGGATGCAGAATACAATGAAACTCTCGTATCTCTTTATTCGAATTATTAGGATTAACATTTTATCTTTATATTCATTCATTCAATCGTATTTATTGAGCGCTTACTGTGTGCAGAGCACTGTACTAAGCGTTTGGAAAGTACAATTCGGCAACAAATTAGAGACAATCCCTCCCAACAACGGGCTCTGTCAGTGGAGCTCTGTGAAAGGCAGAAAGGAAAGCATCCAATAATAACAAACCCACCCGTTCTCTGCACTTCCTAACCTTGGAGCTAATTAGGGCTACAGTGTCCAATTTATAAATGAAACTGAAATTCAGCAAAGACGTAATGACTAAATTGATCATTTGGGAGGTGTGAAAATGTGAAACAAGAATCATCGCGATTCTCCTTGCTGTCCTTTAAAAAAAGGGGGAATTTTATTCGGACTTGAACGGGCTATCATTTATTGAACAGAGTTTTAATTTGAGAGAGCATATTTCATGTCGGAGACCTTGAAGGAAGAAGATGCAACTTGACGGGAGACTAATAGGGCTCCCATGATCTATAAAGAAGTTTATTTAACTATACCATTCGTGTGAACGTGTACCTTTATCTTTCATGCATTTAAAAGATGTATTATACTGTCTACGCACCACTAAGTATATGCAAAGTGGCGCATACAAAGTTTAGAATAATAGTCATGATTTGTTAAGCACAAGAAATAATTTGTTTTTGTCAACTCTATATCCGGGGCCAAAAAAAATCTATATTTATTTACTTGAATCTTGCTTTCTCGAACAGCTATTTCATTTTCCTAAGAGTCCCGAGGGGCGATAGTCATACAAGGTTACTTCAACCTTCACACAAATAATATAATACAGAACACTCAATCTCCATAATAGACAACCCTGAGCCGTCCCAATTTCCACTCCTGTTACATTGACAAGGCTTCTGCAGGTAAGAGATCAAAACATTCTTTCATTATTACCTATTAAGTTAATGCCTGTTTAATGGAATAGGGAGATTAGACGAGCTGTTTGGTGGTAGCAAGCTTTTTTCTTCTTCTCTTCTCTTCTTCCCCAAGTTCTTGCTGATAGCCAGCATAAAATTGACTTTATGATCTTTTCATAATTATCATATATTGAACGTTGATCCTAGACTACACACGACACAGAACAAATTAGAAGTATACTTGAGGCTGAAAACTTTTCACTAAATTAATAGTCTTTCTATTTTTTTTCGTTGTTTTATTGACTAAAAACTCGGATTCAGCATTACATCATAGTCCTGAAACGCAGAATCTTAGTGATGTCACACCCACACTTTTTAAAAAAAATTAATATCCTTTGTAAATATATTTTTGTGGTGTGAGAGTATTGATGAAGATACAGAGCTAATGGTTCACAAGCAACTGTAAGGTAGGACTCATACGATATATATTTTTATGTGTGTAGATATATATTTGTAAACATCTAAAAGTATCTCTAAGGTTTGCAAAAGAATCTCTTCAAAATAATATCGTCCTTTTCAAGAGCCATAAATAAATTGATTTCAAAAGGTGAATGAGATGTGTATGCATCATTTTAGCATTCGAAAAGGAAACAATGTTAAAAAGGTATCAGGACCCTTGATGTGGATTTTCTGTGTGTACTCTCGCTGAACATAAAAGTTCTGTTTTTCTCCCTCAATATGTGTTCATAAATGAAAAACATGCTTTATAGAAATGGAAAATGTATAAATGACAACTAGAAGAACACTCAGATCAAGGTAATTATGTTTGACTAGAAATATTATACAACCTTTTCCACTGCTTGATTTGAAGATTTTTTTTTCAAAAATGTCTTCTTGATAGAATCCTCTCCAGACTGCAATGGAGAATTAAGAGAGGGAAAATGACAGCCCAGACAGAAATGGATTACTGCTCTTTATTCTTTTCAAGAAGATAACTGGATTTGGAAATCACGCTCCAAATATTTCGCAGTAATACGAGGACCTAACTTTCGTGAAGAGACTTATTTTTTGCTAAATGTGTTCAACAGGGGTACTTCTACTTGTTAGAATAACTCTAAACTGGACCTTTTTAATTGGGGACTCAGAAGTAGAAAAATTTCCAAGAAGGAAAAAAAATGTGGACAACGAAAATGGAATTTCATTGCGGTGGGGAACAGATTGCTCGTCGCAGTTGCCGTTCGGAAAGTAATGCGGTTTTTCACGTGTGGTCGTTGTGGATGACGCATTTTCTTTTTAATGCTGTGTTTTAGGTTTCTTGACGCTGCATTGAGATTCATGATTCGCAGAGACCTAATCTATTTAGTCGTTTGAAGTGGAACTTTGGAGACTTCTAAACTGAACGAAGCCACTGAGTGAGCATATTTGGAGGAGCGTATATGAAAAGCGGGGTGCCGTTTCTCTCCTCCTATCCCCCCTCCAAAATCATCGCGTGTCATCAAAGAGGTCTGATCGGAGACCTTTCCAAAGTCTTTCCAAACTTCCCAAACTTCCCAAATTCTCCGCAGCGTTGCCTAAATGTGTGTCTGTGTGTGGCTGAGAGAGAGAGAGAGAGAGAGAGAGAGAGAGAGAAATGGGGATTAAAACTGTGAGCCCCACATGGGACAGGGACTGTGTCCAGCTCGATTTACTGGTATCCTCCCCAGCGCTCAGTACAGTGCCTGGCACATAGTAAGTGCTTAACAGATATTATTATTACTTTGGAGTCAGAGGTCATGGGTTCAAATCCCGGCTCCGCCAATTGTCAGCTGTGTGACTTTGGGCAAGTCACTTAACTTCTCTGTGCCTCAGTTACCTCATCTGTAAAATGGGGATTGACTGTGAGCCCCACGTGGAGCTCACCTGATCACCTTGTATCCCCCCAGTGCTTAGAGCAGTGCTTTGCGCATAGTAAGCACTTAACAAATACCATTATTATTATTATGGGAGCTAAACGGTCCCTAACAAATACCATTATTGCTATTATTTTAGGGACCGTTTAACTCCCTGAGAATAATAGTAATAATGGTATTTGTTAAGCGCTCACTATGTGCCAAGCAGTGTTCTAAGCGCTGAGTGGGGATACAAGGTAATCAGGTTGTCCCAAGTGGGGCTCACAGTCTTAACCCCATTTTACAGATGAGGTAGCTGAGGCACAGAGAAGTGAAGTGACTTGTCCACAGTCACACAGCTGACAAGTGGCGGAGCCGGGATTAGAACCCATGACCTCTGACTCCCAAGCCTGGGCTCTTTCCACTGTATCACGCTGCTTCAGGATTCAGAGTTTAGATCTCCTAGTGTAAGGAGGCAGGATTCTGTCCTGGGCTCGACCACAGTCTATTGCGGTTCTTGCTTTGCATTTGGGGAAGGAGAAATAATCAATCAATCAATCAATCAATCGTATTTATTGAGCGCTTACTATGTGCAGAGCACTGTACTAAGCGCTTGGGAAGTACAAATTGGCAACACATAGAGACAGTCCCTACCCAACAGTGGGCTCACAGTCTAAAATGGGGAGACAGAGAACAGAACCAAACATACCAATAAAATGGGGAGACAGAACAGAACCAAACATACCAATAAAATAAATAGGATAGAAATGTACAAGTAAAATAAATAAATAAATAGAGTAATAAATAATAAATAATAAGGATGGTGGTAGTAATAAATAATAATATGATAATGATGACGATAGTGGGGGTGGTGGAAGATCCCTACTACGTTAGGAAGCAATTCTGAACAGAATGGGCCGGCAGGTCACCTCCATTCCCGCCCCCCAACCCCCCGCCAAAAAAAAAAAACAGCTTTGGATTGTTTCCAGGCAATTCGAGGAATGGCACACAGTAAGCGCTCAATCAGTGGCACCGATTGATTGATTGACTGATTGATCTACGGTGCTGCGGGAATAATCTCCTCTCCCCTCCTCCAGACGAGGGGCCCAATGCGGGGAGGTAGGAAGTTGGCTTTGTTCTCTCTCTCTCTCTCTCTCTCTCTCTCTCTCTCTTTCTCTCAATCGTATTTATTGAGTGCTCACTGAGTGCAGAGCACTGTACTAAGCGCTTGGAAAGTGCAATACAGCAACAAAGAGAGACAATCCCTGCCCACAATGGGCTCACAGTCTAGAGACAGACATCAATACAAGTAAACAGGCATCAATACACATGAATAAAATTACAGCTAGATCCTCTGCAGGCTTCTTCTGGAGGCCAGAACCGGGGGGGTCGATAGCTTGGGGGTCTCGTTCTGCTCCCGTGGGGGTTTCTCCCCCCTCCCCCAGAGTCCGCTGAGGGGGGAGGGATTTGAACCCTTTCCCCAATGCCTCCTCCCCCACTCCTCGATGAACCCCAAAAGTGGGATAGAAGAGGGGAAGGAGAGGAATTCGCTCTCTCAGGAGAGAAAAGGCACATCTCTTCCAGGAGGCCTTCCCAGACTAAGCCTCCCTTTTCCTCATCTCCCCCTCCCTTCCCCATCACTCTGATTCGCTCCCTTTGCTCTTCCCCCCTTCCCCCTCCCCGCAGCACTTATGCCCAGCGCTTAGAACAATGTTCCAGCACTTAGAACAGTGCTTGGCACATAGTGAGAACTTAACAAATGCTATCATCATCATTATTATTATATATCTATAATTAGTTTATTTTGATGCTTGTTTACCTATATTGATGTCTGTATCCCGCCTCCGCCACTTTGCTGTGTGACTTTGGGCAAATCACTTTACTTCTCTGTGTCTCAGCGCTTAGTACAGTGCCTTGCTCATAGTAGGCGTTTCAAATACCAACATTTTTATTACCTCATCTGTAAAATGGCGACTGAGACTATGAGCCCCTCTTGGGACAGGAACTGTGTCCAAACCAACTTGCTTGTATCTACCCCAGCGCTTAGTACAGTGCCTGGGACATAGTAAGCACTTAACAAATACCATCTTCGTTAATTTTGTGCCTAGCACTGTTCTAAGCGCTAGGGTAGGTACAAAGTAATGAGGTTGTACCACGCGGGGCTCACAGTCTCCATCCCCATTTTACAGATGAGATAACTGAGGAACAGAGAAGTTAAGCGACTTGCCCAAAGTCACACAGCTGACTATTGGTGGAGCCGGGAGTTAAACCCATGACCTCTGACTCCAAAGCCCAGGCTTTTTCCACTAAGCCACGTGAGCCCGTTGTGGGCAGGGACCGTCTCTATTTGCTGTATTGTACTTTCCAAGCGCTTAGCACAGTGCTCTGCACACAGTGAACGCTCAATAAATACGATCGAATGAAGGAAGGAAGGAAGGAATGGGAGTTTCTACCATCCCACAGTCCATCGTTCTGCTTCTGGCCATTTCTCCCCCCATCAACAGCGCCTAAATCACTGTAAGCGCTTAGTACAGTGCTCTGCACACAGTTAGCGCTCAATAAATACGATTAAATGAATGAATGCTCCACTCGGGGAGGCCAGAGAACATCAGCGCTGGCAATGCCAAGTGTCCTGCTCTATAATCAGACCCTCCTTACACACTGCGGCCTCCCCCAGTTCCTCCAAAGATGATGCTCAGGAAAAAAGAAATCCGTCTCAGGCGCTTAAAATAGAACCAAGGCGGCGGCAGGCCAGGAGTATTATTGCCTCCTCCCAATTCCCCATCAGCATAGTGAGGCCTGTTTACTTATTTTGATGTCTGTCTCCCCCTCCTCTAGACTGGAAGCCCGTGGTGGGCAGGGATTGTCTCTATTACTGAATTGTACTTTCCAAGCGCTTAGTACAGTGCTTTGCACATAGTAGCCGCTCGGTAAATACGATTGATTGAATGGATGGATGAATAGGGCTTTGCACTTAGTAAGCGCCTAGTAAATGCCATCGTCATCATCATCATCAAAGCGTATTTCCCTCACGAACCCAACCGAGGGACCCATCCGAGGTCAAAACTGGCCGCCGTTCCCGCTTCTTCACAGACAACAGCACCTGTATATATGTTTGTATGTATTTATCACTCTATTTTATTTGTACATATTTATTCTATTTATTTTATTTTGTCAATATGTTTTGTTTTGTTCTCTGTCTTCCCCCTTCTAGACTGTGAGCCCACTGTTGGGTAGGGACCGGCTCTATATGTTGCCAACTTGTACTTCCCAAGCGCTTAGTCCAGTGCTCTGCACACAGTAAGCGCTCAATAAATACGATTGAATGAATGAATGAATGAATACTGGGGGTTCACGCAGGGTGCAGGGAGAGTCCTACCAAGGCTTCTTGGAAAAAGAAAGAGTCTTCTTTCTTTAGCTAGCAGGGTCGACCATGCTCTTTCCACTAGACTAGGCTGCTTCTCAGTTTAACAGAGCAAATTCA
Organism: Tachyglossus aculeatus; assembly: GCF_015852505.1. Classification (NCBI taxonomy): domain Eukaryota; kingdom Metazoa; phylum Chordata; class Mammalia; order Monotremata; family Tachyglossidae; genus Tachyglossus; species Tachyglossus aculeatus. Next base: position 37,214,023 of record NC_052077.1, on the reverse strand, counting down.
GCTCCAAACTAGAGCTAGTTGACCCTTTAACACAGCGTGGCTCAGTGGGAAGAGCATGGGCTTTGAAGTCAGAGGTGGCGAGTTCAAATCCCGGCTCCGCCACTTGTCAGCTGTGTGACTTTGGGCAAGTCACTTCACTTCTCTGGGCCTCAGTTCCCTCATCTGTAAAATGGGGGTGAAGACTGTGAACCCCACGTGGGACAACCTGATTACCTTGTATCTACCCCAGCGCTTAGAACAGTGCTTTGCACATAGTAAGTGCTTAACAAATACCAACATTATTATTATTATTATTATTTGTACAGTCATTTTCATCTGCTATGGTTGGTTTATTAAACGTAATTACTCACAGTAAAATTATGGGACCGTCTCTATGTTGCTCACTTGTACTTCCCAAGCGCTTAGTACAGTGCTCTGCACACAGTAAGCGCTCAATAAATGCATTTGAATGGGTGAATGAATGAATGGATAGGGTGTTTGGGGAACTCATGTATGCATCTGTATAATTGTAGTGGATTTATTGGGCTAAGTTATTTTATTTTTCTTTTCCCTTAGATGAAAAGAGTGGATAGAGCCTAGGCCTGGAAGTTAGAAGGCCATGGGTTCTGGTCCCGACTCCACCACTTGTCTGCTGTGTGACCTTGGGCAAGTCACTTCATTTCTCTGGGCCTCAGTTCCCTCATCTGGAAAATGGGGATTGGAACTGAGAGCCCCACATCGGGCAGGGACAGTGTCCAAACCGATTTGCTTGGATCCAGCCCAGCTCTTAGTACGGTGCCTGGCATATAGTAAGCGCTTAACGAATACCAGAATTATTATTATTATTATTATTATTATTATTATTATTATTGTTGTTATTATTATTATTGTTGTTGTTATTGTTATCTCTAGAGTGGGACAAGGAGGTGCAATTCCCGCCAGCACCATCCCCAGCCAAGGAGAGCCGGCTGGAAATCAGCCGAGCCCCCAGATCCTGACGGGTTCATATCGAAAAAATATTAACCTCACTCCACCTCTGGCCCGGGGCCTTCTCATCAGCTCAGGTCCACACCATGTTCTCCCTGTGTGACATGATGCTCGGAATCTACATTTATCGGGCCTGAATTAAAGATTTATTTCTAGGGCGGAAGGGGTCGGATCTTGTACATATTTACTCTTGTACATATTTTCTACGCTATTTATTTTATTAATGACGTGCATATAGCTATAATTCTATTCATTCTGACGGTTTTGACACCTGTCTACGTGTTTTGTTTTGTTGTCTGTCTCTCCCTTCTAGACTGTGAGCCCGTTGTTGGCCAGACACCGTCTCTATATGTTGCCGATTTGTACTTCCCAAGCGCTTAGTACAGTGCTCTGCACACAGCGCTCGATAAATACGATTGAATGAATGAATGAATCAGAGTTGGAAGAGAGTAAGTTGCATTTACAAAAGGACTTTTCCCTTTTTCACCTTTTTCTTTCACTTCTCCCGCTTCGCTTCTCCCTTACCCTGTCGGACGGTCTCTCATAAAAGGTTCTTTTTAACCTTAGTCCTGGAGGGAGGATGGGGGGTGGGGGGAATAACTCTTAACTGTCAACTGTTTTCCAAACACCAGATTAATGTTTCCCAGGACTTGGTCGTAATGTGACCTTACTGTTTTCGAATGTGTTTTCCAACATGTAATCGTTTGTTTGTTATGTCTCTGAGCGAAGAATAAGAAAAACAAAGGAGAGAGAAAAAAGAGCCGAGACTCTTTTTCCCGCGGCTCAGAAAAGTCCAAAGCACATTATTCATTTTCAACACGGTAATCCCGTGGAGAGAGAGAAAAAAAAATCACAAAGGAATATAAAATCCCTCTAATGGATAACCGATTAATTAAAACTCAATCCTCCTCAAATAACTCACATAGCACTTGAACAATTGTCGTCTGAATATTATTTATTAAACGAGAAACAACAATTATTTACCGTCTCCCGGCTTTTTACACTGCTGGTCTGAAAGGCAAGACAAATTATTTGTTCCAGACCATAGAGGAACTTTAAAAACGAAACAAAAATAACAGTCCGGGTGTTTTGGGGAGGCGAAAAAAAGGCGATTAAAAATATATATTCGTGTTTCGGAAAACAGATTTTCCAAGAAAAAAAAATAGTTCTTGGATCCTTTGAGTAGCGTTTGAGGAGCTCGACTTCTGATTAATATCTGACTCGAATTCGAAAACTGGCAACGGGGCAAATCTCCTTCAGTCGCCTCCACTAGCAACTCCGAAAGAAACAATAGACTGAATGGTCCCTAAAATGTTGTTCATTTTTAAAACATCTAAAAAAAAAATTGCAGCAATGAACCCAAAGACGATTTTCTCCTCTTTCAAAGGGAGGTAGAACAGTAGAACCCGAATCAATTAAAGACACCAAAAGGTCAGAGAAAAGTTACAAATTTACCAAGAAAATTTGGATAATGGCCGAGAACACGGGACGCAGCATTCCCGACAGAAATGATCTATCGAAAAACCATTTCTCTGTACTCGAGAGAAGATAGATGTGACGGAATATTCCTCGTGATTAAATACCACGGCTAATGGAGCATCTGAAGGAAACATTCGTCTGCAGCAAATGTTGCCGAAAATATGCCGCATTATTGTAAATTTTGCAAAATATGGATTGATCATTCAGATCTATCGCTCCTCTCCCTCCCTTTCTTTCCCTGCCCTCCTCTTTTCCAAGACTTTTTTTTAAATTGCATGCCACGAGAAGAAATCCAGCCGTGCCCATTTTTATTTTTCAAAGCTGTATCCTCGGGGGAATGGTCTTTAGCTAAACGGAGAAGTTTATTTTAAAAGGGGTAAAAACCTTATCCGTATTGAGCACTCAATTTTTCAGTAACCAGAAAGCAACTCGTTTTAAGCGATTTCGGTACCACTTATATAATAATAATAACGATGATAAGAATAATATTGATAATAATAATGTAGATGTTATTCCAGCGCATGGAACAGTGCTTTGCACGTAGTAAGCGCTTAATAAATGCCATTATTGTTATTATTGGGGCTGTTTTCGAGGTTAGATAGTACATATTTTACTCGACAAGCCAAAAACCGTTGCATGTAATTAGCAACTCTTTTTGTCAGCGGCTTAATTGTGCTTGGGAATCTCCCTTAACGACGACTCTTTCCATCCCTGCTCTTCTCTGCCTCTTTTTTTCCCCCCTTCTTTCTCCCTTTCTCCTTTTCTTTCTCCATCTCCTTTCCCTTCCAGCTCGTTGCTAATTAAACTTTCACTACAGAGTTCCCGGCTGGCTAGGCAGCCTTGTCCTCCAGGCCGAGATGGAGGCTGTTTCTTTTAATGCCCTTCCGCGCTTTTATGATTGGTCCCTTCGGCTTGGAATGTTTATAGATAATAAACAACTAATCCATTTCTGGGCTAATGAATTGCTACACCCTTGGACCAATTTAACACCAGTTAACCGGCTCCGGGATCCGCTACCACCCATGTTCACAGCTGTTTAAAATCAAAGGCGTAATAGAAGAAAGAGTGTCCAGCTCTTTGCCCCTTGGAGATATTCCGCTCCAGCAGCAGTTTCTGGGAGTCTTCCTCCCCCTACCCCGGGAGGCAGGTGAATGGATTAACTGGTCGGTCCTTGGGGTGACCCTTCTCGGCCGGAGCAGGGGTCGGTCCCTTCCACAGCTGGCCGCCAAACTGAGATTCACAAAAATAAAAGTAAATAAAAAAGGGATCTGAGAGAGGATAGAGAATTCGCGCCTCTTCTCCATGCGCCTTTCACCTCTCCCATCTTTCCTATCCTTCCCCCATCCTTCCTATCCTTCCCCCATCCTTCCCCCATCCTTCCCCCATCCCCACCCTCCGATCCCGTCAATCGAATTCCATTTCCCTTTCCCATTCCCATTTTGCTGGCTACACTAACCCCTGGAGGGTGGGGAGGTAAAGGCCATTATCCAATCCCCGCCCTCCCTCCAGGTGGGAATTGGAGATAGCACGGATCAGGCGCTTTCATTCATTCACTCATTCAATCGTATTTATTGAGCGCTTACTGTGTGCTAAGCGCTCATGCATTCAATCGTATTTATTGAGCGTTTGCTGTCTGCAGAGCACTGTACTAAGAACTCATTCATTCAATCGTATTTATTGAGCTTTTACTGTGTGCAGAGCCCTGTACTAAGCGCTCATTCGTTCAATCGTATTTATTGAGCGTTTACTGGGTTCAGAGCACTGTAATAATGATAATGATAATAATGGTATTGGTTAAGCGCTTTCTATGTGCCAAGCACAGTTCTAGGCGCTGGGGAAGATATAAGGTAATCAGATTGTCCCACTTGGGGCTCACAGTTTTAATTCCCATTTTACAGAGGGGGTAACAGACACAGAGAAGTGAAGTGACTTGCCCAAAGTCACATAGCTGACAAGTGGCAGAGGCGGGATTAGAACCCACGACCTCTGACTCCTAAACCCGTGCTCTTTCCACTAAGCCACGCTGCTTGGGAAAATCCAATCCCTGTGACAATTCCTGCCCACATAGAATACCTCCCCGCCACACACATACACACATGTCTACAAAACTCCCCTCGCCCCCCGTCCTCTTGGTTTTAGAAACGGGGGCAGGGACCTCTGCCCTCCCCTCAAAATTCACTCAGTCGTATTTATTGAGCGTTTACCTAGTGCAGAGCACTGTATTAAGCGCTCTTGAAAGTACAATTTAGCAACAGATAGAGACAATGCCTGCCCAACAAAGGGATCAGCGTGGCTTAGTGGAAAGAGCACGGGCTTGGGAGTCAGAGGTCATGGTTTCTAATCCCAGCACCGCCACATGTCTGCTGTGTGACTTTGGGCAAGCCACTTAACTTCTCTGTGCCTCAGTTCCCTCATCTGTAAAATGGGGATGAAGACTGTGAGCCCGACGTGGGACAACCTGATCACCTTGTATCCTCCCCAGAGCTTAGAACAGTGCATTGCACATAGTAAGCGCTTAACAAATGCCATTATTATTATTATTATTATTATCATTATTATTATTATCACAGTCTAGAAATGCTCGCCGGAGGTCAGGAGGGAGGCCCATAGCAGGACGGTGAAGACAAGCCCTAATGCGCTTTGAGATCAGGATGCTCAAGACTCTCAAGCTTCATTGCTTTCCCCATCCCTCTCCCAGTTCAGAAGGGACGGGTCTCCTTTGGGGGAGAAGGACAGGGGGAAAAGTCAGGAGCTTCAGTTTTCAGTCCTGAATCATTCTTACTCCCCGATTCTTTCTGCATCCGAACTCTGAATTTGCTGGTGAACGATTATAAGGTAAGAATAATAATAATAATAATTGTTAAGGGCTTACTATGTACCAAGCTCTGTTCTAAGCGGTGGGGGAGATACAAGGTGATCAGGTTGTCCCATGTGGGGCTCACAGTCTTCATCCCAGTTTCACAGATGAGATCACTGCGGCACAGAGAAGTGAAGTGACTTGCCCAAAGTCACACAGCTGATAAGTGGAGAATCCAGGATTAGAACCCATGACCTCTGATTTCCCAAACCCGTCCTCTTTCCACTAAACCAGGCTGCTTGTTTGCTTTCCCCTCCTCTTCGCCCCCCGTCTCCCCTCCCTCCCCACCTTTCCCCCTTCTCTCCCCCACCCCAGCCTCCAGCTCTCCCCCAGGGCAGGTGCCCAGATATGTTGGAGAGAAAGGTGGGCAGAGACCCCACCTTTGTGAGCAGGGAATGTGTCTTGATTGTCGAATTGTCCTCTCCTAAGCGCTTAGCACAGTGCACACAACAAGCACTCAGTAAGTACGACAGACGGACTCCTGATATATGATGATAAATGTAGATGTATTTATTCTAACCAAGCCCCCGCTCTTCCCCCTTTTCAACCGCACTCCCTTCCCCAGCCCGGGAGGGTCCAGACGCATCTCCCCATGCGGAGGGGCGGCAGCCTTCTCTCCAACCTCGGGGTCCCCGACTTCCCCGAATACCACCCCAGCGCTTAGAACAGTGCTTGGCATATAGTAAGGGCTTAACAAATACCATCATTATTATCCCTCCCCCCCACCCCAGACTTTTTACAAGCCCCCGCAAGCCGTCCAGGGATCCCTCAACCTCCAGACTTGGGGTCCCTGTCCCCTCCCTCCCTCGCTCCTCCCCATCCCCTCCTCCCCCTGCTGCCCCCCCCCCCCCCGGATTGCCTGGAGGAAGCTCACCCGGTCCCAGAATTGAGGGGTTCGAGATGTGAAAGCGCGTTGGGGCTAGCTATGCCGCCGCAGCCACGGATGCAAACGCCTCTCTTTCTTTCTCTCTCTCTCTCCCTCCCTCCTCCCCCTCTTCCTCCTTCTCTCTCCCTCTCTCTTCCACCTCTCTCCTTTTCCCTTTCCTCTCTCCTTCTCTCCCTTCAACCTCTCTCTCTCCCTCCTCACCCTCTTTCTCCTTTCTCCCGCCTTCTATTCCTCCGCTCTCCTTTTCTCTTCCTCTTCCCCCTCCCTTTCACCCTCTCTTTCTCCCTTCTCGCTCTCTCCCTCCATCCCACTTTTTCCTTCTCTTTCTCCCTCTCTCTTCCTCCTCTCTCTCCTCTCCTTCTTCCTCCATCCTTTTCTCCCTTTCCCTTTCAGCCTCTCTTTCTCCCTTCTCTTTCTCCCTCTTTCTCCCTCCCTCCTTCCTCCCCTCATCCTCCTTCTCTCTTCCTCCTCTCTCTCCTTTTCCTCTTCCTCTCTCCTCTCCCTTTCACCTTCTTTCTTCTTTCTCTCTCTCCCACCCCCTTCTTCCTCCTCCCCCTCTTCCTCCCTCCCTCTCTCCCCTTCACCCTTTCTTCTCTTGCTTTTCTCCCTCCTTCTCTCTCTCCCTCTCTCTTCCTCCCTCCTTCGTTCCCTTTCCCTTTCACCCCTTTCTCTCTCCCTCCCTCCTTCTTCCTCCTTTTCTTCTTCCACCCTCCTCTTCCTCTCACCCTCTCTTTCTCCCCCCTCTCTCCCTCCTCCCCCTCTTCCCCCTTCTCTTTTCTTCCTCTCTCTCCTCTCCCTCTTCCTCCCTCCTTCTTTCCCTTTCACCCTTTCTTTCTAACTTCTCTTGCTTTTCTCCCTCTTTCTCTCTCTCCCTCTCTCTTCCTCCCTCCTTCGTTCCCTTTCTCTCTCAACCTCTCCCTGCCTCCCTCTCTAATTTATCTCCAATGCTGGAAACATTTCCATTAGACGAGAGAACATGGTCTGTAATATCACCACGCACTGAATGTCTGCCCCGGCACCCCATTTCCATTCTTCTTGCTTTCTCTGGGCAGGTGGGCAATGACCACCGAGTCTCCATGGAGTGACCCCCCCCTAATCGTCCCTCTCCAGAACTCCTCAAATGCTATTCTATAGAACATCACTCTCCAGAAGCATCAGCCTCATCAGATCATCCCTGCTCTGGTCTCGCAAAAAGGACACTTTGATTGCTGTCCAGAGATTGAAGAGATAATCCTTAAAGTCTTCTTAAAATAAAAACTTCCCGAATGCCTGAACAAAAACAAAGTGAAAAACACCACGAACTGTGGGATTATTTTATGTTGAGAACAATTCAGTTTCGTTCCTCTCTCCACCAATGGACAAGACCGTTTGGTCAGAAATGCTCATATGAAATGAAAATAAATAAGCTTATACCCATGCCCGACAAGGGCTTCAGCCTTAAATATGTGTCGGGATGATGGAAACAGAAAAGAAAATAAATTTTGGATAAATCATTGAAAAAATGAGGAAAATTGTTGGCACGAATAGTGTTTCATAAAGAAGAAAGCAGAAGAAATGCACAAATTAAGGCAACAAATGCTGTCTTCGTACTCTTTTGGGGACAGTGAAATCTGCAATATGCATCCTCCATTCTTTTCAGATTTAAGCCCCTTTAAATTCATTTTAATTTAATTCTATTGTGCCATTCTAATTGTGTCATTCTAATTGTGTCATTTAATTCTAATTTAATTTAATTTAATTCAATTTTAATTTTAAGTATTTATTATTTTCTGTGTGCAGAGCATATGTGTACAGTATGAGACACTGAGATCTGTGAACCTGAGTTTAGCCTCGGGAGAGTAATAGATTTTTTTTTAATGGTATTCGTTAAGTGCTTACTATGTACCAGGGACTGAACCAAGTGCTGAGACAGATACAAGGTTATCAGGTTGGACATAGTCCCTGTCCTACAGTCTTAATCCCCATTTTACAGATGAGGTAACTGAGGCACAGAGAAGTTAAGTGATTTGTCCAAGGTCACACAGCAGACATATGTCGGCTGGGTTTAGAACCGAGGTCCTTCTGACTCCCAGACGATGCTGCTTCTCAGGTATTTCAAGAGGGATTAATGATTCTCATCACATCAGGGCCCCTGTTGATCAAAAATCGACATTTCTGACTTCGAATGAACTAGGGAGTATATGGAAGTTGTTTGTGCTAGACGTTTTTCCTTGGAGAAGGAGTGTGGCCTAGTGGATAAAACACAGATCTGGGAATCAGAAGGACCTGGGTTCTAACCTTCCCTCTGCCAGTGGTCTGCTGTGTGACCTTGGGCAAGTCACTGAATTTCTCTATGTCTCAGTTCTCTCATCTGTAAAATAGGTTTAAGACTGTGAGCCCTATGTAGGACAGGGATTGTGTCCTTCCTTGTTATCTTGTATCTACCTCAGGGGCTTAGAACAGTGCCTGGCACCAGGTATGTGCTTAACATAAACCATAGTTATTATCACTGGAGTGGAGATGTGTGAATGATATAAAGATCTTATCTGGAGACGATAACATGCAATGGTGGGTTGAGTTGTAAATTTGTGTTCTTATTCTCTCCCTGGGAAGATTTAGGATTCTATAGTCAGAGTTTCTTTCTACTTAAGCATTTCTCTACTTATTCATTTGACCAAACTTTGAGATACACCGAATTTGAGCTTTCCAAGTGACATCTGTGCAAAATGGCATCACAGGTGGAAAATTTAGATTAGTCCAGACTCCATGCAATGATGCGAATCATTATACATTGATGCCCTTTAAGACACTGAAGGTTAAATAGTTCTTAAACAGAAACCTGTATCCACCCAGTATCCTGACAAGCTATTGCCATATCTGTCATTAAAATATAACTGAATGATGTGTCATAATAATAGGTGATCATAGGTAAAAGGATGAATCAGAAAGTTATTCAGTCTTCTGTTGGAAAAGGAAAAGTTCTCTTTGGGTTTATCCAAACAACAAAATCTTATACAGTTCCTATTTGCATTGCTATCCTTTGCTATTAGTATTTTTCTTAATCAATCAGTGGTATTTATTGAGTTCTTACTGTGTGGGAGAGTACAATACAACTAATTTGGAAGATACATTCTTTGCCCACAATGAGTTTGCAGGCTAGAGGACTTCTTAACCACAATAATCTGACGAGTCTGGAGAAAGTAAATCAGTTATTTGTGGTTTCTAAGCCATAAATAAACATACTTGAAAAGAGCAAATGAAGCCACCTAACTACCTTACAATTATTCTAGTAATAACCGATCAATCAGTGGTATTTATTGAGCAGAGCACTGTACTAAGCACTTGGGAAAGTACAATACAACAGAATTAGTGGATATGCTCCTTGTCCATAATGAGTTTACAGTCTAGAGAGGAAAATTTTCTTTGGGATACTAGAGAAGCAGTATGTCCAGGTGGATAGAGCATGAATCTGGGAGTCAAAAGGACATGGGTTCTAGTCCCAGCTTCACTGCTTGTTTGCTGTGTGACCTTGGACAAGTCACTTAACTTTTCTGTGCCTCACTTACCTCATCTGTAAAACGGGGATTAAGACTGTGAGCCCCATGTGGGACAGGAACTGTGTCCAACTTGATTGTTTTATGACTACTCCAGTGCTAGAATACTGCTCAACACATAGTGAGTGCTTAACAAATACCAACATTATTATTATACTACTTGGTGATACCTCGGTCCCCGGAACAGCTTAGTTTACCTTGCACACGGACTATTTCAATTCTTTATTTGCCCCCAGAAATGGCTTATATTGGGGGGACTCTGGCCTGCTACTGCTATCTGTCAGCAGTGACTCATTTCTCCCACCTCTAATAGTAACAATAATAATGATATTTGTTAAGTGCTGACTATGTGCCAAGCACTGTTCTAAACGCTGGGGCAGACACAAGGTGATCAGGTTGTTCCACATGGGGCTCACAGTCTTATCCCCCAGTTTTACAGATGAGGTAACTGAGGCATAGAGAAGTTAAGTGGCTTGCCTAAGGTCACACAGCAGACAAGGGGTGGAGCCAGGATTAGAACCCATGGCCTCTGAGTCCCAAAGTTGTGCTCTTTCCACTAAGCCACGCTGCTTCTCTTACCTACCAGCAGCTCAGCACACTGTTAGGACAGCCCATTGATCTCTGTAAGCTTGTTATGGGCAGGTAACATGTCTACTAACTCTGTTGTATTGTACTCTCCCAAGTGCCCAGTACAGTACTCTGCACATAATAAGCACTTAATAAATGCCACTGATTGATCGACACTCTTCCAAGTGCTTTATACAATGCTCTGCACACAGTAAGCACTCAAAAAACCCTATTGATTAATTGATTACATGACTTGTCCAAGTCCCTGTAGCAATTCATTGGAAAAACGGAGATTTTAACTCAGTCTCTGAGTTCTGAGCTCTACGATGGGCCTGAGGACTAAGCAGCCTCTCCATCCTACGTTATTTACTGAACGCTTACTGTGTGCAGAGCACTGTACTAAGCGCTTGGGAAGTACAAGTTGGCAACATATAGAGACGGTCCCTACCCAACAGTGGGCTCACAGTCTATGTGCCTTGTGTGGTTGGCCATTGGGTTACACTTCCACCTTGGCATACTGTCCCAGACGGAGAATTTTTTTTCTCCCATTAAACTGTAGAGTTGTTTTCTCTAGGTGGAAAATATCATCTGCTCCTCTGGAAGCATCCAGTGGGGTGTTTTTCTTACCAAATACTAATGAACTGCTTTCCCCAACCAAAAATAAGCCACCTCGCAAAACCAGACATCGATGAAACCGGTGGAAAAGTCGAATCGTTTATGACGTTCTCCGGTTACTCTGGTCCACAGAGATGGGTCCCCCTGGGCGTACCCTCCCCGTGGTGGAGGAGGAGGAGGGAGCTCAAACTTTCCAAGTGGGAAGAGGGTTTTTTTTCCTACCTGAATCAACTCAGTAGCAGGGAGTCTGGTTTCCCTAGGACTCGGAAATGCCGAGACGCTGGCTTCCACCTGGAAGATCTGAGAACTTTGGCAGAGTTGCCTCGAGATTTTGACAAAAATAGCAAAGTTCATCTCCCCCCTCTCCCCAACCACCCGCTCTTGTTTCTGGAAGGGACGGAGAAGGGAAAGAGAGGCACATCGGAAAGGTGTAAGTTAGTGTCTGTAAGATGGCAGGGATGCAAAAAGTGTAAGTTCCTTGAGTCATATGCTTCCGTTGCACTTTCTCAAGCACTTAGTACATAGCATTGCACCCAAGAGGCCTTCTCCGACTAAGCCTTCACTTGGATTTGTATCCTTTATTCACCCCATTCTCAGCCTCACAGCACTTAAGTACGTATCGACAATTTAATGTCGGTCTCTCCCTCTTGACTGTAAGCTCCTTTTGGGAAAGGAACATGTCTACTAACTCTGTTATATTGTACTCTTCCTAACAATACAGTACTCTGCACATAGAAACTGCTCAATAAGTACAATTGGTTGATTGACTTCAGGAGAACAACTACAGTTGGTTTGAGTCAATAATGAGGACAGTGCTTTAATATTCTAATATCCTGAAAAAATAATTCATAGGACAAAATCCATACTCCTGTAATAATTGTGGTATTCTGTTCAGTGTTACAATTAGTTGATTGATATCGCTCAATCAGTGATGCTTATTTTTAATGGTATTTGTTAAGCACTTATTATATGCCAGGCACTGTACTAAGTGGATACAAGCATGGCCTAGTGGATAGAGCATGGGCTCGGGAGTCAGAAGGGCCTGGGTTCTAATCCCTGCTCTTCCACTTGTCTGCTGTGTGACCTTGAGCAAGTCCCTAAACCTCTCTGTGCCTCTGTTACCTCATCTGTAAAATGGGAATGAAGACCATGAGCCCTATGTGGGACAGGGACTGTGTCCAGTCTGATTTGGTTGTATCCACTCTAGCACTTAGTACAATGTCTACTCATAGTCAGTGCTTAATAAATACCACAAATATTAACTATTAATAATTAATATTCCCATTATAACAATGATCAGTTATTATTATCTTATACACTGAGGGCTGAGGTGAATGGGGAGGGGGGACTTGTGATCCCCATACACTCTTTCAGCCCAACAAAGGCATCATGAAAGCCCTGTGTGGGACCTACCTGGTTATCTCATATCTTCCTTAGCACTTAGTACAACTCTTATTATTATTATTGTTATTATTATTTGCCTCACAGTCTTCAGTCTTTGTCATTCTGATAGACTCTGTTTCCACTTCTCAACATCACCCTCCACTCTACTAAACACCGAGGTAGAAACAAGATAATCACATAGTAAATGCTTAACACTATTATTATTATTATTATTATTATTATTATTATTATTATTATTATTATTATCATTACTAGCTAGAGGGGCATAGATCCACACAGATGTGCAAAGAGAGGGCAAATAGGAGAAAGGTGGGCCTGGGCAAGAAAGGGCTCTTGGAGGAGATGTGATTTTGGAGGAGAGTGCTGCGTTGGGCTGGGGCAGGAAGACTGAGTTTATTCATTCATTTCAATCGTATTTATTAAGCGCTTACTGTGTGCAGAGCACTGTACTAAGCGCTTGGGAAGTACAAGTTTGCAACATAGAGAGATGGTCCCTACCCAACAGCGGGCTCACACTCTAGAGGGGGGAGACAGACAACAAAACAAAACACATAAACCAAATAAAATAAATAGAATCAATATGTACAAGTAAAATAGAGTACTAAATCTGTACAAATATATATATATCATCATCATCATCATCATCAATCATGTTTATTGAGCGCTTACTGTGTGCAGAGCACTGTACTAAGCGCTTGGGAAGTACAAGTTGGCAACATATAGAGACAGTCCCTACCCAACAGTGGGCTCACAGTCTAAAAGGGGGAGACAGAGAACAAAACCAAACATACTAACAAAATAAAATAAATAGAATAGATATGTACAAGTAAAATAAATAAATAGAGTAGCAAATGTGTACAAATATCTAATATATCTAAGCGCTTTGGGGAGGGGAAGGGTGTAGAGCGGGTGGGATGGGGAGGAGGAGAGGAAAAAGGGGGCTCAGTCTGGGAAGGTCTCCTGGAGGAGGTGAGCTCTCAGTAGAGAGCACTGTACTAAGCGCTTGGAAAATACAGTTGAGCAACAAATAGAGCCAACCTGCCCAACAAAGGGTTCTTACCGAATCTGGAATACCGTCATCGGGAATACTGTCATCTGTTCTGGAACTGATATGGTTCTGCAAGAGGGTTAGGGCTGGGAGTGGACAGGATGGCTCAGACTGAATAGAAGATATGGGAACGGTGGGGTTGGACAATGAATGATACTTGAGGCACGAAGGAAAGGTAAGAGAGAAGGTCGCTGTCAGATTTAACGGGGTTTGGGTGAACAGGTGTTGTCCTGCAAGGAGATTGTAATGGAGAGTAGAGGGAGGGTATTGGTGGAAAGAAAGTAGCTGTCTTGGCCATGTCAACTGGAAAACAAGCATGGCCTAGTGGAAAGAGCCCAAGCCTGGGAATCAAAGGACCTGGGTTCTAATCCTGGCTCCTCCACATACCTTGGGCAAAGTCACCTGATTTCTCTGCGCCTTAGTCCTCTTATCTGTAAAATGAGGATTCAATACCTCTCCTTTCTCCTCCTGAGACTGCGAACCCCGTGTGGGACCTGATTATCTTGTATCAACCTCAGTGTTTACTACAGTGGAGGAGGTTGAGAAGTGGAAACAGGGTCTATCAGAATGACAAAGACTGAAGGGAGTGAGGCAAATATTAATAATAATGATATTAGTTAAGCACTCAGTCTGTGGCAAGTCCTATACTAAGTGCTGGGGTAAGCACAAGATAAGCAGATTAAACACAGTTCCTGTCCCATATGGGGCTGACAACCCAATTAATAAATCAGTCGATCGATGGTATCTTTTGAGTGCTTACTGTTTACAGAGCACTATGTTAAGTGCAGGGGAAAGTACACTACAACAGACTTGGAGGATGCAGTCCCTGCCTGTAAGGAGCTTACAGTCTTTTGGGGAAGGGAGGACAGGTATTTTATAGATGGGGAAACTGAGGCACATGAAAAGTGAAGGGACTTGCCCAAGGTTATACAGCAGGCAAGTGACAGAGCCAGAATCAGAAGCCAGGTATCCCTGTCCTGTATTCTTTCCATTAGTCCCCACTGCTTCTTACTGAAGGTAGGCCATAATTCATTTTTAATGAATTTTTAAATGATTTTTAATTAATTTTATGAATTTTTATGAACTTTTATGTTTTTTTTCCTCTCCTCCTCCACATCCGCCCCGCCCTACCTCCTTCCCCTCCCCACAACACTAGTATATATATATTTGTACAGATTTATTACTCTATTTTACTTGTACATATTTACTATTCTATTTATTTTGTTAATGATGTGTTTTTAGCTTTACTTCTATTTGTTCTGAGACTTGGACACCTATGTTTTGTTTTGTTGTCTGTCTCGCCTTTCTAGACTGTGAGCCCGTTGTTGGGTAGGGACCGTCTCTATATGTTGCCAACTTGTACTTCCCAAGTGCTTAGTACAGTGCTCTGCACACAGTAAGCGCTCAATAAATACGATTGAATGAATGAATGAATGAATGAATGAATGAATGAGTGAATGAATGAATGAATGAATGAATGAGAAAACCAAAATGCCTTCAAGGAATACCTGGATTCCAATACAGTGTGGGCAGTGAGAATGATGAGAATTTACTGTGTGCTGAGCACTGTACTGAGCACTTGGGAGAGTACAATACAACTGACTCCCACTGTTTTTTTTAATCTGTACTCTTTATCTTGCTCATCCTAAGTCTTTGACAAGTCCTGAAAGTCACCCAACAGGACATTCTCTTTCCAGACTTCTTTGAATGCAGCCCTCACTGTGAGGCAAAATGTGACCCGATAAACCGTAATTCTTGCCTTGGGTGAAGAGAATTACAGGACTGAAGTATCCCAAGAAAGATGTGGAGATATTTATCTCCCGTTAGCACTCCTGGTCATTTACAACAGAGCAGGCAGCACTGAGAACAGCTGGAGAAAGCTTTGGGAATCTTAATCCTAAAATCAAAGGCAAAGCATTAGATGGTACGCAATTAGGAGATGGAGAAGATTAAAAACGGTCATTGAATTTGATTTTTTGAGGGAAGAGGATTCACTCTTGCGGTGTTTCTCTAAATTCCCCATCTGATTGCTTTTTCCAATCTCTTCTCCCTCTCTTTTCCTTCTGCTGCTCCCTCCCTCTTTTCCCCCCAGCTTATGATTTTTCACCTTCTCTCTCTCTCTCTCTCATATATACATATATGTACACAAACAGAATAGGGCAAAACACATTAATAAACAAGAAAGTTGACCCAAAGAGAAAAACAATTTTCTTAGCGGGAAGGTTGATGGGCTGTTTAGGCTGCTCTGTCATTTTTCTTGTCTCGGTTCATAATCTCTATGTAATCCAGAAACAGCCAGTAAAAGAAGAGAACCTCTACTTCTTTAATTACTTCCTGAAAATTTTGACAACGATTACTTCAGCCCCATTGGCTACTCTGCTTATAAATAGGCTACTCTTTCAAAGACAGCATAATTGTTTAGGTATACTTACTTCCCCAGCTATATATCATGCCTATCAGAATTAAGTACTTCCAAAATACCTTAGTGAAGTTTCAGTAGTTCCGTCCAGTGATAGGTTTAACATTAAATTAATTACTACCTAGTTGGTAAAATTTTGAACTTTTCAATGAGGCATTTCTTGAGGGGTTAAATATAAGAAGAAGCCAAATTCACATTTCTGAAAAATTGAAGGTAGAGAGGACAGAAAGTAAACAAGCACCTAGTTTATTCACCGTAATTCACTGAATCCTCTTTAACCTCATTCACCCCTAAATTCTTGCAAACCCATGTGAATGTGACATTTGGAGGCTCTTCAGAAAGAAAGACTAACAGCAGGTAAGAGAATTATGAATACCTCCTTTTTTCCTGTTCAATTGAGAATGAAATATTTTACTATCCAAACTGACATATAATCGTGTGTCCCCCTCTGGGGAAGGTTTTTCACATTGCCTCAACTTGGAATGTCAGGGTTTTCCCCAGAGCTTTTAAAATAATATATATGCATACATATATATTAAAGATATATGTATATATATTCTTATTCATTCATTCATTCAATCATATTTATTGAGCACTTACTGTGTGCAGAGCACTGTACTAAGCACTTGGGAAGTACAAGTTGGTAACATATAGAGACGGTCCCTACCCAACCCAACAATGGGCTCACAGTCTAGAAGGACTGTATATATGATATATAGTATATATATATGCATATTTCCTCTCTTTTTATTAATATGAAATGTGTCACTTCGCTTCTCTGGGCCTCAGTTGCCTCGTCTGTAAAATGGGGATTAAGACTGTGAGCTCCACATGGGATAATATAATAACCTTGTATCGAACCCAGTGCTTAGAACAGTGCTTGGCACATAGTAAGCACTTAACAAATACCATTATTATTATTATTGTTAACAAAACTGTAAACTCCTTGTGGGCAGGGTTGATGTCTACTAATTCTGTTATGCTGTACTGTCTCAAACATTTAATACAGTGCTCTTCACATAGTGAACACTCAATAAAAACCATTGATTGATTGATTGATTTAACCCTTGTGCTGCTGTTGATCCTTGGTTTTGATTCTTGGTTGTGATTGCCAACTTGTACTTCCCAAGTGCTTAGCACAGTGCTCTCCACAGAGTAAGTACTCAATAAATACAATTGAATGAATGAATGAATACATATATTAAAGATGTGGGTGGCTCAGTGGAAAGAGCACGGGCTTTGGAGTCAGAGGTCATGGGTTCAAGTCCCGGCTCTGCCAGTTGTCAGCTGTGTGACTTTGGGCAAGTCACTTAACTTCTTTGTGCCTCAGTTACCTCATTTGTAAAATGGGGATTAAAACTGTGAACCCCCTATGGGACAACCTGATCACCTTGTAACCTCACCAGCGCTTAGAACGGTGCTTTCCACATAGTAAGTGCTTAATAAATGCCATTACTATTATTATTATATATATGATGCATAGTGTATATATATGTATATAGTTCTTTTCTTTTAAACAATACGAAATATAAGAATAAGACTGATTTAGAGAAAAGTACATCTAAAGGAGTGTGGTTCTAGACTGTAAGCTCATTGTGGGTAGGGAATATAACTGTTTATTGTTATATTGTGCTCATTCATTCATTCATTCATTCAGTCATATTTATTGAGCACTTACTGGGTGCAGAGCACTTTACTAAGTACTTTGAAAGTACAATTTGGCAACAAATAGAGACGATCCCTATCCAACAGTAGGCTCTAAGGGGAGGCAAGACCAATCAGTCCATGGATTTTATTGTTTACTATGTGCAGAGCACTGTTTAAGCACTTAGGAGAGCACAGTGCAAGACAGTTGGTGAACATGTTTCTTGCCCTAAGGAGCTAGAGATCTGGAGAGACAGTGGGAGAGCAGGCATTTAATCTTCATTCTAGTTCAACTATCACCTCTACGCTGATGACACCCAGATCTACATCTCTGCCCCTGCTCTCTCCCCCTCCCTCCAGGCTCGCATCTCCTCCTGCCTTCAGGACATCTCCATCTGGATGTCCGCCCGCCACCTAAAGCTCAACATGTCGAAGACTGAGCTCCTTGTCTTCCCTCCCAAACCTTGTCCTCTCCCTGACTTTCCCATCTCTGTTGACGGCACTACCATCCTTCCCGTCTCACAAGCCCCAACCTTGGTGTCATCCTCGACTCCGCTCTCTCATTCACCCCTCACATCCAAGCCGTCACCAAAACCTGCCGGTCTCAGCTCCGCAACATTGCCAAGATCCGCCCTTTCCTCTCCATCCAAACCGCTACCCTGCTAATTCAAGCTCTCATCCTATCCCGTCTGGACTACTGCACTAGCCTTCTCTCTGATCTCCCATCCTCGTGTCTCTCTCCACTTCAATCCATACTTCATGCTGCTGCCCGGATTATCTTTGTCCAGAAACGCTCTGGACATATCACTCCCCTCCTCAAAAACCTCCAATGGCTACCGATCAATCTGCGCATCAGGCAGAAACTCCTCACCCTGGGCTTCAAGGCTCTCCATCACCTCGCCCCCTCCTACCTCACCTCCCTTCTCTCCTTCTACTGCCCAGCCCGCACCCTCCGCTCCTCCACCACTAATCTCCTCACTGTACCTCGCTCTCGCCTGTCCCGCCATCGACCCCCGGCCCACGTCATCCCCCGGGCCTGGAATGCCCTCCCTCTGCCCATCCGCCAAGCTAGCTCTCTTCCTCCCTTCAAGGCCCTCCTGAGAGCTCACCTCCTCCAGGAGGCCTTCCCAGATTGAGCCCCTTCTTTCCTCTCCCCCTCGTCCCCCTCTCCATCCCCCCGCCTTACCGCCTTCCCCTCCCCACAGCACCTGTATATATGTATATATGGTTGTACATATTTATTACTCTGTTTATTTATTTATTTATTTATTTTACTTGTACATTTCTATCCTACTTATTTTATTTTGTTGGTATGTTTGGTTCTGTTCTCTGTCTCCCCCTTTTAGACTGTGAGCCCACTATCGGGTAGGGACTGTCTCTATGTGATGCCAATTTGTACTTCCCAAGCGCTTAGTACAGTGCTCTGCACATAGTAAGCGCTCAATAAATACGATTGATTGATTGATTGATAGTTCTTTAGAATCTTTCTAGAAGATTCTAGAAGGGTGAGAATGAAACTCAGTTTATAATAATAATAATAATAGCATTTGTTAAGCATTTACTACATGCCAAGCACTGTTCTAAGCGCTGGTGGGGGGGATACAAAGTGATCAGGTTGTCCCACGTGGGACTCACAGTCTTCATCCCCATTTTACAGATGAGGTGACTGAGGCACAGAGAAGTTAAGTGACTGGCCCAAAGTCACACAGCTGACATGTGGCAGAGGCAGGATTTGAACCCATGACCTCTGAGTCCCAAGCCCGGGCTCTTTCCACTGAGCCATGCTGCTTCTCCTTTTAGCCACTCAGTTTGGATTGGACCTTCGCCCCTGACGAGGTGATCATCTGAGCCACCATGTCTAAGGACAACTCCGTTGGGAATCTTGTGAGGAGGGATCGTGTCTACCAACAGCATTTTAGCAGTCACTTTATCAACTGTTGTACTGAACTCTCCCAAGCGCTCAGTACAGTACTCTGCACACAGAAGGCGCTCAATAAATACCACTGATGGATTTAGAATATCAGAGGGAGGGCCTGAGAGTCAGAAGGTCATGGGTTCTAATCCTGGCTTCACCGCTTGTCTGCTGTGTGACCTTGGGCAAGTCACTTCACTTCTCTGGGCCTCAGTTACCTCATTGGTAAAATGGAGAATGAAACTGTGAGCCCCATATGGGACGGGGACGATGTCCATCCTGATTTGCTTGTATCCACCCCAGCACTTAGTATAGTGCCTGTCACATAGTTAAGTGTTTAACAGATACCATAATCATTATTATTAATATTAGTTCCAATCCCAGCTCCGCCACTTGTCTGCTGTGTAACCTTGAGAGGTTCACCTAAATTCTGTGCCTCAGTTACCTCATCTGTAAAATGGGGATTGAGACTGTGAGCCCCATGGGGGTCAGAGACTGTGTCCTACCTGACTTGCTTATATCTACCTCAGTGCTTAGTACTGTGCCTGACACATAGTAAGTGCTTAACAACCACCATCATCATTATCATTATTACTAATGAACAGAGAAGCAGCGTGGCTCAGTGGAAAGAGCCCGGGCTTTGGACTCAGAGGTCATGGGTTCAAATCCCGGCTCCACCACTTGTCAACTGTGTGACTTTGGGCAAGTCACTTAACTTCTCTGGGCCTCAGTTTCCTCATCTGTAAAATGGGGATTAACACTGTGAGCCCCACGGGGGACAACCTGATCACCTTGTAAATTCCCCAGCGCTTAGAACAGTGCTCTGCACATAGTAAGCGCTTAATGAATGCCATTATTAATTACTAAAGCAGGGATGGCCATAGACATGCCTGACTCCTTCCATGCTTTTTCCTCCCTAACTTGGATCTCCCCTTTCTAGACTCTAAACTTCTGGGCAGGGAATGTGTCTGCTAATTCTGTTGTATGCTACTCTCCCAAGTGTCTAATACTGTGCTCTGCACATAGTAAGCAGCGTGGCTCAGTGGAAAGAGCACGGGCTTGGGAGTCAGAGGTCATGGGTTCAAATCCCGGCTCTGACAACTGTCCGCTGTGTGACTTTGGGCAAGTCACTTAACTTCTCTGGGCCTCAGTTCCCTCATCTGTAAAGTGGGGATTACTAATAATAATGATGATGAGGGCATTTATTAAGCGCTTACTATGTGCAAAGATTAAGACTATGAGCCCCACATGGGACAACCTGATCACCTTGCATCCTCCCCAGCTCTTAGAACAGTGCTTTGCAAATAGTAAGCACTTAACAAATGCCATCATTATTATTATTGGTACGCACCAGCCTGCCCCCCACCCCGCCCCCTAACGCCTAGAGAAGCAGCATGGCTCAATGGAAAGAGCACGGGCTTGAGAGTCAGAGGTCATGGGTTCAAATCCCGGCTCTGCCAATTGTCGGCTGTGTGACTCTGGGCAAGTCACTTGACTTCTCTGTGCCTCAGTTACCTCATCTGTAAAATGGGGATGAAGACTGGGAGCCCCCCCGTGTAACAATCTGATCACCTTGTATCCTCCCCAGCGCTTAGAACAGTGCTTTGCACAGAGTAAGCGCTTGACAAATGCCATCATCATCATCATCATCATCATCATCATCATCTCTCTGAAGCAGCATCATTTCATTGACTGACCATCAGGGGGCGCTAGAGTGTAATCGTGGAACACTAAAGGCTGAAGCCAGTAGTAATAATAATAATAATAATAATAATAACAACAACAACAATAATAATAATAATAATAATAATAATAATTGTATTTGTTAAGTGCTTACTATGTTCCAGGCACTCTACGGAGCACTGGGTGGATACAAGAAAATCAGGTTGGACACAGTCCCTGTCCTTCACGAGGCTCACAGTTTTAATCCCCATTTTACAGATGAGAGAACCGAGGCCCAGAGAAATTAAGTGACTTACCCAAGGTCACACAGCAGACGAGTGGCGGAGCAGTTGGCACCAACGCTGGGGGAGGCAGGAAGGAAGCAGGGAAATTGGGGCTCGGTGCTGAGAGCCTGTGAGCCCACTGTTGGGGAGGGACTGTCTCTGTATGTTGCCAACTTGTACTTCCCAAGCGCTTAGTACAGTGCTCTGCACACAGTAAGCGCTCAATAAATACGATTGATTGATTGATTGATTGAGAGAGAGGAGGCATGAAGGCTGGAATTTTTTTGTTTGTGTGTCCTATCACTGGGGAAGCAGCGTGGCTCAGTGGAAAGAGCCCGGGCTTTGGAGTCAGAGGTCATCGGTTCAAATCCCGGCTCCACCACTTGTCAGCTGTGTGATTTTGGGAAAGTCACTTCACTTCTCTGGGTCTCAGTTCCCTCATCTGTAAAATGGGGATTAAGGCTGTGAGCCCCCCGTGGGACAACCTGATCACCTTGTAAACTCTCCAGCTCTTAGAACAGTGCTTTGTACATAGTAAGCGCTTAATAGATGCCATTATTATTATTATTATTATCATTGATTGATACCATTGACTGAAGAATCTCTTTTGGTGTGTTCCTGAACCTGAAATATTTACAGTTCCTGGTTCTGTCATTTACACTAGATAAGGCTGGTGGCCGAAATCCATAGCAGTCTTCTCGGGGCCCTTCCGTTTGGAGCTGTTGGGGTGCTTGGTTTTTATTTCTTCCTCCTCTCCAGCCACCTGCATAGCTGGGAAGCAGTGTGGTCTAGTGGAAAGAACATGGGCATGGGAGCCAGAGAACCTGAATTCTAATCCCAGCTCCACCACACATCTGCTGTGAGACCTTGGGCAAATAACTTCACTCCTCTAGGCCTCAGTTCCCTCATCTGTGAAATAGGGCTTCAAAGTGTGAACCCCATGTGGGACAGGGATTGCATCCAACCTAATAATAATAATAATTATAAAGGCATTTATTAAGCACTTATTATGTGCAAAGCACTGTTCTAAGCTCTGGGGAGGTTACAAGGTGATCAGGTTGTCCCCTGGGGGGCTCACAGTCTTAAACCCCATTTTACAGATGATGTAACTGAGGCACAGAGAAGTTAAGTGACTTGCCCAAAGTCACACAGCTGACAATTGGCAGAGCAGGGATTTTAACCCATGACCTTTGACTCCAAATCCCATGCTCTTTTCCACCGAGCCACGCTGCTTTTCACTGACTGACTCATATCTATCCCAGCACTTAGGACAATGCTTGGCACATAGTAAATGCTTAGGAGTACCATAATTATTATTGTTAGGCACTAAGTGTGCGGATTGAGTTGTAGTAGGAGCTCAATAATTATAAAATGAGTTATTATAAGAATTATTATAATTATACTGTTTGGTAAGCACTTACTATGTGCCAATAATAATGGTATTTGTTAAGAACTTCCTATATGCCAAGCACTTTACTAAGCACTGGGGTAGATATAATGCATTCAGGCCATGCTGCTTCTCTAGCATGGAGCTAGCTGACCAACTCTCCAATGGGAATTTTCCTAATTATTAGCAGGAAACACTCAACAGGCTTCTGGCTGAATCATTCCCCTACCAATCATTGGGAATTGTCTCAACCCTTCTGTTGAGCTGGAATTGGTTAGAACCTGGCTTTGGGATTTTGGTCCATAGTGCGGTCTGTCTCCGATGAATTCATCTTTCTTTGATATGTACAGATGTAAAACATTCATTCATTCATTCAATCGTATTTATTGAGCGCTTACTGTGTGCAGAGCACTGTACTAAGCGCTTGGGAAGTACAAGTCGGCAACATATAGAGTCGGTCCCTACCCAACAACGGGCTCACAGTCTAGAAGGAAGAGACTGACAACAAAACAAAACATGCGGGCAGGTGTCAAGTAGGTGTTAAACATGAAGGTAACTAAGGGAGAATGACACAGGTCTATTTCCTTGCTGTAGATTGTTTATTTTAAGAATATTCTCTTTTCAGTTTCAACTGATTTTGTTTAATGAAGACTTCTAATGTGATGGTGGAAGGTGCAGTGCAGTTCATTCAGTCATTCAATCGTATTTATTGAGCGCTTACTGTGTGCAGAGCACTGTACTAAGCGCTTGGGAAGTACAAGTTGGCAAAATACAGAGATGGTCCCTACCCAATAATGGGCTCACAGTCAATCACCCTATGGATAGTTTAAATCCTCAGAGGGGAAGGGTTGTCCCGAGGCAGCCTGGATTTGCAGACCAGTTCAGAGTGATGCAGAAGATATGGTACAGTTATGATATTTAATAATAATAATAATGGCATTTATTAAGTGCTTACTATGTGCAAAGCACTGTTCTAAGCACTGGGGAAGTTACAAGGTGATCAGGTTGTCCCACAGGGGCTCACAGTCTTAATCTCCATTTTACAGATGAGGTACAGAGGCACAGAGAAGTTAAGTGACTTGCCCAAAGTCACACAGCTGACAATTGGTGGAGCCGGGATTTGAACCCATGACCTCTGACTCCAAAGCCCAGGCTCTTTCCACTGAGCCACGATATTTGATATTATGATAGTTGTTAAGCACTTACTACATGCCAGGCACAGTTCTAAGCGCTGGGTTAGTTACAAGCAAATCGGGTTGGACACAATCCCTGTCCCACATGGGGTTCACAGTCTCAATCCCCATTTTACAGATGAGGTAACTGAAGCCCAGAGAAGTGAAGTGACTTGCCCAAGGTCATACAACAGACATGTGGCCGAGTTGGGATTAGAACCCATGGTCTTCTGACTCCAAGGCCCGTGCTCTCTTCACTACGCCATGCTGTGGGAGTCTCAGAGGTCATGGGTTCAAATCCCAGCTCTGCCAATTGTCCGCTGTGTGACTTTGGGCAAGTCCCTTAACTTCTCTGTGCCTCAGTTACCTCATCTGTAAAATGGGGATTAAGAATGTGAGCCCCACGTGGGACAACCTGATCACCTTGTATCCTCCCCAGAGCTTAGAAAAGTGCTTTGCACATAGTAAGTGCTTAACAAATACCGTTATTATTATTGTTATTATTCACATGCAAGAGAGGAAGTGGCTGAGACTCCTTGGGCATCGTCACTGCTGTAAGAGTGATTGGGCTTTTCACTGACAGTTGGATTTCATGATGATGATGATGATGATGGCATTTGTTAAGCGCTTACTATGTGTAAAGCACTGTTCTAAGCGCTGGGGGGGATACAAGGTGATCAGGTTGTCCCACGTGGGGCTCACAGTTTTAATCCCCATTTTACAGATGAGGGAACTGAGGCTCAGAGAAGTGAAGTGACTCGTCCAAGGTCACACAGCAGACATGTGGTGGAGCCGGAATTTGAACCCATGACCTCTGACTCCAAAGTCCGTGCTCTTTCCACTGAGCCACGCTGCCTTTCATGAGGTTGGAAAGCTTATCTTCTAATAATCCTTACATTAGGCTTAAGGTGATAGAACTCATCCATGGTCTTTAAGAGCGCTCACGGTGTGCAGAACGCTGTACCCTGCACTGACTTGGTTAACCTTTGCTGTTCTAGCAAGGAATTAAATCCTACCCAAAATTTATAAAACCAGGGCCAATATCATGTTGAAAAAAAATTAAGTTATAAGAAAACTCACTGACAGGAAATCATTCCAGCAATGATTCTGGCAAGCCCTTTGACTGGATCACAAGAATCTTGAGGGCAAGGATTGTGTGTATCAACTCTATTGAATTATCCTCTCAGCGCTCTGATAACAGTAAACACTCAATAAAAACCGTTGATTCATTCATTCATTCATTCATTTAGTCGTATTTATTGAGCGCTTACTGTGTGCAGAGCACTGTACTAAGCACTTGGGAAGTACAAGTTGGTAACATATAGAGACGGTCCTTGATAGATAATTTGATTGATCTATGTTATATGGCATTAAGAAAATCTTTCTTGTCTATTTTGACACCAATCTCTTTTCCACATCCTCCCTCTGGGCTGGAACTTCTGTTCGCTCCATATACACCAGACCACCTTTCCTTCAAAGCCTTATTAAGGTTACATCTCCTTCAAACGGCCTTCCCCAGTTGAGCCCTCTTTTCCCCACCCCCCTCTCCCTTCTACTTCATCTGTACCCTTTGGACATTTGATATTCACCTCACCCTCAGCCCCACAGCACTTACATCCATAGCTATAAATTATTTATTTCTATTAATGTCTGTCTCCCCTTCTAGACTGTTAGCTCATTGTGCACAGGGAACATGGTTACCCATTCTGTTATACTGTACTCTCCCAAGGACATAATTTTATGCCTTGCAAACAGTAAGCACTCAGTAAATACCACTGATTGAATAATTAAAAAGAAGGTATTTTTCATAAGGCTAGAAGGCAAAGTTGGGCCCTATGTGGAGATGCAAGATAATCAGGGCAGACATAAGCCCTGTTCCACATGGGGTTCACAGTCTAAGGGAGAGGGAGACAAGTAATCATTCAATTGTATTTATTGAGTGCTTACTGTGTGCAGAGCACTGTACTAAGCGATTGATGTGGCTGGTGTGGAGGTTGAGGCAGCGTGACTTAGTAGGTAATAATAATGATGGTATTTGTTAAGCGCTTAGTATGTGCAGAGCACTGTTCTAAGTGCTGGGGGGGGGGGGGATACAAGGTGATCAAGTTGTCCCGCATGGGGCTCACAGTCTTAATCCCCATTTTACAGATGAGGTAACTGAGGCTCAGAGAAGTTAAGTGATTTGCCCAAGGTCACACAACAGACATGTGATGGAGCTGGGATTCGAACCCATGATCTCTGACTCCAAAGCCTGTGCTCTTTCCACTGAGCCACGCTGCTTCTCTAGAACACAGGCCTGGGAGCCCAAAGGACCTGGTTCTAATCCTGACCCTGCCTCATGTCTGCTGTGTGACTTTGGGCAAGTCACTTCACTTCTCTGGGCCTCCTTTACTTCCTCTGTAAAATGGGCATAAGGGTATGAGCCCCATGTGGGACAGGGACTGTGTCCAACCTGATTAACTTGTATCTACCCTGGGGCTTAGAACAGTGCTGGACACATAGTAGGCGCTTACCAAGTATCATAATTATTATTAAAAGCTTTAGCCTTGAATTGTAAAGCTCCCTCCCATCTTGATCTCCAACTCCACATGTTGTGGATTTAAGCTTCAGTCCAACTCAGGTTCATGTTCACCCCTCTCTTGTCCCTCCCCTCATCCCTCACCCCAATCCCTCCCAGAATTGATCTCTGTCCTTTGGAGGAATTTCTCTTTGGGGTTAAGCTTGACTGTCAATCTTTCTCCCTTCTTCTATGTCTCAGCTGGGAAAAAATATTATTGGGCTGCGATGGTGATTCAGGGACTGGAAAATTCTTTAGAAGCACAAAGCAGGATTTGATTATAATATACCATTTTTAATGAACAGATACTGCCTTAGGGAGAATGCAAATATAAGGGAGAGGACATTATTTCATTCAATTCATTCAATCATATTTATTGAGCGCTTACTGTGTGCAGAGCAGTTTACTAAGTGCTCAATTAATTACTGATGAATGCAGTCAATCAATCAATCAATGATATTTACGGAGCACTTGCTATGCGTTTGGGAGAGTCCAGTAGACTGAATAGACATAATTCCTGTCCTTGAGGAGTTTACTGTCAACAAAATTGGATCTTTACTAGGGAAAGCATGGGCTATTATTATTTGATTTTTAAATGATCAATCAGTGATATTTATTGGGCGCTGGCTGTGTCCAGAGCCCTCTACTAAACTCTTGAGAGAATACAAAAGAATTGGTAGATACAATCCTGACCCTCAAGGAGTATACAATCTAGTCAGAGACTTTTCACTCTATTGTGAAAATGGAAAAGGAGAATTATTGTCAATGTAAAGAGGATGGAGAGCAGGAAGCTAGGGATTTATTGCTGGGAAAGCTGAGTACAGTGCTCCCTGCACAGTGTAAAAACTCAGTAAATCCTAAAATTAATCTATTGACTGATCAAAATATCTTGCCTGAAGCTATGGGATGTAGTTGAAAATGAACAGATCCGGGTGTAAACTGTCTGTCGGTGAGGAAAGTGTCTACCATCTCTTTATTTTGTACTTCCAAGTGCGTAGTACAGTGCTCTGCTCACAATAAGTGCTCAATAAATATAATGCATTGTTTGATTAATTGACTGAATGAGTTGGAAGAGCTGGGTTCTAGTCCCAGCTCTGTCACAAACCTGCTGCATGAGTTTGGAAAAGTCACCTAACGTCTCTGGGCCTCAGTTTCCTCATCTGTAAGAAGGGGATAATGATACCTGTTTTTCCCTATCATTCAAGGATGTTTGGAGGGCAAAAATATGGTTAACAATGTTAAAGTGCTCTGGGAAAAATACGCTAGATAAAATAAAATAATTATTATCATCAGACCCGGGCTCTTGAACACTCACTCAAGTCCTAGAGATCTTATGAGTGGAGGCCAGAGGTCACGAATTCCTTGACCCCTTTTGGATTTGGGCCGATGTGGGGAAGAGTTCAGTGAGATTCTGTCCTCACCTCTTGACCTGCACGCCCATTCATGAGTGGGAGAGAAGGCCTGTCCCATGCTCCCATATGTCAGGAAGTGTTTCCTGTTTCAATCAGAGAAGAAGTCATTGCCGCAACCCCATGGGAAGTCAGTCAGTCAGTTGTATTTATTGAGCACTTACTGCTTGCGGACCACTGTCCTAAACAATTGGAAGAGTATAATACAGCAATATAACAGACACATTCCTTGGAAGGCAAGGTTGGGGTGTCCAGTGAGAGACACTCTCCCCTATTTTAAAACCTTATTAAAAGCACATCTCCTCCAAGAAGCCTTCCCAGACTAAGCCTCTCCTTTTCTCTTCTCCCACTCCCTTCTGCATCACCCTGACTTGCTCCCTTTGTTCGTCCCCTCTCGCAGCCCCGCAGCACTTATGTACATATCTGTCATTTATTTATTTGTATTCATATCTGTCTCCCCTCACTGAGACTGTAAGCTCATTGTGGGCAGGGAATGTGTCCGTTTATTGTTGTCTCACACTCTCCTGAATGCTTAGTAGAGTGCTGTGCACACAGGAAGCATTCAATAAATACAACTGAGTGAATGAAATGGAGCTCCTGCTGGGAGGTGACCAGATGGCAGATGCCCCTGGGTTTGGGTCTGTGAAGACCCCAGAAGAGGGTGGGCTGGGTGTGCCCACCCTGGGGCTAGTGGCCTGGGTCATCTGAAAGCCAGCTGATTCAGCCTAGAACTCCTTAATAATGATAATAATGGCACTTATTAAGTGCTTACTATGTGCAAAGCACTGTTCTAAGCACTGTGGAGATTACAAGGTGAGCAGGTTGTCCCACGGGGGGGGGGGGGGGGGGCTCACAGTCTTAGTCCCCATTTTTACAGATGAGGTAACTGAGGCACAGAGAAGTTAAGTGACTGGCCCAAAGTCACACAGCTGACAACTGGCAGAGCCAGGATTTGAACCCATGACCTCTGACTCCAAAGCCCGGGTTCTTTTCACTAAGCCACACTGTTTCTCTTAGACCCTATCTTAGACCCTTAGACTCTCTTGGTCAGGAGTCCTGAATCCCATGGCCATTCAGCATTGCCTAGTGGATAGAGCCTGGGCTTGGGAGTCAGAAGGACCTGGGTTTCAATCCCCACTCTTCCACTTGTCTTCTGTGTGACCTTGGGCATGTCACTTCACTTCCTCTGTGCCTCAGCTACCTCATCTGTAAAATGAGGATGAAGACTGTGAGCCCCATGTGGGACAGGGACTGTGTTCAACCTGATGTGCTTGTATCCACCCGAGCATTTGCTACAGTGCTTGGAAAAACAGTAGATGCTTAGCAAATGCCATCATCATTATCATCTGAAAAATGTGGATGATGACTGTGAGCCACATGTGGGATGGGGACTGTGTCCAGACTGATTTCACTTGTATTCACTCGGGCATATAATGTAGTGGCCAGCACAAAGTGCGTGCTTAGCAAATACAACAACTATTATTATTACTACTACTACTACTAGTTATTATTATTATTTTTAATGGTCCTTCTAATGGGGAACAACGACCTCTATCCCTTCATATCTCCCTCCACATCCCCACAGGCCTCTGTCAGAAGGAGGAAGTGAGGACTTTGTCCTTTTGGGACCCGAGCTCAGATGACTCAGCCATCCCTGGACCAGCTGCGATCTGGTCAAATCGGCCCCTGACTCTCCAGCTTCTGACTCTAAAACTCTTTCAGCTCCAGGGGTTCCCAAAATCCAGACCCTTCCCCACACCAGCTCCTCCTGCCTCATGTCTCATGAAGGAAACACCCTTTCAAACAGTCAGTCAATCCATAGTATTGATTGAATGCTTAAGACTCACAGAGGGCTGTACTAAGTGCTTGGGAGAGCAGGAGAGAATTAGCAGATTCAATGCCTGCCCTCAAGGAGTTTAATAACAATAATAATAATTTGTTAAGCACTTACTATGTGCCAAGCACTGTTCTAATCACTGAGGTAGATACAAGGTAATCAGGTTGTCCCACGTGGGGCTCACAGTCTTCATCCCCATTTTACAGATGAGGTAAATGAGGCACAGAGAAGTCAAGTGACTTGCCCAGAGTCACCCAGGTGATCAGTGGTGGAGCCGGGATTAGAACCCACGACCTCTGACTCCCAAGCCCGGGCTGTTGCCACTAAGCCACGCTGCTTCTCAGCCACACTGCTTCTTATTTACAATCTAGTTTACAATTTTTGTGGCTCTCTCTGTCAACCTGTCTCTCCCAGGTAGGGTAACAAACCCCTCGTAAATTACAGTCAAGATGGAACCTGCGACATACGCAGTACAGTCTGTGAAACCTGTAGTCTAGAAATCCCCTCAGGTTTCCAAGTCTCACAGGCCACAATCTTTGGCTTGAGGGTTCTTGCAACCAGCATTTTGCAAATTAATAGAAAGACATTTAGTAAACAGAAAGGGAATATGCCCTCCTAGTCTTTGAGTTGCAACTTTATTTACCGCTTTCATTAAACAGACAGTCCCAAAGCACTACATGCCTGTTTGGTTTGGTTTTGTGATAAACTGCAGCAGGAGCTGAGACATTCCATTATAAAGCAAGAGGGCCTGCTTTATAATGATAGATGCCGGGTAATCTGAATATATTTCATTCATTGTCACGCTTGGCAAAATATCGGGGAAAAAGGCCAATAGCATCTTTATTATTATTCTTATTATTTTAAAATTAAATCTGTTTATCAGATAACCTAAACCTCTAAAGCCATATATTCTATTTTAATTTTAAAAACTCTGGTTGTGATCATTGGTCAGAATTAAAATCCTAAATAAAATATGGGAATAGAAGAGGTAAGGAGAGGTCATATAGTGTTACCTGATAAAAGGAGACAGTAATATTTAAAATGAGGTAAGTGTTACCCCGATTTATGATGTATTTTATCTGCAGGAGAAACCCTAGTTTATCGTGGTGTTGTTCGACTCCAAACGTCAGCTGTATATCTCTTCTCTTTTTGAATGTAATCCTGGGTTGAAAGGAAAAGACTTTCAGAGATGTGATCTATAAGGCAGATCAAAAGCCTTATGCAATCGTGTCTTAGTAGTTCAAATAGATATTTTACTGAAACATGTCTTGTCCTCCCACATGCATAAATATTATGGATCAGTGAAAAAGGATCAGTTCAAATGCTGTTGGGTTTTGTTGAACAGAATTCTTGGGTTTTGCTGAACGGGATGGTCACAATACAATTTAAACACTCCTACTTAGTGTGGACAAATATTCGATCTTTTATTCACTTAAAAAAAAACAGCATCATTTGGGGAGACCAGTCAAATATAATTGAATCCAGTTGTAGAAAATAGATATCAATGGGGATGTCAAGTGTACAAAGCTGTTATCATAACCCTCCAAACCCAGAAAAAGTGATGGAAAAGAATCCATCGGTGTGGATTTAAAAGCTTTATGAGGGTGATCACAGATTATATAGTGCAGAGAGATCTGATTGTATAGTGTATTCATAGTGGTATGAATACAATTCATATCACTGTATTACATCCCACTGTCCATTAACTTTCTTCTGTACTATTAGACTTTCTTAATCTACGGTTCACATCAGTGATCTCTATCCCAGTATTCATTAACTTTATTCTGTGTTGTCAGTTTATTTGATTTTCTAATTCTACATTTGTGTCTATCTTTCCTCTTCCAGTATTTGGTAACTTTATTCTGTTTATTCTCTACTGCTTTCTAGGTGATCTAGTTTGCATTTTTGGAGAGGACGTTTTCATTCAGATTTCTCCGCTTCGGTGTCCGTAGTTTTCAATAAGAGATATTCTAAACTCTGGTGTAATTAATCAAATAATAATCTAATATATTGAGAGCAGGCAAATATTTGATCTCTAAAATTTACTACTGTCATCCAGAATTTATTACACTGTAAAACTAAGTTAACAAAGGCTCATTTCTTAATATCTTTTTCACAGCTTTTCCACCTTTTTAAACCTTTGCCTCACTTTTCACAAAACCAAGAAACGTGAAGGAAATTTGGTAGTAAAACCCAGCATCAAATCTCACAATTTTAAAAAATTCAGCTTTGTAGAATGTGATTTTTGTTCAAAACTGAAGAGTCAGTTTACCTCTTTTGGGAAAATAACAGATTTACCCAGGAGTGAGTTCCAGACTCGCTTTATTAAAGTCAGAAAGTAGCAAGAGAAATTGAGTCCTCAAAAATAATCTCTGGGAATGTGCTAACTCTAATGAGACTGGAGACATGCCCAAAAAATTTCAGGAAGGGGTAGTAGATAAATTAGGAATAGGTGCTAGGGTAAATATTTTCTCGTTTAATCTCATTTTTTTTTCTAGTTTCTTCTTCCTATTTTCAAAAGATTTGAGGAGTAAGTTGAAGTCCTGAAAGCCATCTGATTTCCCTGCACTGTTACAATACTTGATCAGTTAGAAACAGTAGCCTCGAACATGTTTTTTAGCATTTAAACCAGGCTCTGCCCCATTGTTCTCAGATGGATTTAACCAAGAATGTGCAAAGGGAACAGACATTAAGAAAAGAAACTAGGATCCATAGGTGTCTTTTCCCCCCACACCTCTGGAATGGATTTGATCCCAGCTATCCTGATAATCTGAGAAAAAGAAGGATTTGTACTAATGCATCTTTATAGCAGTGGGAAGAGGTGGAGAGGGGAGTACCAATCGTGAGGGAAAATTATGACAGTTCATTAATTACCAGAGCCTCCACCTTTAGATGGGGGTTGAGACCAAGGAAGTACTAAACACAAAGAGCTTCTTTTTTCCTGTTTTGTATATTTATTATATTATTATTATACTCCCAAGTGCTTAGTACAGTGCTCTGCACACAGTAAGTGCTAAATAAATATGATTGAATTATATTATCAATATATATGTACATATTAGCCAAAGAGGTCACCTCCTGTTCCATCTTTCTCCTGTCCCTGAATCGGCAAATGGGTACGGTGCTAAAAGCTGATTGATATTGTCTCTGTTGTTTCCCTTCACTTATCTTTTTGAGAGTCTTAAAGAGGAAGGAGGAAAATCATTATGAGATCTGGGTTTATTATCAATTCTCCCTAGATTCTTCATTCAGGCTTTTGAGGGAAAACTGGTGCTTTGAAAACCGGATTTTGGCTTTGTTGACAATATTTATCTCATTATATAGTGATGAAACAAGAAAAAGGCATTTTTCAACATCAGAAATGTGCGGGGTTATTGGAAAATGTTCTTTTCTACTGAGGTCTCTGCAGCTTTTGCTGCGCTTGACGAAGCTGAAGGGAGTCCGAGAGAATACTAGCTCAACATTTAAAGTCATGAGAAAAAACAGATTTCTTCAAAGCCATTTAAAGTGTTTTCAATGAAATGATTATCATTCACATAAATAAGCAACATTTATTGAGTACCAGCAATGCACTACAGTAGATCGGCCCTTCAATAGTCCCGCTCTAAAATCAGTTAAGCGCTGAACAATTTGGCAAATCTCTTGAATTCAAATAGGGATGTATTTTCCATATTTTTTCTCCTCCAATTATGCCAAGTTGATGACTTTAGATTTGATTATTTTCCCAAAATTTTTCAGGGCCATATATTCTCTGGAATTCAGTGTAACAAATACATGAAAACAATAAAAACAATTCATCTACTATTTCACAAACAGGGCTTGGATTCCTCATATGAACATGAAAATTGTAATAAGATTATAACTCAAAAAATTCCTTCAGGATGTGAAATTTTAGCTGCTAGATCTCTGGTGCTGATTGAGAAGGAAGACTTTTGCTTTTTAAGTTTTTTAAGATGCTCAGCATGTAGACTTTTGGACTACTTGATGAACAGCAATTGTGAAGTTGTAAAAGCAGTAGGTCAGATGTTGGGAAGTAGAGCTATTTGTTTAGAAATTTTTTATTATTTTTTGTTGCTCAACACATTCTCACAGAACCCAGTGCAGCTTGTGATCAAATGAATACATCTTTTTTAAGCCGATTAAAGTTGAGCTTCATTAGGTTTGTGAATCTATAATTTTGTAAGTGCTTTAGAAATTGTCCTTGCAACAATTCAGAAACAATTTGCCAAGGATTGAACTCGGTTAGCATTAGTGACCTAATATTAACATCAATAATCATTCCCAGAGATTTATTTCTGAGAATTTACGTGTGATTATCGTAACTCCTTTTCAGCAGAAGTAGCTCCTGATTTAGTCCTGATGAATATCGTTTGTGAGAGCCCTAACCACAGAGTGGAGGCCAATAAGATTATGAAACTGAAAAAAAAGAATGAGACTTCAAAATCTTTTTTTCTTCTTTTTACAATCAGATTCTGGATTATGTCCTCCAGTACTGCCACAGGAACCGCTATACATCTTGGAAGCATCAGATACTGTATACGTACGTCCTCTGCTTCTGAGGGAAAGATTAAGTCCTAATACTTCCAGTTTCCTGCACAATTCCAAAAAACCAAAATGTTCACTTTGTTCAGGGGGCTTCGTTTATGGGGGGTATGTACAAATAGCACCAGATCATAGGTCATGCTGAATTCCATGGTGTTTTCCCAATTGATCATGATGCTATCCTTTTGATGTGCTCCTAGAAAATTCCAGGAGAGAGAATGAGTCTCATGTCAAAGAAGTAGTATGGCCTAGTGGAAAGAGCACAAGTCTAGGAGTCAGAGGACCTGAGTTCAAATTCTGAGTCTGCCACTTGTCTGTTTGTGACCTTGGACAAGTCACCTAACTTCTCAGTTACCTCATCTTTAAATTGGGGATTAAAGCTGTGAGTCCCATGTAGGATGTGAGGCTCGAATAAAGCTGGTCTAAAAGATTCCCCAAAAAGAGATGATAAAATAGCTGCAATAATTCCTTGGTTTTTGATAGCGCCTTTATTTTCAAAGCGCTCTTACAATCCCTGTCATTTTGTCCTCTCAACAACTCTGTGAGGTAGGTAGAAAGAGAGGCACTGTTACATAGAAGCAGCATGGCACAGTGGATAGAGTATGGGCCTGGTCGGAAGATCATGAGTTCTAATCCTGGCTCAGCCTCTTGTTGGCTGGGTGACCTTGGGCGAGTCACTTTACTTCTCTGTACCTCAGTTACCTCATCTGTAAAATGGTGAGCCCCACATGGAACAGGGACTGTGTCCAGCCGGATTTGCTTGGAACCACCCCAGTGCCTGGCACGTAGTATGTGCTTAACAAATATCATCATTTTATTTATTTATTTATTTTTTAACCCCTATTTTGCAGATGAAAAAACTGAAGTTCAGAGTGGCTAAATAACTTGCTCAAGGTCACACAGCAAGCTCCCAGACCAGTACTCTTCCACTACACCACATTATGGGATCACCAACAGTCCTGTTCAAATTAACTGTATTTTTCTGGAAGCTAAAAGCCATCGTGCTACGGACCCCAATACGGGCATCTCCCTTCGCAAAGGGGGAAATTCTCACAACTTGAAATAGGTTTTTTTTCTGGCCAGAGGGTGGGCGAAGGCAGTTTTGGGGTTTGATTAGGGTTGCGGGGGTGGGTAAGACCGGCTAAAAATATTCCATTGGACGCCCCTGTTGTCCCTGTTGCTAACAAATATCCGTCCAGCTCCCTTCTCCAATCCTATCGTCGGGAGGAGGAGCTAGAAGACTCCAGCTCTTCTATGTGGCCTGATGAATAACACGAGGGCTCAGTGGAAATGTTGAACTCCTTTATGATTAAAAAGCAAACCTTTAATGTAGTTTTTGTTTACCATGTCATAAGTGCAGTGTTGGAAGTTACTGCCAAAGAGTCATTGGAACAGGCATCACTAAGGCAATGTCAGCCTGCCAGTGCTTTGAAAATAATTCGGTTCCTCTAGCCTTATGACTAAAATAATATCCAGTGGCTCCAGCCCCATGCCTGGTTAATGCATCTGTCCAGAACACATAATTACTCGGTCATAACATTATCCCGGCCACCAGCCAACAAACCAATCAGCATTTCTTCCTAACTCACCAGAATTTTTGCTGTGTCAAACTGTTTGATCTCTAGGTAGTAAAAATGTAAAAAATGGAAGGACACTGCACTGGAAGGTTTTAATTTAGCATAGTTTCTCATGGAAATGAAATTTGAAGAGAAACATGTTTTTGTTGACACGGCTGAAGTTGAGACTTTCATTCTGTGCCCGGAGATACCTCGGCATCTCTCGAAGTTGGCTAGCCGATTCATTCAGATCTGCACCCGAGGTCGACTTTTAGCCATCGTTTTGGTCGGGGAATGCTTTGATTAACAATAAGCTGATAGGGAAGCTATCTAGAGTCACAGGATTCCAAATGATTTTTACTTCCACAACCTAAACAGATATAATTGCAAAGGAACTCTGTTTGTATAGTATAAATATACATGTGTTTATATATACAGTAAAGCTCACTTACATCATTTTCAAAGGGGTAAGGAAGAAAAAAACCTATAAGCACTGCATATGTATATATTAGTTGAGGCCTGTAAAAGATAACCATTAGCCATACATAATTTATAAGGCAAGAAAATTAACATTGCCCTGTTCAGGAAAACCCCTTGGGGATATTATTTTTTCAAAGACTATTTATTAGATGGGAAGGGAAAAAGCTATACAGATGGGTCTGAAAATTTGGACTGTCTCCCCTCTGTAGGCTGTAAGAGCCTTGTGGGCAATACTCTGTTGTATTGTGTGCCTATCAGTGATGTAGCATAACTATCAATCAAGGACAACCAGGGACCCCTTTTGAAGCACAAGAAACTGGGTGACTTGGGTGGGAGACGACTTGACAGCATAAGACAAGACAATGACAATAGCATTCATTAAGCACTTGCTATGTGCTGAACACTGTGCAAATGCCGATGTAGATATAGCAACCCTGTCTAATTCTCACTCATGTATGTTTCCCAACCCTCTGTATAGTTCTTTGCTCACAGTAAGTGCATAATAACTACAATTACTACTACTGAGCTAATTAAATTAGTCACACTAGCAGGGCCCACCAAGACAGAGTAAGAACAGGTATTTTAACCCGAACTTACAATCAGTCAATGGTATTTATTACTGTGTGCAGAACACTGTACAAAGCGCTTGGTGGAGTACAATGCAACAGAGTTGGTGGACACATTTCCTGCCCACAAGGAGCTTACAGTCTAGAGGGGGAGATGTGCATGAAAATACATTACAGATATATACATACGTGCTCTGGGGCTGAGGGTGAGGTGAATATTAAACGCTTAAAGCATAGAGAACCAAGTGTACATCAATCAATCAATGTTATTTATTGAATGCTTACTTCTCCCACCCATAACGACTCCAAAGACATATCTTTTCCAGAATGCCCCACCTTCACCTGCAATCGTTCTGGTAGTGGATCCATAGAGTACTCTTGGTAAAACTCCGGAAATGGTTTACCATTGCCTTCTTCCATGCAGTCAACTTGAGTCTCAGCCCTCGACTCTTGACCATGCCTCTGCTGCTCAGCACAGATGAGTTTTGACTTGTAGCAGATTACCTTCCACTCGCTAGCCACTGGCCAAGTTAAGAATGGAATGGCTATTCATTCATTCATTCATTCAATCGTATTTATTGAGCACTTACTGTGTGCAGAGCACTGTACTAAGCACTTGGGAAGTACAAGTTGGCAACATACAGAGACAGTCCCTACCCAACAACGGGCTCACAGTCTAGAAATGCCTGTGCTTGACTCATCCTCCTATAGTCAAGACTGGTAGAGTACTGAAAACTCTCCAGGTGCTTTCCTGAGAGAGGAGCTATTGCTATTGTCTCCGGTGAAATAAGATGTGATAGCACCCTTAAGTCATATATATTTAAACAGCTGTTTAGTGGAGGTTAGAGTCAGGCCACCTCTTTCAAAATCTTACTTCCCCTATTCTTTTTTTTGTAAAGGTATCTGTTAAGCACTTACTATGTGCCAGACACTGTACAAAGTGCTAGGATAGATATAAGATAATCGGCTAGGACACAGTCCCTGTCCCGCACATGGCTCACAGACTTTATCCCCATTTTACAAATGAAGTAACTGAGGCACAGAGGGGTTAAGTGACTTACCCAAATGTCACACATTAGACAGTTGGCGGGGCCAGGATTGGAATTCAGGTCCTCTGACTCTCAGGCCCGTGGTCTATCCACTAGGTCACGCTGCTTTTCCCGTCTTAAGCCTGAGCTCTCCTGAGTCCCTCCCTTTGACAGTTTATCAACTACCTGCTGCTGGAGGGTTATCATCTATCCCATTCACAGAGGGCCCGGAACTCCCTCAGTTGAACAAATCCTGGTAACACTTAGTTTAGTAATATCCCACCTCCAGCCTCCCAGCCCTTAGGTACAAACCCTTATACGCTGCCATTTCCCCGAGCTGTAATTTA
Organism: Tachyglossus aculeatus; assembly: GCF_015852505.1. NCBI lineage: Eukaryota > Metazoa > Chordata > Mammalia > Monotremata > Tachyglossidae > Tachyglossus > Tachyglossus aculeatus. The sequence continues at coordinate 37,175,866 of NC_052077.1, read as the reverse complement.
TTTTAATATCTTTCTTCCCCTGTAAGCTCCTTGTGGGCAGGGAGTATGCCTACAGCAAGGCCTTGTGGACAGAGCACGGGGCTGGGAATCAGAAGGACCTGTGTTCTAAGCTGGGCTCAGCCACTCAGCTGCCGTGGGACCTTGGGTGAGTTGCTACACTTCTCTGTGCCTCAGTTACCTCATCTTTAAAATGGGGATTGAAACTGTGAGCCCAGTGTGGGACAGGGACTGTGTCCAACCTAACTTTTATCTACCCCACTACTTAGCACAGTGCTTGGTGCATAGTAAGCACTTAACAAACATAATAATATTTATAATCTGTTGTTGAAAAGTCTTCTAGACTGTAAACCTATTGTGGGCAGGGATTGTCTCTGTTGCTGAACTGTACTTTCCAAGCGCTTAGTACAGTGCTCTGCACACAGTAAGTGCTCAATAAATACAATTGAATGAATGAATGAATGACAGGGACTGTGTTCAACCTGATTACCTTGTATCTTCCCCAGTGTTTAGTACAGTGCCTGGAACATTGTAAGAGCTTAACAAATACCATAGTCATTATTATTATTATTATTATTTATTATTATCTCTTTGTATTGCCTGCTCCCAAGCACTTAGTACAGTGCTCTGAACCTAGTAAGTGCTCAATAAGTACCATTGATTGACTGACTGATAAGAGGAGAATCAAACTGAGTGTGTGTTGGGTGGAAGGAATGGTCTGTCACACATCCATCTTATCACCTTCACTCAAACACAAACACATACACACACAGAGAGAGATAAAATCTCACCATCAGCATCACCATAGAACTGAGAAACAGTGTGGCCTACTGGATAGAGTACAGCCCTTTGGAGTCAGAAGGAACTGCTTTCTAATTTCAACCCCACCATCTATGAGAGCTTGGGCAAGTTAGTTAACTTCTCTGTGCCCCAGTTACCTTATCCGTAAAATGGAGATTAAGACTCTGAATCCCACGTGTGACATAAACTGTATCCAATCTGATTAGTTTGTGCCTTCTGCAACACTTATACAGTGGCTGGCACATAGTGAGAACTTAAAAATACAATATAAATAAACATAAATACAATATACAATATATATATATATATATATATATATATATATATATATATATATGTATATACTCTTTTGGGGGCTGTTCCAGCTCACATCAAGTAGTGTGGCTAACTCTGGAGTGCCAAAATATTTCCAGAAGCAGAATGTCGAGAATGCTGCGCGCTGTTGATGCTGCTGTAAATTTGTGTGTTTAGATCCACTGTGGTGCTTGCTTACCCTAAATATCTAGTTTGGAAGGAAAACTGACACAAAAATCAACCCACCTCTTATGAGATACAGAAATGAAAAAGGCATTTTTGTCTTAAAGTGAAGAAAATAAATGGGGCAAGTACCATTGATAAACTGTATAGGCTATTAATGAACAATAAATCTCTGGCCCGGGGAGTGGACATCAGATTTGGAGTATTTCTATTTTTGCGACCAAGATGATTATAATGATGATGATGGTATTTGCTAAGCCCTGGGGCAGATTCAAGATAGTCAGGTTGGACATAGACCCTGTCTCACACAGGACTCCCAGTCTCAATCCCCATTTTACAGATGAGGTAACTGAGACCCAGAGAAGTGAAGTGACTTACCCAAGGTCCTATGCAGAAGTGTGACCTGTCTACTTGTTTTGTCTTGTTGTCTGTCTTCCGCTTCTAGACTCTGAGCCCGTTGTTGGGTAGGGACTGTCTCTATATGTTGCCAACTTGTACTTCCCAAGTGCTTAGTACAGTGCTCTGCAAACAGTAAGTGCTCAATAAATACAACTGAATGAATGAATTAAAGTGGCAGAGCAGGGATTAGAACCCAGGTCCTTTTGAATCCCAGGCCCGTGCTCTTTCCACTAGGCCACGCTACTTCTCTGGGTAGATTTGAATCTACCCATGTTGCAGGGATCAAAAGCCATGGCCACACTTTGTGGGCTGAAGACAATGGGGAAAACACTCAATAAACACCACTGATAGATAAATTGAAAATAAAAGGAAAGTATAATTTTTCAGTGCTACCCTACAGCCACCTCAATTAAAGTTTCTTCTCCAGTCACTTTGGGGGAAACCCTGGGAAATCTTTGGGCATCCAAAGAAGAAGAAGGAAGGATAAAAAATTCCAAGAATGGCAGTTTCATTTAGCTCTCCTCTTTTCCTCCAAGGGAAGATTCTTCCCAGAAGAGCACAAAAATTCTGCTGGCAACAAAAGGGAAGGAATTCCCATTTTGTGTAGGTTCTCCCTAGCTGGAGGGGGAATTGAAGACACCTCCTTCTGAGCACGGAACTGGAAGTCAGGAGATCTGGATTCTCAGCCCAACTCTGCCACTGGCCTGATGTGTGCCCTTGGGCAGGTTACTTACCTCTCGGGGTCTCCATTTCCCCATCTGTAAATAATTATGGTATTTGTTAAGTTCTTTCTATGCATCCAGCCCTTTTCTAAGCTTATCAGGTTGGACACAGTCCCTGTCTCACCTGGGGCTCTCTATATAGGAGGGAATAACATACGTAAAATGAGAATAAGATGGAGTGTGAAACCCTCTGTGGGGCAGATACTGTGTCTTATCTGGTAATCCTCTATTTCCCCCAGAGCAGAACAGGTAGCAAGTGTTTAATAAATTGCAGAGTACTAAAAACAAGATCTACGAAAGGCATATAAATGGCCCGGACAAAAGAAAGAGATTTGGGACACTACTAGAAACTTCCACCATTTTAGAAACCTCCAGAAAACCTCTTCCCTCATTTATGTAGGAGCAGTTTAGGAGCAGCGTGGCTTAGTGGGAAGAGCACAGGCTTGGGAGTCAGAAGATGTGGGTTCTAATCCCCGCTCTGCTACTTGTCTGATGTGTGACCTTGGGCAAGCCACTTAGCTTCTCTGGGCCTCAGTTACCTCATCTGTAAAATGGGGATTAAAAGTGTGAGCCCCATGTGGGAAAACCTGATTACCCTGTATCTCCTCCGGTGCTTAGAACAGTTCTTGGCACATAGTAAGTGCTTAACGAATGCTATTGTTATTATTATTATTATTTATGGTTAAGAGCACAACAATTTGGGCTAATAGCTGAGATGGAGTAAATGTTATCATCAGCATTCTCAAACAACTCCAGATTCCTCCAGGCATCAAATCACTTTGAACGTATCTGCAGTTTCACTGCTTAGCACTCCTCGTGCCCTTCACGGCTTAATCCGACTGAATTGGGCCAGGTTTTGTGGATCTCATGATTTGGGAAACATTGTTGAGTGTCCTGTCCTGAAGGAGATTTCCCTGAAGAGATCTTTCAGGGAAATTCATTCTCCCTTAACCCACGCTAGGGTTTGATCTTAAGGTCATCGGGGTGAGAGGCCAGCAGCCTGCTCCTTACCAGGTTGTGTCTCTTGGCGGATTCCTTGTTTAAAGTAAAAAGTAAATTTTAAAGGATTGTCCTGGGGTGGGAGGTCTGGGTAATCTCTCATGCACTGGAAATCAACCGTCCAAATCGGCTTCTGTTATTATGCGTGACACTCTCACAACATGTGTCAAATAAAACTAAGTCCAGAACGTTACATTCCTTACAATGAACTGTTAAAATTCAGATTCATGCTCATCTCTCCTGATACGAAGGAGAGTAGGCTTCTTTATGTTCCCTATAAGAGCATTCCTGTTTATGTCAGCATTGGCTTTCCAGGATTTTTATTTCAATCTTAACATTCTGCTTGCGTTACCCCAAGTAAATTAGATCAGTTCTCCCATAATGCAAGGATTGTGTTCCTGAATTAACTTTAATTACAGAAAACTCATGTTAAAGTTATTTTGCCGTGTCCAATGCCAGGCACACAAAATCGTTTCTTCCAACATTGTGTTAGTTGTACCCAGACTGATGCTTGTTGGAAAAATGTTCCCTATTTCTATAAGAGCATTCTATTCCAGCGCTCAGTGAAACTATGCACTCTGGCAGAATCAAATAATTAATCGGTTGTATTTATCGAGCACTTACTGTGTGCAAAGCATTGTACTAATTGCTTGGGAGAGTACACTATAACACATTTGCACATAGTAAGCGCTTAACAAATGCCATTTTTATTTATTATTATTATTATTTGGCAGACACACCCCCTGCCCACAAAGAGCTTACAGTCTAGATGGGGAGACAGACATAGATTATGGATATTAATACGTTAATAAATTGATTAATTGCAGACACTAATTGATAAACTACTGACTGTAGCAGTAAAATGTTAAAGGCTAGTACCTGGAAACCATTATTGAAACTCTATCCTCAAAAGATCACAATCCAATAAAGAGAAAAAAAAGTTCCTTCTTCAAGGACCTTTTTGTTAATGCCCCAATTTTTTTTTTCTTTTTTAAGAAGCATTATTCCACAATGGCCTAGGCTTGGAAGAATGACAAATCCAAGCTACTTGAGGCTGATAGAATCATCCAGATACCCACCATATAGTGGGAAATCAGTATCCATAATTTATTTATATTAATATCTGTCACCCCCTTTAGATTGTAAACTTATTGTGAGCAGGAACTATGTCCTTTTATTGTTGTAATGTCTCTTCCTAGCTCTTTATACAGTGTTCTGCCCACAGTAAGTGTCCACCCTGATTACTTTGTGCCTACCCCAGTGCTTAGAACAATGTCTGATACATAGTAAATGCTTAACAAATAATACCACAATTATTATTATCATTATTATATTAGGCACCTCACTGCTCGGGTCCAAGGTGAATGTCGGGAGGTTTCAAGGGGTTCCATTTTGTCAGTCAGTAGGATTTGCAGTGAGTCTATGTCATTGGATTTCCAATTGATTCCCTGATGCCGATAAAGCCACTTCCCAAATGGTACCACCCTCCCCCCGCCTCCCACCAACCACCACCATACCCAGACATAGACATGTATTGATCAGCACCCGCGTGTGATTATGAGACCGCATTCTCTCCCAGAAGGCAGGGTAAGAGGGTCAGGCTCATAGTGCATTGTCCTAGCAAAGACAAGTTTAATCCCGACTTGACCCTGAAATTTCTCAAACAGCTGCCTTTGCCTATCTCCACCTGATTCAGAGTTAACAGTTCCAGACATCATTTTTCTTCTTCTTCTTCTTCTTCTTCTTCTTCTTCTTCTTCATCTTCCTCTTCCTCTTCCTCTTCCTCTTCCTCTTCCTCTTCCTCTTCCTCTTCCTCTTCTTCCTCTTCCTCTTCCTCTTCTTCTTCTTCTTCTTCTTCTTCTTCTTCTCCTCCTCCTCCTCCTCCTCCTCCTCCTCCTCCTCTTCCTCTTCTTCTTCTTCTTCTTTTCTTCTTCTTCCTCTTCCTCTTCTTCTTCTTCTTCTTCCTCTTCTTCTTCTTCTTCTTCTTCTTCTTCTTCTTCTTCTTCTTCTTCTTCTTCTTCTTCTCTTCTTTCCTTCTTCTTCTTCTTCTTCTTCTTCTTCTCTTCTTCTTCTTCTTCTTCTCCTCCTCTTCCCCTGCTCCTCCTCCTCCTCCTCCTCCTCCTCTCCTCCTCCTCTTCCTCTCCTCCTCCTCCTCCTCCTCCTCTCCTCCTCCTCTTCCTCTCCTCCTCCTCCTCCTCCTCCTCCCCCTTCTTCTTCTTCTTCTCCTTCTTCTTCTATAATAATGATAGCATTTATTAAGCACTTACTATGTGCAAAGCACTGTTCTAAGTGCCGGGGAGGTTACAAGGTGATCAGGTTGTCCCACGGTGAGCTCACAGTCTTAATCCCCATTTTACAGATGAGGTAACTGAGGCACAGATAAGTTAAGTGACTTGCCCAAAGTCACACAGCTGACAACTGGCAGAGCTGGGATTTGAGTCCATGACTTCTGACTCCAAAGTCTGGGTTCTTCCCATTGAGCCATGCTGCTTCTTCTTCTTTTTCATAATGATAATAATAATAATAATAATAATAATAATATTTTAAGTACTTGCTATTTGCCAACCACTCTACTAAGTGTTGGGGTTGATAAAATTTAAGCAGATTGAGCAGATTGGACACAGTCCTTGCCCCACACAGGTTTCACAGTTTAAGAGGGAGGGAAAAGAGGCATTTTATTCCCATTTTATAGTTGATGTAACTGAGGCACAGAGACATGAAGTGAGTTGCCCAAGGTTAAACCACAGGCAAGTGGCAGAATGAGGATTAGAAGCTGGATCTCCTGACTAACGTTCCTGTACACTTTCCACCAGGTCATATTGACAACTCTGCTTTCTAATAATCACAACTCTACATAACTCTACATAGCTCTAAAGACTGGATTTTGACTGTGCTTTTGGTTCTCGTGATGCTGTTACTTTCGTTTAGCTTGAAATCCTGAAACTAATGGCCTGGAAGACCCTCAAAGGTGAAACACACACACACACACACACACACGTGTGTGTGTATTTTATATATACACACAATTGCTATTCTAGGGAATGAATCCGGCTAAACTTTTAGCTGATGACAGTTCCTTCAGATAACAATTCACCTAAAACTCTGAGAAGCCATCTTCAAGCCGCTGTTTCATTTCATTCAACAGCACTTCCCTAATGGAAAATTGAGAAAGACAGCACATGCTATTTTTCCAGGACTGGGATCTCCGATTAGAAAATCCCTAACACCCAGCGAGCAACTTGATGATATGATCCTGGAAGATTTGGAGTGTCAAAAACCTCACTCTGAGTAATTGGCACCCACTGTGCAGATATAAATGCCTGGGTTTTCTTCTCACTGGCTGAAGAAACATCAATAACATGCCATGAGCTGGCTTAAAGTAAGTGAGATGCATAACCACCAGGTAAGGATGTGACATTCTGTAGTTTAAGTTCATGAATTCATACCAATCTTTCAGGGTTTTCCACACTCTCTGCAGAACAAGAGATTTCATTACACATTTTAAAAAGGAGGGTTTCAACATCCTAGAGAGTAGTCGTTCCTCTAACCTCGGTGCAAGACTCATCAGATCACACCTTCATCGGACAGAACATGTGAGAAGAATGAGATGACAGCAGGAGACCCAAGTAGCTGTTAGAGGGTCAGCTGAAGTGGTGGGATTGTAAACAAGGGGGGACCAGAGCAACATTTTAAAAACACGATGAAGTCAAAGCTCAGATGAAGTGGCAAAGCTGTGGACAAGTCAGAGACAGATTATCCTGTTATGTAGCAAATAGGAAAAGGGGGGCTCTTTAAGGATGAAGATTTGTGGAGATCATGACACCAAGAGATGAATAGAAACCATTGCTTAGAATGGCAGATAACAAAGGGCAATCTTCAAACACACACGGTTGCATATCTGGTTTTCAGTTCACATTCACACATCATGAAGGCCTCATTGTCAGAAGAATAATCTCTGAACCCAAAGTCAGAAGAAGAAATGGCATGGCTTAGCGGAAAGGACACGGGCCTGGGAGTGAGAGGATGCGGGTTCTAATTCTGGCTCCATCACTTGTCTGCTGTGTGATCTGGGGCAAGTCACTTAACTTTTCTGTGCCTCAGTTATCCCGTCTATAAAATAGGGTTTAAGACTATGTAGGACAGGGACCATATCCAACCTGATTATCTTTTTTTATGGTATTTGTTAAGCCTTATTACATAATAATAATGATGATGTCATTTGTTAAGTGCTTACCATGTGCAAAGCACTGCTCTAAGCGCTGGGGAGGTTACAAGGTGATCAGGTTGTCCCACGGGGGGCTCACAGTCTTAATCCCCATTTTACAGATGAGGGAACTGAGGCACAGACAAGTTAAGTGACTTGCCCAAAGTTACACAGCTGACAATTGGCAGATCCGGGATTCATACCCATGACCCCTGACTCCAAAGCCCGTGCTCTTTACGTTGTGTCACACTGCTTCTCTGTCAAACAACATTCTAAGAACTGGGATAGATACAAGTTAATTGGGTTGGACAGAGTCCCTGTCCCATTTGGGCCTCACAATCAATCAATCCACCAGTCACATTTATTGAGCACTTGCTTTGTGCAGAGCACTGCACCAAGAGCTTGGGAGAGTACCATATAACAATATAGTAGACATATTCCCTGTCCACAGCGAGCTTACAGTCCAGAGGGGAGACAGACATTAATATAAATAAATAAATTACAGATATGTATATAAGTGCTGTGGGGATGGGAGAGGGGACAAATAAAAGGAGCCAGTCAGCATGATGCAGAAGGGAGTGGAAGAAAAGGAAAAGAAGGCTTAATCAGGGAAGGCCTCTTGGTGGAGTTGTGCCTTCAATACGTCTTTGAAGGCAGGGGGAGTAATTGTCTGTCAGGTATGAACAAACAGGGTGTTCAAACAGGCCAGGTGGCTAAATAGATGAGATCAAGGTACAGTGAGTAGGTTGGCATAAGTGCTTAGTACAGTGCTCTGCACACAGTAAGTGCTCAGTAAGTACGATTGAATGAATTAAAGGAGCGAAGTGTGTGGGCCAGGCTGCAGTAGGAGAGTAATAATAATAATAATAATAATAATAATGGCATCTGTTAAGCGCTTACTATGTGCAAAGCACTGTTCTAAGCACTGGGGGCATACAAAGTGATCAGGTTGTCCCACGTAGGGCTCACAGTCTTAATCCCCATTTTATAGATGAGGGAACTGAGGCTCAGAGAAGTGAAGTGACTTGTCCAATGTCACACAGCAGACATGTGGTGGAGCCGGGATTCGAACCCACGACCTCTGACTCCAAAGCCCTGGCTCTTTCCACTGAGTGAGGTGAGGTAGGAAGGAGCAAGGTGATTTTGTGCTTTAAAGCCAATGGTGAGGAGTTTCTGTTAGATGTGGAGGTGGATGGGAAACCACTGGAGTTTCTTGAGGCGTTGGGAAACTTGGACTGAACATTCTTGTAGAAAAGTGATCGGGACAGTAGAGTGCAGTATGGACTGGAGTGGGGAGAGACAGGAGGCTGGGAGGTCAGCAAGGAGGCTGACACCGGCAATCGAGGCAGGAAAGGAGAAGTGCTTAGATGGAGGGGAAAGGGTGGACTTTTGCAATATTGTGAAGGTTGAACTGGTAGGATTTAGGGATGGATTGAATATGTGGGTTGAAGGAGAGAAAGGAGTCAAGGATAATGTTGAGGTTACAGGCTTGTGAGACAGGAAGGATGGTGGTGCCACCCACAGTGATGGAAATGTCAGTGGAAGGACAGGGTTTGGGTGGGAAAATAAGAAATACTGTTTCGGGCATGTTAAGTTTGAGGTGATGGGAGGACATCCAAGTAGAGATGTCTTGGAGGCAGAAGGAGATGCAAAACTGCCGAGAGGGAGAGAGATCAGGGCTGGAGATGGAGATTTGGGAATCATCTTCATAGAGGTGGTAGTGGAAGCCACATGGGCGATGGAGTTTTTCAAGGTAGTGGGTGTAGATGGAGAATAAAAGGGGACCCAGAACAGAACCTTGAGAGACCCCCACAGTTAGGGGTTGGGAGGCAAAGGAGGAGCCCAAGAAAGAGACTGAGAATGAGCAGCCAGAGGGATAGGAGGAGAACCAGGAGAGGACAGAGTCCATGAAGCCGAGGTTGGATAGTGTTTCCAGGAGCAGGGTGTGGTCGACAATGTCGAAGGCAGCAGAGAGGTCGAGAATGATAGGAGGGAGTAGAGGCCATTGGATTTGGCAAGTCTATGTAGAAGGGAGAACAGGAGAACTGAGGAAAAGAGAACTTAAGTGACTTGCCCAAGGTCACACAGCAAGAAATTGGTAGAGCGGGGATTAGAACCCCTGTGCTTAGTACCATGCCTGGTTTATAGTAAGCACTTAACAAATATCATTAAAAAATCGATGCATATAGATGCATGTACTGTACATCTATATGCATTCTAGTAGAGTCCTCACATTTTCGATGTACACCATGTGTATCAATCAATCAGTGGTATTTCTTCGGGGCTAACTGTGTGCAAGGCACCATAATAAATATTTGGGAGGGTATCAATCGCTCAATCAATTGTATTTATTGAGCGCTAACTCAGTGCAAAACAGAATTGGTAGAGAGAACAATACAATAGAGTTAGTGGACATGATTTCTGCCCTCAAGGAGGTTATAACCTAGTAGGTGGGCAGACATTAAAATACCTTACAGATAGGGGAAGGGGCAGAATATAGAGCTCTGTACATAAGTGCTGTGGGGTTAGGGGTGGGTGTGTATCAAAGTGCTTCGGTGGTACAGACCCAAGCAGAGCGGGTATTGAATCCCCTTTTACAGATGAGGAGACTGAGATGCAAAGAAGTTAAGTGGCCTACCCAAGGTCACACAGCAGGCAAATGGCAGAGCTGAAATTAGAACCTGGATCTCTTGACACTCGGCTCTTTGCTCTTTCCACTAGACCACAGTACTTCTCATTAGTAAATATTATTGTTTTACACGAGGAATTTTGCTCCAAGAGTTGAATCAGAATTCATAATTTATTTTTTTTGGTCCAAAAACCAAAGGATGATAATGAATGACTTTAGATGCAATGAAAAACATGGACAACTTCATCTAGAGTAAATATTCTTCAGTGAAAACTTTCCCAGATATTTATTTTCTTCTAAGGTTCCCATTTCTACCTATACAAGGATGTCTGTTCTGAACCTTCAGTATTAATGTAGTAGTTGGTTTAGCAGTAATACTAATAGCATTGAATTAGCACTTACTGAGATCAGTGCATGTAATAAGTACTTGGAAAAGTAAAACAGTAACACAAGACATGTTTCCAAGCCACGAGGAGCTTAAATGCATTACATCTTCCTATTTTACAGTGACTGTCCCTAAAGATTTGTTGTACAAGGTTGTCACCCAAATTCAATTCATTATTTTTCGTCATCTTTGACCACCCTCTAGACTATAAACCAGTTGTTGTCAGGGAAGGAGTCTACCAACTCTATTGTATTGTACTCTCCCAAGGGCATAGTGAGCACTCAATTCATTCAATTATATTTACTGATGTTTACTGTGCTGTACTAAGTGCTTGGGAAAGTACAACATAGTGACATTGCAATGAATTCCACTGATTGACTGTCTCTCTGTTGAATATCTCTCAATAAGACATGATTTTTAATCCATTCAATCATGTCATGAGACTGGAACCCCTAGAAGGGCAGGGACCATCTCTTGCTCTGTTTCTGTAAACCTTTGGGCCTTGACATTTTTACATGAATAAACTTTGAACTTCATAGTTTCAAGAGGGTGGTCAATTTTTTTGGAAGACCATTTATTTGGGATCTCATAATAGTAATAATAATAATAATAATGATGATGGTATTTCAATCAATCAATCAATCAATCGCATTTATTGAGCGCTTACTGTGTGTAGAGCACTGTACTAAGTGCTTGGGAAGTACAAGTTGGCAACATATAGAGACAGGCCCTACCCTGTTAAGCTATTATTATGTGCCAAGCACTGTTCTAAGGTAATCACATTGTCCCCTGTGGGGCTTATAGCCTTAATCCCCATTTTACAGATGAAGTAACTGAGGCACAGATAAGTTAAGTGCTTTGCCCACAGTCACACAGGTGGTAAGTGGCAGAGCTGGGTCTAGAACCCATAATAATAATAAAAATGTTGGTATTTGTTAAGCGCTTACTACGCGCCAAGCACTGTTCTAAGTGCTGGAGGGATACAAGGTAATCAAGGTTGTCCCACATGGGGCTCACAGTCTTAATCCCCATTTTACAGATGAGGGAACTGAGGCACAGAGAAGTTAAGTGACTTGCCCAAAGTTAGAACCTATGACCTCTGACTCCTAAGCCCGTGCTCTTTCCACTGAGCCGTGCTGCTTCTCATCTGCCCAGGGCAAGTCCATTGTTAAGCACCAACTAAATGCCCTGTGCCTTCAAGATTAGTGATTTGGGAGCCAAGCAATAATGACAATTGCGGTATTTGTTAGGCACTTCTTATGTGCCAGGCACTGTACTAAGCGCTGGGATGGATACGAGCAAATCGAGTTGGACACAGTCTCTGTAAAATAGGAGACTGTGAGCCCCACATGGGACAGGGACTGTGTACAACGTGATTTGCTTGTCTTAATTCATTTAATCATATTTGAGAGCTTAGTGAAATACAATGAACTGACACATTCCCTGCCCACAACCAGTTTACAGTCCAGTGTATCTATTCTAGCACTTAGTAAAGCTTCTGGCACAAGCAACGTGGCTCAGTGGAAAGAGCACGGGCTTTGGAGTCAGAGGTCATGGGTTCAGATCCCAGCTTCGCCAATTGCCAGCTGTGTGACTTTGGGCAAGTCGCTTAACTTCTCTGTGCCTCAGTTACCTCATCTGTCATATGGGGATTAAGACTGTGAGCCCCCCCGTGGGACAACCTGATCACCTTGTAACCTCCCCAGCGCTTAGAACAGTGCTTTGCACACAGTAAGTGCTTAATAAATGCCACAAAAATACTATTAAAAAAACCCGAAACCCTCAAGACACACCTGGTTGGAGTGTTTCTGGAAGATTAGTCCATGTTCAGCCACCTGCATGAATTTCTAACAATTTTGTTCTCTAGAGTTTCCTGTCTTCCATTTGTCAATGCTCTAAACACAACACTACCCATCTTTCCTTCAGCTGCGAAGAAAAGATGGGTAGTGTTATGTTTAGAGCATTGACAAATGGAAGACAGGAAACTCTAGAGAATAGCATTATCCAATCAGTCAATAATCAATCAATCAATCAGTTAGTCAATAGTATTTACCAGGGGCCACATATGACCTTGTCTTGTGCCATCCATTTTGACTTGTCTGAGAGAATTACAGTCTTATGAAAACTGAATGGTCATTAATTACTCCAAAACAGTCTACTGAATGAAGATTTATATACTCCGAATGTTTGAAAATAGAAAGAGGGTGAATGTGGTGAGAATTCTGCCTAGCTGGTTTTGTGTTTGGGAATTCCAGCTGGTTTATTTGCCCATTTAAAAAAAAAATCTATCTAACACCTACAGAGCTATCCATAAAAATGGCCTGTGATAAATGAGACAAAAACCCTTCAACACCATGTTGTTACTGGAATCAAATAGTAAGACATTTGTTACTTCAACTTAATTATTAAAGTCAATAAACAGTACATGCAGGAAGAGAAAAGCAAATCAGCGGAAGGCAGTTAAAAGCAACTGTCTACAAAATCTCAATCCTGTCATGAAAAGCGATAGATTATTTTACTGGCCTACATATGATTTGAATTAGATTGAGAAATCTAAAGTACTATTCTCTGTGACATAATAATAAATAATCACTATAATCAATTCCTTCAAGCAGGTCCTTGGTTCTGAGACAGAGGCTTGTCTCTTGTTCTTGATGGGAGACTCCAACAATAAAAGAAACAAAAAATTAGAGAAATACTCTTTGGGGATTCCCATTTTGTTTATTCAAAAAATCACATTAAGAGTCAGATGTCTTCTTTCCCCACAGATCCCGAAGTGATTCTGGTGATGAAGAATATCATTTGCATCGCCAAATTATACGCATACCTCCATCTCGTATATTTCGCTGCCAACCTCTTGCTCAGGTGCTTCCTCTGCCTTGAAACTCCCTCTCTCTCGTAATAGAATGGACTACCACTCTCCTCACCTTCAAAGTCTTATTAAGGTCACATCTCCCCCAAGAAGTCTTCCTCTATTAAGCCCCCCCTTTCCCCTATTCCCTCTCTTTTGTGCATCTCCTATGCACTTGGATTTGTACACTTTAAGCATTTTATATTCACCTCACCCTTAAGCCCATAACATTAATGTACGTATCCATAATTTAATTTAATGTCTGTCTCCCAACGTGTACTGTAAGGTTTTGATGGGCAGGGAACATGTCTACCAATTGTTATACTCTCCCAAGCTTTAGCACACAGCAAGTGCTCAATAAATACCACTGATTAATTGATCAAACTTACAGGTGGATAATGTTCTTGCTCCAGTTGATCTAGGGTGAGTGGAAATGATATTATTTCACTTCTCAATAAAGACTTCCAAACTCGGGTATGGACCAGAAATATGACAAGAACAGGGATTTTTTGTTTGTTTAACATTTTGTACATAGGAGATGTTTTTGCCATTAGGGTCCTTTCTGAGTGCTCCATTTGACTTACAGTTCATTCAGTCATATTTATTGAGCGCTTACTGTGTGCAGAGCACTGTACTAAGCACTTGGGAAGTACAAGTTGGCAACATATAGAGACGGTCCCTGCCCAGAGACAGGCTCACAGTCTATAAGGGGGAGACAGACAATGAGACAAAACATGTGGACAGGTGTCAAGTCATCAGAATAAATAGAAATAAAGCTAGAGGCACATCATTAATACAATAAACAGAATAGTAAATATGTACAAGTAAAATAAATAGAGTAATAAATCTGTACAAACATATATATTGGTGCTGTGGGGAGGGGAAGGAGGTAGGGCTGGGGAAGACAGAGACCAAAGGGGCAGAGACACTCTTAGACACACACAGAGACACATTCAGACACACACAGGGACAGAGACACACAGACAGAGGCGACAGAGATACCCTCAGATACACACAGAGACACCGGGGACAGGGACACCCTCAGACACATCCAGAGACAGAGACCACATGGATGGAGACCCACCCAGAGACAGAGACACCCTTCAGACCCACACAGGGACAGAGACCTGCCCAGAGACAAAAGCCACAGGGACAGGCACACCCTCAGACCCGCTCAGAGACCCTCTCAGACCCATCCAGAGAGCGACAAAGGCCAGAGGGACCCCTCAGACAGTCACTGACGGAGGCAGAGGACCCCGGAGTCCCCAGGCCTCCCTCTCCGGCAGTTGTGTCCATGGAAATAAGAGGGTGGGAAGGCTGGGTCCTGAAGGGTCAGGAAGTAGGGAGAGGAGAAAGCAGAGCAGTGAGGAAGAGGAGGAGGTCCAAGAAGGCTAGGACGGAGAGCCTGAAATTATTGGCCTAGCTGGGATGAGAAGAGCTACAAGCTAGCTCTCTTCCACCCTTCAAGGCCCTACCGAGAGCTCACCTCCTCCAGGAGGCCTTCCCACACTGAGCCCCCTCCTTCCTCTCCCCCTCTCCATTCCCCCCACCTTGCCTCCTTCCCTTCCCCACAGCACCTGTATATATGTATATATGTTTGTATGTATTTATTACTCTATTTATTTTACTTGTACATATCTATTCTATTTATTTTATTTTGTTAATATGTTTTGTTCGGTTCTCTGTCTCCCCCATCTAGACTGTGAGCCCACTGTTGGGTAGGGACCGTCTCTGTGTGTTGCCGACTTGTACTTCCCAAGCGCTTAGTACAGTGTTCTGCACACAGTAAGCGCTCAATAAATACGATTGATTGATTGATTGATTGATTGATTGGTAGCCACCTGGATCTGCTCCAAGGTCTAAGGTAGTAGAGGCAGGAACAGCGGCTGCTGGAAGGGAAAGCAACAGCAAGGGCTTCTGGAAGATGGAGCAGGATCACAGGCAGGGAAGGGATGCAGGGAGGGGCAGCTTCAGGGATGGGGATGGGATGAAAGGCAGGGACTCCCACATAGGATATCTAAGACCCCTAAACAAAATCCTTACTATTGGCTCTGACAAACAAACCTCTACTGAGCTCTCGGATACCTGCGGGGGAGGCGTACAGAGGACTTTTGAATCTGCTGAGAGCCAAGCAACAGAACAGAACCTCCTTCTCCTCCCCACAGCACCTGTATATATGTTTGTATGTATTTATTACTCTATTTTATTTGTACATATTTATTCTATTGATTTTATTCTGTTAATATGTTTTGTTTTGTTCTCTGTTGCCCCCTTCTAGACTGTGAGCCCTCTGTTGGGTAGGGACCGTCTCTATATGTTGCCAACTTGTAATAATAATAATAATAATGATGGTACTTGTTAAGCGCTCACTATATGCAAAGCACTGTTCTAAGTGCTGGGGGGGATACAAGGTGATAAGGTTGTCCCATGTGGGGCTCACAGTCTTAATCCCCATTTTACAGATGAGGGAACTGAGGCACAGAGAAGTTAAGTGACTTGCCCAAAGTCACACAGCTGACAATTGGCAGAGCCGGGATTTGAACCCATGACCTCTGACTCCAAAGCCCGTACTTCCCAAGTGCTTAGTATAGTGCTCTGCACACAGTAAGCGCTCAATAAATACTATTGAATGAATGATTGAATGAATGAACAGCTGACTCATACTTAATCTGTACTCTGCAGATAACCAGGAAGCACCAAGAAAATGTAGGAAGATGCCAAGGATAAGTCTAATAGTAGGAAGAAAAGAGAGGTTTTTCTTTACATGAATCAATCAATTGTACTATTGAGCACTTATTATGTTCAGGGCACTGTTCTAAGTGCTTGGGAGGGTACAATATAGCAATATAACAGACAGTCCCCTCCCGTAATGAGTTTACTATCTAGAATTAATAAGCATTTACCCAATCTTCCTTCGTAAAACAAGGAATTCAGGCCCTCCTGCCTTTGCATTTAGGACACATAGTACAGAGGACTTGCTCAGAAATGGTAATGAACTCCCAGTGATGTTTCAATTGAGGGAGCCCATTTTAGATAACAGTTGTCATCATTCTTATGAATTGGATGTGAAAGTAATTCCACATTGGCTGCCCTACAGCACAGCGAGACAAATGACTCATCTCGGAGAGCAAACGCATAGAGACTAAAACGAAACCCATCCAGTTTTGATTTGAATTGAGGCCTGAGAAGTTTATTTCGCAAACTGGAAAATCTGCCTGGCTAATAACACTGTCGTGTTTTTAGACCACAGGCGTATGTGCCAGGATTAATTTCAAAAAGACAAGGACGACGTGAATCCTGAGCGAAGCTCTGAACACATCCCCCTTTGTGACATGACTCACTATCTAACCCTCTTTGGAACAGGGAGGATAGATTTTAATACTAATTTTATTACTTTGGAATGTCACTGGATTTGCACTTCTACCCACTTAGGATTCAGTCAGTCCAAAGTGCTTGTGTTCTTTGAATGTTCTCAGTGATTTTTGCAAAAGGAATTTGTAGCCACCTGCATACAGAACCCAGACTCTGCTGTCACTGACCTAATTACACATAGACCTCAGATATAGGACACACACTGTGTTTTATGGAAAGATTTAAATTCTAGCACATTTGAGCCAATTTAGGCTTTGCAAAAAAGTAAATTCTTCCCACATCTCACCAACCTTTCACCTTCTTTGACCATGTTGTAAGGAGAGGTAGACTCCCATTAGCTCTTTATCATTACCATCAACAGTAGTATTTATTGAGTGCTTATGAGCGCTACGAGTTGTTCATATTTTCTTGCTCAGAAATTCTTCAACATACGGGAGGGACTCAAGAATTAATCACCGGTATTTATTAAATGTTTACTCCGTGCAGTGCACTGTCCTAAGTGCTTGGGAAAGTACGATCATGGTCTCGTGGATAGAGCATGACGTTGGGAGTTAGAAGACCATGGGACCTTGGGCAAGTAACTTCACTTCTCTAGGCCTCAGTTACCTCATCTGTAAAATGGGGAGTAAGACAGGGAGCCCCATGTGGGACAGGGACTGCATCCAACCCAATTGGCTTGTATCCACCCCAGCACTTAGTAGAGTGCTTGGCACATAGTAAGTAGTTAACAAATACCATTATTATTATTTTTATTATTATTAGACTGGATGCAGTTCTTGTCCCACTCAGGGCTCAGTATAAGTAGGATGATGATGATGATGATGATGGTATTTGTTAAGTGTTTACTATGTGCAAAGCAATGTTCTAAGCACTGGGGAGGTTACAAGATGATCAGGTTGTCCCACGGGGGGCTCACAGTTTTCATCCCCATTTTACAGATGAGGTCACTGAGGCACAGAGAAGTTAAGTGACTTCCCCAAAGTCACACCACTGACAGTTGGCAGAGTCGGGATTTGAACCCATGACCTCTGACTCCAAAGCCCGTGTTCTTTCAACAGACTTGGAATCCCCATTTTACAGTTGAGGAAACAGAGGCATAGAGAAGTTAAGCGACTTGCCCAAGTCTTATAGCAAGCAGTTGTCAGAGCTCGGATAAGAACCCAGGTCCTCTGATGCCCAATCCCCTCCTGTTTCCACTAGGTCACACTGCTTCTATCACCTGGGCACCTTCAGACTGCTAACCCATATAATCTTTCTCTTGTGGGAATTTAAGGGGAATAAGAGATCACCCTGCTTCTAAAAGATGAAACTGTATTGTAAAATACATACTTCCTGCGGAACCTCACAAATCCTTCTCCGCTGGGATTTTCACTTTCCTTCACTGTCCGAGAGCCAAGGAAATCTCTAAAACACAAAGTCTTCCCGGGGTCCGGCTCATTTCAGTGGCTTCTGGAAATAATTATCTTTACACTTCAGAGATAAAAGTAAAGTTAAATATATAGGACACCAAACAGATGTGGTAGAATGCATTATATTCTGTACATTGCTTTATGTCATAGCTGTACAGCTGATGAAGAGCCTGCCAATGATGAGATCATTTGTAGATGGCAGTGGATATGGATCCTTGGAGGAGAGAGGCCAATACAACAAGTATTACATGATCTAGTAATGAAAGCCTGTATCAGGGAGATTTTCAATCGGAGTGGAACTTGAGCTCTGAAATTCGTATACTTGTTGAGCAAACTTCATTCCACTCTTTAAGCTGGAGGCAAATAACTGGGTAGGATTTTCAAGTTATTCTGAAAATAACCCAGAAGAAATATTTTAAGCAATCTTTAAGGATTCTAAATTATTGGTTTATACATAGCTGACCTTCAGGTTCAAAGATGGAACGAATGACATTTATCAGTGTGTGTGTGTGCGCATGCACACACGCTTGCTAGTTATATGACCTCACTGAAAATTTTAGGCAATAAACTGCGCTTCCAAAAAGTAAAAATCATATTTTGGAACAACCAGGTTATTATTGAACATAACCCAGGGGTGTACTGAGGGCTAATGATGTCACATAGTTTCATGACCGACTTTCCAATATTAACTTTAGGCCTTGAGTAAAAAAAAAAACCCACAATTCTTTGTGTAATTATTTTTTCTGCATTTTAATTTTAGATAGGAACTATCGGGGGTTCACCCATATCTAATTCCAATATTGGTATATATACCATATGGGTAAATATATAAATGTATAAATTACACTATACTTAATATTTTTATAATGATGAATGTGAAATTTGGAAAGCATTGGCAGATGTGATGCATACCCAAGTAAACAGGAAATTTAGTTTTTTAAAAAGCATTTCACAACAATCCATTTGAAAGGTTTTCTGATATTCAAAACTTTCAGTCTTTAAAGCAGTTTTCTGCCTCTCAACCCTTTTAGCAAGTGTTTAGTAGACAGCGCTACCCAATTACGGGAGTGGTGAATATTGCTAGGAATATTAACCCTTTTTTTAATATTAGAAGGACATTCACCTTTCTTTGGGATTTTAAAAGGTGAAATCTATGGAAGGAGGAGATTAAAGACGGAAAGTTTTATCCTTTTAAGAGATGCTTCCCCCCCACCCCAATAGTTCTAAGTGACTTAAACCAGACGTACTGTAAATCACTCTACCACTATATCCAGACTATCTCTGTTCTGGGCTATTTCTTGAGATTGAAACATTTAATCTATCAGGTAAGTAAACATTTACATTTCTTGGTAAATGTTTAAATGCCTCTGCATTATGATCTGCACTGATACTGATGCCTTTTCTTTGACTTCTGGTATTCTGAAGAGTTTGGGTGGACCTCTTCTGTTTCTTTATGCCCAATTGTCTCTCATCTCTCCAAAACCCTTAGAAAAAGAGTGTGTGGAGAATGTGAAAGGAACTTTAAAGGAGGAAGAAAGCTCTGAAACTGCATTTACTTAGATCAGTAAGCTATGCATATATACCAAATATATATGTATATACATATAAAATGTGTGTATATTTGCATGTATTTGTGAATATATATATGTATGTATATATATGTGTGTGTGTGTGTGTTCTATACCAATCTACAAAACAGAAATACACTTATATATAGTGTACATATATAGGTAGCATTTTTTCTGTCTCCTTACATGCTCATCCAAATTTAATTCTTTAATCATGCTGTATCTGACATGATTAACTTGTTCCTAAGAGAAGCAGCATGGCTCAGTGGAAAGAGCACGGGCTCGGGAGTCAGAGGTCATGGGTTCAAATCCCGGCTCTGCCGCTTGTCAGCTGTGTGACTTTGGATAAGTCACTTAACTTCTCTGTGCCTTAGTTACCTCATCTGTAAAATGGTGATTAAGACTGTGAGTCCCACATGGGACAACCTGATCACCCTGTATCCTCCCCAGCACTTAGAACAGTGCTTTGCACACAAATGCCATTATTATTACTATTATTATTACCCCAGCACTTAGAATTTTGCTTGACAAACAGGTAGCACTTAACACAAACCACAATTACTAATGATCATTACTATTATACTGTGCCCAGTGAAACATCTTTGAAAGGATGAGCTATCCAAAGTTGTGTTTGGCAAACAGAATAGCAACAAAATAGCAATTCTATACTGTGCAAGAAATTTCACTGGCACTTACTTCAATCAATCAATCATATTTATTGACCATTTACTATGCGCAGAGCACCGTACTAAGCACTTGGCAGGTTACAATATAACAGAGTTGAAAGGCGCTTTCCCTGCCCAAGAGTTCCCAGGCTAGTCTTCCTTGTTAGAACCTGCCCATTTGTCCTGTTGCGTGAAGAGTGTGAGGCTTGTTTAGGTGTAGTTGTGCTAATCAAAGAGTGTGAGTTAGTTTCTGCAGGGATGTTTTATTGTTTACCTTTTGACGATTGCCTTCTTGTTTAAACATTGATCCTATATCAGGCATTCTCCTGTTCTGTACACTCTAACAAGTCATTTCTCTTTGTGTGTGTGTGTGTGTGTGTGTGTGTGTGTGTGTGTGTGTGTATGTATTTATATAGTGTGTTTATATATATGTCCTCTCTCAGGATCACACCTGGAGAACTCCAAGTACTCTACCAGTCTCGACTACAGGAGGGAGAGTCCGGAAGATGCCTACCCATTCCATTCCTAGTTTGGGCAGTGGCTAGCGAGTGGAAGGCAATCTGCTACAAGTCAAAACTCCCCTGTGCTGGGCAGCAGAGGCATGGGAGAGAATCAAGGGTGAAGACTCACGATTACTGCGCAAAAGGAAGAAATGGTAAACCACTTCTGTATTTTTACCAAGAAAACTGTATGGATACACTATCAAAACAATTGCAGATGGAAGTGGGGTGTTCTGGGAGAGAAGGATCCATGGTGTTGCTATGGGTCGAAGATGACTCGACAGTATAAAACAACACAATATATATGCATGTGTGTTTGTGTGACAAACATACATAATCCACACACACAAAGAGAAATGACATTAATATATAACAGATATATGTCATATATAAGCAGCATAAATAATTGTCTAGATCTCTTCCATAGTCCAACCCCAAAAAAATCTCAATAAATGGAAATCAAAAATGCAATATACTTGGGAGCTTGAAAAAAGAGCGGGAACATAGCAGGATGGATCATTTACAGAAGAAAGTTTTTTGACATTTCCAAATTAACTGTCTATATTATGAGCATGTTGTGGGCAGGGAATGCGTCTGTTCGATGTTGTTCTCTCCCAAGTGCTTAGTACAGTGCTTTGCACACAGTAAGCCCTCAGTAAATACAATGAATTGAACTGAATTCTCCGTTCATTTGATATGTAACTTCTTCTCTAGTTGCTCTTGACATCAATTTGTAACTATAAACGCATGATAATGCTCCTCCCCTAGCTATTTTTCATTCAAAGATGAAGATGCAGCTGAAAAACAAGAGTGTTAGCCAACACAAATATTGTCTCTGGAAGGTTGGGCAGGGTGGAACAGAGGGAACTGAATGATCAGACCAAAACCTAATTCTCTTGAAGCTACTGGCTCTCCAGTGGGATCTCTCCCCTATCCCAGCAGCTCCTTATCACTGTCCCAGCTCCCAAGACATTTATTCATTTTCCAAATGGAATTTCCACTATCAACCTGAATGACTCCAGTGCTTAAACATATGATTCAGCCACTTCAAGGCGGCTTAAATCGCACAATTCTAGGGCAAATCTCTGAAATGAACAGTAGAAAAACAGGTGTTTCTGGGGCCTCATTCTTTAGCAAGGCAATGACTTCTTGATTGATTACGTTGTTGTTAAACACATCCTACTTACCACTCAATGCCTTATGCAATAATAATAATGGTATTTGTTAAGCTCTTATTATGTGCAAAGCACTGTTCCAAGCTCTGGGGAGGTTACAAGATGATCAGGTTGTCCCACGGGTGGCTCACAGTTTTAATTCCCATTTTACAGATGAGGTAACTGAGGCACAGAGAAGTGAAGTGACTTGTCCAAAGTCACACAGCTGACAACTGGTGGAGCCAGGATTAGAACCCATGACCTCTGACTCCCAAGCCCGTGCTCTTTCCACTGAGTCACGCTGCTTCTCTAGGCATGTAATGCCTAGGTGGGACACCAATTCCTTCAAAAAATCAACTTGGCTATTAAAATTTGTTCTGAAACCTTCCTGCTTAGTTTTACTTATAGAAGAACCCATTTTTTTTTTAAAAAAGAGAAAATTGTTAGAATAAATTCATTATTAGGAATGTTAGGAATTATTAGGGATAAATTCATTTGAGGACTAAACACGTTTCAAGAAAGTCATTTCTGTATTTGCTTATTATTGTGTAATGAGTTTTCAATAATGTCAATGAAACAGAGTGCTAAGTCATTGCCGTCCTTTTTCTAGCTGAAGAAAATGACGGCTGGTTTCAAGAAAAACATGATTTTATTAAAATGCACCTGAAATCTAAGCACATTTACCCTTTCCACGAAATAGTCAATAAGCAGCATAGTGGCTGAGATATTCAAGCAATGAACAAGTGACCAGACCAATCTGAAATTTTGAAAAGCACCTCTGCGGAAACGTCTTACCTGCAGGGGTAAAACTAAACAGATGCAGCAAAGCGCTGATGGGGAAATGCAATTCTTACCTCCAATATGCATGTGGAAGGCAATTCTCAGCTCTGGGAATCTCAACTGCTCGGCCCTAGCTTTGCAGGTTTAATAAGAAAACGTGGCTGGAAACGGTCGATTTCAACCGTGGGAAGGAAGGTGGGAGAGCCTAAAAACTTATGTTTCAAGACCCATTGCAAATTCAGTGGGTCTCACCACAAGCATCGATTTTGCAATCCAGAGAGGGAACCTTCAGCGCCTCCGTCAGTTTTGTCTTCTGTGCCCCCTGAAGATAGTTACAGCCCTATCTGGAAGATGGAGGAAAGGTCCAGCCTATAGATTTATAGACCCTTCAAGTGGAGTGGGGGAAGCTATTGGTCCTTGGTGAACTCTCTAAATCCATAAACATCTGGTAATTCTATTCATGTGTACACGTTGCAGGGCCTTCGCCACTGGGCCAGAGGAGCAGAAGCTCCGGTTCTGGGTACAATATGATAGGTTTGGCAGGGCGGGTCTGACGAGGGTGATTTTGCCTTCGTGGTTTCACACTTCTTCTCTGTCAGCAGGCATTTTACGGCTCTTTGGCTCTCAGATTGATTCTGGCCTAAGAGAAAGAGAAAGAGGGATGAATCTGCTGGGAGGTCCAGATTAGCCTGCTCTCCTGAGCAGATACAGATTTGTGTGTGTGTGCGTGTGTGTGTGTGTGTGTGTGTGTATTTCATTGGTAATAATAATAATAACAATGATGGGGTGATCAGGTTGTCCCACAGAGAGCTCACAGTTTTCATCCCCATTTTACAGATGAGGTAACTGAGGCCCAGAGAAGCTGCCCAAAGTCACACAGCTGACAGTTGGCTGAGCCAGGATTTGAACCCCTGACCTCTGACTCCAAAGCCCGGGCTCTTCCCACTGAGCCAAATCTTGGGGTTTCTGACTTGACTGATGAAAGTCTCCTCCAGAGGTTGTATACCTGGAGGCAGTCAAACACTGGCAACTGCTATAGGGGATTTAGACTCTCATTCATTTATTCAATCGTATTTATTGAGCACTTACTGTGTACGGAGCACTGCTACTAAGTGCTTGGGAGAGTACAATATACCAATAAATGGGCACATTTCCTGCCCACGAGTTTACAGTCTAGACACTCATGAAGCAGTCTGGTATAGTGGATAGAGCATGGGCCTAGGAGTCAGAAGGTCATGGGTTCTAATCCTGACTCCTCCACTTGTCTGCTGGGTGACCTTGGGTAAATCACTTAACTTCTCTGGGGCTCAGTTACCTCATCTGTAAAATGGGGATTAAGACTGTGAGCCCGATGTGGGACAACCTGATTAACCTGTATCTACCCCAGCGCTTAGAACAGTGCTTGGCACATAGTAAGTGCTTAACAAATACCATAATTATTATTATCATCATCATTATTATTCTCTGAGCCGTAGTTGACTCATCTGTAGAATGGAGATTGAGTCTGGGATCCCCGTGTGGGACAGGGACTATGTCCAACTAAATTTGTTTGTATCTACCCAGGCACTTAATACAGTGTCTGGCATGTAGTAAGAACTTAACAAATACCACAATTATTATCATTATTATTATTATTAACAGCTAAATATATTATACTCAGCTAAACTGTGCTTTGTTTTCCCTTTAGTGGGAGCACATGGAATGGATTTTTGGAACTTTAGGTAATGGGAAAGGTGAAAAGTTTTAATTACCCAGTAGATGCTCAGCAAGTTAACTCTGTACTGAGAAGGAGGACACACCACCAAACTCAGAAAAGATAAATGCCAGTTGAAGTTTTCTAAACAATAATCATAATGATAATAATAGTATTTGTTAAGCTCTTACTCTGTGTCAAGCACTGTTTTAAGCACCAGGATAATCAGATTGGACACCGTCCCTGTTCCACATTGGGCTCCCAGTCTTAATCCCCATTTTCCAGATGAGGTAACTGATGCACAGAGATGCGAAATGACTTCCCCAAAGTCACAAAGAACACGTACCCTGCGTCAGACTCCTCCCAAATCGAGAACTTTCTCAGATCCAGTTGACCAAACTAACATATTTGAGCAATGTCACTCTGCTTCCTCCAGTCTCATGGCCGATCTCACTGTGCCTCCTCTTCTTTCCCTCCTCTGAGCCCTTTTGTCTTATGCAGTTGAGTCGTTTCTGACCCATAGTGACACCATGGACACATCTCTCCCAGAAGGCCCCCACCTTCATCTACATTCGTTCTGGTAGTGGATCCATAGAGTTTTCTTGGCAAAAATTCAGAAGCAGTTTACCACCACTGCCTTCCGTGCAGTAAACTCTAGTCTCCGCCCTTGACTCTCTCCCGCGCCGGTGCTGCCCATCATGGGTGAGTTTTGGCTCAAAATTCAAAACTCTGAGCACTTGGTCACCCCCTTTTTTCAGCCTGAAGTTCCCTCCCCCTTCAAATCTGCTGGGCTTCAGCTCTCCCAGTCTCTAAAGTCCTTCAGAGCTGAAATTCCTCTAGAAGGCGTCCCCCAATTTCTTGCCCCTTCAGTTCATATCCTCCTAATCCCATTACAACAATCCTGCACCAACCACACACTTAGCACCTGAGAAGCAGTATGTTAGTGGATAGAGCCTGGGCCTGGGAGTGTGAAGGACCTGGGTTCTAATCCCTGCTCCGCCAGTTGTCTGCTGTGCGACCTTGGGCAAGTGGCTCAGTGGAAAGAGCACGGGCTTTGGAGTCAGAAGTCATGGGTTCAAATCCCTGATCTGCCAATTGTCAGCTGTGTGACTTTGGGCAAGTCAATAATAATAATAATAATGGTATTTGTTAAGCGCTTACTATGTGCAAAGCACTGTTCTAAGCACTTAACTTCTCTGTACGTCAATTCCCTCATCTGTAAAATGAGGATGAAGACTGTGAGTCCCCTGTGGGACAACCTGATCACCGTGTAACCTCCCCAGCACTTAGAACAGTGCTTTGCAATGCTTAATAAATGCCATTATTATTATTATTATTAGATGACTGTAAGCTTTTAGCTCATTGTGGGCAAGGACTATGTCTACCAACTCTGATGCATTGTATTTTCCCAAGTGCTTAGTACAGTGCACTGCGCACAGTAATCACTCAATAAATACCACTGTTAGATAACTACTTAAAGCTTCTGTTTTACTCCTCCTTGGATACATGGTAATGCCTTGTGTTTGAAGGCAGGTATTACGGAGGTCAAAGTCAGCTATTCTCGAGAAAATCCTCTGCAATTAAACTCTGAAACATCATTGAAAACAACCCAAAACAAATTAAACCCCTCCTCCCCCCATCACTTCTTATTGTTTGATCCCCCAAAGAGCAACATGGCCTCCTGATCCATGCATTAATTGTGACATTTCTTAGTCGACGATTTAGAAAAAAAGTGAGGTTTCTTATCAGGGGATATGTAAACACATTTTTCCTGCCTTGGCACAGTTTAAACACACTCAGAGAAATGACTTGTGGCATTCAGAAAGGAATTTTGCTCTCCCCCAATGGACAGTGCAAATCTGTATATACATTTTAATGGACGAATTCATTTAAAAATGTAACCGGAGCTATCCATTTCTGATTTCTTATTTACATAGTAGTTGTTGAAAATGTAGCAAGTAGGCAACCTGTCAGCTCTGATGATGATTTAGTGAATTCCATAATTCTAGAGTTTTAATTATGTTACCACTGATTGTGTTGTTTATGCCTGCTATATTATAGCCTTATCTTGTCTTTGACACTATGATACATTATCAGGCTGTCAGCATGGACTTAATTTAATTTTTAAAAACTATTAAATGGCATTCATTCTCTACCCTTCCTCAAGGCTCAATTGATCTCATAAGGGAGTTTTCCCCTCAACACAGGTTTTTTTTTCTTTTTTTAAAGAAAAAAGTGAATTTTTAATGGGAGTTGGGCAGGGAGAAAATTATATGGAGGTAAAGAGATAATTTTTGATTGTGGAAATTAAGCTGGGTGACCTTGGGCAGGTCTAATAATTTTTCTGTGCTTTAGTTTCCTCATCTGTAAAATGGGAATTTATTGTCCGTTCTCCCTCTTACTTAGACTATGATCCTCATGTGGGACAGGGACTGTGTGCCCTGATTAACTTGTACCAACCCCAGTGCTTACAACAGTGTTTGACACAAAGTGCTAAATAAATATAATAATAATTGTAACAATAATGCAACACCTCCCTCCCTCTACAGCTAATGGGCAAAGAAAAAAGATATAATAAATAGAGTGCGGATTATTTCTTTATAGGCTTATAGAGCATTTTTCTGAGACGCTCTTCAAATTTAAATGGAAAACCAGTCTCCCCTGCAGCACTGTCAGGAAGGCCCTGAATCACAGACATATCAATATGGTCTATGGTAGGAGAGGACAAACGCTTAGGTAGCAACTTTCCAGTGCATCAGTTTTCTCATTTTAAAATGGGGATTAAGACTGTGAGCCCCATATGGGACAATCTGACCTGATTAGCTTGTATCTACCCCAGCACTTAGTACAGTGCCTGGCACATAATAAGAGCTTAACGAATACCACACAAAAAATGCTCTTAACATCCTCCTTCCTCTCCAGACAAAGCCAAAACAGGACTTGAGGAATGCCCAAATAGCTGCTAGGATTGGGCCTTGGTCACCAGGGCTACAGGAAAGGTGAAGTCTCTCTTCCGAACCACGTCTCCTGTGGTTTCCACAATTGAGAGGCATTTTTCCGGTGCGGCAGGAAAACACATCTGTAGATCCCGGCCCCTTGGCCTCAGACTTTTCTTTCTTTCTCATTCTTTTCCTGCTTGCTGAGTCACCCCACACCTGGGAACCATTTCTCTTTAAGCCTAGCACACCAGGAAATAGGGAGGGGAGTCCCCAAAGCTGGGCTCTGGTGACCCCTACTCCCTACCCCCAGCCACAAACCACTATTAGAGAATAACGGTGTATTTCTTCTCTCCAGCCGCTAAGGTAATTTTGTTCTTCTATTATTGTTTCTGGTTTTTCAGAGAGGGAGAGAGAAAGAGAGAGAGAGAGAGAGTGTGTGTGTATTTATATGAGAAGAGAAGGGGATGTTCTGTCTGGGGACTTTTCTTAAGCTTGGTAAAATATACTTCATGCTCTGCCTTTATCTCTGAATAAACAGCAAATTGTTTCTGAGCCTTAACTTGGTATCCTAGAATGAAAAACAAATGAAAAGAACCCAGATTATTTTTTTCTATCAATCCTCACAATTCTCAGGGTCTAGAGGTGTTTCTGGGAGACAGTATAGTCTAGTCAAAAGAGCATGAACTTGGAGGTCAGGAGATCTGGACTCTAGGCCCAACTCTGATTTTAGCCTTCTAGGGGAAGCAGCGTGGCTTAGTGGAAAGAGCCTGGGCTTGGGAGTCAGAGGACATGGGTTCTAATCCCTGATCTGCCACTTATCAGCTGTGTGACTTTAGGCAAGTCACTTAACTTCTCTGTGTCTCAGTTACCTCATCTGTAAAATGGGGATTAAGACTGATTACCTTGTATCCCTCCGAGCACTTAGAACAGTGCCTGGCACATAGTAAGTGCTAAACAAATATCAACATCATTATTATTATTATTAGCCTCCTGAGTGGGACCTTGGGCAACTCATTTAACCTCTCTGGGCCTCAGTTTCCTCAACTGTAAAGTGGTGATAATAGTACAGGGGTGTTGAGAAGATTGTGACTTTGGGCAAGTCACTTAACTTCTCTGTGCCTCAGTTACTTCATCTGTAAAATGGGGATTAAGACTGTGAGCCCCACGTGGGACAACTTGATCACCTTATATCCTCCCCAGGGCTTAGAACAGTGCTTTGCATATAGTAAGTGCTTAACAAATGCCATTATTATAAAATGAGAAGTGACGTGAAAGCACTTTGGACAATAAAAGCGTTCTATAAATTCAAGTTATTGTTTCTTCTTTCTCAGCTACTTCTGAAAGGCAAAGCAGACTTTAGGGATTAATGCTGAGGTGTTTGCTGGGTCCAAAGGATACAAATTCTTGTCCACTCTATGGCATCTTTCTTTTTTTTTAATGACATTTATTAAGCACTTCCTATGTGCAAAGCACTGTTCTAAGTTCTGAACCTTGATGTCAGGCCTGTGACAAACAAATTCCTCAGCAGCTGGGGGAAAAAAAAGGATTTTAGTCAATCCTGCGTACTGTTTAGCTGCCTTGACACACTCCCCCTCAATTTCAATCCAGGGAGCAGGATTAGCTATTAGTGGGTTGTTTTTTTTTTAACAATACAATGCACCCTGAGAAGGGCGGGTATTTTGGGTTTATTGAGAGAAAGCAGGGGGTCACTTGAATAGTTTTCCTCTATGACCATAATAATTATGAAGTTTGTTAAGCACTAAACTAAACACTGGGATAGATACTAGATAACCAGGTGGGACACAGTCCCTGGACACAGTCCCTGTTCCACATGAGGCTCAGAGACTACAAGGGAGGGGGAACAGGTATTGAATCCCCATTTGACAGATGAGGTAGTTGAGGCCCAGAGAAGTGAAGTGACTTGTCCAAAGTCACACAGCAGACAAGTGACAGAGCTGGGATTAGAACCCAGGTTTCCGGAGCCTCAGGCCTGTGCTCTTTCCGTTAGACCACACTGGTTCTCATAGCAGAACGAAAACACACACACACACACACACCCTCCGCCCCCGCCCCATCCAATGCTGAAGAGAAGGCACCTGAAGCTTTAGCTCTGCTTCCTTCCTCCGTCAGTCAATCAATCATATTTATTGAGCATTTGCAGCATGCAGAACACTACACTAAGCGCTTGGGAGAGTACACTATTGCAATAAACAGACACATTTCCTGCCCATAATGAGGTTACAGTCTAGACCAGGAGGCAGACATTTATAGACATAAATTTCAGATATGTACATAAGTGCTCTGTCTCTGTACCTCCCTGGACAAAACTAAGATTTTGTTTATGGTATCTGTTGAGATCCCAGGGTGTGCTGGGATCATAATGGAGGCTCTTAAGGGAGGGATAACACCTCCCTCTCAGTTCAGGACAGTCCCTCCTAAAGTAATGTGTCCAGCCACATTATTGCGTACATCCTTCCTCCTCCTGGAGTTTGCTTGTTTCATAATTGTTGCTTGGAGTATGGCTGGCAGCACTGCCCTCTCTTATCCCACCAGAACCTCTCTGGACTTAAAGGGTGGCCGGGGTAGGGGGATGTGGTGGAAAGGGGGGAGGGTGAAGGGTGAAAGAACATGGCATAGTGGATTCATTCATTCATTCAATCGTATTTATTGAGCACTTACTGTGTGCAGAGCACTGTACTAAGAGCTTGGGAAGTACAAGTTGGCAACATATAGAGACGGTCCCTACCCAACAGTGGGCTCACAGTCTAGAATATTATCCACTATTATTAATGGATAATAATAATGGCATTTATTAAGCATTTACTATGTGCAAAGCACTGCTCTAAGCGCTGTGGGGGGATACAAGGTGATCAGGTTGTCCCACGGGGGGGCTCACAGTCTTCATCCCCGTTTTACAGATGAAGTAAGTGAGGCAAAGAGAAGTAAAGCGACTTGCCCAAAGTCACCCAGCTGACAATTGGCGGAGCCGGGATTTGAACCCATGACCTCTGACTCCAAAGCCTGGAATCTTTCCACTGAGCCACGCTGCTTCTTTGGATAGAGCACGGGCCTGGGAGTCTAATCCTGGCTCCACCACTTGACTGCTGTGTGACCTTGGGTAAGTCGTTTCACTTCTCTAAGCCTCAGTTCCCTCATTTGTAAAAAGGGGATTGAGACTGTGAGCCCCACATGGGACAGGGACTGTGTCCAATCTGATTTGCTTGTATCCAGCCCGGCGCTTAGTACAGTGTCTGACACATAGTAAGCGCCGCTTAACAAATACCACAATTATTATTATAATTATTAGTCTCTGGGTCTCAGTGACCTCATCTGTAAAATGGGGGTAGAGACTGTGAGCCCCACGTGGGACAGGGACTGTGTCCCACTCAATTTACTTGTATCCATCCCAGCACTTAACAAATACCATCATTACTGTTAACCCAAGTTTTCTTAATTTTTTTCTTTTAAATGGCATTGGTTAAGTGCTTACTATGTGCCAGGCACTGTACTAAGCACTGAGGTAGATAAAAGCTAATCAGATTGGACATATCCCATGTCCCACACGGGATTCACATGGGGCTTCACTTTGATATTCACCCCAGCCCCACAACACTTGGGTACATATCCTTACACTCTACTGTTGATTTTAATGCCTATCTCCTCCTGTAATAATAATAATAATAATAATAATAATAATAATAATAATGGCATTTGTTAAGCATTTACTATGTGCAAAGCACTGTTCTAAGTGCTGGGGAGGATACAAGGTGATCAGGTTGTCCCACATGGGGCTCACAGTCTTAATCCCCATTTTGCAGATGAGGTAACTGAGGCACAGAGAAGTTAAGTGAATTCCCCATTGTCAGACAGCTGACAACTGTCAGAGAAGCAGCGTGGCTCAGTGGAAAGAGCCTGGGCTTTGGAGTCAGAGGTCATGGGTTCAAATCCTGGCTCAGCTGTGTGACTTTGGGCAAGTCACTTAACTCTTCTGGGCCTCAGTTACCTCATCTGTAAAACGGGGATGAAGACTGTGAGCCCCATGGGGGACAACCTGATCACCTTGTATCCCCCCCAGTGCTTAGAACAGTGCTTTGCACATAGTGAGTGCTTAATAAATGCCATTATTAGAGAATCGGCAAGACTCAGTGGAAAGAGTGTGGGCTTTGGAGTCAGAGATCAAGGGTTCAAATCCCAGCTCCGCCAATTGTCAGCTGTGTGACTTTAGGCAAGTCACTTCACTTCTCTGTGCCTCAGTTCCCTCATCTGTAAAATGGGGATTAAGACTGTGAACATCCCCGTGGAACAACCTGATCACCTTGTAACTGCCCGCCCCCCCCGAGCTTAGAACAGTGCTTTGCACATAGTAAGTGCTTAATAAATGCCATTATTGTTATTATTATTATTATTATTATTAATTGGCAGAGCTGGGATTTGAATCCATGACCTCTGACACCCAAGCCCGTGCTCTTTCCATTGAGCCACGCTGCTTCTGTAGACTGTAAGCTTCTTGTGGGCTTCTTGTGGGCATGGATCACATCTACTAACTCTATTATACTGTACTTTCCCAAATGCTTAGTACCCTACCTGGCTACTCTCCTACTAAAACCCAGCCCTCACACTTCGCTCCTCTAATGCCAACAGTCTCACTGTACCTCCATTTCATCTAATTCGACTCTGACCTTTCATCCACTTCCTGCCTCTGGCCTGGAACACTTTCCCTCCTCATGTCTGACAGACAATGACTCTCCCCTGCTTCAAAGCCCTATTGAAGACACATCTCCTTCAGGAGCCCTTCCCTAAGCCCCCCTTTCCTCTTCTCCCACTCACTTCTATGTCAGCCTGACTTGCTCCCTTTATTCTCCACCCCCAACCCCGCAGCACTTGTGCACATATCTTTAATTTATTTATATTAATGTCTGTCTCTGCCTCTAAACTGTAAGTTCATTGTGGACAAGGAATGTGCCTGTTTATTGTTCTAATGTACTCTCCCAAGCGCTTAGTACAGTGGTCTGCACACAGTAAGCACTCAAGAAATATAATTGACTAACTGAATACCTTGCTCTGCTCACAATAAGACCTCAGTAAATATCATGGATTGATTGGGCTTAAAACATCAGGGAAAGGAGTTTCATCAGCTCTCAATTAGGTAATTTTGGAGGGGAAGGGGCACGGTTCTCAACTCCGAAGTTCATCCTGATTTCTATTTGCTTCCAATTCCAATCCGGTGATTGGGACTGTGTCCTCTTGCTATAGTGCCAGGGAAATAAATGGAAGAAAAACAGCTGAAATCCATGATGGAGCCCAACAGAACTAATGGGAAATTAATTAACCACCACCTCCACCATGGAAAAAGGACCCAGTGATATTTCATAATGGGCAAATTTAGGTTGTAAGCCCGTTGTGGGCAGGAAACTCATCTATCAACTCTGTTGTATTCTCCCAAATGCTTAGTACCATGCTCTGCACATGGAAAGTGCTTATTAAATAACACTGATTGATTCATTCACTCGTATTTATTGAGCATTTACTATGTACAAAGCACTTAGGGTATTATTGATGCTCCTTGTTTTAACCTCTAAATAGCAATTACATAGCTTCTTCTTGAGGGCAGAGAACCTCTGTTTTGCTTCCGTTTAATTGTCCCAAGCAGTAACAAGGATTGTGTCTACCAACTCTATTATATTGCACTTTGCCTAACTCAGTATAGTGCCCTGCATACTGTAACCGCTCAATAAATATCATTGATTGAGGTATCTGAATATTATTCTGCCGTTAGTAGGTCTTCAATCCATACCACTGATAGATTGATTCCAGTCATAACTTTGTCTCTCTTCCTGTTCCCTCCTGTTTCTAAGTCATGGGTGCCTGCCTGTCTCCTCCATTAAACTGTAAGCTCCTTGAGGGAAGAGAACTCCTAGCACCTAACACAGTGAGTTGCACGCAGTAGACCCTCGACAAATCCCGCTGATTGAGTGATACTCTGATGAAATACTAAAGATCAGGCCCACAGCCCAAAGTAAGGAAACAGGAGACTTCCTGAATCAATTCTTGCAATCTAGCATGCATTAACTATGTTGAAACACTTCTTGATAAAGACTCTGTGATATAGCACAGACTTTGTGATATAGGACATCCACATTAATTCTTCCTTCTCCACTCTTCCCCGCCCCTACCGCACCCCCAATCCCTTCATGGACTGCTCTTCCTCAAAGGATCTGAAATTATCGCGTCAGGCTGCAGCCTGCCTGACTAATTAAAAAAAGATCAAAAATCCTCCCTCGAACCAAAGCACACCGCGCTGCACAGGGCCCCTCTAAGACCTCCCACACGGCACTGTAATTGACAGACCTGTTAGTCCCCAATATCCCCACAAATATTTCCGGCTAATTAGTTGGAAACAGATAAACCCACCCAGAGCCAACCAATATGTAAGAACTTATGTGAAGAGTGATGTCATGCTGAGCGTCCCAAGGAAACAACCCAGAAATGAAAAGGAGGAACAGGAGTGATCTTTGCTTCTCTCCTTGCCAGCTTCTCTCTCGCCCAACCCCCTCCACCATTCCTAGATCTGGAGCAGATTCCTGAAAAAGAACTTGTGTTCTTCCCAGGTATCCAGCTTGCACAAAGATATTTATAATCATAGTCTTTTTTATGGTATTTGTTAAGCGCTTATTATGTGGCGGGCACTGTTCTAAGCTCTGGGGTAGATAGGAGATAATTAGGTTAGACACAGTTCATGCCCACATAGGGCTCACGTTCTTCATTAGCATTTTATAGAAGAGATAACTGAGGCACAGAGAAATGAAATGACTTGCACAAGGTCACACAGCAGACGAGTGGCGGAGCCGGGATTAGAACCCACATCCTTCTGATTCCCAGGCCCATGCTCCATCCACTAGGCCATGCTGCTTCTCATGATCCTGATAATTGTGGTACTTAATAAGCACTTTCCTTGTGCCAAACACTGTACTGAGAGCTTTATTCATTCATTCATGCAGTTGTATTTATCAAGCGCTTACTGTTTGCGGAGCACTGTTCTAAGTGCTTGGGAGAGTACAAAGCAACAGTAAACTGACACATTCTCTGCCCACAACGAGTTTACAGTCTAGAGGGGGGAGGATGTGTACATCAGTGCTGTGGGGCTGGGAAGGGGGAAGAACAAAGGAAGCAAGTCAGGGTGATGTAGAAGGGAGTGGGAGAAGAGGAAAGCGGGGGTCTTAGGGAAGGCCTCTTGGAGGAGATGTGCTATCAATAAAGTTTTGAAGAGGGGGAGACTCGTTTTCAGATTTGAGGAAGCTTTAGGAAGGTACAGTATTTGTGGATCAGACAGACTCCCTGTCCCAAACAGGGGTCACAGTCCAAGCAGGAGTTTGAATATTTTAAATTCCTATTTTACAGATGAGGGAAATGAGGCACAGAGAAGTTAAATGACTTGCCCAAGGTCACACAACAGGCAAGAGAAAGAGCTAGGATTAGAACCCTCGACTCCCAGGCAATTTTAACTTCAACAAAATGTGGAGGCAGTGTGGTCCAATGGATAGAGCATGGGCGTGGGACTCCGAGGACCTGGGCTCTAATCCCAGCTCAGCCACCTGTCTGCTGGGCAACCTTGGGCAAGTCATTTCTCTTCTCTGTGCCTCAGTTACCTCATCTGTAAAAGGGGGACTAAGACTGTGAGCCCTCTGTGAGACAGAGACCGTGTCCAACCTGATTTGCTTGTAACTACCCCAGCGCTTAGTACAGTGCCTAGCACATTGGAAGCACTTAATAAATACAACCACACCCCCTCCAAAACAAAACAAAACAAAAACAAAACCCCAAAAAACAGCAAAACTAAAAGAAGATAAGTAATGCATCCTGGGCCATACCAGTGGCCAATGAAGGCCAGTTTTCTGCCTCCACAGAGGCTATATGATGCATGGAGCATAATGTGATGGTTGTCCCTTTAACATCTACCCTAAAAATTAGTAATGACCATCTAACTTTCTCCTCTAATACCCCATCAGGCACCTATCATCTGTAAGCCCATTTAAACCCTTTTCTTAAGCCTGATAACATCCCTAACCTTTCCCTCCATTAACCCCTCGTAAACATCTCATCCACGAATGTATCTAAACTGTTTCGGAACCTAATGATATTCTGTCCCTGCACAATTTTCTGTGGTGATGACTTCCATATGCTCATCATCCGCGGGGTGAAGAAGTGCTTCCTTTGGTTTATCTTGAAACTATCACCTGAAAACTTCAGTAGATGCACGTATTGCCTGGTTGAGGGATTGGAACAAAAACTTTATGCATGCTCGGCCCTCAATCTTCATGATTTCATAGTCTTCAGCTATGTCTTCTCTCGGTCTTTATCTTCACAGCAGTGAGACAGTGTATGACCTAGTGAGAAATAGCATGGCCTGGTGGAAAGATCACGGGGCTGGGAATTAGGACATCTGGGTTTTAATTCTGGCCCTAGCATGGTCTGCCATGTAACTTGGGCAAGACACTTAACTTCTCTGTGCCTCAGTTTCCTCATAGGTTGAATGGTGAGTAAATACCCCTTCTCCCGGTCAGGTTGTGGGCTCCATGTGGGACAGAAACTGTGTTTGATCTGATTAACTGGTATACACCACGTGGCTTAGTGGAAAGAGCATGGGCTTGGGAGTCAACGGATGTGGGTTCTAATCCCGCCTCCACCACTTGTCTGCTGTGTGACCTTGGGCAAGTCACTTAACTTCTCTGTACCTCAGTTACCTCATCTGTACAATGGGGATGAAGAGTGTGAGCCCCCCGTGGGACAACCTGATCACCTTGTAACCTCCCCAGTGCCTAGAACAGTGCTTTGCACATAGTAAGTGCTCAATAAATGTCATCATTATTATTATTACTCTCTGTGCCTCAGTTACCTCATCTGTTAAATGGAGAGCTTGGCACACAGAAAATGCCACAATTACTGTTCTTATTCACAAAGTCCTAATACTCTCTATCATCAGAGAGAAATTACTCCAAGTCCCACAGCATTTTAGATATGTTTCCATACCTTGTCCATCTCTACTATTTTCTACCTAAAATGTTGTGGCCAGAGCAGCCCACAGCAGGACAGGTGAAAAAGCATCTAGATTTGTTTTGTTTCTAAGATCTTTCTTAAGCCTACTATTTTATTGGTCTTTTTGGCCGATGCCAAAGTGAATAGTCAGCAGGTCCAGAGTCAGCCAAAGGAGAAGGAGGTTAGCACCTCAGAGGTTAGTTGCTAAGGAAACAATGAGGGCCCTGGAATAGTTCTGCACTAGACAGACAAGGCCTAAGAGGTGGCCTGTGAGAGCAATATGGTCACCTGACTCTGGTCGTGTGACCAGGGCTCGCCATTTTGACTGGAAATTATAGTCAAATTTCCAGAGTAATTTTAGAGTAATTTTACTCTAATATTAGAGTAGCACCTGCTGAGTGATGGATTCTCTTCAGGAAGATAATAATAATAATAATGACATTTATTAAGTGCTTACTATGTGCAAAGCACTGTTCTAACTGCTGAGGAGGTTACAAGGTGATCAGGTTGTCCCACGTGGGGCTCGCAGTCTTAAACCCCATTTTACAGATGAGGTAACTGAGGCCCAGAGAAGTTAAGTGACTTGCCCAAAGTCACACAGCTGACAACTGGCAAAGCTGGGATTTGAACCCATGCCCTCTGACTCCAAAGCCCGTGCTCTTTCCACTGAGCCACGCTGCTTCTCGACCAAGATGTGACCAAGAGGTCTAGAAGTTAAGGAGGGCCGAGATGGAAAAGATCTCAAATGTCTCAGAAAGGTCTAGACCCTATACATTTTATCAAGTACCTCTTATCTTACCAAGTGCCAGGCACTGTTCTAAGCACTGAAGTAGAAACAAGGCAATCAGATTGCACACAGTCCATGTCCCATGTGGGGGCTTAATCCCCATTTTACAGATGAGTGACTGAGACACAGAGAAGTGAAGTGACTTGCCCAAGTTCACACAGCAGACAAGTGGCAGAGGGAGGGTTAAGACCAGGTCCTTCTGGGTCCTTAGCAAGAGTCTGCTTCCATTCTGTGGAACTTCTTTGTTCACAAGCTAACGTTCTGTTTGTTCCACTCCAGCTGACCTGCTCACGGTGCCTTGTTCTCATCATTTCTGCTGCTGATCTCTTGGTCCCATCCTCCCCATTGTCTGGGGCTCCCTTCCACTTCATATCCAATAAACCAGGGGCCTCCTTGTCTTCAAAATCCGTCTGAAATCCCAACTACTTCAGGAGGCCTTCTCCAATTAATTTCTAATCTCCCCACCCTAGATTCCCCCAACTACCATTTTAGCACTTCTACTGAAAGAGGAATTAATATGAGTGAACCCTTCAGGGTGAATTTTCTTGCAGATAATTACTGAGAAGCTTGCAAAAGGCATTGCCATGCCAAGTGCGCAGTAAAATTGGGAGATAATCCAGCAAACGCTCCAGATTTCTCAATGAAAGAGGATTGTAAGACGATGCTGTGTGAATCAAAGCACTTTCCACACATATCTAATGCTTTGCATAATCACAGCTTGCTATTGGCTCCTAAAGAAGTAGGAACAATCTTGTAAATTAAGACCCAGATAGAGGCAACTTGGCAGAGTGGAAAATTGTTAGGAGTCAGGAGACACGGGTGGTAGTTACACCTTGGCCACTGACGTATGTGACCTTGGACAAGTCATTTAACGTATTTGGGTCACTGCTTCCTCATCTGCAATAATAGGGATAAGATATTACTCTTCCTCCTGCTGAAAAGAATCAGTCCCATAGACAAGTACTATGTCTGATCTAATTATTGAGTGTCAACTTTAACATTTAGCTTGGTCCTTGGATTCAATCAACCAATCATATTTATTGAACATTTCCTGTGCACAGAGCACTATACTGAGTGTTTGGGAGAATACAATATAACAGACTTGGTATACACGTTCCCTGCCCACAATGAGCTTACAGTCTCCAGTTTAGTTAGCCCTTAATAAATGTCATAGCTTATCAAGTAGTTATAGAAGTTTGCTAATTTTCCTTCTCTGGTCTCTTCTTTTTCTTCCACTAGTAGCATCTAGAGAATCATGATACTATAGTGGAGTTTATCCTTTTCCCATTGATGGAGCAGAGATAAAGCAGGAAAGCAGCATGGCTTAGTAGATACAACGGGGGCCTAGGAGTCAGAGGGCCTGAGTTCTAATTTTAGCTCTGCCACTTGCCTGCTGGACAACTTTAGGCAAGTCACTTAAGTTCTCTGTGCCTCAGTTTCCTCAACTACAAAGTGGGATTCAATAACTGTTCTCCCTCCTATTAGACTGTGAGTTCCATGTAGGTCAGGGGCTGCATCCAGCCTGATTAGCTTGTGTCTATCTCAGTGCTTAGAGCAAGACCTATTATTCATTCATTCATTCAATCGTATTTATTGAGCGCTTACTGTGTACAGAGCACTGTACTAAGCGCTTGGGAAGTACAAGTTGGCAACAGATAGAGACGGTCCCTACCCAACAGTGGGCTCACAGTCTAAAAGGGGGAGACAGAGAACAAAACCAAACATATTAACAAAATAAAATAAATAGAATAAATATGTACAAGTTAAATAAATGGAGCAATAAATATGTACAAACATATATACATATATACAGGTGCTGTGGGGAGGGGAAGGAGGTAAGGCGGGGGGATAGGGAGGGGGAGGAAGGGGAGAGGAAGGAGGGGGCTCAGTCTGGGAAGGCCTCCTGGAGAAGGTGAGCTCTCAGTAGGGCTTTGAAGGGAGGAAGAGAGCTAGCTTGGCGGATGTGCGGAGGGAGAGCATTCCTTAGTGACCATTTAACAAATACCACTGAAGAAAAAAGTAGCATCATCTAATAGAAAGAACAGGGGAGTCAGAGGTCCTGGGTTCTAATTCTGGCTCCGCCATTTGCCCACTGGGTGACCTTGGGCACGTTGCTTAACTTTTCTGTGTCTCAATTCCCTCATCTGCAAACTGGGGGCTCTATACTTGTTTTCCCTTCTACTTACTCTGTGAACTCCGGATAGGATCTGATTAGCCTGTATCTACTCCAGCGCTTATTGCAGTGCTTGGCATATAGTAATACCCTGATTATTATCATGCAGGGACTGAACTACAGAGGAAGAGATGACGATGGAGAAGAGGGAGAGGGAGGAAAGGGAGAAAAACAAACTGTAGAATTGGGAATGGAAACTTGGAAAAGTCTCCTCTATTGTGACCCACCAAATGGGAATGTAGGAAGAGAGAGAAGAGGCCACCCGAAGAAAGATCAGTCTTTGGAATGAGTCGATCAATTGCATTTATTGAAGGCTTGCTTTCTACAGAGCACCGTACTTAGCGCTTGGGAGAGTTCAGTATAACAGAGTTGCAACACATTCCCTGCCCACAAGGAGGGTGCAGTCTGGAAGAGGAATGGAAGTGGAGTTTTGTGGAATTGCCACGAACACCAGGGTAGGGTGGGGGTTTGGGAACGAACAAAGTCTTAAAGTCCTCTTGCACAGACTAATGGTGATAGGGCCAGAGAACGAGGGGAGGAGGGTGGAAAAGATGTGAACAAGGTTCCGTGGAGTCGAGTGCATTAGACGTGGCTAATTTCAATAAATGTGCAGCTTAATCAGTCTCCATCAAATGAATGACTCAATATTTTCCAGCAAATGGAAATTCCGCATAATCTGTTGTGTGGTTTTTTTTGTTAAAAACCCTCCTCCCTCGCATTTGGAGAGCTTCTAAAGTTATGAGAATACTTGCCCATTACTTATTTTTGTATACAGTTCCTGCAAACAGATTTTACTTAAGAAAGCTTTTCATGCTGACCCCTCCAAATGCATTAAGTGCAGATTTTTAATGAGCGAACCCATGCTGCCGATGGGACAGAAACCACTTTCTAATGTTCTTTAACCTTGTGCCATTTGGATTCAACTCTCCAAACAGATCCATTTCAGTAAGTGGCCCATTAGCATTACATGTAGGAAGAATCTCATTTTTTTTTTCCTCTTCTTCAAACCCCCCCACTGAACCCCTGGCTTGCTATCCCTGGTGTTTGTACTGATATTCCAGCCACTTGACTAAATTGAAGCTCTTCAGCGGGTCTCGACTCCAAATGAGGGCCAGAGCTCACCCTCAACCGTCTGAGTGAGGTCAACGCCAGACACTGTTTATACAACGGTAATCAACATGGTAAATTTAGAATATCCTAGAATAAATTATGATAAATATTCTGCTTTGGGACAAAGATAACATAATGGAGGAGGCAGTGGTTATCTCCCAGCGAGAGGATAAATTGATGAGCGGGAATTCTCTTCTGTGGGACATTATGATAGAATTTTGCTCCTGGACGGAATTGCGGGGGGATGGGAGGATGCGACGAAAGCCACCAGTGACCTTAGATCCTTGAAACTGACACTCGATTGTTTTCAGCCAGTTCCCCCATCGTTCAAATCTGTACCTCAAGTTCCCAGTTTGAAGGTTTTCATCTTTCTTTGGATCAAAGGATGAGCTCTGTGGTAATGGAGCAGCAAGGGATTATGGTAAAAGAAGACCACAGTCTTTCCCAGCTTCCTCCTGGTGGTGTGACCCCTTGCTCTCAGAAAATATTCCTGAAGATTGTGCCAGATCCACAGAACTCAAAAAGGCTTTCTTCCCTACAATTAGAACAACTGGCTAATATCCCTTCGAATCTAACAAAGCAATTCTTTACCTCCCCCTCCTTCTCCTCAAAGACAAAATGCTCTGGAATTTTAGTTCCACATGTGGAATGGACTGGTCCTCCTGGAGTTCATGTTTCACCTTTGGCTTCAGAATCTGCCACAGCAGCCTGTTCTGAACAAAACCGAAGCTTTACAGAGAACCAACATTTCATTTGATTTTCCCACTGCCTCCCTTTTCCCTTCCCCATCATCTGCTCTGTGCCCTGTAGATTCCCTCCACCTCAATTTACCAATTCCATTTTTCATCCGAGGTATCTTTATTCAATTAACCACCAGCCAATCAGTGGTGTTTATTGAATGTTTACTCTGGACAGAGTACATTGTAAACCTGACTGTAAAGTCTTTCACTAGACGGTAAGTTCCTTATGGTCAGGGAACATACCTACCAACTTTGTTATATTGTACTCTCCCAAGCACTTAATACAGTCATCTGTACACAGTTAAGTGCTCAATAAATACAATTGATTGATTGGTGGATTCCTGAGCACTGAACTAAGTGTTGGGGAGAGTAAAATAGAATTAGTAAGCACAGTCTCTGCCCCTAAGGAATTTACAGGCTTGTGGATGGAGCTGTAATCCTCTGACTGTGAATTCCTTATGGGCAAGGAACATGCCTACCGACTTTGTTTTTTTCTTTTTTTTTCTTTTTTAAAAATGGTATTTGTTAAGTACTTGTTGTGTGCCAGTCACCGTACTAACTGCTGGTGTAGATAAAGGATAATCAGGTTGGACACAGTCCCTGTCCCACATGAAGCAGTAAGCACCCTAATAAATATGATTGAATACACGAGGCTCATGTTCTTAATGCCCATTTTGCAGATGAGCTAACGGAGGCACAGAGAAGTAAAGTGACTTGGCCAAGGTCCCACAGCAGGCAAGTGGTGGATCCGGGAATGGAACTCATATCCTTCTGACTCTCAAGCCCGTGCTCTAGCCACTACTCCATGCTGGTTCCCCCAGTTCTTCTAGGCAAGGAATGTGTCCTGTTCATTCATTCAATCATATTTATTGAGCGCTTACTGTGTGCAGAGCACTTGTACTAAGCGCTTAAAGGATAATCAGGTTGGACACAGTCGCTGTCCCACATGAAGCAGTAAGCACCCAATAAATATGACTGAATAAATGACGCTCACATTCTTAATGCCCATTTTGCAGATGAGCTAACGGAGGCACAGAGAAGTAAAGTAACAGATGCTGTTGATCTGTTGTTTCTGAAGCACGTAATGTCATTCTTTGGATGGGAAGCAACATGGCCTAGTGGCTAGAGCATGGGCCCGGGAGACAGAAAGTCATGTGTTCTAATCCCAGCTCTGCCACTTCTCTGCTGTGTGACGTTGGACAAGTCACTCCACTTCTCTGGGCCTCGGTTACCTCATCTGGAAAATGGGGATCGAGACTGTGAGCCCCACGTGGGACAGGGACTGTGCCCAACCTGATTGGCTTATATCCACCCCAGAGCTTAGTACAGTGTCTGGCACATAACACTTAACAAATATCACAGTTATTGTTATTACAGTGCTCCGCACACAGCTAGCTCTCAATAAATACGATTGAATGAATTCTTATTCTTACATAATAGGTACTTGATAAGTCTTGTTTTGTCTTATGCCGTCAAATCGTCTCCGACCCATAGTGACACCACAGACACATCTCTCCCAGAATGCCCCACCTCCATCTGCCATCGTTCAGGCAAAAACTCCTCACCCTCGGCTTCAAGGCTGTCCACCACCTTGCCCCCTCCTACCTCACCTCCCTTCTCTCCTTCTCCAGCCCAGCCCGCACCCTCCACTTTTCTGCCGCTAATCTCCTCACTGTGCCACGTTCTCGCCTGTCCCGCCATCGACCCCCGGCCCACGTCCTCCCCCTGGCCTGGAATGCCCTCCCTCTGCCCATCCGCCAAGCTGGCTCTCTTCCTCCCTTCAAAGCCCTACTGAGAGCTCACCTCCTCCAGGAGGCCTTCCCAGGTGGAGCCCCCTCCTTCCTCTCCCTGGCCTTACCTCCTTCCCCTCCCCACAGCACCTGTATATATGTATATATGTTTGTACATATTTATTACTCTATTTTATTTTGTTAATATGTTTTGTTTTGTTGTCTGTCTCCCCCTTCTAGACTGTGAGCCCGCTGCTGGGTAGGGACCGTCTCTATATGTTGCCAACTTGTACTTCCCAAACGCTTAGTACAGTGCTCTGCACACAGTAAGCGCTCAATAAATACCATTGAATGAATGAATGAATGAATAGTGGATACAGAGAGTTTTCTTGGTAAAGATCAGGAAGCGGTTTACCATTGCCTCCTTCCACACAGTCAACTTGAGTCTCCACCCTTGACTATCTCCCGTGTAGCTGCTGCCCAGCCCGGGTGAGTTTTGACTTGTAGCAGATTGCCTTCCACTCGCCAGCCACTGCCCAAGCTAGGAACGGAATGGGTAGGCCTCTGCTTGACTCTCCCTCCCTTAGCCGAGACTGGTAGAGGACTGGAAACTCTCCAGGTGCGACCCTGAGAGGGAACTTGGTAAGTACTACTATCATCAACAATAATACCATTGCTACTAGTTCTATGCATCCATCTAGATGTCAAAGAACAGTCCATTGCTCAAATCTGGGATCCCTAGTCATCTGAGAATCCAAAATGATCTCCAGGTCATGAATTCAGAGGGGCGACTCAGTGTGTCGATTAGCTGGAGCTGTTTGAACTTCATCTGCACTGGGGATAACAGCACCCAGGTGGATTCTTTTGATCTCACAGCTATCGGTCTCAAATGCTCTGGTTGCTCCCTGAATAAAATGAAGTTCAGTCCAGAAAAATCATCATCATCAATCGTATTTATTGAGCGCTTACTGTGTGCAGAGCACTTTACTAAGCACTTGGGAAGTACAAATTGGCAACATATAGAGACAGTCCCTACCCAACAGTGGGCTCACAGTCTAAAAGGAGAAATATATGTGTGTTTGTGTGTGTGTGCACACGCACTCTTCTTGAGCCAATTTCACATGGAATTCGAACATCAAGGAACAGACTTGAAAACAGATAAGCCCACTATCACAGTGAGGATCTATTATTAAAGAACACGGCCTGGGAGTTGATTAGGACCTGAGTTCTAATCCCGGCTTCAGCAAATAACCGCTGTGTGACCTTGAGCAAATCACTTAATTACACTGTACCTTAGTTACCTCCTTTTTAAAATGGGGATTAAGACTGTGAGCCCCATGTGGGGCAGCGACTGTTTCCAATCTGATTAGCTTCTATCTATCCCAGTGCTAAATACAGTGCATGATACATCAATCAATTGGTTATATTTATTGAGTGCTTACTATGTGCAGAGCACTGTACTAAGAGCTTGGGAGAGTTCAATAAAGCAGAATTAGCAGACCCATTCCCTGCCCACAATGAGCTTACAGTTTAGAGGGGGGAGAAAGACATTTACAAGAGTAAATAAGTAATTTATATCAGAGAAACCACCACACACTTACTGTGTACATATTAAATGCTTAACAAATACTACAATTATTACATGCAAACAGTGTCACAGAGAGTGATAGTCACATATGGATCTTTTCATTACGGTCACATGTATGCATAGATTCATTCATTCTTTCAATTGTATTTATTTAACGCTTACTGTGTGCAGAGCACTGTACTAAGCACTTGGAAAGTACAAGTTGGCAACATATAGAGATGGTC
This sequence comes from Tachyglossus aculeatus, assembly GCF_015852505.1. Taxonomy (NCBI): domain Eukaryota; kingdom Metazoa; phylum Chordata; class Mammalia; order Monotremata; family Tachyglossidae; genus Tachyglossus; species Tachyglossus aculeatus. Next base: position 37,130,937 of record NC_052077.1, on the reverse strand, counting down.
CCTACCCAACAACGGGCTCACAGTCTAGAAGGGGGAGACAGACAACAAAATGAAACACATAGACAGGTGTCAAAATCGTCAGAACAAATAGAATTATAGCTATAATATAGATAGGATTTCACTGAGAAGCAGTGTGGCTCCTGAGAAGCAGTGTGGTTCAGTGGAAAGAGCCAAAACCTCGGGCTTTGGAGTCAGAGGTCGTGGGTTCATATCCCAGCTCCGCCAATTGTCAGCTGTGGGGCTTTGGGCAAGTCACTTAACATCTCTGGGCCTCAGTTCCCTCATCCGTAAAATGGGGATGAAGACTGTGAGGCCCCTGTGGGACAACCTGAATGCCTTGTAACCTCCCCAGCGCTTAGAACAGTGCTTTGCACATAGTAATCGCTTAATAAATGCTATCATTATTATTATTATTATTCACACACACACACACTTCATTCTAAATTAATAGACCAATCAACCACTTCGTTTAGAAGCTACATTAACGTCTTCTGGTTCTGAAGCAATAGTTTCCTATGGTGAGCCCACAGCCAGCTGTCTTGTTAGTGACTGTTTGTGATCCCATGAACAACAATAAGGAAGAGGATTTGTGAAGGCCGTGATGGGCTCTACCTGGGATAGGTGATTGCGGGCTTTTGGTGGGGGTGGAGCAAGGAGGGAGGTGGGACTTTCTCTCCCCGTTCTACACGATAATGGGCCTAGACCAACCAATGAGTCTCACATTGAGCCACAGCTGTGACGCCTAAGGCAGACAAAAAGGTGCTCATTTTTGAATTGCAAGGGGGCACCTAGAGAAGGACATACTGGGGGAGGGGGCATGCACAGATAGGGGCTCCTGGAAGTAGCACAGAGACACGCTGAGATGCAGAGAATAGCAAGCATTAGAGCAGCAGCAGCAGAGCAGCTCTTGGAAGCAGAAGGAAGAGGCATTGGCGGAACGGGCTCCTTTAACCACAGACTGGTATTGGACCCTTGAATGAGTGAGTGTATGTTTGTGTCACTCCCTTGCACGCTGGTAAAACTAAGTAAAAAACTTTCCACAGTAACCTTGGTGAAGGGAGGTGAGGTTTGACTTCTACTACCTAGTTCTAGTCTCGGCTCCTCCACGTTTTTTTATTAGCATTTGTTAAGCCCTTACTATGTGTCAGGCACTGTACTAAGTGCTGAATTATTATTATTTTTATCATTATTATTGTTAGGAAGGAGATACCTTCTTGTTACTCTCTCTCTTCTTCTGCTTTCTTCTCGAATAAGTCTTCTCTTGCTTGGAGCTGTGAAGGCCCCATGTCTTGAGAAGCAGCGTGGCTCAGAGAAGCAGCGTGGCTCAGTGGAAAAAAGTCCAGGCTTTGGAGTCAGAGGTCATGGGTTCATATCCCAACTGCCAATTATCAGCTGTGTGACTTTGGGCAAATCGCTTAACTTCTCTGTGCCTTAGTTCTCTCATCTTTAAAATGGGGGTGAAGACTGTGAGCCCCCCGTGGGGCAACCTGATCACCTTGTAACCTCCCCAGTGCTTAGAACAGTGCTTTGTGCATAGTAAGCACTTAATAAATGCTATTATTATTATTATTATGTCTTGCAGGTGATACAGTTTCCACTCACTTCCTCAGAGGACTTCAGCAGGAACAGAGGAAGCCCAGCAGAATTGCCCAGAGCATGATGACCCGGCCTCTTTCCTCAGCGGGGAGTGAGTGGAGGAAGATTTGGGGGACAGCGACAGGGGAGAACCTGGGAGCCACATGTGAATTTTAAGTCATGGGGAAGAGGAAAGGGGAAGGATGAAGGGAAAGTTAAATAGTGGGAGAGTGGGAGACAAGGGGGGAAGGCGAGTCAGATGGAGAGTCCAAGAAGGAGATGCCATGATCATTTGACTTCCAACTGAAGTGGAAATCAGCTCTCTGCTTTCTAACACAGTAAATTATCATAGGGTCCATCTCCTCCACCGAATGATAATCTCCTAGAAGCCTGGGATCATGTTTCCTAACTCTATTATACTTTCCCAAGTGCTGAGAACAGTGTTCCGCACAGAGCAGGGGGTCAATAAATAATATTGATTAACTACCTTATTGTGGATGGAAACTCTCAGGTTGGGTAAAATGACAGCATGGCAAACAAGTTCAGCAACTGGTCTGTGTACAATTTCTGAGAAGCCCAAATTACCTTACTTAAAATTTAGAAATATTAGTACATCAGTCTACGAAAAAGAAGTAATCAAACTCAGAAGCAGCTTGGCCTTGTGGAAAGATCTCTAGACCGGGAATTAGAAGACTTGGGTTGTAATCCCAGCTCTACCCCTGGTATGCTGTGTGACCTTAGGTAAGTCACTTATCTTTTGGCAAATGGGGATAAGCCACCTGCTCTCCCTTACCTCTTTGATTATAAGTCCTGGGTGGGACAGGGACTGTGTCATCTGATTATTTTTTATCAACTCTAGTCTTCAGCACAATGCTTGGCACATTGTTTGCTCAATCAATCACAGGCATTAACTGAGAGCTTTTTGTGTGCAAAGGACTGTATTTACTAAGTGCTTAGGAGAGTATAACAGAGTTGGAAGACACCGTACTTCCCCTCTAGTGAAGATTAACACAATGATTATTATTATTAGAAGGCAGGGATTGTTTTCTGGAGAGTATAGAGTTAACTTCAGGCAGATGTTCTTATAAAAAAAAATCCATGCCTTTGCTTTTTTCCATTCCGTAGTTTTCTCCACACTAAAAAAAAAAAATGAATTTAAATGGAGTAACCATGTACGTGAGGGAGAACTTTACAAGCAGATAAGTCTTCCCCTGTTGAATAACTGCCAAAGCAAAACTGGGCAGTTTATTTTAAAAGGTGGAGTGGTTATCACTCACAACATACCACTTCAGCTGGACTTAGACCAGAGAAAATTAATGGTGAAAAAATTTGACTTGACTTTAAAACAAAACCTTAAAAACTAAAGCCTGATCCTTATCAGGCCTCTCTAGGAGAAAATAACATCTCTATGCCAGAGGCGGACGTCGTGGAAAAAGAAAATTTGACTTTAAGAAATCACGTTGCAGACTAATAAAACTCCGGTTTTTGCCACTCGACATTGAAGTAAGTGTTACGGTCAGACAGGGTAATCTACAATAATGTTTAGGATGACTGGAGTAAGAGTTGAGATACACTGGGCCAAGTCTCCTGGATTCTTTAACAAGATTGCATTCACTGCGCTCTTGAAATCCCTCATCTCCTTCTCATTGTTAATAGTAATTATAATAATAGCTGTGGCATTTGTTAAGCACTTACTGGGTGCCAGAGAGTGTTCTAAGCTCTGGGGAGGATACAAGCAAATCAGACTGGACAAGGTCCCTGTCCCACATGGGGCTAAGTCTTAATCCCCTTTGGACAGCTGAACAGGCACACAGAGAATTTAAGTGACTTGCCCAAGGTCTCACAGCAGACAAGTGGCAGAGTGGGGATTATAACCCAGGTCCTTTTGAATTCCAGGTTCTTAGTGAACCTTCCGATATCTAGGGAAAAATGGTGAAATAGAGCTGGACCATCTGATCCAGGAAATTTTTTTCTTTGTTTCCAAGAGCAGAACTCTATTTATCAAGTGGAGATCGGCTTTGATGATTACATGGCTATCACCAAAACAAGTTCACTGTTTTGTTGAAATGGGCAGGAAAATATCAAAAGAATCTACATTTCCCTGAATGATTGCGGTTGAAAAATAATCAAATCTTATAGAATTCTAAATTTTCCATATTGACCTCAAGTAGTTAATCGATCAATCCGTTGTATTCCTGTATTATTCAGTCAATCATATTTATTGAGTGCTTACTGTGAGCAGAGCACTGTACTAAGCACTTCGGAGAGTACACTATAACAAAGTTGGTAGACGTGCTAAGATTTGTGGTGAATAAAAAGCGCTAGAAATCCTTCCTCTCTATAAATTTAGATTTAAATGATAACCCACTGCTTCAGAAAAAAAAATAAATGTTTAGTAGTTAAGGTGTGCCAGCCTTGACTACCTGTTAAAGAGAAGCAGCGTGGCTTAGAGGAAGGAGCCCGGGCTTGGGAGTCAGAGGTCATGGGTTCAAATCCCGGCTCTGCTGCTTGTCAGCTGTGTGGCTTTGGGCAAGTCACTTCACTTCTCTGGGCCTCAGTTCCCTCATCTGTAAAATGGGGATTAAGACTGTGAGCCCCACGTGGGACAACCTGATCACCTTGTATCCTCCCCAGCGCTTAGAGCAGTGCTTTGCACATAGTAAGCGCTTAACAAATGCCATTACTATTATTATTATTATTATTATTATTAATAAAGTAATAGTTTGGGTTCATAATATGAACACTGAAATCCTTTGAAAAAATGCAAAATAAGGATAGCCACTAGGTGGCAATATAAACTCCCTAAAGGGTAACAATAAGTGATTGATTTTAAGGATGCAAAATTTCTTAATTCATTTCCCCTTAAACTTGAAACTCTTAGTTCAGAGAAGAAAATGCACACTCAACTTTTTTGCCCTGACATCTGACAGAAAAGAGGATCTTTTATTTGTTCCATATTTAGGGAACAGAGGTACGTACCTGTTTGCAAAAAAATAACATTTATAAAACAAAGCCCTCTACTCTTCATAGAGTCTATCGCTCCTTCTAGCTTAGTTTTATCTCCGTGAGGATAAGACGCATTTGCTGGGAGATGTTCTAGCTTTAGCATACATGATGCTTTTCGACCCAAACCTACTTTGCTTTCTTAGCACTCTCAAAATTTGTCAAAAGTCTGGGTTATTAACATACAATTTGCTTTATAAGAGTATTTTCATGCCATCAGTTATTTTCCTGTCATTGTCTTGGTTGTTATCATTTGAGAAAAGGAGTCATGCTCCAGAACGTTAAGATGACATTGTTCATTTTTACTTTGCTTTCTTAGCACTCTCAAAATTTGTCAAAAGTCTGGATTATTAACATACAATTTGCTTTATAAGAGTATTTTCATGCCATCAGTTATTTTCCTTTCATTGTCTTGGTTGTTATCATTTGAGAAAAGGAATCACGCTCCAGAATGTTAAGATGACTTATTGTTCATTTTTGCTTTCTTAGCACTCTCAAAATTTGTCAAAAGTCTGGGTTATTAACATACAATTCGCTTTATAAGAGTATTTTCATGCCATCAGTTATTTTCCTTTCATTACCTTGGTTGTTATCATTTGAGAAAAGGAATCATGCTCCAGAACATTAAGATGACATTGTTCATTTTTACTTTGCTTTCTTAGCACTCTCAAAATTTGTCAAAAGTCTGGGTTATTAACATACAATTTGCTTTATATGAGTATTTTCATGCCATCAGTTATTTTCCTTTCATTGTCTTGGTTGTTATCATTTGAGAAAAGGAATCATGCTCCAGAACATTAAGATGACTTATTGTTCATTTTTCCAAGTTAACAAGAAATGGAATGGAGAATACTCAATTCTGTTTCATCATCGTCAATACCATTTTTTGGTTCCTAGTGTGTGCCGACCCCTCTCAGGGTCACACCTGGAGAGTTTCCAGTCCTCTACCAGTCTTGGCTATGGGAGGGAGAGTCAAGCAGAGGCCTATCCGTTCCATTCCTAGCTTGGGCAGTGTCTAACGAGTGGAAGGCAATCTACTATAAGTCAAAACTCACCCATGCTGGGCAGCAGTGGTACAGGAGAGAGTTGAGGTCTGAGACTCAAGATGACTGCGCGGAAAGAGGCAACGGTAAACTGCTTCCAGATTTTTACCAAGAAAACTGTATGGATACACTACCAGAATGCAGATGGAGAGCGGGGCACCCTGGAAGAGATGTGTCCAGGGTGTCACTATGGTTCAGAAATGACTCGGTGCCATAAGACAAGACAACTGTGTGCCAAACACTGTGTTAAGCACTTCGGAGAGAATAATAGAGTTAGCAGACACGATCCCTGCCCCCAGGGAGTTTACAATTTAACAATTTAAGGGCAGAAGGAAGAAGGGAAAAGGGATTTGTAGAGAGCTACAAAAGGGGATTTGTATGTGAGCACTATAGTGATTAATAGGGAATGAAGATCTGTAGATGGATAGAGTTCATTGTGGGCAGGGAAAGTGTCTGTTTATGATTGTACTGTATTCTCCCAAGCACTTAGTACAATTCTCTGCAAACAGTGAGCACTGAATAAACATTCATTTTACAGACTAGGAAGTGAGAAATCTGTTTGAGTCTCCAGAATCCCTTCCTGGATGCGTTCTCCAATTCCAAGGACTCACCATCAACTAATCACTCGTATTTATTCATTCAATTGCATTTATTGAGCACCTACTTTGTGCAGAGCACTGTACTAAGCATTTATTGAGTGCTTACTGTATGTGCAAAGCACTGTTCTAGCTCTTGAGAGAGTGCAATAGAATCCATAGACCCAACCCCTGCCATCTAGGAGTTCACACTCTAGTGGGGAGATTACAACACCATCATCAATGGTATTTATTGAGCTCTTATTGAAAGTTTAGCAATGCACTAAGCGATAGGGAGAATTTGACAGAAACAAGATTCAGGATTGAGTCACCCTGCCTGAAAGTAGAAACTAGAGAGTCCCTAATCCAAACCAGAGGCTTAGACAAGTATGCTACAATATCTTTACAAAGTTCCTAAATGATCCTAGGTGAACATTAGCATTTTTTCATTCCTTGAAAAAATGTAATCCAGAAGTTGTTTTTTTTTTCATGATATTTGTTAGCGAAGTTCAGCGAAGAGGTTGATGCAGTAGTCAAGGTGGGATATGATAGGAGGTTGAGTAAGTATAGTAGCAGTTTGGATGCAGAGGAGGGTAAGGATTCTAGAGATGTGTGGAAGTAGACTGAGCCCATTGTTGGGTAGGGACCATCTCTATATGTTGCCAACTTGTACTTCCCAAGTGCTTGGTACAGTGCTCTGCACACAGTAAGTGCTCAATAAATGCTTTGCACAGAGTAAGCGCTTAATAAATGCTATTAAAATAAATAAATGAATAAATACAATTGAATGAATGAAAGTAGAACTGACAGGCTTTGGGGACGGATTGGATATGCAGTTTGAACGAGAGCATTGAGTTGAGAACTCAACTTAGGTGCATATAATGTACCAGTCACTGTACTAAGCACTGGGGTAGATACAAGCTAATCGAGTTGTACACAGTCCATGTCCCACATGGGGCTCACAGTATTGATCCCCACTTTAGAAAGGGTCAATCAGCCAAAGTTATTGAGCACCTATAGGGTGTTAAACACTGTACTGAGCACTTGGGATGATAAAATAGCAGCAAAATGGGACATTCCCTGTCTTCAAGGAGCTTATAATTCAGTAACTCAGCTTATAATTATAATTCAGTTATAATATTTGGTGGAGGGTGGGGTAAATATCAAGTACTCACAGGGTAGGGATCCAAGAATATTGACAGTGTAGAAGGGAGGGCAAATCGAAAAAGTGAGGGCTTAGTCAGGAGAGGCCTCTTGGAGGATTTTAGTAGGACTTTAAATGTGGGGAGAGAGGCGGTCAGTTGGATCTGAGGGTGCCGATAAGATACAGGCCAGAGGGAGGATATAGGCAAGAGATTGGAAGTGAAACAGAGGAGATTGAGGTACAGCGAGTAGGTTGCAAAGAGCGAAGTCTGCAGGTTGGTTGGTAGTGGGAGATCAGCAAAGCCAGGTTTGAGGGAGAGAGCTGACTGAGTGCCTTAAAGCAGATGGTAAGGCGGTTCTTTCGGCTGCAGAGGTGGATTACTATCCACTGGAGGTTTTTGAATAGTGGGGAGATGTGGTCTGAGTGTTTTCTAGAAATACGATCTGGGCAGTAAAGTGAAGTATGGACTGGAGAAGGGAGAGGCAGGAGGTCAGCGAAGAGGTTGATGCAGTAGTTAAGGTGGGATATGATAGGAGGTTGAATCAGTTTGGTAGCAGTTTGGAGGGAGCGGATTCTAGAGATGTGTGAAAGTAGAACTGACGGGATTTGGTGACGGATTGGATATGCAGTTTGAACAAGAGTTGAGTCGAGAATAATGTGAGGTTGCAAGCGTGTGAGACAGGGAGGATAGTGGCACTGACTATAGTGATAGGAAAGCCTCCGGGAGGGCAGGGGTTTTGGATCACGGAGAAAATTGGAAGAGAGGAAGTGATGCAGTGGGTATGAACAACTCACTCGAGTGATTTAGAAAGGGATGGTAGAAGGGAGATGGGATGATAGCTGGAAGAAGGAAGGGTTTTTTTTTAAGGATTTGAAAGCAGTGGGGAAGGAGCAGTTGGAAAATGAACAGTTGAAGATCAAGATCAGGGAAGGAAGAAGAGAGAAGGCAAGGTTTTTAAAAAGGTATGGAGGAGTGGAGCCAGAGGCACAGGTGGAGGGGGGAGATTTTGAGGAGGCAGGAGATATCCCACTGAGATAACAATAACAGTAAAAATAGCATAATAATATGAATAATAGACTGTGAGCCCATTGTTGGGTAGGGACTGTCTCTGTATGTTGCCAACTTGTACTTCCCAAGCACTTAATACAGTGCTCTGCACACAGTAAGCGCTCAGTAAATATGATTGAATAGCATTAATTATGTTATTTCTTAAGCACTCAAGCAATAATAATGATAGCAGTTGTTAAGCGCTTACTATGAGCAAAGCACTGTTCTAAGCGCTGGGGTGGATACAAGGTGGTCAGGTTGTCCCACGTCTTAATCCCCATTTTACAGATGAGGTAACTGAGGCACAGAGAAGTTGAGTGACTTGCCCAAAGTCACACAGCTGATAAGCGGTGGAGCTGAGATTAGAACCCATGACCTCTGACGCCCAAGCCCAGGCTCTTTCCACTGAGCCATGCTGCTTCTACTGGGAAGGATGGGAGTTGAGGAGAATGCAGAAGGAGTGTGGGAGCAGAGAGGTGCTGGGGAGAATAGCGAGAAGTAGCACAAATGAATCAGGATGAAGAATTATAAAATAGTCCAAAGTCGAAACAGCCCTAGTATGAAAACTGTTTTCCACTATCAAATATACCATTTCATAAAATGTCAAGAGAACTGGCTTAAAGGCCACTTAACTAGAAACAGAAATGAAAGTTTGCACTACATTTTTTACTAAATTAAGCAGCATTGGAGAGGTATTAGGGGTTGACCCTGGAAGCAGTAATATCCATGTGTCAGAGAAACATGGTATTTAGTATACGTGTGTTGGACTTTTAACATGTCAAGAGAAATCTTTTAATCTTGGGGAAAATTATTTTAGGTTACATTTTTATAAACCCTGCTTATTGAAGACAGAAATAAAAATTTCACACTTTAAAACCACTCTTATTGGAATATAAGGGATCGTATTCTCAAAACTGTCAAAATGATCAATACACTTTATTTTTACAACATCATTTATGTGTAGTATCCTATGGTCATCGCCTATTAGCTGGGAAGAAAAACAAAGTTTTAGGATCAGATTTTTAAAGGCGTTCAAAATCCATGACTTTAATCGGGTGCAAAACTTGGCAGAAATTCAGTTCAACAAAATGAGGAACAAAAGCCTTACAAGTGAAATCTTCCATCGAAGTGAGTGTTACTAATTCTGAAATGCAGAAGGGAAAGAGGGAGGAGAGCTGAACAAATATTTGCTGTGCTTTGGAGACAAAAGTTTGTGACGAGTACAATTGGTTGATTAAGGCCATGTAGAAATTTGGGCTGCAGAGGGGAAAGGATGCAGAGAAGCAGTGTGGATCAGAGGAAAGAGCCTGGGCTTTGGAGTCAGAGGTTATGGGTTCAAATCACGGCTCTGCCAATTGTCAGCTGTGTGACTTTGGGAGAGTCACTTTACTTCTCTGTGCCTCAGTTACCTCATCTGTAAAATGGGAATTAAGACCGTGAGCCCCCCATGGGACAACCTGATCACCTTGTAACCTCCCCAGTGCTTAGAACAGTGCTTTGCACATAGTAAGTGCTTAATAAATGCCATCATTATGTAGCTGAGGAGATGATGTGAGAGGGGAAATGGTCTGCAATTTATTCTGCTGCATTTCCATCTTCCAAAACACTGCTTTTAGCAACATGGTCCAGAATAGGGTTAAGACAATAAGGCTGTCCATAGCTAATTTGAGAATATTTTGGGAGACTCACTTTATCCTGTCACCAGAAGACCTGGGTTCTAATCATAGCTCTGCCCCTGGCCTGCCCTGTGGCCTTGGATAAGTCATTTAACTTCTCCGTATCTCAGCTTCCTCATCCATAAAATTGGGAGTCAATAACTGTTCTCCCTCCCACTATGACTGTGTCCCATGTGGGTCCAACCTGTTTTTTTGTATCTACCCAGCACTTAGTACCGTGTTGGCCACATATAAAGTGTTTAACTACCACAATTATTATTATTAATTATTGGCCTAAGGATAGGCGTTGCAGATTGTGGGCACCCAAGAAGATGGATGAAGAGACAGCTGAGTTGTATTTACTGAGTGCTTACTGTGTGCTGAGCACTATACGAGTATCTTGGGAAAGTACAAAATGTGATCTAGATTGTTAGCTCATTGTGGGCAAGGAACGTATTTGTTATTAAATTGTACTCTGCCACATGCTTAGTACAGTGCTCTGCACACAGTATGTGCTCAATAAATATGATTGGCTGTCTGCCTGAATTGGTAGACATGTTCCCTGCCCACAACGAGCTTATAGTCTAGAGGATGTTTTGTACTTTCCCAAGATACTCATGCAGTGCTCAGCATACAGCAAGCACTCAGTAAATGCAAGTCAGCTGTCTCTTCATCCATCTTCTTGGGTGCCCACAATCTGCAACTCCTATCTTTAGGCCAATAATTAAAAATAATAATAATAAGGGGAAGACAGACAGTAATATAAATAAATAAATGCTGTAGGGCTGAGGGAGGGGTGAATAAAGGGAGCAAATCCAAGTGCAAGAGTGACACAATCAATGAATCATATTTATTTAGCGCTTAGTGTGTGCAGAGCACTGTACTAAGCACTTGGGAGAGTACATTATAACAATATAACAGAGTTGGTGGGCACATTCCCCGTGGGCTTACATTCTAGCGGGGAAGGGATTGGGAGAAGAGGAAATGAGGGATTAGTCAGGGAAGGCCTCTTGGAGGAGATGTGCCTTTAATAAAGCTGCATTACAAGAGAGGACTCCTCTATTGAGGATGATGACTGAACGGTGAAGTAATCAGTCGGTCAGTCATATTTATTAAGCATTTAGTGTGTGCAGAGCACTGTACTAAGCACTTGGGAGAGTACGGTGTAAACGGATACATTCCCTGCCCGCAACGAGCTTACAGTCAGTGGCCCACAGAGAAAGGGGCTGAAGAAGGGGCCAGGAGCTGATCACCTTGTATCCTCACCAGAGCTTAGAACAGTGCTTTGCACATAGTAAGCGCTTAACAAATGCCATCATCATCATCATCATCTTCCTGCTTCCTTGTTCCCCTTCTAATGCCAGCACCGAGGATTGTCATTTCCTCCAACTCTGGACTCCTTCGCCCTCCCAGGATCCCCGGTGAAAGAGAATAGAAGTCCTGGGTGACTTGACCGATCACAGGGCTAGAAGAGGCCCCGGGGGAGGTAATAATGATAATGATAATAATAATAATAATGATAATAACAATGATGGTATTTGTTAGACACTTACTATATGCCAAAAAGTGTTCTAAATGCTGAGATAAATACAAGCTATTGAGGTTGTACACAGTCCCTGTCCCACATGGGGCTCCTGAGTCTTATCCCCATGTTATGGATGAGGTAACTGAGGCACAGAGAAATGGAGTGACTTGCCCAAGGTCACACAGCAGACAAGTGGCAGAGCCAGGATCAGAACCAAGGTCCTTCTAACTTCCAGGCCAGTGTGGGCACCTTAACCCATAATGCCCCAGGTTGGTATGTGCCAGGCACTGTTCTGAGCGCTGGGGAGGAGGATACAAGCAAACCAGGTTGGACACAGTCTGTATTTATTCCACGTGGGGCTCACTGTCTTAATCTTAGAGAAGCAGCGTGGCTCAGTGGAAAGAGCACGGGCTTGGGAGTCAAAGGTCAAGGGTTCGAATCCCAGCTCTGCCACTTGTCTGCTGTGTGACCTTGGGCAAGCCACTTAACTTCTCTGTGCCTCAGTTACCTCATCTGTAAAATGGGGATTAAGACTGTGAGCCCCCCATGAGACAACCTGATCACCTTGTAACCTCCCCAGCACTTAGAACAGTGCTTTGCACATAGTAAGTGCTTAACAAATGCCATTATTCTTATTATTCTTAATCCCTGTTTTACAGATGAGGTAATTTGAGGCCCAGAGAAGTAAAGGGAAATGCCCAAGGCCACCCAGCAGACAAGTGGTGAATCTAGGATTAGAATCCAGGTCTTCCTGACTCGCTGGCCCACAGAAAGAGCGTGGGCTTGGGAGTCAGAGGACCTGGGTTCTAAACCCAGCTCTGCCAATTGCTTGCTCTGTGACCTTGGGCACATCACTTAACATTTCTGTGCCTCAGTTTCCTCAACTATAAAATGGGGATTAAATCCTATTCCCTTCTATTTAGACTGTGAGCTCCGTATGGGACAGGGAGTGTGTCTGTGCTTGACACATAGATAGCACTTATCAAAAACCCTTAAAACAAAACCAAAACAAACAAAATCTGGCTCCCAGCCCCACACCAGGCTCCTTAGCTGCTGAAGACTCTGTAGAGAGTATTATGGTATTTATTAAGCGCTGACAATGTGCCAGACACTACTAAGCACTGGGGTGGATATAAGCGAATCGGATTGGTCTCATTTGGGGTTCACAGTCTCAAGTCCCATTTCGGAGATGAGGTAACTGAGGCCCAGAGAAGTGAAGTGACTTGGCCCACGTCACACTGCAGACAAGTGGCAGTGCTGGGATTAGAACCCATGACCCGCTGACTCCCAGGCCAGTATTAATTCATTCATTCAATCATATTATTTATTTATTATTATTTATTATTATTTATTATTATTTATCATTATTTATCATTATTTATTATTATTTATTGAGTGCTTACTGTGTGCAGAGCGCTGCTCCTCAATACTACGCTCAGTAGTGGACAGAGAACAGGTCTACTAACTCTGTCATATAGTACTCTCCCAAGTGCTCAGTACAGAGCTCTGCACACTGCAAGTGCTCAATAAATATGACCGAATGAATAAATACCATTGATGATGAGAATAATGAACACGATGGATTAGTTGATTTCATTTTCTAGTCCGCCAACACCATGGGCTTTGGGTGAAGGGATTCTTCCTTCCCAGTGAAGGGGCTCCAGGAGCTGACTTTCTGTAAGCTGAACATGGACTGTGTCCTGGAACAGATCTAGATCAAAAAGAAAAAAAAAAAAGATCCAAGAAAGTGAAATAGAAAAAAAGTTTCACTTTAAGAGACAATAAAAATAAGATGGGGAGCAGGAGATGAGGCATGAGGGTGAAAATCATGGCAGGGAGAAAGATGACAGAAACTGTCTTAAAACTTTATACTTTCTCTCTGGTTTTTATTTTTTTTATTTCCTATTCATTAGAAGGAGAGGGAGGGAATTATTGCCAGTTTTTTCCCCATAATTTTTCAGCTTTGTCTCAGTGGAAGCTATTTCTTTTGTCCAGTGGACACATTGATCATGTGAAGAGGAAGCCCAAATGTAATTTTTAGTCATTTTAATGAGGAGAAACCAAAATATCACATCTTCAGTTTGAACCCAATTCTCTTCCTGACCGGTATTCATTTCACATCAGCATCTGACCCCTTTCAGTTTTTCTACAGTGGCTTCGGTTTCACTTGAAGATGATCTTCTTCCCTTTCGCCGTCCCTTCATAGTTCATGATTTCACTCTGGCTGTGAGTTTAGAACACCGGGTTGTCTGTCTTCCCCTTCTAGACTGTGTGCCCCTTGTTGGGTAGGGGCCGTCTCTATATGTTGCCCACTTGTACTTTCCAAGCAGTTAGTACAGTGCTCTGCACACAGTAAGCGCTCAATAAATACGGTTGAATGAATGAATGAAATTCCCAGAGAGAATATCACCAAAGAACCTGAGGTAATGGCCTGCAACTGAGGAATTAGGGAAAAGGTAAATTAGAACTCTCCACCAGAACAGAGGTGGAGATTTCTGATGAGCGAGTGTGTGTGTGTGCCTGTTTGCTTATCAGGGTGCTCCTCCACTATTCTGCGGAGTGTCACGATGTCTGAGGGGGATGACAGGGGATTCCCCTGCTCTCCCTCTTCCTTCCCCACCTTCTCCCAACAACCAACTAAACTTTTGAGAGAGCAAGCAACAGGGTGAAGCGTGGAGAAGGAGAGAGAAATGGCACTCAAACATGGAGACTGCTGCTCTCCGTATATGCTGCCCGGTAGCCAAAAGGTCTCCTAGCCCCTGATGCCTGGCTGGATGTGCAGGGAAAACTGAGCCTGCCCATGATACCACTCTGACTGGTAGCACCAGTTTTGTCACAAGGCAACACTACCCTTGACATCATCTAGTTTGTAGGTCACCTGAGAGGCCCTGCTAGATACTCCAAGCCCAGGCCCTGGATACATACAGCCTTGTGCCTACTATTTTACAGATGAGGAAACGGGGGCTCAGAGAGATTAAGCCACTTGGCCAGGATCACACAGCAAGCCGGTAGCTGAGCTGGGATGATGCTGACGCCGGATGATGGTATTTGTTAAGTGCTCACTATTAAGCACTGTTAAGCTGTTAAGATATTAAGAACTGTTAAGCACTGTTCTTAGCGCTGGGGTAGATATAACCTAATCAGGTTTGATGCAGTCCCTGTCCCACATGGGGCTCACAATCTTGATCCCCAGAAGGAAATAAAACAGACCAAAGTCTCCTTCAACGCATTCTAAGGCACAACATTAGGTAACTGACTAAATAAAATATAAACATTTCCTTGAAATGAACATAATCCAGAATAAAACTAACTATTCAGCAGAGTTGCAGTCAACTGATAAGATCCGTCAGTGGGTATTCACTGAGTGCTTAGTGAGTACAGAGAGAGCACTGTACTAAGCACTTGGGAGAGTGATTTCTTATTATTTTCAAGGTATTTATTAAGTGCTTATTATGTTGCAGGCACTGTACTAACCACTGGGGTAGATACAAGCTAACCAGGTTGGATACAGTCCCTTGTCCCTCGTGAGGTGTGCAGTCTTAATTCCCATAATAATAGTTATAGTTATATAACTAATAATTGTGGTGCTTGTTAAGCACTTACTATGTGCTTCTAAGCACTGGAGTAATTACAAGTTAATCAGATTGGACCCAGTCCCTGCCCCCAAGGGGCTCACACTCTTAACCCCCATTTTACAGATGAGGGAACTGAGGCCCAGAGAAATTAAGCGACTTGCCCAAGGTCACATAAAAGACAATTGGTGGAGCCGGGATTAGAACCCAGATCCTTCTGACTACGAGGCCCGTGCTCTATCCACTGGGCCACGCTGCTTCTCTTATTGTTATTAGGAGAACTTTTTGAGCTCTATGTAGCTTGATACTGTAGCGTGAGGGTGGATAAAGCCAGTAGGGGAAAGGCTAAAAACATCTTAGAGAATTCAGGGCAAGCTGAAGTTTCGGTGTCAAAGGAAAGATTGGCTTGGCAAAGACCTCGCTCCCATGATGCGTTCTTTGTGTTTAACTTTCCTCTTTTTCTAACAAATGGTAAGACCGGAGCCCTGTGTCTTTTGGGCCAAGACATCATCCTTTCCTGACGTGTTTCTACACAAACACACTCAACCCTAGGTCATTCCTCACCTTCTTCTTCAGGGTAAGTGGGGAGGAGGGGGAGGGGGGTTTCAATTTCTGGGGCGTTGTTCTCCATGGGAGAGAAGCCCACTGGACCTCAGGAGCAGATGGAGTCACTCAATCCCTTGGGGCCCATTTGATAATTCACCTTTCTGCTTCCTCCCTCTAAACTCTCCTTTTCCCATGAGGACTGGAGCCAGAGAGGCTGGGTGGGTCTGAAAAAGCCTGTCCCTTTGCTCGAGAATACCATGCTCATTGCATTTTATTTCTTGGACAACTGTGGATAGGGAATTACAAAGGGGCTGGATTTGCAACAAATCAATGCAATAAATCATGCAACTTCCTTCGCAAGCATTCCAACCCGGGATCCAGGGAATAAATAGTCCACGTGACCTTCAGGAGAGATTTTGAAACAAGGGATTTGGAGACTGTTGCTTGAGTCTGGCCTAGTGGAAAGAGCACAGGCCTAAAAGTCAGAGGACCTGGGCTCTAATTCCAACTCTTCCAAGTGCCTGCTTTCCCAAGTGCTTAGTACAGCGCTCTGCACTCAGTAAGCACTCAAAAATACCATTGACTGAATGACTGATTGCTATGAGACCTTGGGAAAGTCACTTAGCTTCTCTGTGCCTCAGTTAACTTACCCGTAAAATGGGGATTAATACCTGTTTCTCTCCTTAGACTGTGAGCCCCATGTGGGACAGGGACAGTGTCCGATCTGCTTACAATTTATCTGCCCCAACATTTAGTACAGGGCTTGGTGCATAGTAAGTGCTCAACAAAGGTTATTATTAATGTCAGTGTTCCTCAGCTTTCCCCTACTCTTATTCCTTGGCTGTGAGGAATCTGGGTCACTGATAATAGGTGGGAAAAGAACTGAAAAGTGAAAAATCAAAAAGCTGTCATAATAGTAATAATAATAATGGTATTTGTTAAGCGCTGTTCTAAGCGCTGGGGGCATACAAGGTAATCAGGTCATCCCATGTGGGGCTCAAAGTCTTAATCCCCATTTTACAGATGAGGGAACTGAGGCACAGAGAAGTGAAGTGACTTGCCCAAAGTCACACAGCTGACAAATGGCAGAGTCGGGATTAGAACCCACCACCTATGACTCCCAAGCCCGGGATCTTTCCACTGAACCATGCTAATCCTTGAAGACTGTTCCAATCACACCACTTTCATACTGGGACTGGTCAATGTTGTGCATTACACAGTGCTCTGCACATAGTAAGTGCTCAGTAAATAACACTAATTGATGGATTGACTGCAATGCTTGGAACTATTTTTGCTTTCACCTCCTTCTGGGCCGGGATTGTGTCTACCAAATCTTTGGAATTGTATTTTCCCCAGAGCTCACTGCAGGTGAACTGCACACAGCAGATAACAATAATAGTAATAATGGTAATAATAATAGCGGTATTTGTTAAACTCTTAATATGTTCCAGGCACTATACTAAGCGCTGGGTTAGATACAAAGTAATCAGATTGGACACAGTCCCTGTTTCACATGGGTCTCACAATCAATCCCCATTTTATAGATGTTGTAACTGAGGCACAGAAGAGTGAAGTGACTTGCCCAAGGTCACAAAGCAGATAAGTGGCAGAATAATAATAATGGTATTTGTTTAGCGCTTACTATGTGCCAAACACTGTTCTAAACACTGGGGTAGATACAATGTAATCAGGTTGTCCCACGTGGGGCTCACAGTCTTAATCCCCATTTTACAGATGAGGTAACTGAGGCACAGAGAAGTGAAGTGACATGCCCAAAGTCACATGGGGGACAGGTGGCGAAGCTGGGATCAGAACCCACAAACTCTGACTCCCAAAACTGGGCTCTTTCCACTTAAGCCACAGAACTGGGATTAGAACCCAGGTCCTTCTGACTCTCAGGCCCAGGCTCTATCCACTAGGCTATGCCATTTCTCTTATACCATTAAATAAATACCACTGATTTATTGATTGGTTAATTGTTTCAATCAAACAATTGATTCAATTGAATTGATCAAATTCAATCAAACAATCAAACAATTGTTGGGGCTTCTGCTCTCAAAGAGCAGTTCTTACCAAGAAATGAGAGCTGAATGGAGAGCGATGATGACATTCAGTCTCGGAATTTTACGCCTGTTTTTTGCTCCCAACAGCCCATCATCATCATCATCATCATCAATCGTATTTATTGAGCGCTTACTGTGTGCAGAGCACTGTACTAAGCGCTTGGGAAGTACAAGTTGGCAACATATAGAGACAGTCCCTACCCAACAGTGGGCTCACAGTCTAAAAGGGGGGCTCACAGTCTAAAAGGGGGGCTCTCAGTCCAAAAGCCCATCCTGTATTTGGTGACCAATAAATGCTTTGGCTGATGGCCTGAATGTAATCAATGCCTGAGAATGGAGCAGTCAGTCCGAGAAGACCTATTTAAATTGCGTGCTGACTTTCCCCTCAAATGCTTCCCTCAAATG
Organism: Tachyglossus aculeatus; assembly: GCF_015852505.1. Taxonomy (NCBI): domain Eukaryota; kingdom Metazoa; phylum Chordata; class Mammalia; order Monotremata; family Tachyglossidae; genus Tachyglossus; species Tachyglossus aculeatus. Next base: position 37,112,783 of record NC_052077.1, on the reverse strand, counting down.
GGAAGCCTTAGGATCATAATAGAAAAGAATCTGGCCTGAATACTCCTGATTCCCCCTCCATCGTCTTCCCATGTTGACATTATTCAGGAATTACATGACAAAGAAATCAAGTGAGGATTTTGCTTGGATGACAGATGGATTCAGTTTAACTCCGCGAATCTCAGTTTATCTCACTGAATCTCAGGACGAACCCCTCACTCATCAAATTCATCAGGGAACCACAACTCCATGAAATTGAAAGCTCATCCCCTCTTGCTTCCCAGGGAGATGCTTAGTGCAGTGTTCTGCACATAGTAAGTGCTCAATAAATGCTGACTGATCAACTGAGAAGGGACTTAGGATTTCCAGACACCAGGCAAGATCTTTCAAGTGCTTCAGAGAAGGAGTTCCTCAACTTTGTTTGGCCGCCTCATCTCCCTTTCTTTCAAGATCCCCTTTCCAAGCCCAGTTCTGGCTTATCCTAATGTCTGCAGGAAGGAGAAGCAGTGTGAGGCCTGAGAGTCAGAAGGACTTGAGTTCTAATTCTGGCACTGCCACTTGTTTGCTGTGTGACCTTGGGCAAGTCACCTAACTTCTCAGCACCTCAACAACCTCATCTGTAAAAGCAAGGGTTAAGGCTGTGAGCCCCATGTGGGATGTGGACTGTGTTCAACTAGAGAAGCAGCATGGCTCAATGGAAAGGGCCCGGGCTTGGGAGTCAGGGGTCATGGGTTCAAATCCCGACCACCAATTGTCAGCTGTGTGACCTTGGGCAAGTCACTTAACTTCTCTGTGCCTCAGTTACTTCATCTGTAAAATGGGGGTTAAGACTGTGAGCCCCCCGTGGGACAACCTGATCACCTTGTATCCTCCCCAGTGCTTAGAACAGTGCTTTGTATATAGTAAGTGCTTAACAATGCTATTATTATTATTATTAGCTTATATTTACTCCAGCATTTAGTACAGTGCCTGGAGCATAGTAAATACTTAATAAATACTTAAAAAAAAAGGTTAATGGTAACTCTCCAAGGAGAAGAATCCTAAAGTAAAGCTGACAATTAGTACGGCCTAGTGGAAAAAACTTTAAACTGGAAAGCAGGAGACATGGCTTCGAATGCGAGCTCTCCTTCTTACCTGCTCTGTTATCTCGAGCAAGTCACTCATCTTTCATTCATTCATTCATTCATTCATTCAATCGCATTTATTGAGCACTTACTGTGTGAAAAGCACTGTACTAAGCACTTGGGAAATACAAGTTGGCAACATATAGAGACGGTCCCTACCCAACAACGGGCTCACAGTCTAGAAGACTGTGCCTCTGCCATCTTCTTTGTGCCTCCGTTTCCTCCCCTGTAAAATGACAATTAAGAACTTGTTCTCCCTTCCACTTGGACTGCGATGGCCACATGGGCAGGGATTGCCCTGATCTGATGATCTTGTGTAATAATAATAATGGCATTTATTAAGCACTTACTATGTGTAAAGCACTGTTCTAAGCACTGAGGAGGTTACAAGGTGATCAGGTTGTCCTTCAGGGGGCTCACAGTCTTCACCCCCTTTTTACAGATGAGGGAACTGAGGCCCAGAGAAGTTAAATGACTTGCCCAAAGTCACACAGCTGGCAAGCGGCAGAGGCGGGATTTGAACCCCTGACCTCTGACTCCAAAGCCCATGCTCTTTCCACCGAGCCACGCTGCTTCTCTGTGCCAGAGCTTGGCACCTTGGACAAGCGCTTAACAAATACCTCAATTTTTATCATTAACGCTGAATCCACGTCGTCCTAAGTATTTTCCCACATATATAAAGATCACAAATCCCACGTGCCTCTTTCGGCTGTCATTAGCTATTTTCTTTTGTTGACCCCGTGAGAACAGTGATCTGAATGCCATTCCTCTGATCGTTCCTCTGGCGATATGCCAATGGTAAGCCAGGAGACTGGAGACCAACTCATCTCTCGTCCTCTCTTCTTTCCCGCTGATCCACGGGAAATTGGAAGGTGGTTAGGGAGTAGGTGGTGTACTGGATCCAGAACCGTTTCTACGAGAAGTAGCATGGCCTAGTGGAAAGAGCATTCATTCATTCAATTGTATTTATTGAGCACTTACTGTGTGCAGAGCACTGTATTAAGCGCTTGGGAAGTAAAAGTTGGCAACATCTAGAGACGGTCCCTACCCAACAGTGGGCTCACAGTCTAGAAGGGGGCGACAGAGAACAAAACAAAACATATTAACATATTAACAAAATAAAATAAATAGAATAAGCATGTACAAATAAAATAAATAAATAAATAGAGTAATAAATAAGCACAAACATATATACATATATACAGGTACTGTGGGGAGGGGAAGGAGGTAAGGTGGGGGGATGGGAGCATGGGCATGAGAGTCAAAGGTTGTGGGTCCTAATTCTTGCTCTGCCACCTGTCTGCTGTGTGACCTTGGGTAAGTCACTTCACTTCTCTGTGCCTCAGTCACCTTATCTGTAAAATGGGGATTGAGACTGGGAACCCCACGTAGGGCAGGGACTGTGTCCAACCTGATTACCTTGTATCTACCCCGGTGTTTAAAGTAGTGCTTGGAACGTAGTAAGCCCTTAACAAATACCATAATTATAAGTATTAAGTTCACTCATGATCCAACTCCTTTTTGGACATTAAGACGCTTCTGGGAAGTTGTGTAGCTTAGTGGTTAGAGCCTGGAGTCTGGGCGTCAGAAGGTCATGGGTTCTAATCCTGCCTTTCTAATCCTGCCTCCGCCACTTGTCTGTTGTGTGACCTCGGGCAAGTTGCTTCACTTCTCTGTGCCTCAGTTACCTCATCTGTCAAATAGAGATTAAGACTGTGAGCCCCATGTGGGACAGGGACTGTGTCCAACTTGATTAGCTTGTAACTACCTCAGTGCTTAGTAGTGTCCAGCACATAGAAGGGCTTAACAAATGCCGCTTAAAAAGAATGAGACTCTTGTGGGTCTTCTTGGCCTAGTTTGGAAGCTCTTGGGTTGGGTCAGGAGTATGGGAGGTAATAATAATAACTAGTATTTGTTAAGCGCTTACTATGTGCTACATTATACATCTTCTGCCTCAATTTTTTTGTCTCTCTGACTTGAAAGTTAGATTCCTCAGAGCGGGGACTGTAGCGTCTTGCCTTCACTAGAACACTCGTTGTGCTTAACATGTAAATGAATAATAATGACAAATGATTTATCATGTCAAGGGGTTGCCAGGCTAGTTCAGTACTCCATAAGTAGACAGATTGTATGATGATTGCAGCGATATGCATAATAAAAATGTTATAATTAGGTAATCTCTCAGCAGAGCATAATATATTTGGCCTGTCAGCTGCTCTCCACTTACACTATAAGACAGATTACTCCTCTGCCTTTTCCCTCCCAATTGAATTATTATCCTAAATGAAAGAAAGTCTTCTGTGTTTTTAGTCATTTTCTTAGAGCCCCTAATATCACAGGCACACAAGAGAGCACTGTCAAATTGGTGGTTGTCAAGCTTTTTTTCCCTAGGAAAAGTGTCATTGAACTTAAGTTTGAGGGAGTCACAGATATGTTGATTCAACTAGCGTTTCTGTTGAAATGGAGAAATCGGTTACAGCACAAACACTGTTGTAGGTATAGGCGATATCTGTATAGGGAATAGCAAAGAATCAGTTTCTTCTCTCTCCTTTCCCTCTGCCTTCAGTGCAACAAACATAAGCAAGGAAACATGAAAATACGCTTTCGGATCCTTTCAGTCACCTTTAATGTGTAGCTGGGCTCATTCCATCATTTGGGACAATACTTCCAAAAGGCTTCCAAAAGGACAGTAATAGTATCCCATGATTCCCCAGGAGTGTGGTAAGGGTGCAGGGAACTTAGGAAGGAGCTATAGTGTAATTACGATAAATTATTAGGGAGAAGAACAGCAGGTGCTGAGGAAGAAATGCAAGCTTGCTTGATTAAAGGACTTCTGTGTATCTTTCATTTCCTACTCTGCCTAAGTAGGAGGAATCATGAGGTCTGGGATAGCTACAGAGAAGCAGCGTGCCTCAGTGGAAAGAGCACAGACTTTGGAGTCAGAGGTTATGGGTTCAAATACCGGATCTGCCAATTGTCAGCTGTGTGACTTTAGGCAAGTCACTTAACATCTCTGGGCCTGAGTTACCTCATCTGTAAAATGGGGATTAAGATGGTGAGCCCCTATGGGACAACCTGATCACCTTGGAACCTTCTCAGTGCTTAGAACAGTGCTGTGCGCATAGTAAGTGCTTAATAAAATGCAATTATTATTATTATTATTATTATTATTATTATTATTATTATTATTACTGACAAGGGAAGCAGAATGGAAAGAGCCTGGGCCTGGGAATGAAAGGACCTGGGTTCTAATCCCAACTCCACCACTCATCTGCCAAGTGACGTTGGGCAAATCACTTAACTTCTCGGTACCTCAGTTTCTTCAGCTGTAAAATGAGGATTTAATAACTGTTCTTCTTCTGACATAGACTGTGAGCCCCATGTGGGACAGAGACTGTGTCTGACCTGATTAACTCGTCTTCCCCAGAGTTTAGAACAGTGCTAGACAAACTATAAGCACTTAACAAGTGTCATAATTATTATTATTACTATTTGTGCCCTTTATTTTTGGGAATTCTTTCTGATATCGGAACAGTTGTGGCTGTAAGAATGTTTGTTGTGAGCTGACTATGAGCAAAGCACTGTACTAAGCACAGGGAAACAATAAAGAGTGTTAGACACCATCCCTACCCCCTTGCCCCCGGGCAAGGGAGAAGCAGTGCGACCTAGTGGAATGACCTCATGACCAGAAGACAGGAGGACCCAGGTTCTAATCCTGCTCTACCACTTGCCTGATGGGGGATCTTGGGAAAGACATTGATCTTCTCTGATCCTCAGTTGTCATATCTGTAAAATGAAGTTTCAATTCCTGTTCTTCAGACTTAGGTTGTGTGATAGGCCTGTGTTTGATCAGATTGTAACGTATCTAATACAGTGCTTGGCACAAAGGACGACAATGCCACATTTATTATTATGTGTTCGTCATTGAAAGTACATTGAAATTCGGGGATGTTTAGTGTGGGAAGAAGAGAGCCACTAAAACTATGATAAAGAAGGCTTTATGGCGCCTCTAGTCACAGAAGTTTGGGGTTCCTTGATGTAGATGTTGTTTCTTTGGTTTTTTCTTCAGGAAAGAAAGAAGCACACATCATAGGGCATTAAACCCAGACTAAGACATGCCAACATGAAGATAAGGGTAGAGTTTGTGAAAGGTTCAGAAGATGACTGTTGCCTTAAGTGTTTGAAAGTCGATTGGGACTACTGAAAGTAGGTGGGGGGTTTAACGGGGAACAGGCTACAAAGAGCTAATGGGCCCAATGCACCATTTTGGGACTTTCTAGCCCTGATTTTTTTTATAATATTTATGAGGCACTTACTATGTGCTAGGTATTGTACTAAGCACTAATCAGATTAGACACAGTCCACATCCCACATGGGGCTCACAGTCATAATCCCCATTTTACAGGAGGTAACTGAGGAACATAGATGTTAAGTGACTTGCCCAAGGTCACACAACAGACAAGTTACAGAGTGGGGATTAGAACCCAGATTCTTATTACTCCCAGGCCTGGACTCTATCCATTTAGCCACACTGTTGGGAAACTCTCAGTCTCCTGGGAAGAGCACAGTGGGCATCCAGCCCCAGTACTTGCAGAAGCTATTCCCCTCTACCCGTGATCCCCATTCCCACCAGTCAAGTCAGTCAGTCAATCATATTTATTAAGCACTTAATGTATGCAAAGTACTGTAGTAAGCGCTGGAAAGAGTATGATACAACAGTAAGCAGACACATTCTGGCACCAAAAGGGTATAACAGTAATAATAATAACAATGGTATTTGTTAAGCGCTTACTATGTACCAAGCACTGTTCTAAGCCCTGGGGTAGATTCAAGGTAATCAGGTTGTCCCACATGGGGCTCACAGTCTTATCCCCGTTTTACTGATGAGGTAACTGAGGCACAGAGAAGTTGAGTTGCCCAAAGTCACATAGCTGACTTAGAGAAGCAGCGTGGCTCAGTGGAAATAGCATGGGCTTTGGAGTCAGAGGTCATGGTTCAAATACTGGCTCCAACAATTGTCAGCTGTGTGACTTTGGGCAAGTCACTTAACTTCAATGAAAAACAAGGAAAGTTAAGCGTAGACTCCGAATTGAGGGAACCCGCAGTACGATGATATAACCCAGCAGCCATCACGTCCCTCTCCTCCTTGTCGTTTTAGAAGAGTGCGAGGAAAGCTACCCCCTTAACCTTATTTCGAAAACATGTACTTCCTTTTGGAACCCAACCAAAATGCCATTACTCGACAATGCCTACTCAGCTGTGTGACTTTGGGCAAGTCACTTAACTTCTCTGACCTCATCTGTAAAATGGGGATTAAGACTGTGAGCCCCCCGTGGGACAACCTGATCACCTTGTAAACTCCCCAGCACTTAGAACAGTGCTTTGCACATAGTAAGCGCTTAATAAATGCCATTATTATTATTATTATTATTATTCTTATTCTATGTGCCTCAGTTACCTCATTTGTAAAATGGGGATTAAGACTGTGAGCCCCACGTGGGACAACCTGATCACCTTGTAACCTCCCCAGTGCTTAGAACAGTGCTTTGCACATAGTAAGCGCTTAATAAATGCCATTATTATTATTATTATTAAGTGGCAGAGCCAGAATTAGAACCTTCAACCTCTGACTCCCAAGCCCGTACTCTTTCCGCTAAGCCACGCAGCTTGTTGCTCCACTAAGCAGACTCCTCCGCAATAAATATTTCTGTCACCCCTGAGCAGTTTACGTGTTGTGAAAGTGAAACGTGCCATTGGGCATGATTTGCTGTGATCTTCTCTTTTTGGACAGGAATTCTCTTCAGTTCTCATATCTTCATATTATTTATACATGGCTTCAGGACAAGCAGAGCCTTTAGTCTGGTTACTGTCAGGACCCAGAGGAAGCCAAAACAGTGTGGAAATGTAATTTTGGAAATTCTTTCATGTGACAGTTGTAAGCATGGTTTTCAGAGTGTGTATATACAGCCGGCTTGGATGTCCTGGCTTGGGAAAGAGGTTCGAACCCCTCCATAAATGAATAGAACATAAAAATAGCTGCGGGTTGATGCTATGACCCCCGAGGGCTAGCGAGAGGAGACATTTCAGGGCACAGTAAGACAAAACTGTCAGACAACTTGGCATCTCGGCTGAATTGGTAGACAACGGTGACAGCCAAACCAGAATGGGGCCTGGCACATAGTATGCACTTAACAAATGCCATTATTATTATTATTATTACTATCAAACTGGAAAATAGGAAGGAGCTGCTCTTTTTGAGTAGAAGATTTGAGGGGATTATGAGAAATGGAGACAAGCGCAAATGACCATCTTTGTGTGTGAAGGGTTTAGTTCCCAAATTAACCTTTTTTGGTCTAACACACAAACACACACACACACACACACACACACACACAGTTAAACTTCACTGCCAGTGACACTTTCTTCAAGCACAACCAAGTAATCATTTTTTCCCATTTTACTATTAATAATAATAATAATGATAATAATGATGGTACTTGTTAAGCTCTTACTATGTGCCAAGTACTGTTCTAAGCATTAGTTTAGATACAAGGTAATCAGGTTGTCCCACGTGGAGCTCACAGTCTTAATCCCCTTTTTACAGATGAGGTCACTGAGGCACAGAGAAATTAAGTGACTTGCGCAAAGTCACATAGCTGACAAGTGGTGGAGCCGGGATTTGAACCCACGCCCTCTGACTTCCAAGCCAGGGCTCTTTCCACTATGCCACGCTGCTTCTCTTAATTAATTATTAATAAAAACCAAGATATAGGAAATTGAAACCATTTTTTACCTAGATGCATATATCATTCAATAAATCAATGCTATTTATTGAGCACTTACTATGTGCAAAGCACATATCCTTGTTAGGATACAAGCCCTTAGCAGGCAGGGAATATGTCATTTCTAATTATTGAAATCATAATAATGATGATATTTACTGTGACTTACAGTGTGACTAGGACTGTGTATAGCACTGGGTGGTAACAAGATAATCAGATCAGATTCAGTTTCTACTAATAATACAAACTCTGGTATTTGTGAAGTGCCTACGATGTGCAGCGTGGCTCAGTGGAAAGAGCTCGGGCTTGGGAGTCAGAGGTCATGGGTTCTAATCCCAGCTATGATTTATCAGCTTTTAACATTTATCAGCTGTGTGACTTTGGGCAAGTCACTTCACTTCTCTGTGCCTCAGTTACCTCATCTGGAAAATGGGGATTAAGACTGTGAGCCCCATGTGGGACAACCTGATTGCCTTGTATCTCCCTCAGCTCTTAGAACAGTGCTTGGCACACAGTAAGTGCTTAACAAATACCAAAATTATTATTATTATTATCATTATTATTATTATTATTATTATTATGTACCAAGCATTATAGTCAGTCAGTCAATCATATTTATTGTGCGTTTACTGTGTGCAAAGCACTGTACTAAGTGCTTAGAAGAGCACGATATATCAATAAACAGACATATTCCCTGCCCACGATGAACTTACAGTCCAGAGTGGAAGACAGACATTAATATAAAGAAATCAATTACAGATATGAACACAATAATAATAATAATAATAATGGCATTTATTAAGCGCTTACTATGTTCAAAGCACTGTTCAGGTTACAAGGTGATCAGGTTGTCCCACATGGGGCTCACAGTCTTCATCCCCATTTTACAGATGAGGGAACTGAGGCACAGAGAAGTTAAGTGACTTGCCCAAAGTCACACAGCTGACAAGTGGCAGAGCCAGGATTTGAACCCGTGACCTCTGACTCCAAAGCCCGGGCTCTTTCCACTGAGCCACGCTGCTTCTCTAAGTGGTGTGGGACTGGGAGGGTGGATGTAAAAAGGGAGCAAGTCAGGGCAACGCAAAAGGGAGTGGGAGTAGATTGAAGATAATCAGGTCGGACACAGTCCCTGTCCCATATGGGGCTCACGGTCTAATGGGGAGGGAGAACAGATATTGAATCCCTATCTTCCAGACGAGGAAACTGAAGCCCAGAGACTTGCCCAAGGTCACACAGCAAACATGTAGGGGAGCCGGGATTAGAAACCAGATCCCTTGACTCCCAGAACTGTGGTCTGCCTCCTAAACCACTCTACTTCTCCTGCATAGGACTCACAGTCTAAGAGAGAGGGAGAACAGGTATTTTATCCACATTTTACAGATGCAGAAATTGAACAGAGTACATATGACTTATCCAAGGTCACATGGCAGGTAACTGGACCTAGAGCCTGGGTTTCCTGACTCCTGGTACTGGGTTCTTTCCATTAGGCCATTCCAAGTGCTGAGCAAACAACACTGTGTCCAGTGAGTGTTCAATAGATCAATCGACCAATCAATTAAAAGAGGTGCCAACTGTGTGCAAAGCACTGCACTAAGTGCTTGGGAGAGAAAAATGGAATTAGTTTACACGCTAACAGACTGGAAGCATAAATTCAATGAAGGCATGGATCGCATTTGGGATATCTTTCAAAAGCATTCCCACTTCACCCTTCATTTTATATTAAAATGCCTGTTATTTAGGGTGCTTGAGAAAGGAAGTCAGTGACAAATGATTTCTTTTATCCATTAAATATTATGCCTTGGAAAATAGTGGGACTTCAGCTCATATCTGAAAGACACAGAACCAGACCTCAAAGTTAACAGGCTATGTGAGAATTTCAATTGAAATTAAAAATAAAACCCCAAATTGCAGTTCTGCAAGCTAGAGGTGCACATTGCTAGGAAATTCAAGTGTGGGAAGGGCTGGTAAAAATTCTTAAAATGAAAAAAAAAATGAATATTGTCATAAAAATGTATTTTGTCTTGGCTTTCAACTTAAATGGCACTGAAATTCAAATTTCAGTAAGGACAGACCATACTTAAATGCTAAACTAAGGCTAGTTGACCCTTTGAGGTTCAGTTTGGTTTGACTCGGCTCAAAAAGATTAAATGCTTATCCAAACTTCTTTCATCTGGAAGTCTTACAAGAAAGCTTGTTCTTGTTTTACTGCCTTTCTTCAAGCACCTCAGTATTTCCACACTCAATCTCCTCTCAAACTAGAAGGCAAAAAGACATTAGAAATTAGTATTCTTTCAGTGAGAATCCAAAGAAGTCCTGGGATCGATTTGGTGTAAAACTTCAGTTTGTTCTTCATTTTCTGATCCTGATCATTCAAGCTTCTGGAGGTTTGCATTGTTATTTCTCCAAGTGACTTTGCAGAAGCTTATTTGGACTACTTGACTACTTCTGTTCCTCCAAATATGAATTAGAAATAAGCTGACATCTAATTTGGAAAAGACTGTGAGGGTTTTGGATGCACCCTTAATAGAAGGGCAGAGAGTAATTTTATTTTTGGTTTATTTCTGTTTCAGTTGTGTTTTGTGAATTACCAGGAACATCTGATCATCAGCAATGACTAGGAAGGAAAATAAATATGCATTTATAATTTAGTTTGGTTGAGCACAAGGAACGCACATTTCATCTTATTATATCAAGATTCTCAATATTTATTTTAAACATCCCAACCTTCCAAGATGGAATGGCCTATTCATTCATTCATTGAATCGTATTTATTGAGCGCTTACTGTGTGCAGAGCACTGTACTAAGCGCTTGGGAAGTACAAGTTGGCAACATGTAGAGACGGTCCCTACCCAACAGTGGGCTGACAGTCTAGAAGACTAGACTAGCCTAGACTGTAAGCTCTTTGTGGGCAGGGGATGTCTGTTCATTGTTGTATTGTACTCTCCCAAGCGTTTAGTATAGTGCTATGCACACAATAAGCTCTCAATAAATACGATTCAATGAATGAAGGAGTCAGAGGACCTGAATTCTATTCCCAGCTCTGTTACTCCTCTTACCTCCTGGGTCATTTAGCTTCTCTGTGCCTCAGTTGCCTCATCTGTAAAATGGGGATAATATACCTATTCTCCCTCCCTCCCTCTCTCTCAGACTAGTGGGGCAGGAACCGTGTCTAATTTAATTATTTTGTATCTTCCCCAGGGCTTAGTATGGTGCGTGACACATAGCACTTAACAAATACCACCACCATCATCATCATCATAATCATCATCAATGGTATTTATTGAGTGCATACTGTGTGTACTGTACTAACAGCTTAGAAGAGTACAATACGACAGAGTTGGTAGGTGCATTCCCTGCCCACAAAAGTGCTTAATACAGTGCCCTGCACTCAGTAAGTTCTCAATAAATATGATTGAATGAATGAAAAAGATAATTATTAAGACATTTAGCCCCACCTTAAACCCATCACTCCCAATAGTCCTACGTTTTCGCTACATTCCAAGGTATATTTAAATTTCCTTAGATCCATATTTTACATTCAATAATGACATCATGAATATTTGTTAAATGCCTACCATGTGCAGAGAACATGTATGAAGAGTGAAGTGATGTCCCCAGCATCTGCGAAAACCCAGGAAAAGGGATCAAATTAGTCTCTCTGATTCAAAGGGTGGGGGTCGGAGTGGGGGGCTGCAGGACAATTTCTTTCATTCCTGAGGAGCAGCATAAATTACTTAGGTCTGGTCTTCGCTTGTCTTGAGCTCTAGTTCTTTTTCTCTGGCATAAAATGAAGTCCCCCTTATGATATTAATCCTCTAAGTGAGGATAAACTATTTGTTGTAAATCCTTAAAATTGATTAACTGTACGGTTTCTAGGAAAATGTATGATTCCATAGATGGATATCAGATATCCATGATATCTGATATCCATCTATGGAATGAACCTCTCAGAAACAATCCATAGAACATTTTAGCTAAAAATGGCCTTGTTATTATAAACCAAATGAAAAGAGAAGCACTGTGCCCTAGTGGATAGAGCACAGGCCTGGAAATCAGAAGGACCTGGGTTCCAATCCCGCTCTGCCACATATCCGCTGTGTGACCTTGGGCAAGTCCCTTCACTTCTCTGGGCCTCAGTTCCCTTATCTGCAAAATGGGGATTAGGAATGTGAGCCCCATGTGGGAAATGGACTACGTCCAACCTGATTAACTTGTATCTACCCCAGAGCTTAGAACAGCGCGTGACACATAGTAAGCGCTTAACAAGTACCATAATCATTTTTATTACTATTAAAATGGGGATTAAGATTGTGATCCCCACATGAAACATAGACTATGTCAAACCTGATTAGCTTGTATCTACCCAGCGCTCAGTTCAGTGCCTGGCACATAATAAGCACTTAAGAAATACCAGTTTTTTTTAAAAAAAGAAGAGCAATCCATCATTAATCATCATCATCATCAATTTGTATTGAGTGCTTACTGTGTGCAGAGCACTGTACTTAGCTCTTGGCAGAGTGTGATGGGTCGTCCCCTCAGGGAATTTACTTTCCTCACAAAATGATGCCAGCGAGCATTTCTAAACTCCAGTGAAGCACTTTCAAGGCCTAATTGGCCCAAATGGATGCTGGAAAACTCCCAGTGGCCACTACCTGTGAGGGTCAATCTCAGCTGGCCACAGGGGACAAATAATAATACTACTACTACTAATAATAATAATAAGTGCTTACTTTGTGCCAGACACTGTACAAAGTGCTGGGGTGAATACAAGCAAATCAGGTTGGACACGGTCCCTTGACCCAAATGGGGCTCACAGTCTCAATCCCTGTTTTACAGATGAGGTCGCTGAGGCACAGAGAAGTGAAGTGACTTGCCCAGGGTCACACAGCAGACAAGTGGCAGAGACAGGATGAATGAACCTGTATACACCAAAATGTGCCCTCCATACGCAGAGCTCTTGGAGAAAGGTCTGTGGAGAAGCCCCCAAAGCCTGCTTGAGCTACAAGAGCTCACCTCCTCCAGGAGGCCTTCCCAGACTGAGCCCCCTCCTTTCTCTCCCCCTCCCTATCCCCCCTGCCCTACCTCCTTCCCCTCCCCACAGCACCTGTATATATGTTTGCACAGATTTATTACTCTATTTATTTTACTTGTACATATTTACTATTCTATTTATTTTATTTTGTGAATATATTTTGTTTTGTTGTCTGTCTCCCCCTTCTAGACTATGAGCCCGTTGTTGGGTAGGGACTGTCTCTATATGTTGCCAAATTGTACTTCCCAAGCGCTTAGTACAGTAATAAGCGCTTAGTAATAAGCGCTCAATAAATACAACTGAATGAATGAATGAATGAATGAACCATGGTTTCGGCCTCTACTTAGTCCAGGTGAGCTAGAACAGGGGATCTATCCTGGCTCTGCCCTTTGTTTGCTGTGTGACCTTGGGCATGTCAGTTAACTTCTCTGTGCCTCAGTGTCCTCTTCTGTAAAATGGGGATTTTCTGTTCTCTTTCCTACTGAGACCATGAGCCCCACATGAGACATGGACTATGTCCAACCTGATTATCTTTTATCTGCTCCAGGGTTTAGTGCAGTTCTTGGCACCTAGTAAGCACTTAACAAATGCAACTATTATTCTCTACACAATCCCAAAATAATCTTTCTGCCTGGAATTTCTCTAGTCCTATGGGCCCACCTGGGAACCACATATACTTTGAGCCGCACTCTCTGTTGGTAAATAGCTCAGTTCTGGTCTTCACAGAAATTTAGAAGGAGGGATGATATTCCTGAATCTTCTCACCCTTCCTGTTTCCCAGTCTGTACTTTGCTTGGATCCTTTCCCTTCCAGCTCTGTGTCGGGCCAAGGGAATGAGGGTTCCTTAGATTTAGGAAAAGCAGCATGGCTTAGTGAATAGAGCATGGGCCTAGGAGTCAGAAGGATCTGGGTTCTAATCCTGGCTTTGCCATTTGTCTGCTGTGTGACCTTGGGCAAGTCACTTTACTTCTCTGGGCTTCAGTTGCCTCATCGGTAAAATGGGGATTAAGAGTGTGAACCCCAAGTGGGTCAGGGACTGTGTCCAACCTGACTAACTTGTGTCTACCCCAGTGCTCAGAATAGTACCTGGCACATAGTAAGCGCTTAAGAAGTTCCATTATTAATATTATTATTATTTAAAGTATAATAGATGTTCATTATTTTGAGATGCAATTATCTCAATTCAGCCTGCTTAAGGGAATTCTAAATACAGAATTACACAAAAACATTTTCTCCTGTACCTCTTAGAGGAGAAATCTAATGTGAAATTTAGGGCCTTGGATCTATGTTCTAACAGTTATCTCTTCATCAACTTTTACTTTAATTGGGCAATAAAGTGTCTTTGTAGTCACCTTAGAGTTCCAGAAAGCAGGAGTGCATCACAGTGTCAGGAGATGAGGGAAACAAAGACAGAAGTTTTAGAGCCTGCATCTCTCCTGAGTAAAGAGAAGAAAGAGCTGTTCTTCCCACTGTTATTATTTGGATTACCATATTGTCTTCTCTCTCCTCACCTCAAGTTTTCACCTAAAAGCGAGACGCTCATTTGGAAAACGCTAGTTTGGTTACACAGTTGTTCTTGGTGCATAATTTTAACAGCCCAGGCGCTGTTGAGGAGTTCGTTCTTTGGTGGAGAACTCGGCTTCTAATCTGTTTTAAAACAAATAGATTGTGTACAGCCCTCCCTCTAGTTCAGCAAAAATGATGATTTAATGTTGATTAAGAAAGAAGGCCTTTGATGTCCTGGAGGCAGGTTCCCCTCCTATGTCTTTAGTGATCATTATCAGTCTTCCCTTGAAGAAAGACTTGGTGCCAAAAGCTCTTTGCTCCAAACTGGTTAAGGTGGATTCAGGAGCCAATGTTTCGTAAGTCTGAAAGACCTTCTCTTTCTCAGTCCTCTGATGTCTTATTCCTTTAGTGGCTTGAATGTCTGAGAATAAACAGACACAGCCCTTTTCACTGGTTAACCACGAGGGGCAAGTCAGAGGCTCCATAGCATCAGGACATTATTGATTCATCAGGAGAGCAGCAACTGAGCATGTGCCCTGCAGGAAAAATCAAATCAAAGTTCCCTCTGCAAGCAGCTGCTTGGGAAGAGAAAAGAGCATTTGAGTTTAACTTTCAGTACTTATGAGAATCATTAAATTAAAGGCTGAAGATGAGTAATGGTATATTTTTTTCCTAGTTAATCTCCACCCACAGTCCCCCTACCCATCTGACTGTCCTTATTCTCCTGCCTCCTACTGATCTGAACATCCCATCAGTTATCTTTTTGGTTTTACAGGGGTTTTTTTTGGTCAGCCTGTGCATCTCTCAGTAGTTTGACAAAAATGTTTGAATATTGGTTAACCTCAGAAGATCTGCTCTGCATGTGTTCATGGCTACAGGTTGGAGGGGAGGGTTTTGGAAAAGGTGGAAGGAAGCAGAGGCAAGAGAAGCGCAGGGGAGAGTGGAGGGAAAAATCCCTGAGCTTTCAGGAGAGTGCGGGGAGAGTCTGTCTTCCTTGGTAGATTACGCCTACCTGAGTTTTGCACAGCTCAACTTTCCAGTAGTATAAAGCAAGCAGGACTTTCTAATTTATAGGCTGCATGCCTGCATGACATATGTAGGCTGGAGACGGCTGAGAGGTCCTATAATTTTGTGTTTCTATTGGCTGATTTGGTAAAGCAAGAATTTCCTTGTGAGACAGGCTGCGATTACTCCCTATTTCAGTAACTTTGCATATCTCCACCTCTTATGCAACAGGGAGAGTGTTGGACTAACTTAGCTCTGGATAGCTACATTGGGAATCCAGGAATTTAAGGAAAATGTGAGTGACACCCCACTTTCTAAAATCACAATAATGTAATTACACAATAGCGGACATAATTATAATGCCTAATTACTGTACTTCATCATCATCATCATCAATTGTATTTATTGAGCGCTTACTATGTGCAGAGCACTGTACTAAGCGCTTGGGAAGTACAAATTGGCATCATATAGAGACAGTCCCTACCCGACAGTGGGCTCACAGTCTAAAAGGGGGAGACAGAGAACAAAACCAAACATACTAACAAAATAAAATAAATAGACTAGATATGTACAAATAAAATAAATAAATAAATAAATAAATAAATAGAGTAAAAAATATGTACAGGCATATATACGTATATACAGGTACTTCTTACAGAGACTTCAACAATTCTTCCAATTTCATCCATTTAAAACTCGAATACTAACCGTTTAGAGGTTTCCTTTACAAGCTTCCTCTCTCCGCTCTCTACCATAATGTTTCCTGCTGCCAATGCATCAGTGGATTCCAACGAGGCCATAACAAAGTAAGATTGTGACCTTTAAATATTTTCAAATTTTTAAGTTTTTCCACAGCACTGTTTCATTCACAGCAAGTTACCCTTGTCTTCCCATTATCTTCCTTCATGACCTTTCT
Organism: Tachyglossus aculeatus; assembly: GCF_015852505.1. NCBI lineage: Eukaryota > Metazoa > Chordata > Mammalia > Monotremata > Tachyglossidae > Tachyglossus > Tachyglossus aculeatus. Next base: position 37,096,438 of record NC_052077.1, on the reverse strand, counting down.
CTCTCTCTCTCTCTCTCTCTCTTTCTCCAAATAACTCCCCTTGTGTATTATCACTCATTTTTGGTTCCAAGCCTCTGAATAATAAAGCTGCAAACCCCCTATTAAGATGTCTCAAACTGGTGTGCACGATTATTACAGAGTCAACTCATGAAATTCATTGAAGACAGATGATTAAGTGAAAATTTTGAAACTGTCCCCCAGTAATTACATCAGTAAGCTCAAGCAAATAGGTCCCCCAATTAAATCATTTCTCCCATTTTTTAGATATATACGGTGCTTCTGATATGCAAGGCTGATGACTATTGATTTGGTTCAGTTTGAACTTCACAATTAATTAGATAGCAATCCTTTAATGATAGGGTAGATTTATCATTTATTTACATTTATAGATTCTCCTTAAATAAAGTCATTTATTGCTCTACTTGATTCTTGGACAATGTCATTCCACTTTAAAGCCCCAGTTTTAATTAGGGCTTCTAATGTCATTTAACTTTTGACTGGCTGGTTTTTCAGTGTGGACAAGTGATCAAATTTTTTTCATGAGGGAAATAAAAAATAGAAAAAACAAAAACAAAACCTTACAGGTCAGGATAATCATTCAGCCTGGAAACACTGTGTTTGTTCATTGAGGAATACAGATTTCAAACTAACAATATGACTGGAAGAACTGGTACCTTTTTTTTTTTCCTTAAAAAGCATTTAGAATGAAAATAATTTCTAATTGTCCACTGATGAAGTGTCCAGCAGCAAAAAAATCCACATCTGCTTCAACTGCAGACATATAAAACCAGTGTGATAAAACAAAGATCATTAAACAATCTGATTTTCTTGTTGGGAGGGTTTAATGCTGTTGGGTATAGTATTAAAATGTAGAATTTGATAGTACGTCTTAAAATTTTAATGATGTGTTCATGAATATAAAACATGCTTCTACCAGTGACTTTATGACTTCTCCTCTGCATAATTAGTGGTATCTGTTTTATGAGCTTACTGTTGTTGCCTTGATCCCATGAAAATGTGAAACCACTGTAATAATTTACACCATTCCAGAGCTTTAAAGATACAAGTTGGGAGTTTTTTTTTCTCCCAAACATGTAAATGCCAAAATAGAAGCCATAATGGAGCCTCTGAAAATCATTTGGGACATCCACAGAATTTGGAAATAGTAAATGATTTTCAGCATTTCATATGGACGTATTTGCTATTCAAAAACATATTCTAGGACGTATTCCTTTTCCCTAATAGGGGTTAAGATAACACTCTCCACTCCATTTTCTTCTTCTCCCCACCCCCTGGAGCTGGGAAATATGGGAAAACCTGCTTGGAAAACACTTTTAAAAATAAGTGTTTGTGAGGCTTGTAATCTTGAAAGCAATCAATTAAGGCCGTTGAAGGAAAAACACTGTGTCAAAGGGTTATTTGGGGGCTCACAAAATCTTAAACAAATCAAATGTTAAATGTGCAATTATTCTGAGGTTAGGATTTGGAAACATATGTTCACGTGGCCTTTATTTTTTTCCCTTTCTTCAACTGGATTTTGAAACTCTGAAGACAGATGGAGAAGCATCTTCGTCCATTTGCTTCTAATACCAAATCTGATTATTTTAAGCTAATAATTTGGTCTTTCATAGTCTTCCATTTTCCAGTTTGAGCATTCAAGTTTACTGCTCGAGCGCTTTCTATCAGTTGCATGATTTTTTAAATAATCATGAATCGCATTATGTCGAATAATCCAAACTGGGCTAAAATTGGATTATTTTGCTAATAGCTAATCCAAAAGAAAATTTCTTAGAAGAATCCAAAATAACTATAAATATTTCAGTGGTCAGAAATAGGGAAAATATAAAATACAGTTAGGCTTATATTATCCATCTAGCCATATATTCACATGAGAAGCAGCGTGGCTCAGTGGAAATAGCACAGGCTTGGGAGCCAGAGGTCACGGGTTCAAATCCCAGCTCTGCCACTTGTCAGCTGAGTGACTTTGGGCAAGTCACTCAACTTCTCTGGGCCTCAGTTACCTCATCTGTAAAGTGGGGATTAAGACTGTGAGCCCCACGTGGGACAACTTGATCACCTTGTATCCCCCCTCAGCACTTAGAACAGTACTTTGCATATAGTAAGCACTTAACAAATGCCATTATTATTATTATTATATACTCCTTGGGTAGAAAAGGAATATCAATTAAAATTTTTTGGCTGGTCTGTTGACATATGTTTTGTTTGAAACAAATTGCCCTTGATAAATCCAAGAGTTAGTGCTATGGTAGATAAATATTTGCACTCCCTAATAATTTAAATTATCAGCAAAAACATTAATAAAGGAATATACTCACGGAGTGCATTTCGTTGCACCAAGTCAAACACTTATTCAATTCCCCATTTTCCTAAAAAAATGAAAACCCCAAACTAAAAACACAAACGGCTGTCATACTGTTGTAAGTCTAGCACATCCTCTCTGCGATATGAACCCACAAGGTGACAACCAATTTAATTATGAAAAACAATTTTTCAATATATCAGATATAGGTGATTGTACTTTTCAAAGATAGCTAAATGTGCCTACGCTGAGCAGATTTGCCTTGCTCCAAGCCCTGCCAGCAGAATTTGAACCCAAACCCAAAGATCGAGTGCCACTTTTGTCTGTTTCCCCACTCGACTACCACCATGCTTTAATTCTGATAATTGTTACTCTCCCAAGCACTTGTTGCAGTGCTCTGCATGCAATAAGCCCTCATTTTGATCATTCTGATAATTGTTACATCCTTCCATTCATTCGGCGCTTAGAAAAGTGCTTGGCACATAAAAAGTACTTAACAAATTCCATAATTATTATTATTACTATTATCCCATGGCCATCAGTCTGCAAAAAGGATGTGTTAAATCAGTTTGTATTCAAGGAGTCTTTAGGAGAGAAGAGGTTACTAATCACTAGAATGCCAATATCCAAATTATATTCAAAAGGGCTATAGAATGCATTGAACAGTTGTATTTACTGAGTGCTTTTTTTGTGCAGAACACTGTACTAAATGCTAGGGAGAGTCCAGTGGAGTTAGACAGACCACTTTATTCAGTGATCTACACAAGAGTTGATGGAACAGGAGAGGGTTATTTGGCCTGGATGCTGGGGGAGGGGGATTAGGTATGGGTTCTTGAAGTAGATGATCTTATGGAAATTACAAGGAAGGAAAATGTGTGGGTGAAAAGAAGGGAGGGCATTCCAGGAAAGAGGAAGGCCACAAGGGCTTGAGTGGTGGCAAGAGGCCAGTGAGCAGGTTAGTTGGAGTGCGGGGAGAGCACGAGCTTGATTTGGGAGTCAGAGGTCATGGGTTCGAATTCTGACTCTGCCACTTGTCAGCTGCGAGACCTTGGGCAAGCCACTTAACTTCTCTGTGCCTCAGTTACCTCATCTGTAAAATGGGGTTTAAGACTGTGATCCCCACATGGGACAACCTGATCACCTTGTATCCTCCCCAGTGCTTAGAATGGTGCTTCACACTTAGTAAGTGTTTAACAAATACCATTATTATTATTATTATTATTATTATTATTTTTCTCTTCTAAATGTGACCGACCCAGATAAAAACAAATAGGTTCCAGAGCTACTCTTCAAACTTGAAGACTCGGATTCTGAGAGTGCATCTGCGTGTGAGTGTCAAGGAGAGAAAGTGATTTGTAACACTGTAGACTGAGCCTTGAAAATATAGCGGGTTTCCTTTCTGGCCCCGTGCCACTCCCTGTGAGTTTTGCTCTCCTCCGGTGGCCTGCTCAGACCTCAAGGGTGTATCACACAGCACTGCTCAGAAGACGGGGCATTGTAGTAATTCAAACTATGAGACAGAGAGACCAGTAGCCCCTCCTCATATCTTCTTGAGGGATTTCACCTGAATGACATTTGGTAGAGGAAAATGTGCCAACTCGTTGGCTGAGAAGCAGCATGCCCTAGTGGGAAGAGCCCGGGCCTGGGAGCCCAAGGACCCGAGTTCTAATTTCACTCTGACAAATGCTTGTTTTGTGATCTTGGGCAAGTCGCTTAACTTCTCTGTGCCTCAGTTCTCCTCTTCTTCCTCCTGTGAGCTGTATCTGGGGTAGGGACTGTGTCCAAACTAATTCACTTGTAATAATAATAATAATGGTGTTTGTTAAGCACTTACTATGTGCCAAGCACTGTTCTAAGCACTGGGGTAGATACAAGGTAATCAGGTTGCCCCACGTGGGGCTCACAGTCTCAGTCCCCATTTTCCAGATAGGGGAACTGAGGCCCAGAGGAGTTAAGTGACTTCCCCAAAGTCACACAGCTGACAACTGGTGGAACTGGGATTAGAACCTGCGACCTCTGACTCCCAAACCCGGGGTTTTTCCAATAATTCCACCTTTCAGTTTAAAACAGTGTTTGGCACATAGTTAGCACTTAACAAATACAAAACAAAATAACAAAACAAAACAAAAACCCTTCTCCCGAACTCTGCTACCAGCTTGCCTCTATGTGAGACCAGCCTGATGATCAGCCAGGCATATGGGGATCATAGGAAAGAGGGGGAGGAGAGAGAGGGGAAGCTGGAAATATTTGAGATGCTCTTTGTCAATCAGGGCCATATGTGGATGATGGCTGTCTGGGAATAACCTTAGGGATGGGAATTTTGCCTCCAAACAAGGATTCACCTTTAGGGGTCAATCAATCAGCCAATCAATCAATCCATGGTATTTTATAAGTGCTTATTGCATGCACTAAGTGCTTGGGGGAGTACAATACACCATTCATTCATTCATTCATTCAATTGTATTTATTGAGCGCTTACTGTGTGCAGAGCACTGTACTAAGCGCTTGGGAAGTACAAGTTGGCAACATATAGAGATGGTCCCTACCCAACAGCGGGCTCACAGTCTAGAAGAGTTGGTAATAACCACCAGAGTTGGTAATAATAATAATCAATCGCATTTCTTGAGCATTTTCTGCCTACAGAGCCCTATGCTGAGTACTTGGAAGAGCATAATATAACAATAAACAGACACATTCCCCACCCTCAACGAGCTTACAGTCTAGAGGGGGATACAGATATTAATATGCATAAATGAATTAATTAATTGATATAAATAAATTTAAAATAATAATCGTGGTATTTGTTAAGTGCTTACTATGTGCCAAGCACTGTACTGAGCACTGAGGTAGTTATACGATAACCAAGTTGGACATAGTTCATGTCCTACTTGGGGCTCCCAGTTTTAATGCCCATTTTACAGAGGAGGTAACTGAGGCACAGCATAAAGTGACTTGCCCAAGATCACACAGCAGGTAAGTGATGGAGCCGGGACTACAAATTCTGACTTCGAGACCTGTGCTCTTTCCACTAGTCCGTGCTGCTTTGTGCTGCCGGTAGACATGTGAGCATGAGTTGGAGTACTAGAGTACTGTAATTTATTTTAGTGTCTCTCTCCCCTAGGCAGGGAATGTGTCTGTTTATTGTTATATTGCACTCTCCCAAGCTCTTAGTACAGTGATCTGCCTACATAGTAAGTGCTCAGTAAACATGATGGACTGATTGACAAGAATACCCAAACAGCAACTCTATGGTAAGCTGAAATTGAGCAACCAAAAATGAGGGGCATGGAGGAAATGTTTTAAGGGCATGGTAAAGAAAAGCATCAGGCAATAATAATAATAATAATAATTGTGGTATTTGTTAAGCACTTACAATGTGCCAGGCACTGTATTAAGTGCTGGGATGGGTTCAAGCAAATAGGGTTGGACACAGTCCCTGTCCCACATGGGGCTCACAGTTTCAATCCCCATTTTACGGATGTCCTAACTGAGGCCTAGAGAAGTGAAGTGACTTGCCCTAGGTCACACAGCAAACAAGTGGCGGAACAGGGATTAGAACCCAGAACCCAGATCCTTCTGACGCCCAGAACCCTGCTCTATCCACTAGGCCACAACTGCTTCTCGAATACTGAACCTTCGTTGAAAACTGGGAGCCAATAGTCACAGGTGGATCAACATGGAACCCTGCAAAAAAAGAAGACAACAGTTCTACTGAGCAGAGGTTTCATGAGAATCGTGAAACCGAAAGCCGAAAGTAAAAGAAGTGCTAGGTGTTGCAAAGGACAAACATGTCAGCTCGACAGAGAACTGTCTTCATGTGACTCTGGTTTGGACAGGAGGGGAGGTCTCTATTCAACCATATTTGCACATCTTGGGGACTTTCACTGTCAGTAACATCTTCAAATACATCTCTCTCCCACCCTCTCTCATCAAACATTAATTCATTCATTGACTCATAATAATAATAATAATGATGGCATTTATTAAGCGCCTACTATGTGCAAAGCACGGTTCTAAGCACTGGGGAGGTTACAAGGTGACCTCATAGTTATTGAGTGCTTACTTTGTATTAAGTGCTTGCTCTATATTGAGTGTTTACTTTGGGAGAATGTAATATATTGCTAAACAGGCACATTCCCTGTCCACAATAAGCTTACAGTCTAGAGCAAGGATCTAGGACTAATGAGGTCCAAACTCAACTTTACCTAAATTACCGTGGAATTCTGGTTCTCATTTCCCCCCTCCCCCATCATAAAAATATCTGCCCAAACCTCACCACTGAAGGCATTACCTGGATAGTTTGCTTCTGTAAAAAAAGCTCCAGTTGTGACCATGGCCAAGATCTCTTTGGACTTCCTTTTCTCCCTTCTCCCCAGCCCTACTTTACCAAGTTCTTCCTTACGTGTAAATTAGATCCTGAAAGAGGTGAATTCACTCTGCCAGGTCTTGCAGTGTGCTTTGTAACAGAGATCGCTTGGAAGAAACCCAGGGACTTTGTATTGCCGTTTCAAACATTTGTTAATAATAACAGCACCACAACTATATACTTCTTTATGGACGTTATTAGAGGATCTGAAACCGCTCTCGCTGCCCCCAAAAGGAACCCATTACAATTTATATGTATCTTTTCTTGGAAGAAATTTTCTGTTTTTGTCAAAGGTGCAGATCACAGGAAGGCAGCCTGGTCTAATGGAAAGAACATGGGGCTGGGAGTCCGGAGACCCGAGTGGTATAATGGTTAGAGCCCGGGCCTGGGAATCAGAAGGTCTTGGGTTCTAATTCCTGCTCTGCCACTTGTTTGCCATGTGACCTTGGACAAGTCACTTCATTTCTCTAGGAAATGAGACTGTGAACCCCACATGGGACAGGGTCTGTGTCCAACTCACTTTGCTTGTACCTACCCAGCACTTAGTACAGTGTCTGGCACATAGTAAACACTTAGAAAATACCATCATGATTTATTATAAGGTCCCGTTCAGCTGGCAGGCTGCTGTGTGACCTGCCACAGGTCACATAATAATAATAATGGTATTTATTAAGCACTTACTATGTGCAAAGCACAGTTCTAAGCACTGGGGTGGTTACAAGGTGATCAGGTTTTCCCACGGGGGGCTCATAGTCTTAATCCCCATTTTACAGATGAGGTAACTGAGGCACAGAGAAGTTAAGTGACTTGCCCCAAGTCACACAGCTGACAATCGGCAGAGCCGGCGTTTGAACCCATGACCTCTGACTCCAAAGCCCGTGCTCTTTCCACTGAGCCATGCTGCTTCTAAATAGTAATAAGGATAATAATTTTCGTACTTGTTAAACACTTACTATGTGCCAAGCACTTTTCTAAGCACTGGGGTAGATACAAATTAATCAGGTTGGACACAGTCCAGGTCTCACATGGGGCTTACAGTCTTAATCCCCGTTTTACAGATGAGGTAACTCTGGCCCAGAGAAGTGAAGTGACTTTCCAAAAGTCACACAGTAGACATGTGGCGGAGCCGGGATTAGAACACAGGTCCTTCTGACTCCCAGGCCTGTGCTCTAAAATCCAATTTTTCTTATTCTGCTGAAGTGTTCCTGTGTCAGTTATTTTGGCTTATCTGGTTTTGGCTTATTCTTTATGTACAGCATATGTAGGTGAAATTTCATATCACTTATCAAAGCAATCCAGGGTGGGAATGACTGAATACAGTAAAAACCCCATTAGGTGCATGGGTGGATCAGACACTCCTTTGAACAAGAAATGCTATTGAAAATTTTCCCATAGGCTGTTTTCTAGGTTTCTTCTTGTTGATGGGATGAAACTCATTTACCTGGGATTCTCCAAGACTTTACACTGCGACATCTCCTCCATGAGGCCTTCTTGATTAATTTCTGTTGTCCCCAGATTATCACCCCCATAATTACCATCTCAGCCTTTCTGCTTCAAATAGACCTTGTGCAACTCACCATCAATCAGTGGTATTTATTGAGTGTTTACTGTGTGCGGATCACTGTACTAAGCACTTAAGAGAGTATAATCCAACAGATTTGGATGGTTAGCAACCCGTGATAGGTTGTCCACCATCGGCAAAATTTTCGCGTTGGTGCTGGTCTCTTTCTGGGCTCTGTTCCCTTCTCTGTGAAGTACTAAGAGGGGGCTTCAGATTTAGAAGTCCCTTCAAATGAGCTGTTAACTAGAGGTCTTGTATCTGCTGGCTGCCTAGGACTCCCTTATAGATCCCTTGACACTTTCCATAAAGATTATTGGATAAAGGCTGGCGCCCTTTCCAGTACTTTCTTCTCTCACTAGAGATGTAGGAACAGGCAAAAATCCCCCCAATCCCAAATCCAGCTGCCTAAATCCAGGGGCAGAGCAAACTGGGCTATAACCTAAGCATTAATTCATCTACATATCTCCCTTCCATTCTTACCCCTATCAGAAAATCTTCTTAGAGTCTGTCTCCCCATTTGATTGTTAGCTTCTTGGGGGAAGGAATCCTGTCTACTAACTGCAATGAGTCCTAAATACAGCCTCTGCAAGGTACTCTTGATGTGCCTTGTACTGTGCAACTCATAAGTGGACGTTCAATAAATGCTATTACAACCACCACCACTGCATGCCGTAGTGGATAGAGCACAAGGCCTGGGATTCAGAAGCTCATGGGTTCTAATCCCTGCTCTGCCGCATGCCTGCTGTGTGACCTTGGGCGAGTCACTTCACTTCTCTGGGCTTCTGTTACCTCATCTGTAAAATGGGGATTGAGACTGTGAGCTCCGTGTCAGGCAGGGACTGTGTCTAACCCGATTTGGTTGTATCCACCCCAGCGCTTACTACAGTGCCTGGCACAGAGTAAGTGCATAACGAATACCACAATTATTATCATTACTACCACCACTACTACTAGAGCTACTACTGAACTATAGTATACAGCCTCAATAAACTCTACTATTACTATTCATTCATTCATTCATTCGTACTAGAAAAGCAGCATGGCTCAGTAGAAAGGGCATGGGCTTTGGAGTCAGAGGTCAGGGGTTCAAACCCCAGCTCTTCCAATTGTCAGCTGAGTGACTTTGGGCAAGTCACTTAACTTCTCTGGGCCTGAGTTACCTCATTTGTAAAATGGGGATTAAGACTGTGAGCCCCCTGTGGGACAACCTAATCACCTTGTGACCTCCCCAGTGCTTAGAACAGCGCTTTGCACATAGTAAGTGCTTAATAAATGCCATTATTATTATTATTACTACTACTACCACTACTACCAGTACTACTACTGCACCCTGTACAGCCTCAATAGACACTCTTGATTGACTGAATAATAATCCTGGGCAGAAACTCAATATCCGCTTCCCCAACATTACTTTTGAAATGCTTTCCTTTAAATCTGCATTGCTGATAGTTCTGTGGGGCCAGAATCATCGAACCACTTTCTGAATGCCATTACTGTTCTCCAAATTTCTGGGCAGGGATAGTAGGAATGTCATATAATGCATGCTTCATCTGGAAGCCATACTCTTCCACTGCAAAAGGAATCCACCTCCATTTTGGCACTGAACCCACCGTTTGTTCCTAGAGCAAGCGTTTATAGGGCTCAATCGTGATTGGGCTGACAAAGTGGACATCGGTAAAGGACTGAGTCACACTTAAGAATTCACCACAGAATAGTGCGAGAAAATAAGATCTTGGAACCTTTTTTATACGGGACTCTCCCAAAAGCTTAGTACGCCTCTCTGCACATTGTAACCATTTAATCAGTGCAATTGATTGATTGACTGATTGAGGGAAAACTTGAGTCAAGTGGGCAGGGAAGGACTGCTGTCTTCCCTTCGAAACCCTACCCTTTCTAAATACTGTATTTCCACCTCATTGTCACTAGGAAAATTTTTGCACAGAGATTTTCTAAGCCCTATGAAATCTAACTTTCCACGAGAACAATCAAGATGTCATAATCTACTAGCCAAACATCAACTCAATCAATCATTGCCTCAACCGGCAATGTACAATTTCCAAATGAGAAATGCAAAAGAACATATTTTTTTGGTCCTTAGTTAATTTTGCCTCACTGGTAGTCCAACAGAGTTAAATGTGATGTCAGGTTCATGTCTAAAGGGTTTTGAATGAAATTGATCTTGAAAAAGAAGCCAACTGAAAAGTTGTCTTAACAACTGTGGAAATGATTTTCACAAATTACTATTCGATTCCTAACAAGTTAACTGGACCTATCCAAAATTACAAACTCCCTTTCTCTCTGTCTCTGTCTCTGTCTCTCTCTCTCTCTCCCTCTTCCTTCTCTTCCCATCCCTAACTAAGCCCTTATTTCCTCTTCTCCCACTCCCTTCCGTATTACCCTTGCACTTGGATTTACACCATCTATACACCTCCCTCCAACCCAAACCCCACAGCACCTATGTACATATCCATAATTTATTCATTTATATTCATGTTTATCTTCCTCTTTAAAGTGTAAGCTCATTATGACCTAGTGGAAAGAGCACAGGCCTGGGAATCAGAGGACCTGGGTTTTAATTCTGGCTCTGCCAATTGCTTGCTCTGTGACTGGGCAAGTCACTTAACTTTTCTGTGTCTCAACTGTAAAATGGGGATTAAATACTTGTTCTCACTCTTACTTAGACTATGAGCTCCGTGTGAGACAGAGACTCTGTCCAACCTGACAGACTTGCATCCACCCCAGTGCTTAGAACAGTGCTTGACCCATAGCAAGCACTCAACAAATACCATAATATTCACCCTCAGCTAGAGGTTTCCTCTCCCAGCACACTAGCTGTGTGGAGCAATGTTGCCTAGTGGATACAGCATGGGTTTGGGCATCAGAAGGACCTGGGTTCTAATCCCGGCTCCAACGTTTGTCTGATGTGTGACCTTGGGCAAGCCACTTAGCTTGTCTATGCCTGAGTTCTTACATCTCTACAATGGAGATTAAGATTGTGAGCCCTACCGTAGGACAGGGACTATGTCCAACCTGGTCACCTTTGATCTACTCCAGTGCTTAGAACAGTACCTGGTACTTAGTAAACACTCAACAAATACTACAACTTTTATTAATATTATCATTATTATTTTTAGACAGTGACAGGCCTACCCAGACTAAACCCAATTTTTCCTCTGCTCCTCCTCCCTATTCCCCCCACTCCCTCCCTCTGCTCTAGTCCCTTCCCTGCCCCACAGTACTTGTGTATATATGTACATATTTATTCTCCTATTTATTTTATTAATTATGAAAATATATCTAAAATTACATGTGTTTATATTGATGCTATTGATGCCTGTTTACCTGTTTTGTTTTGTTTTGTTGTCTGTCTCCCCCCTTCTAGACTGTGAGCCCTTAGTTGGGTAGGGATTGTCTCTATTTGTTGCTAAATTGTACTTCCCAAATGATTGTACAGTGATCTGCACACAGTAAGCTCTTAAAAAATATGATTGAATGAATGAATTTCAAAAAACGCATCAGAAGAACCACAGAGGGAAGGGAGAGAGCAAAGTGAGGAAGATGTGCTCACGGGGTTGGGGGGGGGGGAGTGTGGGGTAGGGAGAGGTGTGAAACAATGTTAGAAGGATTCTCCTAAAATCCCCATCCCAAATCAGGCAGCAGTTAGATCACTATTGGCTCCGGTGACTCACTGCATTAGCAACATTGAAGACTTCCTCATGTTTCTCTTTGGGGAAAAAGCAGAACATGAAAATGACTTATACCCTTACAAACACCTGAAGTATTGCTATCGAGCACGACTCACGGATCCTATTACTTAATCCCTCACTCAAGAGCAGATCCACTTTGCCCTCGTCCTTTCATCTGTATCTTATTTTAAGTGTCGGTCTCCCCGACTAGACTGTAAGCTTCTGGAGGGCAGGGCCATGTCTTCTAACTCTACTGTACTGAGAAGCAGTGTGTCTTAGTGGACAGACCGTGGTCCTGAGAGTCAGAAGAACCTGGGCAGTGTGGCTCATTGGAAAGAGCCCGGGCTTTGGAGTCAGAAGTCATGGGTTCAAATCCCAGCTCCACCAATTGTCAGCTGTGTGACTTTGGACAAGTCACTTAACTTCTCTGTGCCTCAGTTACCTCATCTGTAAAATGGGGATTAAGACTGTGAGCCCCCCATGGGACAACCTCATCACCTTGTGACCTCCCCAGCACCTAGAACAGTGCTTTACACATAGTAAGCGCTTAATAAACGCCATCATTAACCAGGATTCTAATCCCAGCTCCACCGTATGTCTGCTGTGTGACCTTGGGCAAGTCACTTAATTTCTCTGTGCCTCAGTTATCTCATCTGTAAAATGGGGATGAGTTTGAGCTCCTTGTGGGACAGGGACTGTGTCCAACCTGATTAACTCTTATCTACCCCAGAGCTTAGAACAGTGCTTGGCACAGAATAATCATTAAAGTACCATTATCATTATTATTATTACTACTGTACTTTCCCATGTACTTAGTTCCATCCTCTGGCTTGTACTTCCCAACAGTCTAGTACAGTGCACCATGCCAATTGGGTGTTCAATAAATGCTACTATTACTACTACTGCAACCACTACTACTGTGACTACTGCTGTAATCAGGAGGTACTCAATATATGTCATACATACTATTCAGTCTCCTGAATAATGACTAATCCTGGCTCTGCCAATGCTCTACCAGTTGCTTGCCATGTGACCTATTTTATTTTCAGTCAATCAATCAACCAATAACATTTATTGGGCACCTGCTGATGGCAGAGAGCTGTTGGAAGAGCTTGGTTTCCCAGTAGAGTTAGTAGATCTGGACTCTTAACTTCAGGGATTTTACAATGAAGTGGGGGAATTAAGTGCTACAGTAAATTAACAATTAGAGGAAGGAGGAAAAGAAAGAAGGAAGAAGAGGAATTAGTGCTTAAATAATACGGTAAGTAAGATGTGTCCAAAAATGATGTGGGAGGGTTATAAACTTCTTGTGGGCAATATGTCTACCAATTCTGTTGTACCATACTCTCCCAAGTGCTTAGTACAGTGCTCTACACAGAGTAAGCACTCAATAAATACCATTTTTTGATTATGAATTACACAAGGTGTATTTGGAGCAGAAGCACTGAGGTAGTAATTATGGGGGCTATAATCTGGGGGCAACAGAAATTAATCAAGGAAGGCCTTGAGGAGATGTATGTTCAGAAGGGATTTAAATATGGGTAGAGATATGTAGCCTGGAGGTTTTAGAAAAGTAGGGAGTTTGTGGAATGGGGAAAAGCAGGCAGGTTGGAGATAGGTGAATTGAGAGTGAGGTACTGTAAGAAGTTTAGTTTGAGAGGAAGGAAGAGTGCAAGCTGAAGTGTAGTGGGAGAAAAGAGCGGATTCATTCACTTGCATTTCATTCAATTGTATTTATTGAGCACTTACCATGTGCAGATAACTGTACTAAGCACTTGGAAAGTACAGTTCAGCAACAGATAGACAATCCCTACCCAACAATGAGCTCACAGTCTAGCAGGGGGAGACAGACAACAAAACAAAACAAGTAGACAGGCATCAATAGAATTAAAGGAGGATAGGAGGAAGGGCAAAGGCTGATTGAATTCCTTTCCAGCCTTTAATGCTGAGAAGCAGCACAGTAAGTGGAGAGGGCAAGCGCTTGGGAGTCAAAAGGATATGGGTTCTAATCCCAGCTCCGCCACTTGTCTGCTGTGTGTCCTTGGGCAAGTCACTTAGCTTCTCTGTGCTTCAGTTACCTATTCTGTTAAAATGGGGATTAAAACTGTGAGCCCCACATTCTTGGACATAGACTGTGTCCAACCTGATTAGCTTGTATCTACTCCGCTACCCAGTATAGTGCTTGGCACATAGTCTGTAACAAATGCCACTAACAAAAGAGAGAAAGAAAGGGAAACATGTCTAACCAAGAGAGGTTTTTGAGTAATAAGAAGTTCTTCCTTTGCACTAAATAATTCAGAAACTTGAATCATAGATACTGGCATAGTCAAGGCTCTCTAGAAACGGCAACTCCAACATCAGATATGAGGTTGAAGATTTGGATTACAAATAAAAAATTAAAAAAGCACAGGGTTGTCCTGTGTTACTTGGCTTCCGAACTCCAACATCAGATACGAGGTTGAAGATTTGGATTATAAATAAAAAATAAAAAATAAAAGCACAGGGCTGGCCGGTGTTGCTTGGCTTCCGTTCTGCCACTAGGTGGCATAGCGTGTATTTTTCCAATTGATCCTATTGAAAAGCGGTTTTTTTTGTGTTAAAATCTTTCTTCTATATATGTTGCTTCTAAAGTCTTGGGCGCCTATCATTTTGGGATCAATCTAGAAATCTCTCCTTATGATCAAAGTTCAGCAAAATATTTGTCTTATGGGTTGCAACATAGCCCAGTGGATAGAGCATGGGAATCAGAAGGACCTGGGTTCTAATCCTAATTCTGCCTCTTGCTTTCTGGAAACTCTCTAGACTGTAAAGCCTGGTGGGCGTGGAATATGTCTGTTAATTGTTATATTGTACTCTCCCAAGCGCTAGTACAGTGCTCTGCACACATAAGCGTTCAATAAATACGACTGACTGAATGAATGAAGAGTGTGAGCTTGGGCAAGTCGCTTCACTTCCTTGTGCCTCAGTTACCTCATCTGTAAAATGGGGATTAAGACTGTGAGCCCCAGGTGGATCATAGACTCTGTCCAACATGATTAAGTTGCATCTATTTGAACAGTGCCTGGCACACAGTAACACTTAATAAATACCATTTAAAAAAATCATTGCTTCAGCTGATTTTTTTTCCCAAATGGATTAAGACGGCATTCAGGTCTAAATCCTTGATTCTCCCCTCCCCCACATTTTATGGATAAATAAAAATGATGGTATTTGTTAAGTGCTTACTATGTTCCAAGCACTGTACTAAATGCTGGAGAAGCTGAGGCAGTTAATTCATAGGAACTCCGGGACCACAGTATACGAAGAGTGCAGAAGTGCATGACATAGTGAATAGAGCATGGGCCTGGGAATCAGAAGGTCATGGGTTCTAATCCCAGGTACACCGCTTGTCTGCCGTGTGGCCTTGGGCCAGTTACTTAACTTCTCTGTGCCTCAGTTACCTCATCTGTAAAATGTGTCCCATGCAGGACTGGGACTTTGTCCAACCTGATTTGTTATATCCATCCCAGCTTTTAGTATAGTGCCTAGCACATAGTAAGCACTTAACAAATACAATCATTTTATTTATTTATATATTTTTCCCACCAATGAATGTGGACTCTACCACTTCCAAAGAAAGGGAGGGCAAGGAGAGCCTTGGAAGGGAGAAAGTGAACATGCCAAGAACTTTAGAAAGACGTGGCAAAGGCTTTAACTGCTATTTCTGAGAGGAAGCTCATTATACTGTTCTGTTTCTTGAAGTCAGGCAAGGTGTGTTTTGCTTTAAGTGTGTTCTCTCTAACTTATTAGGCCAGTTTTCAGCACTCAGTGGGTAGTCAGTAAATGCCATTGATTGATTGGAATCCAAGGAGAACTGGAATAAGTCCAATCCTCTTAGACTTCACTTTGTCTTTCCTTTTCCTCCTACTACAATGTTTGCTGCTTCCGTGTTTGGCACACAACCCCTCGTTCCTTCGTGTCAGCTCCCCGTGGGCACGGAATGTACCTTGTAGCTCTGCTGTACTTTTTAAATGCTTTGTACACTGCATTAAATTCAGTAGACACATGGCTCAGTGTAAAGAACCCGTGCTTTGGAGTCCTAGGTCATGGGTTCAAATCCCACCTCCACCACTTATCAGTTGTGTGACTCTGGGCAAGTCACTTCACTTCTCTGGGCCTCAGTTGCCTCATCTGTAAAAATGGGGATGAAGACTGTGAGCCCTCTATGGGACAACCTGATCGCCTTGTTAACCTCCCCAGCGCTTAGAACAGTGCTTTGCACATAGTAAGTGGTTAATAAATGCTATCATTATTATTATTATTACTACTTTTTAATTTTTTGTATATATTTGATAGGTGCTTACTATGTGCCAGGCACTGCTCGTTGTGGGCAGGGAAAGTGTCTGTTTATTGTTGCATTGTACTTTCCCAAGCGCTTAGTACAGTGTTGTGCACACTGTAACTGCTCAATAAATATAATTGAATGAATGAATACTAAGTGTTGAGATAGATACGGGCTAATCAGGTTGGACACAGTCCAAGTCGCACTGGGGCTTACAGCGTGGCTCAGTGGAAAGAGCTCGGGCTTGGGAGTCAGAGGTCATGGGTCTAATCCCGGCTCCGCCACTTGTCAGCTGTGTGACTTTGGGCAGGTCACTTCACTTCTCTGTGCCTCAGTTACGTCATCTGGAAAATGGGGATTAAGACTGTGAGCCCCACGTGGGACAACCTGATTACTTTGTATCCTCCCCAGTGCTTAGAACAGTGCTCGACACAGAGTAAGCACTTAACAAATGCCATTATTATTATTTATCCCCATTTTACAGATGAGGTAACTGAGGCACAGAGAAATGAAGTGACTTGCCCAAGGTCATACGGCAGACCAGTGGAGGCACCAGGATTAAAACCCAGACCTATGCTCTGTCCACTAGGCCACTGTGCTTCTCTACAAATACTACAATCACTATTACTGTTATTACTACTACTATTACCACCTACTACTTACTACTACTACTATTATTATTTCCACCACTATTCCTATTATTTCATTTCCTGTCAAGCCACTGTCCTTCTTACTGGGGATGTTAACTTTTTCAAACCTGAAGTAAATCTGTTGACTGCCAGTATAGGGATCTTTGCCTTTTTCCCTATCTTGTTCAAATCAGGTGCATCACCTATTGGAATTAACAGACAATGTCCCTCAAAGGAAAATGTGTGGGTTTTTACATTTTCTTCTTCACTGTAACAGGCATTGAATTCAACCATGTAACGTGCCAGAATAGTAGAAGTATTTCCTACCCTTTCCCTAAAATGTCTCTTAAATCCAACATCTGGTATTTGGTACCCAAATTTTATTTGTTTTATTGAGAGCTTTTAATGGGGGATAAATCATAAGATTTTCATTTTAATTTTCAGTGTAGCAGTTTAATACGGATAGCACGGCTTTTGCAATGACACCAGCTAGTGAGCTGAAACTCAGATCAGAATTGCCTGAGCCAAAATTCCTTTGGTCCCAGCAATGGAATATGAATAGCCTGTGTTTGTTAACCCTAAATGTTTCACTGGTAACAAGAGAAGATAGCAGAGGGAAAGCAAAAATGTTCACCAAAAGGAAAGGGGACACTTTTAAACCAAAATCTCTAAACAGGCAAGGTCATGAAGCTACTCCAGACTTGACCAGGTTCAAGTTAAAGTGCTAACATGAAAATTGTGGAATCATGGTATGGTGGAACTAATTTTCTCATAGGAAAACATAGGTGTTTTCTCATCGGTGTTATGTTTCTACAATTTTCAGGTACCAATTGTGTCAAAATTCAGAGGATTGCTTGTATGTCTTTCTACTGTTCTATAGATTATAAACATTCCTTTTATCCCACAACTAATTACTTCAACCAAAAAGCTGTCATTGTAGTCTCCTCTATTAAATCATAAAGCTCTTGAGGGAAGGACTGTTTCTTCTACTTTTATTATTTGTGCCCGAGTGCCTAGTATAAGTTATCCACACAGTAAGTGGTCAATATATATTGATGATGATGAAGAATGTGAAAGATGCCCCTGTGTAACTGGCCATGGAGAGATTGCCTAACTTTTTCCTTTGTAGAAGATGATGTACTAATCCAGTGCATCTAATAATAATAATAATAATGGCATTTTTTAAGCACTTATTATGTGCAAGGCACTGTTCTAAGTGCTGGGGAGGATACAAGGTGACCAGGTTGTCCCTTGGGGGGGCTCACAGTCTTAATCCCCATTTTACAGATGAGGTAACTGAGGCCCAGAGTAGTGAAGTGACTTGCCCAAAGTCACACAGCTGACAATTGGCGGAGCTGGGATTCGAACCCATGACCTCTGATTCAAAGCCCGGGCTCTGCATCTACAGTGTTCTCTGATAGGGCTAAGCTTCATCTTTCATTATCATTGATGAAGAGTATTTCATATTCATATAGAGATCCTTACTAACCAGAAAACATAGCTTAATAATGGTAATATTTGCTAAGGGCTTGCTACGTGACAGATGCAGTAATAATAATAGTTATTGTATTTGTTAAGCGCCTACTGTAGGCCAAGCACTAAGCGCTGGGGTAGATACGAGATAATCAGGTTAGACATCATCGCTGTCCCTCATCGGGCTCATGGTCTAAGTAGGAGAGAGAAGAGGAATTGAATCCTCATTTTGCAGATGAAGTAACTGAGGTCCAGAGAAGTTAAGTGATATGTCCAAGCTCACACGGCAGGCAAGTGGCAGAGCCAGAATTAGAACCTGGGCCTTTGACTCCTAGGTCCGTGGTTTTTTTCATATGCTGATGCAGTGAATCATCATCGGGGCATTTACTGAACCCTTACTGTGTGCAGGGCACTGTACTAAGTGCTTGAAAAATAAGTGCTATCCCCAGTGAATGCTGGGAAAAAAAGGTCTGGAAATCATCGAGTTCCATATCATCATCAATCATATTTATTGAGCGTTTACTGTGTGCAGAGCACTGTACTAAGCGCTTGGGAAGTATAAGTTGGCAACATATAGAGACGGTCCCTACCCAACAGTGGGCTCACAGTCTACTCTCTCTTTTGTTCTTCCTCTCCTCCCTCTCCCAGTCGCTAAATTCTTGCTCCCAACTGCTCCCTTGTTTAATTCTGTTCACCAACTTCCTTCCTTCATAGATTTCTAGACTGTGAGCCTGTTGTTGGGTAGGGACCATTTCTATATGTTGCCGATTTGTACTTCCCAAGTGCTCAGTACAGTGCTCTGCACACAGTAAGCACTCAATAAGTACGATTGAATGAATCCTAATTCTTCTTTAACTCCCCCTCCCCCCTACCCCGCCATCCATCCTCATTTATAACCTACTCTGTACAAACCAGTGTACTAAGCTCCTGGGAGAATCCAACTAAGAGACGTAGATGCTGCCCTCAAGAAGCATAGAGTGGTTTAAATGCAAGATTTTGGAGCAGACATGAATGTTTACTCTCCAGACCGTGTTCTTACTCCAGAGCCCCAACCATTCCAGCAGTACAAGTTGGTTCCATGTGAAAGAGAGTCCAGAACTCTACTTTCTTTACTTTGGATCAGGGAGCCCTTCCTAAGGGAACG
Organism: Tachyglossus aculeatus; assembly: GCF_015852505.1. Taxonomy (NCBI): domain Eukaryota; kingdom Metazoa; phylum Chordata; class Mammalia; order Monotremata; family Tachyglossidae; genus Tachyglossus; species Tachyglossus aculeatus. Next base: position 37,076,938 of record NC_052077.1, on the reverse strand, counting down.
TCTGCTGAACGAGAGCCAAGTTTTATAGGGCCACAGAGCAGAGCCAGGGTATTTGTTAAGCTCTTACTATGTGCCAAGCACTGTTCTAAGCACTGGGGTAGATACAAGGTCATCAGGTTGTCCCACGTGGGGCTCACAGTCTTTATCCCCATTATACAGATGAGGTAACGGAGGCACAGAGAAGTGAAGTGACTGGCCCAAAGTCACACAGCTGACAAGTGGCAGAGCCAGGATTAGAACCCACGACCTCTGACTCCCAAGCCCGGGCTCTTTCCACTAAGCCACACTGCATGATTGACAAATAGCGTAAGCAGGAGGTAGACTAAGTAGGACATAACAGGTAGAATCTGAAATAAATGATTGAATAAATGTATAAACATCTGTATAAATACTGATTCTATTGTACTGTATTTTCCCAAGTTCTTAGTGCAGTGCTCTGTGCACATTAAATGCCCAGTAAATACCATGAATTAATAAATACGTTAGTGCTTAGGGTGGCTGTTGGGTTGACACCCCTTGTTGGGTAAGGATTGCCTCTATTTGTTGCCGAATTGTACTTTCCAAGTGTTTAGTACAGTGCTCCGCACACAGTAAGTGCTCAATAAATACGATTGGATGAATGAATGAGTGGTAGGAATTAGTGAGATGATGATAATAATAATAAACGATGATGGCATTTGTTAAGCATTTACTATGTGCCTGGCACTGTACTAAGCGTTGGGGTGAATATGAGCAAATCAAGTTGGACATAGTCCCTGTCCCACGTGGGGCTCACAGTCTTAATCCCCATTTAACAGATGAGGTAACTGAGGCTCAGAGAAGTGAAGTGACTTGTCCAAGGCCACACAGCAGACAAGTGGCAGAGCTGGGATTAGAATCAATGACCTTCTGATTCCCAGTCCAGGGCTCTGTCCACTAGTCCAAATTGATGCTAATTAATTAATTCATTCATTCATTCAATCATATTTATTGAGCCCTTACTTTGTGCAGAGCACTGGACTAAGCGCTTGAGAACTACAAGTTGGCAACTCTTAGAGACGGTCCCTACCCAACAACGGGCTCACAGTCTAGGAGGGGGAGATAGACAACAAAACAAAACATGTGAACCGGTGTCAAGTTGTCAGAATAAATAGAAATAAAGCTAGATGCACATCATTAACAAAATAAATAGAATAGCATGGGGAGAAGCTGGAGGCAGTAGGGCCAGTGAGATCAATCCATCGATTGTATTTATTGAGCAATTACTATGTGCAGAGCCCTGTGCTAAGCACTTGGGAGAGAACGATACAACAGAATTACCAGACATATTCCTTGCCCATAACGAGTTTACAGTCTAGAGGGGGAAATCTACACAAGGCTAATGTGGCCTTGCAAATAGTCTTCAGAATTATTTTGGCTCATAAAATTCTACTGGGCCTGTTAGATAATAATAATAATGATGATGGCATTTTATTAAGCACTTATTATGTGCAAAGCACTATTCTAAGCACTGGGGAGGTTACAAGGTGTTCAGGTTGTCCCACGGGGGGCTTACAGTCTTCATCCCCATTTTACAAATGAGGTAACTGAGGTCCAGAGAAGTTAAGTGACTTGTCCGCAGTCACACAGCTGCCAAGTGGCGGAGCCGGGATTTGAACCCATGACCTCTGACTCCAAAGCCCATGTTCTTTCCACAGCGCCATGCTGCTTCTCTAATCTGCATCAGCCCCACTGATATTTTCCAATGCTACCCTTTTTCCTTCTCCTTTTTTTCCCCTTCAACTGCTTTTTGGATCAAGAGGTGAACTGAGCTAAAACATCTGTCTACAAGGCAAATGCACTCAGAATTGACTCCCAAAACCCATCATAAGGGAAGACATACAAAAATGAAGGCCCAGAACTAAAGTTCTAGGTATCTGTTGATAACCCCTGCCTCTCATCCCTCCCCAAAAGAAAAAACCCTGGCTGGGCAGGGACCAAGATGTTACCCCAACTTTCACACTGAAGAAATCCCTCAATTCATTTTCAGCCCCTGCTCTGGACATCATAAAGTCCTTGACTGGCACTCAATAAATGTTTAATAATAATATTAGTGCTCTGGTCTTTGGTACCATCTGTTCCACAGCAATGCAAGAAGTCCTTTGGAAACATCTGATAGCTGAGTAAGACATGCCTTTCAAGAATGGTCCCTGGAAAATCTATGGAAAGAATGACTTTGCTTGACATTAGGTATTTTCATAACCAGGGAACTATAGTAAAATCCTCCTAAGATGTTTCTCCTTATAAAGTTTTCCATTTGCTTGATGCAAATTTTAGGTCCTGTGTATTTGCCCATGATTTTCCATTTTCCTCCCAAAAATCCATTATGAGCAACGAGCAGCTAGTTTTTTGAAAAACAGGTTAGGTTGGGATGGAGAATGGTTAGTAGTTGTACTTATGGTATTTATTGAGCACCCATTAGATGAAAGGCACTGTACTAAGTGCTTGGGAAAGTACAACAGAAAAAAGAGGAAGATTTTCTGCCCACAAGGAGTTTACATGCTAATGAAATATGGTCAAACAATCCATCAACCAATGGCATTTATTAAAGACTTACTTTGGGCAAAACACTGTTCTATGTGCTTGGTAGAGTACAATATAGGTGTACAATGTGATACGATACTATGATCCTCTTGCAGAAATGTTAGGGAATAAACTAATCAGGTTTTGAAGAGAAAGTCACTGCTAAATTGAAAAAGTTGAAAAACCACTGCCTCAAAAAATTAACATGGTTCCTCAAAGACAGAATTCTAGGTAGTCATGGGCAGTGAGAATACAGTAATTGCTTATGTTCTTATGTTCTTAGGAATTAATGGAAAAGGTAACTACATGAGATTACTGTCTTTTGTATTTAACTCTCAGTCAATTAATCAATTGTATTTATTCATTACATCGTATTTGTTGAGCACTTACTGTGTGCAAAGCACTATACTACGGGCTTGGAAGAATACAATATAACAGAGTTGGTAGACATATTCCCTGGCCACAACTAGCTTATGGTCTAGGGGATTTTATAATACCCAGGAGTTTACAGGTCCAAGCATTTAGTACGGTGCCCTGCACTCAGTAAGAGCTCAGTAGGTACCTTCAATGAATTGATTTGTGGGATATTTTAATTCTAGAATCCTGCAAATCTGGGAAAATGGACACTTTACCCCCAAGGACTTCGGAATTTCTAATTCCCTAATGCTTTTGAAATGACTTGTGTGTGAGATGAACCGCATTCATTTAATTTTTGGTTCAGTACAGTTTGGGATTTTACAAGAACTTTTTGGCTCCCAAAAGCCGAATGAGAACATCTCTGGAGTGTCCCGCACCTCTTTATATGTCAAGCGTGGGTGTATTTTCCAATGATGGAATGAGGGGTGTCAGCTAGTTAGCACAAGTTATTGGAACTCTCCTCACCTTTTGTGCAGGCAGAATAATTGCAGACAAATGTATTTGGGAATCCTGTAGAAAGCGAAGTCCGGTTCCTTGGCATGGTTACAGCACAATTTAGCAAGTATGTTAGAACAAATTACCCCTTTTAACCATAAGCCATTCTGTTTCACGCTTTTTAATGAAGGCCTGTACCACACACTAGAATACTTCTCACCTCATTACTGCTCATAAAAATCAATGATCCATTCAAAGGCTCCTCATATCTCCCATATGAGATGTAAAAAAAAAAAAAGCCTAGTCTCTGATTCTGGCACTAAGGCAGCATGGCTGCTTTCTGCATCCTTTGAAGTGGATCATTAGAATGTTTACTAGATAAAAGAACTCAAAAATTTATCTGTTTAATCTCACTGCTGTCATGTGTTAATGTTCTACCCTCTCCTTGCATACAACAAAACACAAGGAAAACCGAGGTGGTTGTTTGGGGAATGAAATAGAGTAGCCGGGGATTTTGCAAGAAGGAGGCCGGTATTCCAGCATGCTTACAGTGTGCTTCAAAAGGGACCCTGAATAAGCAGGAAAAATTTAATGGGCCATTGAAATGCTGAGTATGGATTCAATAAAAAGGGCAGGAAAGGAAACAAGCTGATAAGCCAAGTTAGAAGAAATACACTGTCCAACATCTGAATCAAGCTACACTTTTTTTTTCTTCTTCCCAGAAAGGTGCTTAAGAAGGAAAGGGCCAGTTTAATTCTCTCCGAGCTAAGTGCTCTCACTGGAGGAACATAAAATACAAAATACGCAAAATCCTGGAAATATGCTGCCTTCCATTAATCTCTCTCTCTCTCTCTCTCTCTCTCTCTCACACACACACACACACACACACACACACACACACACACACACAGTTTTTCACCTAGGATGCGAAGAACTTTACTTATAACTGTTGCTAATCCTTTCTCTAGACTGTAAACTCATGGTGGGCAGGGAATGTTTCTACCAACTCTGTTGAATTGTACTCTCCCAAATGCTTAGAACAGTTCTATGCACACAGTAAGTGATCCATAAAAACTGTTGATTGATGTCATTTGATGTTCACGGGGAGACTATCATTCGCTTATTTCTTTTTTAGCATAAAGATACAGGGATCAGTTTTGCTCTGCACTTATGACAAGGGAGGAAAACCAAAAGAATGAAATATTTTTGGCTAGTGAGTTAACCAAATCCCAGCACTTAGTACCGTGCCTGGCACATAGTAAGCGTTTAACAAATACCTTTATTATTACTTCACTGCTGATGTTGGTAGGATGAAATTTGCTGAGGATCTAAACGTTCCCACTCTATTATCAATCACTCACCTTCCTGGATATTTTCCTAATAAGGTGCAAGTCCAGCAGCATTTAAAATTCAAAAGCAAGCCAAGACACACTCCTAAAATAGTTTAGAATCAGGTAACGCAAGCCTCAATTTCATAATGTTTTAAGATACAGAAATCTGGCATGTGGTATACATTTCACTAATGTGGAAAGGTGGTTCACTTGCAAGAAAGATACATTTAATTTAATCTTTTCAGTGAAATTTCCAAAGGCTCCCTTTCTTTGTCATAAAGCCTTCCTATAAGGATAGGATTCCCTGGTAGAGTGCTGTCAAACCCTAAGAAACACTTGGGCTTAACTTGTTCTAAATTAAATTGGTATTCTCCAGACACTGCCACAGAAATGCAAGTTTAGGACAGATTACACTCACAAGGCTACAGTGGAGGAACTGAGGTACTGTACTTCAGTCAGATCCGGGAAGAACACCTTTCAGGTTCCAGTTGACCTCTGGAATAATAACTGCACAGCTTTGTTTCATTTGAAAGCATAAATCTGTACGCACATACTTAGTCGGACATATATCTGTGCATTAAAAAAAAAAGTTCAGCTAACAATAAAGGAAAGGATGAACATTGGCACTGTACATGTTGACAGCATTATGCAAACTTTTCAATATTCCCTTGCATGCTCAACTTTAACTTTTGTTTATAAATTCCACTTAGCCATAATTTACAACTTCTGTTAAGTTAAGCTGGGTCTGTAAAATCTGTCGAAAAAATCAGAGCAGAATGTTTAGAGTTGTCACAAATACATCCTGATATCAAACACGGTGCTCTGTAAATTATGACCCTTTTGGAAACTGAGTTTTTATTTATGTACCTAATATATTTTAGGCCCGATGTTTTGAATGATGAAATGAGGCTTTTCCCACCATTTCCAGCCTGAGCTGGAGTTTCCATGGGAGTGAATTAGGCTTTCAGAGAAGGGTCAAATTAAGTGTTTGGGGACTATTGTGCTTGAATAAATTAAGACTTCATATATTCACTGAGATGGCATAACGAGAAAAGCAAGAATTCAAACCCCAGATTCCTCCCAATTCACTTTGTGAAGTTTGTAGTGAATCAGCCTCCTAGTACAAGTTTTTTTCCTTAATAAAAATGTTTTAAATTTGCCTCCCTAAGCTAGCATGGCTAGATGATAAGTATCTTTAGGGCAGGGATGACGTCAGCTAACTTTATGATATTCTTCCAAGGACATAATATGGTGCTCCACATCTGATAGATGATCGATAAATGCCAATATTTGATTGCTAGGTCATACTTTACAAGGGAGAGTGTAAAGATATCCTTTAGCTGAGAGTAGTGATGATAGTTCTAGTATTTATTGAGTGCCCATTGGGTACTGTGAACTGGGAAGACTGAGACAAATAGAACATGTTCCCTGTCCACAAGGATTATACACTCTAGTGAAAAAACAACTTGTAAGGGGTGGTACCCTCCCCCTTTTTTAACAATAATAATAATAATAAGAAGAAGAATGATACTTGTTAAGCACATACTATGTGCCAAGCACTGTTCTAAGCTCTGGGGTAGATACAAGTTAATCACAATTCCTGTCTCATATAGGGCTCACACTTTTAATCCCCATTTTATAGATAAGGTAACTGAGGTCCAGAGAAGTGAAGTGACTTGCCCAAGGTCACACAGCTGAAATGTGGCAGAGCGGGATTAGAACACGTGACCTTCTGACTCCCAAACCCATGCTCTTTCCACTTGCTTTCAGATTTCTACTTGGTCACTTCATAGACCAGTTTAAGGGCACAGAAGTTTTTATCCTATTTCCAGAGAGGAAAAAGAAGTGTGATCTAGTGGAGAGAGTATGGATCTGGATTCTAATCCTGGCTCTGTCCTTTGATAGGTGACCTTGGGCAAATCATTTAACTTCTCTGAGCCTCAGTTTTCTCATCTGTAAAATGGGGATTCAAAACCTGTTCTCCCTTTCACTTAAACTGGGTGTCCCTTGTGTCTGAGCTGAGCACTGTTCTAAGTGCTATGGTAATACGAGTTGATTAGGTTGAACACGGTCCCTAACCCACAGGGGGTTCACAGTGTACTTGTATTATTACTACTAGTAGGAGTAAGTATTATTAATGAAATACAAGACAGCACTGAAACACATTGCTTTTGACTCTCTTGAAGTATCTTTTCCTGATAATTTTCCCCAAGTCTTCCTGCACTCACTCCACAAGCTAATTCTCCTGGCAGTTCAAATAAACACTTTAAAGTCTACAGCACATCCCACTTGAAAAGGATTTTGAAGCTTTTCAACAAAAACTGCATGAGTAAGAATCTTCATGAAACCATTCCCCAAGCCTCAGGACAACAATGTTCTCATGAAGGTGGCAGTTAAGGGAATCCACCAAGATTTATCTTTGCTTCCACTAGAGTGTAAGCTCCCTGTGAGCAGAGAACAAATCACTTCTTTGTTCTGTAGAGTGCAACTTACCTCTATCAAATGCCATCATTTCCAATTTATAGCAACTTTATGGACTTATTTTCTCCAGAACATCCCATCTTCTGTCATTATCCGTTAGCCTGCTAACAGTTATTCCATTATTCTTGTTATGGTTCCTATTTATCTAGCAGATGGTCTGCCTCTTCCATGGTTTCCCTGGACTTTCCTAACATTAGTGTCTCCTTCAGAGAATTATTCCTCCTGAGGATGTGTCCAAAATATCCTAGGTTGAGTCATGCTTAATACTACTTCACCCCACTGCAACTTAGAGAGGTAGACAGAACAAATGCTTTGCTTACTTAGAGGAAAACTTTGAAGTACTATCACAATCACTCAGTTGCCACAATCACATCAGCAGAACCGAAGAAATATTGAGTACAAATCCAGAATCTATTCCCTAATAATTTGTGTAGAGCTGCATAGGTTAAGTAGCACGTTCGATATCCTTGATGAAGCACCTTCAGAAAAGTCCCACAGTGACCAACAGATAAATGTCCCCTTTTATGATTATTGTCATTTGCTCATAACCATGGGGGCCTGTGAGGTTGGAAAGAGGAATTTTAGAAAAAGTCCTTTGAATAATTACAAATAAATGTAAATCTTCCCATTGGTGTAGTATGTGGTACAACACATACAACTATCCCACTTGCTTGTACCCACCTCAGCACTTAGCACAGTGCCTGGCACATAGTAAGTGCTTAACAAATACCGGTATTATTACTATTACACATGCATTTGCCCAATCCATTTCAAAATAATTCTAATTGTTAGTTGTGAGATGTTTATTATTTTAGCCATTTGATTTTGACTTTCCAGTGTGTTTGCCAGAGTTTCATCTGCGTGACCAACTTGCCTCTTCTGAGATGAAGGGAAATGATGTCTCTCAATATGCTAGTGCTGAGTTCAATCCTTTTACCTGGGCAAGCATTTTGATTCACAGGGCTACAAGAGAATGTTAGGGACTAGAATCCCCGGGGGAGTTTGAACAGGAGACATGTGGTAGGCTTATTTTTATTTCACATGAAAGGTAAAGCTATCTTCTGCCCCTGTACCTCTACAGTGAGCTTTGTGTTTCTGTTGCCTTTGAAAGGTAAAATATTGATCTAGATAGGAAAAGGAATGCAGCCCTAGAAAGATACTAGTAGATTTAATGATAGAGCTAAATGCCTTCTGAAATAAGGCTCTGAAAATTTATGGGCACTTTAAGGCATTTGTTTAGAAACTTTGCTCCTGAATGTTTGGGAATCTCATTGCCACGCACTGATATAATGTGAAATAGCGATGAATTACTGCGACTTGCTCCATTAAGAAGTGATTTTTTTAACGGTGTTTGTTAAGTGCTTACTATGTGTCAGGGACTGTACTAAGCGCTGGGGTAGATACGAACTAATTAGGTTGTATACAATCCATGTCCTATATGGGGATCACACTCTTAATCCCATTTTACAGGTGAGGTAACTGAGGCACAGAGAAGTGAAGTGACTTGCCCAAAGTCACCCAGAAGTCAAGTGGCAGAGCAGGGACTAGAACTCAGACCCTTCTTGCTCCCAGGCCCACACTCCATCTCTACTAGGCCACACTGCTTCTCCAAAATCCTCACTGTTGTGGAACTGATTACTGTTCAGAGGAATTTTGTTTGTCCTCCTCCTCCTCATCAAAACCATTTATGAAGCCCCTATCTTGTGCAGAGAGCTGCAATAAGTACTTGGGTACAAGTAAACAGAAGCAAGAGACCCTATTCCTGCCCTTGAGGAACTTATGATCTAGAAGTAATCAATTAGTCAATCACTGGCATTTATTAATAATAATAATAATAATAATAATAATAATAATGTTCATATTGTTAAGCACCTACTATGTGCCAAGCACTGTTCTAAGTTCGGGGGGGGGCATATGCAAGGTAATCCAGGTTGTCCCACTAGGGGCTCACAGACTTAATCCCCATTTTACAGATGAGGAGATTGAGGCACAGAGAAGTTAAGTGCCTTGCCCAAAGTCACGCAGCTGACAACTGGCAGAGCCGGGACTTGAACCCGTGACCTCTGACTCACAAGCCTGTGCTCTTTCCACTGAGCCACGTGAGAAGCCAATACTCCAGAGCAGCAGGCGACATTTATGCGATGGGAGGAAAGGGAACAAATCAAATAATCTTTCTCCCATCTTCCTTTTTCTCCTCCCTCATTGTCTTTACTTGTCTTTCTCTTTACAGCTCTCTTCTGATCTTTCTTCTCTTCTACTCTCTACACAAATTTTGTGAAGGAAAAGAAGTTGAGAGGGGGGCGATGCCATCCAAATACTTGAGCCTGATTGTCTGAGGGTCACATGTTGCTAAATGGCTTCCTTTGCTCTCTCCTCTCTTGGCCTCACATAGAGACTGAAGAGACTATGGTAAAGCGTGGCTTAGTGGAAAGAGCCCGGGGTTGGGAGACATAGGTCGTGGGTTCTAATCCCTGTTCCGCCACTTATCAGCTGTGTGACTTTGGGCGAGTCACTTAACTTCTCTGTGCCTCAGTTACCTCATCTGCCAATTGGGCATTAAGACTGTGAGCCCCACGTGGGACAACCTGATTACCTTCTATCTACCCCAGCACTTAGAACAGTGCTTGGCACATAGTAAGCACTTAACAAATACCATCATCATTATTATTATAAAGAGAAGTCATTTCATAGTGACTAGTAGCATGATGTTCTGTTCTGCAAAGACACTTTACTTCCATTACTTAGGGAAAGGAAGCAGGGAATAAAGAGGAAGAGGATGCTGCTATAGGAGAGGGTTTGGAAGAAATGAATGCTTGGTTTAAAGAGGCTGGCTTCTGCTATCATGTTGTACCTCTGTGGTAATAGAGGACCCTCCCTCTGCAATATCCACACTGGTCACAATGTGACCAGTCTCCTGAAGTCACATAAGTTTGCGTAAGCAAGTGGATGAGTGAAACTCTGTCCAAGGGGGAAAGTTGGAACACGTGTGGACATGAGTGAATAAGTTGTTAGTAGAACTTCTTATTGGACCTTTGACTTTCTGCGGTGAGCAACTGTTCAATCAGTCAAGCAATCAATGGTATTTAGTGATGCATTCACCCATTCATTTAATCCTATTTATTGAGCTCTTACTGTGTGCAGAACACTGTACTAAGTGCTTAGAAAGTATAATTCGGCAACAAATAGAGACAATCCCTACCCAACAACAGGCTCACAGACTAGAAGGGGGAAAATAATTGTGGTATTTAAGTAATTATTATGTGATAGGCACTGTATTAATTGCTGGGGTGGACACATGTGAATCAGGTTGGACACAGTCCCTTGTCCCACGTGGGACTCACAGACTCAAACTCCATTTTCCAGGTGTGATAACTGAGGCACAGAGAAGTTAAGTGACTTGCCCAAGGTAACACAGCAGACAAGTGGCCCCAAGACCTTCTGACTCCCGAGCCTGTGCTCTTACTGTATTCAGAGCAATGAACTGAACACTGTATTCTTTCGGCATTTCCCAAGTCTAATTTATGGAGCAAGAATCTCAATTAGGAGACTGTTATCTCTTGGTCTGTGTCTAGTTATGGAAATTATCCAGATATTTCAGGTCCCAAGAAGTCACGTGACCTCGGTTAATTAATCAATCAATCAGTGCAATTTATTGAGTGCTTCCTGGAGGCCAAGCATTGTAGTAAGTGCTTGGGAGTATAATATAGGTAGGAGCAATGATCCCTGTCCTAATTCCTAACATAATACTCTTTCCCAGCACTTAGTACAGTGAGCTGCACACTATTAGCATCTAATAAATGTTATTAGTATTACTACTCATGGAGCTTAGATTCTAATGGAAGAGAGAAACAGTAAAATAAATTACAGAAAAATAGGGAACTCTTCACCCCTTATCTAGATCTTTCACGAGAAGAGGCTTGTTTAGCCTGAAATATCAACTCACAGCATATTTTTTAGTCTCAAGTGTCTAGATAATGTTTTGTCCAAGAAGCTGGTTTTTGCCATGATTTTTTTTTTGGACTGTTTACAAAGTGAAGTTCCTGGGACAATAATATTGTGACATTCCTATGCTTGGCCGTGTGATTCAGAGAAGTGAACAGAAGACAAGGATTCACGTCAGATTCCAACATTTCCCCTACCACTGGTAACCTGAACATCATTTTCCCATCTACAACGATGAGATAATGTTGACATTTGATTCGGTTGATTTTTTAAAACACTGTGCAAATCTCAGATTGATAGGAGGCAGGGAAATGCTAAATTACTGTACAGTGAAATATTAACTGTAGGGAGTTGTAAAGGAAGAGTTATAAATGGGCCAATATTTATAAAGGGAAATTCAGTTATTTTTGCCATTGTTTAGGTCAGCAAACACCAGGTCTTGACCATAAGAAATCTATGGAAAAAAGGTACGTGTTTGAAATGTGCTTTTCCTTTTTTGAACCGTAAGTTGTAAAGCAATATTAATTTTTGGTTATAAAAACATGTTTTATTGCTGTTTGAATCATTCTCCCATAAATTTATTTTTCCAGTGCTTAGCAAGAAATTGCATGATGTCTGGGTCTTGCAAGCCCTAAGCAGACTTAGAACTGAAATAAATCTCTCCCAAGGGATAGTCTATATTCCCACTCAGGGCTGGAATTGTGAGCTAAAAGGTGCCAGATTTTCTTGCATCCTTATCACCGGACAGTGTGTAATTTTTCATTCCTCCCCACTCCTTCCAAAAATCAGTAGAGAATTGGGGGCTTTTGAGAATCCAAGTAAGAGAAACCTCCTCTAGGGTATGAACTGAGTTTGAGCCTTTATGATCCTTTGTGGCTTCCTTTGGTAGATAAATCAATCAATCAATAGAATTTAAAATTTATCGCATTTATTATGCACTTACTATGTGTCAAGTGCTGTTCTAAGCACTGTGGTAGATACAAGGTAATCAGGTTGGACACAATCCCTGTCCCACATGGGGCTCATAGTCTCAATCCCCATTTTATAGATGAGGTAGCTGAGGCACAGAGAAGTTAAGTGACTTGCCCAAGGTCACACAGCAAAGTGGCAGAGCAAGGATTAGAACCCATGACATTCTGATTCCCAGGCCCGTGCTCTGTCCACTACACCATGCTGCTTCTATGAGCACTTTTTTAACTCTATTTTTACTGGGTTTTTTTTTTACTCTACTGAACACCGACTGTGTGCAGAGCACTGTACTAAGCAATTGGGAGAGAACAATACAACATAAGGAATTTACAGTCTAGAGGGGGAGACAGTTATTAAAATATAGATATGTATATAATTTTTGAGGATGGGATCAGTACAAAGTGCTTAAAGTGTAGAGATTCAGGAGCAAAAGTGGAAGGGGAACAAAGCAGAATAACAATAAGAATAATTGTGCCAGGCACTGTACTAAGCGCTGGGGTAGATACAAGCAAATTGGGTTGGACACAGTATCTGTCCCATAAAAAAATCAATCAATCAGTCATATTTATTGAGCACCTACTGTGTGCAGAGCACTATACTAAGCCCTTGGGAGAATACAATGAGACACAGTTGGTAGAGACATGTTTTCTGTCCCCAAGGACTAGAATGTACAAACGATACAGTCCATTCCCCCTGAATTGTAAACTCGTGATGTGCAGGGAACATGTTTACCAACTCCGTTACATTGTAGCATTGATCATTGGAAAGAACACAGGCTTGGGAGTCAGAGGTCGTGGGTTCTAATTCCAGCTCTGCCACTTGTCAGCTGTGTGACTTTGGACAAGTCACGTAACTCTTTTGTGCCTCAGTTACCTCGTCTGTAAAATGGGGATGAAGACTGTGAGCCCCACGTGGGACAACCTAATTACCTTGTATCTCCTCCAGTGCTTAGAACAGTACTTGGCAGATAGTAAGTGTTTAACAAATGCCATCATTATTATTACTCTCCCAAGTGCTTAGTACAATGCTCTGCACACACTAAGCACTCAATAAATACTACTGAGTTGTTGATTGACTGATTGAATCACTTAAGTGACCCCCCGACCTTCTAGACTGTGAGCCCATTGTTGGGTAGGGACCGTCTCTATATGTTGCAAACTTGTACTTCCCAAGCGCTTAGTACAGTGCTCTGCACACAGTAAGTGCTCAATAAATACGATTGAATGAATGAATGAATGAAGGCGCTTACAGTCTGGAAGAGGAGCTTACATGAGAAGCAGCGTGACTAAGCGGAAAGAGCAGGGGTTTGGAAGTCAGAGGTTGTGGGTTCTAATCCCAGCTCCACCACTTATCAACTATGTAACTTTGGGCAAGTCACTTCACTTCTCTGTGCCTCAGTTTCCTCATCTGTGAAATGGGGATTAAGACTGTGAGCCCCACATGGGACAGCCTGATTTCCTTTTATCTCCCCAGCGCTTAGAACGGTGCTGGGTATATAAGTAAGCACTTAACATATACCATCATTATTATTATTATTATTATTATTATTATATGATCCCTGCCTTCAAGATAGTTGCAGTCTAGTGAAAGACTAGACTATATTGTATCTGCCTCCCCCTTCAAGACTGTGAGCCCACTGTTGGGTAGGGACCGTCTCTATATGTTGCCAACTTGTACTTCCCAAGCGCTTAGTACAGTGCTCTGCACACTGTAAGCTCTCAATAAATACGATTGAATGAATGAATCTTCCACAGTGCTTGGCACAAAGTAAATACTAGCAACATGCTTATGCACTTAGCTGTATATCATCAATCAATCAGTGGTACTTAATGAACACTTAATATGTGCAGGGCACTGTACTAAGTGCTTGGAAGAGTGCAGTTCAACAGAGTTGGTAGACATTTTCTTTGCCCAAAAGGAGCTTTCAGTTTAGAGGGGAAGACAGATATTAATATAAATAAATCAATAATAGATATTAACGTAAGTGCTGTGAGCCTGAGGGTGGGATCAAGTGTTTAAAGGGGACAACCTTTACCAACTCTGTTATATTGTATTCTCCCAAGCGCTTAGTACAGTGCTCATTCTAAGAGATCAATAAATACCACTGATTGATTGATTGAAGGAGTGCAGAGGTGATGTAGAAGGGAAAGGGCATAGGAGAACAGAGGGCTTAATCAGGGAAGGCTTCTTGGAGGAGATATGATTTTAATAAGGCTTTGAAGGTGGGGAGAGTGGTGTTCTTTCATATATGAAGAGGAAGGGAGTTACAGATCAGAGGGAAGGAGTGGGTAATAGGTCAGTGGTGAGACAGAGGAGACTGGTACAGTGAGTAAGTTGACATTAGAGGGGAAAAGTGTGCAGACTGGGTTATATTAGGAAATTGGTGAAGTGAGGTAGGAAGGAGTGGGATGATTGAGCGCTTTAAGGTGACGATAAGGAGTTTATATTTGTTAAGAAGGTGGATGGGCAACCACTGGAGGTTCTGGAGGAGTGAAAACAGCCGAGCTTAGTAGAAAGGATATGGATCTGGGGGTCACAAGACTTGTGTTTTAATCCCAGCTGTGCCGCATGTTTGCTGTATGACTTTGGGCAAGTTACTTCGCTTCCCTGTGCCTCAGTTACCTCATCTGTAAAATGGGAGTTAAGACTGTGAGCCCCATTTGGGACATGGACTGTGTCCAGCCTGATTAGCTTGTATCTACCACAGCACTTAGTACACTGCCTGGCACATAGTAAGCTTTACCAAGTACCATAAAAAAAAGAGTGGGAAGATGTGGCCTGAACGTTTATTTATAAAAATGATCCAGATAGAGTGAAGAATGAACTGCAGTGGGGAATGACAGGAGGCAGGGAGGTCAGCAAGGAGGCTGAGAACAGTGCTTCGCACATAGTAGGTGCTTGAGAAATACCATCATTATTAGTCAAGGTGAGATATGACAAGTGCCTGGATCAGTATGGTAGCAATTTGAATGGAGAGGAAAGTGGACCGTAGCAATGTTGTGAAGTTAGAATATACAGGATTTGTTGACAGACCGAATGGGTAGGTTGAATAAGAGAGACGAGTCAAGGATAATACCAAGGTTTTGAGCTTGAGGCTAGAGGTGTTTTCTACCATGATGGGAAATACGATTGAATCAAAGACATGGAGAGGACAGGGTTTGTGTGAGAAAATGAGAAGTTCTGTTTTAGACATGTTTAGTTTGAGGTGTCAGTGGGACATCCAGGTAGAGATGTCTTGAAGATAGGAGGAAATATTAGACGTGAGAGGAGATTGGATAGGTAAAAATGGGAATCATTTTAGACTGTGAGCCCACTGTTGGGTAGGGACTGTCTCTATATGTTGCCAATTTGTACTTCCCAAGCACTTAGTACAGTGCTCCACACATAGTAAGCTCTCAATAAATACGATTGAAGATGATGATGATGATTTGCATAGAGATAGTAGTAGAAGTCATGGGAGTGAATGAATTCTCCAGTGGAGTGGGTGTAGATGGAGAATAATAATGATGGTATTTGTTAAGCGCTATGTGTCAAGCACTGTTCTAAGCACTGGGGTAGATACAAGGTAATCAGGTTGTCCCATGTGGGGCTCACAGTCTTAATCCCCATTTTACAGATGAAGTATCTGAGGCACAGAGAAGTGAAGGGGTTTGCCCAAAGTCACACAGCTGAAAAGTGGCAGAGCTGGGATTAGAACCCACAACCTCTGACTCCCAAGCTCGTGCTCTTTCCACTAGGCCACACTGCTTAAGAGACCATGGTCTTCATAAGCACTTACTTATGGGAAGCAGCTTGGCTCAGTGGAAAGAGCCTGGGCTTGGGAGTCAGAGGTCATGGGTTCTAATCCCGACTCTGCCATATGCCTGCTGTGTGACCTTGGGCAAGCCACTTAACTTCTCCATGCCTCAGTTCCCTCGTCTGTAAAATGGGGATTAAGACTGTGAGCCCCACGTGGGACAACCTGATCACCTTATGTCCTCCCCAGCACTTAGAACAGTGCTTTGCACACAGTAAGCATTTAACAAATGCCATCATTAATTAATTAATTAATTACTATGTGACAGACAGGCACTGTTCTAATCAGGCTGGACACAATCCAACACAATCCATGTCTCACATGGGGCTCATAGTCTTAATCCCCATAATACAGATGAGGTAACTGAGGCACAGAGAAGGTAAGTGACTTGCCCAAGGCCACACAGCAGACAAGGGGTGGAGCTGAGATTGGAGCCCAAGTCCTTCTGAGTCCCAGCTCCGTGCTCTAACCATCAAGCAATACTGTCTTCCCTTGTTAGAGGGTGGGAGGCAGGGGAAGAGCCAGTGAAGGAGACTGAGAGGGAGCGGGATGGGACATAGGAGGAGAATGGGAGAGGAGAGTGACAGTGAAGCCAATTTTGAATAATGTTTCCAGGAGAAGGGGAATGTCGGAGGCAGTTGAGAGGTTGAAGGGATTAAGGATGGAGTACAGGCCATCCAATTTGGCAAGAAGGTCATTGGTGACCTGAGAGAGGACAGTTACCAAGGAAAGAAGGGGGAAGAAATCAGATTGGATGGGGTCAAAAAGAGAGAATTGGAGGAGAGGAAGTGGAGACAGTGGGTGTAGACAATTCTCTCAAAAGATTTGGAGAAAAATGGTAGGGAGGGAGGTGAGATGATAACTGAAGGGTGCTAAGAGGTTAAGGGAGGGGTTTTTTTAGGATTAGAGAATACATGAGCATGTTTGAAAGCAGGGGTGAAGAAACATCAGAAAGTGGATGGCTGAAGATAGTGGTCAAGGTGGGAAGAAGAAGGGGGCAAATGTTTGAATAAAGTGTGAAGGGATGGGTCAGAGGCACAGTTGGTAGGGGTAGATTTTGAGAGAAGGCGAGAGATCTCTTTAGATACTTCTGGGAAAGATGGGAGAATCAAATAATAATAATGATGGTATTTGCTAAGTGTTTACTACGTGCCAAGCACTGTTCTAAGTACTGCAGTACATACAAGATTATCAGGTTGTCCCACATGGGGCTCACAGTCTTAATCCCCATTTTACAGATGAGATAACTGAGGCACATAGAAGTTAAGTTTCTTGCCCAAAGACACAGCTGACAAGTGGAGGGGCCAGGATTAAAACCCATGACTTCTGATTTCCAAGCCCGTTCTCTTTCCACTAAACAAAGGAAGGAGGGACTGGAGAGATTATTCCTGATCTTTTCAATTTTATCAATAAAGTACATGGCATGCCATGGAGGAAAGACATGGGAGGATTTGGATGCAAGGGGCTTGAGGAGGGAGTTAAGCTCATAGTCTTAACCCTCATTTTAAAGATGAGATAACTGAGGCACAGAGAAGTAAAACAATTTGCCCTTAGTCACACAGCAAACATGTGGTGGAGCGGGGATTAAAACACAGGTCTTTTGACTCCCAAACCCGGGCAATAAGCAAGGGAATCAACAGGGATTGTTTTCAGGTGGAGAAGGGAGCAGAATTAAAGCAGATGAAGCTGAAGCTATGATTGATGAGGTTCGCCTGGTGTCTGGATTTCTGCCAGCAGGCTCTCCACAGCTTGAGCACAGGAATAGAGGAAGCATACTGTGGAGGTGATGCAAAGTTGCAGGTTAGTGGTATAAAATAGGTTGGGGGAACAGAAGAGCAAAGGAGCTGGATTCAGGGGAGAGGGTGGTGCCGAGGTCATCGATTTGTCAGTTAAGAGAAGGTGGTCTGGGTATCGAGACAAAATGGAGCATATTGACTTTCAAAAGTTAGACAGGGAGTAAAAACATCAGTGGTCTCTGTGGGGGAAGAGGACAGATTTTTAAGAAGTCGGTGTGTAGGAGAGAAGGCAAGTGAGGAGATTGTCATCAAACAGAGGGATTTGAGAGTTGATGAGGGTAGAGATTGTCCAGTGACTACAGATGATGAGATTGAACATGTGTCCAAGTTGATAATAGTGATAGCATTTATTAAGCGCTTACTATGTGCAAAGCACTGTTTAAAGCACTGGGGAGTTTACAAGGTAATCAGGTTGTCCCATGGGGGGCTCACAGTCTTAATCCTCATTTTACAGATGAGGTAATTGAGGCAGAGATAAGTTAAGTGACTTGCCCCAAGTCACACAGCTGGCAATTGGCAGAGTTAGGATTTGAACCCATGACCTCTGACTCCAAAGCTCTTTCCATAGAGCCACGCTGCTTCTCCAGTGTGGAGAAGTCATCATCTAAAGTTGATGACAGGGTGAGGTGGGGTGGAGAAGGAGAACACTGGAGTTGAGGTCTTAAGCACTTCAATACTCAACCCAGCCCCACAGTGCTTATGTAAAATATTCTTATACTCCAATTCCCCTATTCATTCATTCAATTGTTTTTACTGAGAGCTTAATGAGAGCTTACTGAGAACACTATACTAACTAAGCGGTTGGAAAGTACAATTCAGCAACAAAGAAAATCACTACCAAACAATGGGCTCCCTATCCCTGATTTTTTTAATGTCTGTCTCCCTCTGTAGACTGTAAACTCCTTGTGGGCAGAAATCAAATCTACCAACCTTGTATTATACCTTCTCAAGCAACGTGGCTTAGCGGAAAGAGCACGGGTTTGAGAGTCAGAGGTCGTGGGTTCTAATCCCTGCTCCACCACTTATCAGCAGTATGACTTTGGGCAAGTTCCATACTTCTTTGTGCCTCAGTTACCTCATCTGTAAAATGGGGATTAAGACTGTGAGCCCCATGTGGGACAACCTGATTACCTTGTATCTACCCCAGCGCTTAGAACAGTGCTTGGCACACAGTAAGTGCTTAACAAATATCATCATCAACATTAGAATAGTAAGCAACGTGGATTGGTGGAAAGAGTACAGGGTTCTAATCCCATCTCTGCCACTTGCCTGCTGTGTGACCTTGGGTAAGTCACTTAACTTCTCTGTGTCTCAGTTACCACATCTGTAAAATGGGAATTAAAACTGTGAGACCCACATCGGACAACCTGATTACCCTGTATCTACCCTAGCACTTAGAACAGTTCTTGGCACACAGTAAGTGCTTAAAATATATCATAATTATTATTATTAGTAGTAGTAGTAGTGGTAAGCACTCAATAAATATGACTGATTGAACCCAATTATTATCGTTACTATTCAGAGAAAAAGCCAGAGTATGATGGGGTGGAAAAACCTGGAATATTGGGTCTACCTTGTCAATCAATTGTATGTATTGAGGATTTATTGTATGGAAATCTATTTAGTGCTTTCATCACAAATATTATTAGGCATGAGAGATTTGTTTTGCCATGTGCTGATTACAGTTAAACCCGATTTTTTTTTCCCCAGCAAACAATATTCATTTTTAAAAGTCCCTGTGGACTTGGCCATTAATTTGTTTTTGTTTTTATTTTAGAGTAATACCTCATTATAATAAACTCCTTTATTACACTGTTAGCTCCTCAAGGGCATGAACCCTGTGTTGTATTTTTATTATACACTCTCAGGTGCCTAGTACAGTGTTCTGCACACAGTAGTTGCTCAATAAATACTATAAAATGAATGAGTGAATATAAAAAAGCTCCCTATAACCAAGTGTTCTGTTGATTTTGGAAACTTACTTTATAATTTAATACCCTTCAAAGACTTCTGAATGTATGTAATGAACTCTCCCTAAACTGGGCCCTTCAGTTTCATTATAAATGGTTTTAATGTGATGGGAGTCCATAATCTTACTTCTAGTAAACTTCACTCACTGAATTCTAATGCAAAGCTTAGCTGTCTTCTTCAAGCTGGGGATCTAGAGTTCCTTTCTCTAGAAAGGATTGCAAACTTGTACGAGCTGATCTGTCAGACCTACTGTGATAAACCATTATTGGTTCCGCCAATTGGTCTTTTTTTCTGTGAGCAATTGAATGAAAACAATTCACATGCAAGCGCCTCAAGTTCAACATATTCAGTACTGACAGATGTTTCTATCTAATGGACCACTGCTTTCACCTAATCCATAGTATTTGAATGCTTACTCTGTACAGAGCACTATAATAATAATAATAATAATGGTGGCATTTGTTAAGCACTTACTACGTGCCAAGCACTGTTCTAAGCACTGGAGTAGATACAAGGCAATCAGGTTGCCCCACATGGGGCTCACAGTCTTCATCCCCATTTTACAGATGAGGGAACTGAGGCACAGAGAAGTGAAGTGATTTGCTCAATGCCACACAGCAGACAAGTGGCCGAGTGGGGGTTAGAACCCACAACCTCTGACTCCCAAGCCTTTGCTCTTTCCACTGAGCCACCTCAAGTGCTTTTTCAATGGTATTTGTTAAGCGCTTATTATATGATGATGATGGCATTTGTTAAGTGCTTATTATGTGCCAAGTACCAGCCACCAGAAGCAGATTGAGAAGCCCCCTGCCCGGGCCCCATCTGATAAACTGGAGCAGACATACATATGTTCATCATGGAAATTGCTCAGATTCTCTCTCCCCCCGCCACCCCACCCCCACCAAACTGCATCAGATTTTGTCATATGATTGGCAGATGTTCCAAATGAATCAGACACTGCCTGCAGGAATCAATCAGAGGACACGGCTCATGAGGGAATAATAAATCAGCCGCTTCAATGGGTGGAGGATGATCAGATAGTGGTGCCCAGGAATGGCTGTGATCCGCTCTAGTGTAGCCCAGTGGATAGAGCACAGGCCTGGGAGACAGAAGGACCTGGGTTCTAATCCTATATATAATCCTATAGACAGATTGATAGATACATCTGATCCTATATAGAATCCTAATCATAATATATGAGAAGCAGTGTGGCTTAGTAGAAAGAGCACAGGCTTGGGAGTCTGAGGTTGTGGGTTCTAATCCCAGCTCCGCCACTTGTCAGCTGTGTGACTTTGGGTAAGTAACTTAACTTCTCTGTGCCTCAGTTACCTCATCAGTAAAATGGGGATTAAGACTGTGAGCCCCACATGGGACAACCTGATTACCTTGTATCTACCCCAGGGCTTAGAAGAGTGCTTGTCACATAGTAACAGATACCATCATCATCATTATTATATTATCATCCTGGGTCTGCCACTTGACTCTGTGGGACTTTGGGGATGTCACTTCACTTCTCTGTGCCTCAATTCCATCATCTGCAAAATGGGGATAAAGATTATGAGCCCCATGTGGGACTTGGACTTGGTTCAACCTATTTAGGTTGTATCTACCCCAGCACTTAGTACAGTGATTGGCTCATAGTAAGCACTTAACAAATACCATACTAAAAAATGCACCTTGGGTGATTTACTCCAATATGATGTACTGTAGCCATCTAAACAGTTAAATACCCACATTTATGTTGAATTTATGTACATACCTTTATATTCTATTCCTTCCTCCTATCTGTAATTTATTTTAGCATCCAACTCCCCCACTAGATTGTAAGCTCCTTGAGGACAGGAATCATGTCTAATTCTATTGAACTTTCCCAATCACTTCATCATTATCATCATCCTCGTTATTAAGCTCTTACTGTGTGCAGAGCACTGAACTAAGCACTTGGGAGAGTACAATAGTGCCTGGGGATGGAGTTGGTAGACACATACCCTGCACCAAATGAGCTTACAGTCTAGAGGGGAGACAGACATTAACATATGTAAATAATTTTTAATATATGATTTATAGATATGTTCATAAGGGCTGTGGGGCTGAGGGTTGAGTACCCAGATTCAGTCCAAAGACTACAGATCCAAGTGCGTAGGTGACCCAGAAGGGAGAGGAAGCCAGGGAAAAGAGGGTCCAGAACTGTAGGTTTCAATAATTATTATTAGTTGATTGCTTGATTGTTTGAAAGGATATTCTGCACAAAAATAGTGCCCTCTAATAATGAAGAGCTCAGGAAAAAGTAGGTAATACGCCCTTTCATTTTGAAGAGTTATTAATCTTCAATAGAAGTTTTAAGAAATGTACTGAGAGGCAACTTTGATACGTTTGCTTCTGTTCGCTTAAACCATATTAATTTGGGACCCATCCAAGTCAAACCGCAGCTATCCTTGCACATCAGGGCCCGGTCTCCATTCGACTAGGAAGATACCAGAGTTCCATCTGTCAGATCAAAGTGTCAGCAAGTTTGCTTAAGTCTTTGATTTGTATTGTCGGCTCAGAAAAACAAATCATTTGACCACACGTCAGATGCACCGATTAACCACAATCCTGGAGGAGATATGAGAAAGGCAGCAGGCGTAGTTCTTTGTAATTGGGATCTGGGATCCTATCGTCGTCTCCTTCTTCTATCGTACTGGCCATAATGCCAGCCAGTCATTCAATCAGTCAATCAAACATATTTGTTCATTCATTCAATCGTATTTATTGAGGGCTTTACTGTGTGCAGAGCCCTGTACTAAGCACTTGGGAAGTCCGAGTTGGTAGCATACAGAGATGGTCCCTACCCAATAACAGGCTCACAGTCTAGAAGGAGGAGACAGACAACAAAACGTGCGGACAGGTGTCAAGTCGTCTGAACAATTTTATTGAGTGTTTACTTTAAGCAGAGCATTGTATTAAGTGCTTGGGAGAGTACAATATATAACAATATAAGGGACACATTCCCTGTCCACAGTGAGGTTACAGACTAAAGGGGGAGGTTTCAACCTAGCGGGGATCGCTCACTCCCCACAGACATCATCTGTGCCTATGGTTGATTTTGGGGAGATAATAAAAATGTGTGGCATTTGTTAAGCGCTTATTGTGTGCCGGGCACTGTACTAAGTGCTGGGGTGGATACAAGCAAATCAGGTTGGACACAGTTCCTGTTCCCATTGGGGTCACAGTCTCAATCCCCATCTTACGGATGATGTCCTGTGAGACAGAGAAGAAAACTGCTCGCCGGGCCACTATGGTTACAATCTTGAAAGTTTTGCTGTGTAGAATTGAATATCATTTAAAAAATAACTATCATCTATAGAAGTTTGACAGGAACTGAGCAAAAGTTTCTCATCTATGTTGTTGCCTACCCCTAGTCCATCTCCTGCCTCTGGCCTAGAACTCCCCACTTGATGATTATGGTATTTGTTAAGCATTTACTATGTGCCAGGCACCATACTAAGCGCTGGGGTGGACACAAGTAAATCGGGTTGGACACAGTCCCAGTCCCACCTGGGGCTCAGAGTCTCAATCCCCATTTTACAGATGAGGTAACTGAGGCCGAGTGAAGTGACTTGCCCAAGGTCACACAGCAGATACGTGGCAGAACCGGGATTAGAACCCATGCCCTTCTGATTCCCACTTCTTCCTAGGTGACAGACCATCACTGTTCCCAGCTTCAAAGCCTTATTAAAAAACACATCTCTTCCAAGAGGCCTTCCCTGATGACACTCTCATCTCCCCTACTCCCTCCTGCATCATCCTTTATTATTAATAATAATGGCATTTATTAAGCACTTACTACGTGCAAAACACTGTTCGAAGCGCTGGGGAGGTTACAAGGTGATCAGGATGTCCCACATGGGGCTTACAGTCTTCATCCCCATTTTACAGATGAGGTATCTGAGGCACAGAGAAGTTAAGTGACTTGCCCAAAGTCACACAGCTGACAAGTGGTGGAGGCAGGATTTGAACCCATGACCTCTGGCTCCAAAGCCCGTGCTCTTTCCTCTAAGCCACGCTGCTTTTCTTTATTCACCCCACACTCAGCCCTACAGCACTTATGTACATATCTGTAGTTCATTTTAATGTCTGTCTCCCCCTCGAGACCATAAGCTCCTCATGGGCAGGGAATACATCTACTTACTTAGTACTTAGTACAGTGTTCTGCACATGGTAAGCGTTTAATACATATAACCGATCGATTGATTAAAATAGAAGAGTGAGTCTAACGTCCATCACTCTGTGATGACAAGCGTGATGGGATACCCGTGAGTCAGAAAATGTCATGCTGCTGTTTGGTAAAAAGAAGTTTTGAAATTCAAACAGTAGAGCCCAATAAGTGGCCTTGTTTTGATTTTTGTAGCCGTAAACAAGTGCCTTTTCACCTACCTACTGACCCCGCTAGAGCTGAGCTCCACTGAACGGGGAGCCTTCATTCTCCTGGCTGGAGAAGAAGTAAACAAAGACTGCTTTGACGTGCATCTTTGCCGTCTGATCAAGGCAGGGGAGCAGAGGTTTCCCTTCAAGTTACTGATGTGAGTGCGCTGCCACTGCGTACTGTACAATAAACTGTTTACATAGCAGCCCTTTTTACAGGTTTTAAATCTTCCCTAGCTGCCAGTTTCTGAAGCCGAGCAAGCCAGCTGGCAGACAGAGAGGTGCTTGTGTTCCAGTTGATTGAGGTAATTAACAGCCTAAACTGTCAGAAGGTGACACAGAAGGCAAAAAGTTCTTGCCCCGAGGTCACAGCTGGACTCCCAGCACTTTGCTCCTGATTTTCTAGGAAAGCTAATAATGGAAGCAATATTGATATTAAATTGGAAAATCAAGGGCCAGGCTGAAAAATGGACTCTCCCAGGAAAACTCACTGGCAGCAGAGGACGGCTAACAGTTTAACGGGCCTCTTGAAAGCTCAAGTCGCAACTGAAATATGAGCCTGTCGCTCACTTTGGGCAAAAATATGTGGCTCCTTTGGCAACTTAAAGCAAGTGAGAGCCATGACTATCACTTTGGTTTTATTTTCTAAGGAAGTGAGAGAAAGAGGGATTTGCATTTAATGCTGTAGAACATTTGCTATTAACTGGACCCCTGATGTTAGGTAATCTGTGATCCTTTAGAGGTAAATTAAAATGAACCTAGACAATATTTTCATTTACATAGACACTATGTTCAAAACTGTGAAAGTTCCTCTATGTAAATTTAGCAGAGCGCTTTGAAAGGTTGCTGTAAGGTGGGACATCAAATGATATATTACACATGCAGATGTATATGAATTCAATCTTATAAAGAATTTTAGATTAAAAGCACATTTTACTTCAATATGGAATGGTAGGATAGAGAATTAAACCTGATATTATCAAACACAGCAGGTCACAATTCTGGCTTTTAAAGGAATTCTTTTTTGTGTTTTGAATGGATTTTTTTAATGGCATTTGTTGAGCACTTACTATGTGCCAGGCACTGTTTTAAGTGCTAGGGTAGATTACAAGGTAATCAGGTCCCACATTGGGCTCATGGTCTTAATCCCCATTTTTATAGATGAGGTAACTGAGGCCCAGAGAAGTGAAGTGACTTGCCCCAGATCACACAGCGGACAAGTGGCAGAGCCAGGATTAGAACCCAGGTACTTCTGGCTCTCTGGCCCCTAGCCCGTGCTGCTTCTCAGAGTGTTTTATCTGAGAGTCGATAGGTACTTCCCTACTTAAAAACCAGATAATAGGAAAGGTAGGCAAACTCAAAAAACTTGAATTCCATTCCATGTTTGCCAGATATCCTGTTTCAAGGCTGAAATTCTTATTCATGCCCAGAAACCTTGTCTTCCTAATTTTCATTCATTCAATCATGTTTATTGAGAGATTACTATATGCAGAGCAGAGCATGTGGAGTTCAATCAGTCATATTTATGGAGCACTTACTGTGTGCAGGGCAGTGTACTAAGCACTTGGGAGAGTACGAGAGCCTTTTTCCAGAGCTTAGAACAGTGCTTCTCCCATAGTAAGCACTTAACAAATGCCGCCATTATTATTATTTGTTCAGGAGTTATACATGTTCCCTGAGGTTTTTACAACCCATTTGATAGGGAGTTGGAAAGTTCTCCTCTGGCTAAGACTGTTTTCCCCAACTCACACTCTCCCTTTCCTAGCAACAGTCCACACCTCTCCTTTGAAAGCATGGCTTGCAGCAACCAATGTCATAGTGAAGCTTTCATTCAAAAACCTGTAAACCGCAGGGAGTCTGAGAGACAGACTATTCTCCCATAAAAGAAGCAGCATGGTTCGGTGGAAAGAGCCTGGGCTTTGGAGTCAGAGGTCATGGGTTCAAATCCCCGCTCCACCAACTCTCAGCTGTGTGACTTTGGGCAAGTCACTTCATTTTTCTGTGCCTCAGTTACCTCGTGTAAACTGGGGATTAAAAAACTGTGAGCCCCCCGTGGGACAACCTGATCACCTTGTAACCTCCCCAGCGCTTAGAACAGTGCTTTGCACATAGTAAGCCACTTAACAAATACGATTATTATTAAAAGAAGGGGATATCATGTGTTGCCTTTACTGGGGAATATATACAAATACCTAACTTTAAATTATCCTGAAAATGATCTGTGTAAAACAATGCTACTGAGACTTTCGCAGTGACTCTGCATCACCTAAAGGGTCCCTTTGAACTAAAGCACTTCAGTGCCTGTTCTCAGCCCTCGGAGAGAACTGCAACAGAATTCTAAAGACCTAGAGCCGGTTGTGCAGCTTTAAGAGGTAATACAGCCTTCACCATCTTGAAGCAAAATATATAAATTTGTCTTCTGCAAAATAAAATAGTTGTCAATGCTTTTTATCTTTTCTCACCTAATCCACCTATGCTATGTCTGCCATCTTAGTGTGTCTGTCTTCCCCAAAGAAGTTCCTTGATGATATAGGCCTTGTCTTATATTTCTTCTCCATATTCCCTATGCACTTAGCACGGTGTTCTTCACCTGACTAACGTGCCATGAATACTGTTGTCATTGATCGAATGTATAAATGAGAATGATTCCATTTTTTGGTGATTGTATAGTCTGGTTTCTTTTATATTCCACAAACACCTTCATCTAATCTTCCTTTTTTAAAAACTGTTCAGCAAACTGCACAGGAATCTTCAATTCGTTCTTGAGGAATCCCGTCTTCTTTTATCTTCCTTTTCCTTGAAGAGTCCCAATTCAGATCCTGTCAAGATATAGAGCAAACATGGAATCGTGCACTAGTGTGCATTGTTTTTCTCTTTGGACAGTCGGATTTTCTTTGGTCAATGAATTCATTTTGATCAGGGAAATCTCAGCTCTCTGGGAATCTAATTTGAAGTAGTGGTCAGGAGCAAATTTCACCATGACCGTGCTGACAACCATCTGGGAAAACCTCAGCATTAGGTGTTTGGATGCAGGCTGGAGGTCATGGCAAGAGAGATAATAATAATATTAATTGAGGTATTTGTTAAGCACTTACAATGTTCCAGGCACTGAAGTAGATACAAGCAAATCAGTTTGGACACAGTCCCTGTCCCACATGGGGCTCACAGTCTCAATCCCCATTTGACAGATGTGGTAACTGAGGCACAGAGAAGTGTGCCTCTCTGAGGCCCAGAGAAGTGAAGGGACTTACAGCAGGCAAATGTCAAAGCTGGGATTAAAACCCATGACTTTCTGACACCCAGGCCCATGCTCTATTCATTATGTTGTGAGAGGTGTGGTGAATGGAACAGTTTTGGACTAGCTGGAAGGTCTATTCTGGCCCCAGTGTTGGTCCCAGTTCAGAGGATCCACTGGGATGAAAGATTTGTTCTGGGGAGCTGTTGATGGTTTGGATTTCCTTGGCCTACTTCAGGAGGGAATCAGACGGACTGATTTGTTTGGGGCTCCCTGGGTCCACCCCAGGACAAACCTGAAAGCCCAGGACCCCCTTAATGGCCCCAGATGTACTCGAATCCTTGAATGTGCCTCAGGATTGGCTTGATCCCCAAGGATTGGAAAGAGTCTAATTCCCTTCTGTGTCACCCTGACTTTCTCCCTTTATTCATTCCCCCCTCAATAGCAATTATCAATAGCAATGATAACATTGGTTCACATCTCCTCCAAGAAGCCTTCCGGTCATTCAGTCAATCAATTGTATTTATTGAGTACTTGCTGTATGCAGAGCACTGTACTAAGCACTTGGGAGAATATAATATAACAATAAAATGACACATTCCCTGCCCACAAAGAGCTTACAGTCTTGGTTGGGGGTGGGCAGACATTAATATAAATAAATAAATTGCAGTTATGTATGTAAGTGCCGTGGGGCTTGGAGGCAGGATGAATGAAGGGAGAAAATCAGGGTGGCACAGAAGGGAGTGGGAGAATCGGGAGGCTTTCTAGATTAAGGCATTTTTTCCCCTCCCAGCCCCATGGCACTTATGTCCATATCTGCCATCTATTTGTGTATATTAATGTGTATCTTCCCACCTCTAGACTTTAAGCTTATTGTGGGCAGGGAATGTGCCTGTTTATTGTTTTGTTGCACTCTTCCAAGTGCTGTGTACAGTGCTGTACACACAGTAAGTGCTCAATAAGCACGTTTAACTGACTGTCTTACTGCCGGCTCAGAACTGTCACTGGACTCAAAGCCAATGCCCTGGAGCCATTTGGAGCTGTTAGGAGAGAAGTTCCTTGGGCTGGAGTCAATCAGTTAACTGTATTTATCAAGTACTTACTGTGTGCATACTGTACTATGCGCTTGGGAGAGTACAATATAACACACATTCCCTGCCCTCAGCAAGCTTACAGTCTAGAGGGAGTGAGTTGGACTCCCCCTCTCCATCGCCCCCACCTTACCTCCTTCCCCTCCCCAAAGCACCTGTATATATGTATATATGTTTGTATGTATTTATTACTCTATTTACTTATTTTATTTGTACATATTTATTCTATTTTGTTAATATGTTTTGTTCTCTGTCTCCCCCTTCTAGACTGTGAGCCCACTGTTGGGTAGGGACTGTCTTTATACAAGTTGCCAACTTGTACTTCCCAAGCGCTTAGTACAGTGCTCTGCACACAGTAAGTGCTAATAAATATGATTGAATGAATGAAATGACCTTCAAAATGGAAATAAATTATTTCTTTCCTCAGGCCCTCTTTCAGGCTCTGTTGTGGACTATGCCCTGGGGGTGGATTGGCCCAAAAGCATCTTTATCTCCATCAGCAAGTTACTATTCTTTTTTCAGTACCCTTCATTTGTTTTCATTTTTCTTTTAATGAAGATCTGGATTTTACAGATGGGGAGGGAATTTAGCCTGGCTTAACATTGGTTTAGTCTTTAGATTCTGGACAATAATAATGATAATAATTATGGTATTTGTTAAGCACTTACTATGTGCCTAGCACTGTTCTAAGCCCTGGGGTAGATATAAGGTAATCAAGTTGTCCCACGTGGATCTCCCAATCTTGATCCCCATTTTAAAGAAGAGGTAACTGAAGCACAGAGAAGTTAAGTGACTTGCCCAAGGTCACACAGCAGACAAGTGGCAGAGCAGGGATTAGAACCCATGATCTCTGACTCCCAATAATAATAATGAAGGCATTTATTAAGTGCTTACTATGTGCAAAGCACTGTTCTAAGCACTGGGGAGGTTACAAGGTGATCAGGCTGTCCCACGGGGAGCTCACAGACTTAATCCCCATTTTACAGATGAGGTAACTGAGGCACAGAGAAGTGAAGTGACTTGCCCAAAGTCACACAGCTGACAATTGGCAGAGCCGGGATTTGAACCCCTGACCTCTGACTCCAAAGCCTGTGCTCTTTCCACTGAGTCACGCTGCTTCCCAAGCCAGTGCTCTTTCCGCTAAACCATGATGTTTCAAAGACTATTACCATTCCAGTATTTGAATCCTAAGTAGCCACAATAAACATGATTTAATGGCTCAATAGTAAAACTGCTGCTACAAGATACTGTAGAATCCACTCACTCCCAGCTTTGTCCACAGAACAATGTGTAACACTTCATCATTTTTACATTGTGGCCTCATTGCCACAGAGCTTCCAATCCTAGCTCTGCCAATGACCGACTGCTCGAGCAGGTCGCTGAACCGCTCCAGGCCTCAGTTTCCTCATCTGTAAAATAGGTTGTGAGCCCTGGGTGAGACAAAGAATACATTTGATTCTATAACCTTGTATCAACCTCATAGAGCATTAATTAATACAACAGTTATTTTCAATTTGCTTCAGATCTGCCTGAGAGAAGGTGTGTAACATTGTGAAGCAGCCATAAATATATAGTTTTTCATATAAGCATTAGCAACGCCAACTTAGTGAGACTAACGATCTGCTTTTGGAAGCAACATGGCACCACTTGTCAGCTGTGTGACTTTGGGCAGGTCGCTTAACTTCTCTGTGCCTCAGTTACCTCATCTGTAAAATAGGGATTAAGACTAGGAGCCCCATGTGGGACAATCTGATTACCTTGTATCTACCCCAGGGTTTAGAACAGTGCTTGGTACGTAATGAGCACTTAACAAATACCATCATCATTATTATTATTAAAGAGCATGGGCATGGAAGTCAGAACAGCTGGATGATTCACTGCGCCTCGATCCCATCTGTCTCGCCACAGACCCCTTTCCCACATCCAGCCTCTGTCCTGGAATTCCCTCCTCCTCCATATATGCCAGACAGCCTCATCACCTTCAAAAGGTTATTAAAGTCATATCTCTTTCCTGATTAATCCCTCTGTTCCCCATCTCCCTCTTCTTTCTGCATCACTCATGCACTTGGATCTATATCCTCTAAGCACTTGATATTCACCCCACCCTCAGTGCCACAGCAATTGCATCCATATCTGTAATTTATTTATTCATATTAATAATAATAATAATGACATTTATAAAGCTCTTACTATGTGCAAAGCACTGTTCTAAGTGCTGAATTAATGCCTCTCTCCCTGTCTAGACGGTAAGCTCCTTGTGGCCCGAGAGAGCATCTAACTGACTCTGTTGTATTTTACTCTCCCATTCGATCATGTGGTCAGGGAAAGTGTCTTGTTTATTGTTACATTTACTCTCCTAAGTGCTTAGTACAGTGCTCTGCACATAGTAAGAGTTCAATAAGTACAATCCACTGGCTGATTAGCACAATGATCTGCGTCCAGTAAGCAGTCAATAAATACCATTGATTGATTGGGTTTTTATTCTGGCTCTCCCTCATGCCTGCTGTATTAAGTGCTTAGTACAGTGCTC
The DNA here is from genome assembly GCF_015852505.1 of Tachyglossus aculeatus. NCBI lineage: Eukaryota > Metazoa > Chordata > Mammalia > Monotremata > Tachyglossidae > Tachyglossus > Tachyglossus aculeatus. The sequence continues at coordinate 37,045,999 of NC_052077.1, read as the reverse complement.
TGCACACGGTAAGTGCTTAATAAATACGATTGAATTGAATTACTGTGTGCTCTTGGGAAAGTCACTCTACTTCTTGGTGCTCGTTTCCTCATCTGTAAAATGGGGATAACACATCTGTTCTCCCTCACCGTTAGACTAAGGGCCCTACTTGGGACAGGGACTTTGTCCAACCTGATCCATCAGTAAATCAATGGCATTTATTGAGCCCTGACTCTTCAAAGACCACTGTAATAAACACTTGGAAGAGTACAATACAACAGAATTAGCAAATACATTTCCTACCCATAATGAGCTTACAGTCTAGAAGGGGAGCCAGGCATTAATATGAATAAATGAGTAATTTATTTAATATCTAATTTAATGATATGTATGTAAGTGCCGTGGAATTAAGGGTGGGTTGAATATAATAATAATTATGGTATTTGTTGAGTGCTTACTGTGTGCCAAGCACTATTAATCCCCAAAGGTTACAGATCCAAGTGTACAGACTACCTGGAAGGGAGAGCCAGCATGGGGAAAAAAGGCCTTAATCTAGAAAGCCACCCGATTAAGATTCCCGATTCTCCCACTCCCTTCTGTGCCACCCTGATTTTCTTCCTTCATTCATCCCACCTCCCAGCCCCACAGCACTTATATACATATATGCAATTTATTTATTTATATTAATGTCTGCCAACCCCCAACCCCACCCAAGACTGTAAGCTCTTTGTGGGCAGGGAATGTGTCATTTTATTGTTATACTCTCCCAAGAGCTTAGTACAGTGCTCTGCATGCAGTAAGCGCTCAATAAATACAATTGATTGACTGAATGACCGGAAGGCTTCTTGGAGGAGATGTGAACCTATATTATCATTGCTATTATTAATTGTTGTTATTATTATCATCCAGCCCAGAATTCTGTCTCTGACCGTGGCAACAAAGGGCGTTTGAAGGAACCGTGCGAGAGTCCCTCTTTATGCAATCACAGGGTTACAGAATGTCCATCAGACTCCCCAAATGTTCCCTCTGGTGACCCATTATGAACTTCTCATCCATGAATTTAACCAACCCTTCTTGAACTTACTGATATTTTTAGCCTGCACAACTTCCTGTGATAATGAATTCCACATGTTTACCACCTGCTGGGCAGAAAAAGCTTTTCCTTTTGTTTGTTGTGAAAGGACCACCTTCAAGCTTCCATGTGCAACCCTCCTATCCGATGTTACCGTTGTATAGGACCATTAGATCCTACCAAAGGTGCAGACAGCATCTTCATTTAAAACTTTTTGCTCAGCTCATTGAATGAATTTCTGTAGTGCTTTCTTCTGAAAAGCTTCTAAAGAACTGTACTTCACCAACCTTTCACCAACAGAGTTAAGGAGGCGGAAACTTTCTTATTTCTTATCCCTAATCATCTTGACCTCTTGTGCCAAACACTCTCTTTCCTATGCTAATTTTTCTGATAGGCATCTAGTTCTTTCTTCTGTGAAGTCTCTGCTTCTCTTTGGAGTAGTACAGAAGAATCTTGAGTGGAATTTTGTTGGAGTTACTCCTTGATGGATGCCTTCTGAGACTATTTCCATGACTGTAAAATACTCTGGGACATTTATAGAAGAGTCAATTGCCGAGACTGGGTATTAAGAACAATGATCTGAAGGACAAACGTTATTTGGTGAAGTTATATTGTGTCCTATTTCATGGGGGTTTTACCCTGTAAGAAAAGAAAACTGCCTGTTTGTTCACTAAGGCACAAGGGCTTCCAATTCCAATTTAAAAAAGAAATTCCAACAATGTGATTTATACAGTAAATCTAGTGTGTGTTTTTTTTTTAATTCTGAGGATCAAATCTAGCCAAAGTGTTGTCTGTTTGACATTCCAGATGCAGGATGTTATTTTTTTCAATGATAACGTGCATAATCCTTACCTCCTCCTTTCTAAATTATCTTTCTGTGTCCTATAACATATTGCATCAGAATTGGAAATGGTTCAGTGACATATCTTCCCCTGGGTCATGGGACAGAGATGGTTGGCAAATCAGCAAACACCAAAACTAAACACCAAAACGACCAGTCTTTCCTAGGGGGAACTTCCAATTTGGGGAGGGCAGTCAGAGAGACTCGAAGCTTTGGGAAAAAAATCCCACAACCCATTAGGGTTAATTTCATTACGACAGTTATAATTCAGTTTGTTCATTATAGAATCATGGTTACTTTAACCATAAGAAGAATTATCCAAGGGAAAAAAAATCAATCTTTAAGGATGTGTGAACACACTCACAAACAGACACACACACACACACAAAATGGGAGAGAAACAGAGAGAAGGAAAGATAGAGAAAGAAAGGGAGAGAGAGAAGAGGGAGAAAAGAGGAGAGAGAGGAACAGTAAGATTGTTGTGGGCAGGGAACTTTGTTTATTGTTATTTTGCACTCTGCCAAGCACTTAGCACAGTGCTCTGCACAAAGTAAGCACTCAGTAAATTGGACTGAATGAAAAGCAGAGTCAGAAAAGCTGGAGGGAGAGAAAGATAAAGAGAGGGAGAGGAAGAAGAGAAGAAAGAGAGCCCTGAGTATATGCCCCCAAACTGCCTGAATTCCCCGCTTCTTTTCTGTTGTATAAATGAGGAAACAGTGCCCAGGACATATTAGTAATAGTTATTTCCTAATTGCAGTGGGAAGCATCCTGCATGTTTAAATAAATATTGTTAACTCTGACCTCTTGCTTTGCCAGAACTGATAAGGCAATTGTTTGACCTATATGAAGCACATACAGTATGCATGGAGTAGAGCCCAGCAGGAAAACAGGAAACAATAAATCAGAAATTAGAGCACTGATTGTTGCAGCTAATTACATCAGACTTCTGCTTAATTTCTCACTCTGTCATTCTAACCTGATTTTCTGGCCAACAGACTTTGCAAATTGCTGGTGTCACGTAAATACAGCAAATAATCATCCTTAGTTACAATGACTGACAAATGAATGAGCAGAAGAACAGAGTTTATTATGGAAGGATGGGTTGTGACATTCGCCAGATACTTATTCGATGCTTTTTTAATTCACTTACCTTGATGGGCTGCATGATGTAGTGCTCCAGGAGCGTAGATTCTGGCATCGGGATTGCTTAATTGGATCTGTGGCTCCATTTGAGATGATAAACAAAGTAGAAAAAAAATGGGGCTGTAAAGGGAAGAGATGGAGTACATTGATTTGGACAACAAAAGAGATAAAGTGGTAACTGGATCATTTAAGTCAAATCTGAAACTAATATGTTTAACATGAGTGACATTAGTCAGCACATCATTTACTTGTGCTGTATTTGTCTACTTTCTAGTCACTGTATATGCTTGTGTATTGCATATTCAAACTTGTATATTCAGATGTTGCTGTGAACATCTATTTTCTATTTTCTTAGTGCATGGTACGACCTTTCTGTAATGGCAATAGAACATCAAAAAATAAAAGTATATTTCCAAAGACAAAGGGGCCTGGGTCCTCTGGGTTGAAACGATGAACGTGGGGTATAAATTGGAATCATAATGACGGTATTTGTTAAGTGCTTACTATGGGTCAAGCACTTTTCTGAGCGCCAGAGTAGAAACAACGTTAATCAGGTTGGACACAGTCCCTGTCCCAGATGGGGCTCACAGTCTAAGTCAGAGGGAGAGGGATTTAATCCCCATTTTACCAAGGAGGAGACAGAGGCAAAGGTCATTTAAGTGACTTGCCCAAGGTCACACAGCAGGCAAGTGGCAGAGCTGAGATTAGTATCTACATCCTCTGACTCTGAGACCCATGTTTATAATAATAATAATAATAATTATGGCATTTAGTAGGCGCTTACCATGTGCAAAGCACTGTTCTAAGTGCTGGAGCAGTTACAAGGTGATCAGGTTGACCCATGGGGGGCTCACAGTCTTACTCCCCATTGTAAAGATGAGGGAACTGAGGCACAGAGAAGTTAAGTGACTTGCCCAAAGTCACACAGCGGACAGTTGGCAGAGCCGGGATTTGAACCCATGACCTCTGACTCCCAAGCCCAGGCTCTTTCCACTGAGCCACGCTGCATGTTCTTTCCACTAAGCCACACTGCTTCCCTTAATTCATTCATTCAATCATATTTATTGAGCACTTACTGTGTGCAGAGCACTGTACTAAGCACTTGGGAAGTACAAGTTGGCAACATATAGAGACGGTCCCTACCCAACAGCGGGCTCACAGTCTAGTACCATGTAGTAATCTAAGGGAACCCAGGAGCACATGAAAGTTAATAATAATCATAGATCTGTACTCTTTATTCACCCCAACCTCAACCCTCAGCACCTCTGTACATGTATGTAATTTGTTTTGTCTGTCTCCTTATGGGCAGGGTATATGTCCACCAATTATGTTATATTGTACTCTCCCAAGTGCTTACTGCAGTGCTCTGCACTATTAAATCTGGGCTCTGCTAATTATCAGCTGTGTGACTTTGGGCAACTCCCTTAACTTCTCTGTGCCTCAGTTGCCTCATCTGTAAAATGGAAATTAAGACTGTGAGCCCCCCTTGGGACAACCTGATCACCTTGTAATCACCTCCCCAGTGCTTAGAACAATGCCCCTGCTCTCTCCCCCTCCCTCCAGGCTCGCATCTCCTCCTGCCTTCAGGACATCTTCATCTGGATGTCTACCCGCCACCTAAAACTCAACATGTCCAAGACTGAACTCCTTGTCTTCCCTCCCAAACCCTGCCCTCTCCCTGACTTTCCCATCACTGTTTACGGCACTACCATCCTTCCCATTTCACAAGCCCGCAACCTTGATGTCATCCTCCCCACAGTACCTGTATAAATGTATATATCTTTGTACATATTTATTACTCTATTTTATTTGTACATATTCCTTTTATTTTATTTTGTTAATATGTTTTGTTTTGCTGTCTGTCTCCCCCTTCTAGACTGTGAGCCCACTGTTGGGTAGGTCCCATCTCTTTATGTTGTCAACTTGTACTTCCCAAACGCTTAGTACAGTGCTCTGCACACAGTAAGTGCTCAATAAATACAATTGAATGAATGAATGAAGGAAGTGTATAGAGAACTGCAATGAGCTTTTGGGAGAGTACAGTAGATCAGAGAAGCAGCGTGGCTCAGTGATAAGAGCCCGGGCTTTGGAGTCAGAGGTCATGGGTTCAAATCCCGGCTCTGGCAATTGTCAGCTGTGTGACTTTGGGCAAGCCACTTAACTTCTCTGTGCCTCAGTTACCTCATCTGTAAAATGGGGATTAGGACTGTGAGCCCCACCGTGGGACAACCTGATCACCTTGTAACCTCCCCAGCAGTTAGAACAGTACTTTGCATATAGTAAGTGCTTAATCATCAGACACAGTCCCTGCCCCCTACAGAATTCAGAGTCTAATGAGGAGGGAGAAGAAGTATTGAATCCCTATTTTACAGGTGAGGAAACTGAGAACAAGTGCCTTCCCCAGCGTCATCCAACAGGCATTAGAATCCAGATCCTTCAACACTCAGGCTCGAGGTCTCCCTCTAGACTGTAAGCTCCTTGTGGGCCAGAAATGTGTCAAACAACTCTGCTCTATTGTACTCTCCCAGGTGCTTAGTACAGTGTTCTGCACATAGTAAGTCATCTGTTGACTGATTTCCAGTAAGCCACGCTGCTTCTCATTCAGGCATGCGTCCTGGATGGCGCAGGGGTCCTTGTGATTCACAGCTGCTGCCACAGTGTATTGAGAAACAGCGTTGCCTAGTAGAGAAGGAGCATGGTCTAGAGGTTAGAACATGGGCTTGGCAGTCAGAAGGACCTGGGTTCTAGTCCCGGCTCTGCCACTTGTCTGCTGTGTGACCTTGTGCAAGTCACTTCACTTCTCTGGCCCTCAGTTACCTCATCTGTAACACGTTAATGAAGACTGTGAGCCCCACGCCAAACCTAGACTGTATCCAACCTGATTACCTTGTATAATAATAATAATTGTGGTATTCATTAAGTGCTTACTTTGTGCCAGGCACTGTACAAAGCACTGGGGTGGATACAAGCAAATCTACCCCATTGCTTGGAGCAGTGCCTGGCACTTAACAAATACCATTAAAAAAAATGACTTTTCCTTCCTTCTCTTGCTGGCAGCATGTTCGGTCTCAGAGGACTCCTCTGATGTGCCTCAAGTAATAATAATAATAGTTATTATTGTTATTATATTTGGTAAGCACTTACCTATGTTGCAGCATGCGTGGCTCAGTGGAAAGAGCATGGGCTTTGGAGTCAGAGGTCATGGGTTCAAATCCCAGCTCTGCCACTTGTCAGCTGTGTGACTTTGAGCAAGTCACTTAACTTCTCTGTGCCTCAGTTACCTCATCTGTAAAATGGGGATTAAGACTGTGAGCCCCACGTGGGACCACCTGATCACCTTGTAACCTCCCCAGCGCTTAGAACAATGCTTTGCACATAGTAAGCACTTAATAAATACCATTATTGTTATTATGATTATTATGTGCCAGACACTGTACTAAGTGCTGCAGTGGATACAAGCAAATTGGATTTATTAAGCAAATTTATTAAGCACTTACTATGTGCCAGGTGCAGTTCTAAGCGCTGGACAGGATTAGGGACCAGAAACTTCTGAAATTTTTCTTGTCAGTCAGACAGACATGCTCGCATCAGTTTTTCATGGACAAGGGTGATGAGATGGGTCCAGAGCTAAGAAACTCCAAAGGAACAGCCGGGCTCTCAGCCCATGTTAATGTGAGCCTGGCATCCCAGCTTTCCCTGTGCAGTATCTTGCTCCCCGATTCATTTTCCACTAAAAAAATTCTTTTGAAACAAAAAATCCCTGTGCCAGCAGACTGGCTTACTGTCTGGAAGCTGAGGTAAATGCCTTCATGGATTTACTTCCTTAGAGATCTCAACCAAACAGTGATATTTATTGGGCACTTACTGTGTGCAGAGCACTGTACTCAGAGCTTGGGAGAGTACGACAGACTTGGTAGACACCTTCCCTGTCCAGGACGAGCTTACAGTCTACAGATGAGCTTACAATAATAAGTGCTGAATAAATAGCATTGGTTGATTGATTGATCTTGCCAGACACTCACACAAGAGAAGCAGCGTGGCCTAACGAATAAAACAAAAGATCTTGTTTCTAATCCTGGCTCTGCCATAGAGAAGCAGCGTGGCTCGGTGGAAAGAGCCTGGGCTTTGGAGTCAGAGGTCATGAGTTCAAATGCCGCTCCGCCAATTGTCAGCTGTGTGACTTTGGTCAAGTCGCTTCACTTCTCTGGGCCTCAGTTACCTCATCTGTAAAATGGGGATTAAGACTGTGAGCCCCACATGGGACAACCTGATCACCTTGTAACCTTCCCAGCACTTAGAACAGTGCTTGGCACATAGTAAGCGCTTAATAAATGCCATCATCATCATCATCAGAGGTTATGGGTTTGAATCCCGGCTCCGCCACATGTCTGCTGTGTGACCTTGGGCAAGTCACTTAACTTGTCTGAGCCTCAGTTCCCTCATCTGTAAAATGGGGATTAAGACTGTGAGCCCCACATGGGACAACCTGATCACCTTGTATCCCCCGCAGCACTTAGAACAGTGCTTTGCACATAGTAAGCGCTTAACAAATGCCATTATTATTATTATTATTATTATTTGTCTGCCTTGTGACCTTAGACAAGTCACTTCATCTGTAAAATGGGGATCAAGACTGTGAGCCTCATGTGGGACAGGGACTGTGTCTAACCTAACTACTCCAGTGCTTAGTACAGTGCCTGGCACATAGTAAGCACTTAACAAATACCACAAGAAAAATCCTCAAAAGTCTTCCAGAAATTCTGGGGCTCTATTTGTCAACAAGTTTCTTCACTTTGCTCATTAACAGTATTAATTTAAACTTGCTGGTACTGATCCAAATGTCTCCAATGTGACTGGAATATTGTCCAATTAGGAGAGAAAGAAGGATGGAATAGAACCATGTAGATTTTCAGAGTGGTCAGTAGCATAAAGGTTAGGCACGATGGAATGCTTGATTCCATCGTTTCCTAAGCTTGTGAACAAACTCTCTCAGAAACTTAGTTTTATTTTTTTATTTTTTTTAGTTTCAGAATGTCTTTGTGCATCATTTTTTCTATTTCATGATTAAGAGCCTTTAAGGATATTCCCATTTTAAAAATTACAGTCTGCTGGAGTTTTGAATTGGGTTTCAATGTTTAAAAAACGGCAATGAAAGAGGAAGTGGAAATGAGATGACTAATTACCTCAGATTTTTTTTTTTTCAAACCTCTTCCATTTTACTAACTCATGCGACACAGAAAGGCTTGCTTAACTGGTGCTTTAAAACCTTTAGTACCTTTATTTTTTAAACTCTCATTATAAAAATTACTAGGAAATATATTAGAGTTTAACCAATCATCTCATATGTTTGGGCACTTAATAAATGCTATGCATTTTGGTCTCAGAAAGTGTCCAAAGCATTTCTCATCGGTAACACACTCTGAAAAAATAAAAGACTCCCTTTAAATATGCAGAAAGCCTGACGGGAAAAAAAAAATCCCAACACTGAAGTCACTTTGGACCGGTTTTCAGTACAGAAAATGATCCTTGCATTCCTGTAGCTGGACATATCAAAGACAAAAGTGAGTGTTTTGCTTGTAAAAGCCTCCCTCACAGAATTACTGTTGGATAAATTGAGATCTCTGAAATTCTCACAATGCCCTTGTTATTCTTGTTCTATTTAACACTGTCCTTTTCTTTTATTTTGCATGGTGTTCTTTCCTACGATGTCTATCTCAAACCCTGGCTTATCCTCGTATTCATGGAAAAGCAGTATGGCCTAGTGAAAAGAGCTTGGCTTGGGAGTCAGAGGACTTGGGTTCTCTGATGATTAAGACACTCACCCACCCGTTGTTAAAGTTAGGCTAATAATGATCAGTAGGAGGGAAATCTCCCCAGTTACCACTTTTCTTTTTATGGTACTTGTTAAGTACTTACTATATGCTAGGTACTGTAAGAAGCACTGGGGTAGATAGAAGCTAATCAGGTTGGACCCAGTCCATGTCCCAGTCGATATAGATAAATACATATATATGTATATATATATATATATATATATATATATATACCTATAGGTATGAATACCTCTGAAAGGATGTGAGAATACAAATGTGCAGTTGATACAAAAGTGAGAAGTGTAGTGGATAGAACATAGGCTTGGGAGCCAGAAGGACCTGAGTTTTAATTCCGGCTCCACTAGTTATCTGCTGTGTGGCCTTGGACAAGTCGCTTCACTTCTCTGGCCCTCATTTACCTCATCTGTAAAAGGGAGATTAAGACTGTGAGCCTCACGTGGGACAACCTCATTCCTTGTATCTATCCCCCATCATTTATTTTAACACTGTCTCACCCTTTAGACTGTAAATTCATTGTGGGCAGGGAACACATCTGCCAATTCTGTTGTACCCTCCCAAGCACTTAGCGCAGTGCTCTGCACACAGTGAGCATTCAATAAATGCCATGGATTAATTGATCGATAGTCACTTCTTTTTCCTATCTGTAAATTATTTCAGTGCCTCTCTCCCTCACTGGATTGTAAACTCTCTGAGGGTAGGGATCATGTCTTCTAACTCTACTGTGATCTCCCCATTTACTTAGTGCAGTGAATGGCAGACTTTCAATAAATAACACCGACTGATTGATTCCTGATCATGCCCAGGTTGCCCAAGAAATATGATTGATTGATATAGGCTATCTAATTAACTAGAAGCTGAATTTACCACAGCCCAAACCACCTCCCTTGCTACCGCCTCAAGTCAGCGGAGGTAAGACCTGTCAATTGGGTGTGGAGAATCACTCTCAGGAAAGATGGTCCACTGGAACTCATCACATAACCAGTGGTATTTATTGAGCAACTAATAAGGGCAAGGTACTCCATGAAGGACTGTGGTGAGTACAGCTGAAACAGAACATAAAATTCCTGCCCTGAAGGAGCTTAGTGGGAGAAACAATAAAACATTATTTACAGATAGTGGGAACAGGAGGAGGAAAAGAAACTGTAGTAGTATGTATTAAGCGCTTACTGTGTTAGTTCACTGTACTAAGCACTAAACAAGAATACCCAGATGGAAATTAGACATGGTCCCTGTCCCTTGGGGAGCTCATTCATTCATTCAATCATATTTATTGAGCACTTACTGTGTGCAAAGCACTGTTTTAAGCGCTTGGGAGAGTACAATATAACAACAGACACATCCTGCCCACAGTGAGTTCACCATCTGAACCAGGTGGATATACACAATACATGACGCAAACAGATGATTGACTATGTAATTAAAACTATTAATATTAACAACAAAGGTATCAATCATATTTATGGAGCACTTACTCTATGCAGAGCACTGAACTAATCACTTAAGATATATATATATATGTACATATTACATGCATACAATGTAATATATATATATATATATATATATGAGTTGGTATGCATGTTCCCTGTCCACAAGGAGCTTACATTCTTAAATACTTACTATGTATTTGAATCACTTTTCCCACATAGGACTCTCAGTCTAGAAGGGAGGGAGAACTGATATTCCATTCCCATTTTACAGATGAGGAAGATGATTTGCAGAGATGTCAGGCAATCAGGCATTCAATTGTAGTTATTGAGTGCTTACTGTGTGCAGAGCACTCTACTAAACGCTGGGGAGAGTACAATATCACAGTATAACAAACATAATCCCTGCCCACAGTGAGCCTGCAGTCTAGAGGGGGAAACAGATATTAATATAAATAAATAAATACATTCCAGATATGTACATAAGTGCTGTATGGATGGGATAGGGGATGAATATAACGAGCAAGTCAGGGGGATGCAGAAGGGAGTGGGGATGAGGAAAGGAGGGCTTAGTCAGGGAAGGCCTCGGAGGAGATGACCCTTCATTCATTCATTCAATTGTATTTATTGAGTGCTTACTGTGTGCTGAGCACTGTACTAAGCACTTGGGAAGTACATGTTGGCAACATATAGAGATGGTCCCTACCCAACAACGGGCTCACAGTCTAGAAGGGGGAGACAGACAACAATAACAAAATATTTTAATAAAATAAATAGAATAGTAAATATGTACAAGTAAAATAGAGTAATAGATCTGTACAAACATACATTTAGGTGCGGTGGGGAGGGGAAGGAGGTAGGGTGGGGGGGATGGGGAAGGGGAGAGGAAGGGGGGGCTCAGTCTGGGAAGGCCTCCTGGAGGAAGTGGGCTCTCAGTAGGGCTTTGAAGGGAGGAAGAGAGCTAGCTTGGCGGATGTGCGGAGGGAGGACATTCCAGGCCATGGGGAGGACGTGGGTCAGGGGTCGACGGTGGGACAGGTGAGAACGAGGCACGGTGAGGAGGTTAGTGGCAGAGAAGCAGAGGGTGCAGGCTGGGCTGTAGAAGGAAAGAAAGGAGGTGAGGTAGGAGGTACATATTTATTACTCTGTTTATTTATTTATTTTACTTGTACATTTCTATCCTACTTATTCTATTTTGTTGGTATGTTTGGTTCTGTTCTCTGTCTCCCCCTTTTAGACTGTGAGCCCACTGTTGGGTAGGGACTGTCTCTATGTGATGCCAATTTGTACTTCCCAAGCGCTTAGTACAGTGCTCTGCACATAGTAAGCGCTCAATAAATACGATTGATTGATTGATTGATTAGGAGGGGGTGAGGTGATGGACAGCCTTGAAGCCGAGAGTGAAGAGTTTTTGCCTGATGCGTAGGTTGACTGTTAGCCACTGGAGATTTTTGAGGAGGGGAGTAACATGCCCAGAGCGTTTCTGCACAAAGATGATCTGGGCAGCAGCGTGAAGTATAGATTGAAGTGGGAAGAGACAGGAGGATGGGAGATCAGAGAGGAGGATAATGCAGTAATCCAGTCGGGATAGGATGAGAGATCGAACCAGCAGGGTGGTGGTTTAGATGGAGAGGAAAGGGCAGATCTTGGCTATACCTTCAATAAAGCTATGAGGAGGGGAGAGTAATTGTCTGTTGGATATGAAGAGGGAGGGCACTCCAGGGCTCAGACAGGACGTGGGCGAGAGGTTGCCAGTGAGATAGACAAGACGAAGGTTCAGTGAGAAGGTTAGCATCAGAGGAGTGAAATGTATAGTTTGGGTTGTTAAACGATGCTGCTAAAATCATTCATTCATTCAATCGTATTTATTGAGCACTTACTGTGTGCAGAGCACTGTACTAAGCGCTTGGGAAGTACAAGTTGGCAACATATAGAGACGGTCCCTACCCAACAGCGGGCTCACAATCTAGAAGGGGCTAAATGACTCATCCAAGATCATACAGCCACTTTAGCTTCGCCTTAATCCCACCCCATCCCATTGTTTATTTAAATAAACCTCCCCTCCACACCTCACCCAAGGCAGTCACTTTATTCAACTCTCTGTCTGTTAATAAAGTGCTTCAGTAGATGTCCAGGTAGGTTTTGGCTCCATTCTTCCTCACAATGGAGAACAATGAGATTCTGTGACAGTTTCCACCCATCAGTCAATTGTCAGAATTTATTGAGAGCAGCATGGCTCAGTGGAAAGAGCATGGGTTTAGGAGTCAGAGGTCATGGGTTCAAATTCCAGCTCCACCAGTTGTCAGCTGTGTGACTTTTGACAAGTCACAATTTCTCTGTGCCTCAGTTACCTCATCTGTAAAATGGGGATTAAGACTGTGAGCCCTCTGTGGGACAACCTAGTCACCTTGTAACCTCCCCAGCACTTAGAACAGAGCTTTGCACTTAATAAATGCCATTATTATTATTATTAGTAGTAGTAGTACTCTTTGTTGTAGTCTTGTCTGAGACTACAACAGAGTTAGTAGTTTTGATCCCTGCCCTCAGTAGGGGAAACAGACACTAAAATAAATTACACATTGCCTCCTCTCATAATTGTCTTCTCAAGGTGATTGATATGAGGTAGAGAAGAAAGAATTAGCCTCTGACATAACAATAGTTAATTTTTTTTGCAAGGAGGATCAAAAACTTATTTTCCAGCCTCCTCTGCCTCATAGTCTTGTAGGTTTAGTTTTGTAGTCAGAGAACTTGCCTTTTAATCTCTTTAATGCTCCTCCGTTTGTCTGCCGTGTGACCTTGAGTAAATCATTTATTTAACTTCTCTGTGCCTCAGCTTCCTTATCACTAAAATGGGGACCAAGATTGTGAGCCCTATGTTGGAAAGGGACTGTGTCCAACCCGATTATCTTGTATCTACCTTAGATCTTAATATAGTGTCTGGCATATAGTAAGTGCTTAACAAATACCATAATAAAATAAGATTTTCCAAGGGAAAATCGAAAATTCCTTTATTAGGTCATTTTTCTCTGGGTGAACTTAATGGGATAATGAGTCCAAACAAGCTGTGATTTTAGTCCCTAGTCTTAGAATGCTTCAGTTCTAAAAGAACATCTTTTTTTTTTTTTTTCCCCAATTGCTGTGGTTGCCCTGGCCTCAGATAAGTCTTTAAATCAGAATATAAATGGAAGCATGTGTGGCTCATTAGCACGGCCTCTAGCACACCTGTGTGGCTCCAAAATATCAAAGGCCCGTCTCTCCGGCAGGCTCCAGAGCTAAGGAAGCCCCCTTTAATGGAGCTTGCTGCAGGCAGAATTTCTCCAGGGTGGGAATATATTTTCTTTTCTCTTTCCTTTAAAAAGAATACATAATTTTTAACAGTCACTTTCTTAATCCATAGTCATGAGAAGAGAGGAAAGGAGAGCCAGTGGAGACCAGAAAAGGTATGTGAAACAACTACAAACCCACAAATAAAGCCTTTAAAGAGGAGATGTGCTATCCTTTAGTGTTTCTGTAAGGAACAGGGATTTATGTGCCTGAATTTATATTGCCTTAGAAACGTGGAATAGCTGTTAGGATAAATGACATCAAACGTTGTAATCCTATTCTATCCCTATAGTTGAAGTCCTATCCTAGTGGATAGACCATGGGCCTGGGAGCCAAAAGAACCTGGGTTCTAATCCAACTCTGCCACTTGTCTGCTGTGCTACCTTGGGCAAATCCCTTAACTTCTCCGGGCCTCAGTTACCTCATCTGTAAAATGAGGATTAAGGACTGTGGGGCGGAGACTGTGTCCAACGTGATTACCTTCTCTCTACCACAGCAATTAGAACAGTGCCTGGTGCATTGTAAGCACTAGTACCATCAAAAAATAGCCTGCTTAGGAAGACTTTGAGTATTTATTGAGCCCCTACTGTGGGCACTAAGCTGTACTAAATATAGCTGCCCTGAAGAAGAGACCCTTGCTAAGTTAATGGGTTTGTCCCATTCTCCTGCCTGTGTCTGTTTTCCAGCCTGCCATTTGATATCCCAATTTTGGGAAGGCTTTGCTTTAGAAGAACAGTCTCTCTTCCAATTGTTCCCCTTCTAGATGGTTAGCTTGTTGTGGACAGGGAATGTGTCCATTATATTCTTCTATTGCACTCTTCCAAGTGCTTAATACAGTGCTCTGCACACAGTAAGTGCTCAATAAGTACAATTGATTGCTGCAATGCCAGATTGGTCTGACCAATCAATCAATCAATCGTATTGATTGACCATTGCAGTGACCACCCAGCAGGGCACAGTTATGCCCCCTTGCTTGACACTGACCCTGCTACTTTTGAGAAGCAGCATGGCCTAATAAGTAGAGAACATGCCTGGGAGTCAGAAGGACCTGGATTCTTAGTACAAAGCACTTAGTACAGTGCTTTGCACAAAGTAAGTGCTCAATAAATATGATTGAATGAATCCCAGCTCCTCCATTTGTCTGCCGTGTGACTTTGGGCAAATCATTTCACTTCTCTTGACCTCAGTTACCTCCTCTGTAAAATGGGGATTAAGAGCGTGAGCCCTCTGTGGGACAGGGAGTGTGTCTGACCTGATTAGCTTGTCTCGACCCCAGTACTTAGAACAGTGCCTGGCACATAGTAAGTGCTTAAGAAAATACCACAGTTATTATTAGAGAAGCAGCGTGGCTTAGTGGAAAGAGCACGAGCTTGGGAGTCAGAGGTTGTGGATTCTAATCCCGACTCTATCACTTGTCAGCTGTGTGACTTTGGGCAAGTCACTTAACTTCTCTGTGCCTCAGTTACCTCCTCTGCAAAATGGGGATTAAGACTGCGAGTCCCATGTGGGACAACCTGATCACCTTGTACCTCCCTAGCGCTTAGAACAGTGCTTTGCACATAGTAAGCGCTTAATAAATGCCATCATTATTATTATTATTGTTGTATCTTTCCCAGCACTTAGAACAGTGCTTGGCCCATAGTGGGTGCTTAACAAATACCATTATTATTATTGTTATCCCTTGTATTTTGTTTATTCTCTCCTTTGGCTTGCTTCTGCGTGGTCCTGTTCACAACAAAAACTGTTCAGATATGTTTTGCTGTAGTCCATTCTTTTCTGCTGGGAAGCAGTATGGCCTAGAGGAAAAATCAGGATTCTGGGAGTCAGAGGACCTGGGTTCTAAATCTTGCTGCGGCATTTGTCTGCTGTGTGACCTAGGGCAAGTCATTTCACTTTCCTGTGTCAGTTCTGTCAATTGTGAAATGGGGATTAAATCAATCTTCTCCCTCTCACTCCACCTGACCTGATTTTTAAAATAATAACAATAAAGGCATTTGTTAAGCACTTACTATATATCAAGAACATAATCAACATACTCCAGTCTCTGACCTCTGGACATTTGATATTCACCTCACCCCAAAATCCCGCAGTACTTATGTACTCATCTTTAAATTATATATTATAAATGATTTACTTTTTCATATTAATGTTTGTCTCCCACTTTAGACTCTCAGTTCATCATAGGTAGGGAATGTGTCTGCTAACTCTGTTGTACTGTACTCTCTCAAGTGCTCAGTATACTGCCCTACACATAGTAAGCACTCAATATATTGGCTTGATCGTTTGAAGCACTGTTGTAACCGCTGATTTAGATACAAGATAAACAGGTCAGACACAATCCCTGTCCGACACAGGGTTCACAATCTAAATAGGATGGAGAATAAGTATTAAATCCCCATTTTACACATGTGGTAACTGAGGTCCAGGGAAGTTAAGTGCCTTGCCCACTTTCACACAGCAGAGGCAGAATTAGAACTCAGATCCTCTGAGTGCCAGGCCAGTACTCTTACCACTAGGCCACACAGCTTCTCTATCCCGTCATCATCAAAGATATTTATTGAGTGCTTACTATGTGCAGAGCACTGCACTAAGCACTTGGGAGAGTACAGTGCAAGAGAGT